>NW_025422057.1:6750000-8232500 GCF_011764305.1 Mustela putorius furo
ATTTTATTAGAACAATGATTATGACAGCTACAATATTTCCAGAGACAAACTAGGGCGGGTCTGAGTTAAAGGAACGGGGAGGGGCTTCGCCAAGAAACAGCGTGGGTTTGGGGCTTCACTGTGTATCTGGGAGCCAGGAACCTACCCAATCTAATCTTAGATCTGGCTCTGATCCCTGTGTGGCCTTGAGCGGGGACGCAGACACTCAGTCTCCTCCCTTTTTCAGTCTCTGGTCTGATGCTGATGACCCTCCAGAGGCAGGAAGATGGGGGAGCCCCAGGCAGGTGACCCTCGAGTCGCTGAGGGCTCCAGGAGCTGCTGGGAGGAACCCGCAGCCCGGCTCTGCTTCCTGGCTCTGACTCCTGGTTGCCTCCACCAGACAGGTCTCCTGCCACAGTCCCGCCGAGCCGGGGCTCCACGCCCGGGCCCAGCTCAGCCTGCCCGCAGCCCACGCAGAGGGATCCCAGCCAGGAGCACAGATGTCTTCAAGAGCGGTTGGAGGGGGATGTAAAGAGCAAAGACTTTGGGAAAATGCCTCCGTTCGTGTGTGCTTCCTTTTCCATCGCCGGAGCACCCCGAGTGCCTCAGGAAGCAGTTGGCACCGTCCCCATTTTAAGAAGGGGGTGGCAGAGGCCCAACGATGAGGGACGCACTCGCTCCCAGAGCTGAATGCGGAAGCTGGGCCCTTGTGGAAGTTCTGAGGGCAGTCGGAAATCTCACTGGGGCATTTTTGATGAACGCCGCACCCCTGTCACCCCTCGCAGGACAGGAGCCAACTTAGCTCTGCCCATCACTTTCCTCAGACCCTACGGCAGCGCCCGGCACCTATTAAGTGCTCCAGAAACATTTACTGAACAAATGAATCCATGAATCCACGAATCCATGAAAGATCCTAATGGAGCCACAATCCTGGTGTGGTTGCCGTGAAGAACAGAGTGTCTGCTGTCATCTCACTCACAGAGGGGACAGAAACCGACCCTGTATCCCCAACCTTAACACTCAGGGTATCGTTTCCTGAGGCAGGGTAGATCTCTTTCTCCAGCCTGGGGGCAGATCACGGACCAAGCAATCAGTGATCTCTATGTTTTCTGGCCTCTGGAATGCGTGAGCTGTAGGGTCCTTTTGCCAGGGAGAGGTGGGAGGAGGTGGGGCAGGCTGGGGGCTCGCTCTCTTCAGAATTTAGAAGAATGAGCAAAAGAAAATGACCTGGCCCGGAGATTCAGAACCATGAATTGAAATGAAGAATTCGTCTCATGAGTACAGAGCCAGGAAGAGAGCAAAGGGCAGAGAACTATTCAAGTCCGTGGGGATCTTAATTTTCCTAATAGCAGATTTATTTAAAAGGCTTAATCATAAACTGAGGATTGCCTACGCATGTTCAATTTCAAACTTCATCAGATTCCGAGACGATAAAGCCGTCTTCATCAGGTTAGCAGAAATATAAAAACGAAAAAGACAGGGAAGAGGGAGAAGGTTTGAGGGTTTTATATACATTAAAAAAAAAAAGAAGGCAGAAGTTTAATCCCCAGAGCAGAGTCTATAAATAGACCCAAAAAATCAGCAATGAAAATTGATCATTAAGCAAAAACAAGAGTTAGGTTCTTAAAGAACGAAAAGATTTTGTACAATAATCAACTATTTAATTTATGGAACCATTTCCAGATGAGTAGACGGAATGACCAGAACTGAGTGCCTGCCAAGGGCTGCTTGCCCCCTACCACTTGTGTTCTGTGAGGCAGCCTCTGTGCCTGCCCCCACCCCACTGCATCCTTCTGAGACGCAGGGACCCTAGTGCCCTTAGGGCTGGTTTCAAAGAGTCAATCCAATTCCTTTAACTAGTTACCAAGGTCCTACTACATCCGAAGATGAACTAGGCTTTTAGGGCCCCCAAAAGTGAGCTAAAAAGAAAAAGGGTCAATGTATGTCCTTTAAGGATTTATTATCTGATAAAATGGAGACAAGTACACCCCAAACTGTAAATCACGGCAGGAGAATTTCTCCAAAAGAGCTCGGTGCTCTCTTTTGAAGAGAAAGCAGTTTAATCTCAATCAGAAGAGCCATACAAATAGAAAGCTAGAAAAACAGAGATCATACAGAAGAAAATATTAAATCATCTGTAAACCACCAACTAGAGATAATCACTGCCTACCTTTTAAACTATTTTCTCCCAGGCTTTGTGCCTATATAAAAGTATTTATGTTTTACAAATTGCCTCCGTTGTTCGGGTATTATACCATAAGCAGGTTCCCATGCCACTGGGTACTCTGAAAACACAAACTGTATGCAATGGCATATTTCATCACAGGGACACGCTATGATATACCAAGCCATGACACTCCTGATGAACATCTAGAGTCAAAATTCCACACTGTTTCTATTCAGCAACCATATAAGGAACACTGCAGTGCGTCTTCTTACGTAGGAGTGTCCAATGGCATTTCTAGTATTTTCCATAAAATAGACGCTTACAAGTGGACTTAACCGGGTTTAGGGAGAGAATTCTAAAATCCTCTGATATATGTGCCAAATTGGATTTCTGAATGATTGCATCCACTTAGACTCTAGAGGCCATGTGAGAGATTGTCTGCTGCCTGTTGGCCAAGGTTGGTGTCATCGTTGTTTTAGGATCTTGTACCGTGAAATTTTTAGAGTAGAAGAGGTTCTTCCCAGTTTGTGTAATTTGGGGTTTTCCTGGAGGAAGGAGGGTTCAAAGTGGGAGGATATCGCGGTGGAGAGATGTGGAAATGGTGTTCTAAGCAGAAGAACCTCTGAGCCAAGTGTCAAGGGTGCAAATGAGGTTCACACTCCAAGATGGTGGGTGTCCGGTGTGGCTGAGTAAGGAGGGGTACAAGATGGACTGGACCAAAAAGGCTGGAGAATCGAGAAGGGACTTTAAAAAGGGCCATCGTAAGTGGGCAACGTGTGGTTCATTCACGAATAATGGAGAGACGTGGAAGCTTGGCAGGACCATGCTGGGAATGGCACTTCTCTCAGGAACCTTCCCTGCCCAGTGTGCCGGAGAGACTAGAGAGGACGGGAGCCAACTGCATGGAGATCAGTCCTGAGCAGCTGCAGTGGTCCAGGGAGGAGGCAATGACAACCACGTCTTCGGGGACTGATAGAGACCAGGAGCATTAGTGTTCGCGTGTGCTGACATAGCGGAGGATCGATGTGTGTATGTTTCCTCTCTGCCATGAAACTGTCATCTCCCCAGGGTCAGGGATTGGGTCTCACTCTCTTCTGTAGAGTTCCCAGCACCACGTACACAGGATGCATTCGATACATTGTCACTGAATTGAAAACGATGGCTCCATCTGGCCTCATTCACTCAAGAAACACATAAGAAACATCAGATGATCCATCCAGACACTGGACCTGGACCTCTGAGGACCCGGGCACAGGCTGTGCCCCCTAAGAGCCTCCAGAAGGGGATGGCATCTTGAGGCTTATTAATCTGCACCTGCCCTTCTACCCTGGGCTCCACAGGCACAGGCAAGAGCAGGAGGTGGGGAGTCATTCGGCTGGCTGGTCCCTTGTAATGGCGACCGCAGCCATTGGCAGTCAATACATTCTTCCTCTGGGTAAAAGCCAAGTCAGAGAGAGGCAGCAACTCACATGGAGGTTTTGGCTCAGTATTTGTTGGCTGTTGGTCAAAGGGGGCCACTAGCTGTCCTAAATGAAGGCAACATGCAAAGGGCTCTGAATTGTGGGGGTGATGTTGGAGAGCAAAATGGAGGCTGGCTGGTACAGAAGGGAGCAGGTCAGGGTGGGAGGCGGGCATGAGCTACAAAGAAGCAAAGGAAAGGGGCGTCTGGGTGGCGTAGTGGGTTAAGCTTCTCCCTTCAGCTCAGATCATGATCTTGAGGTCTTGGGATCGTGGGGAGGCTGCTTCTCCCTCTCCTTTTGTCCCTCCCCACTGCTCAGGCTCGCTCTCTCTCACTCTCTCTCTTTCAAGTAAATAAATAAAATCTTTAAAAAAAAAAAAAAAAGAAGCAAAGGAAAGAAGAGCAAGCAGCTGTGGGGTCAAGTGCAGGGTGGACATAGGGAGAATGTGCTAGAATGTGACGTGGCGGATGGAGTAGAGAGAGGGTAGCAGGCTCTAGAGGCATGAGCCTGCACAGGGCAGGGCCAGAGTCGACCTGGGTGGGGCAGGCGAGGCTTTCCAGAGTTCCTAGGGAAGTCAAGAGGAACCAAAGCAGATCCCTTGCTTGAACCGCTCTCGGAAGTCACCAGCCTGTCACCCCTGGTTGCCGGCTGGGCCCTGCCCACAGAGGAGTCCTGCGTCCCACAGGAGCAGCCCCCTGCATGGGCCCTGCCTCTCGGAGAGGCCCTTGGGAGCTTAACATGAAAGCAGAGAGGTAGGACTTCCTCCTCTATTCTGGCTGGTTCCAATCTGGTGACCTAATTCTGAATCCACACCACTGGACCCTTTTCAAATCACATCATTGTCTCCTGTCGATACCGCCCATCTAGTTGACAAGCTGATGGTGTGCATTAGACTAGGAGACCAGGGCTGAGTGAAAGCAACTTGCCCAGTCCCCTAAGGAATATGACAAGATCCAAACCCAGGCCCTCGGACCCCAGATCCTATGCTCTTTCCGTGCAACGCCCCACCTGCTGGAACGCAGCCGAAACCCAGTCTCTGAAGGAAAATGTTGCTTCGGTTCCAGTTTTCGCCAGAGGGGACCTTGTGAGATGTCAGAGGAGCAGTCCTGTTCCCGGGGACCCGACGGGGACAGTGGGTGGCAGTGGCAAGAAGTCTTGGAAGAGAGAAAGGAAGACATGCTGAATCCGTGCAGTAGTGTTGGTGGAAAGTGAAGAGCACGTCGTCAACCTAAGCGAGAATCAACTCAGTGTCTCCAAACGTGAACGTGCCCGCTGCCGTGGTCCTCCCCCTGCAAAGCCTCCTCCTGGGCAGGAGCCCCAGCCTCTTCCCTGCTTCCTCCTGCCCCACTTCCACCTAATCAGCCCCCCCCCCGAGGCATGACTCCTCCCTCCCGCTGAGCCCCTCTCCGTGTGCTCCCCCCATCCCACCCCGGTCCAGATTCTCACCCTCTTTCCCGTCGGTACAGCCAGCTCCAGGCCAGGGGGCCTCTCGTTCTAACCGGAGCCCCAAACACATAGATTCTGGGGAAAGTTCAGGTCCCTCCCTACCACGCACCCACCACCGGGAGGCTACCATTTTTCATAAGGCGGATGACGAAGAAATAGTTCTCTGGTCTCCCCACTTTTGGGTCACTTCTCCAGTAAAAACCCTGCAGGGGTCAAGTCGAAGCTACAGTACCCAGCCTACCAGAGCCCCATCGCCACCACTTCTGTTGGCCCTAAGTTCTCGAGTTGCTCTGTCGCGACCCGGCCCATCCAGGCCCCTGAGTATCCTCGCTCCGTGTGTGTGTGTGTGTGTGTGTGTGTGTATGTGTGTGTGTGTGTGTGTGCGCGTGTCCGTCTCAGTTCAACGGCAGCTCCTCAGAAAGCCTTTCCAGACCAGCCATCCCACCAATGAAGACACCTGCTCCCCATGCCTTCCCCTTATGGGGTCCTCCCCATGAGAATGGTTGGAGTCTGTCCAGAAGGGCATCCCAGTCACCTGCAGAGCCGTCCTGGGCCCGTAGGCTAGGCCTGGACTCAGCACGTGTAACAAGCATCTCGGGGGATTCTGTTGGCAGCTCAAGTTTAAGGATCACTGCGCTCTGCCCTTGAAAGCAGGACCCTGTCTCAGTAACTCGGAAAGCCAGTCTGTACTGAGTATCTACAATGCGCTGAACGTGGTACTGAGCACTTCACACAAATGGCTTTTCTGTAATCCTCAGGACGGCAACTGATCGCCCCTCATTTACAGGTGAGGGAACTGACCCAAGTCAACCCCTCGGGAAAAATGGCCCCATCACTGTGTCGTATCCCCACGGGGCAGAGAGCACTCAAGGTTATGTCAGGAGAGTTCTAAGGGGCAGTTCTCAAAAGTGGAGGCAAGATTGAAGGGAACTAACAAGAGATGGTGCCTTTTCTCAGGCTAGTGACGGCAGGGAGCCCTGACCAGCCCTAGGCCTGGAGGAGAGAGAAGGGAAGAGCCTCTGGGACCCACAGTGGCGTAGCTACATGCGGAAAGCCTCTGGAAAGCAACTTTGGTCTACAGTGTGTGTTTAGGGGAGGTGGTGTAACCAGAAGGGAGGGACCTTGCCCCACTCTCCTCCCATAGGCTCAGGTTGACCAGAAGCCAGAGGGCAAGAGCGCCCGTGAATGTGCGCCATACCGGCCCGCACCCCAGGGCACAGAGCAGAGTCCAGTGGGGCACAGTGGGTCTGGAGAGCCAGCAAGAAGGTCCAGCACAATCCCACAGCCCGCAAGGGGCAGTCGGAGCAGGACTGACATCCATAGCTTTCACCATTGCCTTCCCCTATCCTGGTGATGGCAGGAGAATGCGCTGCCTGGGATTCCATAGCGTCTCAGTGACCATTTGTCATTTGATTGAATGAATGAATGAATTCCTGAACTGCTAAGTGGAATGCATCCGGATGTTGGAATCAGACCTGGGGGGAGGCTTCACCACTTAGGACTGTGTGGCCTCATGTCGCTGAGCCCCGTCTTCTCGCCCGTGGTTCACAGGTAATCCGACCGCCTCCCTTAGAGCCCAGGTGTGAGAAGCGGGCGAGCTAATGCATACAAAGCACCAGGCGCTGAGCATCAATAAATGCTAACAGTAGTCATTATTAGTGATATAATACATAATTGAATGCAGACATTGTGTTCGGGTGATCTAGACGTAGCCTGGGCCTTTGCTCTCCCCATCTGATACTTGACAGAGGGAAGTGGGAGAGAGGGGAGGGGTAAGCAGAAAGATTCTCCCCCAGCGTCAAGGGCTGGCTGACCCCTGTGTTTTGCTCCGTGTATGAAGAGCCCCCTCTAACTTCATTAGTCATAAGCGCGGCATCAAGCAATAAGTTAATTTCTAACTGTGGCACTTGATAAATTTTCCATTTACCTCATTAGTTTTTACAGCCTGCAATATTGGTGAGAACACTTCCAATTAACCATATGGGAAGCTTCAGTATGGAATCACAACAATTTTTTTAAAATGTGTTATTTAACCAAATAAGAATCACAGCCCCCAGAAATAAAGATGCTTGGTACCAGCACTAGAGTCCCAGGGAAGAGGTGTTTCCAGAAGGCCTGTCAGTAGGGTCCAGAGTTGAGGGGCTTACCTAGAGGGGAGAGGTCTGAGCTGAGTGTTCCCCTCCCATTCCCGGAGCTGGGTGCTCCCCCTCCTTCCCTCAGGGCCTCCGGGAAGGAACCAGTCAGGGAACGCAGAGGCCTGGCACTGAGGCCAGACTGAAACTGTGTGTCAGGGGACTCCATTCCAAAATCTAACCCATAGCAAGAGAAGCTCGCCCTTGGTTTAGCTAGTAAGCGTTTCTCAGTCTTACGTGGTGATCACGGAACTCTGTGCGATGGAGGGTGATCTCCCGGTCTCGTCGCTGGAGACACCAAGAACCGGAGGGATTCCAGGGCTGCCAGACACATGGAAGTCCACGGTCAAGCCAGGGCTCAGTCCAGGCCTTCCTAAGCTGACTCCTCTCACTGTATCAAGGAATGTAGGACAAGCCCGACTGGGAGAGCTCCCTCATTCCTCATGCTTCCCCAGGGTGCATGACTGTGCTGCCGGCAAGTTCTCTGGTATCAACACCCCAGGCCTCAGGTGGAGTCGGTGGCAAAGGCTGGGCCACCAGACATCTCGGGCCCCTGACACCATGACTGGTCCACGTTATGGGCACAGGACCCACGTACATCCCCAAGAATCTTCATCCTGGACTGAGAAAGGGGCATCTGGAATTCTGTCCTCGGGCTAAGCTGAGGGAGGCCAGCTGGAGACGATGGCGGCCTCATTCTTGACCATGAAAGAGAATGCGGTGAGATCTGACGTGGCCACAATGCAGGGACCAAAGGTATGGGTGGACTGTGGGGAGAGAGAGAAAGAGAAAACTGTTGGCAACCTGAGGACACCCAGGATCCAGACATTCTTGAGACCAGCTCTGCCCCCACCTGTCCCAGTGTTGCCAGAAGAGCCAGTAAGCACCCCCCCATCACAGGCTACTTTGAGCAGGCTTCAGGGGGGCTTCTGCCACTGCAGCCCCCGAAGAGAGAACCTAGTCTCACTTTCCTTGGCTCTTAGCAGACGTGGGTGAGCTAAATCCATTGTCTTCAAACCATACTCCCCAGAATGCCAGGAAGACCCTCAGGGCCTGGGTAAAGGATGGGGGGAGGGACAATTGGGGCTCCCAATCCCATTTTGGATTCCCAAGCAAACTTTTGTTTGATTCTGAATCTCAAAAAATTGTGAAAAACACTGGCCCAGGCAACCGTCCAGCTGAAGCCCACGGCACCCTCTATCCGTGGTTCCTTCGGGGGAGGCCCTGCGCCCTTCCTTTCCCTTTCATGCTCTGCTGTGAGCTACTCAGAGCAGGTTTTCTTTTCAAGAACCTAGGGCGTGTGGCCCTGACAACTCAAGACCGGAGCTCCACGGCCACTCGCTCACATTCTTGCTTTCTCTCCTCTACCAAAGCCATGGACACCTTCCCCTGCAAGTGAGCCACAGATCCGGGTCCCTGAACTCCGGGGCTGTCTGCGGGGCTCCAAGCTGAAAGACTCGGGTTCTGGCTCAGATCCAGCTGCAACATGAAGTCTGCGTCAGCTGCAAGAATTGAATCTGCTCAAGTCCACATGGCTTTAAGAACTGGGACCTTTCTCATCCACAGGACGAGAGATCCAGGAGGAGGTGAGGTGCAGACTGGTGCGTGGCCCAGAAGACACAGGGACGCTCCATCTTTCTGCCCTCCCATCCTCCGTGTGATGGAAGGGTCACTGCTGCTTGCTCTTGGACCCATTCCCTGCTCTACTTGCATTTCAGGAAACTGTAATTCCCAGGATTCCGGGACTGTCTAGCCAATGGAAGGCCCCAGGCGGAGGGTTGGAGGGCAGGTGGAGGGCAGCACAGTCAGGGCATGTCTCTTCCTCTCTGTGTGTTCCAGCACATCTCTGGCAGTGATCCAACTTCTACTGTGCTCAGACCCCACCCCAAACAACTTTCTCCCTCTCCTCCTCCCCATCTCCCTGGTCCTTCCAAGAGGTTTTGCCATAATTTTCGATCCCACGTCCAACTTCTGGACTCTATAACACCCCTTTCTCCTCTGCCCTTCCAGTCCTGGGAGTGTTAACACTATTCTGCCATTGCTAATGTCTGGGGTGGGGATGGGTTTGGGGACCGCTTCATCATTGCTTTTGGCCTGTCAGCTTTTCCATCACTTATGAAAGCAATCCCTGCATCAACGTTCCCTGTTTTAAACACTCAGAGTGGCTCATGTTTCCTGGCTAGACCCCAGCTAATATAATGGCAGTCATCGAGTTTTGCTTTCATGGTTACAAGACAGCTGCTCCAGCGCCAGCCATCACATCCTTACCTCAGCCATGTCAGAAGTCAAGAAGAAAGACAATTTCTCCTTATTTGCTTCTTCTTTGCCAGGCAGACAAGCCATTCCCCAAATTGGGTGGAATAGAGTCGATGGCCATACTCTAGCTGGAGGAGAGGATGGGAAAGCAATAGAGCTTTCTAAAACCCTCTATTGAGGGGTTAAAGAGATGGGCTCTTCAAGCAAGAAAAGGGGAGCTGGGCAATGGCTGCTGGGTGAGCAACCAACCATGTCTACCACACGTAACTGGCGTGCGGCTATCTCCAAGCCACTTCCTCTCTCTGGACCTCGGTTTTCTCATCTGAAAAATGGGGGGGGCGGTTGATGATCAATAGTGTCCGTATTCTTTGGAGCCCTTGTGTTTCAAGGATGTGCCTTCCGGGCCACAGTAGGACCACTGCAGGGGATAGGGAAGTGGGGACTGAGCAAGTGTGAACCTGCCCCCACTTCACCAAAAACAACCTCATTTGATCTTCGTAAAAATGAAAAAAAATCTACTGGGTTCGCTGATTTCTAATGTCCCTTGCAGCTCTCTCAAGAACCAGGACTCAAAGTTATAGATCAATTTATAAAAACGAGAAAATAACTGGGATGATGTTCTTGCTAAGGATGACCCATTAGCTCTGGGGGGTATTCATAATAAACTTTGGAGGTTGATTAAGCTCCTTGGATTTTTGCCAACTGTGAACCAGTCTACCTGATACAGCAGACTCTGTGCCATGGAGCAGAAGACATTCTCCCTGAGATATACTTGACTCCCTCTGTTCTCTTCAATTAGGACAAGGCAAGCCCCTTACATATATACAATTATTTAAAACTATTTATCTTGCACAGAGGAATTGATCTTTGCAGGTCTTTCTCGCCAGCCTTGACACTGACGAATCGCCTTGGAGATGGTCTCAGAAAGGGAAGACATGCCCCAAATAGATGGCTGTGCTCATCTTAATTTTTCCCCTGGAGGGTCCACTCCATTTGGAACCTTCCTGAACGCCCTTGGTGGATTTAACTCTGTGAGTGCCATGCCACAGATAGTACCCACTTTCCTTCATTGCCAAAGGCCTTTTACAGGTCAGAAGTACAAAGGCATGGGCAGGGAAGACACGGAAAGCCTCAGAAACCTCCAGGCTTTTGCCCAGGCTTCATCTGCCACTGAGAAGAACCAATACCACAGACAGCTATCTTCAAGGCTAGCTATGGAACTATTAGTCTGTAACCTGCACAACTGGAAAACAATTCTAGCCCCCTCAATCTGTGTACCCTTTCACACTCTCTCTTACCTAAGTGTATGGGTTCCCTGAGGCTCTTCTGTTCCGTTAGGACCCACTTTACAGATGAAGACCTGAGGCCCAGAGAGGCTAAGTGGCTAAGTGTCTTGCCCAGCATCACGCAGGCAACGCTTGAACTCAACTCTGGCGGTTCTGAGTCTGATGCCCACAAGAGGACAGACGCACAGGAGATGCTCAGTATATCCCACTTCTTTTTCCACTCTTCCTTGCTCCCCATGGCTTTGGGTTTCCTCCGTGAGTTCAATGGAGATGGCACAGATGAGCCAAAGGGGGGCCCAGCCTTCTTGCAGATCTCACAGAATTTGCTGGAGCCTGTGTTATGGGCCAGCTTTTCTTGTTCAATAGCTTTTGTCTAACAGAAGTACGTTCTGTATTGGATTGCTCCAGCTACTATCACAAATTATCGTATACTGGAGGCTAACTAACAAGAGAGATCTACCACACTCTGTTCCGGAGGCTGGAAGTCTGAAATCAAGGTCCCAACATGGTCAGGTTGGGATGGAAGCCCTCAGGGTACAGACGGCTGACCTCTTCTTATGTCCTTCCACGGAGGAGACAACAGTGAAAAGCAAGCTCTGTTCTTATGAGGGCACTAATCCCATTTGTGAGGGCTCCACCCTCGTGACCTAATCACCTCCCAAAGGCCCCGCCTCCTAACACTATCCTCTTGGAGGTTAGCTTACAACACATGGATCTGGGGAAGCCAAACATTTAGCCCATAACACAGTCTTATTATGCAATATTCAAATAACAGAAAAAAATAATACAACTAATAATAATATGAATAATGCAGCTCAAGTCCTTAAGGAACTCACCTCTGATTCCAGGCTCCTCCCCAAAGTCACTACTGGCATTTTGTACTGTGGATCCTTCCAGATCTACTTCTGTGCATTTGTGAATCTGTGCATATAAAAATAGCATATAAAGAAATACGCAGTTGAGGTTTTTTAATCTGCTGGGATTTTATTACTTAAGTGGTATCATCCTATATACATTCTTCTGCAATCTGCATTCCAGAATGTTCCAAATCAGTATGTGCTCATTGGCCTCACTGGTCTTTTTTCTGCAGCTGATAGTCCAATGGTTAGTGTGGACATGTTGTAGCTTTGTGTAACGAGTCCCTTACTGATGGACAGAGGGATGTTTCCAGCCTCTCATGACTGATAGCGGTGCTGCAATGGGCATCTTGTCTTGGCTTCTTGCACACGAACAAGTGTGTCTCTGGAGAAGGAAAGGAGCATCACTGGAGCAAAAAGGAAACGGTAAACAAGGCTAAAGGAGAAGCCGATTGGGATCCAGTATTTGCGATACAAATGACCAAGTATCCATAATCCCATTGTATGAAGAAGTGCCTCGATTTCGCACTGGAAAGCCCAACAACCAACAGAAGATGTGTGAGGAACAGAAAGAGCACTGCATAGAAGAAACACGGACGACGACCGATAAGCACAGGAACGAACGGTCCCCGTGCCTCACACAGAGTCGGGAAACAGCACAGGGAAGCGACTGTACGATAGCTTTTCTAACGCACCAGAGTGGCCCAAGGTTTTAGCTGGGTTAGGTCAGTAACTGGCAGGAGTTTGGGGGTGGGGTACCGTCACACACTGTCAAGTGCAAGTTGACCCCGCCCTTTGCAGGGCAGTTTGGAGGCACGTGCCTACCCACCCGCCCTGTGGTGTGCGTTGCTTGAGTGTTAGCTGCTTTATGCCCTTTGTCCTCGTCACACATAAGCACGCCATCCAGGTCACAGGCAGGCCCATGGGGGATCTGGAAGGGAGCTGGGGGCAAGCCTGTGCTCCGCAGAAAAGGCGAGGGTGACCGTGACCCAAAGGCTCCTCCACCATCCCTGGCCACGGAGAGCCAAGCATTGTTTCTCCACCCTACATTTGGTCCCTGGGTTTCTGAGCACATGCTCGTAGTTCCCAGTGGGGCCAAGGATACTGTGGGCTGGGAGAGGCATTCCCTGGGGTGGATAAGGTGGTTCTGAAGACCACAGACACCGTGAGCCTTCTGGCACGCGCTCGCTTTACCCCGAAACACGGCATTCCAGCACGGACCACAGGACTGGGTCCAGAGACCCCTTGGTGTGTTTCCCCTGTCCCAGCAGGGCCCCCCCACATTCTGACACATCTGCAATCTCCCCGCATCTCTGGGCAGTTTCCCGGGGTGACATGCATCCCCGTGGCAGGACTGACGTCACACCCTACGGCCCTGCACGGATGTGGCTTTGACCGAACGCTCTCCTTACCGAGACTCCACCCCTTACAGAGGACTTGGGCCCAAAGGACACAGGCTTCGGCTGGCGTTGCACTGGATCCTTGTCCTCACGCCTTCAGCTCCTCGCCTTGCCAAATTGCTGGCGGATGGCAGTCCTGCGCGGGGCCGTGCAAGAGTCGTGCAAACCCCAGCTTGTTCCACTTGAGTCACACCCAGCCTTGGAAAAAGCCATTTAGGGGTTTGGTTTATGAACTTGAAATAATTCAGTGACAGTGACTCAGGGAGCAGAGGTAAGAGGCAGCCTTGCGATTTCTAAATGTTACAGGCCTTTCCAATAGGACGGGCAAAGATAAAAGGCAGCTCCGGCCATAAAGTCCATTTATGTGAGTGGAATGACAAACCATAAAGTTGAACATGGATAAACAGCCTGAAGCTTAGCAGGGCTGCTGTTCTCCAGCTACCAGGGCCTTGGGGTGCAGAACGGACAGACACAGGAGACTCGAGGAAAGTTCTTTCCTGGGTCCCCAGGACTAGCCTGGGGACTCCCTGGCATGCCCAGCCCACTCGTTCCAATGCTCCCACACCCCCCTCCTCCCACGCACTCTCTTCACCGCCCCCCTTGACCAGGAGGCCAGAAATCTGGGCTTCAGATGTAGCCTCACTGCCAATATTAGATTCTCTGCAAAAATAGAGTGATCTGAATGATCCCTGCAAATATTTCCTATTTTTAATAACATGGTATCAATTTGCAAACAGAGTAATGATCTCTGTTACTTTTCAGGAAATTATGTTTAATACACTTTACTAGAGCCAAGGAAGAACAATTTAATTGAAAGAGCTGCTTTGAACCATATTTAACCTCAGATGTACTAAATGGAGTGTCTCAGAGATAACTTATGGTTTTTAATTTAATGTAAACTATTCCGTGCATAAGCACCGTGTTTTTACTACTCTAATAACGACTGGTTTGGGTTTCGGAGCTAGTTTTCCCATCATCGCTTTCCTCCCATGAACACTCTGAATGAACCCCACCAGGAGGTTTTCCCACGTAGAATCTGAAAGAAAGGACCTGCGCGCCAAGCAGACTCGCCTGTCCGGGGAAGGCTGTGCCTCAAACGGGACACATGTCACAACGGGAGTAGACCCTCCCCCCACCACCACCACCACAGTTTCTGAGAAGGGCCCGTATGTCACCGCCTGGGCCAAGGTGGTGCCTGGCGGGCTCCTTCCCCACGCTGATTAATGGAGGGAGGCCGGCCACCGTACCAGCACTTGAAATGAAGTTTCGTGCTCACCAAGATTAATTGCCGAATGAAAAATATTGAAACTTTATTATTCACATAATTCATTGGAAGGGACGATCCCGGGAAAATGTAGTATGTGGTTGAAGTTCATCATTTGACAGTAATCGAAGGGAAGGAAGATGGAGAGAAGCAGGAGCTGGCATGTGGCAGCCCGCCCGCCTGTGCTGCTGGGGGACGGGGAGCCCCGCCAAACGGTGCCGTTGTGCTTAAGGAAGCTGCTTATTGGGGCGCCTGGGGAGCTCAGACATCAGGGTGTCTGCTTTCGGTTCGGGTCATGATCTCCCGGTCCTGGGATCGAGTCCTGCGTCAAGCGGGGAGTCTGCTTTTCCCTCTCCCTCTGCCTTTCCCCCTCACTCATGCTCTCTCTCTCTTAAGTGAATAAATTAAATGGGAGAAGAGATATGAATACACGAAAACTGGGCAGCAGGCTAGTAGACGCGTCCTGGCTGGTGCTGGCGAAAGGAAGGAGCAAGACACGAGGGTGGGTCCTTATCTCTTCTCCCATTTATCTACGTTTGCTCGTCGGAGTGCGGCCTCTATTGTCTTTTCGCCACCTGGGCCCCAATGGCCCCTTCTTTGGGTCAGACGGCCAACTTCGCCTTGAGAGCGGCGGGCTCCGTGCTGAGCTGGGACTCGCGGAGAGCAGGCGTCAGCCCGTGGGACCACCCTCCTCCGGTCACGTTTGCTCAGAGTGGACGCGAGCGCATCGGGGCCAACGCAGGGCCATGAGTCTTTTCCCAGGAAGCCTGGGCCCCAAGCTGCCCTTTCCCTCTCCACAGTGACGGCTGAGCACGCAGGAGGTTAGAGCAGCAGGGGACCCTGGTGCCGGCACCGCGGGGGACCCCCACCTGAGACATGGGCGAGGCCGAGTCCTGATGACCGCCCCTGGGCCCGAAGCTAGCTCGACGTCTGCACACCGGACTCGGCAGTCTTGGGAGCCTGTAGTCTCTCTTGGCTTAAGCCAGCCTGAGTCAGGTTTTCTCTGCAGGACCTCCAGTCTGGGGCGCAAAGACAGAAGAACACAAAAATGTCAGTCGGAGGACCTGCATTCCAGTGGTTCCTGACAAGACAGGGGTTAATTCCTGGAGCTGCCCTGTTACTGGGTCTGTTCTAGAACCTCCCTTCAATAATTCATGCTACCTGGGAGCCTATCAATAAATTCGGGTCCTGCTTAAGTTGTCTGGGTACCGGCTTCGGGAGCCAGCAGCTAGAGGGGCCTGACACAACACAGAGGGGTCACTAGGGACTGTGCCCTGGCTGCGGGGTCTTATCTCAGGCCGCTGGAGCCCCAGGACCTCAGTCACCCGGCCAACCTGCAGACCAGGATCTGCACGCAGGGCTGCGGACAGAGCTCCAAGACAGCCAGCTGGGAGGTTGAGAGTGCGGATCCCATGTTGCCGAGTGGTAGCACTCGGGAGCATATTAAAAACACACAAAATGGGGGCACCTGGTTGGCTCCGTCGTTAAGCGGCTGCCTTCGGCTCAGGTCATGATCCTGGGGTCCTGGGATCGAGCCCTACATCGGGCTCCCTGCTCTGCAAGAAGACTGCTTCTCCCTCTCCCACTCCCCGTGCTTGTGTTCCCTCTCTCGCTGTGTCTCTTTCTGTCAAATAAATAAATAAAATCTTTAAAATACACACACACACACACACACACACACACACCATAAATGGCATTCAGATGCATCTGAATGTAGTAAGATCCCCAAAACTGAATGGGAAAAAGGCACACCAAATTTGGGTCAGTGGTTACCTTGGAGCCGGGGGAGGTATCGGGAAGATGTTTCTCTGAATTTTTGGCCTAATAAATCATAAAATGAAATGAAAGCCCTCCTACCACTCAGGAGTAGGAGTCCTAGGCTGAGATCCTGGCTGGGCCCCTGGGGGACAGGGGCAGGATGCTGAGAGAGACCCGGGCCTCCTGCTGTTCCCACAACACAAGGACTGAGGGTCAGGACAGAGCGAAGCCGGGAGGCGGGGAACATGGAAGATCCAGGAGAAAAGATGACCCGGGGGTGGGCACAGCGAGGAGCAGGAGTGAGGACGGGACTCCGGGACCATGTGGTCATTCATGGTCTGAAGGACACCTAAAGTCTGGACATGCAGATCGCTTTGCAGATGGATACACCCAAGTGCCTGGAAACACGCACCTTATTCTCTGGTTTTGTTTTAACGTTGCACAGTTTAAAAGTAAAAGCCAGGGAAAACTAAAAGAAGAAAAAAGTGAACAAGACTGAAAAAGACAAAGAGGAAAATGACCTCTCATAATCTCATCATGCAGATGTAAATAACTACTTTGAACATTTTAATGAGGCTCCTTCTGTCTTGGCTACAAAAAATAAATATTCTGGGGTGCCTGGCTGGCTCAGCCGGTGGAACGGTGGAACGTGTGATTCTTGATCTCAGGGTTGTAAGTTTGAGCCCTCCGTTGGGTGTAGTGATGACTTCAAAATAAAATCTTAAAAAAAAAAAAAAAAGATGTTCTCCCTGAGTCAGGAAGTGGCGTAAACAGAAAACGTTTTACATGAAGGGAGTGCGTTCCCCTTTGCGCAGTGGTTTTTCCTTTGGAAACAGGTTTGTGGCCATGAAGGACACAAAAGATATAAGAGCAAACACTTGCTAATGTTTACTATGGATGGCCCTGCTTTATAGATGCTAATTCACTCAATCCTCACAGCCCCACAACTAGGTTGCTATTATGATATCCCATTTTACAGGTAAGAAAACTGAGGCCCGGCGAGATGATAGGACCCATCGAAGGTCACGGGACTGATGCGTCTGTCTGGGTTTCTAAACTGGGAAGTCTGGCTCCAGGGAACTTTCCCATGATCACCCACAGCCTTGCCTCTCAGGGATGCTGATGTCTGCGGAAAAGTCCTGACATGTGGCCCACGCTTCTCCGTCGGCTCAAGGGAGGTTGGTCAGCACTGTTAGCCTGCTCTCCCGGTGAGGCCAGAGAGGACCAGGCAGGTCTGGACTACTTCAGACCCCAGCCGTCTGGGGTCTGCCCGACCACGGGGCCCTCCCGCTGTCCCCCCAGTTCAGCAGGCTCCTGACTGTCACTTGAGGAATTTCCCACGCAGAGCCCGGCAGCCAGGGAACACATTATTTCTTTTCACATGTCTCCTTGGCAGCAGCTGGCACAGAGGGTGGCACAGACCCCACCACGCCAGCCCTCCTCATGCCAGCAAGTTCATCTGAGAACAACTTTGTGCATCCAACCAGTGAATAATAAATTTAATAATTAAAGAATAATTAATTACACCTGAAACTTCCCACTTGGGGGTACAATTAGCCTCTGGCACCTTTAGAATGAGTTGCTAGTGACTAATTGTGCCCTCAAGGAGGCATTTGTAAGTACAATTAATTGTGTTCAAAATTGAACCCACAAATACTTCCCAAGTATTTATGTTCCCAACATAAAAATTATTCCCACAAAAAGATTTTGTTCAAAATCCAGACCTTATTTTTTTTTTTTTTTTAAAGAGGGCTGTGGTGGTTTCCCCAGCAGAATCCAGATGTGCTCAGGTCCTCGCGGGAGGCCATCCCTCCCCCAGCACGAGGGTCACCTGAGCCCCCAGGCAGCCTCCAACAGCGCCCAGCATCAGCTAAATAGGTAACGATTTAATATAAAACCATGGAAATGGAAGAGCGGAGACGCTAAACCAAGAGCTAAGGGGCAAGCCTTCCTTCTTTGTTCCTCTCCAGCTGTTCAGTTAAAGCCCACCCAGACTGGAGGACTGGCAGCCAGTCTTCTCCGTCCTGCCCTCACCTCCTGAGATGCACCTGCCCGCAGCTGGTTCTCGGCCGGCCTCCGTGGAGCAGCCCCTGGATGGAAGGGC
The DNA here is from genome assembly GCF_011764305.1 of Mustela putorius furo. NCBI lineage: Eukaryota > Metazoa > Chordata > Mammalia > Carnivora > Mustelidae > Mustela > Mustela putorius. The sequence goes on from NW_025422057.1 coordinate 6,768,110, forward strand.
TGATGTTGGGCGCTGGACCCGCTCTGGCCATGTCACTCCCTTCCCCAGGGCCTCCGTGTGCTCCGGAAATGCTGTCCTGCTTCCTCAGGTGTTCTCCAAGGAACAAACGAACTCAGAAACTTCCCACCATCTGCTCCCCAACCTCATGCTATTACCTAAATATCCCCGCACCCCAAAATGGCCGTGTAACTGACTTCTGTTCCCATCCCACAGCTTCTCATCGTATGCTGTCCCTCGGCCTGGTACGCCCTCCCATTTACACAGACGCCTGCACACGTGGGCACATACAGGAAACATATACCCACATGTGTGCTGAAACGGCCACACACATAGATATACCTGCCCACCAGACACAGACACACAGACATATAAATGCAGTTTATACACATGTGTACCTGTAAATGCACACTCACCTATGCACACACATGTACACATGCACATACACACACACAAATCTACACGTGTGCTCTGTTCATATACACGTACACACACATATATTCATACCTATATGCACGTCCGCACCTATACACCCATGCACACCGGTGTTCATCACACATGTACCCATGTAAAGAAACACACACATGTTCACACACACGCATATGCGCGCACACCACCAGCATCCTCATTTGAACCGTTCAATGAGACGCTGCTCTGAGGCCATGTCGCCTGCATGGCCTTCCTTCCCCGCTTCCTCCCACAGGGTCAAGCTCTCTCCCCTTCTGGACCACCGCGGCGCTCGGGCCTTCTCTTCCTGTGACCGGCTCTGACTCCCCTCTGGCCTGGAAGGCTCTTGGGAGAGGACCAGCGACAGGACCTGAGGCCCATCACTGTGCCTGACACACAGCACATGTCTCATGCGTGTCTGGCATGAAAGCATAACACAAGGGAGGAGTCTGGGTCCTTGTGCTTGCATGAGTCCTTCTGGAATCCCCCTTGGAACACATCTATGGAGGACAAGGAAGCAGGAGGCACTTCCTGAAGCCGGCCTGGCCCAAAGAGTAGGAGGAAAGACCAGTCAGAGAGCCACTAATTGATGGCTCCCATCTGGGAAGGGAGTCCCGGGGGGCTGCTCAGTGTTCCCCCAGCAAAGGGGAGGGTGGTGCCCTCACCCCTGGGGAGCACTTGTCCCAACTGGAGAGATTCCTCCAAGCATCCGAACTTCCCCGAGCTCCCACTGCGCTGGGTGCTGGAGGGGCTCCCAGGGTGACTGTCGCAGAGCTGGTGATCTCAGCGGGTCGAGAGGGTAGGAAGAAACTCAGAAGGCGTCCGTGGAGAAGCGTTTTCCAGACAGGAGGCGGATGACTGGGGCTGGGAAGGAAGAGATGACAAGTGACGCCATGAGGATTTCTATGTGACTGGCCTTGAATGAGGAGTTTGCTCCGGGCTTGGTGGCCACTGAAGACTCCAGATGAGGAGAACCCTCAATGCCAGCAGAGCAGTTTGGACTGATGTTGGTAAGTAGGGTTCAGCGGATGCATGGCCTTCTGTCTGTATTGTTATTCCTCCTCGTCACCCAGTGAGACACGACCAACCCTTCCACATTTCACTCGGGGACCACGGCTCTTCCAAGACAGTGGAGTAGCCCTCTGGGAGTATCTCAGATCCTTTGGGTTACTGAAGAGGTTCTCCTGGGTCTGCTCCAGGCACTGGCTCTTTGGGAAGGAGGAACCTGATCTTGGCTTTCTATTCTCTGGGCCAGCCAATGTTTGGTGCAGCAATGGTGAAAATTTCTGAAACCAGAGGTGGAAAAGAGCATCCCTGAAGACGAGCACATTCCACTCACTGGTTACAGCCTTGCTGCAAGGGAGGAAGAGCTGACAAGCACAGCTTTACAAAGCTGAAATCTTTATCCTGGTTATTTTCACATTACTTCTAGAAGGCAAACCTCCTCTGGGGCCACAAACATTTTGTACCCTGGGTCTCCGGTTAAAGAGATTTGCATTTCTTTATCAGATTTTCTTCTTGATGATCCCTCAGTCCATTGTCTTCTGGTCCTAGTGTGGGGTCCTAGAGCCTGCCAATCATCTAAAAGCCCTTGGAAACCAACCCTAGAGCAGAACCATCAGCCATGTTTCTTGTCTGCAATTTCAGGGAACGGAGAACTTTAATGAATCCTGGGTATGGGTTCAAGTGCAAAATGGGACCAGCCTGCTTACAAAAGCCTGATACTCTGCAATGTTCTGCCATCTACCAAAACATAGGACACATCTTTGAGATGACAGACCCTGGACAGGATGCTCCAGATACAAAGATGGGTAAGACAAAGTCTGATCCCACAAGCTCCCAGGCTTGAGGTGAGGATCCCAAAACAATGGGAACAGGGCGACCGTGACACTGGAAAGCCCTTACGCAGGGAACACCCACCTCCACCCAAGTGGGCAGGCAAACCTCCCAGAGGAGGTGTTCTCTGAAATGGGTTCTGTCAGATGAATAGGAGCTCAACAGAGTACACAGGGGAGATTGGAAATAAAGATGGAGGGGAGAAGAGAGGAGAAATTTAAGTGCAGGGAAGAGAGGGAGAGAGAGAGAGAGATGGCATTCCAGATACACAGTGACAACCTTGGGAGGAGCCACCAAGATTGCGGGTGTGGGACGAGAGCACACAACCACCTGCCACATGTCTTCGTGGCTGCTATCTGTCCTGTTGAAAGTTGGTTCATTCGTTCATGGATGCATGGCTTCCTTCATTTATCCGACAAGTATTTTTTGAGCATGTATGTTGGGACAGCCTCCAGGAAGGTCTCCTCGAGCGCCTGGACTGGCTACGGACTGTCTGCCTGGTCCCTGCCTCGTGAGCCTTGGTGGGCATTTCGGGCATTGGCTGATGAAAGACCCTGAGGGACCAGTACACCAACAGCCATAGAGCCGCTTCCCCTTGCAGAGTTTCGGATCAGAACGGGCTACCTTTGCTGAACACCTGTGCATGGCTCTCTGCCACCCTCTTCCCCGTCCCCAGCTTCTCCAGTCCCCATGACAACCCTGTGGGCAGTGTGCCGTGGCTTTCACAGAGCAGACAAAGCTCCGGCTCAGAGAGAGAGAGAGTGCCCAGGGCCAGGGCTGGTTCTGGATCAAGGTCTGCCCTAGATACCCACGTCTGCATCAGGAAAGACACTGTGGGTGTGTGTGGGTGTCTGTGTTGTATGTGTTGAGACAGGACAGAGGGGCTCAGGCTCGTGAATCAAAACGAGAGTCAGTTGGTTTTGCCAGCTCTCTGGCGCATGGCAGCCAGGACAATGGCCACTGGCCTGAAGAACTTTCTTTTCTCAGTTGCTGTCTGCTTTGCCACAAAACGGAATAGAAAAGGGAAAGGCCACAGGGAACCTTTAGTCCACGTATAAGAGAAAACCAGGACTTGCCGACGTTTCTCGCTCCTAGATGTTGCTGTTGCCATGTGGCCTGGTGTCCCTCTTCCCAAAACCTTAGCTAGGAGTATTAAAAACCTGACCAGGGCCGCTGGGGTGGCTCAGTTGCTTAAGCGTCTGTCTTCAGCTCAGGTCATGAACCCAGGGTGCTGGGATCGAGCCCCACATCGGGCTCCCCGCTCTGCAGGGAGTCTGTTTCCCCCTCTCCCTCTGCCCCTCTGCCTGCTTGTGCTCATTCTCTCTCTCGCTCAAATAAATATATAAAATCTTAAAACAAAAAACAAAACAAAACAAAAAAACCTGACCAAGGAGTGTGCTATTTGCAGGACAGTGTTTCCTTCTGTGCGCATGCCTTGGGAAAGGAATAGGACTGAAAAGTTCACAGATCTAACCCAGCCTCTTAGCTCTTCAGAGTGAGATGGAGGAAAGCCTCCTCCAGGGCTCCCACCCCGCAATCCCTCCAACTATATCCCAAGCTCCCCTTCTGGGGCAGTTCAGCTCCGCAGGCAGTCGAGAGAGACGTTACACTTAGGAGGGCAGGTGGCACCTGGCTCCAAGTGCCAGCGACAGAAGGAGATCGGAGGCCCCTCCAGCCCTGTAATTGGCCGCTGCAGAGGTGTGAGCTGGGCTGTGCCCCATACCCTACCCTTCTCACCGGCGGAGCAAAGGATGCTTCCCTGTCGTGGGTGCACGCCATTTGTAGGTGACTGCGCGGATCTGTGTGTCTCCCTGTCTGACCCTCAACATCTCAATTCTCCGTCTGTGTTGGAAGTCCTGTGTAATTAGGAGGCTTCCTGCTTCCTGTGAGACTGGCCTTCTGGGCAGAGTTCGTCATCAGAGTGTTAGAGCCGCATTCTGTTAACTACAAGAATCGTGATTCTTAGATTGAGTTAATTAGAATATCTGTATGCAATGTTCCCCCAAGATAGTTGGCATCACAGTAAATAAACCCCCATCTGAATTCAGAGGCGTGACCATAGGTTTTATAAATACATAATTATATTTATGGAAAGCCACGGTCCTCCAGGGGCCCTTCTCCAACCCCCTCTCAACCTACTATCCAGAAATAAGCCAGCTTCTACAGGAGGTAGATTCTTCTCCACTCTTTCAGAAGAAGCAGCTAAACCTCTAAACTCACCAGTCAAGATTCTTGGCACCACTCTTCGCTAGAAACATCTCAGTAAAAAGACACAAAAACAAAACAAAACCCAAAAAAATGCAAATGGATTTCACTGGGCGTGAGAGGGATCGTTATACCTGACAATGGAGTGGATATTCTCGGTATAAGCCCTTCGGAAAATCTTTGAGTAATGAGAGTCAAAACTTTAAAAATGTTCAAGCTTGGGTTTATAAAGCATAATTCCCTCCACACAGTGATGTACTATGTAGCCCAAAAGATTTATATGGTTCTCTAGTAAATTATTAGGAAGATGTACATATGCTAGAGGTGAACGTGGGGTGTGTGTGTGTATGTGTGTGTGTGAGTGTGTGTGTGTTCTGTTATTGTGGAAGCACATAAGGAAAGATCTGGAAGGAATGTCAATGGTTATAACCCACGATGGATTCACCTGATAAGTTTCACTTTGTCATATCTATCTTTCACCTGAATCATTTACATGGAGTGGGGATTTCTTTTACCATTAGGAAATACCATTTCATCTTGAAAAAAAAAAAAGAAAGAAAAATATACAAGCAACACAAAATAAAATGTGATGCCCCCCCCCCCCAAAAAACAGTGAAAAATGTGCATGCCTTTGACCTAGTGGTTTCACTTGTGGAATTGGTCCCAAGGAAATCATCTGAATGCAAACAAAGCTTAATGGCATAAAAATATTAATTGTGGCCACATTAATATTAATAAAATTGCCAACAAGTTCAATGGCAACCAAAGGCATAATTTATGACACGGTCGTGTGATGGGATCTTGTATACCATTTTGGAGGTTTTTGAGGAATACGTACTACATGAAAAATGTACTTATGTCATAATAATAAATGAAAGGCAAGATGCATTTGCCCTAAGAATGGAGAACCATTTAGGAAATGCAATATTAACCCAATGAAGTAAATTAAACACCTAGACAAGTTGAAGACAGATCACTCCTGGCCTCCGATTTTTTTCAAGATGATCCCAGCACATGTTGCCCAAGCTGAGATCGTGCTAAGCCTGAAACTCCTGTGATGTCCTTCGGAGTTCAGAACGGTTTCTTTACAGGCAAAGTGGGGGGTGACTCTGGGCGATGAACAGGATTCTCCAAGTATGTTGACAGTACAGTTGTTAGTGAATAACATAAGATGCTTCTCCCATGCCCTTGGGCAGCTCTCCAAAACCCAAACACCTCCTATGCCAAAACAGAAACGTCTCCCTGTTTTCTTTACTACTCAGTGACATCTAGATTCTGAAAATGGACAGCTGCACCCATTGTACGAGAGAGGGCTCCCCTCGGTGCTCTCCTCTGTCTGAGGCATGCAGCTCATTTGCTTGGGGACCCAGGTCCCTCTCTCTTGTCCTCCATCCCAAGGAAAGGCTTCTACCCAACATTGCCCACCCGGGCAGAGGATGCCCCTATATGTGGAGGATGCCACCAAGGCCCTGGAACCCACGGAGGGGCAGTGCCAATCGCGGGGTCTTCTTTGCTGCACTGTCAGCAGGTGCATTTTGTGCTTGCTCTCTTCCAAGCCATGACCCTGAAAAGACATATGGTGGGTTGGGAATGGAAAAGATGGCAGTTACTGCACTTGGCTTGGAACTCATTCTTTTTTAAAGATTTATTTATTCATTTTGGAGGGAGGGACAGAGGGAGATGAAGACGAGCTGACTCCGCACTGAGCAGAGAGCTACTTCCCAGGATCCAGGGATCATGACCCAACCCGTAATCAAGAGTCGGACTTCCAACAAACTGAACCATCCAGGTGTCCCCACTCTTTTTTTTTTTTTAAGATTTTATTTATTTATTTGGCAGACAGAGATCACAAGCAAGCAGAGAGGCAGGCAGAGAGAGGACGGGAAGCAGGCTCCCCGTCAAGCAGAGAGCCCAATGCGGGGCTGGATCCCAGGACCCTGGGATCATGACCTGAGCCGAAGGCAGAAGCTTTAACCCACTGAGCCACCCAGGCGCCCCAGGTGTCCTCATTCTTTTTTAATTGTGAAAGTAATCTGTCCCTGTTTTCATACAGGAAAATATAAAAATTACATAAAGTAGCCAATGATAGTAGATCTTCAACTGCCCCAATATCCCCTCCCAGAGTGTGACATAATCCTTTTGGAAATCCATTCCTATTCCACTTTTTTAAATTGCTTATATCTGATTACAGAAGTGGTACGTATCCCTCTCAGAGGATAGAGACAAACACACAGGGATACACAAAAGTCAACTCAAATCCTGATGCCTACAGATGACTCCTGTTTCTGTCTTGATACCTATCTTCCAGCCTTTATTCTCTGGACATATTCCTGAATTATTGCAAAATTAGGACCACTCTATAATCCCTACGACTTTAACCGCCTTTTGACTTAATATGTGATAATCATTTTCCAATGCCAGGAGATACCCTCTAACGACGAAATTCTTACTGTCTGCCAAGTATCCTGTTGGAGGATGTGTGATGTTTTGTCTGTTCTGCCCCTATTGTTGAATATTCAGGTTGCTTCTATTTCTTCACTGACACACGTTACATTGTGAAAAACCACATGTGCGGAGATCCCAAGAGCTTCTCAGGATACGTTTCCAGTGGGGAAGTTCTTGGACAAAGGGTAAAAACATTTTTGAGACTTGTTAAAAACTTTTCTTTTACCTATAATGATGTTTACAAACCCAAAGTGAAAATGGTTAAATTAACCATTTTTAAGTGGACAGTTCTGTAGTGTTAAGTATGTTCCCATTGTTGTGCAACAGGTGCCTAGTACTTCTTGAGGGTGCAAAACTGAAAACTCTGTGCCCATTTGACACTAATTCCCCCTTGTCCTAGCCCTTGGCAGCCCCCTTTACCTCGGTGTTTTTATGATTTTGATTACTTGTAGATTTCATGTGAGTAAAATCATACAGTATCTGTCCTTCTGTGTCCGCCTTATTTCCCTCGGCATAATGCGCTCAAGGCTCATCCACGTTGCAACTGAAGGAAGGATCCTTCCTTTTCAAGGCTGCATAATATTCCACTGTGAGGATAGACCACATGTTGTCGATCCTTTCAGCCATCGGTGGACCACTAGGTTGTTTCTACCTCTTGGCTCTTGTGACTTAACGCTGCAATAAACACGAGTATGCAAGTATCTCTTCAAGATCCCGCTTTCAGTTCTTGGGGGTAAACATCCAGAGACAGAATTACTAGATCTTGTGGTAGCTCGATATTTAATTTTTCAAGGAACCTCCATCCTGTTTCCCACAGAGGCCGCATGCCCAGTTTTGCATTCCCGACAGCACACGAGAGCTCCAAATTCTCCACATCCTTGCCAACATTTGTTGTTTTCTGTTTTCTCAATAGCAGCCACTCATCCTAATGGGTGTGAGGCCATCACTCATTGGGGTTTGATGTGTATTTCTCTAGTGTTTACTGATGTTGAGCATCTTTTCATATGCTTGTTGGCCTTTTTTTTTTTTTTTTTTTGAGACTTTGGGTTCAAATTGCCAAAGCTTCCAGAAATGTACCAGTTGAAATGTTCACCAGGAACGTGAGGGCATTTCTCCTTGCTTCTAGCCAATAGTGAATGCCCCTCAAGTTTTAAACTTGCCCCCAAACAATTGTAGATGAAATATTAAGCAAGATATTTGCATTTGCCTTGTAACGGCTGCAGCTAAATGCTATCTTTGAAGATAAAATGTCTGTGATCCCAGCAATGCTGACCTCAATTTTCTCCTTCTCCCAGTAACATGGGATCCAAGTCTTTGTTTTCTTGGGCTTTCAGTATCTTTTTCCTGTTCTAAACAGTTGCCCGGCTCCTGAATTTTATCATTAAGATTCAAATTGCAATTGGATTTGGGGCATTTTGAGCATTCACATCAAAGATTGTTCCAGAAAGAAGCCCTCGGGTTTGAGTGACAAGCTGAAGAAAACCTTGCCTTGTTATTCGTGGTCCTCCACACGGGTCCATTGTCTCACTGCTGTTCCCGCCAGCTCCTCCATAATACAGGAAAAATCAAAGCCTTAAGTAATAGGAGGTTATTTGCAAATGGTATTCTTTTTTTTTTTTTTTAAATAGAGCAGTGCCTTGTTAATAAATGAAATTTATTGAAAACTCTTGTGAGAACCCTCACGAGTAGGCAGAGGCTGGACAGTCTGTTCCCAGCCACCAGTGGGGACAAGATGAAAGCAAGGAAACAGCTCTCTGTCGGCTACTAACATCCTCCCAAGGAGCCCTCTTTTTAAAATTAGGGTTTTGCACATTTCCCAAGTGTATCTTCATGTGAACTTGAAAGTTATGGCCACTTTTCAGTCTGGCCATGCCCTAGGAGTTCCGCCCTTATTCACTTGAGCCGAGGGAACGCAGAGACTTCCAAAACACAGCCAAGTGCCAGGCTTTCCCTGATGAGCGTTTCCAGAAGCAGCAGGGCTGGAGGGTAAGGGCCCCCAAGAATTCCTGAAATCATTCAACGGTTTGGCAACAGGCAAGGGCTGGAAGGAAGAGCTACCCGCCACGTTTCATGTTATCGGCAAACCTGTCATGCATTCATTTCTAGCCCAACTCATTGTGAGAAAGTATGTGAAGCCTATTATGGAAATTCATAAAAAAAGAAACTGTGGATGAGGGAGCTGGATGCTCGTCGGGGTTCCAAGAGCACACAAAGACACCCTCCGAGCAAGACCGTCTGAGGAGAGCTTAGTTATAAGAACGTGGGTACGGGGAACCCCTACGAGACGGCGCAGCAACCTTCACTGCCTCTAGGCCCAAGAGGCAAGGAAAGGAAGAAATTACTAGAACCCAGAACGGGAGACGTTCAGAGTATCCCAAGGAAGCTTGAAAGAAAGGAAGTATTGATATCTGTTACGACATAGAGGAACCTTGAAAACATCATGTGAAGCGACAGAAGCTGGACAAAAGGCCACACGGGGTACTAGCCCACGTATAGGAAATGTTCCGAATAGGCAAATCCACAGGCACGGAAGGTAGATCTGTGGCTGCTAGGGGCTGGGGGAGGGGGTATGAGGAGTGACCGCTAATGGGTTCCGGGTTTCTTTTGGGATGTGAGCATGGCCTGGAATGAGATAGTGGTGATTGCTGCACGACTTTATCAATATGCTATAAACCCCTGCAGTGATGTACATTAAAATGTTGCAATTTATGGCATGTGAATGATATCTTAATACATTTTAAAAAGGAGCAGAGTGTATGACCTTTGGTAGAAACGCAGAGTCAGGGGCACCTGGGTGACTCAGTGGGTTAAAGCCTCTGCCTTCAGCTCAGGTCATGATCCAAAGGTCCTGGGATGGAGCCCCGCAACGGGCTCCCTGCTCAGCGGGAAGCCTGCTCCACACAGCCCCCCCCCCGCCCCACCTGCCTCTCTGCCTACTTGTGATCTCTCTCTCTGTCAAATAAATAAATACAATCTTGAAAAAAAAGAAAGGAAGGAAGGAAGGAAGGAAGGGAGAAAGGCAGAGTCAGTCCTGCCAGAGACAACCTCTGGCAATGGTAGGAGGAAGGAGGGGAGTCTAGGGGAATAAATGCAATGACCTCGCTCTCCATCCTCCCTCTGGTTGACTATGGCTCCCCATTGGCCAAACCCGGCCAGAAGCCAGCGGGCAGGTGCACATCGGTATAGTGCATACACCTCCCAAGGCAGACAGCAGGGTAGGAAAGGCTGCAGAGTGGATCGGGAGAGCAAGCGGCAGACATCTGCCACAGCAGAATAAAAGGCAAATAAAAATACATAAACGAGACAGAGTCAGGGGTAGCAAGAGTATATAAACGATCTCCTATAAGGTTCTCTCTGGTTGCTAGAATTAGTTTAGATTGGGGAGATGAGCTTCCTAGCAACTAGCACAGCGAGGGGAATCCACCAGGAGGCAGGTGTGTGGTGTCCATTGAGTAAACACAAGCTCTAGAGAAAGACTTTCCACCAAAGAGTGGACACAGTGACCTACGCTCTCCTTTGAACACACTGTCATTATATGTGGGCAAGATGCAAAGGGAAAGTGGGCAAGGAATTTGCTGCTGCTCTCTGCCGGCTCAAGACTCACAGAGACTTCCTTCCCTGCACTCCCCTAGCGGGCTGCTCCTCCGTTGAAGGAGCCTCTCTATAGGGCAACCACAGAGGCTGCACAGGGAGATAGTCCCCTGTACCTGTCAAGGGTCCAGTGCTGTGGTCAGACCATTTGAGGTGAAACCCCAGCTCAAACGGTGAATTCTCTATGACCTGTGGGATTGGACTCACTCATCGCGTGCCTCAGTTTCTCGGTCTGTGAAATGGGAACGATTAAAATCTACACCTTACACAACTGTCGTGAAGATAAGTAAAATGATGCATGGCAAGGACTCAGCCCTGCTTCTGGCACACAGTAAGTGCTTAATAAATGTCTAGGTAGACTCTCTTGACTATAATGATCTAAGAATTGACGAGCCCTGCACGATCATCTCATTTCATTTGCTCATTTTTACTAGGGAAGAGGAGGCCCCGAGAGGGGCCTGATCTACCCCAAACCACATGGTTAGAAGAAAGGCAGAGAGAAGGAATGAATTAGGCTTCCGGTCTCAGTGAGCCTTGGCAGTTCTCAGCTGGGGCTCCAGTGTGTATGTTTTGCTTGGGAACAATTCTCTGGGCAGGCCATTTGGACTGCAGATGGAGAGAAAGCAAGAAATCTCAGCGCCGAGTTCCTACTGTGCATGGAGTAGGATCTGGAGACACGTTTTTGCCGTGACTCTGTGAGTTTTCATCACTGGTGAGGGCACACCAGGAGCTCTTCGAGGCAGGCCCTGTGCCCAGCTCTCTGCCTCTCTGGAGCCTGATATGGGACCCTGGCATAAATAAGGAGCCTAGCAAGTATTTCACGTGTATTAATAGCTCCGTGGGAAAAGCCCAGTTGGGATTATGGCCCGTATCAGAAGTTTAAATTCTCGGCGCACCTACAAAAGGCCATGTCAAGACATGGCTGCTGTCTGCCCAGAAAGTCTGGCTTGCCCATGGTGATATGAAAGTGAAAATGCCATTTAGGTGACCTGTGAACTCAGAAGAACAGATGATCATTGGGCTGAGCTACCTTATTCTGCCAGTTACCCTAGGAATATCAAGTCCTGGACTCAAGCGTTCTGCATCTACTTTAAATAAAGTCCACTCTCCACCTGTGATGGGTAGAGGTGTGTCCGCCTGACTGACATGTCAAGGGCTAAACCCCAATACCTACAAGTGTGATTTTATTTGGAAACAGGGTCTTTGCAGATATAACCAGGTTAAGACGAGGTCATCCTGGACCAGGGCGGGCCCTAACCCAACAACTGGTGGTGTCCTTATAAAAAGAGAAAACAGAGATGCAAACACGGACACACAGGGAGACAGAGGCAGAGATTGGAGACATGCCTCTACCGGGGTCGCCAAGGATGGCCGAAGCTGACAGAGGCAAGGAAGCATCCTCCTCTCCAGCCTTCAGAGGGAGCACAGCCCTGCCAACACCTTAATTTCAGATTTCTGGCCTACAGAACTCAAAAGAACAAATTCCAGTTGCTTCAAGCCACCTAATTTGTGGTCCAGTCCTGTTGATCTCACATTTCCCGTCGATTTCTGCCGAAGGAGAAACTGGACGGGTAAGATAGGAATTACACCAACAGCATCTACCCCTTGCTGAGCTCCTATTATGTGCCAGGCTCTGAACCAGATGTTTCCATAATTTACCTCATTCCAGCCTGTCAATAATCTTATGAGCCGAGCACTCGAGGATTCACAAACACACAGTTACGGAACACTCGCCGCGGAAACTGCCTTAGCCTGGGTTCTCCAGAAGCAGAACCGCAGACAAGGTCTTGGGGGAAGGGAGTTTATTTGGGAAGTGATCCCAGGAAGCAGGAGTGAGGGTGCAGGGACAGGGAATGGGCATCAGGACCTCAATGATCCTGGGTACTCTGCAAAGTGTACAGAACCCATTTCAGAGCTGTATGTCCAAAGAGCAGGGGCTCAGAGCATTTACTCATTGGCTCTTGTTTCCCTGATGGCAATTGCTTGTAGAAATGCCCACCCCCCCACACACACACTTCATCTCCTCGAAGTGTGTGTGGGGGGGGGGGGATTCCCGAACTTCCGAACTTCAGAGCTGTAGGTAAATGCAGGTGAATGAGATTCTTTGATCCTGGAGAAGGCTTGGGGCAGAACACAGGCTGCACATGGGGTGTTGGGATGTGTACTCTCGGGATGGGGAAAGCCAGAGCTTGCTTCCCGCCAGGCAGGCACCTCATATGCTATTAAAATCAGAGGTGAGGGGCGCCTGGGTGGCTCACTGGGTTAAAGTTTCTGCCTTCGGCTCAGGTCATGATCCCAGGGTCCTGGGATCGAGCCCCACATCGGGCTCTCTGCTCGGTGTGGAGCCTACTTCCCTTCCACTCTCTGCCTGCCTCTCTGCCTGCTTGTGATCTCTGTGTCAAATAAATAAATAAAATCTTCTAAAAATTTTTAAAAATTAAAAAAATAAAATAGAATAAAATAAAATAAAATCAGAGGCAGGTCAAAAAGATTTGGGGGGAGGGGTGCGGTCCTGGCTACTTGCGGGGCCCCGTGCAAAATGGAAATGCAGGGTACCTTGTTGAAAAATTCTTAGAAATGTCAAGATGGCAGGTAGAGAAAATCAAACCGCATGGAGTCCTTCTAACTATTCATACTGCGGCCACGGAACTGGCCCGGGGTAGGGAGCCCGGAAGCCTGTGCTCTAAGCGCCTGCTGGGGACCAGGCACCATGCGAGTGCTTTTACACATGCAGTAGTAAAGGCTAGTTATCTGTATACTTCCTTATATCTATCACATCGAATAGTCCTCGTCGTTGGGAATAATTTAGATGAAAGCTCGTGGCTGGGTAGCCAAGGACTCTCCATCCACAGGAGCTATACCCCTTGCTGGCAGAGAGCCACCTGGAGCCACAGCTGACAACTTTCAATCCCTGCGCAAAGGCGTTCCGCCAGACCCTAACGGCTGCCTCTCCACATTGTTGTGGCTTTCCTGATTATCCTCTATGACATCAGAAAATCACAAATTTCTTGTTAGGCTGAGATTTCACATAAATACAGGTTTCTTTGCCTCACCCAATCTAATGCTGCCAAAATGCCCCAGAGACGGCCTATTTTTTTTTTCCCCTTCCTTCAAACCACAGATTTGTCAGATCCTGGGGCTTCCATGCTTATAGTTTTATGAACAGTAATTTCTCCAGGCCCCAGAGAGCTGCGGACCCTCCCTGACCCAGGCCCCCAAATACTGAAGTTACTGGCTCTAATCTGGGCATATCCTCGAGTTCCAAAGAGAAGCAGGAAGATGGCCCAACGTCTGCTCCAAAAGCCTGCACACCTCATGACAACCAGATGGAATGTGTGAACCTCAACTGGGTCCTGGATCCAAAAAAAAAAAAAAAAATCTACAAAAGACATTTTGAGACAATTGGGGAAATTTGAAAATGGTCTGAGAATTAGTGCCTCCCAGACTCTCCGTGGCGAAGGACAAGTTTCTGGTGGTTGTTTTTCAGCCTGACTCAGACGGATGCTTCGGTAAAATATAATGAAAGTGAACTTCTAGAAAAATAAAATTAAAAATATATACAATGTAAGCTCAGATCCTTGATTGAACGGAACAGATCTAAAATTGCCCTGTCAAATTGCTATGGATGATTCTAAAAGCCTGCTCTCAATTTTGTGATTTAATCGCTTTTGCTGTAGCCCTGTTATAAAAGGTCTGCAGGTCGGCCCTGGTGTGGCGACCACATTTTGCACAGCAATGAACTGAGAGCCCTGGTGCTGAAAGGTATTGTTAATTTTTGCAGGTGTGGTAAGATATCAGGATTTTGTAGCAGAAGATCTCTCTTCTTTAGGACTCACATGCAGCAGTATTGAGGGGTGAGACGTCAGGAAGTCTGCGACTTACTCTCACACGGTTCAAGAAAATCGTATCTATGACTACAGAGAGGAAAACACTAAGCAAATGTGACAAAACGTGAACGATCGATTCCAGTCGGTGGTGGGCCCGTGGGTCTGCATGGTACCGCGAAATCCACTGCTCTAGAGATCTCAACAGTCTTGAAAGGAAAAGGTGGAGCGTGGGGGGAAAGGAGCAGCCCACCGCTTCATTTTCTCCTGGGACAAATTAAATGTGAGGGCACGTCTCCAGAGACACAGGCCTGGGGAGGTGGGAGGGCCGGCAAGAGCCCTCACCTTCCCGCATCTAAGAGAGCACCGGGCGAGCCAGCTGGCAGAGCCGGGCGGGTGGGAGGCTCCCCGGCCCCCCGCAGTGTTCACCCAGACCCCCACTGCCCTCCCCCCCCACCCCCGCTCGTCTGCTGGGAGGCCTCGGCCCGTGACCCAGCCTGGGAGCCTCGGCCCCCTTCTCTGAAACGCAAAGGCCTCTTTAGCTTCGTGAGTAACGATGCTTTCCTGGGAGGTGAGAGTCATGAATGGTGACTATGGGCAAGCAGGGGGTCCCCCCGACTAGCTGACCTGAGGAACGCGGCCCTTATTTGTAGATTTTCAGGAGAAAAAAAAGGACGATTTTTTTTTTTTTTAAAGTACAGAGCTCCCCAGGGAGAACAGAGTCTCACTGAAGTCCGCTCCGTCACCAGAGCGTTTTACAGATGATTGAACTATACAGCTACATGGAGAGCTTTGGACCCGAAAACCAACTCCAGTTGGAGCTAAATAATTTCCTTTGATGATGGGGCTCCTTTCCCCTGGGGGCAGGGATTCCAGGAGGCTGGCCATCCCCACAGCCTTCCTCGCCCGTCTCAGCAGGGTCCCCCCCACGCACCCCCCCCGCCCCCCGCCACGGGCCCAGCTACACGGGCTGAGTCAACGTCAGCGTCTGCGTGACTCTGGTCTTAGTCACATCTGCTCACACATCTGAAGGTCTGGGCCTGCACTGCTGTAGGGAAATCAACATGCCAAGGGGAGGGGCAATGCTGGACATGTGACATCACGAGGCCCCACGATCTTTTAGACTTGCGTTTGCTTCAGTTTGATGCCGTGGGCCACTTGGAAAGAATTCTGGGCTTTCCCACGCTGTGCTGCACTGTTGGAGAACCAGGCCTATTTGATTTAGTATTTAAATTAGTTTCCCAAGGTGGTTGAAATGCAGAGAATTCCCAGCATTTGAGAACCCCCCTGTGAGGGCCCCTGGGTGGCTCAATAGGTTAAGCATCTGACTGTTGGTTTCAGCTCAGGTCCTGATCTCAGGGTTGTGATCTCAGGGTCGTGAGATCGAGCCCCATGTCAGGCTCCACATTCGGCGAGCCGTCTGCTCGAGATTCTCTCTCCCTTTGCCCCTCCTGTTCATGCTCTCTCTCTCTCAAATAAATAAGTCATTAAAAAAAGGAAGAAGAAGAACCACCTGTACATTAGGTCTGCTGCTTGCTGGCTGAGGGACCTCAGACTAGAAAATCAGGAGCAGCTACATAATTTGCAGGTCCAGTGTGAAATTAATAGGCAAGGCCCCTTGTTCAAAATTATAAAGAATTTCAAGATGGCAACTGCAGAGCATGAACCCAAGTGTGGGGCCCTTCTGTGTGGGGGGCTCGTGTGACTGCATGGCTGTGGGGTTTAATCCCCACCTTGAATTAGGGTGAGGATTAAAGGAGATGCTCCTTGGGCCAATGCAGCATCCCTGTGATCCTCTATCCTTGAGGCAGTAACCAGCTCAGGTGAATCTTTGTACCAGGGGCCCAGCCCCGGCCGGGCGCGGAGCAGACCCTCCTTCAATGTTTGTTGGGTAAAAGTAGCTCAATATGTTTGTTTATTTCCTCCGTATGTTACACTACAGATTCACTCATTTCTGTGGATCTGCGTGCTTGTTTTTGTTTTCCTGGGACTAGAGACACTGTTTTTTCAAAGAATTCAGGCAGAGTGTGCGTGTGTGTGCACGTGCATGCGTGTGTATGTGTGTGGGTGTGTGTGTAATTAAAAAATAAAAGTGATGGGGGAAAAGTGATGGGCTTAAACCCAAATGCCAATTAAATCTTGAAATGGAGAGCTTCCCCCACAGGGATCCGTACCCCTCAGCCACAGGGCATGGAGTCTGAAAGCACCATTGAACAGGGCAGCGACATCTATAAAGTGATATGGACTTGGTGATTAGGTTAATTATGAATCACAAAGTGATTATACTATGGCCACAAAGAGCAGAGCTATGTTACAAAATAGTGTGGCAGAATTCCCACCTCCATTCAGGACAGCCACCGAGGGCTTCAGACAATTGTGGTTCTCCAGTGAGCGGCGCTCAGGGCAGAGCCAGGTGAGGGATGGTGTGGCCGAGTCTCATCCCCAGCCTCTCTCGCCGCACAGACCCTTGAAATACTCAAGTGCACACAACTAGTCCATTTTATTGCACAAAACAGTTCCAATAAAAGGACCCACTATTATCTAGGGCCACTATCTTTTTTTTTTTTTTCCTACAACCGTTGGTTCCTGGAAATGAAACAGGAGAGAGATAGGGAACTGAGAAATACAGCCGTCAGTTGGAGGTCTGTGATTATGGCAGAGAGAAAGCTCCAGCAGGCAGCGGGCCTGTCCCAGGGGCCTTTTATAGGTCTCCCCCCCCCACCCCGTTCTGAGAGACATCAAAGCAGCTCCAAGGGAGGCACAAAGCAGGGAAGGAATTATGCCTTCCTGTTTAAAGGCTGCTAAATGGGAGAAAGACACGCCTTACCAACTCCACACTTCACACTGGGGCTATGGATTAAATCGCTTTCACTACTTCTTTAAAAACTTTTCTATTTTGAAATAATTTCTAAATTTACAGGTAAGTTGTTAGAACTCCCATGTATCCGTCACCCTAATTCACCAGTTTTTAACATTTTGCTACATTTGCTTTATGCACGGATTATTTTTTCGGAACTATCTGTATACGTCATCTCTCTTGACCCCTTTGTTCTTTAAATTACAAAAATAATATAACAAGGAGGCACCTCAGTGGCACAGTTGGTGGAGCGATCTCGGTTTTGGCTCAGGTCGAGATCTTGGGGTGGTGATCTCAGGGTCATGAGATCGAGCCCCACGTTAGGCTCCATGCTGTGAACAGAGAAAATAACAAAGTAAAGATATAAAATCTTTAAAAATAACCTCAAATCCTACCTCTTTAATACTTATATGTCCAGTTAAAATTACTTGATTCTCTTGTCAGTTTGCATATATGACTTTTGTCATTATTTGTAAAGCTCAGATGTCTTGAAATACATTCACAGAGTCATCCATCTATCCGTCCGTCCATCCATCTGTCCATCCATCCATCCATCCATTCATCTGTCCATCCATCCATCCATCCATCCATCCATGAAATACTTGTCTAAGCATCTCCTGTGGTCCAGGTGCTCTACAACACATCAAACCATCCCATCAGTTCACGGTTATGAAATGTGTTCACGGTCACTGAGGGAAAGTCTGGCCCTCTCTGTGCCATTTCACTCCTAAAAAAAAAGTCCTTTGCCCTAAACCAGGGATGTCAATAGGGTTGGGGTTTTTGTAGTATTTATTAATATCCTCCTACCAACCTCCAAAAAAAAGTACTTTGGGTGGTTATAGTAAAAACAGGTTTTACAACCCTCCAGTCAATAATCAGCAAGTCAAAATAAAAATCAGAAACTCCTTCCAACCGTTTCTCAGTCCTGTTTTCTCAAATACAGGAAGTGCTTCTTGTTTTATATGGGTAGCATCACCAAGCAAGAAGATTTTATTCAGCTTTTTCAGAATTTATATGGGTAGCATCACCAAGCAAGAAGATTTTATTCAGCTTTTTCAGAATTTTTTCAGAATTTAGAATATTATATATGATATAGAATATATATAGAATAATTATATATTTATTATATATATTAGAATTATATAGGATAATTCCATATATCATATAGAATATTCCTGAAACATGACAAAAGGCTGCTTGGCATCCTTGAACATTACATTTTGACTCTGAGTTTCCTATGAGCCAAGGCAACAAGGAATCATGATGATTTACACTGTTTTAATTATCTGCTAAAAGCAAACCATTAGGGGGTCCTGGGTGGCTCAGTTGGTTAAGCATCTGCCCTCCACTTGGATCATGATCTCAGAGTCCTGGGATGGTGTCACAAGTTAGGCTCCCTGCCCAGCCTCCCTCTCCATCTGCCTCTCTCTCTCGCTCTCAAACAAATAAAATCTTAAAAAAAAAAAAAAAAAAGGCAAACCATTAATTCTTCAAGAGAGATGAGCTTTATTTTCTTTCGAAGGTGTGCAAAGCAGAGATCCGGAAACTCCCATGGGTTAAGGGAGAATGTGAACCAGCTCTCGCTGCTTCCCCAGACTCCTTGTGGGTGTATGTGTGTGTGTGTGCCTTCCCCAAGGAAGGGGGGAAGGGTGAGGGTGACCGAAGGAAGTGCCTGGACTGATGGCCTGTGGTAGGATGGAACCCATGGCTTCTGGGAAGACTCAGAAAGCACCTGAAAGAAGTCCCCTATATCCATGGGGGAAGGTGGCCCTGTGGGAGGGGGTGGGGAACATGCTGCGGAGGATACTGGCAGCATCTCGGAGATCAGCTGGGACAGGCCTACGTCAGGAGGGGAAGGGTCCCCAGGGAGGATGACCCCAGGAAGGGTGCTCCTGCCCTGTCTGTGCTGAGAGGTCTGCGGGTCATACCAGCCCCAACATTGTGCTACTGGGGCTCCCCTGGGCCAGATCCCTCATCTAGAGAGCTAGGAATCCTCCCCCAGAGACTTAGTGTTGGAAAACAGCCACCCATTTGAATCCCAAATTCTAGAAAGGAAGAGAGACTCCCCGGACAGGGGAGCTTTTGAGAAGGGGTTTGAACTTTATGCATCAAAAGAGACCCGTGAACCGAAAGAGCTGGTTAACCCAGAAGAAACAGAATCAAACCAGAAGACAGGAAGTTACCTTCCATGGGCAACATCAAGTGGGAATGGAGGTTCCAGGCAAATGAGTTGAGTTCCCCAGAATAAAGAAGCTTCCTCTCTCCATCCTGGAGAAGTGCATTTCAAACTCCTCCCACTTTGGAAGCTTGGGTAATGAGATCACCTGAAGGAACCCAGCGTTCCCAGCGACCGGGTTTTTCTCTTTAGCTCAGACCACCAGGAAAACGTGACTCTGGCTCTTCTACAAGGGGAAAAAACAGTGTTAGATGTAACCTTTTGAACTCTGGAGGAATTCTTCTTCAGTATGAAAGTACTATGTGGAAGCCTTATTCTCAGTAGCCAAAAGTTCATTTTCTACTTTCTAGATCGTAGTTTTTTTTGATTTTCAGGAGCCTTAAAGTCCACACCCATCTTTGTCTTTATTTTGTAGCCAGTGTCTGACAACACATTTATTTCTTGGGCTTTCCTTTTTTTTTTTTCTAAACCCCCCTCTAAAGATTAGACTGCAGTCACATTAGTAAACAAAACAAACAAAAGCTTTCAAATAAGATGTGTTTCGAAAGCAACTAACTGGGACGCCTGAGTGGCTCAGTCCGTTAAGCGCCTGCCTTTGGCTCAGTTCATGATCTCAGGGTCCTGGGGTCAAGTCCGATGCCGGGCCCCTTGCTCAGCGGGGAAACTGCTTCCCCCTCTGCCTGCTGCTCCCCTGCTTGTGTTCATTCTGACTCTGACATATAAATAAATTACTTAAAAAAACAAAAGTAACGAACTTTGCCTCTTCTGAGTCCATGGTAATGAATGTGTATGAATATAAGTAGAAACTTTCTTGAAATAGGGAAGAAGAGTAGTCAAAATAAGGCAGACAGGGGTCCAAGCTTACTTCTTCCCTCCCCAGCAGTGTGACCTTGGGGAAGGCAGTAACTGTCTGAAGCTCAATTTCCTTCATCTGTAAAATGGGAATAATACCAGTATGTCTCTTAAGGGTCTGCCCTGAGGATTAAAGATGTGTGTCCCTGGCTTAGCCCCGTGCCACGCACCCTAGTGAGCCATGGAGAAACATTTGTTGATACTATTGTCATTTTTATGACTCTTCTTTTTTGTGTCTGTCAAAATCCACGTTGGAACACCAGAAGTTGACCTGACGATTAAACAGGATTAGTTGGAAGAGATCATGGAGAGTACTGAAAAATTAACGTTGCAGTATGATATTCTATAATGGCAACACAGAAAGATAAAAATCGGTAAAAGACACTTATTATGTAAATTAACTGAAATATATTTTAAAGTATTTTCTCTGTATTTTAATGTGTTTTTCTTTCTTCTTTTTTTTTTTTTAAAGATTTTATTTATTTATTTGACAGACAGAGATTACAAGTAGGCAGAGAGGCAGGCAGAGAGAGAGAGAGGAGGAAGCAGGCTCCTTGCCGAGCAGAGAGCCTGATACGGGACTCGATCCCAGGACCCTGAGATCATGACCTGAGCCGAAGGCAGAGGCCCCAACCCACTGAGCCACCCAGGTGCCCTTAATGTGTTTTTCTTATTGAAAAATACCTTTATATCTAGTAAAGAAATAAACCAAGGTTTGTAAGGTTTGTGAGAAAAAGCTAGTTTGCAACATTTAAAAAAATATTGTGGTGTAATGTACATAACAAAATTTATCATTTTATCCATTTTTAAGTGTATAGTTCTGTGGCTTTAGGCACATTCACAATGTTTCATAACCCACTGCCACCACCCGTTTCCAGAACTTTTTCAGCACTCCAAACAGAACCTCTGTGTCCATTATACAGTAATTCCCCTTTCTGCCTCCCCCCAGCCCTTGGTAATCTCTAATCTACTGTCTTTGTGAATTTGCTTATTCTAGGTAGCTCATATAAGTGGCATAATATAATATTTGTCTTTCTGTGTCTGGTTTATTTCCCTTACCATAATGTCCTCGAGGTTTGTCCCCATGAGAGCAGGTATCAGAACTTCATTCCTTTTCAAGGCTGAATAATACTCCATTTCATGGATGTAACCGTATTTTGTTTACCCATTCATTCTGGGATAACATTTGGGTTATTCCCACCTTTTGGCTATTGTGAATAATTCTATGAACATTGGTGTTCAATTTTTTTTAAAGACCCTTTTCATTCCTTTGGGTAGACACCTAAAATTGGAATTACTGGATCATACGCTAAATCTATGTTACTTTTTTAGAAACCGCCACATTGTTTTCCACAGTGGGTGCACCAATTTACATTCCTGCCAGCGGTCTCATGTTTGCTCATTTCTCCACATCTTTACCGACACTTGTTATTATGGTTTATGATAGCCATCCCTGTGGACATGAAGCGGTATATACTGTGGTTTTGATTAGCATTTCCTGATGATTAGTGATGCTGAGCATCTTTTCATGCGCTCATTGGTCATTTGTGATTCTTCCTTTAAGAAATGTCTGTCTGTTCAAGGGATGCCTGGGTGGCTTGGTGCAATAAACATTTGCCTTCAGCTCAGGTCATGATCCCAGGATCCTGGGATTGAGTCCCTGAGGCTCCTTGCTTAGCAAGTTGACATCTCCCTCTGCCTGCCACTTCCCTTGCTTATGCTCCCACGCACTCTCTCTCTCTGACAAGTAAAATCTTTAAAAAAAAAAAAAAAAGTCTGTTCAAGTCTTTGCCCATTTTTGAATTGGTCTGAGTTTTTGGTTTGTTTTTTGTAACATTAAAACGTTTTAAATAATTCACATGCTGGGGGGCAATGGGTTTGATATTTTAAAATACAGGGTGTGAAATTGAGGTGAAAAATAATTTTTTGGCTCTGAGGATGCTTTTTTTTTTTTTTTAAAGATTTTATTTATTTATTTGACAGAGAGAGATCACAAGTAGGCAGAGAGGCAGGCAGAGAGAGAGAGGAGGAAGCAGGCTCCCCGCTGAGCAGAGAGCCCGATGTGGGACTCGATCCCAGGACCCTGAGACCATGACCTGAGCAGAAGGCAGCGGCTTAACCCACTGAGCCACCCAGGCGCCCAAGATGCTTCTTTTTAAACACTCTCCAAACAAGAAGAGTGAAGTGGAATTCCTAAAGTAATCCCACTCATGTTAGACAAGAAAATGGACAAGTGATAGGAAAAAAACCAGCTCACTTTTTGTGGTTTCTGGGTGAGAAGAGAGGGCCACTCAGAACCAATGATCATCTGTGAAATAAGGAAGCAAAAATTCTTTAGTTACGGTCAGTTACAGTTTATGCCTAAGAAACAAAATCACCTGCTAGCCTGGGGGTGGGCGGGTCCTATGTGTCCTAGGCCCCATGACCTTGAGGCCACACTGCTGAGGAGAGGAGGGCCCTGACAATGTTTGTGACGATTTGGGGTCGCCAGAAGATGGAGACAACGGGGTGGGCACGTCTGGTAGTTTTTCCGAGGGAACCACGGACCCAAGGGCCGTGTAGCTGGACTGGCCTATTCAGGCCGTGTGATAAACAGCATCTTAGTTACTGAGCTAGTGGGTGTGAAATGCCGCCCCCCACCCCGCCCCCCGCGCTGCCATCACCGTGGGAGGTCTTCCATCATGTTTTAAAACCTTACTGTTTGACGATGAAACAATCATCAGGAGTCAAGCGCCCCCCCCCCCCCAGGCCGGCCGTACTTGCCACATCTGGGTACACTTTAGCAAAGGCACAGTGAGCACCTCTTCCCAGCTACCGGCCGGAGCAGGAGTTTGGAAACTGTTAATAGACGGACAGGCCTGGAGCAGCTAACTCCCTTCAGGATGCGGCTCCGCGGCCCTTTCTCCGGCCTCCAGGCCTCACCTGAGGTGATCTTGGCTCGGCGGGGTGTAATGCTTAGCCTGGACGCAGGAGGCCCAACGGAGCGTCCCGTCTCCCAGAATGGCCATGCCTGCGGCCTGCAGAGGCCGGACCTCACACCCCTTACTCATGCCTTTCCTGCTCAACATCTCAATCCAGTTCGTAACGTCTCAATATAGTTTTAAAACATCGACACCGGGGGCTCCTGGACGGCGAGCGGCGACCTTGGGGAAGTGAGAGGAGTTGGAGGGGCTCTGGGGCGCCGGGGGAG
The DNA here is from genome assembly GCF_011764305.1 of Mustela putorius furo. Lineage (NCBI taxonomy): Eukaryota > Metazoa > Chordata > Mammalia > Carnivora > Mustelidae > Mustela > Mustela putorius. The sequence continues at coordinate 6,791,530 of NW_025422057.1, forward strand.
GAGCCCTCCCAGTCCTTAGCCGCTGGCTCCCTCCGCAAACAGAGCTCCAACGCCGCAGGTCACGGGCACTGAATTCAATCTAGGTGCGGCCGGCGCGCGGCCTGACCCCTAGCTTTCGTGTCCACACTCTAAGCTCGCCGCGTCGGGGCGCGGCGCAAGCCCAGGACCCCCACTCTCGGGCCCCCCAGGCCGCCGCGCGTTTCCGTCCCGCGAGGCCGGGAGCTCCCACCCAAAGCAAGGCTTTAAAAATAGCCGCGGCGAGATCCAGGCAACAGGAAGGAACATTTTTTTTTTTTTTTAATGTGTAAAAAATGTTTTGCTTCTTGTAGGGAACACACCGCTGCAAGTTCCAGCACACAGGGCCCCTCCCGCGCACCCACAGCCACCGCCGCCTCTCCGGCAAGGCGCGGGCACCGTCTCCCGGATCCGGATTTGGGGAGCGCAAGTGCCCCCTGTGGCCGGCCCGCGCCTGACCCCGCGGGCCTGAGAAGGCAGAAGCAGCCGGCGCGGGGCCCAGGAGGAAGTTGGAGCCGCGGGGCCGGGAAGGGGGCAGGTCGGCGCCGCGGGCCAGGCGGGGGCCCGATGGGGCCAGAGCCACCCCGGGGCGCTGCGCCCAGGCCGGCCTGGGCTCGCGTCCCCCCACGTGGCCGGCCGCCCGGGGCCCCACGTGGAAGGGGCGGAGGAGGAAGGGGAGCGGAGGGAGGGCCCGACTCCCGGCCGCTGTAGCAGGACCCCCGCCCCCGCCGCCGAGGCCCCAGCGCTTCGCTAGGGCCTCCCGGGCGGGGCCGGGCCAGGGAGTGCCCGCCGCGCCCGGCCCCCTCGCCCGCCAGCCGCGCCTGTGTGCACTTTCGCGGAGCCACTAATCCCCCGAGAGAGCCGATTTGTAGTGAGGAGTATCTGTAGGGGGCGAGGCCGGCCCATGTGGGGTTGTGTCATTGGTTTGCAAAGAAAGACCCCGCCTTTACCCAAAAAAAAAAAAAAAAAAAAGAGCGAGGAGTGAGCGAGCGGCGACCCTCACCTCGCCTCCCGCCTCGCTCCTGCGCAGCCGGCGGGCACCGAGCGTCGCGGCCAGCGCCGCTTCTTTCCCTTTCCCTTTCTCTCCGTTTTCCGCCTCCTTCCCCGGAGGAGAAAACAAATAAAGAAGAGCAAATAGCCGGGAGGCGCAAGGCATCCAGGACGCTCCCTCCCCCGATCCAAGTTGGAATTAGCATCCTCTTGCGGGTGAGCGCGGCGCGGGGCGAGTGCGGGCCGGAGACCCCCAGCGCAGCCCCCTCCCGGCGAGCGGGCGCGGGGCTGGGACCGGGGTGGGGAGGATCGGGAGCCGGGTGGGCGGAGGAAGGGGGTGGGGTGGGTGGGGAAGTAGGAAGAGGCTCGGCGGCGAGGGGAGGAGGAGGAAGGGAAGGGGAGGGGTAGGGTGGGGAGGGGAGGGGGGGAGGGGAGAGACCGGGAGAGGAGGGGAGGGGAGGGGAGGGCGGGAGGGGGAGGGGCGGGGAGCTGGAGAGATTAAGTTTTTGTGTGTGTGTCCCTGTGTGCGTGTGTCATTTTAAGGTGGCCCGGGAGCGGCCCAGAGGAGCCGGCGGCGGCCCGAGGAGCGAGGGACCGAGCCGGGAGCCATGCCGCGCTGAGGGGGGGCCGCACAGCCGCCGCCACCGCCACCGCCGCCGGGTGGGGTGGGAGGGGCGGGAGCCGCCGCCGCCGCCACCGCCTCCCGGGTGGGCGCCCTTCGCCGTGGACGCCGGCGGCCCGGGACGAGGTAAGAGGGGCCCCGGGGAAGGGCTGGGGCCGCTGCCGCCCCCGCCTCACCTGCGGCCGCGGGCTGGGGGCGCCGCGCCCGCGCCTCACTGCGCCACTCGGCAAGGGGGGGAGGAGGAGGGCGAAGGACACGGAGCCGGCATCCGAGGACATCTTTGGTCTGCGCCCCCGTGTCCCCGCTCGGCGCCCGGGGGTGGGAGCCGGCCTGGAGGTCCCTGCCTGCCGCCTCCCGCCGCCGATCGCGCCCGCCGGCTGCCGTTTGTGCCAGGATTTTTGTTGTTGTGATGAGAGTTGATGAATGCGAAGTAGGCGGTCACCTTCCTTCCCATCAGGATTGGCAAAAAAAAAAAAAAAAAAAAGAAAAAAGAAATCCCGAGCGCGGCGGCGTCCGGAGGGCAGCGGCGGCGGCGGCGTCTCGGCGACGGTTTCCTAGGCGCCCCCGGCTCCTGCTCCCCGAGGCCGGTGGGTGCGCGCGCGGGGGCCGCCCGCGACCCAGGCCGAGCGCGCGGCGCGCCGCGGGGACAATACGGCCGGATCCCCCGGGACTGGGAGTCCGAGCGCGCGGGGCCTTAGGCGTACGGGGCGGGGGCGGGGGGAGCGCGGGGGTCCGCTGGGAAACCGGGGCGCGCGCTGCTCAGGGCCCCCAGGGGAGCGGCCCCTGCTGGTCGGGGATCCCGCGCGGCGCCCCGGGAGCGCAAGTGAAAGAAGGGAAAGGAGGCGAAGTGGAACCCTTTTGTTTTGCCGGCCCCGCATTGTTGGCTCCTCCGGGCAGCCGGGCCACATCTGCCGCCGCCGCCACCACTGCCGCGCCGGGCTCGGCCCGCCAAAGTCGCAGCGGGGCGGGGGCCCGGGGCTGGCCGGGCGGCGGGCGCGGGCGGGGACCGAGCGGGCCGGGCATTTCCTCTGCCCGTCCGCGCTCCCGCGGGCACCACTTCCTCCTCGCCCGCCGCCGCCGCCACCGCGGCGAACCCGGTCTGCCCGCCTCCCCCTCCCGGGCTGCACTTTTCGGGTGGGGCGAACCGAAAAGAAAAAGTTTCGCAGGAGGGGCTGGCGAGGGCGCGCCCGGGGCGGCGGGGACCCGGCGCGCGGCGCAGCGACAGCCGGGCCGCCGCGGTCGCCTCTTTCTCCTCTTCCTCCGCGGCGCAGGACTGACCCGCGAGGCCGAGGGGAAGCGCCTTTCTTTCTCTCTCTCCCGCTCTGCCCAGCGCTCCGGGGCAAGTTGGGCAGAGGCGCGCGGGAGCCGGGGCGCGCCGGGGCCTTTCTCCGGCGGGAGGCCCCGCGGCGTAGCTGCTTCGCCCGCAGCCCACGCAGCGTCCTGGCGCTGGGAGGCCGCGGGCCCGGGAGCTCGGCGCGGTCACCGCCGGCCGCGGCGAGACACACACGCGCGCACACACCCTCCCGTGGCTCGCTCTCGGCCGCGGCGGATGGTCGCGGACCCTGAGTGTGCGTGTGCGCGCGGGTGTGTGGGGTGCCCCCCCTCCGGACCCCGAGTACTTTTTCCGGAGGCGGCCCCCCACAGCGGTTGGCTCCAGGGGTCCCCCTGTTTAGTATTTTATAGGGGGAAGGAGGAATTTTTCGTAGGAATCCCGCTCGCTCTGCGTTCTTGCGGTGGAGGCTGCTGGCAGTGGCCTACGTCGTCCTGCCGGGCTCACTTGCCCTATCCAGGGTAAACAGATCTTTCTGGGTTTTTTTCCACCTTTTTTTCTTTAAAGATTGGAGATCAGGTTAAGTTCTTAGAGAGTCAGATGTGAGTGGCTTGAAGGGTAGACAAGAGAATTGTATTCTATAAATATGCATTGGGAATTTAAAATGCTAAGTGCCTTATTTGCAATTCTGTTGGATATTCTAGAGACTGGTATATTTTTATCTGACATGGATAATTTGGAGGGGACGTATATTTTGGTTAGTTTACAAAGTGATTCTGCCTCCCGACTTTGGCGAAATGTATTAAACTCTCCGACTACTCTTTCAAAGAAGAGTCTCTACTAGGTGCTTGGGTTCAAAGACAGTTTTAAAATTACCTCGTGTTCAGTACCTAAGACTGCTGTTCCGCCTCTAGGGTTCTCACAGTGGAACTAGTTTTCTTGTACTTCGGAGAATTTCAGCGTTTGGAAAAAATGTTTAAATAAATCCTTTACGTTTTGAAGTACTGGTGCTTTCAAGGATCTTGTTTTTGTAATCATTTGATTTCAAAGAGTACTTCTTACAGCAATTATAAAGTGAGATTCAAAATGCTAATTAAATACTTTAAGTCAGAGCAGCTTTAATATTGAAACAATCAATCTTTCTTTCTTTCTTTCTTTCTTTCTTTCTTTCTTTCATAACAGGACTGTATCCTAGAGTTGAAACACTAAGAATCCTTTTGTCTGCCATCAGATCTCTGAACTGCTGTGACACTCTCCTGTAAAAACACACACACACAGACACACACACAAACCCCCCACAAAAAACCTGGTGCCCTTTTTATTGCCCCCAAAAGAAAAGTTAATGAGATGGTAGGTTTCAAGCAAAAAAGCAGGCCCTCCTTCTTGCAAAATATGCTTACAGTTGCCATTGAAGTTGTATGTTAACCGTGAATGCACTTGCCTTTAATGAAGCCGGTTTAATCGTTCACACTTGATCAAGTATAACAGGACCAAACAAAGGAAATAAGCCAGCATATTTCTGTATAGCGTTGAGGGGTTTAGTTTAAGTGTTGATGTCAGGTCACCCCCTCCCCCTACTGTGCCCCCAGTGCGAGGGAGTGAGGGTTGAAGGCTAAGGGAATTTATGGCGCTGATTGGTTTTTCTGTGCCCCAGGGGTAGGGGACCCCAGTTTGTCTCTGTAGAAAGCAGTTATGAGAGGGAATTTTAAAAAATCTTGGCTTTAGAGCTTGTTTTGAACCTGAGAATAGGATTTTTTGGTTTAATCCTTTTTCCTGCTTGGGAAGGTAAGGCTGGGGCGGGTGGGCATGTTGTCTCCCTCATTTCTGATTGTACCTTAATAAGGCTGAGTGGATGGAGGGTGTGTTGCTCTGCAGTTGGAGTTCCAAGCCCTGTGTTATTTACGACTTCACTTGGGATCTTTTGAAACTGGCCCTTGAAAGGGTGTTCTCCTGGGGGAAGGGCAGCGTGAATTACCTTTTCTTAACTGCTCTTTTTCCAAAAAACTTCTTTGTCCCTAAAATGTATTTCTCTGCTAGGCACAAGTTGCGACTTACTCTGGGACTTAGTCATCAACTCAAAGAAGAAATATTTGCAAAGTGTGTCTTCTTAAGGTTAGGAAAGTAAAAAAAGTTTCGCTACTTAAAAACAAACACTACTAGCATTGTAAAAAATACACCAGTGACATACTTTGTGAGATATTTTGGCCTTTTAAGACCCAGGGCACACCTGTTCCTGTCCCTGCAGGGTCGAGTTTGCTTTCCTTGGCATTGTTAATAAGGTCGTGTACACAGGATGAAACAGGAAAACTTGCTATCTGTATAATCATTAACTAGCCAATCAGTTATCCTTTCAGGGAATAATCGATAACTTTACTCTTGACTTTTAACACAACCACCCCCCCCCACCCCCCGTCCGCCAAAGAAATTGTCTGAGTCTGGCAAGTGTTTGAATTCAGAGAGTCGATGAAGCACGGCCCTAACAACAAACGAACAAAACTACAGATGATCCGGCAGCTTTTGCAGTGTTCAGCGTAGCTAGCTAGCCACAGGGTCAGTAAATGATGAGTGCATAAAATCAGAACTGAACAAGCAGTGCCCAGGGTTTGAAAAGGATATTGTTGGCAACTGTTTGAAATACTAAAGCAAAGGGAGCTCAGGATGGCTTGCAGCACTTGAAATCCTTGAGATTCGAGGATTAAAAACAACGAGGGCCTGCAAAGAAGGGCACACCCCTTCTTTGAGATCCAGCTCCACTGTGCCATTTACCAAAAGTCCTTTTCCTTCGTGAATCACTTTTGAATGCAAAGTTACACCCTCCGCATTTAACCGCTTTCCCTAAATGGAACAAATTTAAAGTGGAATGGCCATTCCCGTTGTCATTTTCTTTTCTTTTCTTTTCTTTTTTTTTTTTACCGCTGTCATTTCAATAGAGAAGGGCTGTCATCATGTCGTATGTGAGTGCAGCCTGGGTCCCTCTGTGAATAATCTTTCTATCAGTGACAAGCAGCAGGTTAAGTGTCCTGTGTCCCTGATAGACTTAGATTCATAAAGTGCATGATCAGGGGAGGGAATTTTATCTGTTGGGCAGGGCACAACTCAGGTAATCTTTCCAGTGGCTGACTGGTAATTCCATCACAGAGGCCGGAACACAGTGCTGCAGTAATTAAAAAATGGGAGTGCATTTTGCCTGACGCTTTGAAGAGAAGTACTTGTGCTTAGCAGAACCGTCTCGGTATAGTGAAATATCGGGGTGCCTTTTCTCCATGATCGTCTGTGCATCGCTAGCTTAGGAGTGCTCGCGTGGACTACTGAACAACTTCTAGGAGGCATATGAAAATGCTGGAATGGGCACATTCTGAGGCTACACTGCCTGGATAGATATCCATTTTCTCTTACAGCTGGCGAGCATGTCCGTGCAGCCGTTAAGGTTACAGCACACTGGGAAAGGAGGGAAAACTCAAGTCTTCTCCCCACGGATGAGCTCGAGAAGTTCATTTTTTCTTCAAGTCTATGTTTGACAGAATATGTATCAAAGACCTATAGAAAGGGTTTTTTTGTTTGTTTTATTTTATTTTATTTTAAGCCCCATCTCTGGATTTAGAAAATTATACTTACTCATTGCTAAAAACTTCAGAACCATTTTCAAGGTGTTCCGTGTTTCTTTTGATCATGATTTAATGGATGGCATCCAGAAGCCATCGGTGTGACTTGCGTGACACTCACAAATTATTGTTGGGGCAGATTCTACCGTGTGTGTTTAGTTCTCATTATCGATGTTTTAAAGCCTAGATTTATGGCTGCACTTGGGCATTCAGGACTTCTCCGGTGAAAAGAAGGACTTTGCACATTGTGCAAAAAAAAGGGGGGGGTGGGAGATTCACAAATGAATACAGAATGTACAGTAGGGAGAGAGCCAGGCCATTGTTTGTGTGGAATGTTGACAATGGGAGCCAAGGGGCAGTTTGGCCTTCATTCTTCCAACTGCTCCAGAACACAGAAACTTCGGGAGCTGCGGACGAGATGGGAACCAGAGGCAGACTGGCATACTCATCTGCCTTTTGCCTGGCATGGCAATGTGGGCCACTGGTCTACTCCTTTCCATAGTTTTCTTAGAAGGTGGTCTTTTTTGGACTGCTGGGGACCGTTGTGTGCTCTTCTCAGTAATCTGCTTTTTGGAGTAAAGATTCTCAAGGCAGAGAGAAGGGTTCTTCAAAAAGAAGTGTAAAAGGCAGACTCCTCCTGCCTCCCCGCCCCCCTCAAAACGCAATTTTAAAGAAATCCTATTCAACCTTTACCAGAAATTGAGGCATTTTAAGTCACAGGAAACTGTCATGTTTATTTTTATTATTCCTCATGTTGAAGTAGTTTTTAATCTGTAGTGTTGGGGAAAGTAGAGCTAAAGTGAGTATCTGTTGGGTTTTCCTGTTTGGTTGGACAGCTGCTGTCATTCCTGAAAACACTCCTATATGCACTTTTCCCCCCCCATGCACGGAGCCCTCCTGCTTCCACGTGGGAGCTGGGGTTCCAGAGCTCTGTTCCAGCTCCGCAGTTCAAGTGGCAGTTATTATTGTGGCCTTTCTCTTTTGTCCCTCTGCCCTAAGTGGAATCAGCATAGACATCGACTACCATTGGGGGCTGATGCTTGTTCTGATTTTATCGAGGTGCACTTGGTTGAGAACTTGGGGGCCAGGTGACCTTTCCCATCTCTATCAAGACGATCCCTCCTTGAGTCAGTGTTTTAGGGATGATCTGCTTTAACTGTTTCCATAACTAAATTTAACAGATGGTGGCCAAAAGTTGGCTTACTGTTCACAAAAATGCAGATAAAATGGTTGGGTTCTTATTTGTGGGGCAAGTGATGCTTTTGATTTTATGGGGAATTGTGATTCTATCCTAGATAATGACAGAGACTTCATTTTCCCCAGTGGTATTTAGAAGGATGTTAATCCCCAAGAGCTTTTGTTGTCTGAACTTGGTGGGCTGGTCTTTGGTGGTTGTTTTCTGGGAGTCCAAAAAAAGTCAGGGGAGGGGGGTGTTGTGGTTGTGAAGCTGAGGGAGGGCAATGCTTTTCATTCATTTGGCTCTTAAAGTCTTTCCCACTTGTAAAATGCAAAAAAAAAAAAAAGAAAAAAATGCACCTTCCTTTGTGTTGTTGCTTTAACCGCCTTCAGAAGCAACCTATTGATCAGCAGAAATGTGCTTTTTGCATTAAAATAAGCCCTTAATTACGACTTGAAAGACAGTGTTCCTGGCTTGAAGATTGATTGGAAATAGTGGCCATATTTCTGTCTCATTCCAGCCTACGTAGTGGCAGGCACGGGAAGGGCCTTTTTAAAAGACGTGTAACTTAGGTGGCCAGCGGGTCTCTCTGCAGCGTTGGGACTAGCCAAGGGGTTGTAAACTCACTGCTGTGCTCCAGCCAGGCCTGAAATCTGGCCTCCAGCAATCTGTCCAAGTCCAGGACAGACAAAAACTTCATTATGGAGTCAAGGAGTCCCAGGAAGTTTTTTGGGAAGGAACAGTAGACCAAGACCACAGAGGTCAACTCTTCTGGCCTAATGGCACACCCCCCCCCCCCCCAGTAAAAAGCCTTCCTAATGTTGAGGCCTCGCAGAGAGCCAGTAGCAAGGTGGAAAGGGCCCAATCAATGGGAAAGTGCTAGTAGTGTACCCGCCCCAGGTGTGTGGGCGGGGACAGAGGAACTGCAGGTGAAATTCTTTGGCTGTAGGGGGTGTGAGGCAGGGAAAAAGTTTGTGCAGCTTTCCTGTTGAATGAGCTCTGTCTGGGACTTGATTATTTCCCTGATGGATGTCTCTAGTGCAGTAGGCCTGGAAGCACAAAGTCACACTGTATCTTCTGCGTGTTCAGGCCCAGTGGGCCTGGGGAAGGGGTGGAGGCGGTGTCCCCAGGCTCTTCTGGGTGGTGCAGAGCCAGCCGTGGATTGCAGCTCCCAGGTTGAGCCAGACGTGAGCCAGCCTAGAGAGCTAGGCTAGAGAGAGCCCTCTAGAGCGCTTGACACCCTGTCCTGGAATGGTTGAGGGGACTGGGAATGTTCCCCCTGGAGGGGAACGGCCTCACTTGGTCACATGGGCTTGCTTTGCTGGGAGGGACGGAGCTGTGGTGACACCAGGGAAGCTTTGCTGGACAAGCTGCCAAGCCAGATGGTTGCAGGGGCTCCTAGCATGGGCTGAGCTTGGCTGACTGCTGTGTGAGGTGTGGATAGGTCAGACAAAGCTTTCCACACACCAGAGACCACCAGGGTAGCCCTCACTTGGGGACACTTGCCCAGTGAACTGTGTGGGGTTGGGGAGAAACGCTACATCTTCCCAATGGGGGTGACATATTTTCAAAGTTTTTTTCTGTCCCTTCCCCAGAGTTGGAACTGTGGTCTGTGGCGCTGGCCGATTGCTCCCTCCGCCCTTCAGGGACTCGATGGAGCAGGAGGCCCAGCGTGGATACCAAGTGGGAATGGTATTTCTACCGGAGCACTCAAGAGATGTACCTTATCCTTTTTCTCAGCGATTTCTGGTTATGAGCTAGAAGTCACTCTAGGAGGGCAGTGAATAGAGTATATTTTCCTGTACAGATACCAGTATGCACATATAAGTGCCTACAAGTAAAATCTTAGAATGTTTTTGATCTTAAAACCATTTCGCAGCCATTAATCTTCGCGAAGCTCCTGCGGGCTAGGTAAACAGCAATTGCTATTTTGCCCGACGCAGAAAGAGTGAAATCACCTCCCCCAACTCCTGGAGAGGCTGGTGTCCGCCTCTGGTTTCCGTAGCGCGCTGGGGTGCGGGGGCCCCGGGAAGCCCCACGGTCCGCCCTGAGGGACCACGGGGCGACTTCCGGTCTCCTGCTTGACCTTCGGATGCGGGGAGGGCGAAGTTGGGCCTGGGAGAAGCCTGGCCGCCGCACCTGGCCGGGCCCTACCTGGAGGGGGCGGGGTCTGGCCGCGCTTCCCCGCGCGCCGGGACTGCCGGGGTGCGCGGCCTTGCTGGGGGTGCTGAGGGGACAGGCGTCTGCGGCGCCCGGGGTGCGGGACCCTCTGACCTCTGGGGCCCGCGAACCCGCCGGCTCCCGCCCTCCCCTCCGGGCCCGGGAACCTCGGACCGGGTTACCTGGCGGCCCCGCCCCTCCCCCTCCAGGGCTCGCGTACCTGTGCCCCCCCCCACCTGACACCGCCGGAAGCGCCCCTCCCCCGGCGGTGTCCCTTTCACTTGTAAATAGCAGCCGTTTCTCGCCGGGGGGAAGTCATCTAGAGGTGATAGAAATGGCCCCTGCCCCCCCCCCACCCCCCCGGGCCCACTTCCTCCTTCCTGCGCAGGCATTTGTGCGGGGTCCGACCCCGGGCGGCGGGGTTCCGGCTGGACGAAGCCCACACCTGCGGAGACCTTCGCGGCCCTCCCGGTCCCGCGGCGGGACAGGGAAGGGACCGCCAGACGACTCAGGACTCAGGTGGGTCCCGAACCCGCCCCCGAGGCCCGGAGCTGAACCAGGTCTGGACAGTGCCCCAGTCACCCCACCCTGCAGCGGCCGTAGGCTCCTGAGACCCCAGCTTGGGGGTCGCCTTGTTCTTGTCTGGACCCCTCCATCCCCAGCCACCAAGGGGACAGGGAGTTCGGCTGATTCGGTCGGCAGAAACGCACAACTTGGGCGGCTTGGCATCCCGTCCCCTGGGCGGTGTCGCTGCCGCCGCTCCTCCTGCCACCTTCCAGCTGGGGTGTTTCACCGGTGCTAGCGATGGCGCCGTCCTAGTTGCTGCGGAAGCTGCGGCGGCTACCCAGGCCTCACTCCGCTGGTCACGCTGCGGGTCCTGATGGGCCTGTGGCTCCTGATGGCCTGTGGCTAAAGCCAGGATGGTCTTGGGCTTCTCCGCTTTGCACCCCTCTTCTCCCTGCTGGAAGAATTTCTGTGTGTTTGATTCTTCCTATCCTGGCCCACTTCATTTGAAACTCAATTCCACCCAGGCCTTTTAAGTACTACTGTTAGTTTTGTGAGGGTAACGTCTAACTACTGTTTATTGAGCATTTACTTAGTATCTTTATCACATGAACGTTTGGTGTATGTTGTATTTGATCTTCACAGTAAGGGGGGGGTGATGTCAGGCGCAGGAGGCACTGGGGTGACTTGCCTGTCACCCCCTGCCCCAACGGGCTGAGCTGGGATTCAAACCAGGCTGTTGGCAGTGGGGTTCCAGCAAGATTCCTTGGCAGAGGAGGAACTCCTGCGTTGGGAACCTGTCCCGTGACCCTGAGAGCAGAACAGAAGTGAGAATTGCAGGCTTACCCCAAATCTGGCATGTTCTCCCCAGGATTCAGATGGGCTTCTCAGAAACAAGTCTTTCTCGGGCCGGGTTGGTTTCCAGATCACATGGGGCCCTGAGAAGTTGGCTTGTTTTAATTTCCGTCTTCGATTAGTGATCTTTTGTTAGCATCTCACAATCTAACGCCAGGGAGGAATTTCTAGATAGTTTCCTGGACAAGGCCTGTTTTAAATTCCTTACAGTTTTTGGGTTAATGAACAGCATGGCTCCTGAGAGAAGCCTCGGGCAGGCTTAGCAGGCAGGGGCCCTCTTGGATGCACGGGGATAGTTCTGCCCCCCTGGATCCCAGACTCACTGTCCAGGCAGAGCACAGACATGCCGAAGGAGCTCAGTAGCCTGGCCTGGTGCTGTTGTTCCAGCCATGTTCCTTCATTTACCCTCAGATCCTCTCCGAGGTAGAAGTGATGGTGTTTCACCAGTGAAGAAACCAAGGGTCAGAAAGGTTAGAGTAACCAAGGGAGCCAGAAGTTTAGTTGGTTCCCAGTCCATCTCGAGCTGGTTTCTCTGTAATTGATTGAGACTTTGTGCTTTTAATTGCAACTTGGGTACAATTGGGGATGGCCAAATTAGACCCCTTCCGTGCTCTTGATCTCATTTCTCCCTTGCTTTCCACCTGGGTGTCTGATGCAACTACCTCCCACACACACACACACACACACACACACACACACACACACACACACACACACAGATTATGTGGATAGCTTTTACAGTGCTTAGGGTTTTTGGTGGTAAAATTGTATTTGGTGGTCAGAGTACCATTTTATCAGACTCAGATTTCGAAGTTTGTGGTCTAGGTTAGTGATCTCAGAGTTCTTCAAAGCTAGCCCCCCTGCTTGCTGGTGTGTGCCCCTTTCTTGGGGGGAGGCTGGAGGTGCTGGGTGGGGTGCTCCCTCCCCTCCCTCTGGCTGCCGCTCACTTTCCAACAGGATTCATGCTGCGCTTCTTCCAACAGGAGTTGCTTCCTGTGTTCTACATGGGGAGATCTGGGAGAGGGGACAGGGAAGGTGGGGAGGATTTCATCTAATTGGAAGAGTCTGTTTGCACCATTCCTGTAAAAACCGGCCAGAAATTTGATTCCGCTGGGTAAACCTCCTTTGGGTGGCTGCCCTGCGTTTGTGTTGGCCTTAGAAAGGAATTCGAAATCATACTCGGAACAAAAGCAGCAGCCTTCTTTTCAAAGAGTCTATCAGAGAACTGAAAGGGAAGGGCACGAAGTTGGGTGTGTCCTGAAATCTGGAGAGGAGCCTGCTTGGGTGATGAACTCACCTGAATGGCAGCTGCAGCTGGAGAAGGTGACGTGAGAGCTCTCCCTGACCTTGGCTTCCTTTAGGGTAAGGTCCCCACAAGGTGGAGATTTTCCTGAAAAACAGGCTTTCCTTCACTGACAAGATTACCTTCCCGCCCTGCCTTGCTGCTCTCCCTTTTGTGAACACGTGTGTGCTTGGGAAGTGCCTGCCGGCTTTGCTGGTGTCCAAGCATAACCCCCTCCCCTGCCATGGTTGGGGGGTGGGGGAGGGGGGGCTCCGCAGACACCCCATCTCACTCAGTCTTTGGGTTCTTCCTGCTCTGGAGGGCTGAGGGGAAAGGCCCTGAAGGGGGGGTGTCTTTTGGCCAGCTGGTCCCATCAGCCCCGGTGGGCTGGCTTGGCTCTAGCTTAGGTAATGATTGTATTCTTTCCGTTTTAAGACCCCCATGCAGGTTTCAGACAGGTCTCCATGCTGCTTCCGTCCCCACAGGAGAGGGGCTCGGGGCGGGGGGCGGACAGGAGAAGGGGGAAGCTTCTTTGGGCCACACCGCCTGGAGAGGGAACCGGGGCTCCGTCCCGAGGCGTCTCCACCTAGACGATCCCCCGATGTCCCTGGTTGGCCTCACCATGCAGGCTCTCCATGGGAGCCGGGGGTCGTGGGTGCCCACAGAACCCGCCTTTGGATCTGTGGTGTAGAAAATGTGTGTCCCTGTCCTGTTCCATGTTTTGGGGTTCCCTGGCTCTGTAGAAAGGCCCCTGAGCTTGGCATCCTGGCCCCTCCAGCAGGACACGGGCCATCTGATTAGTGTCCCACATGTCTGTGTTAGTGCCACACTGAGTACACCAGGTTTCCCAAGCCCTGATTTTTCTCTGCCTCAGCCCCTGTGCAGGTTCTGTTTCTTCTGCTGCTCTTCCAAGGTGTGGGTTGCTTTTCAGTCAGGGTGGAGGATTTTTCTTTCTTTCTTCTTTTTTTTTTAAACACACATCCTTTCTTCTCATTTCTCAACTAAGCCTGGGATTAAGACTGCGGCTTCAACTGACAAAAGCCAGGAGATTTCAGAATTAAAGTTGGAATTCTATCTGTAATGATGTCTTCCTGAGTATTTAAGGAGGACTTGGAACCGTGGGTAATTTTTTTTCCTTCCTGAACTGGCCAGATGTGCTCCGAGATGTGGGCAAAGGAAGCAGCTCCGCGTGACCGGAGTTTTCTTTGTGATGATTGTGACCTTGCCTTAGTGGAGTCCCCTGTGTCCCAGGGGCGCGAAAGGGAAGAGGCTTGTAGGGGCCGCTGGTCGGGTTGTTCTTACTGTGTGTTTCACACGGGCCCGAGAGCTTCGAAGCTGTGCCCCTCCCCAGCTCAGCGAAACCACTTGAAACGCACTTTGCAAGTATAACTCTAGTTCTTTAAAATGTTTCTCCACCAGAGAGATTAAAAAGTTGGGTTTTGTTTTGTTGTGTTGTGATTCCTTTCATCATCTGGAGCAGCTGTGGCGGGCCGAGGGCACCCAGAGGGTGCCGAGGCAGAGGGACGGTGGGAGGCCCGTCTGGGGCCCGTCTGTGTTCTCTTGTTGGGGGGGTGTCTTGCAAGATCCACTTTTTGGCCTCGCCTGGAGTGGGGAGTTTCGCAAGCGGGTGATCACTTGACAGGGCAGATCCAGAAGCTTTGCCCTGGGCCATCATCCGAGCAGCCCACCTGGGAAACTGGGGTGATCTGCCTGTGCACTTGGGTGAGGGAGAGGAGAGGTCGCACAGAAAGGTTGTGAATGTCACTCTTCCCAGACTGATGCCTGGGCCCAAGGAGAGTCGCCCCTGTCCTCAATACCCTAGCAGAGGCAACAAGATAAATATGGACTGACCAGCTGGGGAAGAGGCATCAGATGGGACAGACGGTTTGAGAAAGTGTATGTGGCAGAGGAGGCAGGGAAAGCTGCTTGCCTGCATTGGGGATTCAGGGCGGCCTCGGAGAGGACTTCATCTGAATCTAAAATGAGGGTCAGAATTTTCAACTACTTGGAACAGGCCTGACACATCATAGGTATTTGTTAAATTTTTTTAAAAATGCAAAATGCAGGCAAATAGATCAGCCTCTTCTGCCCGAGGTGCCGTGTGCCCGTTGGAACAGGTTTCCGTGTCCCTCACACCACCACAGTGGAGATCAGAGAATCCTGACCTTGGCAGTGAAAAGAGGGGTTCCCCTTGAGTGTTGGGGACAGGACAGAAGGCTCCCTGGGCTTTGAGATGGGGCTTGCTATGCACAGATGGTGGGCCAGGTCCTCCTCAGTGGGTTAAGCCGCTGCCTTCATCTCAGGTCATGATCTCAGGGTCCTGGGATGGAGTCCCACATCAGGCTCTCTGCTCAGTGGGGAGCCTGCTTCCTTCTCTCTCTCTGCCTGCCTCTCTGCCTACTTGTGATCTCTCTCTGTCAAATAAATAAATTAATTAATTAAAAAAAAAAAAAACCAGGGATATAGAGGTGGTGGCTGGTTAGGCTAGGGAGCAGCCCATCTTCTCGATTTCTGGGGCCTAGTGATAATCCGAAATTCATATTGTTTTTAGACTGGAATGTTACTCCGTATTAGGTCACTCTGAGACCTCATTTACTGAGAAATGCCCAGTAAACTATTTACTTTCTCTTTAAGACCTATTTTCCCTTACTTTGGAGAGAAGGAAGAAAGAGGAGTGTTGGGTGCTGCCTGCCTCTGCCTCAGGACGGCCCACGTCGGGGCTCCAGCTGCCGCTGCCCTGGACAGGTGGGGTCCCCTGGAGAGCCAGCCCCATGCTCCCCGCCCCTTCTCTACAGTTGATCAAACGCAGTGCAGGGACCCTGGCTGGCCACATCCCTAGGGGAACTTACGCCGAAGGCACTATGGCAGCCCCCTTTCCTGCCAGCTTTTGCCTTCACATGCTCCTGTCCCATCTCCAGGCCCCGAGCAGGCAGTCGGAGGGCTGGGGCCTGTCCCGGAGAATGGCTTGTGGGGGTTGCCCTCCCGGCACGTGGTGGCCCCTTGGCCAGCAGCAGCTCTGGTGATTGGCCTGGGCCCAGCTGGGTGGCCAGTTTGCTGCATGTGTTCCCGTCCCCGGCCCTGGAGATAGGAGGGAACTTGCTCATCTCCTCCCAGGACAGTCCTCCACTCAGGGGGACTGACAGGGTGCCCACTGGGGCCAGGCACTGTGTGGGTGTGTACATGACCACCCTGGGCAGAGCTCTCGCCCTGCATTTCCTGTTGGGCTACAGGTTCGAGTAGTAGGGTCCTGTGAGTATGAAATGACGAGGCAGGGGTGCCGGGGAGGGGGGGGTGGGCTGGAGGGGAGCTGTGTTCTAGAAGATGTCCTACTGGGGTCCATGGAAGGGACAGTTTGTTGCCTTCAGGGTGAGCTGCTCATTTCATGGACCAGCAATTTCTTTGGGCTCAGTTCATGCCTTGAAAAAAAATCTCCCTTGGAAAGCAAGATGATCCTTGAAAATGCCCTTGGGAGGCAGCTGGCACTGGAATGTGAGGGCATCTCTGGGGTCAGGGGCCAAAATGTCATATTTCCCCACTTGAAAATCCCAGGGAGAGGTGTACAGTGACTAAAGGCTGATACATGTGGGAAGGGCTCCGGTGTTAGCTGGCTGTCTTTCCTCATCGTCATTCTCGGTGATGGGGCTGGTGGTCTAAGAGGAGTGGGAACCATGGGTGGTACCTGGGGCTGCACTGGGTGGTCAGATACCAGGGACTAAGTCCCCTTCTGTCTCGGCCTTTTCCAAGCTACCTGCTACATGGCTTGCTACATCCCTCTAAAATACCACATTGGAGTTAGAGTCCCCGATCCAAAGGGTCCTTTGTGCCCTGCTGGGTCAGCGAGAGTGCCAGCACCCCTCTGCCCGCTCCTGCCCCAGGCCCTGCTCTGGCCTGGCCCACGAGTGGAGCCCACGGGTTCAGTGCGTGTATCAAGCGTAAGAAGCTGGCTGTGGGCTTGGTGGTTTTCCGCATGGGTGATTCTTGCTGTCCCCAGGGAGGGCCTCACCAGGTGGTTTGAGAGGGTGGCCTTGGGAGCAGGGCTTGTCCGGAGCCTCCGCTGGCCAGGAGTGGAGTCAGTCTCCTGGAGCTGCACCCCACCTGCTGTGGGAGGAGCTCCAGGTGGGGCCAGAACAGCTCTATTTTTAGCAAACTCCTCCCCGTGGCTCCTGGTGCAGCCGGCCCAGAACCTGCCAGCTGCATGCGCGACTGTCCTTCTCGAGCAACAAACCGCTCCCCAGCACACATCCATACTCTCGAGTCTAGTTATTGAACATTTGGCACGACAAATGATTGAAAGATTTTCCATGTCTTGAATAACCCCCTCCTCCTCAAAATCTGAATGAATAGATTTGGAAACGGGAATATGGATTTCTGCCTGAACTAGTCTGATTTTTTTTTTTTTTTTTTTTTTTTTTTTAGTTTAGGAGGGATTCTCCACCCCGTAGAACAGCACCAGGCTTTCCTGGGGATGGGAGGGAAATTCTGCGTGTGTCCGTTCACAGTGGAGCTGGATCTGTACTCAGATGCTCTTGCCACGGAACTTTCTGCTGACCAGACAGCGGTGTTCACCGAGGGGGCCTGGGCTGAGCGTCACAGCATGCTGGCAAGGGGGGAAGTTGGTTTTACAAATTAGATTTTAGTACAAGGTGAGTCACTTGAGGGAGGCACACTTTGGAAATCTGCACACACATGGCAAGGGTGGGTGTAGCAAGCCAGCACCGACAAGGTCAACGTCAGGCCTGTCCGCTTCGTTTCGCAAGTGAGCCATGAACCTCTGGTAGGAAACTCTTGTAAGCCGGCGGCGTTCCTTCCCTGTGTTTCCAAACACGGATTTGGGGACAACACCTTCTGTTTTTGAAGTGTACGTAAACACATTTTGTGGCAGACCTTTGTATCTTAATCAGTAGATTTATTAATTAGTAGGCTTCGCTGAGGCTGATAGCTTGTGTTTCCGCAGAGATCACAGCTTACCTTTATTCTGTGTTTAGAAACACTTTGTGAGACACAAAGTGTACTTTGTTTTGTTTTCTAGTAACAACCCTGACCTGAGGCAGTGAGGGGGTGGGGTTATCGCCCCCCACTTAGGGAGTCGGTGGAGGGGGTCTCACCAGCCACGTGGATGGGCTTCCAGTTCGAAAATGATGGAGCTGGTTCTGACCTGCCTCTTCTCTGCCCATACCAAGCTGTCTGAAGAGCAGCTTTGTATTCAGATAAGCCAATTTTTTTTAAGGATTTATTTATTTGAGAGAGTGTGTGCACGCGTGTCTGCACTCACACCTGCGCGTGAGTGGGGGGGGGAGAGGGAGAGGGACAAGCAGACTCCCCACTGATTTGGGAGCCCAAACTGGGGCTCGATCTGGGGACCCTAAGGTTATGACCTGAGCTGAAGGCAGAAGCTGACAGAGCAACGCCCCCAGGTGCCCCTCAGATAGCCCAATTCTGAGGATGAGGGTGTGTGTACAGATTGGAAGGCAGGGGTGGGGTGTGGGGAAGTCCATCTGGTTTGGAAGAATCTGGAGTCTTTGGCCTGAGTTCCAGGTGGTAGGGTCAAGGTGAGCTTGGGGGAGGGATATGCATGGTGTCCTCAGGTGAGTGATTTAAGGGGCCTCTTACTCCTTGATCTGAGGTTGTTAACTGTGGTCTTGAGGTTTTTTTGCCCTTTCTGGTTTGGGTAGCTGCTTTCTGGAGGAAGATTGGGATACCTTTTGACTTACAGACGAAGACATATACTGTGAGAGAAATTCCAGCCATTAACCTTAACCATGACCTGGCCAAGTGGCACAGGGACAGATGTCTGGGGTTATGACTCTTCTTGAGTATGAGAAGTTGACGTCTTCGGATGCTAGCAGTTTCTTTGGGGGCTGCTTTTGGACTTGGGTTAGGAATGAAATGACTTTATGATTTATGATGTTTATGAAGACTAGGGTACCTATCTGTTTTCATATAGAGATCTTAATAGAGATTAAATACAAAATAAAGAAGAACGCATGAACGAAGATATTCCCATAAGCAATATTGTAGTGTTAGGCGGTGTAATTATGTTTTGTACACTTCCCAATTAAGCAGTTATGCATTACTGGAAAAACCACCTTTAAGAGATTTAGGAAAGCTTTATAATTTTGTAGATCAAATAAAAACAGATGCATCATATTTTATGCATAAGGTTTAAAATTTTTACATTCTATGATAAAGTAACTCAGTGTGGATTGATTTGTGGAAATTGATGCAGTGACACTGAGATGCATTTGCTTTTTCTGAAAATGACCTGTTGAACAAAAATCTGCTTCTTCAGCAAATCGAGCTCCTGCTGTGCGCCAGCTTCCAGGCGAGAGCAAGGGGCGTTTATCCTGAACTTCAGCAACATAGTGGTGACCTTTCAAGAACTGGAATGGGCACAGGGGGCTTCTCCACGGCGTGGGTGGGCAGTAAGTGATGCGGACCTGCTGGAGGGATTGACACTCGCAGTGTTCTCTCCCCTGTGACAGTGGATGTGCTGTACAGAGGTTAAGAACATAACCTCAGGCGGGCCCTTGGGTCCGGGACACCTGCCCCCTGGTGAAGTTCTTCGGAAGTGACCCCACTTCCTTGTGCCCGAGGGTCTTCACGGTGGGGTGATAGGAGCTAAGGGAATCTGGGCGGGAGAAGTGAATGAATGCGTGGCAAGCCCTTGACCTACACCTTGAGGAAGATCTCCAGTGTGGGCATTACTGTTACTCCTACTAATTATTACTGATGTTATTATTATTACTGGTTTAGTAGTAGTTAATGTTGGAGTGCAGAGAATGAGGTGTGGGGGTGGGAAGGACCCTGTGTCTGAAGAGGCAAAGAGGGGGCCAGAGGGTTGTGGGGTGGCCCTGAGTTCAGATCACCACAGCCAGACATGGGTTTTTTTTTTTTTTTTTAAGATTTTCTGTACTTATTTGCATACATACGCGAGAGAGAGAGAGAGAGAGAGAGAGAGAGAGAGAGAGAGAAACAGACTCCCCGCTGAGCAGAAACCCCGATCTGGGGCTTGATACTCACCCTGAGATCATGACCTGAGCCGAAGGCAGATGCTTCACCGACCGAGCCACCCAGGGCTCCAAGACATGGCATTTTAGTGATGGCTGTGGGGCCTGGGGCACTGGACCCGCTGTGGCCTCGGTGGGCAACGTGGGGATTGGAGGAGCTGTCGGAAGAGTCTTTGGCGCTCAGACTGACTGGCCTGGCGGGTGGTGGTGCTTGGGCTGCGTGCCTGGTGGGTCGTGCGTGGGGGCTTCTGCTCAAGCCCTTGGGCTGCAGGGTGGCTCGGTTGTCCTCTTCAGCCAGCTCATTTCACACCAGAGCTTGACTGTCTGTGCATTCTGGGCTCCCGGACATGACCCTGTTACGTTCCTCTGCAGAGAAGTCCGGGTGCCAAGATAGGGCTGAAGGCTGTTTTGTCACGGTCACTTTATCCTCTGTGCCTCCCCCCGCCCCTGTTGGTCATCTTCAGGGACAGGCGTGGTGGTGATCCTCTGAAAAAGGGGCCAGCAAGTGAAGGCTCAAGTCTTGTCCTGGCTCTGCCCTCAGCTTGCTTGCTGTGTGACCTTGGGTGAACTCCAGCACTGCCCCTCTGTTTCTCCCTCAGTGGGAGTCCCTGAGTTCTTTGGATTGGGGCACACCTTGGGGTCTCTCCCTATGGGGACTCCTCTGGTTAGGGGGACCTCCAGGGGCTCTCGAGGGCTACTGACTGGCTCTTGCATGCGTGTCCCACACTTCCTTAGGATGACAGTGGCAGTCCTGAGCAAGGGTAGACCCAACCCCACTGGGGATCTTCCTGAAGGGAGCAGGGAGGGGCTGGGAGAGCCTGTCCATTCCTGACTGGACCGGATGCCTTTGCACTTAGATTCAAGGGACCTCCTCTGAGGATGGAGGAGACTTTGGGGATAAGGTCAGTCGAGGCACAGTGCTTGAGGGGGGGTCTCGGTTCTCCTTTCCCCCTTGGCGGCAGTGAAGTGTCTTCCCTGATAAGATTGTTCCAAAGCACCGCTGAGTTTCTTGGGGACACGGCCAGCGTGTGTGCAGCGGAGTCCTTCCTGCCCGTGTGGAGACCCTTCTGGGGGTGGGGATTGGGGCGGAGGTGATTTCCCCAGGGAGCTGGAGGTTGGGGTCACCGTTCTGGGACTGCAGTTGACTGCCCAGGGGAGGATGTCTATTTTATTACTTGTTTTGGTCTTTCGTGGGGGTGCACTTTGAGAACCTTTCACACAGGTGTGATTTTCCTGTGGTCAGTTTCACCCCTCCCACTTGCTGTTCTGCAAGTTTGGCCAAAGATGGGTACAGCACGTGGCTGCAGAACCAGTTCCAGCACCGAGGAAAGTTGTCCTGTGTTCACGGCTCCCCCCTGCCGGCCTGCCCCTGCCGGCCACGGAGGAAATTGCCCCTTTTTGTCAGTAGAAAGGCCAAGTCTCGAAAGTTGGGCGAGGTAGCTAGATGTGGCCCGTGAGGCACATCTTTGATGCCCAGGGGTCTTACTTGGCTCAAGGGGCTCTCCAGTCACAGCGGATAGACCTCCCTGAGGAGCAGGCACCAGTGCCATCCCAAGGATGTTCGAGACTCAGGCATTTGGCCCAGGCTGGATAAGGTGGACCCAGGGTCAGTCCCTGCAGTTGGAATCTTCTCTGCCCCAAGAAACCCCAAAGGTCTTCTTTTCTCTCCCCAGAGGGGTGAGTTCCAGACCCATACATATAGGCCAGGGTGCTTCTCAGGCCATTGTCCCCGGGACAGCTGCTCACCCTCCTCCACACAATGTCCTGCCAGCCCCTCTTGGAAGGTGCCCAGAGACGGGTGCTCCTCTGTCCACCCCGGCTGCCAGCTGCTGGCTCCAGGGCCAGAGGGATCAGGAGCGACCACCACGTCACTGCTGGCAGCTTTCTCCTTCCTCTTCCTTGGGGGAAGTGGCTTTGGAGCAGGCAGGCAGCGTACTTACTGGGTGCTGTGGCCATTCGTGTTCTGTGACTCCTGGGGGCATGGGGCAGTGGGAGACACGCGCGTCCCCTTTTGCCTTCTTGCAGTGGTTTGGGGGAGAGTCTGGAGGGGCTGGAGGACTTCCCTGTGGGAAGGTCAGCGGCTGCCAGATCCAGCGGTGGGCTGCCCGCTCAGCCTCCCAACCCCAGTACCTCTGCTCCAGGTAGGGTCAGGGTCTCTGAGGAGGGGTATTTAAAGAGGCAGTGGGGACATGCAGGAGAGCATGCCCCCGTCACACCACGTGGGGGGCCAAATCCACTGGCTCTCTCCATGGTATTTAATATTCTCCTATTTCCGTTCAGTTGGGAGGAATTTTATGAAATGAGTCTGGGAATTTTTTTAAATTGCTAGCTGAGGATTGCTACATTTATTGATTTTCCGGTTGCTGCTGGAAATGTCTTCAGTCTTGGTTTTTGCTTCCCCACTAGGGCCCCAGCACTTAGGGTGGGTGAGAGCATTTCTCCTGCTGGAGGAGCTCACGGTGCATCGTGTGTGTGTCTGTGAGTGTGTGTATGTGTGTTTTAGGAAGCCCTTTGATGCCTGCGAGCTCTGACTCAAACTGACCTTGGTCCTAGCCTGAAATTCACATCTAAGCATCCTTGGCCTCTGGGGGGTGGTTGTCTGTGGGCTGCCATCCAGTGAGTAGTTGGAGATGCAGACACATGCATATTGGACTTGGGGAGCTTCTCAGTACAAGGACACTGGAGCCTGGGGTTAGTGGCAGGAAGGTTGGCATCCCCTGTCCTGGGGGCTTCAGAGGACAGTGCTGTCCCAGGCTGGAGAGCCTGCAGGGCGTGGTTACAGTACAGTCTCCTGGGCACACCCTGCTGTGACAGCCTTGTAGCTGCGGTTCCCTGCCCCACCCTTGGGGAGGGGTGGGAAGACTTCACCTGCTCAGAGGCTGGAGTTTTATGGGAAAAGTTGAATGTCTGCAGGTAACAGAGAAAAGTGTTTGATGTTCTGAAGGGTGTCAGTAAGCCAGACGGCACCATCCATGGCAGTCCGAGCTCTCAGTGGGTCTTGGCCCGTGGCGGTGGCGTACAGCTGTGAGCGCACAGTAGGACGGCGGTTCCAGGCCGTCCCTCTCCCCTGCCGTGGGCTCCACGGCTGTGTCCACAGGGTAAATTCTAGGTGAGAAGCCACTCCCTTGGGTGGATCCTGCCATTCCAGCGGCCTGGGAGGGAAGGGAACGGGCAGCCGCTGTGCTTGGCCGGCGGGGTGAGCCCAGAGCTGCCCTGTACGCCCCGGCCCAGCTGGAGGACGGGAACATCCCGAGGTGTGCACGTTGTCAAATGACTGTTTCAAAGGGAGCCCGTTAAGAAAGGCCTTGGCGTGTGTTCGGGAATACTGAGAATACATTCCTCGGGTAGATAAGTAATGGGACAGCTGGGTTTTCTGGAGTACCGGGAGTGTACCGAGGAGGAGGATATAAAAATAAAGGTACTTGGTGCGTCCGTAGTAAGGGCAGCGAAATGCCGCTCACGGGCTGACTGTTCTCTGTGTGTTTGGCTCAGGGCAACTCGGTGGCTCGCTGGGACAAGGGTGTTCAGGGACGGCTGATGCGCGGGAACCACAGGGGGGCCGGACGCAAAAGTGCACCTCCGCAGAGCTGACCATCCGAGCGAGCCTGTGCACGGGCACGCCGGTGCGTTTGGGTTCCCCGAGTTGTACGTGCAGCTCACACCCGGGAGCTGTGAAGCTTCGAGGCTCTGGGAGCAGACGGGCGCGTCAGGGCCGTGCTCTCTGAGGGCAGTTTCCTTACCGTTTACATCTGGGGAGTGGTTTGCTGGTCTCTCTCTCTCTTTTTTTTTTTTTTTAAGCCTTTTGGCTTGGAGAAATTTTCCCTCCGGTTATGGTAATTTTCCTTTCCTAATATGTAAATTGATTACAGCAGCTCTTTCAAGTCTTGCTCATTTGATTATCCATGAACCTCCTTCTGCCTCTTATTTAAAACTTATTTTTAGCACAGTCCTTGAAACCTCAGTGTGAGACTGTCCATCTTCTGCTCTCTGAGCTGCCGAAGGTCGTTTTAATCAGCCCCATCCACCAGTTGCCTTGCGAGTCAGGCTACCGTGGGAGGGACAGGGCCGAGGGACAGGGCCTCCTGGATGAGCCTGGTCTGCTCGGAGTGCAAGCCTTCCGCTCCCGGCGGGACAGGGACAGGCGCACTTGACCGGACCAGTGGCCGCCCGGATCCGGGCAGCTCCATTGACGCCGGGGTTCTAGGGCGGGGAACAGACACACTGTTGTCACCAGCCAGCCCGCAGGTGGGCCAACCCCTGGCAACCTGCCATCAGTCTGAGCAGGACCTTGTGTCATTAGGTGTCTGTCTGCCGCCTGGCCAGGGGTGTGCTTTCGATGCACGCTGATTTACCAGGATCTGGGAAATCGGGGGTAGGGGAGAGTGTGTCTGCGTTCGGGGGTGCAGAGGTATCCCTCGGCCCATCCCCGGGGGCCGTCTCCACCGTGGATTTTCACAGGGCCGCCTTCGTCAGCCGCCAGTGACACCCGGGTGTTTTTTGGAGTGTCACCTCGATAAGAATAAAAATGGTTTTTTTGGTGCTTGATTGGATTTGTTTGCTAGAAGATTAGTACAAAAGCAGGAAGGAAAAAGAGTGTGTGGTGGAGGTGATTGCAGAGACGGGCAGAAGGTTATTTACGGGTTTCTGCTGACAGTCCTTGTTTAAAGGACTTCCCTGCGAGATTTATGAAGCCTTTCCAATTTATTGTCTTTCCAAGTAAGGTAAGCAAATAAATAGGTAATTCTCTTTTATTATAAACCTCGCCAATGTTAGATTAAAAATAAGAGGAAACTGGGCTCCGTTTTTCCAGCCCAGTGTGTTTTTGGAATTTGGAAAGCATCTTGGAAAGCCTTTTTGTTTTGTTTTTGGCCCAGGCACACTGTGCATTTAAAAGATAAAGTCTGACCCTTGATATGTCGTGTGTGTTGTTCACCATCCTTGAAGGGAACCAGCTGCTGGCTGCCTGGTGGGGGACGGGGGCTGGATGTTGAGCCAGGGGTCCCCAAGACCCTGATCTGGGTTGGGTCCCTGTGGCTGCGCCCAGAAGGGGGACCCACATCTCTTGAGGCCTGGATCATAGTCCTCCGTAAAACACAGAACCCGTTCTGATCAGACTGGAGCTTTTCTTCCTAGACCTTCATCTGTCACCTTGATTTCCCTGTCCCTTTTTCTTTTGAGACCCTTCTCTGAAATTCTTGGTGCTTTCCACGCGTTCGTGAAGTGTGATTTGGGCACCATTGGTGTGTGAAGGACCCAGTTGGGGAACTTAGGTTTTTAGGTAAGCAGGAACATACTATTTTGTAAAAAATAAACATCTCATCTTGGAGATGATGTCACTGCTGAAGATTTGGGCGGGGAGAGTTTGGTGACCTGGACCCTCCTAACCCTACCCCCCACCCCCAACCTCCGCCGACCCAGAGCCCGCTGGAAATCGCTCTGGCCTCTCTCAAGGCTACAGGCAGTACATCTGGGGAGACATCCTGTTAGCCTCTGGGGAGAACGTGTTGTATGTGTCTGTCCCTAGATGTCCATGGCTGAGTGGAGCCATTTTGGAGGGAGTCCTAGTTAGTGTTCGTAACAGACTGTGGGGTCCTCAATCTGTAGCCCCTGGCTTGCGGTGGGCGACGTCTCTGCGGGGTGGTTTCAGGAGTAAAATCGCACCCGAATAGGGGGTCTGGAAGGTGCTGAGAAGGGTCATCCCGAGAGAGTGGGCTATGTGGGGTGGCTTTGCTTTCCTTGTGGCCTCTTCCTTCTCTGGGCACACGGAGGAGAAGTGGACCTTTCCTCCTTCCAGGGCCCCTGAGCTGTTGGGGGGGGGCGAGGCACAAAGTGTGGCCGAGGCAGAGCCAGGCCTGGGGTCGGCAGCCTGATAAAGCCTCACGTGGGCCGGCCGCAGGGAGCGGATCTCCCCACCAGAGGACAGTGAGCAGGGTGGGGAGCCAGGCAGGGCTGGGGTGTGGGGGGGCGCAGGACCCAGGCTCCTGCCCACATGCACTGAGGTCAGGGAAGGCGTCTTGAAGGGAGTGGCCTGTGGACTGTGAGTTGCAGGTGGCGGTGAGGAGGGACTGCTGAGTTCCCTCCAGCTTGTCTGTCCCGGAGGCTGCCCTGCCCTCCACCTGGCCCCCTCCGGCCCCATCTTCCTCATCCCTGTCTGGACCTGACATCACCTGGGAGCTTTGACAGAAGGTCTGAGCCTAGCCCCCACCTTCAGGTTCCGAGTCCCTGGTCTTGGGGTGGGACCTGCCTTGGGTCGTTTGAAAAGCTCCCAGATGATTCTAATGGGCAGCCAGACAGAGAGCCACCGCCCAGCTTACCTGCCCTCAGCTGGGGCCGCTCGCCCCTCCCCTTTCTGCCCGTGGCCACAACGGCGGAGGGGGGAGGGGGCCGGGCCGAGATAGCCTTCCCGGGAACACAGCTTCTCAGACACGCATCTGATGTGACAGGTACACCTGTCCTGCAGGGACAGATGCCAGGGGACCCAGAGCCGCTCACCACCCAGTGTCAGAAGCGGGAGCCACCGGCCAGTTTCCCACCAACAGGTGAGGGTCTTTGGGGCTGTGCCATTTCCTCTGCAAGGCCCTCGTGGAGCCAGAGTGGGGTCAGGTTTGCGGACAGGTGGCCGTGAGCACGAAAGGGGGCAGGGGGGCGGGGGGAGGCCTAGCTGCTGGGATTCCAGCTGCCTCAGGGCCCCTCCTGCTTATAGGAAAGGAAAGCTGCGCCTCCTGCCTTCCGGGAGCGTCCAGATCTTCCTGCCCGGGTCAGTGGTCAGTGGGCAGGAAAGTGGGCTCCTGCCTCGGGAACAAAGCTGGAGGCAGGGCTCAGGCCGGTGGACCTCTCAGGGCTCCATCCCTGGGGGTGGGTGTGAGCCCCAGAAATGGCTCTAGCCAAAGGGATGGGGTGGGGAGGGATTTATATGCATTTTTTAGGAAAAGAACCCAACTATCAGTAGTTCTTGCAGGAGCCTGGGACCTAATGTTTAGAGCCCCTGCGTGGGGTTCTGTGTCGGTGGGGGTGGGGTGGGGAGATGTGGGACGGGAGGGGGAGGCAGCGAAGGTTGTGGGGTGGGTGCTGAAGGGGGAGCAGGGGAAGCCCTGAGGAGCTGCCAGGAATTGTCTGCTTGCAGGACACTGGGCTTTGGTTTTGGTGAAGGCCCTGGGGTGGGGGAGGGTTGAGGGGAACTGGGGCCCCCACAGAGCTGGAAGTGTGATTCCAGGACCAAGGAGAGGCTCTTCTAGCTGGGCTGAGTGGGTGGCCGTGTCCCATGGCCCCCTGTGGGATGTGATCTGGCTGCCTCCCCTTTATTAGGAAAGGGAAAGGGTTTGAGATTCTAATAATCCCAAGATCCTGGATGAAGCTCTGGTGTGGTGGGGCAGGGGCAGGGGCAGCCAGGGGGCTGGGCTGAGAGGACGCAGCTGGGGACCCCCCTTGGGCCACCTGGGTGGGGGGGAGGGGTGGCGGGAAGCGGAAGTCCGTGGGGATCTTGAAGCCTGATCGCATTTCACCGTATTCCTCCTGCCCTGCTGGCCTTTGCCGGGCAGGTCACGAGTGGCCTTCCACTGGGTGCTCTGGAGTTGAGCTCAGTTTGAATCTCTGCTTTTGCTGCCGTGGACTGTGGCACGAGGCTCCGAGCCCCCGTCTCCGGTCCGTGAGTCGGGCGTCCTGACCGTGACCCGCGGAGGGGCCGCCGGACTAGAGGACGTGATGGCTGTGAGGGCTGCAGCTGTGTGGGGCTGCCCGGCGGGGCTGCCTAGATCCTGTGGGCCCACAGCAAGTAGAAAACACCGTGCCTGTGGCTTTCAGATGCTTGTGTTTGTTCCTGCTGCCGACATGCGTTTCAAATCTGATCTTGTTTCGCGCTTAAAATCATACCAGTGAAGGTCTTAAATGCTTTTTATTTGCCTTTTTGGAACCAAACTTCACTGTCCACGCAAAAGAAAAAAACAGACACAAATGAACTCCTGTAATCTTGGGGCTACGGCCAGGAAGTCTCTGTCAGGCGCAGAATTCAGTTAATGTGTGGATTCCCACACGTTAGGTTCCAGGAGGAACACAGTAAGAAGCAGCCACTTTCTTGTCCACACGGAGCTCCCAGTCTGGAGAGATGGCTTTGCTTGTTTTTTTTTTTTTTTTTTTTTAAGGAAGCCCTTAGACTTCGGGGTACCTTTTTGTAAAAACAATTCTGAATTTGTTAACTGTCTGAGGTAAAAACGTCATTTCCAAAGACCAGTCCAGTCTTTTTTATGGTGGTTTGTAGTCGACAGTTGTGTTCAGATGTGTTCTAAGGACAGCCTACCAACCATGGCCCCTGTTTCCAGATGGAGAAGATGAAGGGTGAGGAAGGCTACCCAGATGCTCTCAGAAGAGCTGCCTCTGTGTGTGTCCATGCTACCCCCCACCCCTGCCCCGTCCCCTGCTCACTGCACTCTGGCACTATAGAAAGTGCTCGTGGAGTCACTGCTGAGGTTTAAGGCACACGGGATTCGGACACCGCGTAGAGGGTGGGCAGGCAGCTGAGTGGGGCCCTGGGGGAGTCTGGGCCCATCTGGGCCCGTGTCCCATTCGTATCCTCAGACACTTCCTGCACTTGGGGACCCTGCCGAGATGGATCGAGAGGCAAGAGCCTGCCTCTGGCCAAGAGGTTGACCAGAAATCTGTGCAGCGTCTTTTGACGGCTGGCCCACCTGCTGTACACACATTTGCACACGCCAGGCACCTGCTATCAGATTGAGCCATTTGGGCAGGATCCAGGGGGCTAGAGCTCCTCCACTGGCTTCCCTCACAGTCCAGGGAGCTGTATGTGGGCAGCGTGCCCAGGGCCAAGTTCAGACCCGCCTGCCGTAAGGGAACCCTTTGAAAGGAGTCATCCATTCTGATTTTTCTTTTGGGGCATCTGTCACTTGCTGAAAAGAGTTCACTCTCTGGGGCTGTCATTCAAAGCATCATTTTGTGCTGTACCATTAGAATTTTCAGAGTGTTTGCTGATTTGCGTTTATTGAAACTAAATTCATTAGGATGATGTGAAAATAGCGCTCAACTGTTTACCAGATCGGATCCTTGTTTTTGATGTTTCCGTACATCATCTGTTCTCACTCGAATGTTGCAGAATTGGTTGATAAAGTGTTATGCAGATGAAAATCCATATTTTAGTGGAGTGTTTTTTTTTTTTTTTAATTCAAGTGAGTTTA
Organism: Mustela putorius furo; assembly: GCF_011764305.1. NCBI lineage: Eukaryota > Metazoa > Chordata > Mammalia > Carnivora > Mustelidae > Mustela > Mustela putorius. The sequence continues at coordinate 6,820,199 of NW_025422057.1, forward strand.
TAAGAATATTCTATCCAAGGTGCTTGATTTGCCATTTGAAGCGGAGCCTGTATGGGTGTGAGGATACTGGAGGGCTGGAGGGTGGCTTGGTCTGGGAGAATTGGCAGATGGGCTGGGTCTCCACACAGGTGCAGGTGCTAAGTCAGGCTGGTTGGAACCCCCCCCCGCACCCCCCCGTAAGCTCTGGCAGGTTACCCAACCCAGCACAGGGGCTGGGGCCCCCAGTCTATGAGATGGTGATGTCTGTCCTCCTTCCTGGGTTGTTGGAAGACTTCAACAGAAACAACATTGTTATTTCCTTGGTGTTCACCGTTCTAACATCTCCCGGATTGAACAGTCACGAAATGGATTGTGTCCTTAGTTGAATGGACGGTATCTTTTCTTTCTTTCTTTCGTTTTTTTTTTTTTTTTTTTTTTTTTTTTTTTTTTCTTTCCTAGTGGTTTATGAAATAATGCTGGGTATCAGGTTTGATGGTATCTTAGACTTGATGAACATGAAAGCATTTCGCAAACTTGAAAGTGTTAGGGTTGGGCCTTTTCCAATAAAACTTAGAACTTTTTAAGTTGATCAGTGAAAGTCAAGCTGCGACCAGATTTCCACTTCGATGCTGTGGTTGCATGGCCCCAGGAAAATGGAAGAGCTGTGTTTCTAGAGTGGGCATCTCTTTTCAGGTCTGGTCCCATGGTCCAGTATCCTTGGATTCTAATGTTCACAGAACCAGAGGCCTGTATTGCTCCCCAAATAAGCCTGTCCTGAGGCCAACTTAGCAGGTGTGTGTAGAGGAGATGACCAGATGTCCACTGGAGTCCCACGCTTCCCTTCGCTGGTGGGGACTGAAGGCTGGGGTGGCTGCCTGGTGGCCACCTGGGCATCTCCCTGAAGGCCCAGGACCATACCTGCCAGTGGAGTCCTGGTCAAAATAGGTGTCCCGTCCCGGCAGAAGTAATTCAGAAACAAGTGTGCTTTACCCACTTTTTCGGTTTCTGCCTTGACTGTTTAGCAGATCGCCTAGCATCCTGAGTCCCTGTGAAGAGCTGCTGGTGGTCAGGAACACTGGTCCTTGTGTGACACGGAAATAAGCTCGTGTTGTGCTGAGCAAACCCTCGGATCTGGGTTGGTGGAAGCAGTGTGAACGTAACTGGTAACAGGTAACACCCTAGTTCAGGAAGTTGATGACCTTGATAGTTCATCCAAGCCAACCCTGCGTCACACTCTGCCTCTGTGAGAAGGTGGCTCCTTCTCCCGATCGCAGCCACCTCGTGTCCATTGACGGGCTTTGTCCTGGAGAGTCCCGTCTCCCACCCCATCTTGTTTGCTGTTGGGCTGGGGGGCCCTCCTGCTAGGCTGTGAGTCCCGGAGGGTGGGCATCCTTGCAAGGCTCCCTGCCTCACACCTGCCAGATGCCAGCTACCCCTGTGCTGTGGGATGCAGCCAGGTGGCCCTGAGAGTGGATGGTCAGTGTGTGGAGCGTTCCAGATGAAGTCTCTGGTGGTAAAACTGTAGCGGGGTCGTGGTATGGGTGGCAGCCATGAAAAGGTGCCTCTGACAGCTTCTGGGAATGGAATCCACTGGGGGGCCATCTGGAGTGTGGCTTGGCATTCAGAGCCTCGGCTCCCATGGGCTGCCCCCAGCAGGGGGCCTAGCATGGAGGTGATGCCAGCCCTCTGTCCGTCCGTCCCTCCCTCCGTCCCTCCATCCATCCTTCCATCCTTCCTTCCGTCCGTCCTTCCTTCCGTCCGTCCGTCCTTCCCTCCGTCCGTCCGTCTGTCCCTCCGTCCGTCTGTCCCTCCGTCCGTCCGTCCCTCCGTCCCTCTGTCCGTCCGTCCTTCCCTCCGTCCGTCCCTCTGTTCGTCCTTCCCTCCGTCCATCCTTCTTTCCTTTTTTAAAGATTTATTCATTTGAGATGGGGGTTGGGGGAGACCCTCAAGCAGAGTTCCTGCTGAGGCTGGAGCCCGAACATGACCTGAGCCAAAATGACCAGTTGGACCCCCAGCTGACTCCGGCCCCCCAGGCCTTCCCTGTCAGACCGGGAGCCTACCAGCTCTGCCCCAGCGGTCCCCTCTGGCCTGGAGCTGCACAGCCGGTGGAGGTTGCTCCTGCCTGGACTCCTTCCTCCCGTGTGTCCTCTGCAGGAGCCCGACCCGAATCTCCCTCTGACTCCCTTCCCCAGGAGTCTTGCGTAGCTCGTCTGTCTGGCCTTGTATGTGGAGGATCCACCCTCAACGCACATCAGACTTTGTAAAGTAGGTCAGAGGGATCGTGCCCAGGAATTTCTTCTAGTTTGGGCAGCAAGCCATGCTTCTCTCCCAGTGCAGCTTGCCTGACTCAAAATGCGGGGCCTGTGCTTGGGGATTCCAGGTGCAGCCCAAGTCCAATTCCATCAGGGTTCGGCTCCTTGCCCTTGCTTCACGGTTCCCGCCTCTCACACGTGCTTTTATTGTCCTTTGCCCGTCGTCCAGATGAAGCATCTGGAAGTACAGTGCAGGGGGCGGCCTTTGGAGGGTCTGCGCGCCCTGTTTCGCTCAGGAACTCACATGCATTTTCTAGGCTTAATCCTTTAAAAGCCTCTTGAGTGATACAAGAAGCTGGTATGTCAAGCCCACATGTGACCTGTCCTGGGGACACACCTTGAGACGGAGGAGTCCCGACTTTGACAGGACATGGCCCTTCCGACGGCTGGGTGACAGCAGGTGGCATTCACGAGTGTTCCAAATGGGCCCTGGTCATCGCTTGGCTCCTTGGGAGCTATTTATGCCCACAAGTGTGTGCCGCCCCCGAAGAGGCTTGGAGAAGGGACCCAAAACCCTGCCGGCTGCCCTTGGGCTTCCCCTTGCCTGCCTGGAGCCATAGGAACCCACACTACAGGGGCACGCCTTTGACCCTGTACTCAGACAGTGGCTCTTTTCCTGGGTGGGGGCCTCCGGGTTTATTAGCCCGCACTGGCACACAGTCCGAAGCAAGCCCCCAGCCTCGCCTTCTGGGACTCAGAAGTCTGCTTGTGGACTGCGTGGATGACTGCGTGACGTTATGTGGTTCCCACACTTGAATTTGGGTGGACGTTCTACCTGGGCTGCCCAGATTCCTGCTCTTGATGGGGAAATGGCCCCTGCCCCTCAGGGTTCCTGTGTGCCTCATTCCAGAGACAGGACTTTTGTGGACAGACCTGCATGAAAGGCTCCCCGAGTGGACACGATTCTGCTGTGAGCATGCGTGCCCACCCCAACCCGAGGGCTCAGATGCTCCCGCCCTCTGCCTAGCAGCGTGGCTTTTCCTTGGCTACATTTCTTGGCTGCCTTTCCGGATCCTGCTCACCTTTACCTGGGCGTGCATCTCCTTACCTGACAGGGACCTGCTTGTGGTTCTTCTTTGTTTTATTTATCTTTGAGGTGAAACATTGGGGGGGGCATGTGCTAAAAGGAAATTCATAGATCCCAAGGATGCCGATTGCTTCATTGGCAAATGCACACACCTGTGCCCTTTCGAGATCCAGAACATGGTGTTGCTCCAGAAATTTCCCTCCTGGCCCTTCCCAGGCAGTCCGCACTCCCGTCTCTCCGATCACCTCGGGCAACCCCAACCGCCCCCATGATTAATTTTGCTTGTTTGTGAAACCAATACGATGTAACATACATGTAATTCGTGTATATCATACCACATGTCCCTTTTTTGCAAAAGCCTTTTCTACAGCAACATAGTATTTTTGAGCTACTTGAATGTTTCATCTGGGGCAGTCACCTGCCCCTTCTTAGTGGCTGAGTGGGATTCCCTGGTGGGAATCTGCCACCCTGTTTGCTCATGTGCCTGTTTATGGATACTTGGGCTGTTTCCAGCTTTGGGCTCTCCTGACTAAAGCTGCTAGGGGTCGTTCTTGCACATGTCTTTTTATGGACCTACATTTTCATTTCTCTTGGGTAAATTCCTGGAAATGGGATTACTGGTCACAGAATAGGTACATTGTTTAGTTTTCTAAAGCAGTTATGAAATTTTATAACCCTACCTATCATGTAGGGAAATGGAGCTGTTTTTTAAGCTGTTTAACAGAAGGCCAGCCTTCTGCTGGAGGCTGGTGCAGTGGGTGGGGGGCATCCGCCTTGCCCTTGGCCCTTCCATTAACAAGATAGATGCAGAGTCTACCCCATTTGCACCGCTTGGGGTGGGCTGTGGGGTTCACTGCTCTGGAGAAAGTAGCTGTGCCGTCTGTGTTCAGAGGGGGCTGGCTTGTCTTGGCTTTCCCTGGATATTCGGAATGATCATTGATGGCCCCCCCTTGTGCTCTCCCTTGCCTTGTGGTCTCCCCTCCCTGCCAGATGGTGTGTTCTTCAATGAAGCGTGAGGGTCAAGGTCTTCTTTAGTTCCTGGTTCTTAACATCTGTGCCTACCTGTTGGCATTTCTGGATTCCCACACTTGATTTCTGGAACCCACTGATAATTCACGTAGTAACATATGCATTTTTAGTTATTTTCAGTGTGAAGATACTGGTTAAGGTGGTGGTCTGGACCCCTCCATGCAGATCTGCTCCCCTGTGAGCCGAGCACTGTAAAACCCAGCAATCTGTGTGTGTTGGCTTCTCGGGCGTTGGGGAAGCTTCTCCCAAGTTTCCCTGGGACCAGTACGTTTGAAGACCTGGTTTATAATAAAGGGGTACTAATGAGTCCTTGAGTGGATTCCAGTTACTTATTTATATCCTACCCATTTCGAGAAAGTACTTTGAGGACTCAGGAAAATAGACTCTGCTGTAAGAGGGGATGAAATTGGGGAAGGACCAGAGTTGATAAAAAATGCAAATACAACAAACATAAATTTCAGGACAGTTGGCCCATGAACAGCTCTCTGAGTTTAGGGAGAAAACTTGTGCCCTTGAGCTGATCACAGAGAAATGCTCTGGTACAGGGGATGGAGAGTTACCATCAACCAAAGTCGGGTAGCACAGGTCAGGCTGCAGCTTGTGCCTGGGTCCACTGGAAAATCACAAGCATGTAGAGGAACAGTTTAGAGGAAGCCGATCTGTGAGGAGCCCTCGTTCTAAGGTGGTCATTTAATTTGGAATGAAATTTAAAATGCTTCAAGGACAAGGCCAGTTGATATTGACCAGTTGAATTGGATGAGGTTCATGCTCTCTTCCAAAAACTCATTCTGCTGGCCTCTTGATAGATGTTTTAGAGATGATGGTTAGGAGTTTTAACTTCCTGCCCCGGGACTGGCATATAGGGGTAACGTGGGGATTACTCGCTGATCTGTCAGACAGAGAGGTGGACACATGTAGACGCTGGCCTGGTTAGAGTCCGGAACTCCCAAGTGGTAGGGCCGGGCCGTCATGGGGGTGAGCTGAGTTTGAGGGCGGGTGGGCAGGTGAGGTGCATGCGAGCTCCTGGGGGAGACTGGCCAAAGGAAATGGACTTGGGAGCATCCAAATGGGAATTCAGACGGAGGGGCCGTCTCTCCTTCCAGCGCTGGCCTTCTGTTCTTGTTCCTTGTTCAAACTCCTTGAAGGCAAGGTTAGGTTTCATTTATCTTCAAATCTGGCTCTCTTAATAGTACCTGCTTCTCAGTTGGTACAGGATCTGGGTGCATAGGGTAGAGAGTCAACGTATGGCGGGGAGGGGTATGTCTACCAGCCAGGGAGCTAGATGACAGCTGAAAAAGGGCTGTTAGTTTTGACCATCAGGAGTCCACACCAGCTTTTTTTAATGTGTGTGTGTATATATATATATAGTGTGTGTGTGTGAGTTTGTGAGAGAGAGAAAGAGGAGAATAAATTTATGGCAGTGGGGGAGGTGATAGGAAGGAAAGCTTGGCAGCAAGGCTCATAAAGGATTAGGGTTAGTGAAGCCCCAGACAGGACCGGCAGGAACTGGGCTGATCACTTCTGTGGGCAAGGCCTGGGGAGATGGGAACGACAGTGGTGTTAACTGGGAAGGCTCCTCTGAGGAGGAGGCTAGGGGAGCAGGAACCTTGCAGAAGGATCGGTGTAGCCAAAGGGTACAAAAACATTTTACTGAAAGACTGCCCCACTGAGCATTTCAGCCCATCCGTGTTTTCCATCTTCCCCGTTGGTGTCATGGGTCAGGTTGAAGAGTCTGGCCTCATGAGTCGTGTTTCTTGGCCCTTTTCCTCTCTGCCGTGGGGCTGGAGTTTGCTGCCCATTGAAGGGAGCTTTACCTGAGTCCAAAGAAAAGGAGAAAGCCCTTTTGCAGTAACTCTTCCTCTTCCACACTCTTGATTTCTGTCAAGCAATGGTCACTTGAGGATTGGGGATTGGCTTTAATGTTCGTGATCGCCTATTTTTAAGTGGAACTAAAACTTGAGTTAGGAAAAAAAGAACTTGAGTTAAAAGGTCTTGGTGTATGTGGGTGGCATTCCTCTCCCATACCTGTGAGAAGATGCTTTTCTGAGGGGCAAGGTGCCTTGCCACACACAGTTGGACAGGGCAGGAAGGTGCCACAGGAAGGATTCCTGGGTTTCGACCGTGGTTGTCAAGTGTGTCCGGTCCCCCTGGTTCTCTCCTCCCCCGCTGCACTGCAGTCTGTTTGGAAGGCTCCCTGGGCTTCTTGCTTACTGAACCCCGCCCCCGTCACCAGCAGCTTTCCCTTCCCAGAATGGAGGCACCTGTTGAGGTGTTGGGCTGATTGGTTTTCTGTTTGGCTTTCTGTTTGGCTGTTTCTTCTGATTGGTTTTCTGTTTGGCTTTCAAACCCTCTACCTTGATGCCTTCTTTTTTTTTTTTTTTTTTTTTTTTAATTTAAGATTTTATTTATTGTTTGGACAGAGAGTGAGAGAGGGAACATAAGCATGGGGGGTAGGAGAGGGAGACTAGGCTTCCTGCAGAGCAGGGAGCCCAGTGTGGGCTCCATCCCAGGACCTTGGGATCATAACCTGAGCTGAAGGCAGACGCCGGACAGCTGAGCCCCCCAGGGGCCTCTCCCTGGGTGCTTCCTATCCTCTTGCAGCATCGGCTATGGGGGCTTGACTTGCCCATGCCTCCTTGTATTTGGCTGACCTGCCAAGAGCTTCTGTGAGCTCTCTGCTCCTTCTGCTGTCATCCCTGTTGACTGCAAGATTATCTGGGTGTCAGGGTTCAACAGGGGGCATTTGCATCCCCTTTGGACACTTGGTATGCAACATGCTTGTTACCCACGCTGAAGTGACTTGAAGTCATTATTCCTTTTCTTTCTGAGCGTCTAGCTGTTTGCCAGGTACTGGGGAGACAGGGGTGAACCAGGCTTCATTTTACTTACGTTCCAGTGGAGATGCTGCTCACACTTGGCTTTTTACAAAAATGACACTTGCTACCTTACTAAAATAACGGAGACACGAGCCACGCTTGTCCCTTCAGAGTTCCACAGTTGATCTTAACGAGGGTTACAGTCTTTAACTTGAGGAGAGGAGGGCTCGAGTAGAATGCTTGTCTGTATCCTAACGTTTCAGAAGAAAGCTATATCTGTGCTCTATGTTTAAATATAGCACGGTGTTTGCTACTGAGTTGGAGAATAAGCAATTGGATATGTAGGTCATTGACTTGGGAGAATGAGTTCGGGGTTTTCTTTGCATCTGATTTAACACTGTTTTACAGTTGGGCTGTTGATGCCATGCCAAAATTGGGTAACACAGAGTTCAGCGACATATCTGGGAGGAAAACTGTAGGAATCACAGGAAGATACCTTTGCGCCCCCCCTTAAGGCTTTAGGGGCGAGACTTGGTGCTGGGCCCTGTGGTTTGCAGCCAGCCACGGGGCACTAACCTGAGTAGTATGGGGAGGGGAGTGGGCAGGGTGGGGGAGACAGGCCAGGGCCCAAGCAAGTCCATCAGGAATGGGGCACGGAGGCTAAACTTAATCAGGGTAAATGCCAGCAGTGTGTTTTAATACGTGCTTGATTCGGAGCGCACTGCTTGGGATTGCATATTTAAAAGGAAACCGCCATCCCCTTTCGAAGGTATGTGACATTTAAGAGATCTGTAGCCGAAGGTGGGTTTGACAGCTTCGAATTATATTTGAAAGAGTTTTTCTTTTAAGAACGAAAATGATTGCTTCTATTTTAAATGTCATCACAAAGACATAAACATGTTTAATCAAATTATATATTTAATTTGCGTCGAATGTAATTTTTATTTCCGTGGAGGAGTTACTGGTTATTTCCTTTGCAGCTTTGAAGCTGGGCAGTGTTGGGCGATTTGAAAACATTCAGCTTTTTGAGTTAGTGGCTATTTAAAGGTTTCTAGAAGCAGAAAAAAATAGCAGTATTATTGAAATCCTTCTCCGCTGTACTCTGTATCTAATGGTACATTTTGGGGAGAGGGAGATGTTTTTGTACTTTCTCCGGGAGACATTAAGGATAAACTCCCATTGAAAGAATTGAAAAAAACTATGGCCCCGAAGACAATAAAGGCAGAAACAGTAAAGACGCTCCCATAATTTGCTTCCTTGGGTTCTTTGAATCAGCAGGGAGTTACCCGCAAGCGGGAGGAGTGAGTATGCCAGCTCTCCTTAAAAGGGAGGCAACAGGGGATCTCTGGAGGACGGACAGAATGCCACAAAAGACCTTTAGATTGATACAGTGTGATCAGGTTTCGTCCTAGAAGACTGCTGGTAAAGCAGGACTGTCGCCGTGGGTCCACTCAGACAGGTGGCTCGGCTGACCCCGGTGATCTGCTGGGACACTTCAGTTCCAGAACTTTCTTTGAGTGAGCTGGGTGTTGGAAAGTGGCCAGCCCAGTGTATAGCCGAGTGTATCAGCCAGGGACAGTCTTGGCCTGTTCCAGCCTGCGGGCTGTAGTTTCGATTCAGCCAGGCTGGGTCAGTGAGGCCTGGATTTAGTTCCCCACCAGAATGCCCACTCGCCAGCACAGACCAGCTCCCAGGGCTAGATAAACCAGTGACTTTTGCCTGTTCCCAGGAAAGAATTCACATAACAAGGCATCTTTGCGGACTGTGGTGGAGAAGGTCAGGGTTCAGGGGCTGGAACCTCTGGCTCTTGAGAGGCAGGCTTGCTCGTGGGCCCTAGACAGTGTGTAAGTCCTGTTCCCAGTGTTGGCTCCTCGTGGCTCCTTTTTGTAAACAGGGCAGTCCACAAAAGAAAGGACTTACCCTATCTATGGTCAACATAAGCCCCACTAAACAAAACAAGACCAAAAAACCAGGACAAAGCTGGTTATTTTTGTAATTAAACTTATTTTGAAGTACTCCTCGGATCCCATTTAGTTTAATAATACCCTATCTAGTCTTCCCCAGTGTAACATCTTGCAAAATAATAGTAGCATTTAACACAACCAGGAAATTGATACCGATGGATCCCAGATAGCCTGTAGATTCCCCAGTGCTCACGTGTTCTTTCGGGGGTGGGTTTACTTCTATGTCATCGTCCACAAAGTGTTGGGTCCAGCGTTCCCTTCTGTGGTCAAGGTACAGAACAGTGCCGGGGCACCTGGGTGGCTCAGTCGTTAAGCGTCTGCCTTCGGCTCAGGTCATGATCTCAGGGTTCTGGGATCAAGCCCCACGTCGGGCTCCCTGCTGAGTGGGGCATCTGCTTTTCCCTCTCCCTCTCCTGCCTCTTGTGCTCAATCTCCATCTCTCACTCTGCCAAATAAATGAATTTCTTAAAAAAGAAAAATTTCAGAACAGTTCCATGGCCCCAAGGACCTCCCATGTTTTGTCCACTTACAGCCACACTCTGTCCCGGTGGCCAAGACCTGGCTTGCTCAGAGCACGTTCAAGGATTGGAGTGTCCTGCTTTCTTCTCAGTTTCTCACCCTGAGAACCACAAATCTGTTTTTTCATCTAATTTTGTCACATGAGGATGTTACATACACGGAGTCAGATAATGCGTGGCTTTTGGGGATTGAATTTTTTCGTGGCACGATTCCCTTGGAGGGTCATTCAACTTCCCACTGGTGTGTTCTCTTATTGATGAGGAATATTCCATCCCCAAGATTTCTGACCCAGTCTTAGACCAGAAATGGGTAAGAAGAAACCCATTGTGGGGTCCCGAGTGCTGAAGCCCCCGCCCATCTCCCCTCCACCCAGCTGCTTGATGTCCAGAGGAACTGGGCATCACCAGCCTCCCCTTTGTGTGCCCCCCCCACCCCGTGACCACCTCGCAGTGACACGTGAGTCACTTCTGCCGCATTGCCTTGGCTGGATCGGGTAACCCCAGAAGGAGCTGCCATCCCCCTGGGAGTTTTGTTCATCTGTGTTGAGTGCCTTTGCGTCGTGCTCGTTGGCTGCGGGATGTGAAGACACCCAACTTGGGGTCTCGGATCATGGAATATTGAGGTTTTATTTCCTTAGCAGTCACATGGTGATAATAGTGACATGTGGGGTTCAGACTTGATGCACAAAGGAGGGGAAGGCAGCATCCATGGGCTTTCGGGAGTCCACACCCCCCCCCGCCCCCCCGGGTGGCTTTGGCGTGCCTTCATGACTACTGTAAACACACATGTCCTGGGAACCTAATTCCAGAGGGACGCTGAGCAGCCATCCCTCCGGGAAGCCCAGGTGTACAGTGTTGTGCACACACAGGTGTGTGTGTGTGTGTACGTGTGTGTGTACACGGTCATCCTGTGAGAGAGGACAGCCCTGAGCAGTTACTGGCCTTGTGACCATCCGTGCTAAAAGGTGGTCTGTACTTTGAGAATTAATGAAACACAGCTGAGTAACGAGGTGTGTGTGAAGGGAGTTGGGGATTCCCAGGGTTATTTACCTGATACGTATGAATCAATAGGTGATATTTACATGCTCCTTAGGGACTTCTCTGTTCCTTTTCCTAGATGAGGCTATTGGGCCGGCCTTGCTGCTGGTTGTAGGTTGATCATGCACCTGGAAGGCACCTGCGCTGAAAAAAACCCCACCTGGCTCTTAGGATGGGGTCCTGCAGTTGGGGAAGGGACCCCTGGGCTAGGCTGGCATTTGGTTTTTCTCTCCTGACCCTGGATTCCTCTGGATTAAGAGGGTCTGGCATCTGGATCAGGGATCAGGGATCATGAGGCTGCGTAGTCTGAGCCGGGGTTGCAGGTGAAGAGGCTGTCTGGTCTGTTTCGGGGCTTTTGTGTTCTGCCGGTGTGTCGGGGCAGGGAGTGGAAAGGACCAAGGCAAGCTCCGTTTTGCCTTGGTCTCTGATGGGGCAGGGGATCTGGGTTTCGGTTTTTTTCTTCAAGAAGATCTTCTCTCACTCTGACTTATTCTTTTTTTTTTTTTTTTTTTTTTTTTTATGATTTGATTTATTAGAGAGAATGAGAGAGAGCATGAGAGGGGAGAGGTCAGAGGGAGAAGCAGACTCCCCCTGCCAAGCAGGGAGCCCGATGCGGGGCTCGATCTCAGGACTCCAGGATCATGACCTGAGCCGAAGGCAGTCGCTTAACCAACTGAGCCACCCAAACACCCCTAATTTATTCTATTTTTTTTTTTAAAGATTTTATTTATTTATTTGACAGAGAGAGAGATCACAAATAGGCAGAGAGACAGACAGAGAGAGAGATGAGGAGAAGCAGGCCCCCTGCTGAGCAGAGAGCCCCATGTGGGACTCGATCCCAGGCCCCTGGGATCATGACCTGAGCCGAAGGTAGAGGCTCAACCCACTGAGCCACCCAGGCGCCCCACCCCTAATTTATTCTTAAAAATAAAGCTTGTTGCTTCTAAAGGAAGTATACTCTGGATGCCCAAGTCAGTCCTCAGTTCGCCCTCTGGGGCCTCACTCGGGTCTGTATTGCAGAGTTTCCCCACGTGCGGTTCTCTGCCAAGCGCCCAACCTCGTACGTGGATTTTAAAGAGTAAAGTCTTCCCTCTGTTGCAGGTACCACAGCTGCTCCATTTGATGGCAGCGATGTTCTTCATTTTACACTTAAATCCTCTCTGAACCTTGAGGTTTGGGTATGAATAAGTTTGCTTTGAAATAAAAACGGAACCCAATTTCCTGTGGGGCTTTTTTTTTTTTCCTTCTTTACTTCCTTCTAGGAGTTTGGATTCTTGCATTTACACAGTCTTGTCGGTAAAGCAAGTATCCGTTAAATGATAGGGCTTCCTGGTGTGCCTTGCAGCCAGCCTGAGGGCTTCACCTGCCATGTCCCAGGAACCCCACAAACGAGGAACCGACGGTCACCCCCTGGGCTCAGTGGAGGAAGGTGTCCAGGACCGCACACAGCCTCCTGCCAAGGCTCTTGACTGTGGGTTGGAGTCCCAGTTCTCCAACATAAAAATCGGATTGTGTCCGTGCTGGTATGGCTGTGATTGGCTTCTATAGTACATAGAGAGTTGGGGTGAGGGCCCGAGGTGGGAGAGAGCAGGGGTTACCCGTCTGCCTAAATTTTACCCAGCTTTGCTGCCCTGCTCTGATTTCCGCGTGGAGCCAGTTGGTGGATTGTGTGGATGTTGAAAGCCGATCACTCTTCATGTAAGTCATTCTTGAGGGATTGAGGACTCTGCTCTCTGTCGTGTAGTACCTCCCGGTGCTTGTTCCTCTGCAGTCTGATCCATGGCCAGGAACTTGGCCAAGACTGCTGAGAAGTCTGCTCTGTTCCCTGCCGCTGGTGCGGTGTCGTTCTCCAGCAGCCCAGGAATGCATGGGGTGGCAAGCTCCCCATCGGGGCCCAGGGAATCACTGTTGGTGTCCCCACCGCCCCCCAATTCTTCCAGGTGGCTGGGCCACTGCAGTTCAAACTAGGCATCAGCATCCACCAGAGGGACACCGTGTTACAGATCGAACTTGCTCAGGGATGTGGCGGATACCTGACTTGCTTCAAACCCCCCCGAGGGAGCGGGCTGCAGTGACCTGGGGACCCCCCTTTTGTCCTCCCAGCTTCAGCTTCCTTCCTCCTGACGGAAGCGCCCACCGCGTCTTCACTGTGCATTTTCCAGATTGTGGGACGTCTGCTCTTTGTAGGGCATGGAGAAATATAGGCGAGTATGAAGAAAATTAAATGATTTTCATGATCTAAAAGACCTTTAAAAAACCATCTTTAATCTTAGCATAGAGAAAGAACCTTTGGATGTAATTTTTGTCTCTTATATAGAAGTATACATGCAGAAAATGAAAACCATTTAAGGAATATTTTAAAATTACAATTGGATTATTCTGCATTTTTCATATTTTTCCGCTTAACCTATAAGTATTTTTCCTATGTTAAGTATTTATTTTTTTCTAAAAGTATATAAGCTGTTGGTACAGGTCTTGTACTGTCAGATGCACAGGTACAGCAAATACAGGTTGTTTACCAGGAGTGAGACTTACCTAACTATGGAGGGGGCATCTTAGATGGTTTCTTATTTTATGTAAATGCTGGTCTCTCCTCTGACCCTACCTGGGGGTAGAGTGGGGTGAAGGATGAAATCTCACTTTCCAGAAAAGGAGCCCTGCCATTCCCACCGCTGTGTGTAGTGGTTTATCTCGCTGACCCTTCAGAGTTCCACCTTGTCTTCGGTTGATTTTATTTTAAAGACCATCAGCCTGCAGGTTTGATGTTGCGATGGGACCAAGCATCAGGAGACCCCTTCCTGCTTCCCACCGGACCCTTGTCACTTGGGGTTAGATGGGGTGCCTGTGGGAAAGGAGCTTAGATTCCTCTGTGGGGCTTGCCACTCTACCAGTGAGAACACCCGGGCCAGGGCCTGCCTTCCAGATGGCCGGGAAGGTTCCACCAGTTGGGATCTGCCCTCAGGGAGCCCGTCTCTGCTTGCCTTTCTGGCAGGTTCCAGGCCCTCTTACACAGAAGGCTGTGTGCCTCGGCCTGTAGGTTTCCTCTTCAGTTACCGTTCGGAACCGTGAAAAGCCAGCTCCAGGTGTCTGATTGGCCGTGTGGGATTATCCAAGGTCCTCCTGTGCTGGAAAGTGGGTCCTGGGACGTTCCACAGAGGCCTCCGAGGCGGGGCTTTCCTGAGAGCCAGGCTGATTTGGAGGGGGTCTCGGCCCCCTGCGAGAGGGATTCTGGTCTTTTCAGAGTTAACAAGGCAGCTTCATGGTGTCTTCTGACTTCTCCGACGGGCTTCTGTGAGCCGAGGGTCAGACAGCTCAGGCCAGCTGCCTTCCCTCCCTTGGCCAGCTGGGCAGTTTGGGGTGTGGGAACGCAGCTTGACTACACAAAATGACGTCATTGCGTGTGTGGGTTGATGCTTATGGATCTTTATTTTCCCCCCCAAAACCGTGGCCTCTGCCAGGCCTGAGCAGCCGCACCCATTGATCGATTGGCTTTCCGTGGTCATTTTTGCAGTTGTCCCCAGGCTTCCTGCCACCTGGCTGCCCGTGTCCTTGTTTATTTCCCCGGTGGACCCGCCGTTCGGGACGGGGCGTTCCCGCCACACCTGCCCAGCGCTACAAGGCTTCGCTCCCCTGGTCACCTGGCCTGTTTCAGATACGCGGGCTTCTAGGGCACAGAAGGAAAAATCTGGGAACAGAGCAGAGAAAGGGACAAATTAATTGACTACATCTGAGACAACACGGAGAAAATATCCTATTTTGTTTTCGTTAAAAAAATGGCAGCGTTCCAAGTCTCCCCTTACAGTTTTCCACTGGCTGCCCTTCTTGTGAAGACAAGGGCTCTAAAATCTTGGCTGTTGGGCCTTTACTTTCTTAAAACTTAAAACCAGCTGAACGTATTTAATATTACAAAATTTCCATAAACATTCGCCACAAAGACTGTGTATGTAAAGTTCCTGCCTGGAGGGCATTTTTCTTATTGAAGTTGAAACTCTGGGACATCGAGGGGATTATAACAAAGTGTTGATTTGACCCTAAGTGTCTCGATGCCAGTGTGGGCCGGAGAGGGACCTAGAAAGAATTAGCTTGCAGGATTGTCGGGGTGTTTTTTTCCTTCCCCTGAATAAAGGCTAATTGTTTCAAAGCTGATTAATATGGTTTATTTATTATTAGGCAGTCGTAAGTAGAACTGAGTCCTGGGGAGGCGTAACCTGGCTGGACTGGGGTGGCGGCATCTCCGATCGCATCGTGTCCCCTCTGTCCTGTCCGACGTGCACGGAACATTCTGCTTTCCGGGGGACATTGTCCTGCGCTTGCTCTTTACCCCATGTAATGGCCAAACCGGAATTCTGTACTGATCTGGGCGGGATGAGCTGGACTTTCCCAGGGAGAGTAGACAATTAAAGTCTGGGCGGCAGAGGGGTGGGGGGACGCCGTTCTGGGCCCCTGGGGCTTGCACACTGCAGTGTTGGCCTGGCATCCCGACACAGGGTAGGTCCCCCCCGGGGGCCCCCCGTGCTCCGAGGCGGAAGGCTGCAGCACTGGCACCCCACCCCTGCTGGCCCTCCAGCTCCCCACCTTGCTCCCCAGGCACATAGATCGCCTGGCTCTTCCCAGTCTGTGGGGGGACCCTGCTGCCCTCTCCATAGTCTTGTGGGTTGCTTTGTCCCACACATCGGCAGAGGGACCCTGAAGAGTGA
Organism: Mustela putorius furo; assembly: GCF_011764305.1. Lineage (NCBI taxonomy): Eukaryota > Metazoa > Chordata > Mammalia > Carnivora > Mustelidae > Mustela > Mustela putorius. The sequence goes on from NW_025422057.1 coordinate 6,835,579, forward strand.
GGGTCCTAGCTGGGGGTGGTAGGTCTCACCCTCCCAGTGGAGAGACCAGTCGAGGTGGCCAGAGTGTGAAGCGGGGGCTGGTACAGAGGACCAGGTGTGGACACAGAACCAACCGCCCTGCCCTTGTCGTTCTGGAACAGGGGCCCAGGGTGCTCGTGGCATGTGACCTCTGTGGGCGTGTGTCCGTCCGCCCGGCTGGGAGGACTTGTGATCCAGGCAGGTCCATTTTATGAGGCAGGAGTTTGGTTTTTCCATGAACTTTCAGGCTCCATGCCTGCCTGAGGCCTTTCCCTCTCTGTTGCCTTTGAACTTGAGATGTTAAGAGGACACACTGTGGATATCACGGAAAGCCCTGGCACCCCCTTTCCATGCCCTCACATCCCTCTTGTGGTCCCGTGACTAAGGGTCACTGCCCTCTCAGACTCATGCTCCCCAGCAGTGACAGAGGCCTGGGTGTCCAGCGGGAGGGGAGAACAGACTGAGACAGGTCTGCCTGGGGTTGAACCCACCGACCTTCAGGTCCTGATGGGCTCCCTGGGGATGTCACCCAAGGCCCTTGAGAGCTGGGGCGAGCTTTCTCTGAAGCTTTGGCTTGAGTTTCGTTTTTGTGGGCCAGTCTTGTGGGCTGGGTGCCCTACCCTGGGGCTCAGACGGGCAGCAGGATGGGGGGGTGCCTGGGGGCCGTGGAGAGGTGGGCAGGCCCCGGGGTGCCGACCTGTCCTGTTAGCATGGCTCTGTCGTCAGTGTGCTTAGGACAGGCACCCTCCAGAGAGCTCTGGTTGGCGGCATCTGTGTCAGAGGAGCACTGCCAAGAGGGAAGGCCGGGGTTCTAGATGCTTTCCCTGGTCTCCTGTTCCTTTTCTGAGCACAGCCTGGGCACAGGGTGCACTGAGGTGAGGGCCAGGCAGGATGGGGGCGTGTGGGGCTCAGGGACCCAGTTAGGAGTATCGCATGCCTGTGTCAAATGGGAACCATTTATCTCGGGATGTGGGCAGAGGTGAGTTTGGTTTGGAAGATGCTGATGACCATGACCTTGTCCCGGAGCCGAGTGCTGAATCGAATGATGTCTCGCGTTGGCCGAGTGGTTGACGGACACTGGCCCTGGGCTGGGCTTCCTTATCTCTTTGGAAGGCCCCTGTCCCTTGAAGCCGGTGGGGTCTTCTCCGTCTCCGGCTAGGGCAGAGGCTTAGGAAGCAGGCTGGTCATCCTCACCCACGGAGCCTGGGATTCTCCAGTGTGGTGTCCTGCCCGTGCTCCGTGCTCTTCCCCGTGGCCCTGCCCAGTGGCCCTTTAGTTGCCTAAGGGGTGATCTTGCTGGACTGCTTTCAGGTTTTCTGTTTAAGTGGTAATTGTTGACACCTGGGCCACCGGCTCTGTCCACATATGCCCTCGAGGGTCTTTTCCCTTCTAAGAATGGCCCAAGCTGAGCTGTGCTGTACCAGGGGACCATGACAGTGAGGGGGACAACGTGGGGAGGAGCTCCACTTCGATCCAGCAGGTAAAGCAGCCCCCACCGCTCATGGCGGGGCAGTAGGTGGGAGTCTTAAAGCCTGGATGGACCCACGTGTGAGTCAGCACAGAAGCCAGGTGGGGTTCAGACAGGCTCCAAGCGGTGGAGGGAGCCGGCGGGTCAGGTGAGAAGTAGCAGGAGAACTCAACGGAGCAAGTGCGAGTCGCTGGGCATTGTGTTCCGTGAGGGATGCCGCCGCAGCGGAGAGCGTGGGAAAGCCCAGGCAGAGCCTCCCGGGGGCCCTCCCCACCCTGCCGTCTGGGTGCTGGACAGCCTTCGGCGCCACGCGGGGCACGAGAGCCGTGGGGAAGGACGGTTGAAGTTTAGGCACGACAGGTCCTGCTAGAGTGAGCCAGGACAGACGCGTCAGTCCGCCCGCCAGCCCCCACCGCTTGGCCTTGCTCCGGTACATTGCGGATTTCCTTGGTGACCCTCTTACTCCATTTCAGGAAGGTGGTCTTACTCACTGTATACCTAACAGTGACTTTCATCTGCCTGGCTTCACTTGAGAAGGAACTAGAAATCTGGGAGGAGAAGATCCTTCTAGGCAAGGTGTCCTAAATGTTCTGTTTCCTGTCTGTTTCCTGTGTGTAGAAAGCCCCACGGGGGACACGGCGTGGCTGGCATTCCTCCAGGGTTTGGGTGCTGTGGCTTCTCCCCAGCACGGGCTCAGTGCTTGAGTGCATGCCCCTGGCTACCCCAAAATATGGGCGGAACACTCTTGCCAAATGCTGTTTAATAGCTTTACCCAGGTTGATGGTACAGGCCAAAAAAGGAAGCCTTTCTCTCTGGCCAGACATGGGAGCCGCCTGGCCTTCGCCCACTGTGGCCAGGACACTGGGTGGGACAGGCCTGCTCGGGCTCCTGAGTGAGCTTGTGAAGGAGCCGCGCTTCCGTGTCCCGGTGCTCCTGGGAGTTCTCCAGCCCTGGCGGGGCTTCACGGCCCTCCTGTCCGTGGTGCAGCCCTCAGGGATCTGCCGAAACAAGGGCTTGCGGAGTTCTGGCCTTTTCTGCGGCCCTAGTTTTTAAAGCACTTCTCACCACCTTCAAGTAACGGTGGGCGCTGGCTTTCAAGATTCTGGCAGGTTTCCAAGCCTTTTTGGTGTTCTTAATCTCCTCCGTAAGCCGACCCTCTTGGCTCGGCAGTCTGCAGGCTCTCCTGTCACCTCCTCTGTGAAGCCTTCTAAAGGGAACAGTTGTCCTTTTCCTATTGAATTAGTTTCAGTTGGAAGCATCATGTCAAAGTAAGGCTCTGTACCCACCAAGGCTAAGTGGGAATGTGTTAGTGTGTTTCTCCTTAAGCTTAGTTTAACTACAAGAAGTAACTTTGCACACCCTGTCAGTTTCACTTCCCCAATAACTTCCTTCCCTCCCTCCTTTCCAAAAGGGACCCCTTCCTATTACAGAACCGACCCTTGAACAGCATGAGGGTTAGGGAGCAAGTCAGAATCCTCGTAGAACTTCAGACTCCCCTACACCTTAACTTCCAGTAACCGGTGATTGACTAGAAGCCTTCACGACCATGTACACAGTGGATGGATGCGTTTTGCCTGTTACTTTGTATTAGAAGCTGTATTCTCAAAATGAAGCAAGCTAGAAAAAAAGAAATTGTTAAGAAAATCACCAGAGGGACGCCTGGGTGGCTCAGTGGGTTGAGCCGCTGCCTTCGGCTCAGGTCATGATCTCAGGGTCCTGGGATCGAGTCCCACATCGGGCTCTCTGCTCAGCAGGGAGCCTGCTTCCTCCTCTCTCTCTGCCTGCCTCTCTGCCTACTTGTGAGCTCTGTCTGTCAAATAAATAAATAAAATCTTTAAATATATATATATATAGGACGGAGGGAAGAGCATATTAGGAAACTCTAGCTTCCTAAGATTCAAATGGTTTGAAAAGTAGAGTGTAGTCAGGAAACTGGTTTCCGTAAATCATGCCCTTTTCAAAATATTAATCAACCACATGAATCCTGATTGATTATAAGACAGGCCCGGGAGTGGTCTGGGTTGGCTGCACCGGTTCATTTCCGGGACGCATACCTCTCCTTTCTCACGGGCCTTGAGAACTACTGCCTTGCAGTGTGGACAGTCTGGTTGCGTGGTAGGGGCAGTGTTGCAATCCTGTCTGTTCTTCATGGGAACGTCCTTGAAAAGGCCTTCGGACATGCTTGCACGGGTGCTTGCCTGTTCTGTCTGCCCCAGCAGCCCCTTCCCCACCTGCCCCTCCAACGACTCTGTGCCTAAAGGAAGTGGTTCAGATAAGTGATGACACCACAATAGATTTCCTCTTCATCCCTTATATAGTAGAAGAAATGTGAGTGCTGTTTAATGCATCACCTCCTTTCATAGTGCATTTGCCAAGAAAGTGCAATTTTATTGAACATTAGGATTGAATTCTTAACTGAGTAATCAATTTCAGTAGTAAGTTAAAATGCCTTCTATTAATGGACAACTGCAACCGTTAATCAGAGTTACAGCAGATTAACAGTTGTCAGCATTTATGCTAATAGCACTTATAAACCAGGGGCTCGTGAATTGCACTTCATACTTCCATATTTCTCCAACAGTTGGTAATACTTTCTGCTTGGAGGTATTGATTATGTTGTCCCTGTGCTGGCTACTTGGAGACGTAAAGAGATGTAAATGACATTTTCACGGTGATGACACAATATCACCTTCTGGTCTTGCACACTTGGCTCTGTGTCAGAATAGATGGAAAGGGTTCATTTGTTCTGGTGCTCTACTGTTTAATTTGATCTGGTGTGTGACTAAAGCAAGACAAATAGTATTTTTAATGAAACCATTTAATAACCTCTGGTAGCTTAGAATCGAACGCATTGGAAAAATGCAATTAAGGAATGGCTAGATGTAAACAACAGAGGGGAAGAAAAAAATCACTGCTCCGGAACCACTGACCCAATTCATTGTACTTTCAGACTTTCATCGCCTTAAATGGTTTTGAACCAATGAAGCTGGATTCCCTTCAAAAGACGGACAGTCCATCGTGTGAACTATAGTTTGTGGACAGATTTATACTGGTGAGTTACTGTAAAATATCTCCAGGTAAAAGCTCAGGTTTTTTTAAAACCCCTCTGGAATGCGTTTTCAATTAGTTGATGGCTATGGATTGCCAGCAGGCTCAGGGTGTTTCATTGGGATGTCTAATAACAGGATCCTATGGATTGTCTTTCAATTAATTGCATCTGGTATTTTCATTTATCAAAAGCAAAATACATGTAATTAACTCTGAAGCAATATAGTTCAGTGTAAAGTGATTGTTTCTGCTGTCGCTGCTGCTACAGAGATAAGTCAACGGAAATTATACTACTAGGAAACTCAAGGCAGAATGGAAGTCGTGTTTAGGACTTCTTGACGTATTAATTACAAAGAATAAAAATGAATTGGGGAGATAGTCTCATGCCACCCCAAGTGAAAAGGTAGACGGACGCCTTTAGAAAGAAAGCCGCTTGCTGATGAGCTTGGATTTTAAGAGCTGCCAGCCTCTAGGATGTCTTGAGCAGCAAACGATTTTTTTCTGGTGGCGTTGATTGGGGATGTGGGTGTGCTCCGAGGAGAGCATTCAATTTTGCCTGCACTCCCTCGGAGTGTGGCTGAGAAAATCCTCGATCGATGTAGTTCAATCCTTTACCCAGAGCAATGTTTGGAGGTCCAGAGTCTAGTCGCAACACGCCGCTTGCCATTTTTCACAAAACCCGCATCTTAACTCAAAGTCTCAAAATGGCAACTTCTCGGGAGTGATTGATGTTGACCCTGCTGGGAAAAAAATGTTTTCTCCTTGAGCTAACAGCATCGTTTAAAAGCAAGACAAAGAGCGTGAGAGCGAATTTTCTCAGTGTCCTTTCTGTCAAACCCCTGGGCATGTTGCCCGAAGTGTTGGATAGCGTGTAGCCTCTGGTTTGGAGATTGGGCAGGTGCACCCCTGTGGGCTTGGGCCCAGCTTTCTCGGACCTGGGCACCATTAGAGACCTGCGTGCTGTGTTCCTCTGTGAGCTCCAGTGGGCGGGAGACTGAGCACAGCCACAGCCCGACCCTAACCAGCAGACAGACTTGGGGCGCAGGGAGGGGTCTCACTGTGCATTCCCCCCGCCCCTCCCCATGGGGTAGGAGCAGTTGCAGATCCTGATGGAAAACTACCTGGGACCTCAGTCTCTTCTAGGGATTTGGAAGTCTTACGTGGGAATTCAGTAGTTGGGCTCTGATGGTCCCCGAAATCCCCTGCCTTTTTAAAGATTAAATTTGGTGTCATAGTCCCGAAGCTTCTCCTGGGAGTGACCCGAGAGGGCTTGACCTACCAAAGGCCACAATGGAGTATGTGGTTCAGAAAGGCGCCATGTTCTTGAAACAATTCTAGGAACCTTAGCACTGGGGAGGGCGGGAGACTAGAAATACTGAACATCCTTTGCGGGGAGATGGGTGTATTTATTAGTAAGTCACGATGGCTACGCTCAGCCATAGACCTTCAGTTTTGCCCTTAAAGACCAATATTAATTCTTTTCTTTCACGCATCCTTCTCAAAGAAACTTTCCTTGAAGACTCCATGTGCTGGAGTCTAATCCAGGTTCCTCAGGCAGAGAGATGTTTTTACAGAATCTTTGTGGACCTGCTGGTTTCAGTATTGGGTGCCGGGGCTGAAGATGGTTTCAGTGGCTCATGGCCATGGTGATGGCAAACCAGCAGACTCCCTCCCACAGGCATCCAGTTCTGTGTCCAGACACTGGTGGTGGCTTGTGTCCAGTACTTCACTGAAAGGTGCTTGAGGCTCACCGCTGGCCAGGGGAACATCTCCACTGGATATCCAGAACTGGAGAGTAATGCTTGGTACATTTTATAGAAACCACAGGATTGGAAAACTCTTCTCCGAAGTTAGGAATGTGAGAATTCATAGTAAAAGATGAAATAGATGAAATGGGCTTTAAAAAAAAAAAAAAATATATATATATATATATATATATATATATATGGTTGAGGAACCATGTTTTCACTGGACTCAACCTGATAATTGAACCATGCAGGCTCCATTTTTCGATTGTTTCGATCTCAGAGAAGAACGTTCACTTTCCAGAAATGCATCTGTATCAGAATGTGGTTACAACACGGCTCCTGAGAACAAATTTTTCCCCAGAACTGAAGCGCTCAGATACTTGGCCTGATACACTTGTTCCCACTTCTGTGTTTGGGGCATCATTTGGGTAAACAGCACCTTGGAGGAGCTCAAGGTGTTCGGGACCACCCCGGAGTCGTCCACAGTCAAAGCATTGCCATTGTGCCGGGAGGCCACTCTGTCTAGGACCAAACCCTGTTGGCCTGTAGCCCCCCGTGCCCCGCATCCTGTCAGGAAGTTCCCTTTGCCCCAACCACCCTCACAAGTACGGGGGGCTGGGGTTCCCACATGTCCCTGGACACGTGTGTTGGCTCTCAGAGCTCTTGTCTGTGGCTCGTCACTGTGTCCGATAGGTTGTACCCCTGTTTTTGGCAGCTGCTGAGTCTGGTTGATACACAACAGCCTAAGAGGGACAGCTGGCATTGGCGCCTGAGGAGGGACCCATGTGTTGATTTCAACTCGGTCACTCACCTGCTGAGGTCTCCAGTCTAGACAAATCTTGTTTAATGTGGGCAGAGGAGAAGGAAATAGATGTTTTGCACAAAACTCATGAAAAGCCACAGCTTCAGGATGGCAAACCTTCGAGGCTCTAGAACTGTTTCTACGGCCTTTCTGACCTTGGTATTTTTGAGGACATCCTCATTGAAGAGCGTCGTGTGCCTGTTACTCTAGACTTTATTATTTTGGTTTATAGCCTTTTTAAAAATAAATTTCACATGAAATAGTTGAGTTTTCTTCCTGCAAAGAGGCTCATTTTGTCATCATGAATGAATCATGACATGGAAGTTTACATTTTGGCGTTTTTTGGGTAGTTCCATTCTTCGTTCTGTATGTTGCTACTTGTTAAAATGGAAACCCCAAATGCCCTCTGGTTTGCTGGTTTCTCCTGGAACCAGAATCTGTTCTGCATCAGTTCAGATGGGCTGTTGTTGTTCTAGGACTGCTGTAGGACTGCTGTTACTGACAGTGATCGCAACAGAAGCGGTAGGAGGAAGCGCTTTTTTTGTTAACCGTCTGCAGATACGTGGAAGTGCAAATCGAAGCTCTCGGCCTTTATTCTGGAAAATGATGACGGGGTCGCACTGGCTGTGGTTTGGCCAGGACATGGCTGCGAATCCGGCTGCTCGCACCCTGAGAAGCTTGGGCACCAAGTTACTCTTACAGGTCGTAATAAGGATGTGCAAGCCCAGTCCACTTCACAAGCCCCCCCGTTGCACAAGGAAAGGTGGAAGCGAGGGGTCCCCAGGGCCCCCGTGATGTCTGTGCCTGCTGGGTGGGCGGGGAGAGCCTCACCCGGCCTTCCGTGGGTGCCAGGCTGAGCTGACCGTCGCAGTGCGGCTTGCGTGGGCCAGCAGGGTTCCACGGAGCCCTCTGCCTGGCCATTGGGGCCTCTGCCCTGTTTCTTCCAAGACAGATTTCTTTACCGATAAACAGAAGGGCAGTGTTGCCCTACTCTAGAAGCCGATAGCTACACCGTGGGGTGAGTGTGTTGGTCCTGGCTCCGTGGCCTCCAGGGTCCTCCTGAGCTCTTGGCGTGCACGAGGGATGTGGGATCGCGCTCCAGCTTTTCGGCCAGAGACAAGACTGCCAACATTGGAAACCATAAACCAGAGACAGACTCGCAGGACCTTCTCTCTGTGGCAGGGGGAATCTCTGGATGAGGAACAGTCAGGAGGCTGAGATGAGGGTGGGCGACGCTGGTGGGGCTTCAGCTCTGCAGAGACGGGAGGAGGCCCCAGCTGGGCTCTGGGTGCTTCGGTCTTGTTTGGATTTTATTTCCTGAGCCACAGATCCAAGCTCCCATGGGAGTCCTTCTCTGGGAGGTGTTGATTCAGCCTGTGTTCCTTCCTCCCGAGAATCTCCGAATCCTGCCGCGGCTTTGGCTGAGATCATCCAGCCAAGGCGCCCCCTTGTTCTTGTTCTCAAGAGTTCCTCTTTGTCCATGCTGTACGGGCCCAGCCTCCAGACTCGTCCTGGTGGGTTTGTTTTATGCTGTTGATGTTTGTCCGTGTCCCACTCCTCGAGACCATGGTCCTTGTCACAGCCGCTTAACCAGCCAGGGAGGCGCGGAATGGAACAGAGGGTTTTAAATTTTCACTCTGTCCTTCATGTGTCCGCAATAAGCAAGCCTGTTGGTACTTCCGGAATGCCAGTCCAGGCCGGGTCTCTGCCGAATTGCGCTCCTGCTGGTGGGCCCGGCTGGGGAATGGTGGTGCAGGTGGAGCTCCTGCGGGCAGGAGCTGCGGCCTTGTGCAGCGTCCACCCACGGGTCATGCTGGGAAACATGGACGTGTGGACCGTCTCCCTCTCCCGGAAAAGGGAGGAACTTGGCGGTCAGATCTCTTTGCTGGCACGTGGGACCTGTGAGATAACATTGCTGGAGACCCTGATTGTAGCCCAGGCTCAGGCTTCCCCTTGTCCTCTGCCCAAACACCGCAGTACCATTACAGGCTGTGCCAGCATCATCACAGGACGCCTTTACAGTTGGTGAGGACTCCTGGGGTCACTGCTCTCTGGTATGTTCCTAATGTCAAGTGTGCCATGAATCTGTCTTTCTCCCTTGCACTTGGTCCATGTGAAGTGGGGGCTGACCATGGATGGCTGCTTGCCCCCAAGGGTGTGGCCATGATGCACAGAGCCAGCTCCCGGAAGGCCAGCTGTCACGGTTGCCCAAACAAGCCCCCGATAGAGGTTGTCCTACCCCTGGCCCCCCCAGTGGCCTGGGGAACAGCAGCCCATGTTCTGGGACATGGGAGGTGATTGTCAGTGGACAGAGCCTTGTCCTTTTCCCCTGAGGCTTGAGGTGTGGGTGTTAGGAGAATAGGGAGGAGCAGGAGGTGATGCCTGAGGGTTAGGCCTCTGCTGGAGGAAGGAAATGGTACTTTGTTTACAGTTAACTACGTAATGAGGATTAGGTATGTTGGTAATAAGGATTATGTATGTTGGTATGTGCGTGGGCAAGCAAGTGATCTATCTCCAGGGAAAATGTTGGCAGCTCTGATCAGGCATTCTCAGAGTGATCAGCAGGAAAGGAAAAGGTAGTTTTATCCTGTGAATATTTTTGGGTAGGGCTTGTGTGTTGCCACTGTTAACTATGACTTCTAAAATGCCTAGACCAGGAACTTTCTTTGAGCCTGGTGGATTGTAAGCAATTCCTGTTGTTCCCCCATCAAGCTTTGTTAACGGAGGACACACGCCGCCTCCCTAGGTTCAAGTGTCATCTGGCATTACCTTAAATGTAGCCTCCCCTCCCTCTGCTGCAGATGCTAAAGAAATACTCCATGTACTGCCCATGTGACATGGGGAGAGCACTGGTATTTTCAGTCCTTCATCATCCAGTTTCTGGATCCACGTTTAAGCATTTTCTGAATCCCACCTTTGGGAAATTTCTGAGAATCCAGCTGTCCCCAGGTGGACGTGGGATCCCGTGCCTGTTTGCCTGGAGCTCCCAACTAGCTCCAGCAGAGCACATTTGCTTGGCTGACTGATTGATCATTGATCGATTCCTTTATTTTTGGCAAACTCGGTCACTCCCACCTGGCCCCAAGCTGTTAAAAATGAAGTCTTGGTTAACCGAGTGCATTTGCGATTCATTCTTTCCACATAGCAATTAAGATAATTCCCTTAGACTCGTACCAGTTAAGGATAAATAGGAGGTTTTTAAAGAAAATGCAATGTAATTCACTGGTTTTTGTGTGGGGGTCTGTGAGTAATCCATGAGGATATGTGCCACAAGTGGACCCCTGTGCAGGGCGGTGGAAGGAGCGCCTTCTTGGACTCGATCCTCAGAAGCAGCCCGACCAGTGACATTTATACATATTTCATTATGTGGGTTCTTTAGGCACAGGGAGCCAACAAATCAATTTCTCAGCAGTGTACTGTTTAAAAGAGAACCGGCACCAGCCTATGGGATAAGTTGGAGATGGCTGGTAAAATTAATTATATATGGCAAAAAGATAGAACATTATTATGGGGAACAGTTAACGTGCGGGGGGTGAAAACTTGAACCGTGCGTGAGGAGCAGTTCGGAGCATCTGATCCCGGTGTGTGTTTCTGTTTCTTCATAAATGTGCACTAACGATGGTGGCTCCCACAAAGGACCCCAGTCCCCAGCCCTGGTCTTTCTCCAGGAGGACAGGATCGGGTGTCCCCGCACCATCCCCTGATTGGATGCGTTTGAGGTGGGCTTTGATTTATGGGACCGTGTCGTGCTGCCTTTTCATAGGGGCGATTTGCAGAAAACAAGTCGTGGTGGTAAAGCGATCTGGTTCCTGTGCCTTGTAACCCAGCACCTTTTCTGTGGTCGCCTTCCCTCTTCCGGTTCAACTATACATTGTTTAACTCAAAGGAAACCTTTGTTGGCCTGGACTGGGTGTAACCTGCAACTCCTTGAAAAATTCAGCTGGAACACGGCAGGAGGGGCTATCGGTTTCCATCGGGCGCGGGGTGAGGCTGTTCAGATGGCTGGTGCTTTTGCTCCCTCTTCCCAGGGCAGCTTGGGATGAGGGCATGGCGGGTCAGGTTCTCGGGCGTGCCCTTCGGGTCCCCGCCAGGCCCGGCAGCTTCTGCAGGCCGAAAACTCGCGTCTGCCTTCCCATTTCAGAAATGCAAGACTGGGAGGTCTAGACTCCATCAAGCTGCCCTTGGCCTCTTGGTCTCCTCTGCATCTCCCTATATGATCGTCTGTGGGGACCAGCTCTGCTGGGTCCTCGCACGGATGAGTGCAGGAGGCGGCCCGTGGTGTGCTGTGAGCCCTTTTAGTCCTTCAGGGCAGCTTCTCCCTGGGATTTTACTCCCTGGTGATGCCACGCCTTGAGACTATCAGGTGAAATTGGATGATAAAGGTTAAGGAGCTTTGCTCTAAGTCCATGGAAACTTCCAGAGTGATAACCACCAGCAAGCTTCCTGAGGTAGAAACCATGCCCGCCGCTTCCATCACCTCCTTCATTTTTCTGTACCTGGTCCCCCTGTTCTGGGTTCCACAGGACTGTTCCTTGAATGAGTGGATCCCAGGCTGCGGTGGGGCTGGGGAAGGGTGGGGTGGCCGGGCCCAGGCAGGGGGCAGTAGCTTCAGAGTGTCTTCTGCAGTAGCAAGGCAGTAGCTTCAGAGTGTCTTCTGCAGACTGAAGGCAAACCAGCATGGTACAGTCCCTGTCTGGGGAGGGGGGGGGGAGATATATGTGTTCCTGAGCTTTCAGAGGCGGGAAGGCAAAGGCACTCCTGGCTTCCCCTTGATGCAGGGAGGGTGGCGAGTTTGAATTCTGGGTGGCTCACTGTCGCCTCATGGGCAAGGGCGCTTGCGGATCTGGCTACCGTGACCACATCTGAACAGGGACTGTGAGGATGGCGAGAAGGCCCAACGGGCTCCCAGAGCCTCATGGCCCCAGGTCCCTTGGGGCTGGAGGACAGATGGCCTGTGTATCAAATTCCTTCATGGACCCAGCGTGCTGGCTGCCTGCTTTGCCTGCCTTTGGCGATTTGGAAGCCGGCATTTCCTGCATGTGGAACTGACAAGCCCCAACCCCACATTTGTTGAAAACCTTAAGTTTGAGAGCCCTGGCTTTTCATAATTCAGTCGAAACTCCCTGCTACTTCCTAATTACAGCAGAAGATGACCTCTAAACCGCGAGGTAGGGTTGCAACTTCCTCCAGGAAGGAGGATTCGTATTGATTTGTACTCTGATCTCCCACGGGCTTAAGTGGCAGCACCGCAGAGGCCTGTTTAAGGCCGGAAAGCCTTCTGCCTGTGTGTTTAAACAGCGGATTGATGCAGCGTTCGGCTTGGCTGGGAAGCGGCCCAGCTCTTCAGCGTGGAATCCATCCCAGCAGCCGCTCCCTCCGGCAGCCCCACGGCTTTGGCACGTTTTCCGCGTGTTTGCACGGGGAAGGTAAAGAAAGGCTCCAGTTGCAGAGGCAAAAAGACTTGGCCCGGGCCCTGGGGATGGGTGGGGGGGCAGGGTCCTGAGGGCGGGGCCAGGAAATGCCTGTGGCGCAACCTGGGTTACCCCTGATGACGTTGACCTTGGGCAGATTGGAGCCTCCTGTGCTTAGTGCGTCAGGCTCCCCCTCTGTCAGATGGGGATGAACAGGAGTGGTTAATCTCAGGTTGGGTGTTCAGTGACGCCCTGGCTTAGCTGGTACCTGGCCCCTAGAAGGGGCTTCCTGAGGAGGACTACTGCTGTCCTCCATTATTAGCAGCTTCAGTAAATGAGCTGGCCACTCCTTTGGCTTGGGGGGCAGCCCTGGTGACCTGCCCACAGCCGACAACACACACCTGAGGTCAAGGTTACGTGAACATTGAGATGAAAGGGGGCTAGAATGCGAGACTTCCTGCTCAGGACAGTTCTGTTGTGGTTTCCTCCTGGGACTTTGGAAGTCTGGCATCCCCCCGCCCCCCAACCCCAGTCAACCTCACAGTGACCTTTCTTCATCAAGGGACAAAGGATGAATCTTTCTCACATATGCACATTGGATTTGAGTTCTGGCTTTTGTGAGGGCGATCTGACCTGAGCCACATGGAGCTGGGAGGTGCTGGAGTCAAGGTCCTGTGCCTGGATGTGACTGGCAACCTGGGGACCCATTTAGCAATGTGGTCTTTCACTGGGAACGCATCATCACTGTCTTATCAGTGGCCCGAGGTCCCTGTGCTTTTCCCAGATGACCAAACATTAAGTGTGAGGCCTACAGTGGGTCAGCCGTGGAGAGGGTCAGCACCCAGGACCGTGCAGGGACAGGCTGGTGGTCAGGGCTACTTTCCGCAAAAGTCTGTTCCTTTCAGGTCACTTGGTTTGGACTCCTGCGTTTTAAGGCAAAGTCTGAAAATGCAGATTTGTAGCAAACAATGTTAATGGATTCAGACTGTTTGAATTTCACACTGAATAATGGCTGGAATTATCAGAGCCGGGGGGCTTATCAGATCCTTGGATCGCTGTAATCTTTTCTCAAGATTCAATTGATAGCATGATGTAATATCACATTACTTTTATTAACAGTCCTGGTCATAAAAGAAACACACCTATTAGGATAGGAGAATTGAGTAAAAATAGTGGTAATAACAAGACAATTTGGAATATGTAATATATTCAGTAAATTTCAAAATGCCGCATCTCATTTGAAATGCAATGTTGTGCATGTAGATATTGAACGCAATACCTCTGTACCCTAGGGCTTCCTCTTTTCTACGTTAAAAATATTCTATTTAAATGCAGATTTTGATTTGCAATCTAGGAAGAACATTCGGGAAGTATGGGAAGAAGGACAACTCTGCACCTGTCACCAATTTCAGTTCCATATCCCTCTTGCTCTTAGGCTGCCTGTGCGTTTCTCCCTCCACCTCGCCTCCCCCCTGAAGGTGGTTTCTAAAGGCACAAGTAAGAAAAAGGCACAAAGTTTCAGAGGATGATCGTGTTGTTACACTTCGGTCTGTCCGAGAATTCTCGACTACCTGCACCCTCCCTGGCCAAGCTGAAGAAACACAAAGGCCCCCAGATTTCTTCACACAGGCAGGAGCCGAGAATTTCTCCCTCTAAACTGAGCTAATTGCCGCAGGAGGGGATGAATATGTTTCCTGGGAGTCTGTTAATACTTACCTGCATTTGTAGCACTGAAGCTGTTTTCATTTCAGATTCTGTTCCTGCTACTGTGTGTGTGTGTGTGTGCATGCGCACATGCACACGCAAGTATATTTATTTCTGTTGTTTTTCCACATAGAGTCTAAATACCTTCCCTGGAAAACCCACGAGACAGCCCTCTTGCTGGATGCGAATGTCGGGACGATGTTAGGGCTGCCCTTCTCAGCGCGGAAGTGACTTGTTTGATGTTGAGCTTCGGTTACCAAAGAAATGGATTTATAGCTTTTGACATTCTACTCTTAGAATTAATTAGGTGGCTAATCATTATAAATACCATTTACTTTTCCTGTTGTCTGCATTTAATAGAGCATCTTCTGCTATACGCACTTGTCAGTTTCAAACTGAGTGTTGTGTTTGGGCTTTTATGATCTGCCAAGGGAAAATGAAAGTAAATTCTTTATAATATGCTAATTGATCTATTTGGGAATTTTTAGATATAGACCACATCTGTGCTTGCCGGTAACACGGTTAATAGCTTCTGTTCCTCAACATAGGAGAAGGTTTTCACGGTCTGTATGTGACCTTGCTGAGACATCCTATGTCTGCCCCAGGGCTTTGTTGCTGTGGAATTGGGGGGAGGGGGGAACTTTTCCTAGTGCCTTGGAATTAGCCCCTGAGCTACAGCCCTGAGCCCCTATAGAATCTTGTTTTGGGGATGCCTCTGGCCAGAGAGGCTGGCTCTGGGAAGAATCCAGGATGGCTGGACCTGGTCTTGGCCCCCGTAAGCCTTGTCCAGCCTAGAACAGACTGGATTGATGGTTTCAGAGCAAGTGACAGTGGGGCTTGGGCACTCCTCAGAACGGTCTCTCCTCCTAGGTGGTCCTCTTAGGTGATGCTGCCTCACCTGGTTTTGCTTCCCCTCAGGCAGTGGTTTGGGTAACTCTAGAGCCTCCCCACTTTATTTCTTTATACACAAACTTGTTGGTGGTTTGTGGAGCCAAGAAGTCCCGACTTGGCCTGTTGGAGAGGAAGGAGCTGCACCCTTCTGTGCTGCCTGGAGGAGGAGGAGGAGTCTTCCTGCTTGGGGGCTGAGTTGGGGGAGGCAGGTTTTTTCCCCAGTGAAGCCCAAGTGTTGGGGCTTGTAGCTTATGTCGAAGGCTTTCCCTTGCTGTGGAAAGCAGAGTTGAAAGTGACTTTATTTGGAGGGCAGAGAGGCCCGGCAGTAACGACAACGGAAAAGGAAGCCTGGGGAGCTGAGTGTTCCACGCGTGCCGGTCACTCCCAAGCATGTGGCCTCGTCGGGTCCCATCTGTGTGGCTGGGCCTGTGAGGGTTGTGGAGGGAGCTGACCTTACTTATTCCTAGGATGTTAATGGATAATGGAGGTTAACTGACTTCTCTTGGGACGTGGAGGAGCAGATGTGGGATTTGAACCTGGGTCCAGGGTGGAGCTATACCCTAGCATGTTCTGTGCCATCACTGCCCCCTACCCACGGTGACCCCCCCCAGACAGCTCAGACATTGGGTATGGAAAGGTTTGAAA
Source organism: Mustela putorius furo (assembly GCF_011764305.1). Lineage (NCBI taxonomy): Eukaryota > Metazoa > Chordata > Mammalia > Carnivora > Mustelidae > Mustela > Mustela putorius. The sequence goes on from NW_025422057.1 coordinate 6,851,314, forward strand.
CTGGATGTTCCTGATCAGCTATTGGTTTGATAACCATTCTGTCATCTCTGTACATCCCCAGGTTTGGGTACAAAGAAACCATCTCTAGGACGGGGCATCCCCCTGGCCTAAGTGCACACGGTCAGGTGAGCTTGATGAGTTTTGTTTCTTTTGTGGGGCTCAGTGCTCCTTTCCCCCCCCCAGACTAAGCTCACCTGCAGGGCTGGCCCCAGCTGAGGACAGGCCCCACGGACATGGCAGTAGCAAGGTCCCCAGGCTGGACCGGTGTCAGCCTGGAACCTCAAGCCTCCAGGTCCGTCTGTGTCTGTTCAGCAGAAGCACACCCCCAGCTGTCTCACCGGCACTGGGAGGGCGCAGCTGGGGTGTGGGCCAAGTCAGGGGAGAGGCTGAACAGGAGGCTCTTCTCGCCCCTCCCCCTGCCCCACTCACTCCCTGGCTTTCCTACCGGCTGTTAACACACGATTCCAACTAAATGACGTGTTAAGGGCCAACCCCATCCCACCGCTCTGCTCAGTGCTGTGTGGTCTCCCGTCACCGCGAAGCGTCCTTACCAGTGTAGGCGAGGATCAGGCTTTGCTTTTGGAGGGATCTGCCCAAGCTCCCATTGCCAGCACCTCCTTCCCCGCAGGCCAGTGACGATGGCTGAGAAGGTCTCGGTGCAGATTAATTTAAAGACCCTTGCATGGCGGGTCCTTTGGGTGGTGGTGGTTGACTGCTGCCCCTGCACTGTCATTTTTGGCCTCTTTTCCCTTTTGTCTGCACTTAGATCCTTAATCCCCACAAAGGGCCTGCTATCAGGTCCCATCCTTGAGTTGTCCGCACGTCCAACCTATTCTGTCTCTGGCTGGACTTGAACCCTGGAGTGCACATATGTCGGCACACCTGGGAATGTGGACCCCACAGGTGGCATGTATGCCCCAGGGGGTGCCTGCAGCTAGACGAGGTAAGAGAGTCCTTGGACCCCGTCCTCATCTGGGCGATTACCCTCGCTGCGTCTCGGAATCCGCTTTCACAAGTGCAGCCTCGCTCTAGCCTCCATGGTAGAGAGCTTGGTCTTAGACAAACAGCCATCCATCTTCGCTGTTGGCTGAAATGTTTATAGAAGTGGAGCTGGGGGATCATCACACTGCACTGCTGCCTTCTCCTTTCCTGCAGGTTGATGCGTGGGGGCATTTTAATTTGAGACGAGTAAATTTTGTAATTGGATTTAAAAGAGGAAAACGAGTTGTCCCAGTTTACACGTTACCTTTACCACGGGCAGCGGGGGCCACGCTCGTCAGGTATGGATCAGATTATTTTGTTATGCCAACATTAATATTGGGAGCACACACATAATCTAGAGTCAGCAGGCTCACCCACTACTATCTCATTAAATTTTCAGGCAAAAGCTGCAAAAATTAATTGGAGGCGTGTAATAGTTTAGAATGTGAGCCGGCTTATGGTAATATAAATTATATGAAGAGAAGACAGTTTTATATACTGAGAGAGAGAAAACTGGTTTACTTTAATGAGAAGAGGCAGAAATGTAGAGCTATTTTTTCATTACAGATGCACTCTAAAGTGTTTGGACTTCGTTGATGAATAGAGTTAATTCGCTGCTGTAGTCCCTATAATTCATGTTGCACAGTTTAATGACTTCTAGATAAAAACAGGATTGAAATGTTAATTTCTCTGAAGAAATTGGGGCACTCTTGTATATCAGGCTTTCCCCCCTATTAAACCACTAGTTAATTTCACCAAACAAGTCTCTTGGAGATATTTCATGCTACATAGACTTCTGTATTTTTTACCTGGGTTAGCTTCTTTCCTTTTTCCCTTCTTTTCCTTTTTTAAACCTTCATGTATATGACGAGAGGATTTTGTCAGACGGAACTGTGTCTGGTAACTTGACCGCCGCGTAGAGGAGTCTGTCCACATAGAGTTCAGTAAACAACCGTGTGCCTTAATCTAATGGCTTCATCTCGTGGCTAATAATTGTCTCTCTTGGTTCTGTAGTTGGCCTGTGGGTTTGGGCGTGCGATCTGTTGTCCCTGTGTTTGATTTGGGAAGTACGCAGTATTGATCAGTCACTACTGGATTCCTGAGGCTTCAGTCCCAATCACACAGGAAATTTTCATTACTCTAGTATTTTATTTCACATTTGTGTTTGCTTTTCCACTTTTCCTAACTGGGTGGTCCCCCCCCCCCCCAATAGAGCAGGTTCAAGTCTGGGTTTAGTGTCTTCCTCTTTAACCTACTCTCAGGAAAAACAAAACAAAACAAACTGAGCAGGAAATATTAACTGTAATGATGAAAAGTTAATTAATAGTGGTGCTGTGTAGTGAAGGAATATTCAAATGTTGTTACTTATTCCCGGATTATTTGTTGGGATAACCATGGTGTGGGGTTTTTGTTTCTACAATGAGGACAAAGAACAAAGTCACAAGTATTTACAAGGGGGAGGAAAGAAGTGACCCCCACCACCCTTCTCTGTTCTCCTGGTTCATCTCCGGGCGTGCTGTACAAAGGGCTTCCAGGAGAGACTCCAGGAGCACCAGGGTCCTGGGGACCTGACAAGACTGACTTGGAACTTCTAGGACCCTAGAAGGACCCTCCTTCCCCCACCTGGTTATCCTGACCATTGGGCCCAGAGAAGACTATGTCCTGAGAGTTGGGACATGGGACTGGTGGATGCTGGTTACTGAGCGGTTTTAGGGTCTTATCCATTGAACTTGGCTTTTCTGGGACCCTCCATCCCTCTCTGCCTTTGTCAGTTAGGAATGGTCTTACGTGGAGCGATTGGATACTTACTCTGAAATCTGTCTGTAGGCGTGCAGCTGGTATGAAGCAGTTGGGTGGCCTGGATGGGAATTGTAACGTGGACCGAGTGTGCACAGAGAACTGCCCCCCCCCCCCCGCCCCATGCCCATCCAGGCTACTTGCCTCCTCAGGTCGCCAGATGAACTCTGGGAGCCTCATGTCTGCATCAGCTACACTGGGCTGTGGGCCGGACTGGGTCTGATTTGTCTCCTGGCTGGGAACACGAGCACCGTGGTTACTGAGCTCTTCCTGGTGGGGGGGGGGGCTCACTCTTGTTCATCTTTTCTGCTCCCTTGATGCACTTAGTTGACCCCAGCTGTCCCTTTCACAGCCATGAAGTCTCTTCTGTCCCGCGTTGGTGATAGGCTAGTGTGTGTGTACTTGACTCCAGCTCATTTCTTAGCTTTCTCAGTCCTTTGAATTCCAGACGCTTTAATTTAGGATTCCCTTAAGGGAGTGTGTCAGCCTGGCTGTGCTGATGCTTTAGATCAGGTCATTCCTCATTGGAAGGCCATCCTGTGCTTTGTAGGAGCTTCTCAGCTCCCCTGGCCTCTGTCCACCCGCCCTTCTTGCCCCGTGTGACCACCAGAAATGAGTCCCGATGTCATGACATGTGCCTGGGGTGGCAAGTGCCCCCTGGTTGAGGTCACCACCCGAAGGGGCAGATGTTTGCTCCATGCCTGTTGTGTCGTGCCTGAGCCGCGTGGACGGAGCCTGCAGTGGCACTGATCTGTCTCCCCTAGCGCCCTGCCGGGCGGGTTCTACAGCCTTCCCGCAACACAAGCCTTCCGTACCTGGGCCCGCACGCGCGCCCCCCCCTCGATCCCATCCAGGGGGGCCGGGAGGCCGCGGCTTTGGCAGACGGAAGGGAACTGACATGGAGAGGTGGGCTCTTGCCTTTCCCTCAGCTCCATTAGACTCCACGGGCGTTCGTGACCGTGCCTCTGACGCACGTTCACGTGTCACCTGGTCACAGCTGCGTGCGGGGACGGCTTCCCTGCTCGTGTGCCGTGGAGGCTGGGCTGCTGAGAATCGGGCAAAGCCGCCCTCTCCGTCTGCACCGACTAAGCCTTATAGGCACGAGGCATAACTTACCGCCTGCTTTTCTCTGTTTCTTTAACTTTTAATTGAAACCATTTAGTTACCACCCCTGCTGCTAGGAATCTGGGGACAATTAGGAAAGTCCCATCTGTCCTTTGAACCACATTATATTGCCTTCTCTCTTGCTATCTCCAGAAGTCGGCGGATTTTAACGGCACTGTCTCTGTTTCCCACTGGATGGCTGCTCTCTCCCTTGAATGAGATACAGCAACTGTTTAATTCAATTATTTTCTGCAGTGCCGGCTTCGAGATGATTGAGTTGCATCAGAGGCCCGGACTTCCTGGTGCAAAGCCGTGCCTCCGCGCCGGCTGTAGGATTGTCAAGTTTTCCCGGAGAGTGAGGGGTGCACCCCGTCCCCACCCCCCAGCTTCCTGGCACAAGCCCCTGGTCACCATCTCAAAACATAGATTGGAAATGGCAGATGCCATGGGCTTTGCCAGTCTTTCCCCCAGGCAAGGAATTATCTGTCCGGTGCTATTAGGTCAGTGAATTCCTACCAGCTGTGGCTGCAAGAAGGGGGAGGGGGCAGGGCGGCCCGGGTGCCGGTCAGAAAGGCCATTTATAAATCTATAAATGTGCTACACGGCCCACTCTCCTGCTTTGCTATTTACTTTGAATTAAACAAAGTGTCATGAGGGGAGGTGTATCTTACAATGATTTTAACCAATTTGCTTCCTAATGTGGAAAATCTGCCTAAAATAGGACGTGCTGAAGTGGTTGTCCCATATACGGGAGGGGGGTTGACAGGCCCTCGGAGGGGGTGAGGAGGGGTGGTTGGGGGCATGTGCCTTTCTGGGGAGCATGGGGATACCGAGCCTGCCTTCTGTTTTCTTGGTGGGCCTGTGTTCTGGTGGGTGCACCACCCCCACCCCCATCCCTACCCCCCGGCTCCTAGGACATGGGCAGTGAAGACCTGTCTCCGAAACACGGGGGTGTCTTGAACCCTGTTAGAAGGACTCCGGTGCTTGCTGAGAAGGCAGGCCAGGGGATAGATGGCTCGGGTCCTGGCAGGCCGTCAGCTGCATGTAGGGCTGAGGGAAAGGCAGGAGCAGAGACACAGAGATACCCGGTCCCAGGGGTCCCCTGCCCCGGGTGCCGTTCCTGAACTGCCTGGCGGTCAGGCGGGGCTGGGCCATGCTGGACACTGCCTTTAAACAGCCACCTGTCTCTCCAGAAGGTGGACTGTGATCCTGGTGCTGCCACCAGCGCCCCTGGTGTGAGCATCTCACTGAAGGAAGTTCTCGTTGGAAACACGAGGTTTTTTTTAAGTGCGTTGGCTCATCTCGCAGGACATCACTGGGCTCTGGCGCTGGTAGGAAAAGCAGCAGTCTGTTCCCCCGTGGGCTTGTCCAGAGGCTGGGCACCTGTCCCTGGAGAGGCCGCCACCCCTGCTCCACTCCAAGGCCGTCCAGAGGCCTGACTCCACTACAGAACCAAACCCGGTAGACAGAGAGTGCCGTGCGCGCGTGTGCATCGGGGTGTCCCTGGGAGGAAGGTTAATAGGTTAGTGTCAGAGGAACGTGGAAACCAGCGTCAGTCCTTCCAAACTAGCACGCGTGCCCTTTGACCTAGTAATCTCCCTTCCCCACCTGGTGCCAAAAAAAGCTTTACTCCCTCAAGATGCTTTATCGTGGTGGTATTTAATGGCATAAAAGATACCTCAAGCATCCAACAGGGGGGAAAGTAGCTAATTCTTTAAAAAAACGATGCCTTCACAGTTTGAAATAACATAGATAGAAGGCTTGTCTCAGAGTAGAAAGATACAATATTGAATGTACATTTACAAATTAGAAAACCGTAGAAAATACTCATGTGAAACCTGATGAGTATTTCATAGTGGTTATCTTTAGTTGGTAGAATTTGGTGATTTTTTTTTTCCTCTTTTCCCCATTCCTCATCCCAGTGTTCTGTAATGAATATATGGCTTTTTTTTTTTTTTTTTTAATTTTTTAAAGCAGGGTAAAAAAAGTGCTGGTCATCTGTTTCCAGGGGGTCATATGCTTGGGGAGGAGGGGCAGTGCAGTGTGAGATTTATAAAGGTGGAGCCAACAGCCGACAGTCCTGCTCCCTGATTCTCAGGATGCCTTCCGTGTTCTTTCTCCTTGTATTTCTTAGAATATGCAGGCGTGTATGAACATACAGAGGGTTTGTGTTGTCTTTTTTTTTTTTTTTAAGATTTTATTTATTTGATAGAGAGAAATCACAAGTAGACGGAGAGGCAGACAGAGAGAGAGAGGGGAAGCAGGCTCCCTGCTGAGCAGAGAGCCCGATGCGGGACTCGACCCCAGGACCCTGAGATCATGACCTGAGCCGAAGGCAGCGGCTTAACCCACTGAGCCACCCAGGTGCCCCGGGTTTGTGTTGTCTTAACCAAGAAAGAATCCTGCCGTGCTTCTAGCCCCGTTTGATATGACAGGTCTCCGTCTGGCATTGCCCTCTGTCTGAGGGTATGTGTGCAGATGCAGGATTTTGTGGGCGGGGTCTGTGTACCTGTTAGGTGTTGGGTTTTTGTCAGTTGGCCCTACCCCTTTTTAAATTGTCTTTCATGCTAGCTGTGTGGCCTTGGGGAAATGGCTGACCCTCAGTGCCTGTTTTCCCATTAAACACAGGGCCAGCACTCCGGTTTTGTAGGCTTTTTAAGGAGCAGTGAGTGACTGCTTGTAAACAGGGTAAACCAGCACGTGCAGACCCCACTTCCTGTGTGTGTTGGTTTCACCCGTTGTTATTCACATCTTGGTGGGTTTTGTCACCACCAGTGTCCGTCTCCATCCCCTCCATGTTGGTAATCACAATTGTGAATTCTAATGCTTCAGCGTATCTTTTGGTTCATGTTGCATATTTTTTGCATTTAGCTGTCCTAGTACTTCATCCATCCATAGCCTAACCCTCCAATACATGCCTTTGAGGAATTTCTGTTTTTAAAGGAAAACTGTGTTCAGTTTGTACCCCCCCCCCCCAGCAGATGTTGTCTCTCTGTAGCATGGTTTGGGTTGGGTCTTCAAGGCCTCTGCATTGGAGGGGCCTCCTGGGATAGGTTCATTAATGAGGCTGTGACGCCCCCAGGGTCCCCCAGCAGAGCAAGTGCAGAGACAGGGCCCAGTGTTCATGGGGGCCCAGTGTTCATGCTGTGGGGGGGGGGGTTCTGATTTGCAGGGGGCTCATGAAAAGCAGACCAATGGGCCAAGATAATTATCCTCTGATTTGACCTCACCTAGTACGAGGTTCCCCTGAGCAGCCAGACTGCAAGTAGGGGTTTCTTTTCTTGACAGGGCATTTATTAAGTGCCTGCTGTATGTAGGGGTGGGCCTGGGACTCCGTGCAAGTCAGTCTGGGAGGCTGCCAGGCTCCAGGCTGCTTTGAGCCGCGTTCTTCACTGTTCTGTCTCCTGAGGTTCTTGGAGCTTCCATCTGCTCCCTCTGGGCATGGTGCACACACTTTGCACACTTTACACGGATCCGGGAGGGGGAAACCGACGAATCAGTGGCCAGAATAGTTTCAGGCCGTCTGTCGGTGGATGGCAGGCTCTGCATTGATGAAACTGTCATTTACTTACTCCCTGCTGGTGCTGGGCCCTCCCTGGGCCAGGCCCCTAGGCCTCCAGTTCACCGGTCCTCCACCGTGGTCAGCCTTTAAAGAATAATTTCACTGATTCTATTGGCATTTTTGGTACCCTGAATTGAATTTTTTTGCTTCAACCTCTGATTTGTCAGAAACTCGAAATGCTTAAAAACAAAAATCCCATTAGTATTATTTGTTTTCCTTTCCAGTACTCTGGTTTAAAAAAAAAAAAATCAATTTTTATTCTGGTTCTCAAGTTTGTTGTCAAGAGCAAATATTTTTAAAGTTAAAAAAAAAAAATGTTGTGCAGCATAGTATCAGGCTCAGAAATATTACATGTAGTTCCCTGCCTCTTTGAGGTTTCCATGATAAATTCGCTTTGTGGGAGCCCTTACTCCTGTTGTATTGAATGTTTGGGGAGGGCACTAGGGCCCCACTCTCCTGGCTGCACTACCAGCCTCACGTGTTAGCACACACCATCCCAGCCCAGAGTTAGAGGTGTATTTGAAAGCCTGTGAAACTAAAATGGCTTATGTGAGATTTTATCCCGTCTTGATCATTTTGCTTGGTGGAGCCGACCACGACCTCTAAGGTTCCCCCCTTCCAACTGAGGCTCCTTGTTTGGGACCTTTCTTGAAGGTAGATGGGCTTATCCAGCAGCAGGAAGTGGGAATTAGGATGGGTGCTGCCTGCTTCCTAATTTTTTGTGATTTTCAAGAAACTCATCATAGCTGGGCCTGGCAGAGGACACTTGATTTCTAGCCTTCGAAAACTGTAATGGCGCCTGGGTGGCTCAGTTGGTCAAGCAACTGCCTTCGGCTTGGGTCATGATCCTGGAGTCCCGGGATCGAGACCCACATCAGGTTCCGTGCTTAGCAGGGAGTCTGCTTTTCCCTCTGACCTCTCCTCTCACGCTCTCTCTCTCAAATAAATAAAGTCTTTTAAAAAAAAAAAAAACCCAAAACCAACAACTGTAATTTTGAGGGGAGAGACCCTTTTCAGATGCTTTGCCTCATTCTGTGCAGTTGAGAACGGAGTGGGCAGCAGAGACTGAGTCCTGAGGTTATCTGGGCGGTTTAGGCTCATTCCCGTGTGGCCTGATGAGCCGCGCTCCGACCTGGCCCGCTCCCGGAGCAGGTTGAGCGGCAGAGGAGGAGCTGAACTGGTTACCCCGGACACCGGACGGGTCTTTGCTGAGTGGCAAAGACACATGGTTGGCGTATTTTAACTCTTCCTTCTGGGTCCTGGATTTTAATCTGCCACCACTCACCGAGGCAAGCCCACCCTCCCCCTTTCCTTACCCATCCCCCCTTTTCGGTAACCCACCGCAGCAGCCCCACCTTCACCAACTTGCGGTTCCTTTGTTACTCCTCCTGACGGATGCTCCCCCGTCCTGGGAACTTCCTGAGCCCCGCGGCAGGTGCAGATCATGTTTGGACAGGAGTTCGTGCCGCCCGTCGGGCAGAAGGTGAACGGGCCGTGGGTTCAGTGAGCTCTGTAGCCTGCGTGAGGGCTCACGTTCCAGAGCCAGGGGTCAGCTGTGCTTCGACCTCTCGAGAGCCCCCAGAAGCCCAGTTGGGGGGGGGGGCCTCTGGGGGCCCGGGGCTGCTGAGTGGAGCACCATCTTGGCAAAGGAGGGAGGCAGGTCGTTCCAGGGGGCAGAACTGGGAGGGGAGATGGACGCACATAGTTCTCTTTAAACCTAAAGAATTTTAAGAATAACCCGATTTGCCCAACCGTGAGTCAGACCACCTGTGTCCTGGAGAGCTGCCCCACGGGCCGCCTGGCCTGGCCTGCAGGGCTCCTGCGAGGTGCGGGAGTCTGAGGGAAGCGGCCTGAGGTCTCCTGGACCCCAACCCCTCTGTTGTCTGAGACCTGCCTAGACGCGGGCTCTCCCTGGTGGGTCAGACAAACACTTCAGAGGAAAATAGGAGGATTGGATGCGGGGTGTCCGGCAGGGGCTGATACAGTTACGTCACGACGTGGCTTGGGCTCCTCTTGCAGACAGACGGCTGCTTTGTGGGCCCGACAGCACGGCCCCTGTCATGAATGGAGGCTCCATGGCTGGGGGTTTCTTATTTCTTTTGATCTGTGTTGGAAGGGCCCACGGGCCCTCACAGATGCTTCTGACCTCAAAAAGGAACTGCCTGGGCCCACCTTCTCGGGGTTGAGGTGAGGGCTGGCCCACCTGCTCTCATTAGACTCCGTCGTTCACTCATTGAAAAAGTGTGTGTGTGTGTGTGTGTGTGTGTGCGCGCGCGCGCACGCACGCGTGCACTCAGGGATGGGGGTGGCCAGCCGGGAGGACTAGGCCGAGGGAGTGGCTCCTGCAGAGCCCCCGGACCCCCCAGAGTCCCAGCCAGAGTGGCCGGGCTGCGGCCGGGGAAGCAGGGGCTGCGAGCCCTTGGCCGTCCTGCTGCCTCCTGCCTTTAACCATCAAGGCAATGGGAGCCATTTGAAGAGACTCAAGGACCGATGTGATAGGGTCAGATTTCAGCTCTAGAAAAAGAGCCCAGCCTAGTGCTTAGGTGTGTCTGCAAAACGGCTCAGAAAGGGGCAGCCAGAAACCAGGAGACCGCTGGGGGGACCCACGTAGTAGAGTTTCCTCTGTTGCCACTGTGGCCCAGCAGATCTGTGCTGTAGGTCGGGGAGGTAGCCGCTTTGAAGCCACCAGGAGCTGATGTGCACCCCGGAGTCCGTCGGAGGCTCTTGGCCCCGAGGTTTGGAGGGAGAGCTACCAGCTCTGCCTGGACTCTGAGATGAAATGGTCTCTGGTTATTGGGATCTTGAAAAGGTCGAAATCCTCCACCGAGCACTTTCTTGTCCCATCGGTGCACACGGGGGTAGCCCCCCCCTCGCCATATTGTCTCTGCCGTTGTCATTAGAGAGAGGCAGGCACATGTGGGAAGAGCCAGGCTCGGGCCGGAATGACTTCGTCTGCCATCTTTCCAGCAGCTGAAATCGCTGTCGGGGCAGCGTGGGAATCTTAGAGGAGCGAGCTTTCCCTGATATAATTATGCTGTTAGTAAAAATGTTGGCGCCTTTTCTCCACTTTCTCCCTTAGCCGCTAAAATAAAACTTTATCTTGGAGCTCGACAGCTGTTTGCAGTCTGCCTCGTGTTTGCTCCCGATGACTTGGCATCGCAGGCTGGGCAGTGGGGGTGGGGCTAGCAGGTCTTAGCTACCGTGGTCCGGGGGTTGGGGGGTGGGCTCCTGAGCAGAGACCCAGGATGCTGGAGCAGCTCCAGGCTGGGTTGTCTTTGCGTTTGCCCGGTGAGCTGTTGCTAAGGAGAGGGCTTTGTTTGCATAGAGCTGGGGGAATGTTCAAGGGAAGTGCACTTTGGCAAAGATTTGCTGACGTGGCGGAGGCAGAACTCTCCGGGCTGGTGTGTCCAGCACGGGCAGTAACAGGTGGAAAAGTCAGCACCTGCAGGGGTGTGCTGAGGGCAGCCTCGAGGAGATGTTTCTCGGGATCACGAGGCACCTTGGAAGGAAGAAACCCTGGTCTGGCAACAAGGCAAGGAAGGGAGGGGGGGTGACAGGTGGGAGGGGGGCGTGATGGGGCTGCTTCCTAGGTGGGGCCAGGGCCTGGCCTGGGTCTGCAGGAAGACAGAGGATGGCAGGGAGAGGGTAGTGGGCACTTTCGAGAACGTCATTGGCCAAGAAAATTCTGCATGGGCTGAGCCACTGTCAAGAATTTGTGCAGGTCTTGGGGCTGGGGAGGTGCCCTCAGGAACCACTCCCAGCAGTCTCCTTCCTTGGAGAGGAGAGGCTGTGGGGTCGGTGCCAACAGGACAGGAGGACCTCCACCAAGAGGGGGGTGGCCTACCTGGGGTGGGCAGTGGCCTCCAGAGCATCTTGCTCTCGGCCAAGTCTTACTCGCGAGTCCCCTTTCCTCGTGGATGCTGTGGGCTCCAAACAGAAGGATGGCTGGACTGGCCTCCCCTGTGGTGCCCTGGGCCAGGGGACCCGCAGAGAAAGGGTATGCTCACAAGTCACCTCTGGTGGGCTGGGCTCCTTGTTCAGTGCAGGATACAGGGCAGAGGACCTTGAGTGCCCTGTCGTCTTTTGCCACCCAAGTGGTGGTTTTGTTGGGGTGGGCTTGGTGAAGTGTGTCTTGTCGTCGTCTTCCGCACATGGGGAAACTGAGCTTCAGAGAGAAACTGAGAGGGAAACTGAGCTCTAGAGAGCTGGTCCTCACTCAAGGGTCAGAGCGTGAGGCCAGATGTGTGGCCTGTGACCACCTGCTGGCATCCCTGGCTCAGGACCCAGGGCTTCGCGGTGCAGCCAAAGTTCCCACCGGCACGTTGGGGAAACTCATTGGATCCCAAAGCTGCATTGTGAGGGTTTTCTGAGCAATGTGGCTGTGCTGTCTTCAGTTTGGGAAGGTATGTTGGGAATGTGTGCCAACACCCCTAGTCTTCCATCCCTGGATTTGGTGTCAGAGGGACACCTTTAGTTTCGGGGTAGGATAGTCATCCAGCCGTATTCAGTGCTACCTGTAGCTATCCAGTGAGCATCTAACGGTGTTCAGCTTCAAGTGGTGGGATGCAGAGATGATGGAGGGACCCCTGCCCTCTGGTAAGTCTTTACAGCAGAGATATCTCGTTCCTTCCCTCCCCCGTGTCCCAGGCAGACACCACCCTGTCTGGCTCAGGGGAAGGAACCCTCAGATCTGACTTTCTGGAAGCCCTGTCTTTGGAGAAATAGCTTTGGAGCCAGACTTTCTAGCAGCAAGAACCTGACGAGTGGAAGGTAATGCTGAAGCCGGCTGGCCTTGTCCCTTTGAAAACTGGTGAAGAATTGGGCTAGAGTGCCCAGAATTGCCTCGCCTAGCCACTGCTGTTTGGTCACAAGGAGGGAGAGGCACAATTAGCTGAAAATGTTACCTGAGGCAAGAGGTGTATAAAATTTTTAAAAGGATCAATTGAATAATGGAACACTGAGGTTAGTTACAGAAAACGTTTTTTGGGGAATCTACAGTCTTCTCTCTTCGCCGGAGAATGAGCATTTGGGCTGCGTTGGGGAGGGGGAGGCTGTCAGTTGCCTCTGAGGAACTTGGGAGTTTTAAAAGGTATGATTGCCCTGGACCTATGAGCTGATGCCCTGGGGAGAGAGGGAGACCCTTGGGCCACTGGTGGGGGAGGGCCTGCTCAGCTTTGGGACCTGAGTGCTACTGGCATTCCCTGGGGGCCCCGTGGAAATGTCGGCGGGAAGTGGTGTTTGAGCGGAGAGTTGGTGACGTCTTGAGTGTTCCATCCTCTGCATGCCCACTCTCTGTCCGGCCCACGCTCCAGCAGCCCGAAGGCCACGGCCTCCCATGCCACCTTCACGCCAGAGACGTGGCCCGGGGTTCAGCTGTTTCTCCGTCTGCGTGGGGGATGGGCCAGCTCCCAGCTCAGACCGAAGGAAGGGAGACGCTCAGGAGATGGGGAGCCCTTTCTGGCTAATGATGTCTTCAGGCCTTTCTCAGAACACCGCGGCTCATTTGGGGCTGCTGGACCCCAGTCTACAGATGGCAGAGCAAGGAGGCCTCTCTTGGCTTTGTGTTCACTCATCACCCAAACTGGGGGGTCCTGGTTCTCTGTCCGCACCTGTCCTTCTGCCTAAAGCCCCAGACGTGCTGCGAATCCTTCTTTATTTTTGGTAGTTTGTCTTCGACAGCAGTAAAATCACATCGCGGTGATTTAGGTCCTGTGGGGAAAACATTGATGTAAACTTTTTTTTTTTTTAAGATTTTATTTATTTATTAGACAGAGATCACAAGTAGGCAGAGAGGCAGGCAGAGAGAGGGGAAGCAGGCTCCCTGCTGAGCAGAGAGCTGGATGAGGGGCCCGATCCCAGGACCTTGGGATTATGACCTGAGCCAAAGGCAGAGGCTTAACCCACTGAGCCAGCCAGGCGGCGCCCCTGATGTAAACTTTTTATTGGATGTAATTTCCAGGCTTCCAGAAAAGTGGTAAGAATGGGTGTCCAAGAATTTCCAATTACCCATCCCCCAACCCCCCTGAATACTTTCCCACGTCTGCTGTGTTCTCTCACACAGACACACTGTCACTGGAGTTTTGGTTTTTTTTTTTGGTTTTTTCCCCCTAAACCCTATGAGAATGACTTGCAAATATGCAAACAGGGAAGTATTTAATGGTTTAAAAAAGTTTTTCCTAAGTATCAGCACAGGTGTCCGAATGGGGGAATTCCCGTGGGTAATCGTACTGTCTCGTTGCTAGATCTTGCCCGCTGTCCCAATAGCCTCTGTCATCGCCAGAGTGCCCCGTGTCCTTGGTCCTCTGCCCCTGGCGGCGCCATGCACCTGCCATCGTCCATGGAGAACCGACTAGTTAGTTTATAGACGGAGCCCTCCACGCGGGTTTGCTTCAGGTTTTCTCCTGATGAGATTCAAGCGATGCGCGCCTGGCAGGCGTTCTTGGCAGTGGGCACCTTTCCTCCATGCTTCCTGGTGGGGGCCCCAAGTGACGCCAGTCTCTCTCGCTGCTGGCTATGGGAACTTGACTCACTGGGTCTGCCCGCGTCTCTGTTTGCCGGGCCGTAATTAACGAGAGTGCGGGGGGGGGGGGGTGCTGGAAACCATGTAAAGGTGCTGCTGGTTTTAAAACTCTGCCACCCCCCGTCCTGACATCCGCTCCTAACTCTCGCCTGAGTCCGTCATTACCATGGCGGCCAGTTGGCCATTCCCCGTCTCCATCACTTCTGCCGCGCGCATTTGTTCATGCGTTTCCCACTGTTCACGAGAAGCTTCCCCTTTCCCTTGGTGTATCACATGCAAGTCTTTATGAAGACGCCAGGCCCTTCTTTCTTTCCGTGGGTTAGACCCCGTTACCGTCACTACACGCGTGGATACCCAGATTGCTGCTGCTTCGGCCAGCAGGTGCCTCTGCAGACTGGCTGCTCTGTCTTGTGCCTCTTGGACCTGTCTCTCTCATTGAGCATGCCCATCCTTAAGGGCCCAATCTCCTTTCCTTCCCCTAAGTCATCTTGTACGTCGTTCTGTGTATCTCCCTAATACCCCGTGTCTGGATATGGACCTGGGCGTCGCCAGTGTTGGGGATTTATCTGTGGGTGGGATACATTTGTGAATAGTCTTCACACAGAAGTGTGCTCCCATGTCCCAGAATCCGGAGGCCGTTGCTTTTGGCTTCTCCCTGGCCAGCAGAGCCTCCCCTATGTCGACCTTTGGGGCACGGCATGAGACCCAAGTCTGGCCTTTCCAGATGGCCCATGGCTAGGGTTCCCTCGATCCAGTAAATAATTTATGACTTCAGCTGCTATGGGCATGGATTTCTTCTTTTTCCCACTGTGGTTTTTTTGTTTTTTTTTTTTTTTTTTTTTTTTTTTTTAAATGTGTGCATCTGGAGACCTTTTTGGCATTGGAGAAGAGTTCATTTTAGGAAAGATCATAGGAGATCGAGTTTCTAATGAGGACAGTCAACATAGCACAGATGTCGGCTCCTGTGGTGTTAGCAGTGTTCCCAAGTCAACAGTGGTCAGTCCCTGTCCTTGCAGAGAGGTCGGGGGAGCAGGGACCAGGGGCAGGGAGGGAGCCAGTCACTTCCCCACACCAGCCCTGGCACAGATGTGCTGTTGGCTTGCCCGTCCCTGGTCAGAGAGTGGGGAGGCAGGTGCCGGGGGTGGGGGGGCACTTCTTGGTTGAGAGTGTAGGTGGATGTGTTCTATCTCCGAAGCCAACCAGCCTTGGGGTCTGTGGCGGGGGGATTTCTCTTTGGAAGTTTGACTGCTGTTCACATAAGTAGAGCTATGTAGAAACTTGATTTATCTGCTCCAAAAAATACAGGCCCCTTTGAGAAGTTAAGCAGAGTATAAAATGCCTTCATGGTAGTTAAATTCACACTCTGTTAAAATGATTCGTGTGCTTTGCAGTAAGCTGTGATATTAAATGCATAAGTACACAGCAGAGTTAACTTGGAAGAACATTATATTTGACAGGATCACTCAGACGCTCAGGTACAGTATCAGGGAAGCATTTAACCATGGTTATAGGAATTTCTGTCCCAAATATTGAAAATCAAAGGGAAGGACTAGAAGCAAGTACTTCTCCACGGAGTGCTTAATACTGGAAGTGGTTTCCATCACAGGATGGCCTGTGGTTTCTAAGTCGGTCTCCCTGCCCTCCGTCTGAGAAAATGCCTTGTCAATAAACTCCCCATTGAAATAGCTGTCCTAATTTTGGAACTGATTCTATTCAAATTAACGACCATTATAAATATTTTGGTCGTCTTTTGTCATGAGAATAAGTTTTCCTCTGGGAATGGGCCATTTGGTTCTTATTGGGACATTACAGGAGATTTAATAATTAATGGCATATGCTAGTATGGGGTCCGCCCTTCTGTTTGGAGCCAGGACTTGATCTGATTTTCTAAATATAATGGCCCGTTGCAAAATGGTCTTTCCCCATTGTTTCTTCAGATCTTACTGAAACCAGCCCACTCTTTTGTTTGTCTTCAGCTATCCGAGGAGGGTCTGAAGGGCACCATGTCCTTGACCCTGAAGGGCTGCACCCCAGGTTTGGAAGGGGGTCCAGCAGGCAGATCAGCTGATCAGTTAAGAATATTCTCCAGTGCTCCTCCTCCTAGATGTGGGAGGAGTGCCGTGTGCTGAGTGACGGCTGGCCGCACACGCTGCGGTGGCCAGTCCTGTGCACGCAGGTCCTCTGCCCACTAGCGACCAGGCCACCCAGCCAACCCCACCCCCAGCTTTCAAACTCCCTGTGGACGGCGGAGAAACTCAGACTCACCAAGGGCTAGGGCTTGGGGTGCTTTTTCCCCCAGTTTGTTGATTGGCCTAGAAGGAATGTTCTGGCCGTGATCCATGGTGGGGAAAACAGAGTTCGAGAGAAAAAGAACATTCTCATTGGGAGGGGTCAAATTAAGTTGTGGGGGAGACACCAGTCCCCCAGGGTATCTGAAGAAATGCTCCTGGGTTCTCCCTCCTGGATGAACACTAGTGCTGCCCCCAGGAGGAACGCACTGCCTGCCGCCTGTCCTGCCTTCATGTCTCCTGAGCACTTTCCCGGGTTCTTGGAATCGACCCTGCTAGAGCTCGTCAGGACCTGGCCAGGATAGGGTTAATGTAGTTGTGGAAGTGGGAAATGTCTTAGGGTGGCCACAGAACATCTAGCTCCGGGCAATGGGGTGTCCTCAGGAACACATCAGGGTTCTGCAAATAATTGATAAGACCTGGCCACGGGCAGACCAAGGACCACTCCCCCTCGTGCCCCTCCCCCCAAATCTTGGGCAGTATTTGGGTCCAATTATTATTGCAGTAAGAAATGATTTCTAGGGGCACCTGGGTGGCTCAGTCATTGGGCATCTGCCTTCAGCTCAGTTTGTGATCCCAGAGTCCTGGGATTGAGCTCCTTGGGCTCCTTGCTCGGCAGGAAGCCTGCTTCTCTCTCTCCCACTCCCCCTGCTCGTGTTTCCTCTCTCGCCGTGTCTCTGTCAAATAAATAAATAAAATATTGAAAGAAAGAGAGAGAAAAAGAAAAATGATTTCTAGAAGCTTCCTTGACTGCTCTTAATACCCAAGCCCACACGTGGCCTCCCACAAGGAAGCTTGTTTCTTTTTCTCTTGTGGGAGTTGTGCTGAGGTCTGAGCGTGTCTTCCCCTGTGGGCTGGGGAACACGTGGCATCAGGGCCGCCGTCCCTCTCACTGCAACCCATCCACTCCGGGCTGGCCCCTGGGTCCAGGTGTAGACTTGGCCCTGGAAACGGTCACTCAAGGAAACCTTGATGCCAAGTGTTGAGGACCCAGAAGAGGCTCCAGGTGGTGGCCCCCCTGGGACTGAGGGTGACCAGGGCGGGACACAGGGTGCAGAGGAATGGAAGCCTAGGATGTCTGCAGCGAGCCCAGGTCTCCTCCCGTTGGTCCCCGGAGAGCCGCCCTTGTCGGAAATCCTAAGCACAGAACTTGACTCCCCATGTGTCGCGGGACACACCTCAATTCTTCGAACCCTTCTGAAAATTCAGGGTGCCCACAGTGTTGCCCGCTGGGTCTTGTGAAGGGGACGAGGAACTGTCCTGCGGTCCCGTGGAGCTCGGAGCCCCCGGCAGGTGGTGCTTCCTACACCGGCTCCACGTCTGTCCCTCTCCTTTCCCACTGTCCTGCAGTCACCCGCGGGTGCCTCGGTATCCCCGCAGAGGCCAGAAACAACCAGTTCCAACCTCAACTCGGCCTGCACGTGCTGGAAACACTGGGTATACTTTACGCCCTCCAGCTCATTAACGTGCGTCTTGAAAATGTGGTTTTTCTTTATGCATAATAAACCTACGCTCAGAGCCTTTTCACCATTGATGGCTTGTTTTCCCCCTTACAATAGCTACATTTTGGTGGTAGCAGGGCCTGACACACACTTTATTTTTATTTAGCTTATAAAACCTTTGGGGTGAGTGCTCTGTAAACATTGAAGGCTTTCGTAGACTGCAACAGCCCTGGGTTGTGGGTTTTTGTTTTTTTTTTTTTTTTTTTTCTTTCCAAAATGGAGCCGTGACGCAGCTGGCCTCAGCCGCTGGGCTGACCTGTTATTCGTTCACTAGAGGAAGTAAAAGTTTGGGTGACATCACCGCGGGGTTATTTCTTGTTATTGTAATTAATGGAGCAGCAGGAAGCAGCAAGACCGATGATTCTTGGCAGAAGTGGCAGTTTAAAGGGGAACGGATGAAGAGAGGGTCTGGGAAGGAAGAAACCTTTCTGGACGGTTCTGACTCTCCTGGGAAGAAATCTGGAAATCCGTAGGCAGTTCCTGAGAAATGAGCAGCCTCTGGCCAGCGTGGATGCAAAACTCGTAACCCTGGCTACAGCCCCGTTTCTCTTTTTCCTCGCTGGCTCGAGGCAGGGCTGACCTGGCTGGCTTTCGGTTTGGGGAGGTTCCTCTGTGCCAGATGGGTCGTTGAGGTCCCATGGGCGGGAGGGCCTGTGGAGGTGAGCTCGTGCCCTGTGTGGTCAGGCTCTGCCTCTCCGCTCCAGGTGTTTCTTCTGCGGAGGTTTAGAAGGTGCTGGAAGGAGGGGTGAGTGGAGGGGCAAGGAAGGGCAAGGAAGGGCAGCGTGTCGAGTTCCCAGGAAGAGGAGCAGAGAGAGGGGTGGCCATCTGGCTCAGAACTGAGCCTTCCAGACCTTCCATACCAGGAAGAGGGGCCGACTCTCAGGCTGGGCGAAGCTGTTCTTGCTGGAACCCACGAGTGCTGCTCTCTGGACCGTGTTCCCCAGAGGCTACCCGCACACTGTGGGCCCTCAGGAGCGGGCATGGCATGGCCTGGCCTGTCATGTTGGAGTCTAGGACACACGTGCTCAGGTTCCTTGTAGGTCTGGGCTGGCGTGGGGGTGAGGGGGTGGGACGTGGCCCGGCAGTGGGTGCCGCCTCCAGTGTTGGGGGATGGGGACTAGAGGACGGGGGAGCTGGAGCTCGGAAGGAGGGAGTCGCTGGGATGAGGGCGCAGAGACTTGGACTGCTTTATCGTCTTTTAAAATTTTAATGAAAATCAGGCGCCTGGGTGGCTCAGTGGGTTAAAGCTTCTGCCTTCGGCTCAGGTCGTGATCCCAGCGTCCTGGGATCGAGTCCCGCGTCGGGCTCTCTGCTCAGCGGGGAGCCTGCTTCCTCCTCTCTCTGCCTACTTGTGATCTCTGTCTGTCAAATAAATAAATAAAAATCTTTACATAAATTTTTTAATGAAAATAGAATATACAGCCAGAACAGCGCACAGCACGATGAGTTCACGCAGCAAGTACGCTGTGGGTCCCCCCAGGGCAGGCTTGGACCCTCCCGCCCTCCATCCCCCTCCTCAAAGCTACAATTTGGACTTACCTTAGGTTACCTTTGCCTGTTTTTCACTTAAAAACGGAACCCTCCTGTTTGTGACTTTTGTGTCTGGCGCTGGGTGGAGTCATCTGTGTTCTGTGTGAACGTGGTTGAGTGTTTTCCACTGCTCTGTAATGTCCCGTTGTCTGGATCTGCTTCAGTTTGCCCATCCTCCTGCTGAAGAGCATTTGGGACTCCGTCACCTTGGACCACCCCCGGCTGAGAGGCATGTCCAGTTGGGGCAGCACCGCGAGTGTGGCTGTGACAGCCCACCTGGTGACGCCCCTGCCTGGGCTCCGAGCAGCCGACGGGGAAGAGCCACTGGCTGACAGACGCACGAGCCAGTCCGTACCTGAAAGGGCCAGGGCTGGGGGCTGTGCCCCTGCTTCGAGGAGTGGGAGTTCCCCGGAAGGGACAACTGCCGTGTTTCACTGTGCACATTCGGTTGGTCCTACTGCATGGGTGTCCAGAGGGCAGTGCTCACCGTGGGCTTTAGGCCACTTGCTGGGTCATTGTTAGCAAGACCCCAAATCGCCTCTGGCTGATGGTTTGTATGGATGGAGCCCCTTGTCTTCTTGGTGGTTCTGCCACGTTCCGCGCGGGAACACCATGTTTGGAGCGGAACCACGCGGCTCCACTGGCCTGTGGTGTGTTTGTGGGGTCCGCTGCTTCGGTCTGTGACAATTACAGCCTTAAAACTGCAAAACTCTTCCCTACGCCACCCTCCCCTCCCCCAAGAAGAGCAACTTTTGACTCTGAGTTACACAGAATATTATCTCAAGAAATTGTCTGGAAATAAAAAGAAATGGTGCCTTAAGCTTGTTCTTCTAGCTCTTGGTGTATTTCTCTAAGATTCAGAACTATGACGTGGCCCTCAGGCTTGAAAGGTCGCAACGTGAGGTTGGAAGGAAGCTTCTGGAAGCCCCTGGTTGTTTTCTAGGTGAGAAAACTAAAGCCTGAGGTGTGTGCCTTATTTTCAGGGATAGAAAAGCATCTAAACCATGAGGTACATGGATTTAAACTATTGGCCAAATGGCCCTTTTCCTTAAGATTCGTAGTGACCCGCCATGAGGGGAAATGTTTGGGGGGAGCTGTTACATTCCTAGCTCCCTTTTGCAGGATTCACAGGTGGCCCCTGTGAATCGAGGCTTGGTCTCCCAAATGGTGGACATGGCCTTAAGACCGTACCCCAGACACCAGCTCCCAGCTCCTTGCCCACTGTCCCATGACAGCGGACACAGGCTGACCCCAGGATGCTTACAGGCTCCAGAATCACCAGCAGAAGAGATGTCCTTTTCCTCAGTCTGGGACAAAG
Source organism: Mustela putorius furo (assembly GCF_011764305.1). NCBI lineage: Eukaryota > Metazoa > Chordata > Mammalia > Carnivora > Mustelidae > Mustela > Mustela putorius. The sequence goes on from NW_025422057.1 coordinate 6,871,916, forward strand.
CAGGATCTCACAGACTGTATGAACAGTGCTGAACTTGTTTTCCAGTAACTATTGGAAAGAAAGCTCATCACCTCGGTGAAAAGTTTGGCAGAATAGTAGACGTCACTAGACCATTGACATTTAAAATACACGTGGATTTTTATGTAATGCATTTTAAGGCCAAATGATGATCAGGCCAAAATTTTCTGTAGCCTAAAAACAGTGATAATTAGGAGAAGGTCCCTTATTTCTAGCCGGGTGCCATCCTGGCCCAACATCCCCACCAGTCTCATGCCAAGGGCCTGTGGTTGGTGGTGCCTTGCACATCCATGGTCCTAAGAGGTTCTCAGACCCAAGGGGGCTCATTCCACCTTGTCCTGAGAGGTCCTGGCTGAAAGGACTAGACCAGACTTCTGCTTGGTGGGAAAGTCTGGTCCTTCTGGCTACATGTGAACTGAGCGTCAGGCATCAGTCTCCACGTTGCCTGCTAACTGTTGTCCTATGCCCTGGTGAAAAGGACTGGTGCCAGGGTCTCTGGCAGCTCTCCACCCAGGATTTTGCAGACAACCGCCCCCACCACCACCAACCCCGAGTCATGGGAATTGTGGAAGGCCTGGAGACATTTTTTACATTTGGGTGGGGGGTGCTGCTGGAATCTAATGGGCGGAGGCCAGGGACGCTGTGTAGCCCATGAGGCACAGATCAGTAACCACCCCCCCCAAAGAATTCCCCGGCCAAATGCCCACAGTGCCAGCCTTGAGGAAGCCTCAAGTAGCTCGTGGGGTCCTCAGCATCCTGGGGTATTGGACAAGTTTGAGGACTGGGGTCCAGGAGACTCCGGCTGGAATCCTGATCCCTCAGGCAGGTCCCTGAAAGCTCCAGAGGCTGTTTCTACATGTAAACCATGGGGGTGTGAGCACAGCCTCCAGCGCGGTACCCAGCTCTGGCTACACAGAGTTGACCTCAGCTCACCTCCATGTCCCCGCCACCTGAGGACCCCTGTGCCACAGCAGCAAGTGCAGAGGCTTAGCCCTTGTGTAGGACAAACCGCAGTGGATCTGTATTCTCAAAGAAACGTGATTTTTATTTTTCTTCTAGGAAAACCTACCTTAGCCATAATGTTGAGGAGCCAATGTATGGATCGAGGTAGCTGATTTACCACAGAAAATTGTTTGCCACATAAAATATGGTTCCTGATCCCATTAATAGGTTCATTTTATGTAAAGAGCCTGTCTGAAAGAGGTGTGGGAGCTGTTGAAGAATCAGATGCTTCTGAGCTGCTCCGTGGACACCACCAGCATAGAGGTTAGGAAGAAAAACTCACCAGGAAATTTACACGGTGGCCCCTGGAATCACAGAACCCGGAAGGAAGCCTCAGGATGGTTTCTGTGTCAGGGTTTGCATGTGAGGACTGGGCCAGCCCCTCTGGAACCGCCAGGGCTGCGTTCTCTTTCTGACGCAGTGTTCTCGGGCTCTGGAGGTGGGATCTCAGCTGCTTGCCATTCTGTCGTATCTCTCTAGTGCATCCGGCAGTCTAAGTAGTGGCTTAAGGAATGATTGCCAAAACTGTAATCAATGTTTTTGTTAATGATTTGGGGCCTTGCTTGTGAGATAATTAGCCCCAGAGCACATGTCCAGGAGGACCTACCGAATCCAGGACTGGCTTTTTTTTTTTTTTTTAAATTGATTTGCATTCTCAGACCCTGGAAGTCCAGGTGGGAGCGACCCCTGCCACCCAGTGGTCTGCTCTGTTGTGTCCCCTCCAGAGACATCCAGACAGTCACTTGGGGTACCAGCAGCTCCCTTTGGCAGCCGGAGGGGGTTGGAATGGGGGGACGGCTCTCCCTTACATACCACAAGGAGTGGAATTGGAAGGCTGGTGTGCAGTGGATTTGGAAATTCGTATCTGACTTTGCTTTAGACATCTTCCCAGCCCCCACCCCGGGCCAGTTGACTTCTGTCCTGGGGTCGCATATCTGGCCAGGCCTTGAGGAGGGTGGACATTTCAGGCCCCAGCCCACCACCCTCCGAGTGTGGAGGGGCGGTGCCTGTCCTGACCTCTTGTCTCCTGCCAAATGCGCCGACTTCTGCATCTGTATGCAGCCGACCGCTTTGGCTCGTCTTCCTCCGTAAACATTGCCAGACTCCGCTTCCTGCTCGCTCTCTGTGTTTCTGAAGGCACAGCATTTGGTAGACATCTTTGCAAAGGTGTGGTGTCTATCTGTTTGGGAAGCATTTGGCAGCGGGCTATCCATTTCTGGGTATCTACGAAGTAGATTTTTGCTAATTGTTTTGTTGTTGAAGGAAAAGTTATTGGAAAAATATTGGACTGTTCGCTCTGGTTTCGGAGATTTATCGTGTAATCTGTCACAGATTTTATTTGCCATTCTTTGCCTCCTGGCTCTAGTGAGCCTTGCTTCTCGAAAGAGCTCTTTAGAGCCTGGCTGCTGGCTCCGTCCTCGGCTCCCTGGCCGGCGGTCCTGGCCATTAGCTCTGTTTTAATTTGAGTCTCGTGAGTTTTTACTGCCCTATTTCTGGTCTTACTTCACTTCTGGGGTGGGTTCCCCCCTGCCTGGTTCCAAGAATCGGACTGCGACTCTTGAGCATGCTGGATTAATTTCCTGTTCCACATCAGCTCACGCTCACTGCACAAATGACCGATTTGTTCGCGGCCTTTACCACTTCCTCCGTCCGTGCTGTTCTGCGCTTAGATCCTTGTGTTTCCATTCATGCCCCGAAGCCTTGGTTGGCCCGCTCGTCTGGTGGCCGCCTTCAGCAAGCCCCCAGGTTTATGGAGGGCCCCTCACCCCAGGCCCCCTCACCTGGGCTTCATGAGCCTGACCGCTGCTGTGTGGCCTGTCCACCCCTCAGCGGAGGCGGGTGCCATCCTGGGCGTAGGCTGACGCAGGCCCAGGCCTACAGAAGCCTCTCGATGCTGATGGAAGATGGCTCAAACACAGAGCAAGGGGTGGGACCAGCCCCTTACCAGCATCAGGGGACCTGTTCTTTACGGGAACGCAGCTTTGGGAACAGCGGGTCGCGTTTACCCTAGCATTTACATTTTTTCCTTATATTTTACATTCACATTTTAGAACAGGTTTCAAATTACTAAAGAATTGAGAAGATAATACAAAGGTTCATTCTGGTATGCTCTGTACCCAGTTTTTATATTGCGTATATCCTCCATGAATATATTTGTTACAGTTAATGAATCAATATTATACCTTATTGTCCCCTAAAGTCCACATAGTTTTATTTAGAGAGGGTAACTTTCCATCATTCTGTGTTATGCAGTTCCTTCGTGTGTGTGCATGCGTGTGTGTGTGCGTGTGTGCGCGCGCACGCTGTAATAAAGGAGATACTCTGCCTCTGGTTTATATGCAGCTGGGCTGGGGGTTGTCAGAAGAAGGCAAGTGACAAAGGATTCTCTTCTGAGAACCTCTGTCAAAAAAGGGATTTGGTCCACAGAGTCTCCCATTTCCTGATTAAATAGCAAAACAAACAGAAAGGGACCATGTCCGGGCTTAGGAATTTTGTGCTGGAAAATAAACTTACCTAAATGGAAACTTTGAGCACGGGCATGCTGGGCAAAGCTCATTGTTCAGGGTGTTGTATAGATTAGACTTTCCCCATTCTGATTTCGGAGTTTAATGCCGCCCAGCACCTCGGTGTTGCTGCCGCGCAGTGTGGGTGTTGTCGGCAGAAGGGCCTGGATGGCTGGGAGCTGGTGGCTGGTCACGGCCCCACTGGGCTGGGAGGGCCTGATCCTGGGGCTGTTTTGTTGGGAGGACGGCAGGCACCTGCTCTGTCTGGACCCTTCGTGGCCATCCCTGCATTTCATTCTGGGGGCTGGTCTCCCTGATCAGGAGTTGGGGGATCAGAGAGACAGAATTGAGTTCTGTAGGGTCAAGCAGTGGGGTCCACAGGGGACCATAGGCCTCATGCAGAGGGAGACAGTGTTTTTGCTGGTGTTTGCCAAGGAGGGCCTGGATGTCGCAGGGACCACCAAAGCAGCCCCATTGGAGATGCCTGGGCCACGTGAGCCTGGCCTCCAAGGTGTGAGGGAGTTGGGGGTGCAGTAAACACCTTCTAAACCTTCCTAGTCCCACATTGCCTCTTCAGGGCCCAGCACTCGGGGTCCAACAGCAGCGGCTCAGAAACCCCTCTCTGTGGCAGCTGCTGGTAATAATCCAGCTCAGCCTCTGTGTGCGAGGAACCAGGACAGTAATCGGCCAGGGCGTCGACGCTATCAGGGCCTGTCCTCCGCATATCCCCAGTGCTGCCTGCAGGGGCATTACAGACCCTTCCGTGGCTTGGCTGCTCCCTGTGCTTCATGCTCCATGGAAACCTGTAGCCTGTCTTTTAGGAGGAAATACTCGGCTTTTCATCAGTCGCTAAACCTTAGTTATCCAAAACGTAGATAACATTTTCTTGGCGTCTTAGATTTTTACAACTTACTCTTTTGAGGGAAATGGGTTTAGGGTTATAATAAAGTGCAAAATAACTTCGCCTTTGGTATATGCTATTCCCTCTGTATATAACTGCTGTTCTTTTAGTGCAGATGAAATTTCAGATCCTTGAATTTGGGGACAGTGTCCTTCTGTGCTTTTTGTCTATATCCATCAGGGGCTCAGTGGACATTTGTGGACAGGACAGATTTGTCATCCACATGCCACAGGAGTGGCAGGATCCTGCCTCTGCCCTAAAGCTTTTCAGATCCCCTGCAGTTGGATGGATGGGAGCTGCTGCCATGTGATAGGACTGACCTTGAGACCGTCATCATCCTCATTTGGCTTTCTAGTTTCTTGTTGGACCCTCCAGCCTGGGGGAGGAGATACACCTGGTTGTTCGTAGTAGCAGGACTGATGCCTACGGAGGAAGTGGGCAGTGACGCATGCCAAGGAGTTTGGGGGCCCCAGCTGGGCACCAATCAGACCCTTCTGGGGTCTGTAACTCAGTGGCTCCCAGGGGCTGACCCTGCCCTTGGCGGCTAGAGGTGGGGCCCCAGAGCCTAGGGCCAGGGAAAGCAACTTGGCACCCCTCCCTGGAGCACATCGTGTTTTAGGACACGTACACCATCTTTTGGTAGCTACAAGGGGCTGAGTGTGGAAGTGGCAAGAAGTTTGAGAAATGGCACTTAGCGAAGCAATTCTTCTTTCTAAATAGATTGATTGGTTGACTTTAGAACACTTTCAGATGTACGGGTAAGCTGAGAAAGTAGCATGGACTTCCAGTTATTCTGTGCCCAGGTTCCCTGTTCCTAGCATTTTACATTCGCGTGGTACATCAGTTGCAATCAGTGAACCAATATTAACGTTATTGTCCACCTCTTACACAGATCATCCGATGCTTTTTTTTTTTTTTCTCCTGTCCCCGGATTCCCTCCAGATACCACATTACGTATACTCGGCCTGTCTGCACCAGTCCTTCGTGCCTTTGACATCTGCACACATTCGTGGGTTTTGTGGAGCCATCCCTCTGTTGGTCGCATGGTTTTCTCATGATTAAACCAGGTTATGGGTTACACGGAAGCCATCGTCTGTGGTCTCTAAGTGACGAAGGGCAAGACTCTTGCCAGCCCTGAGGAGTGGCCCCATTTCGTTGCTGGACCGAGGCTGTGAGGTTCTCTCCCTCAGACCTTGGCGTGGACTCACCCCTGCCCTGGGGCTGGGGACTCCGGGAGTCAGTGGGGCTGCTTATGTTCCGTTACTGCAGACGTCTCCGGGGGAGCTGGCAAGACCGTGGAGGCAAGTCCCTGCTTCTCCACCGCAGGCGCTGTCCCCAGGCACCACCAGCCTCCTCTGGGCGTTGTGCAGTCTCTTTGGGTCCCCCTGAGTTGTATTGTGAGCCGTTACTAAGGGTGACCGTATGCCGGACCCTTCTTATATTTTAGAAATCCTGGTAGTTCCTTTATGGATAAGGAACCAAGGTGTGGAGGGCTGAGGTGGCAGGTTGCACCGCGCTCCGGCTCAGTGGCCGAGCTGGAATTTTACATTCCGCGTCTGCGCTCCGTCCTCCCAGCACGCACGCGGCACTCAGACCTTGCATCGCGGGACAGAGGGATGCGGGCTGGGGACAGAAGCCGTGCGGCCCGAGATTGTCTGCATTTCCTGGCCGCTTTCTAGTGCCTGTCCATGCATCTGCCTCCCCTGTGAAAACTGCACCCCAAAGGCAGGGAGCCCTGCCTGCCCCTCCGTTCATCTCCTGATCCCACGCAGCACCGGGTGTGCACTGAGCAATTGGGAAGGCAGAGGAGCATTCTGGCCTGAAGGTTTTTATCCTGCGCTGTGGGTCCTGCCATCCAGTAGCTCGCTTGCCTCCAGAGCCTGACCTCACCTGCTGTGGTTCAGCTGTTGGCCGATGGCACGCTAGAGGGCAGCTCACTCCACACCGCTGGACAGCCCAGTGCTCAGAGTCAGGTGCATGACAGAACATCCCCCACTCCGTTTTGTTTCGTTTTTTTACAACCTTCTGTAACAAGCCGGGTGGGTCCAAACACCTAGAAGAGGGAAATGAACATCCCTGTTCTCAAATGGAGACTGAACGCTTGTTAACTGAGTCTTAGACCTTGGGAGGATTCGGTTTCCCTCGGGGCTGGCCAGATCCAGCCAGCCTGGCTGTGGACTCCTCCTCCAGCTGTCTCTGGGTCCCCCACTTAGTTCCCAGCTCAGAGACCCATAGAAGTAAAGCCGGGGTGAGGGCGGCTGGCTGCGCAGGGGTGTGGACTCACCGTTTCGCTGCTCCCACATCCTTGAACCAGATCCATGCCACCACCCTCTCCGCAGCCCTGCCCCACATCTCCCAGCCCCCAGGGGCATTCTGGAGAACAGTGACACCAGTGGCCTCGTGGCCGAGGTTCCTCTCCTGTCGTTTGCTGGAGTTACTTAATAGCCAGGCATAAGTTGAATTAAACTGTTGACCCTCCCCTGGGTTGTTAAAAAACTTAAAAAGAAAAGGTGTTCTTATGCCCGCAGAGAAGCGTATAAGCTCTGAATATATAGCATAGTGCGTTGTCATGCCAATGGGGCTCGTCGCCCTTACTGGGTTTTGAGCTCAGGCAGAGTCCCACAGTCGTGGGACTTCCCTTTGGGTTCTGATGCTGGCATGGCCTTTCTGGAAGGGTCAGAACCTTGAGTCTAAGAACATTCCAGATCCTAGCTCATGGTGGGGAGAGTGGCTTTCCATGTGAGTTTTCTTTGTGTTAACAGGAGCTGGATTCCCACCCCCACCCCCAGCCCCAGCCCCAGCAGCTAAACTGGTGAGCTCTCTGGGTGTTCTGTGAAGCCGCGTCCTGAGTGAACCACAGCTCACATGGAGGCTGGGTTCCTGTCCCAGCAGTGGGGACGGGCTAGCTGCGAATGCCGGTGCCGGACATTTGCTTGCCAGCTCAGGCTGCTTTCCGTTGGCCCTGAAGCCAGAGAACTTACCTGGGGGCGGTCCTTCAGATAATCATTGGAGAATGGCTCTGCTTCATTAAGGAGTAAAACTAGCGAGGTAGGGACACTCTGGTGAAACTCAAACCCGAAGTATGCAGAACTTGGCTAAGAAAGAAGAAGAGAACAAAACTGGCTTTGAACTAAGTAACCAAACCAGAAAGGTTTCGTTCTTCTGTCTTTCTGTGACCTTGACCGCAGACCTCAGGCTGCATCCCCACTTCCTCACTCCTGGGGCAGGGAGGGGTCCAAGGTGACAAAAGACACATTGGAGTGGCCGGAAATGAGGAGAAATCAGCCAGCTGGATATACTAATACCCTCTCTGGTTTTCAAGAAACTGGTTTCTGTCTTTTTGTTTCAGGTTCTCCGTTTACGTTGGGGTGCTCCTCCCTTGAGGGTTGGAGCTCTACCTTTTTTTGAAGATTTTGTTTATTTGGGAGAGAGAGGGAGCACACATGTGCATCCGCCTGAATGTGTAGTGTGGGGCGGGCCACAGGCAGAGGGAGCAAGAGATTCTCAAGCAGACTTCTCCGCTGAACACATGGTGGGGCTGGATCCCACCACCCTGAGATTGTGACCTGAGCCAAACCCAGCAGTCGAAACTGAAAGTCAGACACTCAGCCGCCTGAGCCACCCAGGTGCCCCTGAGCTCCCATGCTTTGAAGAAGGATCCGTGACCCTCCAGTGCTTACTTCGAGCATGGGGGTGGGGGGAGCGCTTCTCTCCCAAGCATGCCCCCAAAGTTGGTTTCCCTCCCAAAGCCTGAATTTGGGGAGTTTGGAAGAAGTACTTGCCTGTTCCCCTGATGGATAGACCGGAAGGAAACTTACCTGTCCGTGCCCCACCCATTGCAAGTTCAGCAAACACCAGCCCACCACTGTCCCAGCCACACAGGATGAGGGTCAGGAAAACCAAAGCAGCCAACTGAGCGGTGAGGATCCCAGGCAAAGTCTTCCGCTCGCACAAGGTGTCTTCTGCCCTTGAACGTGTGGCAGGGCCTGCCCTTGGTCGATAACGTGTGGCTTTCACAGAGTTGGGCTCCATCTAATTGCTGGACCATGCAAGTTGTTGATAAATTCATGGCTCTGGATGGAAATAAAAAAGCAGTCGACGGTGATTTTTTTTTTTTTTTAATGCATTTTAAATCACTGGGTTCCTACGGGGAGGTGGAGATGGATATTAAATTACAGCGAGCTCTAAAGTTTGGGGTGTCTGAGGGCAGCACTGCACAGTGATGCTATAGGAGTGGGGTGTGTGACTCTGCTGCAGGTGCACATCCCAGGGCCCCACCCCAGGCCAGGGTTAGGGACACTTTGTCCTCCACCCACTGTCCGGCCTTGAGAACTGGGGTGACAGACCTGGGGGCCTGCAGTGGGTCCGCGTGCTGCCTTGGTTTACTCGGGAAGTTTGTGCTCCATGAATGAATTTGCAGAACTTCCATTCCCAGTAAAGCTGTCACCGATGCCAAACATGGCAATAACTCAGGTGACAGACTTAAACCGCTATTGAGTTTGTGCCGTCCTCGAGTTGATAAATCGTAGAGCTTCATTTGGTAGGAATCAGCAATTTTATGTGGCAATTAATTGTTAACTCTTGGCGGGGAGCCAGAGGCCTAGAATTTCACCCTGGTTTTGTGCACGTCGAGAGGAGTGTGGTAGTTTTGCCGCAGCAAGAGCGGAGTGGGGAAGGCCCACAGGGGATGTGGGGGGTCTGGTGCTGGCTCGCACAGCCTGTCCTCTCTCGCTGCTTCCTCCCGGGCCAAAACCAGGCTGGGAACAGACGTTTGCACCCCATCGGCACGTGAAGAGCCTCGTGGGGTATGTGTAACGTGCAGACTTGTGGCCTCCGGATTAACAAATTCTCCGAGTTTTCTTTTCTTTTCTTTTCTTTTTTTTTTTTTTTTAAAGATTTTATTTATTTGACAGAGAGAGATCACAAGTAGGCAGAGAGGCAGGCAGAGAGAGAGAGGGAAGGAGGCTCCCCGCTGAGCAGAGAGCCCGACGTGGGACTCGATCCCAGGACCCTGGGATCATGACCTGAGCCGAAGGCAGCGGCTTAACCCACTGAGCCACCCAGGCCCCCCCGAGTTTTCTGAGTATGATGTTGTCCCCACTTTCCGGATCTCTTTGAAAGGAGGAGGAGGATGTGATCACTTGCTCATTGTTTTTTTCTTGCTTCAGCCACCATGGGTTTGTGCGGGGCCGGTGGTGGGCCCAGTGCTGCTATGGGAGGCCACCTTTGAGCCCCTGTCCTCCTTGTAGGGACCCCGGCCCATGGTGTGGGACCCCAGAACCATCACCTGAGCACAGCTGTGCTCATGCAGCCTCCCTCCGGGCCTCCCCGGGAAGCTGCAGGGGGCCCAGTGCTCCCCATCAGGGATGATGCCCCCTACAGCCCCCCGTGTATGGGGAGCCGGCCTCTGCCTGTGATGCCCGCGGCAGCTCTGCCGAGGAGAGGACACCGTCCCCATTTTACAGAAGGGGAGCTTAAAACACATACACACACACACACACTTCAAAATCTGCAAAAGCAGAGAAAACTGTGTCCTGAACGCCCACGTCGCCGTCAGCCAGCTCGGCCACTCAGCGACGGCCGCTCTCATTGCGTGTGCACCCCCCGCACGGCCCGCCGGGCTGTCCTAAAGCGAATCCTAGCCGTCATTTCGTTGCCTTGGTAAACACTGCGGTTTATATTCCTGAAAGATCAGGACTCCGTGTAGAAATATCATGCCTAAAGAAAGTGCAACAATTTGTGACCTTTATAAGCCACTCCGGTGCCCCCTCCCCACCCCGGTCCAGGGTGGCCTTTCTAATTCTCTAGAGGTGAGGGGTGTGGACTCGGGGCCTCAGCGGCCCCCTCCCCAACCTGCTTTGCAGACAGCATTACAAATGTACTCGGTCCTGTGCTTGCAATGAGCCCCCGCAGAGGTGCTGTCCCAGATGCTGGTGACTGTCCACACACACCACCGCCGTCGCCTTGAGTGGGTTTTGCTCTGCTCTGGGCCTCAGCTTTGTCATTCTGAGTTGGGGCCGATAGCCTGGCAGTGATGTGTGCAGGGACCCAGGTGGGCCCATCACGGCTCTCTGCCTCCCTGCCCCAACTTGGGGCCTCCCTGCTTGGCTCTTCAAGGCCTGTGCTCTGTCACCTGGTGGCCGAGTTCTGGGTCCTTCCAGTAAGGACTGGGTGTGTCATTTCCAGCAGAGCTGAAGACAGTGGTGGTTGGTGTCAAACCTTGCCTGTGCCTTGGAGCTGGCAGCGGGGAGGAGAAGGAAAGGCCCCCACACCCCACTTTCCCTCCTTCCTGAAGCAGAAACCACCCCAGGGACCGTGTGGGTGCCCCACCCCCGTGTGCAGAGGGAGAGCCTTCTCCCTGGCCCGCGTGGCCGCAGCAGCTGGGTCCACCAGAGGGGGCAGTTCCGCTGGAAGTCCTGTCGGGGAAATGTCGCTACAGTGCTTGGCTGGCCTAGCAGATAAAAATAAGATGTTTGCTTTAGCAATTTGCTTAGTCCTGAAAACATTCCTAGACAATGCCAGGGCCTTAGTTAGAAAATAGTCCGCTCAGCTCCCTGGGATGGTCCCAGGAAGGATGTTTTGAGTGAAAATAAAATGATACATACCACGGCTGTTCGCCTCCGCGGGAATCCCGCGAGAGCTCAGGATTGTCAGGGCCAAGGGGAATGTGGAGGAAATGGGGGCTGGCTGCAGGTCCCCTAGGGCACACCTCCTGGACAGGCCAGAAGTTTCTAGAACAGGGATGAAAGCCCCTACAGATGGGAGGCTGCACGTCCTTCCCCGTCCCCTTTCACCTTGGCACCCTGCCCGTGAGGGAGTGTCCTTACGAAGCCGCAGCCCAGGATGACCCTCGCAAGTCCGCAAGTCCGAGGTTGGGGTGGGGACCTCCTCTCCAGGGGGCCTGGCTCACACCGGGGGATCAGCCTTTTCATGACTGTGAGGAACTTCTTGATCCGTCCGCGCGCTCCTTTTGGCCTCCTGCCCTCCAACGTGCTGGCTCTGCCCCCACGGATGCACTCTGTCCCCCTCCTGCAGGACTGCCCTGCACATCACCACAGCCCGGATCGGCTCCGGAACTTGCCGTGCCAGGCCGTGAGCTCGGAGTTGCTCGCTCTCTAAGAACAAGGTTGCCGGTGAGCTGTGACATGCACACACGCACGCACGTACACGGTAGTGGGGAGTAAGAACGGGGCGTTTGCAGTTAAAAGCCACTTGTGACCTTTTTAAGAAAAAAAAAAAACACAACACAAAAGTGCTGGTATCCTTTGCAATGACTTCATTTATGACCCCTGCCTCGGAGTCCGGGTAGCTGGCGGGGTGCGGGGACAGCCCGTCTCATACACGCGGAGGCCCGCGTTGCCGAGGGCCGCCGCGGACTTGTTTTTCTTCGTGGACTCCCTTGGCAGTGTTTCGGGGGAGTATAAACATAGCACACGATGCCTTAAAAATAAGAGGCTGCGCGCTGCCACATATGTTCAGACCCTCCAGTCGCTCCCTCTGCAGGAGGATGACTTGGAAAAGTGGTTCACGGCGCCCGGCACATCGCGGCTCGGGGATTATGTGGACGAGACCTCCGTGCCTCTCTGGGTGACGGAGACAATCACGGGGTGCTGGCCCCCCGTGGGGTTCATCAGGGGAGGGCCTGGGGAAGCCCCTGTCTGTCCCGAACTCCATCTCACCCGCAGCAAAACGGGATCCACACGGGATCCTAGATGCGCCCTTTCCTGGCTCTGCCACCCTCCGGCTCCTGGGGAGCCCCGCCCGGGGCTGGCACCACCTTCTCTGACCCCTGGCAGTCCCTGCAGGCGGCAGGCAGGGCCCACTCCAGCCCTCGGAACGTCGCTCCCAAAGGCAGTGGTAGAAATGATGGGAGATGCTCTCTGCAGGCATCGGGCTTCATCCTGCTCCGGGTCCAGAAGGGCGATGCTGTCGGGGCAGGTCAGGGTGGCGTGTGTCGGGTACAGATGAAATTTTCTCTCCATCCTGTTGGGTTTTTTTTTTCTTACTTGTTTTTAAAAGATTTTAATTTATTTACTCTGAGAGCAACTAGAGGGAGGGGCAGAGAGTGGGGGAGAGAGAACCCCGACCAGACCCTGCAGAGCCCGATCCCACAACCCTGAAATCAAGAGTCGGATGCGCAACTGGCTGAGCCACCCAGGCGCCTCAAACCCTGCTATCTTTTGAAGTTACATGTTAGGTTTCTTCCCTATTTTTACTACAGTTGTCCCCAAAGCCGAAACGGGAGTTCAAATTCTTCACTTCTTCGATGAGAACACACGCGCCTTACTCTGCACCTAACAATGGCTGATTTTTCTCCTCCGTCAGCAACCCAAAACTCAGCAGAATGCTGCAACAACTTAGCACTTTCTCCTTACGCATGGACCTCTATTTTTTTTTTTTTTTAATTCCCCTTTGGGTCGCGAGCAACTGCATAGAGAAATTACTTACTATGGCATAGAGTTGTGTGTGTTTAATCTCTACATCCTACATTCAGTGTGGGGCTCCAACTCACAATCCTGAAATCCAGAGTCGCACGCTCCGCCGACTGGGCCAGCCAGAGATCCCCTGGAGTAAGTACAGGGTGTTTGGGGCCGGCTATATAAACCTCCTTGTGCCGTCCCTGGTGGTAAAGAAACCTTTTTAGGGTCCTAGAAGACCGATAGGCCTGGGGAAATGGAGTTAGGTAAACACAGAGTCTGTGGGCACGGGGCTGACTTGATTGTCCGATCTCCCTGTGTCTGCATTGTGTGGTTTCATGTTTTAACAAGGGGTAATTATGAAACACATTCACGCTTTGCTGTGCTAACTCGTCCGTCCTCGTGCTCGGTGGTTAGTAAGGAAAGGCAAAAATTAGCTGGGGCGGAGGTGGGCCTGGTCTTTGGGGCAAGGACGGGCGAACGGGATGGTGTGTGCAGGAGGCCTCCTGTGGACACGTGTCATGTGTGCAAATGCAAGTTCAAGTGCAGGAGTAGCGCTTGACTGCCGAAAGGGATGAACTTTCTGGGTCACCTCTTTGGAAGTTTCCTTGTGTCTGTGACTCTCGAACGTTGGACACCTCTGGGAAAAATGGAAACAGTAAATTCCTGGCCTCCTTCCAGCCTGATCTTGAGAAAGAGGCTCATTCTTTTGGACGAGGATGAAGCCAGGGACCCAGTTTTGGCCACTGCCTAGGGGTGGTTGAGTTCAGGGAATAGCCCAGAGTTTCGGCTCAACAGTCAGGACGTCTGTAAAGCTCTGTTAACTGTCCATAAGGAACAAACAGCATGAATTCCAGGCCTCCACGTTGTACGTGATTCCAAAGAGAAGCCCAAAGTGGGTCCCCAGTTTACAGAAGGCCCCAGGCCTGACTCCTGCAGTGGCCGCGCCAGCTTCCCCTGAGCCTGTCCACGGGGCTTGTGGACAGGAAGCGGGCCGGTCAGGCCCGGCTCCAGCTCTGTGACCTGTGTCAGATCCGTAACAAAGACCAGGCCAGCCTGTCGCCCGAGGGAACAGGATGGGCTCCTCGAAGAGGGATTAAAAGGTAAGTTGGATCGTGGACAAATCAGGCCAACAGGCTTAGGAGGCTGAGGTTTTGTCAACAAATGAACTTGGCTCTATTTTAAGCCATGTTATGTACCAGCACTTCCTGTTTTTCCAAAGAAACCTCTTGTTTTGGTTTTTGTAATGATGGATTTATTGAGACGCTTGCTGTTCAAGGGCCCCTGCGTTGTTTCCCAGCCAGAAAGTCGCACTGGAGATTCTGTGGTGGGGAGAGGCGACCCAGACCCACAGCAAGAGCATGATTTCCCCCCCAAATAGTTTAGCCTCGGTGGCTGGTCAGTGAAGGAACAAAGAACTAATTGCCAGTCAGGGTCCTGGACGGATTTCGTAGCTCAGAGTTTGGCCTCTGGTTTAGAGGGCGGCGGAGGCTGGTCAGAGGACAATTGAAAGGGGTTTTTTGTTGTTTCTCTGGGCTAAGTCGAGCCATGTGTGTGTCTCTTTCTAGGAGCACTGGCCTGGCCAATCAGGCCGGCGTAGATCCCACTCACTTCCTGCCAACCTTTCGACACCGACAGATGTGTTTTCTTACAAGTGTCACGAGGGCTCTCCGCTCGCTGACCTCACTGCATTTTAGTGGAGCCATTTTCCCAAGTTTGGTTTCTCAAATTCCTTTCACCCCATACTGAGTTCCCGTGTAAGAATCAGATCACCTCGCCTGCATTTTGTGCCCCTTTCCGTTCTGCTTCTTGGACCCGGCGGGGGGATCGCAGCCCACGCCGGGCCCCCTCAGCCTGAAGCCTCCGGTGCCCCGTGACCTGAGGGAAGTTGTGGCTTGAAGAAAAGGTCTAATGGAGACACACAAGCCAGGATTGCGACAACGACCCATCATGTCCCCGTGAGAGAGAACCTCCCAGGATCTCTAGGTGTTGCACGTGGACGTGTGCCATGACTGGGGCTCATCAAACACTGGGAGCCCATGGCTGTGACCGCGAGCTGGGTCCCTGGTCAGTGACGTCATGGCAGCTGTGTGACCTGGACAAGTCACTGCCCATGGCAGGGGTGGGAGGACCATGTCAGAGGTCCTAAACCCCTGAAAGTTTCTGAAGCGGACACCCTCATGCAAGAGCAGACGCAGGAGCTGTCCTGGAGGCCGGAAGGCGGTGTTGGTGTTCTAGCCTTTTCCTGGAACTCAAACACAGCAAGCACTGCTAGGAGACTAGTGAGTTACTGGGGCGCCCGGGTCTGACCCTTGATTTCTGCTTAGGTCGTGACCTCGGGGTCCTGAGCTTGAGCCCTGTGTCGGGCTCCTTCCTCGCCCTGCAGGGAGTCTGCTTGAGAGTCTCACCCCGTCCCCACTTCCCCTTCTGTCATGTGCTTTCGCACGTGCGCGCTCTAAAATAAATAAATCTTGAAAAAACAACAGACCAGCCAGTTACAGGAGGGGGTGAGTCTGGAGCCACAGGCCCTGACCCCTCAGGCCCTGATCTGGGCTTCCTCTGGGCTCACTCTTCTGAAAGCGTCTGGGCTGGAGGAACACCTGGGTTCGGTGATCACCTGCGACGTGGGGACTTGCCTGAGGTTAACCAGAGCAGGTTTGACAACTGAGGTGGTGCTGGGTATGTTTGCAGTGTAGACTGCAGAATTATTTCTCGACCTGAGCAGAGTGGAACTTGCCAGCGGGTGACGTCATGCCCGAAAGCACCTAGCGCAGCGCCTGTCGCACATGAAGCACCCTGCGAGTGTTGGCCCTTGCTGAAGTGCCAAACCTCCCAGGCACTCCGGGCTGGACAGTGCAAGCTCCTTGCTCCAAAGGCCGGGTGTGCTGGTACCTGGACGCTGTTTTCCTACTCAGTTTACAAACGGGCAGTCTTTGTTTCTGCGGATATTTCGGCAGACTGCATGTGGGCCCTCCCTCTGGGGTCTGGATAATTCCAGATTGGCCGGGGGCAGGGGCAGGTGTTAGTTGTGTTTTAGGGACGGTGGGTTTAGCTCAATGGCATGTAGCTGTCACACACATTTTCAGCCTGGCTTGTGTGGCCCAGGCTGGCTCCTGGGCTTCCAGACTCTTGCACCTGCATAGCTGCTGGGTGGGGAGTTTCTTGGGGACCCTGGGGGCTGAGCAGAAACAAGGTCTATAAAGGCTGGGAGTGACCCAGCATCCTTGGGTCTCTTGTTCTTCATCTGTGAAGGCAGCAGTTTGGATTTGGTAACTTCTCAAGTCTCAGAATATTCCAGAAATGCCATGGTTCCAAGAAAATATCAAGGCCCACACAAGTGTGTGACTGTGTGTGTATGAATGCACACGTGCACGTGCACACTTCTACACCACGGCCCCACTCCCTGCCTTTTTCTGCCCTTTGGGCTCTGGGTGAGGCTCGCTGATCATCTCCGAGCTCCCATCTGTCGTTCACGGTGCGGGAGTGGCCGGGTGTGCGCTCTGGCGCTCCGTGCAACCTGCCTTTCCTGTACCTGTGCTCTCCTCGGGCTGGGAGAGCTCAGCAGTAGCGAGGGCTGCAGGGGACCAGTTCTGAGCCCAGGAAAGCAGGAGCGCCTGTTTGTCCAGGGACGCGCCATGCCGAGGGTGGCCTCGAAGGCTGCATTCTCAGTGTGGGGCCAAGCCCCTGGTAGATCTTGTTTAGTGTCCCCAGATTTATAGGTGAGCATGACTCAGAGTGGAAACCCTGGGTCCCTCCATGAACTGTGTGCACACAGAATGCAGCCCACAAGCGTACTCGAGCATTAGCCATCTGGGGTAAGGGAACACCGCCACCGGCTCTCTGTTCTCCAGGCCTGTGGGCCTTGCCCACACGAGGAGGGCGTCGTGTACCCCGGAGCTCACAGAAGCAGGTAGATCACAGTCCTCGTTTCGGCGTGGGCAGCTGAGGAGTGACAGCCTCCTGGCGGCTTTCTCTGAGCATTCGCTGTCCTGTGGGTAGCACAGATCTGGTGCTGGTGCTCTACAAGGGCGTCATTGTTTTTTTGGTTTTTTTTATCTCTTCTGTTGGACTCCCGTATCCGTGACCACAGTGTGTTGGAAACTGTGCATTCTCAGCTTGGGGAGCAGAACACAGTTTAAAGGGAAGGTTAGGGCATTTTTCTGTTTGTGTCGCTCCCTGAAAACAGAGGTCTCTTTCAGGAGGCATGGGCTAGGGTATTAAAGGTATCAGAGGAGGGGTGGGTAGGCTGGCAGCCCACCCTCACCAGCCCAGCCCAGTCCATTCTGCTTGCCTGGCATCGCACCTGGGCCTGCTGTTGAGTTTGGGGGGCCCAGCACCTGTGGCCAGGATTCTTTTTTTTTTTTTTTTTTTTTTTTTTTTTTTTTTTTTTTTTTTTTAAAGATTTTATTCATCTATTTGTCAGAGAGAGAGTGAGTGAGAGCGAGCACAGGCAGACAGAGTGGAAGGAAGAGTCAGAGGGAGAAGCAGGCTCCCTGTGGAGCAAGGAGCCCGATGCGGGACCCGATCCCAGGACGCCGGGACCATGACCTGAGCCGTGTTGAGCCACCCAGGCGTCCCCAAAGCCAGGATTCTTGACGGGCCCCCCACCAAGGTGGTCCTGTGCTTCCCTGAGCATCACTGGTGCAAGGTCCGATGGGATGTCTTGGGCCAACCATCCCCAGTATCCTCAGTAGACGTGGATCAGTCTGCTCTGGCCACTGTAGCCAAGTGCCAGCTGCCGGGTGTGTGGTCACGTGGCTCTGGAGCCTGACTGTGTGAGCGCAGAATGTCAGCAGGGTTGGTTTCTAATGCAGGCTGGGAAGGAAGGACCTCTTCCAGGCCTTTTGTCTTGCTTGTAGATGGTCCTGTCCCCCCTGTGTCATCATATGCAGTCCCCGTGTCCAAATTTCCCGTTCTTAGATGGACTAGAGGGACTTAGAGGGACTCTGGCCCTATTGGACGAGGGTCCACCCCAATGACCTTAGTGTAACTAGATTATCTCTGTAAAGACTGTATCCCCCAAGTAAAGCCACATTCTGAGGTGCTGGGACATCTGACTTGAATGTCATTTTTGTGAGGGACGGTGCATAACTCAGTCCATATACCATGGCACTTACCCTGCGTGTGACCGAGGGCACTTAGCTGAAAATGTGTGTTAAGCTTTGGGGTGTTCTGATACCAACAGTGAGACCACAGATACGCAGTTTGGGCAGCAAGGAAGGGCATTTGAGAAGCTGCCTTCCCTTAGAATGACATCTTGTGCCATTTGCACATTTTGTTGGTCCGGGGACAGAACATCATGTCCTGATATCCCACCTTCTCCAAGCCTCGCTTCCTCTGCCTGTTCTTCTGCTGGCTGGGGCTCCAGAGCCTGCAGCGCCCCCCCAAAATCAGCTCAGAACGGAGTTCTCAATGGTGATCACCTTGTCAGGAGTTCTTTGATAGGGTTTCTTGTAAAATTAATATCTCTGGGCAGTAGCACAAGGGCGAGCTGTAATTGTCCATACAGGTGACTGTATGCACGTGACCTGTCCCGTGGTAGCCCTGTGTGTGAAGAACCCAGTTTATTAGGACAAGGGTTCACACCTCTGGAACGTTCTCATGGGGAATGTTGCCACCTGCTTCCCTTGTTCAAGCAACCTCTCTGCAGCCATCATTAGAAACGTTCTGGGCTATAATAAATGTAAGGATTGTATTGCTCACCCACCAAAGACTCGGAGAACAGAACTGGAGGTTCCCTGTTTTAACACCGGGAAAGTACTCCAGGAATATTCCATTACAGAAAAGCGGAAGGCGCTCTCTAGAGGCTCCCCTTCTTGAATTTGATCAGCAAAGATGAATCTGTGTGACGTGTGAGTGTCCTCCCCCATCTGACGGACAGCCAGCTGCCCTCCTTTGGTTGCCATCATGGATACAGACCCTCCCCACCCCGCTGGGCTTCCAGTCCTCCTCCCCACCCCCAACCTCCACATTGAAACCTTGTCAGACAAAATGAACAGTGGCCCAGGGTTTTATTTCATTTTGTTAAATAGCGACATCGAAGATGAAGATTTTCCTTTTTGTGACTCAGCTTGAAAAGATAAGGTCCGGGCAAAAAGCATTTCAGTCAGAAGACCTTCTGGAGTTAGGGATGTCTGATTTTCGGAACCTGCCGCCTGAGATGGGGCACCCTGTGAGCCCACAGATGCCCCCACGACGATAGCCAGTGGGTTTTCTCATAGGGAAATGTGGCGATGGGCTTCGGTTGTTTGTAAAGATCCATTGTCAGAAAACAAACCCACGACTCTGTCCCTGAGCTCTGAGTCAACTTTCCTGACTTCTGTCTTTGTGACTCCTCATTAGACTCTGCCCTGGCATGTGCCCTGAAGCACCGGCCCCTCCTTCCCGGACGCCGAGCACTTTCTCCCCAGGCTGGGCTGGCCCGGGCCGGGTTGCAGGGTTGCTCAGGAGTGTCTCTGGTTTGGTCCTCGACTGACTACTGTAACCCATTTGGCACCAGACTGGGCAGGCTGGAGCTCCCTGCTCCGTCAGGCAGGTGGGCCGGTTCAGAGTAAACTCCTCGAGCTGTTCCTCAGAGATCACCTTTCCAGACACCAGCTTCTTGGAAGCAAACAAGCCATCGTTTGGATGGCTAACTTCATCTCCAGTAGACCAACTCCATTCCGCTCTCCTGGCAGCCTTGGACCTGGTGAGCCATGCCTGGCAGCCTTCTTCTGTTTCTCCTGGGTTGTCTGGTGGCCCACATGCCATGCTGGGTCATCTCCCCAAAGGGGGCAGTACAGGACCATTGTGTCCAATGCAGAGAGCAAAGATGAGGGGACTCGTGGAACGCTCCCCAGAGAAGGCTGAGTTGGGGGTCAGGTGGGACACTGTGGCATCTCGGTGTGGGGTTCTTCAAAGACCTGGCCTGCCAAGTCGGGGCCAAGAGGCCGCTGTGCTGCCCAGTGGCGTCCTGTTGCATGCCAACGCTGGCTTTGAAATGGTGCTAGGAAAGGAGGCTGGTCTTGGGGAGCTGTGGATCGGAGGAGGCAAGTGCCTTACCCCTACTTCAGTGTCTGTGGATGAAGCCAGGCGCGCTCACTCACTCGCTCTGTCTCTCTCCCTCCCACAACCTGCACCACCCAGGTGCCCGCAAGTGTGGAGAAGGGAGCTGATTTACTGCATCCCTGTGTTGGCTTCTTAGAACCTGGTGGTCAGAGAAGACTGGGGAGGTCCGCGCGCTCTCTGCTGTGCTCACGGAAGGGGTTCGGGGAGAAGGCCCTGCCTCCAGGCCCCCACCCGCTGGTCAGAATTCACTCCCAGCTGTGGTTGGAAACATTCACTTTTTTCACCTCCCTCTCTCGGTTCATGTCTCCCGAAAAGTTGGCGTATTCTCAGGTCGTCTGTGGTTCACAACACACTGAGGCTGGGGGTCACGGAGAATTGCGCAGTTACCAGCTGACCAGGCGTGGGGAGCGCAGAGCCTCGTGGGGGGGCACCTTTGCTCCGTTCCCACCTCACCTTCCCTCCCCAGAAACGGCACCCCTGCCAAGTTTCTTTTATTTTTCATCACTGTGGCTCATTCCTCATTGATGTGTCCTTAAGCGAGGAGCATGGGCGTCATGGAAAACCCGTCCTTGAGGGGGGCTGTGCCCTTCCTGGATCAGGGGAGCCTCTGCTCCGTGACCCACGTCATCGGCTCACTCAGCCCCAAAGGGGCAAATCTCGGCCACCAGCCCAGGCCAAAGATGCGGGGGTGCGGGGGTGCCTGGGTTCCCTTTCCCGCAGCTGGTCATGTCATGGTCCTGAATCTAAACATATCCGTGGTTTTAAGTGTTCGTTTTGCATCGGAGATTGAGGGAAGATGCAGTGCGCCACCCTGAAAGCAGCTCGGGCCTTTCCTTCTGGAAGCATCTGGTTTCATTTTCTCCGGGTTCTTGGTAGAGTCCAAGTTGGGGTTGAAATGAACAAGGTGAGTCCCAGAGTCTCGTTGGGCTCTGGGGCCTGGGAAGGCCACGCCGGGCATGCAGTGCCCTCTGCCGGCCAAAGGGCCCCATCGCTGGCCTCCAGGCCTGCTCCTGGGAACGCTTAGCCTGAGAAGGTCCGCCCCACACCGGTGGTTTCCCAGGAGCTTTGCATAAGAGCCAAGCCTGCAGAGAGCATTCCCCTCACACAGGGATTCCAGACTGCTCACTGTCAAGAGACAAGCAGTCTGGGCTCTTCACAGAGGTAGCAAGACAGTGGTGTTCCCTGAGGAAGGCAGACACTCCAGGAGGGCAGCTGACAATTTGGGGCCTCCCACTGGCAAGAAATTAGGAGGCAGAGGTCTTCAAAATCTAATGTTAAGACTTTTTTTTTAAAGATCTTGGCGATTTGTTTGCGAACAAACTAATTCCTATAAAATGGTCCTTATTAGGCATTGAAATACAAGTGCAATTCATGTTAGAATAAGCAAATGATCCAAACTGCCTTAAAAGTGTTAAATCTTTCCTCTCCTCCCGTTCCTCCCCCATCCCACCCCGCATCCCTTAGACTATTTTAAAGTCGGTTTATTGGGGCATCTGGGTGGCTCAGTCGGTTCAGCATCTACCTTGGGCTCAGGCCGTGATCCCAGGGACCTGCTTGGCGGGGAGCCTACTACTTCCTCTCCCCCTACTCATGCTTGCTCTCGCTCAAATAAAAAAAAATTTTAAATTTTTTTTTAAATTTATGTTTTAAGTAATCTCTACACACAGTATAGGGCTCCAACCCCCAACCCCAGGATCAAGAGTCACGCGCTACTCCCCCTGAGCCAACCTGGCACCCTCTGTTGACTGTTTCTAAGTTCAGCACAGCGTCCCCTGGTGGCTCCTGCCTTGCATGCCCGCCAGGTCCCGGCCCTCAGTGGCTGTTCATTCTCCGTGCTTTTACTCTGCCCTGGACCACAGCAGGTGCAGACATCACCTTCAGGTGACCTTTGGGGCCCTGGAATAGCCACCCCAAAAGCCTCCCATTGCTCACAAGCCCTGCAGGGGCCAGGAGAACTTTCCGATGTCCCGAGGTTTCCTCTGTACGGTGTTCACGTCCGTTCACTCAGATCTACAGTAATTTCGTACTCTTGGTAGGTAACGAAAGAGGAATTACCTGGTCACGATGGAACTTGAGGCTGCTCCTCCCTTCACTCTGTCCTGGCAGACTTCTCCTCTCCAGGTCGGGACTGTCATGCCGGAGGAGGGAAGGGTCAGAAAACTGGGGAAGGAAGCATCCATCTGTTCCCATGATTCCTCGGTCTCAACACCATGGAAAAAAGGGGGTATTTTACATTTCTTTCATTAAATGAAAATTTGTTTATTACCCTTTATCTTTTTTGTTGTTTGCTTTTGTTTCTTAAAGACCATTTCATTATAAAAATGAATATTAATTTTTGCTGCATACTTGTAAGTGAAGTGCCTTGGAAATGTGTGGAAATCCTGAGTAGGGAAGAGCCTCGTTTCCTGCAGCACGGGGAAACCAGCACTCCGTTTTCATTATGACACAAAACAACCAGTCGGGAGAATCACGAAGCGGTGCTGTTCACATCCTCTGTTCTTGGTGATGGTTGCTAGCAAGTGAAAATACTGAGAATTCTTGAATTTCTGCATTTAACGCCGGGAAAGGAATGTCATGTACTAAGAATCGTAGACGGCGCAGGAGGGCTCACTTGGCGCTGTTGGCCCAGGAGCTGGTCTCAGCACAAGGGAGGCTTTGATATCCGCTCCTTCCTGGTGGTGGCCTCTAGCCTCACGGGACTGACGCCCTGCGCTGGGCTTCCTCGTGCTAGAAGTCTTGCTTTCTGGGTTGGTGACCTTACAGGCTGTCCACTCTTCACCTCTCTCCTTCCCTCAGAGCTCCAGCGAGTATTTTGCAGGGGGACTGGAAGGAAAGCCTTAAATTCCAGGCCCACAATTCTTAACCTCACATCCAAACTGTAGAAAGTTCTGGAACCTTTGATTCTTTGGTAACCCATTTTGGCAGCAGAGCTTTGACCGGGCCTGCACTGCTGAGGGTGGTCGCTGGGTCCTATAGTTCGTCCAGTAGGGTGAGCACATTCTTCTGTCCTGGTGCAGGAGTTTTAATGATTGATTTTGGGCTCTACCACAATACAGTGTAAGAACTCTGGCCTCTTAAAATCCAAACACATTTGACTTTGGAAGCTCACCTGGCCCCTGGGTGCTGGAGGAGTACAGTGGGTCTGTGCTAAAGGCACTTGACACTGGCCATGCACTTTGATTATCAGAGGGTGGGGCCCATGGAATGGATGGAGGGCGTGTGACCAGGGTGCCCTTGGCTTGGGCTACCGGGAGCTCCTGGGGAAAGGTGAGGAGCCTTACGAAATGGTGTACGGGTCTGGTCCAGGAGCCAGAGTGAGGCTTCACTTATGGAAGGGGCCTGCTGCTTACCTCTGTCTGGGATCAGGACTGGGAGTCCCCTCTGCACCTTATGCTAGGCCACTTGTCCAAACCATGGGGGTTTCCCCTTTCAAAAAAAAACCCTAAATACGCCCAGAAGTTCCTGAAGAAATAAGGAGCAGTAGCAGCTTTGAAACATTTACAAAACTGACTTCAGTGAGCTTATTTCCCACAACTGATCTTGCCCCAAAGCATCCTTTTCTTCCTTAAAATGCAGTTTTAATAATTTTGTTGTTCATTGTGCCGTGATGTCAGCCACTTCCTGAAGGCTAAGCCAGTGTTTTTCCCAGTGATCCTGACCCTGTCGCATATTTCTAAAAAAAAAAAAAAACAAACACAAAAAAACCCACAGGCCCTGTTCAGAAACTTCTACCCAGCTGTCTCCCCAAGAAAGGAATCTGTTGTTCCATTTCGGCTTCTGAAAATGCTGGAACAGGTCCTTTTGGGGGTAGCCTGAAGACCAGCGACTCTGCTGAGTCTCAGCAGAGTCAGAGTGTCCTGGACAGTTGGCCTTGGTGGGCCCGCAGTGTCAAGGCACTGAGTATGCTGACCTTGTGTGACACGGCAGGTGCCTGGCCTGCCGCCCTGCTGGGTCACTCACAGGTTGGCGAACAGGCCTGTGGTCCTTACTAGAGCCTTGTAGGGTGGGGTGAAGGGACCTGAGGAGGGGTGCCCTCGTCCCCTTAGGATCCCAGCTCGGAAGGGAGGGAGCCGTTGTTGTGCCCATGCTGCTGGGGGGCCCTGGGGGCCTTCTCTCCTTGCACTGGATCGTTTCAGCCTCTCAAGTGGGAACTAGCCCACTTGTGGGTATAACAGTGCGATAGATTGAGGACTCAGAGGGTTTACTCAGAATTGAGCGGCACCTGCTTAATTGTGATTCTGTTAGTTTGTCCGCACGTCACACAACTTGATCTCTCTTTATGAACGTGGTGTGTTTACATAGATTTCCTTAAAAAGAATTGAAGGTGATTGCCATGGTTTCAGAAGACTTTTCCTTTGGAAAGACATCAGTTACTTGGTGTGACTTCTTATCATCTGCCCAGTGTTTACGAAGACAAGGAATTAGAATAAAGAAACTGAGGGCATTTTTAAAATTTGGGATTTTATTAATGTAAATGAGCAAGGACTCGGGGTTTCTGTGCCTTGTGGAGTTTTGGTCCAGGCAGGCGGGCTTTTCATGGTCATATTTAGTAAAATCAGTCCCCCGGATTTTAGACCCCCTCAGTCGTTGGATGAGGGGAACAACCCATTTCTCCTGTACTCCCTTTGGGGTGTTTGTTTTGTGTTTGATGATGCGAGCGAGCAGTCGGAAGATGAAGCGTCCTTCCTGTTGGCCGCCCTGCTTCAGTCTCCAGTTTCTCTCGGAAACCCACGTGGAGCAAATATCCCACCCTTGCGGCTGCTTTCTGGTGGAGACCGGAACCTTAAGTATCTTTCCCACGCAGGCATCTTTCTCCTTCTGCAGTGAACCAGATTCCCTGACCCCAAACCTTTCAGCCCGGGATCACCCCTCTCATCTCACGCTCCTAGAAGGTCAGGTAGGGCCTTCTGGGGTGGTTTGCTCTGCAGTTCTGGGATCTCCGTTTTGGAGGAGAAGACAGTGCTGGTTTTTCTGTAAGATTTGGCATTGAGGATCCTCCTCCTGAAAAGACCTGACTTTCCTTCTGACCCTTTTCGAGTTCCACTGAGGTCACCCCCCCCCCCCCAGCCTCAGCTAGAGGGAACGTGGTCTACAGGTGGCTCCCGTGGGCAAGGAACGTAAAACATCCCTATTTTCTACAACCATGGAGCCTGCTTCCCCTTGGTCATCATGCAGGTGATTGTAGAATTTACAACTCCCTTGCGACAACACCACGATCATGGTTCAGAGTTGTACGGCTTGAGCCAAAGAGGGACAGTGGGACACCTCCCCCACCCCTTCTCCTCTTCTACGTGTACTCGATTTGTTGTTAAACACGGATCGTAGGGTCAGCCGATGATAGCAGTGATCAGTTCGGGGCCAGAAAAGGGCCTGATCTGTGAGTGAAGGCAGAGGGTGGCTTTCGCAGCAGGAGCTGTCCGGGAGCCCGGGGCCGGCATAGAGGCTGCGGGGTGCTGGCCGTCCCCGCGTGGACACCAGCGAGAGACGGTAGCTCGTGGTTTCGCTCTGAGAAGGGCCTGTCCCTGTCATGGGGAAGAGGGTTATGCTAATTAAGTCCTCATAAATAGCTTGTTCCCTGGGAGACCCAAGGAGGAAAATGTCACATTTCATACCTTCTTGCTTCAGAAGAGAGAACGGAGGGAACAGGGACGGGTCTCCACAGATCGGTGGTCACTGCCACAGGGTCCTGATCGGACTCTGCCTGGGGGCCTTGTGAGTCTGAATTCACTGTCTGCGTGGGTGGGTGCCACAGCCAGAGGGGCCAGCCACAGAGGGACAGCATAGAGCCAGCCCCCCACACACACACCCAGCCCCAAAAAATACCCAGTGGGAGTCCATGGCCATTTTTCTTTTTTTTTTTTTAAATAATAGGATGCAGACTATTTGTGTAAGCCGATGCCTGATCTTTCCTTTGATTGCATAATCGAGATTCTACTTATCAATTTTTCAGGACGCCATCTAATTATACAAATTAAAATTCAAAGGAAAGCAAAAAGAATGATTAGGCCTCACTTGGGGAATTGGAGGAGGAGGGTGTGAAAGCCAGCTTGCCTGGGATGATAATGCTGTCATTTTTCATCTCTAAGGCACTTCACAAATATTAACTAATTAATTCTCTCACCCCTCGGCTAACACGAGGCTCTGACTTTACGCCAGTGTGGCAGAGAGGGGCCACACTGCCGCTTGACCATCAGAACTCGGGACCCAAGCAGATGGAAATCGCCGGGGCCCGGGGCTGCCCCGTCGGTGTCTCAGGAACACCAGCGCTCACATTCGGGGAGAGGCCCTGCCATGCCCCTCTGTCTGGGACTCTTGGCCTCAGTTTGCTCGAGTTAGGCACCCCCTTGGCTCCTTTGTGTTGTTGCCTTTCCTAAAGTTCAGCAAAAGCAAAACCAGAATTTTCTAGAATGTGTCCATCACATCTGCACCAGGGACCTCCCAGGTGTTGACCTGCTTGCTTTCAGACAAGCATCAGTTCCTCCCTAGTCTGGTGTGGCCAGTGCAGGTTTGGGGAACTCCCCGGGTTTGGAGAGGGTGTCGTATGTTGCATTAATTATTTATGTGATTGGAAATTGTGCTTTTTCCCTAGCTCTTAAAAAAAAAAAATCGTGTAATTATTGCCATAAATCTTTGGGGTGCGTCTCGTTGCTGGGAAATTAGCCATTAACTACCAGGAAGTCTGCCTTCTCCTAGTCAGACCCGTATTCTGACCTTTGATAAAGTAAGTCCCAGCGTTTTGCATAATTGATGACGGCACGTGATCGTCATTATTAGCCCTGGAACCTCGCTTTCGTCTCCTGTCCCCCCGTCTCATTTGCCGGTTGACCAAGGACAACTTTCTCTGTGCATGTACATGTTGTTAAAATAAGACCACAGCCATGAGTCAAAAAGCTCGGACATTGTGGGTACAGACGGTGATTTGTGGCCTCAGTTGGTATGTTCCGTGAGCAGGAAGTGAGGGTCAGAGCCTTCCAGCCCCCTGCCCCCGCCTCCCTCCGTCCACAGACGAGCTGGGCAGCAGCCCAGCTCCGCATTCCTCAGGTGGCCTGTGGCTTTCCCTCCGGAGTCCCGCAGCCCTCGACCGAGACACGAGCCACCCCTCCTCAGCCTCCTTTCTGCCTGCAGGCGCGCTGGGACAGGCGTGGGCCCGGCCGCAGCTCCCCGGTGCCGAGGCCAGCAGCCCGGACCCTGCTGTCACGATACCATCTGTGGCTCCCTTGAGATGCCAGGGAGGCCCAGGAAGGTGGCAGTGGACACACTTGGCTTAAGTGGTTAGGTGGTATGTGGCTTCCTGCCCCATTCTCTTACAGTGGGGTCAGGGGCTCCCGTGCTGAGCAGTGGCTTTCCGGGGACTGGGCTGGGGGGAGTTTTGTAAACTGCTTGATGGAAGGCCTGGAGGGCACCTGTCCTGTCGCCCCAGCTGGGTGTCTGTATCTCAGTGCCAGTGGGCCTGGGACCTGCTCCCCTGATGGTCCAGCGTGGTCTGGCGTCTGCCTCTGCCTCTCGGGGCTCAGCACAGGACGGGCCCGGCGGGCCCCTGAGCTGGTGTCTGGCCTTGGAGAACAAATGACGAACAATTCAGGCTGTCGCAGTTGGTGTGGACAGCCCTGAAGCGAAAAGCAAGAGTTCTAGATGCTGTCTTCTGCTTGCAGAAACAAGTGACAATTGTCTTGGGCATGTGCTCCCTTCCTGACCCAGACGGAGGGTGGGAGCCCGGGACCGCGGACGAACAGCCTCCCTCTCCGGTGTTGGAGGAGAGTGAGCGCTGCCGGCAGGTGCCCGTGTAGGAAGTGGCAGTTCAGTCCCGAATGACCTGTTGTCCTTGCCCCAGGGTGTCCAGAGAGTAAGGATTCTTTTCTCCTTGTTTCAGGGTTCATAGTGGTGTAATGCCCGCAGACTCCTGCGCGTTCCCCTAAGTTCTTAGAGGACCGCTTTGCCTTTTGAATCAGAGAGTTGCAAAGTTCGATAAAGAATGGCCCTTGTGGATAAGCACAAAGTCAAGCGACAGCGATTGGACAGAATTTGTGAAGGTAAGAGCCAGCGTGATTGGCGGTTTGTCACCCGAGGTGCATAGCCCCACCCCCCTCTGACCCGCGGGGACCTGGTTTGTGGTTCGGACCGAAATCCATTACAGCCAGAAAGCCCCGGCCCGAGCACCCCGCGCCTGGGTCCTGGGCTGCGTGGTCAGCAGCCCTGCCCTGCGCGCAGGGGTGCCCGGCTCCCGGGGGAGGGGTGGGCGTAGGAGGATGGCCGGGGAGGGAGTGGCCCTGGGCCTGTTTCTTGCGCACACCCGGGTCACCCTGCAGATGGAGGACACCGTGTGAGAGGGCCACCTTTTTTCACTTTCTAAGGTTTCCGGACTTTTATCTGTTTCCGATTAAGATATTTACAGTGATGAATTCCAAGATATTCCTGAAGAGCCCAGTGTTGCCCCCTCATTATGTGTTCACATCCCTAGTATCTTTGAAAATGTCTGGAAGTGTTTTATTCATGAAAGGAAAAATAAACATAATTAAAATCTAATGGAAACCTGGGGACGAACCTCTGAGATGTTGATTAAACACCATCCCCTCCTAATTAGGGAGCAGTAAGAAAGCCAGAGCACGCGGCCCCGGGCGTGGGGTTGAGCGCTCCAGGCGGCCACGGCCACACTGCCCACTGGGTCAGCCCGGCCTGGTGATCGGTGACTTGGCAGCGGGTCTGTGATGGGGGCCATGGAGGGGAGCTCCCCCGCCGCACTGCCATGCGCTCACAGTCTGCTCGGCCCCCCAGCTGGCCACATGGGACTGTTGGCCCGGCCTCACGAGGTGGAGACATCAAAGATGTGTTGTACTGTGTGACTGTGTGTCTGGCAAGAGGTCTGTGGTCACTGGCCCCCTACAGCCCTGGGGTTCCCCTGCCATGTCGGGGGTTTGGGATTGAAAGGTTTTGATAAACAGAACAGAACTTTGAAACCTGCAGAAAGATCGATGAACTAGAACGGACACAGAGACTCCCTTCAACAACACTCACTAGTTGAGAACATTTGCTGTCACTTACTTTCCTATAGATGTACAGACAGCGATTGTGTGTGTGTGTGAGTGTGAATGATGGGCAGGCTTTCCAGAACCATTGAAAAGGAAGTTGTAGATACAGCCATTCCCTCTGAAGGATGACCTGTGGCATGTGTCTCCTTTTAAGACCTCTCCTGATGTAAACACAGCTCCATAAACTCCCCTACCCTGGGGACTGAACCTCGCTGCAGCATCTCTAATCCAGACTGCCTGTCCTCACTGTCCCGCACACCTGTTCCAGCTGCTTGGTTTGTGCAGAAACTCAGCAAGGGGACCGGTTAGTTGTCATGTCTCCTTGGTCCCCTTCGTCTGAACCTTTTTCCTTGGCCTTTTTGAGTTTCAGAAGCATGAACACTCCTTGAAGAGCTTGGACCAGCTGGTTGGTCACATCCCACCCTCTGGGTTCACCTGATTGTGTGGGGATTTCTTAAATTTAAATTTACCTTTGACCTCCAGTGGAGAGGTGCTTCGTTTTGGGTGACTGGGGCCTCTGTTTGGAAAACTTAGTGAATCAACTCTCCGAGGCTCATGGCGGAATGCCTGTGGTGCTGATTCTGACCCCTCTTCCCCAGGATCCCAGGATTTACCTAGATGTACACCATCGGGGTACATTGGAGAGCCGGTGGCCATTCCCCCTCTGTATCATTAGGGCTGTCAGCAAGGGCAAGACGACTGACAGCTCTTCAGACCCCACCCTCCCAAGCATGGGCCGCCAACCTCCCACCCACTTTTTATAACCGAAATGTCAGAATCTGCTTCATCCGTGAACGGCAGTCCTCAGCTGGTTGCGGCCACAATTTTTTAAAATTTCTTGGTAGGCGCCATCAAGACAGACTTGGGAGTTCTCTGTGTTCCTCGTAATCCCCGATCCCAGACATTGGCTTGCTGTCCCGTTGCGTGTCAGCTGTTGGAAGACGCTTTGTTGGTGACCCTCACATAGAGACCGACTCAGCATCTTCTTTGGGGTCCGGGACCGGCGGCGCTCCTTTCCCAGCTGAGACCAGTGAGACACAGAGCAGCCAGTGTGTGTGCGCAGGAGCCCAGGCAGTGTGCTGTTCCTTATCTGGCTTTTCCCTCCCATCAGTGCTGTGGATTCGGTTCTTTCTCCTTCCTGAAGGCCTCATGTGTCTGCACCCCTAGCTTTGGACTATCCCCAGGGTCTGTTCTATAAACCTGAACTAACTGCTTTTCAGTATTCTTCTAGAAAGTCCACCTAGCCCCGCAAGCTGTTGTCTCCTTCCCTCTGCCGGTGCTTCCTTCCCCCGCCCCCCAGGACTTCCTATAGCTCATTGTTTTTTATTTTTATGATTAAAAGCATGAAAGCTGCCTTGCTTTGTTGTAGCCACTCTGGGCTCCTAGGAACTTTATCATCTCGGCTCTTGGTCTCGGGAAACAAATCTCCAGAATTCTGTCCTTCCAGCTACCTTAAGACCCCAGGGCATACCCCGGCTGTGGGATCCCACACCAGACAGGCCCTCCTGGGTCCCTCTCCTCACAGCCCCTGCCCCCCCGGCCCCGAACACTTCTGCTCTAGCTGAGCCAGTCTGGAGAAATCTGGGCATCATCCCTGCACAGATGCTGCTTCCAGGATTCTTACCTGCCTTCCAAGGCCCAGCCTCTTCCTCCTGGAAACCTCAAGGTCTCCTCCTGAACCCCACTCCCCTGTGGCCACTCCTAGCCACTCTCCCCTGTGTGGCTCGACTCAAAGTCCAGGGAAGATGGGGTAGAGGGCAGGATCTGACTCGGCTGCACCTGTCAGCCCCCAGTCCCACCCCACCCCCACTCCCACCCCAGGATGTTTCTGTCGTGATCTAAGCACAGTGCAGAGCAAAGCTTAGCTTCTCACCAGCCAGTCTTTGGGACGCCATCCAAATCAGCTGGAATAATGGTCTTTTGAGCTGACTTAAAAGCCAGATTTTAACTTTTCTTTTTAAAGTGACCACTCTCTTCTGATGTTTATCATTTGTTCTCTGCTCTTTCAGATGCCTGGTATCAAACAGTCCTGGAGTGCTGTTGTGTAAGCACGGTGGAGCAGGGTGTGATAATGGGCACTGGTCAGGGCCAGGCTGCCATCCCCCCTTTTGGGTGTATAATTTAGGTCTTGGTTTCCCACACTGTTAAGTTTGTGGCAGAAGTGATACATTGCATTTGCGAATTACACCGTCCGAGTTTTGCTCTGTTGCTGCATCACGGCCGAGCTGGTACGACCTGCCCCAGACACCTGTCGGTCAGCTGGAGGGCTTTCTGTCACTCCGTGCCACACAAGTTGTCCAAAAAGCTTTTTTGGAAAGCATTTGCTGGGTTTGTAGAAGGGTGGTATACCAGAATGGCTTTGCTGATGACTTTTTGTCTGAACAGCTCATTGTGGGTTATGGTAGAACATCATTAAACACCATCCTTTCCTGTGGCTGTGGAGAATGTGATTTGGAAAAGGTAGATACTTCATTTTACTTTGTTTTGTTGAAATGTCTTACACATGTGGAAAATGGTCTTGGTGATGGTATCAGTTGAGCTGTGATGGGCATCCGCTTTATAACGTAACTCAGGACGGGACTCTCCCTAGCCAACAGGTCTTGCCTCCGGGATGTTCTCACGAGCACAGAGGTAAAAAGAGGTGAGAAGATGGGCTGCTTAAATGGACGTGGGAAAAAGAGAACCCAACGATATCTGTTGAACGCATGAGTAGTTACAAAATCTGGGAATCTTTCTGTGTCCATTTTGTCACCAAGGAAGACAAGAGGAGTCAGAAAATGTCGCAGGGGTGAGGTTAAAAGATGTTCCTCGAGTTAAACGCTCTTCTCAGGGGGATGAGCCTGTCACTGTGAGAGTCCATCTCCATGCAACGTTCCCCCAAGAAAGTTTATTCATGGTTCCAGAGTTTTCTTGAAGGAAAGAGGTCTCCAAGCCCCCACGTTTGCCAGATAGCTGATGTGGTCCAGGGAGGCATTGGGTCGACTGGGGGGGGGGGGTCTTCCCTCATCAGGGCTTCATGGCACAGCTCACAGCCACCAGAGCCCACAGAGCAAGACTGGCCAGGATTTCCCCGTAGGTATACCCGAGAGGAGTGGACAGTCCCAAGTCAAAATCGCTTTGTCTTTCATTCATACGCAATTTCGTTTTACCTGTTTTGGTCTTGAAAGCACTTAACAGCACTTTGTACAGAAACTGTGTTGACGCTGGCCATCTCTAGGTAGTCCACAATCGTTTCTAATAAATATCCTTAAATAGCCCCAAAATGTGGATTTTAAAAGGGGGATTCATAATGTTACTATACATTATAATTATATGTTTGGCTTAGGCAATTATGCATATTTCCAGTAATTATGTGATTAGCGATAATTACATTAGCTATGTAAATATACAATAGTCAACTAGACATGACTTTAAACTCCAAGCATAAATGAATATATTGCCACAATGAGCCCCATGTAAAGGACTGGTAAAGGAAGGGGGTGTGGTCAAGTGGAAGCTTAGTGGAAGTTACTTGCAAGGAATAGAAATCCACCTTTTCCCCTATCTGGTCCTCGCTCCTCTCCTGGGGAGCCCGGCAGTCTGTCAGCTAGGGATGGGGTTCCTAGAATTGCCCACCTTCAGGCAGGCCCCCAGGTTCTGCACATGAGAGTCAGGTTCAAGGTTCAGTGTTTGCTTCTCTCATGGGTAAAATGCAAACTTCAGCTTCTCTTTGCACTTGTCGGTGCCACCGAGTGGGCTCTCGCTGCAGCTGGCGGATTTGTTTTCACTCCCCCTGTTTACAGGAGCAGCGTGTCAGGGCCGCCCGCTTCCACCTGGGGTGTCGGGGTCTGCTGTGTTTAGCCAACGGCTGCTCCTTCTGCGCTCTCCCCAGCACAGTGGATCTTGCCCTCCCTCAGGCTGGCCGCACCCTGTCTCGGTCCTGTTTTGGCCTCAAACCTCCCGAGTGCCCGAGAGCCAGCTAGCTGGTCTCCCAGACTGCTTTGCTTTGAGGCATTTCATCTGGTCGTGGCACTTTGGAGGAAAGTGAGCCTTTCGGGCTCAGTCAGCACCTCACAGGAACCAGGCTTAGTCTCCTTCATCAGAGTAGATCCAAGGGCAGCAGAGCCATCAGAGACCTGCACACTGTGCCCCCCATGCAAATGTGGAGGATGTCCCTGGGCCTGGGTAGGTCCCAACACAGCTCAACTAATAACAGGTATTTGGGAGACCGTGAAACCAGAACCCCAGGATACACTTGGCTGCCAGCGCTTTGCACCATGACTCCTTTTTCAGAACTTACGAGGGACACACTGAAATGAGGCCCCTGCTTCTGACTGATTTATACTCGGGCCACCAAAACTGTGATTTTTTTATGAACATCCTGATGTTAGTGGGGCTCTTGCTCTAACCAAGCTCAGGGTCCCTGGCATGTCTCTGTCTCCAGGGAGCCCTCAGGTGCCCAGCTGGGTCCAGGCAAGAATTTGTCTCAGCACCGCCAGCTGGGCTATGAGGTCGTGGGAGGAGGGGGGCGGGTTCGGGCTAGCACGTGCGCCTGGTCACAGGGATCTCCATTCCTCCCTGTACCCCTTGCCATGTGACTCCCTCGTTGGGAGGGACTGGTCTCATTTCCCAGGTCCTGGTTGGAAAGGTGTGTGTACCAAGAGGGCCCTTCCCATGCACCCTGGAGTGGGTGAAGCAGGGTGGGGAGTCGATCTTTTCATCTCCTGCAGAAGGTCTTGGCAGCCCATCTCCTGACGGCCACCGGGGCCCGTGTGCTGACGCCATGCACGGCAGGCTGTGCCAGTCTGGGCTGTTGCCAGGCAACATTGGTGGGCGGGGCCCACTTAGCTCAGTGCCTGCTGTGCATGGACACTTGCAGGACCCTCGAAGATGGTGTCTGTGCTTCAGCATGGGCATGGGTTCAGAGGCCAGAGTAGTCATGGGTAGGGTCCCCCTGGTGACCACGTACACCTGTCATTTTTTCCCATCACCCGGTATGTGCCTTGAGGGCCTTAAGGACTGACTGTCCCCATCGCGTCCTGTGCCCTGTGCTGGCACACTGGTGTGTTCACTGTGTCAAAGGAACAAGCATGTGACAGAGAAAAGGGCATGTCAGGAAAAATAGGGCTCTGTCACCTTAAGTGAGAGACCATGGGCTGTCTCTAGCAATTGATGTATTCCCTGGATTATTTCGGTGGTGTTCTCCTCTTAATAGGTATCGATTTCTTTGGACTTAGGGACAAAGTGACAAAGAGGGAATTAAAGAAGGTTCCTGGAGGTAGGTTATTTGAGCTGGACCCTGGTGAATGGAAGTGATGAGGGCATCTCAAAGGTGAGAGGAAGGAATTCGAGAATATTCTGAACCCAGTGCAGGGGAAGGGACATAAAACACAGTGTGATGGAGTGAGGGGTGTCAGCGTTGGGGTTGGTTGGGGATTACCCGAGATTCTGATTCTGTGGGATTTTTTGCTGTTATTGGAGGTTTATTGTAGAAAAGAAGGAAGGAAGCAAGTGGTTGTCACTGAGCACCTGCCGGAGCAGACCTTGCGTGGGGAATTGTCGGCTTTTCCTGGTCGAATTTTGTCCTGTGGCTTTATGCCCAGACCCGCATCCCAGCCTGGGGTTCCAGCACACACCTCCCGCCCCCCACGCTCACCCCAAAAACATGCCCTAAAAGAGGAGCTGACTTTCTGCCCCATCACGAGTGGCAAACAAAGCTAATTCTCGTAATAACAGCTGTCATCGTATTTATGATCTAGTTAGGAAATCAAGTCAGGAGCAGTGTGCAAGCCTTTGCTTTCACTTTTCAAAGTGGCTACGTCTTCAGGGGTGCACTGGCTGGGACCGTTGGGAGGACGCTGCTCCGGAAGGCTTGGTTTGGTTCCAGGGTTGGTTACTGGGCTCCATGTCCGGCCTGGGGCGCCCTGATGGTCTAAAGCTTCCGTCTTCCTTTTTTATTTATTTATTTGACAGAGATCTCAAGCAGGCAGAGCAGCAGGCACAGAGAGATGGGAAAGCAGGCTCCCTGCTGAGCAGAGAGCCTGATGTGGGGCTCGATCCCAGGACCCTGGGATCATGACCTGAGCAGAGGCTTTAACCCACTGAGCCACCCCTTCAGCTTCTGTCTTTCTACTGAGAGATGGGAACACGCGCTCTGCTTCCCAGGATAGGCGTTGCTGTCCTTCCTTCCGTTGAAATGGTGTCCGGACGTTCTGATTTTCTCCTGGCATTTGTGAAAATGTAGATGCAGGCTGTCTTAAAACACTGCTACGACGTCCTGTCCGCTGTTTGACCGGTGCGCTTGGGTCCCCCAGCCCCTCTGATCGTGACGAGCCCAGTGAGCTCTTTGATCGAGGCACTGGGGGAGCAGAAAGGCAGGAAGCTGTTTCCAAACATAAATTCTAAAACACTCGACAGAAACAACCAACCAACACGGCCTATACACATTGAAAAGTAGGAAGCAGGATGTCCTAGGCCGATTTCTGGCGCTGGTTCTGCCAGAAAAGAGCGCGCAACCCACTAACCTCTGCAGTGTCCCCCAGGAGATGTCGCCTGTGGAAGGCAGAGGTGCGGGCGCTGCTGAGGCTCCGTCCAGGGATCCAGCCAGCACAGGGAAGCATCTCAGGGGCTCTCGTGTCCACTTTCGCTGGCGGAGCCTCCATGGTCTTGCGGCCTTGAGGGCCAGAAGACCAAGAGCTGGAAGGCCGGCCAGAAGCGCCGCAGAGCTGGGCCTGGCCGCCTCCCGAGAAGGAACCAGCGTTGGTGGCCACCAGGCGGGCGGGGAAACGACACAGCTGTCAAGGGACAGGCGGGCAGACCCAGCGCCCTTCACGTGAGCCCGGACTTCAGACCGCCCGCCTCCGCCCCGTCCTTGATATTTACGGAACCCGCTTCTGGGCGAGTGTGAGGCGTTCGGTCTCTCGTGCTTTTCGAGCAGTTTCCTAGGTCACCGTCGTGGTTAGAACGTGAAATGCTTGTTGGTGGTTTGCCCAAGCACTGCTCCGTGGAAGGGCGGGCGGGCTGGCTGGCTGGCTGGTTGTCCCCTCCTTGGTTTTCTTCCCTCTTTTTCTGGAACCTTCTAGATCCTCTCTCAGTGTTTTCTGGTCTGCCTTCCGCACAGGGACGTGAAGCATGGGCTCAGGGAGGTGCCGCCTGGAGCCCCGGGCTTGCCATCGGGTTACTCTGTTCCTGCAGCTTTCGCTTGGGTTCGTTTTATTGGCAAGAGAATGTAGCTTGTGTCTCTGGCAGTTTCCAGAAGATGGCTTTTTTACTCGATGCTGTTTTCTGTAGTGAAACTCTGCAGGATTAAAGAGTTAAGTCTGTGAGGCTCATTGCTCTTTCAGAAATTGGTCCCATCTTGCTTTATTTAGTCAACATGAGATTTTCAGAAAAGCGGCTCTCTCCAAAAGACGGCAGTGTGCTTTAAAAAACAGAGCTGCCGGAGTATTTAGGAAAGCGGGAGTCCAGTTCCAGGTGTTTTTACCTCACACAGGAAACATCTGTCATAATATTTGGCAGCTTGTGGAGCTGGGGCTGCATGAGTTTGGGTGGCTTCCAAGCACGATGTGTTGGGTGACGGAGGGAGACCCAGGCCGCCTCATTCTGGCGTTGGGGGGTGGCGCCCACCTGGCAGCTTCTCCCTGCACCGGCTGCCCCACGCCTGGCATGACCCCTTCCACTCCTTCTCAAAAACTCGTTCGTGGTTTCTTAGGAGCTGCGGGGTCCACCTTCTAGACAGTCCTGCTTCCGTTGGGGAACTTGAACTGTGAACGTGATGTGCGCAAGCCAGGCGGGTCTCCCGAGCCACCCCCGCTGCAGAGGTCCTGCCCAGGCAGCTCTCGGGGTCCCTCGCCTGCCTCTGAAGGGATGCGCCTGCATCACGAATGGGGCCCCTGAGCCCTAGAGCCACACGATGTTATGTTTTTTTTTCTTTTCCTTTTATAATTTATTTTTAAATTTTTTAAAATTTTTCTTTTTTTTTTTTTAGCATATAATGTATTCTTAGTCCCAGGGGTACAGGTCTGTGAATCACCAGGTTTACACAGTTCCCAGCATTCCCCATAGCACGCACCCTCCCTAACGTCCATCACCCCGCCACACCCCCCCACCCCCGGCAACCCTCAGTTTGTTTCGTGAGATTAAGAGCCTCTTTCGGTCCCGATCCCATCTCGTTTTATGTTTTCTTTATTATAAGATGGGGAGAACAGGAAATGGGTGGATGGGCTTCACCCAACCCCAGGCTTCGGGCAGTTTCTCTCCTCAGCTCTCGGCAGGGGTCCCCAGCTCCAGCAGCAGCCCCATGCGCTGAGTCCAAGTTCAGGAGTACTTTCTGATACTCAAGTAGTTAATTTTATAGGTGACCTCGTCAATACTTGGGAGTTTGGGAAACTCTTAAGCAAGTAATAGGATTACTGTGTTAAACAGGTTTCCTTTTCCAGCAGCGGGGCAGAGCCTACCCAGGGTCCGTGCAGGGGATTCTGGAATATAGAGCATTAGCTTTGGCTGAAGTTGGAGTTGGACCTGTGTCCCACACCCTGTGGGCCTGTATAGAGTCGCGTATGGGCAGAGCACCTAGAACGGCGCCTGCCTGGTACAGACATTGGCAGGTGTGGACATCCTCTGATAAGGAAACTGTAAGAAAGACAGGATACCAAAGATGCCTCGTTTCTGGTCACCTCTGCAGGATAAGGACTACGGTTGTCCATCCGCCCAGCCAGTGGGGGAGGAAAAGGTGACAGTGGGGTGTGGTCCTCCCTGAGAGGCCTAGCAGGCCCCTTTTGGCCCAAAACCCCAGGACCGGAAGGGGAAGAGGTGAGGAGGTAGAGGTGGGCAGAGGCGTCTCGAGCATATCTGGTTTTCGGTGTCTTCTCTGAGACACAGAGTGAGAGTGAGACATACTCTGAGGTGTGTCTCGCCCAACCCACAGGCTGTGTCCACACCAGCCTGTCCCTCCTTCTGAGAAGGGTCCCCGGTGCGGTGCCCCATCCTCCCTGGCCTGCTCCTTTCCAGAGGGAAGGATGCTTCAAGCTGCGCCCAGCGGAGGGGACAGCACGCACGAGGTGGGCTGGCCCAGCTGCACCCGGAGATGATCTGCCGTAACCAGATAGCGCTGTTTCCATTTGGTTCGGGCTCTGTAATGTGCGCCTGTCCTTTCTGGTGGATCTTCTAAAGGAACACGTCTTCCGGCTGCTGGTGAGACGCATAGATGCCATCTCGGTGTGGCCGGGCCTGTTTCCTCAGGCCCCTGCCCAGCCAGGCCTTTCAGCCCCTGGTGCCGACTGTGCCAACAGTAGAATTACGGAAATTGGCGCCAGCAGCTCCCTTTTCCACACAGAAACCCAGCGTTGGCACTGCGGCTTGTTAATTTTTTTTTTCCTTCCCATGCATCCCGGGAGGTGGAGGGGATTGGAGGGGGATTTAGGTCTCCTCTCCACCTGCCGGGGAGTTTTTCCAGATAACTTGAGGCTTTGTTGGTATTTTGGGGTCAGAAATGGGGGCGGCGGTGTTCGGGTAACAGCCTGCGTCCTGGGCTGGGCTGCTTCCCCACCAGTTCTCCAACAGTCAGTGGGTGGACACCGAGCTTGTCCCAGAGTTGAGTTCGTGTGTGCCTCAGGACGCAGGGAGATTGGGGGGGGCACTGCGCCCCTGAAACTGCCTTGCAGTACCGTGTACCTCCAGCTCCTGGAAACGGACTTGGACCTACTTTCCTCTCCCACAGTAAAATCTCAGTACTCGTTCAAAAAGCAATTTTTCTTTTAACAACTGGATTTTTAAGTGTAAGATTCTAACTGAATCCGGCGCTGAGAGATGCGGGTGAAGACACCATTCGTGGGTGTCAGGGCTGCAGGGAGGCTCATGATCTCGGTTTCAGATGTTCTCACCGGATCCCACAGTCGTGAGCTTTGGTTCCGGTGTGAGTTCGTGCCTCGGGGCTCCCCTCGGTCGGAGGAGCAGACCCTGCGACTTTGTCCACGGTGCTGCTTCTCGGACCCTTCGGGGTTCATGATTAGGAAGTGTCATAATGCTCCTGGTGGGGAGGTCTTTTATCTCGATTAAAAAACTGGTGCTGCTCGTGTTCCTGCACCCAGAGTCCCCAGTGAGGGATGCAGAAATCGTAATCCGTGGGCATACTGGAAAATCGCCTGCAGAATCTCAGAGCGGCCAGCCTGCTGGCATGCTGCTTCCCCGCGGACAGACGTAGAGGCAGGCTCACCTCCGTTGCCGCTGCTCCCCGGTTCTCCTTCGTAACGTGGGGGCTTAGTCGCTGACCTGTGGAGGCAGTCTTAAAATGGTGAATTCTAGATGACCCACAGAGGTGTTTTTTGGTTTGTTTATCCCTGGCAGCATGAAGGGATCTGTATTTTCCGATAATAAAGTAAAAAATGCGTTTGGACTTGAGTGATGTAACTCATTTGACCGGTAACCAGTCCTCGGAGCCAGATTTCGACGTCGCCCGGAGGATCCAGCGGCAGACCTGGCCCATTTCTCAGGGCGCCTCGTGTTCTAGAATGTGTGTGAGACTGCGCACCGCCCCTTTCTTATCCCGCCTGCCTGTTCCCATTTAATTTGTTCCTAGCCGGTGCAGTGGATTAACATTTCATCAGGGTGGATTAAGATCGAATCAGCATTAAAGCGGTCTTTTCCTGTTTTCCTTCTGTCACTTTTAGGTGATCGCGGGCAGGGGTGGGGGAGGCATCGGGAGGAGGGGGAGGCAGTGCTCATCCCAAAAGTACCCCGGTGAGGACCACGGAGATAAGCCAGAGCTTCCGTGTGAAAGTAATTGGCAGTTGCAGGTTGGCAGGCCTGGCTGGAGCCCTCTGCCGTGTTCCTCCATCTAACGAGATGTCACATGGAACAAAAGCTTTAGGGGTTTTATTTAGCTCCTAATCCCCACGCTGAGAGAGCTGAGGTCCATGTGAGCTCACCCCCTGGAAGGGAGGGGGGCCGGCAAGCCTGGCGCAGCCTCCTTTCTGGGACTGGAGCTGCCGCTGGGGAGTGAGGCGAAGTTACCGTGAGTGTTGTGTTTTGTCTACTGTTTCGGAGGATTAATAATTCAGACCGTGCTTTGAAATAGAAAACCCCCAGTAGGTCTTTCCTGGCCGTCTGGGAAGGGCTAGAAGGCAGCGGGCCTGTTGGGATGCGTGTAACCGAAGATTAACAGAGACCGGCGTCCTGCCCTGCCTCGGCCTCCGTCCCTCCTTCCCGATGCCGGTCCCCAGCCGCCAGGTCCACATCGGCCGCTCCCAGAGCTGGGATGCCGCCGGCTGGTACGAGGGCCCCTGGGACGTGGCCGAGGCCCCAGCGAGGAGCAGTTCCGTGGCGGACGGCGCGGCTGCAGGACCCTGGTACGAGCCACGGGGCGCCGCCGAGCCCTACGTCTACCGGGAGGCCTTCTTCAACTCTGTTGCTGGAGGGAAGAGCCCAGTCACCGACTTCACCTTCTATGACAGCAGACAGGCGGTGATGTCTGGGCGAGGTGGCCTGCTGCCGCGGGATCACTACGGCGACGCGGCAGGAGCCGCTCGGGCACCCAGGGAGGCTCGCCACCCCCGTGACCCGGGACTCGGCCGGTCGCTGCCTGGTTACAGCGTGACAGGCGGCAGGATGTCATGGGATCCGGTGCCAGGCCGAGTCCCTGCCCTGCAGGAGGCCGGCCACCTGTACCAGGACCCCGCGGGCAAAGGGGTGGCTCAGGGGCAGCGGACGCAGAGCCGGGCCCCGTCGCCCACGCGGTGTGGGGGGGAGCTGGCCGACGGCAGGTATGCCCCGGAGGTCCCCACCCACCTTGCCAGCCAGCTCTACAATGACACCGGCGAGAGGCCTGTGGATTCTGTCCCCGCCAGGCAGGCAGCCCCTACCTGCCTGGTCGTGGACCCCGCCGCAGCCAGCGCCTCTGACGGCGGCACGGGGGTGGCCCCAGGAGCGCTGCACCGTGGCTACGGGCCTGCCCGGGGTGGGGACCCCTCCAGGATGGCCGATGAGAACTATGAGGCGGACCCGTCCTCCTTCCAGGGGGTCGGGGGCAGGAGGAGCGCGCTGCCCGAGTTCCTGGCGCTCCTGCGGGCAGAGGGGGTGGCGGAGGCCACGCTGGTGGCTCTGCTGCAGCAGGGCTTCGACTCACCGGCCGTCCTGGCCACCATGGAGGACACAGACATCAAGTGCGTCGCACCCAACCTGGGCCAGGCCCGAGTGTTGAGCCGCCTGGCTGGTACCTGCAGGACCGAGATGCAGCTGCGCCGGCAGGGCCGGGGGGCGCCCTCCCCCCGGGTGCGCTCCAGCAGCTTCAGCCACCGCGGCGAGCTCCACGGTGACCTGTCTACGCTGGGCGCCTCGGCCTTGCAGCCTCAGCCTGCGGGACCCCTGCAGGCGGGGCACCTGGCTCGCCGCCCCTCCAGCGCACCGTCCCAGCACCTCCTGGAGGCGGCAGCTGCCTACTCTGCCCCTGGAGTGGGCACCCAGGCCCCCCACTTCCCCTCCAGCTCTGGGTACAGCTCTCCCACCCCCTGCGCCCTGACGGCCCGGCTGGGCCCCACATACCCCCCGCAGGCCGGGGTGGCCTTAACTCACCCGGGCCCCGCTGCCCCCCTTCACCCGGGCCCCAGAACCGCGTACTCCACAGCGTACACGGTGCCCATGGAGCTGCTGAAGCGGGAGCGCAGCGTGGCCGCGTCTCCCCTGCCCAGCCCCCACGGCAGCCCCCAGCTCCTGCGGAAGCCCAGTGTCCCTGTGGAGCTGTCCCCACTGCCGCCAGCCAGCCAGAGCCTCCACACGCCTCAGCCGCCCTACCAGAAGGTGGCCCGGCGGACGGGGGCCCCCATCATCGTGTCCACCATGCTTGCTCCGGAGCCAAGTAATGAACCCTCCCTGCCCTTCCTCGCCGGGGACGGTGGTGAGGGGTGGTGCGGGCGGAGATGTGAGCACGGGACTGTGGGTCCTCCCATTTTTGTTGCTCTCCTGCCACGCCTGGGGAGACCAGACCCTACACCCAGGTGCACGCATCTGCTCCCATGCGGCCAGCTAGCCGAGGGGGACGGGTACTCTTGAGTGAGACGGGTTTACGGTTCAGGCTGACCCACAGGAACAGTGGCACGGCCTTCCCGTTCTTGGGTTCGGCCCCAGGTCCGTAAGTGACACTCTCTGTGCTGATGCGACACAAGTGTGTTTCTGGGAAAAACCCAGAAGCCACTCAGAACAGAATGAAGCCCTCGGCTCACGGGGGTGGCCTTCTCTCCATCTCACACCTTCGGTGGCTCTGGGGAAGGTGGGGGTATCTGTGCAGGGCCTCCCACAAATTGGGTGACCCTCACTTGCCATGAGGAGTGTACTGTGGCGTGGAGACGCACCTGTGAATGTCCTGTGCGCAGTATCTGAGGTAGGAAGCACCGGAGAGTTCAAACCGGGTGTGTTTTCCTGGCCTGTGTGTTACCCAAAGCAAGATGACGACATCCCTTAGAACACCCTGTTTCAAAGACAGATGTCGTCTCGTTTTGGAAAACGCAGTTGGGGGATTCTGTTTACTTGCAGGGAACGATACATTTTCAAGTTGAAGACGGAAAGCGCTGTCCTCGGTGGTTCTCTTCAAAGACCGGAGACACGTGTAATTTATTAGATGTGTTTCCTTGGGTTTTGTGGATGAGATTCCCGGTGGACGTTCTCTGAACACCACTCCACCTTGTGTTTTCGCCGCAGACCCGTTACTGGTGATTCATGCTCCACATCAGGTGTTTCTTCTTGCCACCCCTTTTTAGAAAACTGAATCCCATTCAAATGAATTTTTTTTCTGAATAACTCAAGTCCTCAGGTGGAGGGACTGGTGTTTAAAATAAGACGTACCGGTTTGAAAATGCCCCCATCAGCTGTGGGAACCTGATCCTGAAAACCTGAGGGGCTGGGTTGGCTCTCGTGTCCCTTCTGGAGCGGGGGACAGTGACCTCGCGGCTAGCGGAGGCTGAAACGGCTCCTGTGGCTTTTAAGTTTGATGATACAATATATTTGACTTTTTTCTTCCCCCTCTCCCTCTAATCAACGTGTGGCAGGAGAAATTCAGATGGGCTCGCGGAGAACGTATGCACCTTCTCCCTCGCAAACATTCCTTCTTTGCAACCAACTAATTTGCATGGCGATGACATTTGTTGCTGCAGTAATTTCATCTGATAATGGCCGGGCTTGCAAAGCGGATCTGAAAACATATTCCTTAATTATGTGTTGCTAAGCAACGGGAGGGTTTGGTCATAATCACAGAAAGATTATCTCCTCATTGAAGTCCTGGAAAGGTTTTGCTGAAGGAGGACCTGTAAAATTGCCTTATTTTCTTCTTTCTTCTGTTTATCTTGCGCTGTCTTCTAACAGAAACATTCCCCGTTATTTGGGCGAGGGGTCGGGGGATATTATTTAAGTTGTTTGGAGTAGGATCGTTAACACACTGTTTTGCAGACCAAAGGATATTGATTTTTTGTTTCATTTCTGTGGCAGCCAGCCAGTGGCAAGGAAGCCTGCAGTCGGAAGTCTGCCAGCAAATAAATTTCTCTGTCAGATGATCTGTCCCGGAGCGGTCGTTCTCCTCCTAGATCCTTCTGCTACATTCAGTGTGTCTTTACGACCCTCCCCTGAACATGGTGTGTCAGGGACCCGGGCAGGAAATGGGCTTCTCCTGGGCAGAACTGGCATTGTTGGGGGACAGCCTTCACAGTGTCCACGGCCAGATTCGGATCTCTTGGTTCCTACTGCCAAGCCCCAGTGGTCGCTTTGCCCCCGAGAGGACAGCATGCACACTTAAGGGAAGCACTCCAGCCCTAAAGTCTGGGAACCCAGCATTCCCATGGAGCAGCCCCAGCTAGCCTGTGCGGCCAGGCTGAGCAGGGGGTGGCCGTCCTCAGATCCGGCTTTGGCCGCTGTGGCCATTGACTGCACAGCCAGCACGAGTAAATGTTCATTTTGGTCTTCTCCTAACCCAAAAGGTTTCCCTCTGATCCGGAGAGACAGGGAATGCTCGGGAAGGCGACTCTCTTCACTGTCTTGGGGGAGGCAGTCTGTAGGTTCCCAGTGGGCTGTGTGTTTGGTTCTAAGTGCCTGGTTTGACTTAGACATGCTTTGCGTGTTCTAACACCTCCTTGCTTTCTTCAGTCTGTGAACTACCTGCTTCACCGTGGTTGGCTTTGGGGGTGGGGTAATGGACTCTTTGCTAGTCTGTGGAGCAGGCACTCCGGGGCGCCAGCCCCATGTGATGGGGTATTAGTGCACGTCAGACCTGGACGAGCCTTGGCATCTGGTGGGTCTGCTGTCACGTATACGCTGACCGGGTTGACAGTGGCCCAAGCTGCAGACCCCCAGCTCTGGCTGCCGCCCAGCATCATCCCCTCCCCCACATCACAAGGTGTCACGCAGCCCTCTCTGCGACCGTGCATCGGGGCGCATCCTGCCAGCAGCGGCGCTGCGGCCACAGTCGGGTTTCTGTCTCCCCCAGAGACTGCAGGGCACGCCGCCCACA
The DNA here is from genome assembly GCF_011764305.1 of Mustela putorius furo. NCBI lineage: Eukaryota > Metazoa > Chordata > Mammalia > Carnivora > Mustelidae > Mustela > Mustela putorius. The sequence continues at coordinate 6,916,297 of NW_025422057.1, forward strand.
GAGGGCTCTCCGAGAGCACCGCCAGCGCTCACAGACTCCCACGAGCAATGCGGTGTGGCCCTCACGGCCTGAGGGTTTGTCTCCTTCCAGGCATGTGACCGCGTGCAGTTGGATTTGTTAAGTGTTGTGACCCCCATCTAGTGCCAGGGCCGCTGCCCAAGGGCACATCCAAGGTCTGTTGGCGCCAGGGCCATGGGGAGACGGGTGGTCGCCACCGTGTTCCGGGTCGCCAGAGCTGGTCACGTGTGTGTTTGATGCAGTGCCGACACGCGGTGTGGGCCCCTGGCCTCCTGGCTGGGAAGGCCGCGGGAGCAAAGGCTAGTTTCAGAATCCGAATAGAGGGTTGGGTGCGTGCACACTTGGGGATCCCTTCCCTGTCCTTGGCTTTCTTGGAGGGACCCTCTGCACGCGACGGGCGGTGCTGGTAGGACGGAGGGGCAAGGCGCAGGGCTGGAGAGGGAGGACTCTCAAACCGCGAGGCAGGAGGGCGGCCACCACTAGACCCCAGAGGCTTCCAGAGCCAGCGGGTCACACCCATCCCCTACCTATATATAGGTAGAGCCAGCCTGGTAGGGCGTGGGATGGGGATCTGGGGACCGTGCCCCTGAGCTGGCACTGCGGGGAATCGGGGTGATGAGATCAGCCCCTTCTGCCAAAGAGCCTTACTTTGGCAAGATCTCACAGTCTGACTAAAGAGACGTGTAGGGCAAATAGGGCAATACCTAGGCCCCCCGACATGGAGCACAGACTTGAGTAAGGCCGCCTGGGAGCTTGGTTCTGGCTAATTGATTCTTCAGGTGTGTGTGGGCCCCAGGTCAGCTGTGTGACGCCCATAGCGTGTAACACCGAGTCTGGTCTTGGGATGCTGTGCCACCTGGGGTATCGTCATCGGATGTGAGGCGCTGCCTTCTGAAACAAGGGACACGCACAGGCCCTCCGGGAGCCTGGGGTGGTCTGCGGACTTGGTGTGTGCCGGAGGGAAAGGCAGGGCTGAGCACAAACCCCAGAGCAGCCATCAGACGGCAGGCATCGTGGGCAGTCCCAGGGCGAGGACGCGGCCCCCGCAGCATGAGGGTGCCAAGACCTGTGCACAAGAGTCACCACCGGAATGTCCCGGCTCTGCTCGGTAACTTCCCGGGGCATCTCTGGGGGTTTTTTTTCTGGCAGAGGGATTTGCACCTTTGTGGCCGAGGAACTCCAGCCTGAGGGAGCAGGAAGGGGGCTCGTCTGAGGCTGCTTAGCCGAACTCCTCCCTCTTCCCTACAGTGCCCTTCCTCACACATCAAGCCTCGCGGGGAGCCGTGCGCTTCAGAGCTGCTGACAGCCCTTCCTTTCCCAGCAAGGAAAACACGGGAAACGTATCCCGTGCCCATAAGATGAATGGGCCAGCTCTCGTCTTGCTTTCACACTCGATCCATCTCTCAGGGCAGCCCCGGTGCACAATCAAGTGGGACTCCTCGGTTCCTGTTTCTCCCTTGCACGGTGGCCCCCTCAGCAGTCATCTGCTCCTGGTCTCAGCATTCAAGATCCCCTGCCAGGGCCCCCATGAGCCCCACCCTCTGTTGGAGGTCACTGGACTCACCTGTCACCCCTGCCCTTCACTGACCCTGTTTTCCCGGAGTGGGAATGGTCATCTCCTACCTGTCCTTGTCTGGGAGAATTTGGACCCTGGTCATTTTCTCCTCACCGGACTAACCTCGGAGCCGGAACTTGATATCGCCCCTTGTTCTTGTAGCTGTTTTCACTGGACAGAGTCTGTGTTTCTCGGTTCTGCTGGGTTCCTAGAGAAACCATGCATGCCAGGGAACAGGACTTCAGCCCCGGAACAGAAGGTAGTTGAACACGGGGTGTGTGTCTTGGTGAACATATTGGGTTCTCTTTCTACTCCCCTTGTCTGTCAAAGGAAGGTGGGAACTGAACCTGCCTTGTGGGCATGGGGGGGGGGGGACACAGCCTGCGTAGGAAGTAACTTGAATGTTGAGATCATTAGACCTGCGTGGCCTTGGCTGGAGCCTGGGCCTGCTTCAGGAATGGTGCTTTGCTCGTCGTCTTAGTTTCTTGGTCACTTAGGAGGCTGGACGCAGGGCTCTGGGCCGAGGGGTGCTGCAGAGCTCCGAGGCCAGGCCTGTCCCCCAGCTCCGGGTTTCTCAGGAGCCTCCTCTGACCTTCCAACTGTGACCTGGTGCTTCTGTCTGTGGAGGACCACATCCAAGTGGACTGTGGTTGGGCAGCCTGGAGAAGAACCTGCCGCTGGCTGCTCTAGAATGCGAGGGCCATGCCACCAGGCCTGGGTCCTGTGCAAGATTAGTGGGCCTTTCACAAAACCGGGTGTTTGGGAATTTTTGTCACCTTCTGTGCAGTGTGCCCTCCAGCCCGCACAGTGATGGCTCAGACCCCCTCCACGGGGGGGAAGGGGGGTTGTCAGTGATCGTTCAAGGAGTGTGGCCTGGGAATTTGGTTTTGACTAACTCCACTCCTCTGCCTCGCGGGGCAGGAAGCCCGTACCCCTATGGGTAAAGTGGGCTCCCTCGGTCTTCTTGGAGGGCTTACGGGGTCACCACGGGGTTTCTCCCTGGAGTACAGGACACAGAAGGTGGTTACTGCGGCCAGTCCTGGCTATGCTTTTCTCGGAGTTAGTCTGAAGGAGCTGGCTCGTGTTCTCACAGGGAGGGGGTGCAGCCTCGTCGACCCTGGGACTGGCCACGTCTGCCTGAGCTCCTGTCGCCAGATCTTGTTTCGTGTGGCCTGAGCAGGGGCCATCCAGGAAGTTGCCCGGGACAGGTCGTGCCCTCTCTCTCTAGATGGGCGTTCTGTCTTCCTGTTGGAGAAAGATGGGGCCTCGCCCACACTCACGGGGTCCCGCCTTCGGGGAGGGACCTGGCAGGCTTGGCTTTGGCTTCCAGAGAATAGTTTGTGTTTTTCTATCTCTTCCCCCAGGGATGCCTGCCTCCCCAAAATCTTTAAAAGAGGTGGCAGTCCCAACCACCCCACAGCGTGGGCCAAATTTTTCTGGAGGATTTCCAGAGTTGGGGCACAGGGGACTGAGCTGAATGCACAGTGTGGGTGAGTATTGGTAGGATCATCTGCCCAAGAAAAGGGGACGCTGACTGAGCCTTTACCGTGGTACTTTCTCACCTGACCTTTATTCTTTAACTGTGTTATATTTAACACGTGACAGTGTTTAAGGTGTACACCATGCTGTTTTGATTGATTTGTGTACGGCAACACGATTGCGGACGAGGCAGCATCCATTGTGTTACGTAACTATCATCTGACATCGTCTGTGTTCATTACCCTGCACATCGGGTCTCTAGATGACACGTGTCCCCCGTTGGCATCCTGAAGCACTGTCCCTCTTGGGCATGGCTCCGCCACCATTCCTTGGTATCAGCCAGTTCACTCTAGTTTTTACAGATTCACCCTTTTTAGATTCTATGTACAGGTGACGTTGTACGTACATGTCTTTCTCTGTCCGATCTCTCCGGCATAGTGTGATGTGTTCACGGCCCCACCCGTGTTTTTGCAAATGGGAGACTGTCTTACTTCCTCATGGCTGAGTAATACTTGTACGTCTACATCTTCCCTTCTTTAGCCATTCATCTGTTGATGGGTGTTGGGGTTGTTCCCAGATCTTGGCTGTTGGGAGGAATGCTTTGATAACCACAAGGGTGTGTAGATCTGTTGAGATCCTGTGTTCATTTCCTTTGCATATATACCCAGAAGTGGAATGGCTGGTTGTATGATAGATCTTCTTTTAGTTTTTTTGAAGAACATCCATACTGTTTTCCACGGTGGTTGGACCAACTGACATTCCCATTAACAGTGACTGTGATTTCCTTTTTTTTTTTTTTTAAGATTTTATTTATTTATTTGACAGAGAGAGATCACAAGTAGGCAGAGAGCAGGCAGAGAGAGAGGAAGAAGCAGGCTCCCTGCTGGGCAGAGACCCCGATGCGGGGCTCGATCCCAGGATCCCAAGATCATGACCTGGGAGAAGGCAGAGGCTCAACCCACGGAGCCACCCAGGTGCCCCAGCACCTATTGTCTCTTGTCTTCTTGATGATGCCATTCTAACAGGTGTGAGTTGGTATCTCATGGAGGTGTTGATTGCATTTCCCTGATGAGTAGTGGTACTGAACGTCTTTCCGTGTATCCCTTACCATTCCGATCCCCTACGTGTCCTTTGCCCTACACTGTAGTTCTCTAACTTCCATTTGGCTTCATCAATCTCAGGGCTCACTCGACCTGGGTCTCACATGGCGCATGCAGCCAGGAGCAGACAAGAAGTCCTCACTAGCTTTTGTATAAGATACGTGCTTTGCAAGTACTGTCTTCCATTTTGGGGCTGTCTTTTCATGTTCTTGGTACTGTCTTTGAAAGACAGGTTTTGACTTAATTTCGTTGAAGCTCAGTTTATGTACCTGTTTACTTCTCTTGCCTTGTACTTTGGTATCATAATCCAAGGTCATAAAAACACATGCCTATGTTTACTTTCTTAAGAGTTTGACCATGTTCACTCTAACATTACGTGTTTGAACCATTTTGAGTCCAGTTCGCACATGGGTGTGAGGTAGGGGTCCAGCACATTCTTCTGCATCTGGCGGTCCCGTCGTTTCAGGACCCATTTGCTCTTGCTTTCAGGGGAGCCGAGCTAGGGGAGGGAGCCCAGGCCGGGCAGTGCTGGAACCTCATACTGTATGTACTGCATCTGGCAATGAATCATCCAAAGAAAATAGACATTTTTAAAAGAAAACCAACATATATTAAAAGGGAAGACTTTCAGACATTTGGAGCTAATTTCTTGTCCCCAAGATATGAAGCAAGAATTTTTTTTTTTTTTTTAAAGATTTATTTGACAGAGATCTCAAGTAGACAGAGAGGTAGGCAGAGAGAGAGGGGGAAGTAGGGTCCCAACTGAGCAGAGAGTCCAATATGGGGCTCGATCTCAGGACCCTGGGATCATGACCTGAGTGGAAGGCAGAGGCTTTAATAAACCACTTGAGCCACCCAGGCCAGGCGCCCCTGAAGCAGGAATTCTAAAGCTGTTTCATAGGAGCCTAGCTGGTACATAGGTGTTTTTGGTTTTTTTGTTTGTTTGTTTCTTAAGATTTATGAAATAGAAATAATGCATGTCGTCTGTAATTGATCAGCCAGTGTTAGCCTAAATGTAATCAAACTGTTGCTGTTGGGTGTTTTCCCCATTTTGGTGCTGGCTTGCACAAAGAACTTTTTAGTTGCTTTTCGTGTAAAGGAAAAAAACAAGTCTGTTCACTTTTTCTTGCTCCCTCCATTGCTCAAGGAACAGGAAGGTACACTGCAGTTAAATTTAGCCAAATAGCGGTACGCAGTGTATGAATAAAACAACTTTTTTGGCAAATTGTTAGGAGAGCATAAAATCAAACCTGTAAACGCCCATCCCCACTGAGAAGGTGGGCGGCTCTGGGGACATGTTCTCCTGAGAGCAGTTGAGAATTGATCCCAGGAAGGGTTTGCCAAGTGTGAGTGGAACAACTTGTTGTTTAAGCAAGGTTGCTGTGGGAGGATGCATCCTGGGAGGCTGAGTTTGTGGGAAGAAATGAAGGTTCCTGACGGGAACTCTGACTGCTGGGTCCCAGGTGCGGGTACCTAGACAGCTGGGGGGGCGGTGGGGGGGGGGCTGTCTTCCCAGCACTGACAATATGAAAACGTCGCTTCCACAGGACTGCGGGTCTGGGGTAGGGGGTGAATGGGGCGGTGCTTTACCAGCATCGAGAGAATCCAAGTCTGAATCAGTCCCGTAAGTAATAGTGTGATGGTCATGGTTCTGGAGCATGTGAATTCCCGAGAAGGCTCTGAGTAATTCCCTATGAAGATGGCAGTCTTGGGGCACCTGGGTGGCTCAGTGGGTTAAAGCCTCTGCCTTCAGCTCAGGTCATGGTCTCAGGGTCCTGGGATTGAGCCCCGCATCAGGCTCTCTGCTCTGCCTGCCTCTCTGCCTGCCTCTCTGCCTACTTATGATCTCTGTCTGTCAAATAAATAAATAAAATCTTTAAAAAAAAAAAAGATGGTAGTCTTGAGGCTTAGAGAGGTTAATACTCTTCCCCAGGTCACACAGCAGGGCCAGGACTTGAAACCAGCCTGTCTGATTTCAGACACGTGACTGGCCACTGTGCCATGAGGAGCCACCGAGCACAGGGCTTCGGGGTCACGTGGGATTCAGCAGTGGTATTGAGCGGGGCATGGAGACCTGCCCAGGCCAGAAGCTGAGGTCTGTGTCCGCAAGAACAGTAGAGGGGGTGATTCCAGAGGAGTCCCATGGTGCTCCGAGGCTCATTTCCGCAAGTGTGACATCGGGGTGACGGGCTCCACTCGTCCCCAGAGACCCGAGTGAGGAGCATGTCACACCATGCACTAGCCCAGGCTTTGCTCCTGGCCAGACCCACTGCTCTGTGGCAGAGCCAAATCTCCTTCCTCCTACAGTGCTGCCTTTCAGGAGAGCCAAGGGAAGGAATTCTTCTGTCTTCAATGGAGTGTAAATGTTCTTTTGTCCTAAGAGGATTAAGCCTGGCTCTGGGAAATGGCTCTAAAACAGGACAGAGTTGAGTAGAGGGACAGGCAAGCATGTAAGGGAATTGGAAGCTGGGTGGGCGACCAGAAGGCAGAGCTTTCCCCGCGGTCTTATGCACAAGGAGGGGCCTGTCTCTCCGGGCTTCCCACCAACCCTAGTGAAGAGGGAAAGAAGATCATTCACAGTCCGCCCCTTGCAAAATGTCCTTCCCACCTGTCCAGAGAACCCACACTGGCTCCAGACGCGCCGCTGGCATTCTTATGTTCCCGCCACATCATGTCCCAGCCTGTCTCTCTCCGTTCAAGGGCTCTGGACTCGTGACCGCATCCTGTGCATTGTCTTCTAATTTTTATAAAACGTTATAGTTAAAATTTTCAGTGGGCCTCACCCGGTCACGACTGCTAAGCTCCCATGTGCAGGTTTGGGGCCGGGGGAGGGGGGCGCGGTGCAGGGGCTGCTGCTGTTCTGCAGCTGACCTCTGATTCCCTCTCCAGGCTGCCTGCCTCTTCCCGGCCGGCCGCAGCGGGCATGGCCAAGGCCAAGGGGATGTGGCCATTTTCCTCAGTTGAAGGGGGCTGTGCCTGGAGAGGTGGCCACTGTTGCCAGCCACACACAAAGCGTGGGCCTGGCCGCGCTCCCTCGTACGGTCAGCTCAAAGCTGACCTCTCATGAGCTGACCTCTCAACCTAACCAACTTCCCCACTGGGGGTTTCTCTATTAGGTGCTTTTTATTTGATGGAATAAATATGACTTTGTGATGGGTTCTCGTGTTTCCCCGTGAACTGGGCTTTGAGCCTGGAGCACTTTAGAAGTCATTAGGCTTTAAGAAAAAAAAGTTATTGAGTTATTGAGTGGGGAGGGGAGACCCCACCAGCTGTTGTGCTTGGGAAAATCAGCTCCCGGGCCACTCCAGGGCCTGAGGGCGGCCTGCCCGATGCCCATAGCAAGGCTCAAGGCTGTTAAAGGGTCTTTAGAATCACTTCCCCTTTTGGTTTTAGGGCCGCAGGAAACCAAAGTCGGCTGAAAGCCTTGGGCTTCTTCCCTCCCCCATCCTGGCCTTGGTGGCTGTCATAGCTAAGAAACGGGGCACTGCTGTGTTTTCATGGGCTCAGGGCCTGCGCAGTATGGTCAGAAGAGGAACCCCTGGGTCCGCCAGGCTCTTCCAGGGGCCTTTCAGGAGGAAAGCACAGTGTCTGCTCCTCAGGGGCACCGAAGGAGTCGGGCAGGAGCCGGCAACCGCCGTGGTGAGCAGGAAACCCCAGGGCGGCCGGCTCGTGGGGGCAGCCCGAGCTCCAAGCCAGCTGTGGCCGCAGCAGGACCAGGGGGTGAGGCGAGCCCGTGGGGGCTGTGCCGTTCATGGCTTTTCTGCGTTCATGGGTCACCTGAGCACCTTCCTTGCTGCTTCCTGTTCTTTGGAAAGAAAGGCCCCTCCAGGCACCAAAAGGCAATGTGGGGTGTCCTCAGCCTGGTCGGGGGCCCAGCCCTCCGGGGGCTTCCCTCCCCTGTTGTATCCCCATCCCTGACTTGCCATGTTCCAGACCATTCTGCCCCCCTCCTCATCCATCCCCTGTGCATCCCCTAAACTGCCATAGCCCCCTGCTGGGTGCAAGGCCCTGTAAGTGCTCCCGGGAGGAGCGGCTGGGGCAGGAGAGTTCTGCAGCGCCCTGTCAGCCCACGTGAGCTGCTGACACACACCGACGGCACACAGACCAGCAAGTGGGCGTGCAAAGCTTGCCTCTGCCAGACTCTTCTGGCAACCGTCCCTTCTTTTCTCATCTTTATTTCATTTTATTTTTCTCAAACATCCCCTTCTGTTGTTGCCATGGGCACATTTTTAGAACTTGAGAAGTGCTCGCATGAAACACACACCACGGGCAGGTAGGGCCTTTTCCGGGAGTCCTGGAGGGACAGCTCTTCCCTTCTCGCCCCTCCCCAGGGCTGGCGCAGGATGCCCAGGAAGGCCCCGGGGCTAGGCCCGCATCACACAGCCCCACGTTCTGGTGGCCGGGAGCTCGGTCAGACAGGAGCATGGTTTCCGATGTCTGACCACTCAGGAAAAGGCTGTGTAGCGGAGAACTGCCTCCGTGTGCCTGGCTTCTTGGAGCCTTTGAGGTGACGGCTGGTGTTTGCACTACACGAACCCCAGCAGCTCCCTCCCTCTCTGGGACGTGGCTCTCCTGGAGGCAAAGCCCACGTCCTAGGGAAGCAGTGACCTTGTGAGTGCCGCGTGGGTTGTTTGCCGTTTTGCATCGGTCGCACCACTTGTGAGAGCGGTTTCACACTTGGCCGACTTGTCCGGGCCCGTCAGGGAGCGGAGTGAGACCAGAGCCCCAGCGCAGGGGTGGGAGAAGGCGAGCGAGGAGGGTTCTCAGGGGCCTCTCTGCGGCGCCGCTCCAGGCTCAGGGAGGTTGCCCAGCGCTCCTGCCAAAGGATGTGGGACACCCCCCCCCCCAGGCTAATTGAAAGCCCCAGGAAACAGACATATGGTAAATGGTAAACACCCTCCACACTCAGTAGTTTCTAGGAAAAATAGTTGGTGTGGGGAGCTCTGGGCGGCGAATACTCGCTTTTCCCTCCTCCATCCTCGGTCGATGAGTCCTGATGACTTGGTCGTCTCCCCAGTTACAGTTGAGAAGGGGCAGAACTGTGTTGTCTCCCCCCACACACACAACCTGCCCCCCGATCTGTCCAAGGCGGGTGGTGACTGGCTGTGAGAGACCCAGCACTCTGAACAGCCGTGTCAGCCACTGGCTCCTGCGCTGGTCGAAGCTCGCTCCCAGGGCCTTGGGGGAGGCACTTCCTCCGTCCGAGCCTGCACCTCTGGGACCTGTGTGGGAGGTCCCCAGTAGGTTGCTTCCTGTCCTGATGGTCTTGGAAATCATGTGTTGGGGGAGTGGCGATGTTAATGCTTTCAGGGGCAGAGGTCAAAAGCCAAGGCTGCCATTTCCGGGACTAGGATGTATGTTGGCCCATGATTGTATGCTTGGTCTTAGGGCACTGAGAGTGGCCTGAGGGATAGGGACCAGGAGCTTGCAGCGTGCTCACCATTCTCTGGTGTTCTGACAGGTGAATGCATCCTTTTAGTCTCCATGGTTCTGAGGCTCTAGGGCCAACCAGCAGAAAGACGGACTTGGGTGGGCTGCAGAAGAGGCCCCAGCTTGGAAGGTAGCAAAGAGAGGGAGGTGTGGTTCTTCTTCTGGTGCCACAAGATCATGTTGGAAGACACTTACTGAGATTCATCTCTTGAGCCACAAAATCCAGACCCGCCCCAAAAGGAAGGGTCCGTCCCTGCTGTGACAAACCCCAGATCAGGATTCTTGATTTGGTGGCTGTGTGTAATTGACAAATGGCCAGTGTTGCTGTGGAGAGAGGAACTTGAAGGCCTGCCCATCTCCTGAGCTGGGATTACCTGTCTCATCAGACTAGATGACGCCTGGGCCAGGGGTCTGTGGCTCTGTCCAGTGCCCAAGGCATGCTGGGAAGTTTGGGAGGTGAATTTTGACCTTGTCCTTGAACATGGGTGTCCTCGGCTGTTCCCAAGCCCAGTGTCCGCCCAGGCCACGTCCCTCCTCCCCTCCTCCCTCCTCGCGTGCTCCAGGACCACCTTTTGGGGAGATCCAGAACAGGAATCACATTTCACCACAGTCAGAAGCAGAGCCTGGGGGCACCGGGTGGCTCAGTGGGTTAAAGCCTCTGCCTTCTGCTCAGGTCATGATATCAGGGTCCTGGGATCGAGCCCCGCATCGGGTTCTCTGCTCAGCAGGGAGCCTGCTTCCCCCTCTCTCTCTGCCTGCTTCTCTGCCTACTTGTGATCTCTGTCTGTCAAATACATAAATAAAATCTTTAAAAAAAAAAGAAAGAAAGAAAGAAAGAAAAACGGGAAGCAAAGCCTGGCTTCGTAGGCTGCTTTGCTGTGAAAATGTGTCCCACAGCAGCCAGCTTGGTTTTCCATCTTGTCCCTGTGGCCCTGAGCCAGTCGAACCTCAGTCCTCTGAGCCTGTCCCTTCCCCGTGACCTTGGGGGAAGTACTTCCTCCTCTGTGTGTTTCAGCCGGTCAGGCAGGAGGTGCTCAGGGCTGGTGCTCAGCCCACCCCAGTGAAAAGCACCTGTTTCAGGAGCTTCTTCGGGGCAGAGGGATTCACCAGAAACACGAGGCCCCCTGGAGACTGGTGAGGATCATGGGCATAAACACTCCAAGCCAGGAGCCACTCTGGGAAGGGTGCGTACAGGTGGCTGGTCAACCCCCACCGGGCCACGTGTGACTATCCAAGGGGCTGATTGCAAGCAAGTCATCAATGGTTCTTGGTTTTGTTTTGAGGCTCTGCTGGAGAAAGCAGTTTCTGACCCTTTTCTCCGTTTAGGGTCTGCAGTGTGGTGTGGACACTGTATAGTTCATCAGACTGGTGACTCAGTTTCCCTGGGTGCTCTGAGGAACCAGTTAAAGCAGCAACAAATGCTTGTCTTTCTGGAGGTACAGAAGTTCTCCTTTTCTCTGAACAGGGTGTTGTAGACACCCACTTCTAATCCTGAATTGGGCACGCACATGTGCACTGGTTTGGCCGCGATCGCCCAGTAAGCCTCGGTGGGGAGAAGGCAGTGGCCAAGGCTCCTGGGAGCCTCCCGCTTGGCCGGCTTTCTGTCCAGCTGTTACCTGAGCTGCAGAGGGGGTGGCCTGAAACCATCTCACTGCGAGGGCCACGACTCATTAAGATCCACCTTTTATTTAAGAAGCTGATCTCCTTATCCCGTGGCCATCTCTCAAGCTTACTTCAGAGAACACTAAAATCAGAGCCAAGGAGTGACTTGAAACCCGGTTGGTCTGTGGGACACAGCCAGCCCTGTGAGCGGTTGCCTTGGAGTTGCCTTGGGGTGGGGTGCTATCACCCCCAGCATCCCGGCCGACCTGTGCCCGTCGGCCCGGTGATGGGTACGATGTGGCGGTTATGAGTGTGTTCGTGGCCCCGTGGAAGATCAGTGTCTCGGGATCTGACTGCCCCCGAGGTGCTGTGCTCCCAGAGCACGGTGTCTGCTCAGAGTCACCCTCCTACCTAGTCAAGCTTCTCATCCCCAGGGGCACTTGGGGCAGCACCTAGAGGGGCTGAGGGTCTTCACGGGATGGCACGGCCATTGCCATGTTCTTTTCCTTTTTATTGCCCAGTGGCTGTTGTGTTCCTGACTCCTGCAGTTTTTCCAGCACTGGCCTGGGGCTAGCCCTTGCTCAGGGTTGAGTTAAGTAATTTTCTGCCATGCAAGGTCCTTGATGGCCTGGTGCAGGGAAACTGTGGAGCTCGGGGCCGCTGGGCTGGTGCTCTGCCCGCAGGCCTCTGCTCGCCCACCAGGCACCTCCTGCGGCCTGGCGCCATCTGGGTTCCCAGCGTCCGTGGAGCAAAAGGTTGAACAACTTCCTTCCAGACCGGGGAGCGACCTGATGATGCAAGGCTCCTAGGGCCCTGGCCGTAAGGCTTAGTTAGCATCAGGTGGAGGTTCTGGGGTGTGCCGAGGGAGGAGTCCAAGAGCTGGGGGCTCCTCCAGATAGTGAGGAGACAGGGGTGCTGTTTCAAAGGCCATGGGAGGGTCTCCACTCCCAGTGGCGGCCTCAGGGCAGGGTGGGGGGAGCTCGGAGTCTCCCGTAGGGTGGAGCAGCCTGGCCCTCAGGGGCGCCTGTGATTATGAATCCTGTGACTGACATGCCCACAGCTCAGCCCTGCTTGGGGCGCCAACCCTGCACACGTCTCCTCGGCCTTACACAGACATGATCCATCCTGGTGACACTTGGGGACCAGCTTCCCCGAGGCTTCTGCAGCATCGGCGTGGGTCGTGTCCATGCTGCTGTCTTTATCAGGTCGCAGGTGCAAGTGCGTGCACGCGCGTGCACACACACACCCGATGGGACAGTCTGCAGTGCCCCCCGCGCACCCTTGCTGGCTCCAGTGTGAGTGTGGATGGCCCGATGCCCTTGCCTTGGACTTTACATGTCCATTCTGCTATGGGACGTTGTTTAGAGCAAAGTTCGAGGCCAGTCTGTTTCCGGGCCGGGGAAGTATCCCAGCTCGGGAGGGCAAGGTCATGTTGGGAGAGGGCTGCCTTCCACATGGAAGGCGGGTGACCCAGCCAGTCATGAAGGTTGACGGAAGCGACAAACCACGGTCCCCACTGTAGAGCCCAGCAGAGCAGAGGGCAGTCCTGAAGTGATGGAGGAGGTCACGGGACCCCTGGTCACAGGCCTGGCGGGGGTGGCATAGGAGGTCCCACTGCACACTGAGGCACTGAGGCCTGAGCCTGGGCCGCGGGCCTGTCCCACTGCACACTGAGGCCTGAGCCTGGGCCGCGGGCCTGTCCCACTGCACACTGAGGCCTGAGCCTGGGCCGCGGGCCTGTCCCACTGCACACTGAGGCACTGAGGTCTGAGCCTGGGCCGCGGGCCTGCCCTCCCTCCTTCTGGGGCCTCCGTCCATCTCCCGGCTCCCTTCTGACCTTCACCTTCCTTTTCCGGTTTCGAGAGGGGATCGGGCTCACTCAAGAGTGGCAGACACACGTCCCCCCAACCTTGCACGGGCACTCACTGGGGCATCATGACCAACAGGGACTCGGAGGCTAAAAGGGCTGAGATCCGTTAGTGAGGTCTGCCGTGGGTGCAGAAAAGGCACGCGTGTGTTTGCGTCCCTGCGGCGGGTGTGCTGTCCTTCCTTCTCTTAGGGGCTGACGCACCTCCGCGGTGCCTAAGGGCGGCTCCCTTCCAGCCTGAGCTGCATTTTTGAGGTGTGCTCCTCTAATCTCTGTGCTAGAAAAGTTGGCCCTCCCACAGTTGGCCCTGATTAAAACCCACTTTGTGTTCCCGGTTGTGAAGCCACCCAGGGAAAAGCTGTTTACTCCACTAGCCGATTCCCGGTGCCTTTGGAGCTGCTGAGGGGAGCGGGTGCCCAGAACCATGCCCGCCCCGCGTGCCAGAGCCCGTCGGAGAGGAGTGAGGCCAGACCCCACTCTGGGGAGTCCGCGTCGGAGAGGCGCTGCTGCCAAGCGGGGTGGGAGCTGCGAGCTGCTATTGGTCTCCGGAACCGACCCAACTTAGGTGTCGGCTGGGACACGTGCTGTGTGTGGGATGTGCACCTGCTCTCGGCCCTTGACCCTTAGACTGAGAGCGTCCGTTCCTCCACCATCACCTCCAGCCAGGCCAAGCCAGCCTCCCCCGTCAGAACCGTCCAGCTGTAAGACGAGACCGCCCGAGAAAAAATCGAGTTCTCCATTCGCGGTGGGGGACACATACGTGTGTGTGTCAAGTTCTCCACATGATCCCGTGGTCTGGGCAGGGTGGCCACCGAGAAACGCGTGTTTGCCTGAGGAGAACACAGACAGCGACGTGGACCCAGAGATGAGGTTTCTAAGAGGAGCTGTGTTTTTTAAGCCCGAAAACAGTGCCATGCTTACCAACACACATTCTGTTACAGTCGTGGCCTTGAAGACTCACCCTCGTCTTGCTCATGTTCCTTCTCATGAAAGGCAAGGGTGGCTGCCGTGGGCATGGGTGCCCAGGCCTCCGGACACAGGGACAGTTACTGTGCCTTTGCCGGCTTAACAGACCCACCTTCTGAACAAGCAGGATAGTTTTGGCTGAGACCCCGTGGCTGACTGTGTAGGACCATTTTTACTACGTGGATAAACCATATTTACAAGCAAGGAAGACCTCTCTCCTGGACATGAGGCTTCTGGAACCCCGTGCACTGGGGTAGAGGCTGGGACCCCCACCCAACACAGCCATGTCTGCAGGTCGAATGCCAAATGTTGGATGCAGGTGTATTTACGACCCGAGGTCAGCGTCAGCTCCCCAGTTTGACCGAAGTCATGAGCTTCAGCTCCAGACTGTGGAAATGCAGGTCTGCAAAATTGGCCCTTTATCAGGCCTTTGATCTGAGTCTGTGTCTGGCCTTCTGGAAATCGGGACTGCTGAGCCCAGCGAGGAGGGTTGGTTGGTGCAGGGGTGCGGGAAGTGACTTTGGTTGAGGGGCACCTGCATTTAAACTTTTTTTTTTTTTTTAAGATTTTATTTGTCAGAGAGAGAGAGAACACAGGCAGGCAGAGTGGCAGGCAGAGGCAGAGAGAGAAGCAGGCTCCCCACTGAGCAAGGAGCCCGATGCGGGACTTGATTCCAGGAGCCTGGGATCATGACCTGAGCCGAAGGCAGCGGCTTGACCCACTGAGCCACCCAGGCGTCCCGAGGAGCACCTGCATCTGAGGGGAGGCCGTTCATGGGTGCGGGGACACCAGGATCGGATCCCCATGAAGCGGTCATGGCTGGGGAGGCTCCAAATGCAGACCTGAGTGTCCTTTCCCACCCGTGAGGATGGGAGCCCCACGTGCTGCCCTCTGCTTTCCAAACCGCCTTGCGGGTTCTGGGAACTGAGGATCCATTCGATGGGCTCTGGGGTCTCTGGCTAAGCATGTCACACGGTGCATTTTATCTCCGATCTTTCTCAGGGCTCCGTGGATCTCGTGGTTCTTTCCAGGTGCTCATTCCAGTGTCCACTGCCCGAACAGCTGGTGCTGGCCCTGCGAGGCCTGGCCTGTGTTTTTTGGCCCCGGAGCAGCAGAGAAGGCCTTGGTGCAAATCCATGCTGCTTGTGGCAGGTCTTCCACCCCCCAACCCATCGTCAAAGCGTACTTGGCCAGTTCCTTGGCCAGGCGAGCAGGGGGTGACCCCGCACCGGTGGAGCGGTCACTTGTGACTGTCATTCTGGCCGACCCAGCACAGATGTTGGAGGGCTGCGGTCTGGGGATGGTCAGCAAGATCCGGTCAGTTGTCAGGCCTCTGCCTGCTGGCCAAACATGTTTACTGGGGCCACTTCGCTCTGGGCTAAAACGGCTTCGTTTCTGAAATCTTGAAACAGCAAAATCAAAAAAGCCTCCGGGTTGACAAGCAACAGAGATCAACTCAGATCTTCAAAACCGAGGCAGAGTTCTGTTGGGAGCGCATCCGTGGCATCTCACACAATGTCTGGAAAGGCAGAAAATGGGTCTCGGACCCCACAAGGTGATGTCGTTGTGGGGTATCGTTTTCCTCCTCACTCACTCTGCTTAGGGAAACCTGTCCCGTTCAGCCAGCTGCAGCCCACTCAGACTGTGTCGTCTGGCAAAGAAGCAGCTCCTGGGAAACCTGCTATTCAGATAAGGTGGCTTTGAGGTTGGTTGACCAAAGAGCTGCCAGGGTCCTCCCTGGGGACCTCCCTTTCCTCCTTCCGGATCCATGGGGCCCACGGACTTGTTTTGCCCTGGACCATCAGCCACTTGTTGCAGAACGCCAGCAACACGGCCTGGTGCCATCTGTGTTTTCCACTGAATGTGTCTGATTTCACCACGTCTCACGTGCAGCTGCAGCTGTAGGTAACACCGGGCCCAAGGACAGCCGTCAGAGCTGGCCTAGAGCTGGGGCACCGGTCCCTGATGGGGAGCACATCTCTGCTTGTGCAGAGGCGAGCCTGAAACCAGCAAGTAATTGACACCAGGGGAGCCAGCGTTGCCCTGCAGAGTTAATGCTGGACAAGTTGTTGAAAGGAATGTGCTGATAGGGGTTTTGTGTGTGTGTGTGTGTATGTGTGATGTGTCTAACGGCACTGGAATTATTCTGAAATAGAAGGCGAGATTGCAGAAAGGGAGTAGTCGCTTTGATTCGGGAGCCACCAGGACCCCCGGCTCCTCATCAGATATTTCCTCGGGCTCTGTTGGGTCCCTGGGACTGTGTGAGGTGGCTGGTGGTTTTCCTCGGTGTGGCCCATGGTTATGCTTGGCTCTGTCTCCCTGGCCATAAAATGGGAAGAAGAGTAACACAGTGGGCTTCTGAATGTCAGTCTTGGGGTTTGAGCCATGTCTGGTGATTGCTACTCTAGCTTTTGGGCACAGCCCTCCATTTTTAGTTCATTCTCATTAAAGATTCATCATGCCCTGGCTTTCCTCCCCAAGTTTCTCTAGATTCCCCTGGCTGCAGAGGAGATGGGGCACTCCCCCCAGGCCCCCCATTTCCCATAGTCCCTTGAAAGGTTATCTTCAGTAACACATCAGTTGCATCCTAGTAGACAAAAAATGACTCCAGTTGTTAGAAGCACTGAGAGATGCGTCGGTTAACGTGAGGCAAGATGGAAAATCTGCTGACAGCTTCACCTGGCTGGCATTTCCAAGGCTCTTGTGGGAACCTCTGCCCCAACTTCTGTGAGGCTGTAGCGACAACAGGTGCTGTGTGGGGTGTGGCTTGAATTTCGCTGGGTTCTCCGGTGTGCAGGTAGATGGGAGCTTCGCGCTAGCATGGCACGGTCCTTTTGTCCATAGAATGAACTTCAGCAATGCCTTGGCTAAGCTTTCTCTCATCCTCTGTACTGGGGTTTCGTGCAGCCCCTATACCTCGTGCCGACACACGGGAGTCTTGCCCGTTCCCACCACGCATGCAGCCACCCCCCGCTCAGCATCCATCCCCAGCACAACCCCGTGGGCCTCTCCCTTGCCATCTTTCCCATACAGGGCTTACAGCCCATACCTGAGCCCGGGGCCTCATCTGGGAGCCCCTGGCTCTTGGACAAGCCTCAGCTGCATTCTGCCTGCCCAGCCTGAATGAGGGCAAAGGGTGCATCTCGCCCAAGAGGAGGCGACCCAAGCCAGGGAGGGGGGGCGATCGCTAGGCAACCTGGAGCTTGTTGCCCAGGTAACGGGATCCATGCACTGATGCTGTGGACGGACATTTCTGTGATGAGGCCCCTCAGCCTCTCCAGATGTCTTGGATGGCTCTAGAAGCCTGCCTTGTGCCTGCCCGTCAATTTCCTCTGTGGCTGCTTTTTAATTAACAACTTGGATTTCTTACCATGATCACGAACTCCGTGAACGCGGTCTGATGAACACCCTTGCCGGCACCTCTGGAGTCCGGTCAGGGTGTTCTGCACCCTGTGGGAGGAGTAGCCTGGGACAGGCCGGTGAATCTGGCCCATAGTCCAAGACCATCAGTCCCGTGGGAGTCCGACCTGGGCTTGGCAGCAGCTGTGGGAAGTGAAAGAACCTGATGGAAGAATCCTTTCAGGATTTGGTCAAAATCTCACCCTTTTCTTGGCCAAAAGGAAGGGCAGAGGTAGGACCTTTAAATGTGTGCACATCAAGTTCACACGAGCTGCGCCCCCCACTTCAGCTGCTTATTCCAGGGGCCACTTCCCGTGCTGTGCCCCGGGGTCCTCCTTCTACTAAAGGGGCTAGGGATGAGACGAGAGGCTGTAGGCCACCATGCGAATTACTGCCCCTCACTGCCCTCTGCAGAGTTGGGGGTAAAAGCTGGTCTCCAGGGGTCCTGATTCACAATGGCACCCTTGGTCTTTGGGGAAACCTCCATTCGTACACACCCACCTTGACCTCTTGTGGAGCCCGCCTGCCAGTTAGGCCAAGAAGAACACTAGCCAAGGGCTTATCAGTCCCCCAGCAAACAGCTTTGGTGCCCCAACCCCCACCTGCCGTGGGGGACAGAGGCTGGTGAGGATATGGGGGAGGGGAGCCCCCGTTTTCCCACCAGTACAGAGGACGTGGGGGCTCAGCTTCACGTGGATGTCCTGCTTCGGGGCCCCAGGCTCTGGGTTAGGCGGTAGTTTGGTTACCACTCAGGCTCGGAGGGACTGATCCCTCGCGAGTCCCAGCTTGGGACTAGAGGAAGACACTCCCATGGGGTGCGGGAGCCACGACCTGTCCATCTGGTTTCATTTTGTACCCCCTCATGTTTGTTTGGAAGGTGTTGGAGTGGTAAGGGTTTGGGGGGAGCCCCTGCGGGTCCGGCTGGTGCTGGGAGCAGGTGTGTTGGAAACAGATGTCCTTGGCCCGAGTTCCACGGGCTGCACGGTGGTTCCTGTTCGCTGTACTTGACATTGCTCACGAAGACCCAGGTCTCCCTCAGACATCCACCCAGGCAGACCCAGCAGACAGATGTTCCCCCGCCGTGGTCTATGAGCCAGGGGAGCCCAGGTGGCTTTGTGGGTTTGTGGTCCACCCAGGGAGTCGGGAGGAAGCCCTGGGGTCCAGCAGACCTGATGGATGTGGGTACAGGGGTGCCCTGTCCCCCAGTGTGGGACAGGCCACTGTGCCCGCCTACCCCGTCACCCTCCCGTCCTCACAGGTATCCGCCCCCAGATCATGAACGGCCCCCTGCACCCCCGCCCCCTGGTGGCGCTGCTCGATGGCAGAGACTGCACCGTGGAGATGCCCATTC
This sequence comes from Mustela putorius furo, assembly GCF_011764305.1. Classification (NCBI taxonomy): domain Eukaryota; kingdom Metazoa; phylum Chordata; class Mammalia; order Carnivora; family Mustelidae; genus Mustela; species Mustela putorius. Next base: position 6,935,064 of record NW_025422057.1, read on the forward strand.
TGAAGGACCTGGCCACCGTGGCCTTCTGTGACGCACAGTCCACTCAGGAGATCCACGAGAAGGTGGGCCCCACCCCCACCCCAAACGCCACCTCCCTGTCCGCCCTCCCCCTCCGCTGTCACCCACGGTCCCCGGCAGCCAAAGCACAGCCCCAGGCCACTCAACCTGGGGAGCGATCACACCCGCGCTGCCCCCTCTGCGGGGGGTGCCAAGTCGGGGTGGGGGGGGTGGGGCTCCAGCCTTGCTCTGCTCGCCCCGCCTCAGGTTCTCAATGAAGCTGTCGGCGCCATGATGTACCACACCATCACCCTCACCAGGGAGGACCTGGAGAAGTTCAAGGCCCTGAGAGTAATCGTGCGGATAGGCAGCGGCTACGACAATGTTGACATCAAGGCCGCCGGCGAGCTCGGTGAGTGCGTGGGGCCGGGAGCAGCTGTTCAGAGGGAGCCTTGTTGGGCGCCCCCACCCCCCACCCTGAAAACACGGGCGGGAGCGCACCTGCCGGACCCCAGGACCCCACCCGGCGCCAGCACTGGCTGGGCCAGGCTGTCTCACGTGGGAAGGACAGAAGCCAGATGAGCCAGGGGCCTGTCCTTGCGGTGGGGACCCCGTGAGTGGCCACAGGCCAGCGCTGGCTGGTTGGGACCCATCACCCGGAAAGGCCAGAGCTGGGCGCACAGCGCGGGGCTCAGAAATGGGGTGTCGGGCGTTCCTGGTCTCGAGTCCTGGCAGAGAGCTGTCCACCCAGAAACCTGCTCGGGTCGGCGCCGATGCGGGTGAAGTGGAGCCCGGCACCTCCCGCTCAGCCCTTGTCAGACAGGGCAGGGTCTCCACAGAAAAGCAGGGGCAGCAGGTGGACCCCCACAGGCAGGTTCCCAGAGGTGGGGCCGCGGCCCTCTGCGTGGTCCCCGTCCTGTCCCAGCCGCTGCCGTGGGCTCTGCGTGTGAGGAGAGTTCACGGAGCGTGGACAGCAAGTGGCCCTCGGCTGGCCTGCTCGCCTTGCGAGGGTCCAGGGTCCTCCCATATCGGCTCCTCTGCTCATGTCCTTGTCACGTTTGCGATGTGCCGGATCCACGCCCGGGTGCTTGGGCCTGTGCTCCACCCACGTCCAGGGGCACCCGAAGTCCTGGGGCCACTGGCAGATGTCTAAGAACTCAGGCCTCTGCGGTCCGACAAGCTGTGGCCGTGCTGACACCCCGGCGGCCCTGTGGGTCTTGTCCGTCCCCACCCCTCTGAGGACGCAATGGATCCCAGCATCAAGCGCTTATGGCCTCCGCTTCTTCCTCCTTCGTCCTGGCCTGGGGTTTTGAGTGAAGTTGCCTGGTGTCCTCAAGTGGTTCGTTCCCCCACTTGAATTGGGGGTGGGAGCTGGGGAGAGGGAGCCTGGCCGGTGTCGAGTCTCGTGCTTCTTCATGGTGGCGCTCAGGGGCTCTGAGCCTGGAATATGGCAGTGGGGTCACCCCATAGGTGAACCCCAAAGGAAGAGGCAAGAGGTGGTCGTTCCCCAACAGATGCCTTTTTCCCCGCCCCCATCCTGGAAGTGGGGGCGCTGTGTGGCAAGGGGCTTGGAAGATCTTCCCTACACCAAAGCGAAAAGGGGTGGCATCAGAATCCAGACTCGTTATGGGGCCTGAGGGAAGCGACGGCTTCCTGTGTTGGCCCTGAGCGCTTGCTTCTGGCCTCGGGGTGCCCCTGAGCCCGCCTTGGTTGCAACAAAGAAACTTGGGTGATAGGAGTCCTCAGAAGCACTTCTAGCATTCCCTCAAATTTTCCATCTTTCCCGGGCGCCAACAAGAATGTTTTTGTTTGGAAACAAATGTTCTTTGTGCTCTTTGTAGAGCTGCCATCCCGAGTTCAGACAGCGACGGAGAATATCGTTGAACCCACAGAGCGGGGGCGGGGGGTCCTCAGACCTGCTTCCCTGCACCCGCCCCGCCGTCCGCGTGTCCGCCCCTCGCCGCCCAGGCTCGGGTGAGGTGGTGGCGTGGAGTTCCCTTGCTGGGAAGCAGCTGCTGCTTTCCAGGGCGACATGGCAGGTCTCCTGAGCGAAACGTGCAGTCCCTCCACGTGCACATGCTCCCCACGCAGCCGGCCTGGGCCAGGGGGGCACCTTGTTTTCCTACAACCAAAGGTGCCCCGCTCCCCCGGCCACACGGCTGCCCTCGACAAGGGGGCCCGGGTGGAGGAGACCGTGTTCCTGGGGCCCTGCAGTTCGGAGCAGCGGGCAAGGATGTTGGCTGTGGGGTTTCCATTGATCCTGGTGCGTGTGGAATTTGGAGAAGGGACATGGGCCTCTGTCCTGTCTCCAGATTGCACTGCACACAGCACTCTGTCCCCAGACTTGTGCAAATGAGGACAGTGGCTGTTACGTGCTGCTGGTGTCTGGGGCCTGCAGTGTGGCCTTCGAGGGAGGACGCTCCCTTCTCAGTGCTCGCGGGAGCCTTTGCAGGAAGACCGTGGGCCGGACTGGAGGCTCAGAGTGGAGAGCGGGGCGAGCTCAGGAAACAGCTGTGTCCCCTGCCCGGAGCAGTTAGAGGGATTCAGCCCATCTGCAGGGGATCCCCAAGAACCGGGAGCAGGGGGAGCTGGGAGGTTGCTGGAGGCCTCTGAGCTTGTGAGCCTCTCTCGGGCTCCTTTATCTGGCTTCCACTTCAGCAGCGGGGACAGCAAAGAGTGAAACTGTTGATGGAAAAAGCAGCTCAGCCACTGGGCTCGGGCCTTGGGGTGAGACGGCTGTGACTCTTGCCCTACAGATGGTAGAAGCTTCTCACCTTGGCCTTTGGAGGTGCCCTGACCTGAAGAATGGTTTAGAAATCATCAGGGCTTTGGGGGTGTCAGAGGAAGGTGCCCATTGCCCTTGGGGCAGGACGGTCCCTCCTGGTGCCCACAGCCTCTCCTCCAGTTTTTGGTCTCTGCAGCCAAGGAGCGACATGTCAGAGTTCAAGGGTGCAGGCTGAGCTGTTGCCTCCTGTGCCCTTCCAGGGAGTGGGCAGGTGCGGTGCTCTGTGTCACATGGACCCGCACGGGGACCCCCTCCTCCGGCACATCCCCTCCAGTCTCGGCTCCCGGGGCGTAGCTGGTCCCAGGCCCAGGTGGTTGCCTGGGCAGTGGCCAAGGGTCCACACTCTGCTCCTTCACTGTCGGGGCCCTCTTGCTGGGCTCCGGCCACACCACCTCAGGTTCCTCAGAGGGCTGGAAAACATCATGGCAAACGATTTCCATGAGCCCTGGCTTCTGGTGCAGTCCAAGTTCTAAGCTTGCCTGTTTCATATGGAGTGGCCTCCTTTGTGGCTGTTGGCAGAACAGACTTCTAGCTCGTGGAAATTTCGGCAGCCTAGATCTCAGTCACGTTGTCCCTCCAGCAGGTGGCTGGGGCCAGATGGGACCAGGTGGGACACTCATGCGGGTTTTCACTCTCCGAGCTGTCTGTCCCCCTCAGGGCATCACTGAGACCCTGGACCTCAGGGCCGCCCGCGTGGAGAGGTCACACAGATGCTAGAATGGGGTGCTCAGCACAGGGAGTCCTGTGGTCCTCTCTTCCCTCCCGTGGAGTCGCAGTGGCTCCGGTGCTCTTGTCCCCACTGGCGGGCTTGAGAAGGAAGAGGAAGGCAGGGCTGCCTTCTTGGGGACCCTGCCCCGTGTGCTCCTGGGGTCTCAAACCTGGGATTCACAGGCGGTTTTCTGAGCTGGTCTGACAGGCTGCCTGGATACCTGTGTCCCCCAGAAAGCTGCTTGTCTGGCAGACTTTGCATTCTTCCCCAAACACCCTTAACCGAGGAAGGTCAGTGCCTAGCTCTGCCGGCCTGAGCCGTGGCCTGGGGCTGAATTCAGGAATCGGCTCTGTCCTGGCCGGGCCTGGGGCCCACGTTGAGGGGGACGTGCTTTTTCAAAACAAGTATTAACATTTCATCCCACGGGAAGGAGTCAGGTCAGCTCTCACGAGGGGCTCTGCGGCTCGGCTCCTGCTGCTCCACGGCGGACACGGGCAGGTTTCCAGCCTCTGGGCTGCTCGCCCCTTCCAGCTGCCCACCGCTCGCTTCCCAGAAGCACCAGGTGTAGGAGCAGAGGGCAGGCGGGATATGGGCTGAGTGCGGGTCGGGGGCTGCGGCAGGGCTGGAACGGGTGTGGGGGCTGGAGGCCTCTGAGCATCGGAGCCTGACCTGCCGGCAGCTGAGGGGCCAGCTCCACCTCCCCGGCCCTCAGCTGGGCGCATGGTGTGCCCTGGAGCTCCCCCTTCGCCGAGGGTCCTCACGCGGGGCCTGGCCCTGTCGTCTCCAGGCATCGCCGTGTGCAACATCCCGTCGGCGGCCGTGGAGGAGACAGCGGACTCCACCATCTGCCACATTCTCAACCTGTACCGGCGGAACACGTGGCTGTACCAGGCGCTGCGGGAAGGCACACGGGTCCAGAGCGTCGAGCAGATCCGGGAAGTGGCCTCGGGAGCGGCGCGCATCCGCGGGGAGACGCTGGGCCTCATCGGCTTCGGTAGGTACCGCTGCCCAGCCCCCAGCCCTCTCCGGCCAGCCCCAGGAGCTGGGTCTTCAGGGCTGGGCAGGGAGCGGGCAGCGCGGGGGGTGGTCTCCGGCTGGGCGACGGGTAAGGCCGTGTGCCCGCAGATGGCCCTGGGCAGGGGCTGCTGGAGGTGCCCTGGAGAGAAACCAGCAGGCTTGGGGCTTGAAGGGGAGCTGGTGGCTGAGCCTAGACCTGGGCCATGAGCAAGGCCCAGCCCCTGGAGGCCCTCAGATGCCAGGCCAGGGTGGCAGCAGGGAGTCCCTGAATGATTCTGAGCCGGAAGGTGCCGCGGTCCGGCCGTCCGCTTAGAAAGCTCGGGATGGAGGCAGGGAAAGGTCTCCCAGGAGTCCGCTGGTGGCCCTGTGAGCATCTTGCACGGGTCCCCAAGGACAAGGTGAGCTGTGACAGGAAGCAGCCTGATGACCTGGTGCTGACAACACGGGGGCTCCAGTGGGCCACACTGCACGCAGGGGCCCTTGCTTTTCTGCAGAAGCTCAGCCCCGCTGCTCGGCCATTCTGTGACCTTGAGGAAACTCGCTGACCTTTCTGCCTCAGTGTCGCAGTCTGTACATCAGGAAGGGCTTGAGCCCGGGACTGCCCCTCAGGATTCAGAGGGGTCAGGAGAAGCACGTGGGGTGGGTCGCAGGTCCTTCGCAGGCTGTCACTCGACCCTGCGTTCAGCGCTCTGTTTCCCGAAAACCAAGGGTCAGGGCCCCTGGAGTGGGAGCTGGGTTTCTTCGGGGCGCGTGCACCTCACTCCCCAGGGTGAGTTAAAGACCCCAGGTGTCAGGGTGACCTCGCTCATGAAGGCGATCTTGCACAGGGTTTACGAAGGAGTCCTCACTTGAGGGGCCGCGCAGAGGAAAGGCGGAGGCGCCGTGGGAGGGCCGCAGCGCCCTCTGCTGGCCCCGCTGGGCCTCCCGTTGCTCTGCGCGGGGCTCCAGGGGACCGTTCTCAGGACGGCGCCGGCCTTCCGACACCCCGCGTGGCTGAGCCTTCGCCGGCTTTTGCCGGACTCCGATGGGAAGGGGCCTGGCCGGAGGCTGCCCGGTGCCTCCCCCGAGGACAGTCACTTGCTGGAGGCTTCGTCCGCTGAGAGGCCGCAGCGGCAGGATGCGGAGTGGGGGGCGGCCCGGCCCGAGCGTGGCCCCAGCGGGGGCTGGAGGGGGGATGGGGCTCGGGCACAGCCAGCCCGGCCACCGGGTACATGCAGACTTTTTTTTTTTTTTTTTTTTCAGGCCAAGCCAGTTGGCTTCTGCCAGGCTCAGTTTTTGCAAGTTAGTAGCAGAGTTAAGTCACTGGGTGTCGGAGAAACTTAGGAACGCCTCCTGGCTAACGGGACGCCCGCGAGATGAGGGCTGGGGACTAAGGAAGAGCAAAGGCTGGAAAAGCACGCGGGGCCCCCGCCGGAGAGCCCCGGCTCCAGGCCGAGTGGGGGGGGCGGGGTCGCATGCCCCGTACCTCGGGGACGTCGGGGGGCTGTGGAGGTCGCCCGCGCCGTTCCTCCCCTGCCGTGCCCGCCTCCGGGCTGGCGTGTGCGGCTGCGGGCCCTGGGGGTGAGCGGGCTCTGGTGCCCCCGCGGCGGGCCTCCCGCCCAGGCTGCCCTGCGCCGCCCGACGGGAGCCCAGCAGGAGCGGGAGACAGTCCGCCCCCATGTTGCCCTCACGTGGGCTTCCTGTTCGGGCAGCGACACCTGCCCTGCGTCGTCCTCCTTCCCCTGCGCCACTGCGCGGTGGCTTCATCCGAAGACGGATTGTGTGTGCTTCCCGGAGGAGGCCGCTGCGGCCGAAACAGCTCTGGGAGGCAGGAGGCGCTGGCTCTGGGGTTTCATGGGGTTCCGTGGGTTTGTGCAAAGGACGACCCCTGGGAGTCAGGGAGGCTGTTGGGTGGTGTGGGTTACTGACCCGCTGGAGGGGGCCTGGGGCTCCCCGCACAGGTCAGAACCAGCCGACACACCCGAGAAGTAGCTGCCCAGTGAGTCCGGTGCCTCTCTGCGCTCAGGACCCTCCGCAGGGGTCTGTTTTGACCACTCCCACCCCACCCCCGCCTTCATGAGCAGACCCAGTGCTAATGGGCAAGTGACTGTTCTCTGTCACTGCCCCCGCTGTCTGGGGAAAGGAAGCTTGGCTTAAGGCTGCTGTGGACCCAGGAACATCAGGGAGAGCGAAATCTGGGTGGGAGACTACAGGAATGGCTGGCGCTGGGGGAGGGACACATGGCATTCACCAGAACATTCTCTCTAGCTGTGCTGACGTTTGAAAATGTCCATCGTGGGCACCTGAACACACACGCCCCCCAGCGCAGACAGCGGGCCCCTGCACAGGTCACCCAGGAAGCCGAGGAGACATGCGGGCCGAGCGCGTCCCCAGGCTTCAGTTACGCCGCTCCCCCGGCTGGCGGTCGTGCTGCCGGCGGGGACAGCTCAAGCCCCCACGTGGCATCCGGAGCGCTGAGCAGTGGCCGGCGGGACAGTGGACTCGCTCACCTGGATGCTTGCTCTCTCCGCACAGGTCGCACGGGGCAGGCGGTTGCTGTTCGAGCCAAGGCCTTTGGATTCAGCGTCATCTTTTATGACCCCTACTTGCAGGATGGGGTCGAGCGGTCCCTGGGCGTGCAGAGGGTCTACACCCTGCAGGACTTACTGTATCAGAGTGACTGCGTCTCCTTGCACTGTAATCTCAACGAGCATAACCACCACCTCATCAATGACTTTACTATAAAGCAGGTAACGGACATAGATACCCTTAGCCCCTGGAGACTTCCATCAAAGCAGAAGGGGGTGGGGCGGGAAGTAGTCCATGGACACCTGCGTGAAAAGGAAAGACCATCCCCCAGGACGTCAGTGAGGGGCCAGATGAGGCCCCAGCACGGGATGGGCCACCTGGAGCTGGGCCAGACAGGGGCTGGCCCAGGACCCAGCAGGGACCTGTCTCAGTCGGGTTTGGCCTCCCAAGAAGCAATAGGCAGGTGACCGGTCCTTAGGGTGCGCTCTGAGGATACAGAGAAACTGATCCAGCTGTCCCCAACACCTCGCAGTCCCCTTCTGCCCAACCTGCTGCACACACACCCAACAGCCAAACCAGCCAGAGTCCTCCGGCCACGGCTTCTGTCAGCCTCGGGCAGGTGCCTTCCAGCGTGGTGGCGTCTGACGGCCTTCCTTTCGTCCCGCAGATGAGGCAAGGGGCGTTCCTCGTGAATGCGGCCCGCGGCGGGCTGGTGGATGAGAAGGCCTTAGCCCAAGCCCTCAAGGAAGGCAGGATACGAGGGGCAGCCCTCGACGTGCACGAATCGGAGCCTTTCAGGTGGGTGCGCCGGGCTTCCGGCCTCGCGCGGTGACCCCGGGGCCTGCTGCTGCCCTGAGCGCCCCCCACACTGGGACTGTGGGGCACGTCCCCAGAGCAAGGGCCCCCGGGGAGGAAGCTGGAGACCGTCTGACGGCCTCTCTTCTGAGGACGGTGCTGTACTTTGCGTGAGTGTAAAAGCTCCAGAGGGCCCCGTGGGGGGGGGGGGGGTCAGAAAGTGTCTCAAAGGAAGAACCGTGTGGAAGTCTGGAGCGACTGTGCACTCTGCTGACACGTGCGCCCTGCCGGTCCTCCGGGGAGCCTTTCTCCTGACACCTGCTTTAGCAGTTCCGATCAGTACGTTCTTTTTTTTTTTTAAGATTTTATTTATTTATTTGACAGACAGATCACAAGTAGGCGGAGAGGCAGGCAGAGAGAGAGGAGGCAGCAGGCTCCCCGCTGAGCAGAGAGCCCGATGCGGGACTCGATCCCAGGACCCTGGGATCATAACCCGAGCTGAAAGCAGAGGCTTTAACCCACTGAGCCACCCAGGCGCCCCGATCAGTACGTTCTTAAATTCTCAGCCTTTAGGAAACGTACTACCCCCCGTTCCTCCATGCAGGCAAACTGGCCAGTAGGCTGCTTGGCCCGAGCTCTTCTCTTGGTGAATGGGGTAGGGCGCGACAGTCTTCTCATTTGCTGTTTGTGTGCATTTACCTAGCTTTGCTCAGGGTCCTTTGAAAGACGCACCGAATCTCATCTGTACGCCCCACACAGCTTGGTACAGTGAGCAAGCCTCGCTGGAGATGCGGGAGGCGGCGGCCACCGAGATCCGCCGGGCAATCACAGGTGAGCCCCGGAGCCCTGCGGCTCAGCCACCCCAGGCCTGATAAGGCGGGCTGGGGGTTAGAGAGGCCTGCTGCTAAGGGCACAGGAGGTTTTAGGGATCAAGTCGATGACATGTGGAAGGAACTGGGCCCAGTTAATCCAGGCTTTGCACTCGATTTCAGAGGAAACGGGTTCCTTTTGCACCAGTCAGCATTAAACATGCAAACTGTGGAGGGAGTTGGGAATGGGGGGCAGGGGCTCCTTTCTGTTCCAGAAGGGTGGAGTGGGCGGGAGTGAAGAGCTCAGGACTCAGGCCCCACGACTTCACCTTTTCTGAAAATTAAAGGGCTGGCCCTCATTCTGGAGTGGAAGACTCTACACTCGGGTTTCCATAGTTCAAACATTATAGGGGGTTCCCCCAGCAGCAACTACTGTGGTCTCTAACTCCCTGTGACCTTAAAAAAATACATCTGGTAATTTTAATCATCATATTCCAGGTCGCATCCCAGAAAGCTTAAGAAACTGTGTGAACAAGGAATTCTTTGTCACAACAGCTCCCTGGTCAGTAATAGATCAGCAAGCAATCCATCCAGAGCTCAACGGCGCCACATACAGGTGAGGAGTGGAATGGCACTGACCTCGGCTGGAGCCCCCTTGCCCCCCTACTCTGGGGAGAGTGGGGCGGCGAGGCGGAAACCACCGCAGACAGCTCCCTGCATGGAGTCTGTGCAGTCCTCACATTTTTTCCGATGCCCAGTTTCTGTGGAGCAAACACCATTCTCCGGATACAACCTAGAATTGGGGTTCCTATTTATGAAAGGAGTGGGAACGGGCATGCATTCCCCCAAAGGCTCTGAACACTGGGGGGAATGACTGGTGCATTCCAAGCCACTTCAAAGGCAGAGGGCTTCTGGGTGAGAAGGTACCAGAAAGATTTTCGGGGGAAGGGCTTGTTGATGAATCTGTTTTCTAATTTGAATTCTTCTGGCCCAGAGCCCACATAGCCCCTGGAAGGGAGCAAGGTTTCACTGGTGATAGTTCCCCATGGTTCAGTCCCCCCACCATGGCTGGGCTCACAGGGAAATCAGTGTTCTGCTTTTATAAAAGAGCTGCAGCCTTGAATTCCAGAAGGAAACTTCTGTCTTGCTTACTGTAGCCCACGGTTGCCCGGTCCCTGGTGGTATTCACTTACCGGGCTGGAGCTTTCTCCCCTGGGGCCCAGCCTTGGCACTGTGCGGTGTGTCTCGGCTCTAGCTGTTGCCTCACATCGCCCGCTGTGAACCGCTGCTCTAACCATGGGGCCGGGGAGGTGTAACTAGCGTAGGGAGGACCCCTAGGTGAAGGCTCTCCTCCTGGGTCTCGTGTTTTTCTCTGCGTTTCAGTTTGCCGTGTTCTGTTAATGTCCCACCCCTATCATTGCTTGAACCTGCCTCTGCCCCAGGGTCATGTTCCTTATTGTTGGCAGCCTGTCCTTTAAAGGCCACATTTTACTTCTTCCCTTTGCCAGACCGAGACTCCCCGGCCCCATGAAATACAACATATGCTTAAGGCCTGTAGCTCCCCCAAGTCGCAGAGGGTCCCTGATTTCTGACCAGCCAGTGAGCGGCTGTGTCAGGCCGTAGGTTGGGAAGCCATGGGTCAAGGATTTGAGAATGTTGAGGATCCGTCTTTTAATTCTGAAGCACCTGCCTCCTAAGTCTGTTTTATCCTAGGAATGTTTCAGTACACTGACTCGAATTTGTGTTAAGAACCACATGTTCTGTGGGAGGCTTAATGCCTCGTGTCCTTGCACACACAGCAGCTTGTGTGCCCGCGATGGAAGAGGAGTGTGCGCTGGCTCCCCTCTGCCCCTGCTGCCGCGTCCCGTTTCCCACCTCTGGTCACGAGAGCATGCGGCAAGGTCGCCTAGGGAGCCCCATTTGGTATCAGAGTACTTCATCCTGTCTGTCGGGAAATCACTAGAAGTATTGACATAATTAATGAATGCTAAGGCACTCAGACAACTTGGGAAGTGTTTTTTTTTTTTGGTACCAGACATTTCTCAAATGCAATACAGGGTCTATGGACAGAATTAACACAGGCTATTCCCATTGTGTGAAGAGCAAAAGTCTTTGGCAGTGTTTTGATAGGACTATCGATTTTGTTGAATTAAGCATCATCGTTTTGTTTTTCATGTAGATTTCTCCTTACTTTGCCAGTAAAGTGACTAATCTATTTTTTAAAACAGTAGGCAGAGCCAAGAGCTCGGCTCCTCCCTGCTCCCGACCTAACTGGCCCTTTCTCTGTGTGCTCCTCAGATACCCGCCAGGCATCGTCGGGGTGGCCCCGGGCGGACTTCCTGCAGCCATGGAGGGCATCATCCCCGGCGGCATCCCGGTGACTCACAACCTCCCCACAGTGGCACACCCTTCCCAAGCTCCCTCTCCCAACCAGCCGACAAAACATGGGGACAATAGAGAGCATCCCAACGAGCAATAGCAGAGAATGACGAGCGGTCATCACAGAAAAACCTGGGACCAAGAGACAGTGAAAACTAGATGAACTAAGGAAAGGACTTGGACCGTCTTTTTAACGGATTCCGGACATACGCATCATGCACGCTGCAGTGTTCGAGCAAGAAGCCGAGGTGTGGGAAGGCTGGAGCCGCCGTCTGGTGACGCGAGCGCTGAGAGACTAGGACGTGATTTATTAACGACCAACTTCTGTTATTGTGTGTTACGTTCTTCATCTGTGCATCCAATCACAAAGAATAAATAGATCCTTTTCCTTTATCAGCCCCTTGGGCACAGCAGGTCCTGAACACCTTGCTCTAGAATGTTGCATCAGGAGTTCCAAACGTCAAAATAAAGAAATACTAAGAGGAAATCCCCCTCCTGTGACTCCAGTCCCTTCAGTCCATGGGCGCTGGTGACCTCTTTTGCAGAGAGGAAGATTAAATTACTACAGAGAATGGGGAGAAAACTGTGCCCGTTAGACCGCCGCGAGCGTACAAGCTCCTGTACAGAAGTCTCTCCCCCATCTGAACTGCATACTGAGCGGGCGAGTTGGTTGTGAATTCAGTAATACCCTCTTGATGATGCAAAAAAAAGGAAAAAAAAGAAAAAGTATGAAGTTTCACAAGCTGTTTGTACTCAAATATATTTTCTCAGTTTCAGATCCTCAGCTATTTTATTGAGTGGAAAGTCTTGAGCTGAAAGAGTTCAAGAAAAATAATGTTGCATTTCCTTATGTCTCAGGAAACACTTTTTATGGTAACTTGTCAGATTGTCTATGAACAAACCCACTTTTTTAGACATTGATAAATCTTCTTTTCTTCACGTGATATTTTATACAAGAACACTTCAGGTGTGTTACTAGATGTGACTGATTTTAACAAATCCTATTAGATTTGTATCAACTAGTTACATGTTATATTCATAGTCTTTTGTGAATCATCGCCTTTTTGTTTAAAAGATGGCCTATTTTGAGCCTTTGTATAGGTACATTCCTGTTTTTGTGACAAAAAAAAAAAAAAAAAAAAAAAAAAAAAAAATCCTTTAAAACTGTCCCAAACAGAAAAATAATGGCTATCGGAAGTGTTTTGTTTTAGTGTGAGTTACCGCTACTGTGTCTGTTTATTGTAAGGTGGACATTTAGCGTTCAGTGCAGTTTTCAATAAAAAGTAATAAAAATTTGTAAAGTTCTGAAATTCAAGTACATCTCACCCAGGTAAAAATTCTCTACAGGAGATGTTTTAAAGGCAACTGTATCCTCTATTAGCCAGTTTTCAACTCGTGTTCCTTCTGGGTTCAAAGACGAACACTTTCCCATCTGCCCCTTCTATAACCAGATTCGGGAGCGCTGGTGATTACCTGTGATAGCTAAAAGGAGAAATAAGAAAACCGCCCACTGTGGCCATCATTATCAAATTGGGACATCCTCAAGATGAAATAGTGGGTTGGAACTATGTCGATCCAAGAAACAAAATTGGTCAAGTTAGAGAGTTTTGATTTTAATTTACCCAAAAGCAAAATTACCTGGCTCAAGCATTAATGCAGGAAGGGAAGTGAATCTCAAAATTCTTTTAAATGATATTTACAAAGAAATGTTGCAAAATAATTAACATCATCCATTTCCATGTTAAGAACTTTTAAGTTGATGTAAAGGATTTTCCTTCATGAATAGCATTAAACTCCTTCACACTAGTGGTATCCACACGTATCAAGCCATCCATCAGGTCCAATGCCAGGTACCCAACTCCCTATCACTTTCTCCCTCCCCCTTCCCATGAAGAAAGGAGAGGGGAGGGCTGTGATGGGGTCGGTCCTCAAACATCGACCTCCTCACTCATTTGAAGGTGGTGGTCCTATCCCAACCCTCCCAGAAAAATTACAGTAAAACAACCTCCTGTGGATAGAGACAGAGCACATGGTTACTGATTGACCCATCACTCCAGTTAACGGAACAGGAGCTGAACATCCTTGTCACTTGTAACCAGGATGTTCTCAATGAGGGCATGACAGCAAATGCACAAAAAGGAGATTCCCCAACTGCCTAAAGAAAGCAGTGTTCCCATAACACAGATGAAGTCTGAAACACGGTGAGCCTAGAATCAAAAACAAAAAAGCCAGTTCAAATCCATGGTACACCTAGGTTTTGTTTAATTAGAACAGAAAACACCACACTGTATTCTCCCTAAAAAAGAACCATAAAGTTAAATCCATACAGGTAAGGTATTACTGTCCAGAGTCAACCAAGACCTCATCTTGGAGAAAAGGACTGTGTACTCTATCTCGGGACAACAAATATGGCTGTTTAATAGTTCAAGAGCTTAACATAGCATTGATTCACCAACATTTTGGCCATTAGCAGCCAATCTGCTATGAAAACCATTTAGAGCCCCATCCCTGTCTGGAGCCTAGGAAATGCAATGCTCTACCTTTCCCACAGGGAAGAATGCTGTACCCCTTAAACTAGGTGTGGTCAGGTTCACTGATCATAAATAAATAAATAAAGAGGCACCTGGGGGAAACCCCACTCGGCAGACCACCACACACAGGCTAACTACTGTGCTTTCTGGACAGCATTGACTGCGGTGTAGACCATAGTGACTAGATGCTTCTCTCAAACGTCTCTTTGGCTTCTTCAATTGGGAGGGTAGTTTTGCTTAACAGCAACTACAATAGGATCTGTGCCCACTAAAAAATTCTTCCAATGTATGGAGAAAAATTTATAGAGATGCTATGCTTAGTCAGAACGATAGCCTTCTAAAAACTTAATTACTGACCAAAACAAAAGCCAACCAGAGTCAATTTGTAGGGAAACCTAGCCACTTAGAACAGTAACATTTACCATTATTACACCAAAACTCATTTCTATGGAATCAAGAGAAGTTTCCTGCAAGTTTTAGCGCACAGCGCAAGTGATCCTTTCATCTTGGACTCCCTCTGCACTGCTCGGAGAGGGGAGCAGGAACTAAAGACAGGACATCTCATGGGTGCTTTTCTCTCTTTAGTTTTCCAGCATCGAGTCAGAGGTTGCGCACATTTAAAACACCACCTAAACAGAACTTAGAAGAAAACAAGAAGCAAATATTTAAAGGTTTTTCACAGCCTTTTCATCAAAGGGAAGAAACTGCATGCATGTGTGTGCGCACGGGGCTGCTTTCCAAACTCCTTGCCACATCAAGAATCTACAAAGTGCTTATCAGGACACTAAGTCTTTTGTGTGTTCCTGAGATAGGTCTGAAATTTTTACCCAGTACTGAACATATACCTGAAGTGGTCAAATAATACTTTTTATAAAAAGATTTCTATCTAAGATTATAGTTTAAACTTTTAAATAAGAATGGCCACAATTAACCAACATGCAAAAATTCTCAGACTACTCTGAGAAATTCATTTTACAATGCATTTCCACCTTACTGCATTTTTCAATCTTTATTCTATGCTTAACTGTTCCCACTTAGCCCGAGCAAAGGCATGCCTTTCTAACACGATTTGCTTAAAGCAGAGCTGATGATAAATAAAGCAAGAATCCAAAGAGCCTCTGCACGGCCATTTGGGAGAAGAACATTGTCAACCGAATCAAGTGCGCAAATCTCCCGCAGTTCATCTAGTGACAAGCGGGCCCATTCCCCCAGGCCCTTCCCTAACTTGGATCCAGGGAGTGACGACTCCCCGAGAGACTGCCACCCAGACTCTGGGAGAACTACCCTCATTTTGAGGGCACTCTTCCAAACAAATAAATACCTAAATACTGAAAAGGGGTGTACAGAAGCTTAAAAAAAAAGACGAAATGATAGAAACCAAAACCCTTTCTGAAACAAGGGAATGACGTGTGTGTGAAGTCCGCTCACACAATCCTACTCTCCTTGCAGTTTGTTCCTTGAAGATTTGACTTCGTTTTATTGGGCACAACAGGAACTAAATTAAAATAAAAGCTTATTTTTATTTTTATATTTGGCTGTGGATAATTTGTACAAAAAGTCTCCAAATCTTTAATGAGCTCTAATGAGACTCAACGTAAAGTGGATCTCTTAAGATGGAAGTAGAAAGCCAGGTTCTACTTCAAAAAGAGTATCTCAAAGGAACAAAGAGTCATCTGCCATGTGCTTTCGGAGGTGCCCGTGCAGGGAAAAAACTTCTCAGTAATACGAAGATGCTGGTACAACCTGTCCTATTACACAACTTCTTACACAACCACATGCGTTACATTTATAGACAGATTTACAATTTGAAAGGAAAAAAGTTCTGTCTTAATAAAATTAAGGGGGGGAGGGTTTCTTTTTCCTTTTTTTTTTTTTTTTTAAACAAACTGTAGTCCAAACAAAGTTCTGTCTCCTCACACAGCAGATGCGTCATCTCCATGGGTGTGGATTAGAAAAGCCCTTCTGGGCAGATCCTGCCAGATCTGGTTCCTTCCATGCCTTGCGCTCTGCTTGGAGCGTGCACCACACCAGCTTTGGGGTCACCACAGAGCTGATACCCTGGTCTTTTGCTCTTTGATTTTTTTTTTTTTTTCATTCATCTTCATCATCTTCATCTTCCTCTCCATCTGACAGGGACGTACAAGGCCGGATCTGTCGGTAGCGGTCAAGCCATTTCTCCACCATCTGCGTGACCAAGGGGTGGTTCCGCCGCCGAGAACTCTTCTGCATGGCTACCAGCACACCCCCTTCGGTCACACAGCAGTCCAGCCACTCCCGGAGCAGTTTCTCTTGCTGCTCCTCGTTACCTAGCTTTTAGAGGAATGCAAAGAAAAGGGGAAAGAATACCACAGATCAGAGACCTGCTGGGAGTTTGATGAGAACACAGCTGACAGGATTACTAATGAAAAGGTCCAAGCAACAAACTTTTCACATAGTTTCAGCCTCTCATCAATTTTATGATAAAACCCAGTCTCCTATGGTTAAATAGAAAAATGTCTATGGGAAAATTCAAAGGAAAATCTCATGGGGGGAGAAACCACCTACTAATGGGTTAATTTGTTTGAAAGAACAGGAAAAACCAAGTGTTACCTAATAAACTGATCTTGGCCACGAAAAGGCTAGAAAAAAGTCTCAGCTTCAAACACATGACAAGGTAAGTTTATTCAGTAAACTATTTACAGAATGAAGTTATAAAAATTATGTTCTACTAATTCATGTCTTGATGGTAGAAGTTTTATGATTTCTAGTATATTAAATAAAAGCCCAGTAATTTTTTAAGAATATGGGTTTTCGAAGAGTGTTCTTTCTCCACAGCCTCACTGCCCCCTGCCTGGTCTACACCTCCCTCGCCCCTGCCCCCACCACTGCTCCAGGCATCTTGTCTGGAGTCTCCACAACAAGCAGCCAGTGCTCCTCTACTGAACAAACTGGCCACAGGCTTCCCAGCTTGCCCAACGTCTAAAACAAGCTTTCAAAGGCTGCTGGCAAGCCCTCTGCCACCGCGGAGCCCCTCAGCCCCGTTTCCCCACAAACCACAGGGAGATCGTGCAGTACCCTCTCCCCCCAGCTCTCTTCCCCCACGGGCTGCTAGACTCTCTCCTCCCGCAGAGCTCATTTCAGGAGTCACTGCCTCAGACGCCTCCCATCACGGCCCGACAGCCATCACGAGTCCCCTGCCCCCCAAGCCCCATCTTTCCAGTCTTCTCCTCAGCACCCCTCCCTGCCTCGGGGCAGGGGCTGTCCTCTTACGGTCCCTGCGGCATGTGCACCCCACGACCTACACAGCAACTCGGGAAAAGGGACGTGCCACGGTCTGAAGGACCGTGTCCACAGGACAAGCCGAGTGCCGGCGCCAGACACAGCAGTGGGGCTGGCTGTGCGGAGAAGGCCACGGTGGCAGCAAGGACACGGCGGCGGCCAGGTCCAGGTCCAGGCAGCAGGACTATTTCAGGAGGTTCACAGGAGCGCCCGCCTCTTACCTCCTGGGCAGAAAGAAAGTGCACGTGGAGTAACTTCCTCTCGCTGTCCACCAGAGGCAGAAACGTGACGGTGACGTCGTCATCGGTGTTCAGGTTAGCACCGGCACCTCGGTTGCCGTATCCGTCATTCTCCATGGCAACCAAAGCAGAGAAGTGGCCCCTCGTATAGCCTAGAGCGATGGGACTTTTCCAACAAAAACTCTGTTCCCACAACAAAGGCAAATAAACACCTGGAGGGAGGAGAGAAAACCCACGGGGTCATGAGGATCTAGCTGCAGGCCGCATGGGGAGTGACAAGAGACTTCAAAAATACCCTTGAACATGGGACACCTGGGTGGCTCAGTGGGTTAAGCAGCTGTCTTTGGCTCAGGTGATGATCCCAGCATCCTGGGATCGAGTCCCGCATCGGGCTCCTTGCTCAGCAGGGAGCCTGCTTCTCCCTCTGCCTCTGCCTGCCTCTCTGTCTGCCTGTGCTCACTCTCAATCTCTCTCTCTCTATGACAAATAAATAAAATCTAAAAAAATTAAAAATACCCTTGAACATGGCTTACCTTGAAACCGAGTATATCCTAAAGTTTCTCCCCGGAAACTTTTATAATATTTTACTCCATAAACTATGATTGGTCGTCGAAGAATATGTGCAAGTACAAAAATGTGTGTCTGTTCCAAACTCGCTCCAGGCTGTATGGAATGAAATACAGAAAGCAATTTCACTTTAAAACATTTATTTCTGCCCTGGAAAACAACTGTGCAAAACACAATGCTGTTCCCCCCTTCAGTACACTAGACCAATGCTTTTATTAGTAGTAATTACTGTCAAGCTAAAGAAGAGTATGATTCTTCAAACAGCAACATCCAATGAAATAATAAAAGAAATCTGCAAGTTCTATGCAGACAAGATCGTTCGCTATCCAATCTCAAGAACCCAATGGATTTGGTTAAACAGTGATCCCAGGAACAAGAGATTCAGATAGCAAGGGACACTGGAGTCATTCATTGGACTCCTTGTTAAGTCACCTGTTAGATCAAGACCCTAGTAAAAAGAGGAGCTGTTATTTCTTACAAACATAAACAGCAAGAATACTGAACGGGTCTATCACCCCTCTATAATGATTGTGACAACCCATTTTTAGGACGTACATGTCACAGGTGTAAAATAGTCACTGTGACAGAAGGTACTTCACTTCGAGTAAATAATGGTGCTTTCCGCAAAGAACAGGGATGGTTTGCTGTGTGTATATTTGAACGTTACAGCCCAGTATACTGACCATGCTTCACGGAATAAAACTAGTATGAAAGCTAGAGTCTAAAAGGAACAACCCTTACACGATTCATTTTTCTAAAAGTTCATTCCCAGGTAAATTTTAAAGAAATCCTTCCACCTGCCGGCCATGGCACCTTGCCCTTGGCACACATTACATGGACAGAGAGCCTCACACTCATCACCACTTCACCCTCCGGGCCCAAAAGCAAAGCATCAGTGCCCACCACCTCAGCGATCTCGGTTCAGTGCCCTCTAGGACACAGAATAGGAGCTAACCAGTAGATAGATAAACAGGCATAAAGCCACTTTGCTAAGAGGACAATATAAATGAAGAACAATCTGAAAAAAGTATATAAAAGCGCTTGGAATCATCACAGTGCAACTTTCATTCTGACAATTTCTAATCACTTAATGTAAGAAACATGTTACTGCTCTGTCCTGTGGTGCAGATTTGCCTCTGGTCATATAGTCGACAGACAGCAGTCATGGCCAGAACCAAAGTCACCTGATGCCGAATCAAGCACTCTTTCATGTACACTCCAATGCCTCCAACATAGTTCACGCATGTAAATCCAGGGGTTCAGAGCATGTAGCCTACTATTCTCACAGAGGCAACATGTCTCAAAGCATTCTTACCTGACTAGCAAGAGAGAGTATAAATGCCCAGTCTTCTTGCCACTGTTCCTCTCTCAAGGAAAAATGTAAACCAAAGCTCTGAGAATACCATGATTCCCAATCTTTCCAACGTGTGTAAAACCTGAAAAAGTAAGACAGTAAAACATAAGCCTTCGATAAACGCTGCTATCATTTATTTACTGTGGTCGGTAAGCAATTCGAGTAAAGAGATCAGCAACTGTATTAATTTTACCCAGTCTGCACTAAAACTTTCACATTAAAAATACCTACCTTCTGCTAGCAGACATCATTTAACACAATCTCACACACAATTTCATTCACCACCCAAGTTTTCAACCAAAACACTAATGATAAGAACAATCAATTTCAAATGTCTACTATTGGTTGACAAGTTCAAAAACAAAAACAAACAAACCAAAAAAAACCAACAACAACAAAACCCCAAAACATTCAAAATCACCCGAAATACTGGATACAATCAAAAGACACTACAATTTTCACATTACTGTTTTGTCACTGTATAAACAATGGACTAGAAATAGCCCATGTGTTCACAAGTAGAGGATCAAAACCACTTCCACAGCAAGGCCCTAATTCTCAATTCTGTGACAGCTCAGAGAAATGAGGAAACTATCAAAGAGAAATCTGAAACTAGCAGAGGTTGGCTTGTAAGGTTTAAGGAAAGATGCAGTCAGTCTCCAGACATCAAAGTGCAAGGTCCATCAGCAAGTGATACAAGAGCTGCAGCAGGTTTTCCAGATCTCGCTGAAGATCACGAATGCAGAGAGCTACACTGAACAACGAATTTTCAATGTAGGTGAAAGTGTCTTCTACTGGAAGATGATGCCATCTGGGACTGTCCACAGCCAGAGAGAAGTCAGTGCAGGCTTCAAAGGACAATCTGACTCCCTTATTAAGGAGCTCATGCAGCTGGACAATTTAAGCTGAAGCCAGTGCTCACTGACCATTCCAAAAGGACCCTTAAAAATGCTAAATGCACTCTCCTCTATAGAAGAACAACAAAGCCTGGATGACAGCACATCCACTTTGAGTGTAATTTGCTAAATATTTTATATATTTATATATATGTAATTTGCTAAAGATTTTAAATGCCTAATGCTTACCCCTCAGGTAAATAAAAAAACTTTCAAATTATGACTGACAGTCATAAGACATAATGACAGACAGACATATGACAGACAGCACTGATAGTTCACCTGATCACCCAAGATGGAGACAGACAGCCAGAATGTTTTCATGCCTGCTAACACAACACTCACTCTGCAGCCCATGATCAAGGAGTAATTTCACCCTTCAGGTCATTATTCCAAGTAAGCCCACAGCTAGCTGCCACACACACGGATTCCACAGAGGGATCTGGGCAAAGAAACAGAAAACCTTCTGGAAAGGATTCACCATTCTGGATGCAACTAAGAACATTTATGATTCATGGAAAGAAGTCAAAATAATATCTACAGGCGTCTGGAAAAAGCAGATTCTAACCCTCACAGATGACTTGGAGGGGTTCAAGACCTGAGTGAAGAAGTCACCACAGCTATGGTGGGAATAACAACAGAGCCAGAATGAGAAGCAGCGCGTCGAGATGGGATTGAAGCGCTGTGATCTCACGACAGAACTTGAACAGATGAGGACTTGCTTGGGATGGACGAGCAGAGAGTGATTTTTTGCAACGGACTCTAATCCTGGTGAAGATGCTGTGAGGCTGGTGAAATGCCAGCAAAGGCTTGAGACGGTCACATAAACTTGACTGGTGCAGCAGCAGCAGGATTTCAGAGGACGGACTCCGATGCTGAAAGGAATTCTGACTGGGTAAAATGCCATCAAACACATACATCACATGCTACAGAGAAATCATCTGTGAAGAGTCAACTGATGCAGCAAACTTTGCTGTCATCTTATTTTAAGAAACTGCCACAATCCCCTGATCCGCCAGCAGTCATCAATGTTGAGGCAAGACCCTCCACCAGCAAAAAGATTACGACTCACTGAAAGCTCAGATAATGGCTAGGGTCTCCTACCAATCAACTATTTTTAAAATTAAGGCATGTATAGTTTATTAAGACTTCATGTTGCACACTTGACTACAGACTACACTTTCATACGCACTGGGAAGCCAAAGTTTCCTTCGTTTCACTTTACTACAATATCACTTTACTGCAGTGGTCTGAAACGGAACCCACACTATCTCCGAGGTATGCCTGTGTGCATGATACATGCAATCACGTCACCATCATGGCTTGCCAGCCAGAGAGCTTTTTAATGTTTTTAAGGTGACCTCAAATTCTTCCTGTCTTACATTATGCTTTGATCTATACTTTAGCTCTCAAAAAAGAGAGGCTACTGCTTCCATTTACACTCACTGATACTTAGTATGTACTTAGTCTGGGTCAGGCTATTGGAAGCACCAGATCTTCCACAATGAAACACAACAAAATCTCTATTCTCATGGAGTTTAAGTTCTAATGGACTTCACATAACCCCTCAATACAGACCAAAAAATTCACAAGTGCTGAAAAATTACACAGAGGCACTAGGGGCACAGTGTTTTTTGGAGTAAGGCCATTATCATTATTGCGTAAGCATTCAATTAAGTGTAAAAGGAAGAAAACACATTTTAATTAACTCAGCTTCTTTCAGCCTCAATTTTTCTCATTTATGATAACAGAGATAATGTATATACAGAACCAAGAAAACACTGTAAGTCAAGACCAGTCATATACTTGGTTGGATGCTGGGTAAAAAATATACATATATATACACACACACACACACAGGATCCCCCGCTATCTGAAAGATTGCTTCGTACCCCTTCACCTTTACTAAAGACCTATCTTGGCACCTGTTTTTGCTAGCCAAAAAGAAACCCGATGAGGATTGTCACTTCTACAAGATGGTAACCGCACTCTGCTTTACTCCATTTCAGCTAACAAAAGGATTCCCAGGAATGCTCTACTTTCAAATAGCAGGGAAAACGGTCTACACAAAGGACATTTCTGAGATAACTAAAAGATGTGTATCCTGGATAACAGTTCTTGCTGATTTTCTCAGATGTGGTAATAAGGACTCGCTTAGGTAAGAGACTATCCTTGTTCTTCAATGATATAGAGAGATACTGTCAGGGGAAAAGCATCATGGGGACTTAAACCAAATGGCAAAGGGAGGTGTTTACATATGTAGAGATGAAGCATATGTGGAGGTACAGATTAACAACTAGGCAGGAAATATTGGGGTCCGTTGCACAGATACATATATTTTTTTTTTAATGTAAATCTTTTTTTTTTAAAGATTTTTTATTTATTTATTTGACGGAGAGAGATGACAAGCAGGCAGAGAGGCAGGCAGAGAGAGGGGAGGAAGCAGGCTCCCTGCCGAGCAGAGAGCCTGATGCGGGGCTCGATCCCAGGACCCTGGGATCATGACCTGAGCCGAAGGCAGCGGCCCAACTCACTGAGCCACCCAGGCGCCCCCATATATATTTTTTTAACTTTACTGTGGATTTCAAAATTTGCAAGGTAAAATGTGGTCTGAAGATTATGTGCCTCAGGAAGAAAAGAAATCTCGTAATACAATGCTAACAATCTTAAATTTCAACATAAACATGAATTCATAATACTTAAAAATATGAGCAAAGACCTATTTAACTTAAAATGTTTCTACTTAAAAGCTTAGCAAAATCTATCAAAATGTTTAAAGCGTCTTAATGTGCAAAACACCAAAGTTTTCCCTCCAGCTTCCACAGAAAACATAAGAGGCAAAAAGTATCCCAACACACACACACACACACACACACAAAGTATCCCAACACTAGGGAAATGATGCAGCAAGAGCACGTGGTTTTCCACAGGGAAGGACAGCCGCTCACCAATGTGAACAGTCATGCAGGCTGTCATGCAGGGCTTTCCGAAGCACCGAGTCCTTGTCGTAAATGCCCCAGGTAGCCTGGAGCACGGAATCAAGCAAGCAGTCTCCTGCAGTCCGGTTCCAAAGTGCATACAGCCGACTGTCCAAGCGCGTAGCCAACTCCAAAGACCAGTTTATAATTGGGGATTCTTCTTCTAACTCTATATAAGGAATTTAAGTAACATGTTCATTTTCATGCAATTTAGGACTATTCACTGGAAGAAAGAACCCATTCTCTAGATGTTAAGCTGATGTTCATTTACTATTAAACAACTAAATAAATCTGATCAAGTGGAATACAAACCTTCCAAGTAGTTGAAACATCTGTGGCCCTAGAATAATTTTCTCAACTTTTTTTTTTTTTTTAAAGACTTTAGTTATTTGACACAGAGAGAGAAACCACAGCAGACAGAGGGGGAAGCGGGGGCGGGGTGGGGAGCAGGCTCCCCACCAAGCAGAGAGCCCAGTCTCTCTGGGGCTCAATGCCAGGACCCTGGGATCATGACCTGAGCCGAAGGCAGAGGCTTTAACCTCCTGAGCCACCCAGGTGCCCCAATTTTCTCAACTTTTAAGTTCTTTACTATTTGCTGAGAATGCTTAACACGGAAATAGACACATTCTAGAACAGGTAGTAAAAAACCAAGGCTTAAAAACTTTTATACCCTTATTCCACCACAATTAAGAGCCATGAATGAGCATTCTTAAAATTTTATTCCAGTTTTATCAAGATATAATGAACAGAATGAGCATTTTTAACAGTACTATGTGACACTGCTCCTAAGGACTTTACATTTTCAATTAAAGTAAAAATAAAACAAGTCAACCATACACTGAACTGCTCTAAGCCTTAAAAAGCAAAGAGTGTATGGATATTGAACTAAATCACATTAATTCCACACTTACCTTTTTGAACATCTCTATCAAGCACCTCATCAAATAGTTTTTCCTGGACTGTTGAAGGCAAGTCTTCAATATCTACAAAGAAAAAAACAGACTTAGAAGATTTTCTTATGTCTCATAACTTAACAAATTTGATATAAGGATCTAATAGTGACTTCCTCTAAAATAGTTCTCTTGCTGGGACAGCTAGGTGGTTCAGTCCAACTCTTGGCTTCAGCTCAGGTCATGATTCCAGGGTTGTGAGATCAAGCCTCACACTGGGTGCTGGGCACAGAGTCTGCTTGAGATTCTACCCCCTTCCACTGCCCACTACTTATGTGCTCTCTCAAATAAATAAAAAAAATTTTTTTTTAAAAAGTCCTTCCTTGCAGTGAAGACTGTCAAGTGGCTTTTTGTAAAAAAAAAAACAATATGCACGTATAATGTGTGTGCATGAATGGAACATGAAAGATTTCCTTTCTATACTTCACTAGCAAAACTGGTAACTAAAAACAATAAAAAGAGTATTTGGACCGATAATTACATGTAACTATTATCAAAAAGATAAGAGATAATACTGTTGGCAAGGATGTGGGGAAAGGGATCCCTTGTGCACAGGTAGTGGAATGTAAGCTGGTGCAGCCACCATGGAAAACAATATGGAAGTTCCTCAAAATGTCAGAAGTTTCACAATCCAGCAATCCCACATCTGCGCATACCTCCAAAGGAAATGAAAACAGGATAATGAAGAGGTACTAAACTCCTATGTGTGTTGCAGCATTACTCACAACAGCCCAGATCTAGACAATGGATGATCTAAGATGGGTGAGGCTCCACTTCCTCATGTCACAACTGAGGGTTGCTGGGGGGAGGGGGTTGGGAGAGGGTGGTGGGGTTATGGACATTGGGGAGGGTATGTGTTTTGGTGAGTGCTGTGAAGTGTGTAAACCTGGTGATTCACAGACCTGTACCCCTGGGGATAAAAATATATGATATGTTTATAAAAAAATAATAATAAATTGAAAAAAGAAAAGAAAAGCTGGGGGAGGCTGTAAAATGGAGTGTTACTCAGCCAGGTGAAAGAAAGAAATCCTGCCATTTGCAACAACCCGGGTGAACACTGAGGGCATTAGGCTAAGTGGAATTAGCCAGAGAAAAACAAATTAAATACTGCATGGTAACACTTCCATAAGGGCTCTTTAAAAAAAAAAAAAAAAAAAAAAACAAACAAAACCATACACACAAAAAACCCTCATAAAAACAGGGTAGAAAAGAGGTTGCATGGGGGGTGGGAGGTAGTGAAGAAAAGAGAGATTGATAAAAGGGTACCAAAACACCTAAGCTATAAAATGAATAAGGCTGAACACCTAACGTCAAAATCATGGATAAATTTGCTAGCAGAGTGAAACTTTTATGTTCTCACCAAAACAGATAAATAAACCAAATATGTAAGACAATGGGTGTGTTAATTAACTAGATGGAGGAAACCCTTTCACAATGTATGAGCCAAAGGCAGCGGCTTAACCACTGAGCCACCCAGGAGCCCCAAATTAGATCTTTAAAAAAAAGGAAAAAAATTGGGGTGCCTGGGTGGCTGAGTGGGTTAAAAGCCTCTGCCTTCAGCTCAGGTCATGATCCCAGGGTCCTGGGATCGAGCCCCGCATCCAGCTCTCTGCTCCACAGGGAACCAGCTTCCTCCTCTCTCTCTCTCTCTCTCTCTCTCTCTCTGCCTACTTGTGATTTCTCTCTGTCAAAGAAATAAATAAAATCTTTGAAAGAAAGAAAAAACCTTAGTTATTATCTCCCTACCATTTGTAAACGTCCTTGTTCATGTCAATATAAAAGCTCAAGACACTCAGAACCAAGTTGGAAGCTTTATTTTAGAAACTTCTGGTATATATAATGAGTGAAGAACATACTGACACTGCAAAAGAATGCCAGTATCTTTGATTCAAATAATGACTCCACCCATCAAAAGCCAGAGTTCTAATCCTATCTGTTAATATCAATAACCAATACCCACATAATTTTAAAATAGGTATGAAAAAGGAAAAAAGAGTACACTGATATCATAAACTAAACCTGAAGGGAAAAATAAACGCGTAAAACAGATTTTTTAAAATATCTAAGGCCCACACAGAAATCAGTTATATCAGCTGCTATCTTCCTACCAGATCCAAAGCATAAATTTACAAGAAGCCCTTGTACTGGTCACTTCTGGGTAGTCAAATAATTTAAAATGCACATATAGTAGCTTAAGTTACCTGCTTTCTAACAGAAACAATTTCACTCACACATTTAAAAAAAAAAAAAGGAATCATAATAGAGTGAAAATTTCTTTTCACATTGAAATTTGGAGTTACCTGCTGGCAACGTAAATGTTACAAGGTCAGTTAGAAAATAGCAAGCAAAATCCCCCTTTCTCTGATGAAGAGAGGCAGCTATCTCTCGCCGGATCTGCTCTGTCAGTTCAGGACACACCATTGCTGGAATACATTTTGCTGCTTGTTGAGACACCTTAAATACAAAAGAAACTTTCCTCTGCATCTCATTTATCATTAACAAAAGCAGAAAACAACAGTATTTAAGAGAAATTACCAAACCTTCCCAGTAACTCAGGGTGGTGTTTAATTTTAAAACAGATAAGGGATTAACTCCTCACCAGTGGAAATATGTTTCGGTACAACTTTGCAGGAAAATAGCCAAAAAATGCTTTACCTTCTGACTCAGGAAATTCACTTCTTAGGAATTTATCCCAAGGAAATATATAAAGAATTAGATTAAAACATGATGTAAAATGGTAGTGTTCGCAAAGGTTCATCCTAGGACAGGGAGGGAGGACAGAAAACCACCTGAGACTAAGCATCATGCCCACAATAAAAGCATTCTTTAAAAAACAAACAAAAAAAAAACTACACACAGGAAATTTCAGCTCATGGAGAAAGATGAAAAGTACAAACACTCTTCTGCTGGGTTAAGAATACCTCAAGTACCCTGACGTAGAATAAAGAAAGCATGGTATTTTTAAAGGGTTAGTTTTCCACTGACCTCAAATCCCTCCCCATTGGTTATAACTCTGAATATTTAAAGAAGTAATCGGCTTCTCTCCAAGTGTAGAACAGACAACAAACCTTCGAAGTACAGCCGGCCGGACAGGAATGAAATGGGAGCAGTGCCGTGCTAGTGAGCACTAAGACAGAGAACTTCTAAGTAAGAGCATGGCTAGAACTTTCCTTTTCTCTTTAATGATGGACAGCAACAAATGACGCAAAGATATTTTACATTTAAGCTGTATTCCTTTCATGGAGTTTAAGATATCTGCATATGAAGAATTTTGAAATCAAAGGTGAGCATCTGCTGGAGAAGAAATGAGTCTGGTGTGAACCCCGGGTGAGTCAGCTCTGCTTTCTGCTGTCACTAGAGACTGCAGCCACCAAACCTGGACACCGTTCCCTATCCTTCATATCTAGCCTCTTCAACCTTATGACTCTCAACCATCTCCTTAGGTTACTAATTCTTACCGTAGGGCACATGAACTTGGGAAGGACCTGTGAATCTGAATGGGAATTTTCATTAGATTTAAATCCTTCCGGGGCGCCTGGGTGGCTCAGATGGTTAAGCATCTGCCTTCAGCTCAGGTCGTGATCTCTGGGCCCTTGGGATGGGGTGGGGTGGGGCTCCTGGCACAGAAGCGAGTCCGCTTCTCCCTCTCCCTCTCCCCCTGCGCCCAAGTTCATTCTCTCTCAGTCTCTCTCTCTCTCTCTCAGTATCTGTCTCAAACGAATAAATAAAATCTTTTTTTTTTAATTTAAATACTTCATTTTCACTAGCCTCCTGTCTATATTTAAAATGCATTCTCTTATATATCACAAATCTAATATTCTAAAAACTATCATTTCAATATAACTGATTTCTGCAATCTTACTTTTATCTTAGGCATTTAAAAAATAGTATTATGAAAAGGAGTCCATAGGTTCCGCCACATTACCAACAGAGTCCACAATCTAAAATCCAATTAAGGGGCACCTGGGTGGCTCAGTGGGTTAAGCTTCTGTCTCTGGCTTGGGTCATGATCCCGGGGTCCTGGGATAGAGCCCCTGCATCGGAATCTCTGCTCAGCAGGGAGCCTGCTTCCCCCACGCCTCTCTCTGCCTGCCCCTCTGCCTACTTGTGATCTCTGTCTGTCAAATAAATGACTAAAACCTTTAAAATAATAATAATAATAAAATCCAATTAAAACCGCAGCCCCAGACACATATCCCATAATATAAATGTTCTTCTGGTCTCATCCCAAAAGTACCTGGGCTCCCTCTGCCAGCACATCCCTTATCCAATCTCCCTACTGGCCCCTTCAGTTCTGTCCTCTGGAGCACCCATCTCCACTGAGATGACATTCCACAACCAATTTTGTTCTTACCCTGGAAATCTACCCCACTCCCACCTCTCCCACAGTTGGTCTAGGTGTTCCAGAGAATATGGGGGAAATGATGGGATGTTACTTCCTAAGTTTGGTTCCGTCTAGAAGACCCTGAAGCTTCCATCTGGATGACTTTCCTATGCCTTCTGTCCGTCAGATCACTTCTGGTGAAACCTGCCCTCTGGAGGGGCCCATGTGACCAGGATTTGAAGCTTCCCGCCACCAGTCATGCAAGTATCCCTGGATCCAGATCCTCCCACCTGTCAAGCCTTCTGACACCTGCAGCTCAGACAATGTGGCTGTAAGCTCATGAGACCTTGTGCCAAAACTGCTCAGCAGAGGAGCTCCTCAATTCCCTACACTCAGAAACTGTTCGTTGTCTAAATGGAGGTGCTAAATGAAGGTGACCTGTTTAGGCAGTAAATATTAAGTACCATGGGGTTCTATTGCCCTCTCACTGTTAGTCCCCAGATGCTCTTAGGAGGTCAGTGACTTGTAACAGTCCCGAACTTTCTCACAGCCCTCCACCAGGCTGAGAGGGGTCCAGGAATCCCCCAAAGGACTTGAGCCTTGATTCACAGCTGCCCTCTCTATCCTGTCTCCTGCCACCACCATCAACTACAGCTCTACACACTTGCTCTGCCAATACAACAACGCAAATAGAGCCAGACCTCAAGTCCTACAGAAACTACCTCTAATTGTTCCATCCCCTGGCTCCAGAACTCTGGTCCTTTTTTAATCACATTGCTGCTTTTCAAACAGTCCCTTTTTCTATTACAGTAAACCTGCCCCTTGTTTTCACCATTACTATCCCCTAAGCCCTTCCGTTTCCCTTTTTGGTGCCTCTGGGGTCACTGGATTCTTATCCAACTGAACTACGGCTAGCCATTTCAATCATGTTTTCAGGTAACCTTCATATTCCTTAATCCCTCCCAGTGCTTTCTATATAATGGTTCCCAATATTGGCAAATTTGAATATGCAATATGCGTATGCGTACCACAGAAGCAATTTACTGAGAAAATCTGAATCCACAACTGATCTGACAAGTTTAGCATGAGTTTATAAAGGGAGTAAAAGAAATCTGAAACATTTAAGAACAGTTTAGGAAAACATTACATCAAAAACGAAAATTAATGAACACATTTCCTTCATATAAAATGTTTAACCAAAATGTCATACTGACCTCTGTTAGCAGTATTGCTAGCATATCCTGCCTCTGAAAACGTATAGCCAGATGTACAAGAGTATAGCCAACATCAAAAGCAGAAGGACGGTTTAGCAAACGCACTTCGTCTGCAGTGAGCTGACGGGCAATGTCTCCTCCTGATGACTTGTACGCTTCTATAGCAGCTAAATCACCTTCTACAACCCCTAGAACAAGGAGCAAGATAGAAAAAAGTTTATTTCTATTTTTCTTCAAAAAGCATAAATCTGTTACATTCACTCTAAACCCTTTTAAGTGTTTCTCCAGGATTTCTGGATCCCAGGACAACATTTAAGTGTCCTAAAGAATATTAAGGAAAACTAGTGTATTCCTCTCCCTTTAATTTCTTTCTAGAACTAGAACTACCTATTTAGGTACTTACCTTCACATCAGCACTGGCTCCATGCTCGAGGCTGAGAGGAATCGTTAGATTTTATCAACTGGACCAAAGATCAGCAATCCTGATATGAGAAACCAAATTTTAGGGGCACCTGGGTGGCTCAGTGAGTTAAGCCTCTGCATTCCACTCAGGTCATGATCTCAGGATCCTGGGATTAAGCCCCACATTGGGCTCTCCGCTCAGCAGGGAGCCTGCTTCCCCCACCCCATCTGTCTGCTTCTCTGCCTACTTGTGACTTCTCTGTCAAATAAATAAATAAAATCTTTAAAAAAAAAAACCTTTACAGAAGACACTAAACCTCTACTCTGGTCCTGACTACAGAAACCAAGGAGACAGGGATGTGCTTCCTGTCGGCTTTGGGCTCTCTTGCCTTTTAAACCTGCATTTTTTAAGCTGAATCAAAACAAATGCTGAGCCTTCCATACTACTGTTTAGCTATGAAATAATTCAGAGCAACTAAAACCATTTTCAGGAGTGCCTGGGTGGCTCATTGGGTTAAAGCCTCTGCCTTCGGATCAGGTCACAATCCCAGGGTCCTGGGATCGAGCCCCACATTGGGCTCTCTGCTCGGCGGGAGGCCTGCTTCCTCCTCTCTCTCTGCCTGCCTCTCTGCCTACTTGTGATCTCTGCCTGTCAAATAAATAAATAAAATCTTTAAAAAAAAATTTTTTTTCAATATAAGTTAAAGTTAGTAAGATTTTGATTTCAGAACCTCTCAAAGCTGAATCTTCCTTATACTCATTAAGTATTACTATAGTAAATACTTGAACCAGGTGAGTTAGAAGAAAAAATATGCTAAAATAAAACATTACAAACTAGTTGGGGGTAGAGAGACAAAACAAGTATCACTTTTTCCAAATCCATAAAGAACTTTTTGTTCCCACTAAACCATGTTACTAAACTTAACACAAATTAGTATTAGGTGAAGACAGTACTCCTATTTACTGAGCAGTACAGTACACACCTATGAATAAATACCCTTGGCAAAGTACAATGGTGTAGGTAAGCTTCAAATTTAACCACAAATAGTGTTTTACACAAACACACACACACACACCCCAAGACTGAAGGACCATATAATTTTTTTTTTAAAGATTTTGTCTATTGACAGAGAGAGAGAGAGAGATCACAAGAGGCAGAGAGGCAGGCAGAGAGAGGGGGGGAAGCAGGCTTCCTGCTGAGCAGAGAGCCTGATTGGAGGCTCCATCCCAGGACCCTGAGATCATGACCTGAGTGGAAGGCAGAGGCTTAACCAACTGAGCCACCCAGGTGCCCCAGGACCATATAATTTTAAGTGTCCTAACTTCTATCAAGAAAAATTTGTTGGGTAAAATGCTGATACCAGCTAAAAATATTCTTACTGTATTTTTTAAAAATTCACTTCTTAATGCCATCTTAAATTAGAAATCAAAGAAATAAGAGCTATTCCTTGGAGTCTAACAGATTGTACAATGCAACAATTCCTCCCAGTTATTAAAAATAACAAAACTTTAAAATAATTCCCATATTCCTAAATGCCCATGATCTGCAAAGCACTGTCTATGCTAGGCAATGTGAGAAACACAAATAGGAACAACAGGATTCCTATCCTCCAAACAGTCCTTTCTCATCACATTTACGGGCTATAAAAGGCCAGCTTCAAAGTTTTCAGACTCTGTAGTCGAAGATGCTTTCTGCAAATCTAGACCCACTCCCCAAAAAAGGATACCCTGCCGCCGACACAGACCTTTTTCAGGTGAAGAAATCCATGATATCAAATGAGAACAACTTCTTACAGGAACTTTTCTTTTCATGGCCACATAGGTTAATACTTCTTCAATATAAATGCCTAAGTACAGCTGTCACTCCCATTCCCAATATACAAAACGGCTTTAAAACAATCTTAGGAGGCCCAGTGCCCTGAATAAGTCATCAGGGCTAAAATGTGATACGACTGGCAGGAATCTTCTCCAAAGGGCAAGCCTTAAGAATAGAAACAGAGGGGGACGCCTGGGTGGCTCAGTTGGTTGAGCAGCTGCCTTTGGCTCAGGTCATGATCCCAGCATCCTGGGATCGAGTCCCACATCGGGCTCCTTGCTCGGCGGGGAGCCTGCTTCTCCCTCTGCCTCTGCCTGCCATTCTGTCTGCCTGTGCTCGCTCTCTCTCCCACGCTCTCTCTCTCTGATAAATAAATAAAATCTTTAAAAAAAAAAAAAAAAAGAATAGAAACAGAGGAACCTCCATGCTGTGCTGAGCGAAGTCAGTCAATCAGAGAAAGACAATTCTCATACGATCTCCCTGATATAAGGAATTTCAGAGGCAGAGTGGGAGGCTTGTGGGGTAGGGAAGGAAAAAATTAAACAAGATGCAAGATGGGATCGGGAGGGAGATAAACCATAAGAGACTCTTAATTTCTCGAAACAAACTGAGAGTTGCTGGGAGGAGGCGGGTAGGGTTGGGTTATGGACATTGGGGAGGGTATGTGCTATGGTGAGTGCTCCGGGATGTGTAAGCCTGATGATTCACAGACCTGTACCCCTGGGGCAAATAATACAATATATGTTAATAAAAATAATAAAACACACACACACACAGGAATAGACACAGAAAGTCCTACTTGAAATAAAAACAATCTATGGTTAGAGTCAAGTACACAAAGAACTCTAAAATTTCTGCTTGTTTTAATGAACAGATGAGAATAACCAAAGAGAGCTCATAATTTTATGAATAATCTAATGCAGTTCTTCTCTTTAGAACCAAATATGCCCCACTGTTTCCTTCCATGTGTATGTATTTCCATACAGAAGCGACTACTTTTCATATCAGTCTTATCAAAGCTGTCACTATTTCTGGGTGCCTTCAGTATCACTGCACCTTTTACAGTTTATTATTTATAAAACATATATTTATAAAATTTCTTTATGACATAAGAAAAGCCACCTAAGGGCCAAAATGACTAATCAATTTACCTGAGAACACACACAAGAACCACTGCACAGAACATGGATACATCTGTGTACCTATATGGGCATGAGCACCCACATGCATGCACACACCTTCTTTTGTTTCCCAAAGACAAAGATGACTGCCAACCAACTTCTAAAATCAGTCTTCACTATTTTTAGCTAACTCACCATACAGCTGATGTTGGGAAGAATCTCATCTTAGAAATTATTGCTTAGGAATTCATTTCCTCTGTCATGTTTGTGAGGGATTTCTGTCATTAGAAACTAACTAACATAATGAGATGAACGGACTAGAGAGTCTGTGCTCTATTCTTTATAGCATAAAATCCTCCAAATCTTCTAGAACATGAAAAACACAAACATAAATATAGGCACAAAGTAGTATTTTAGAGAAAAAGATTTCATCATCTAACGTTTTGGGAATATAGGATTCCATTCTTTTCATTAACTATAATTAAGAACTTAGTTTTAGTTACCAGTGAGTTTTCAGCTACAAAGTACATTATTACAAGTTTCATGAGACTGTCACTGAATGGTCCAAACATTCAGTCTGTCTTTATGACACCTTGTTCAAAGACAGCTATTGATTAAAGTTTCCACAGTTTCTTAACAGATGGGCCTTCACTGTAAACGGCATATTTAAAAGGATGTGGCCGGGGCACCTGGGTGGCTCAGTGGTTTGGGCTGCTGCCTTCGGCTCGGGTCATGATCTCGGGGTCCTGGGATCGAGCCCCGCATCGGGCTCTCTGCTCTGCAGGAAGCCTGCTTCTCTCTCTCTCTCTGCCTGCCTCTGCCTACTTGTGATCTCTGTCTGTCAAATAAATAAATAAAATCTTTAAAATAAATAAATAAATAAAATAAAAGGATGTGGCCCATACTCAGGTAAGATAAAGTTTTAGCTACTAAACATTTTCTACTGAGGGGACAAAGTTTAAGATTATACGCAAAGCAACTTACAAAAATGTCTTTTTGGAGATATTCACATAATATTTTTACCTCTTATATCAGGGGATAAAGGAAAGAAGGAAGAGGGGAGAAGAGTTGGTAGGGAGGAAAAGACAGCAAAATAAACGCAGGGGTAAAATCTCACTTTCTGCAATAATGACCAAGAAAAAGCAGAACCGTTCCAAGGGAAGAGGTGCTGTATACATGCCTCCTAGTTACTGACCTCTTGCACTCCCTCCAAGAGAGTAACTGAAGGATCTTTCTCTTAATATGTTTTCTGAAAATTTAACAAATGTCTATTACACGTTCTGTCCCTTCTTCTTCCGTGCTATGAAGGCAAATTAAAAGGACAGCTGAAGGCACTCTGAGAAGATTGACTTTATAAAACTAACCTACAGTCTCATCATACATTCGAAACTGACCGAATGAAACAAACACACAACCAAGTAGGCAGCGGTGCATAACACACTTCTAAACCCATTAATACCTAAGGGTAAATGAAAGTTACTACATCTTGCAAAATATAAAGTTTAAAAAAAACAACTCATATTGTTCTAGAAGCTGGGCCAGGAATACAATTTAACATATTTTGAAGCCACAGGTCACAACTCACTGGGGACTTCACAGCTACTATGGAACTCCGTTGGTTAGAATATGGAGCTGGCTCATAGATGTTTAGAAAATAGACTTATTTTTTTCCCCCATATATGGCACAGTTTTCAAAGTTTCGCCTTATTTTCTTTTATAACATAAGATCATAATGGTAACTAACTTTGAAAAGAATGCCAAATGGTAAAAAAAAAGCCAGGACTTACCTGAGCCCCCATGGGCCAGCTCAACACTACCCTGGAGTTCTATGGTAGCTGTGACATCACAGCATGCTTTATGCTGTGGGGTCAGGGTGGACTTGGAGTCAGCTGGCACAACTGCAGGAGCCCTTAAAAAGAAAAGTTAGTTTTAAGTGGTAATGTTCACAATGTGCTTTACCATGGTCAGTAGAAAGATGCAGATGCGGTGGCTACAATGTCTGGAATGCTGTCTTCTACCCAGAGTTTAAGTCACTTAGGTGCTTTCACATATTTAAAGAAGGAAAAATAAAAGGAAAAAAAAACCCTGTACCACCCAGTAATACTTTTTCTTTCCACCCCTAACCATTTGGATATAGTCGATCATGAATTGGCTTAGATATTCATATTCACAACTAATTCCTTTAATAGTCAAACATGAGCTGCTTTTCGTAAAATGCCCTCAATATTTTTTAAGTGTATCTTCAAGTCAGCACAAGCTCAGGAGCAATCCCAGGAATAGTGAGCAGCCCAGACCACCTCCGAGAAGCTTTATTCACATAATAACCAATCGCAGCAAGTGAAAATGAACCACTTCTAGTTCTAGAATAGTGCTATAGAACAATAACCTTTTCAAAAACTGAGATGAAAATCACAAATTGGAAATAAATTCTTTAATATACACTATATCCAGATGAGCTCCTATTCAATTCGGCCAATAAACTCACTCCGTTATAAAAACATTCTCTACAGAATAAAAGATTCAATGACTGAGAAGTCAAAATAATCTCTAACTAAGGCCTTCAACGACTCTATTATTTATCATGACAAACTATGCCAAATTTAATTCATACTCTGGCGCTCTTACATCTTTACAGCTCTGATTAGACTCTTAACAACCCAACTGCTGCAGAAGTATAAATCCCCAAAGTCATGAAAAAATACCTGACTCGACAGATACCTTCAAGAGAAAGAAGATCTCGCCATATAGGAAGAATTACTGCTGAGAGCACCATGGAAGGACTTAAAGAACAGGTCACAAAGTTATCTTTGGGAAGGGGATGAGAGATGAGGGCCAGCGTGAACAGTTAAAGGAACGTGAGTTCGAATTACAAAAGTCACTGAAAATACTGGCCAAAGAGTCAACTGAAAAGATAATTAGGGTTCTTAAAAACCTAGGCTTCCAGTTATATAAAACACTATATGTCAAAACCACATTCACCACTGAAAAATCAAGTCCCAAAAGTTTTCCGACTACAAGTAAAAATTTTGCATACAACCGGGCCATGTTATCCTGGCTGCATCTGAAACCAAATTTTAGATTTTTAGAATTACACTATTTTAGATAGGCCCGAAGGAACTACTGAATAGTCTAGCCCACTCTCTTTCACACGTCATGAAAGAGTTTATAAAAGGAAAGACTCTTATGGACATATAATATTATACTGTTCATAGTTATGTCCATGTAACTCTTCTTCTAGCCAGAGATAGAATCAAGACAGAATCATCACATTGGAAGAGATGTTAAAAAGTTACTTAGTCCAAAAAAAAAAAAAGTTCCTTAGTCCGTCTTAATAAGGCTCCCGGGTAGAAGCACAAAACTACAAAGTTCCTATGATTTGCCACCGCAAGAGTAAGTTCCAGTTTCAGTGAATACCCATGGCCACATGAGTATCCATGTTAAGTGGAGTGGTAGATTTTCCTCAAAAGTTTCAGGCCCACATATCCAACAACCCATTAGAGAGTCCCACTACATCCTGTCTAAAATTGAACTTTCACGTCTCCTGTGTTTAGGAGAAATGATCCAACCCAAGTGTCCAAACCAAAACCCTGGACATCTTTCTTAACTCCTCTTCCCTTAGTCTCCATATCAACTTTGCCAAGTTTTGTCAATCCTGCCTTTTAAGTCTCTCTCAAATACATCCCCCATCCCATCTCCACTGCCTCTATTCTACCAGGTCAAGGCTGCACTCTCCCTCACTAAAATTACTCTAATGTTCTCTTTCCAGTGGGCAGCTTGCCTCAAGTGCTGCTCCATTCCAATCTAGTCTCCAAACTGACCACAGTGATCTTTCTAAACCACAAATCTGATTAAGGTGGTCTCCGTCTAAACGTTTACCACTGTCCTTATGTTAAGAGCTAAACCCCTCAACGAGGTCCACAGACCTTGAAAGGTCCAGCATCACCCCGCTGCATCACCCTGCGGCATCACCCCGCGGCACTACTCCGGAGCTCCCACACTACACCTCAACCCTGCTTAACTCCATCAGTTGTTCTCTTGACTCTAAGTGGTCTTAACACATGCAATTCCTTCAGATCAAAACACTCTTCCCTATTCTCTTTAAGGTTTTGGCTTCGATGTCACTTCCTCCTGAAACCCCTCTCCAGATCCTCTAGCACCTTATCCTTCCTCTACTAAGCTCATCACGCTCTACTGACTTACTAAATTTTATCTTCCTCTATCAGAGCACAAGCTCCCTGAAAGCCATGACTTCTTTCACAGTGCTTGGGAAAACACTCCATGAATATCTAAGTGTGAAAATAAATGGACCAACAAAGAAAAGGTAAAAAGTCAGTCCATTCTGAAGGGTGAAACAGAACAAACATTTGCCTTATCAGATCTTTAAATACATAATAAAGCCATAATTACTTAAACAAAAGTATGATACTGATGTAAAAAATAAACAAAATAGCCTCAAAACAAATGTAGAATCATCCTATGTATAACAGAACCACCCAAATGGTATGGGGAAATAATTATCTAATAAATCATATTAATGGAATTTAGGAAAATATTTTAATTCTTAGTTCAATCTGAAAGACTGAGTAAAACAACAAGGATAAAGCATCATTAACATAATTCTCCCCACACTCCCCACAAAAAAAGCGGGGAGGGGGGAATTTGCAAATCCCGTTGCAAATATGACTGATGCAAGTTTTTAGTGTTAAGTGTTTATATTTAGACTTCATATAACTTGCTATAAAAATAAAAGGAAAATGGGCAGAAGACATAAATCAACAATTCACAGGGAAAAATACAAATGACTAGGCAAGATAGTATGCTTCCCTTACTAACTAATCCTAGCAAAGACCCAGCCACAACGTCACTCTGACCCTGCTGATGGGTTACAATCTGGGCAGTTCTTCCAGGCAGCTATTCACCAATATGCATATGTTCGTATCATCTGATCATGTAATTCCATTTCGTCGAACCTAAGAAAATAGTTCGGAATGCTGACAATTTTGCTCAGCAAAACACAATCAGAATAAAAAATGTTCAAATAACCCAAAGGTGGGCGCCTGGGGGGCTCAGTTGGTTGAGCAACTGCCTTCAGCTCAGGTCACGGTCCTGGAGCCCCGGGATCGAGTCCCGCTTCGGGCTCCCAGCTCCGTGGGGAGTCTGCTTCTCCCCCTGACCTTCTCACCTCTCATGTTCTCTCTCACTGTCTCTCTCTCAAATAAATAAATAAAATCTTTAAAAAAAAAAAATAACCCAAAGGCTAAGGGGCAAGTTAAAGTATAGCAACTTAAATGTCCTATTACACACTCATTTTTTAAAAGATTTAACTTTTTTTAGATCAAAACATTGTGATTACTTCAGAATATAATGTTCAACAAAAGAAGTACAACTTCAATTACCTAAAAATAAATGTAAAAAATCTGAAAATACACAATAACATGACAGATTTCCTCTAAACACGGATGCTTTACACTATTGTTTTTTCACGGCTTTTCTTATCTCTGAAATATTCTACAATGAGCATGCTCTGCTTTTATTATTTAAAAATGAACCAAACTCTCATATACTGTTTTAAGAAGTCAGTACATAATGTCTAAACTTGACGAAACAAGAAGACTGGTGTGTCCTTCCAGAGATGAACAAAATATGGTAGGTACATACAGTATTATTCAGCCTTAAAAAGGAAGCAAGTTCTCACATGTGCTGCGACATGAATAAAGTCTAGAAACATTACACCAAATTAAACAAGAGAGTCACAAAAGAACACCATGTGATTCCACTTATGCAAGGTACCAAGAACAGTCAAATGCACAGTAGCAGAAACTAAAGTGACGGCTGCTGGGGGCTGGAGGGAGAGGGAGAGGGCAATCTCTTGTTCACGGATACAAAGTTCAGTTCTGCAAAATGAAAAAAGTTCCAGAAATGGATGGCGGTGATGGCTGCAGGATATGAACGTACTTAACGCCACTGAACTGTACATTTAAAAATGGTTAAGATGGTGGGGCACCTGCTTGGTGCAGTCAGTTACTTGTCGACTCTTGGTTTTGGCTCAGGTGGTGAT
This sequence comes from Mustela putorius furo, assembly GCF_011764305.1. Taxonomy (NCBI): domain Eukaryota; kingdom Metazoa; phylum Chordata; class Mammalia; order Carnivora; family Mustelidae; genus Mustela; species Mustela putorius. Next base: position 6,973,771 of record NW_025422057.1, read on the forward strand.
TTCAGGGTCCTGAAACTGAGCCCCATGTCCAGGTCCATGCTTAGGGGGAGTTGGCTTGAGATTCTCTCTCCCTCTCCCAGCCCCTTCCACTGTGCTCTAAAATAAATAAATAAATCTTCTTAAATAGTTTGGATGGCAAATTTTGTCACATGTATTTTACCACATTTAAAGTTTTTTTTTTTAAAGTTTATTTATTTATTTGACAGAAAAAGATCACAAGTAGGCAGAGAGACAGGCGGTGGGGAAACAGGATCCTTGCCAAGCAGGGAGCCCGATGCAGGGCTCGATCCCAGGACCCTGAGATCATGACCTGAGCCAAAGGCAGAGGCTTTAACCACTGAGGCACCCAGGTGCCCCCACATTTAAAGTTTTAAAAAAGAAAAAAAAAACATGACACGAAGACATAATTCAGACATATCAGAGGTGCTGCTTTAAACAGTATCACTTCTGTAGTATTTCTCCCTCCCCCCCCAAAAAAAGCTAAAACATTTTAATCTAATAATTTAATCTAATAATTTCCATATTGAGTGTCATTCTGTGAAAAAACTGCCTGGACTCTGCAAATGTTTATCTCATGAAAGAGTAAATAAAAAAACAACCAAAAACCATCTGAGGCACTGTTTAGAAATGAGGGGCCTAATAAGAGAACACTAATAGAGAAGATGTCCAGCCCTTGATTGGGGTTGCAGCAAAATCTATTAGTGAAACTGAGTATGGACTCTCAATATTAAATTTTCTGATAATCATATTATATAGTTTGCAGGGAAAATGTCTTTGTTTCAAGGACATACATGCTGAACTATATAGGGGCAAATGTCAAGACATCTGCAATTACCTCGCAAATTGTTCAGGAAATACAGAAAGAGAGTCAATGTGGCAAAGTATCAACAACTGGAAAATCTAGGTCAAAGGCATATAATATAGATAATACTTGTAACTTTTCTGCAGGTTTTGAGATTTCTCAGAATAGCGGCGCCTGGGTGGCTCAGTCGTTAAGTGTCTGCCTTCGGCTCAGGTCATGATCCTGGGGTCCTGGGATAGAGCCCCACATAGGGCTCCCTGCTCAGCTCTCCCTCTCCCTCTCCCCCCGGCTTGTGTTCCTTCTCTCACTGTCTCTGTCAAATAAATAAATACATCTTTAAAAAAAAAAAAAAAGATCGAAATTTCTCAGAATAAAAGGTTAATGGGGGGAAAAGTTGTCTCTGCACAGCAGGACTGGGAGTGAAAAAAAGAATAATGGTTTTTCTTTCCTTTAATAAGTGTTTTAAATTAAAGTGATTTAACAGTAAAGTTCACTGGAGACTAAACACATCTTTTTTTATTCAGTATTTAAGCAATACACTTGGATTTTATAACTCAATGTGTTCATTTAATACAATGTTTTTTAAAAATGAAAGCCTTTACTAAATCAACAATGCATATTTAAATATCAGTACCACAGAATCAAGAATCACCTGCCAGACTCCCTTTTTCAGCATAAGGAGGCACATTATTAGTTGGCGGGCCAGTGTAATCAATCATTTCTAAAAGACAGCAATTCCATCTCAGACCAGAGGCAACCAGAAGTACGCCACAGAGGCTCTATTTCTGCCATTCCCACCCATTTGCCTTAAGAGACACACTCATTCCTGGAAACTTCCTTCTCATCCCAGCTGTCAGGAAGCACCTTCAAAAGCCAGAATGAACTGGCCAGGAGAAAGTATGTGAATGTTCCTTACTGATTACAATCTTTAGTACATTGTTGAGAACTATCATGATTTTCTTAAAAATCATTTAACACAAAGTTTTATTTTATATCCAGAGTTCCAATCACAAGAGAAAATCCTTAGAAACTTGAAGAAAAGACAAAAGCTGTCTGTAGAGCTACTCCATTCACAGTGCTAAAAATAATTCTATTACCTATAATATCAACTACCTTGGAGAGGAAGGAGACCCACAAGTCTGAACGTGTGTGGAGTGAAAAGACCCCTCGGTTCTGACAGCTACACACACACATATGCGCACATAAGAGTACCACCAGAGAGTTAACCAAGGACATACAAGGCATTGCCCGCACTCTTGCAGCGCACTTTCCTTTTATGGATGCACTGCCAAAGACCGGCGGCAGGAGTCTGCATGTATTTTGGATTCTATTAAAAGCTTTCAATAGGATATTTTAACAAACCATTTTTATTTCTTAATGGTTTTTTTTTTTAATGTGATGCTTTTAAATGTCAAAGACTATTAAGACCCAAGGCCTTTTTTCAGTTTCTACTGGTATTAAGGAAAAAAAGCAAAGTATTAAGGGAAAAAGAACTCTAACTCAAAAGATTATCTTTCAGTAAAACACTCAGCCTGGTACCAATACAAAATCAAGTTCATACTCAAAACAGCTCATTAGCATCCTGGTATAAATCCAGCACTTTAAAAATACCATAATGTAAATCTATCAGAACAGTGAACTCTTTTACTAGCTCCCTCTCTGAACTCCCAGAAGATGATCTCTAAAAATTACACATTAGAACAAAGATCTGCTACTGGGCTACCAACTGGGCTACCAACTCGGAAGTGATGGTGGACGCGAAGCAGATCCACAGGACTGGGAGAATGACTGTCCAAACACCTACGGTCCACCAAACTGAAAACAGGCAAACACAGGCTAAGCTAAGCAAAGCAAAGTAAATACTATAGAAGTATTTTATTAAAAATCATCCAAGTTCAAATAACATGACCTAACCACAGAATGCCCAGAACTATTAGCAAGTGACAGACTATCTTGGGACTCAACAATCAGTTTTCATGCAGGTGTATTCAGTTAGGTGACTTGGAAAAAGGGCAAGACTGAAAACAGTATTCACAGGCATCAAACATTATTCCAAAGTTCCTGTAACAGTACTCCTTTCAAACACAGAGCAAAAGCAAAAAAAGAAAACTAACTAAAAAAGAAAAACTCACTGTGAGTAAGAAATATATACTTGATCTTCATCTACTGTTCCTGGCACATAGCTGCTAAAACGCCTGCAATTTCCTGAAGTAAGATCCCTAGGGGCATCTTTTGATGTAATATTTAGTTTTGTTCCCAGTTCCTGAAATAGTTCCAGAGAGATAAAGGGAAAACCGAATGTCTTTTGCTATTCATAAAACAAGCCCCTTTTTCTACTTCTGAGCTTATGTTAATGAGGTGACTTCAGGAAAACCCAAAGGATAGGGGCTGGTTGCCAAGAGAACCAACCTTGGGATTGCAGGGTTGGAACGTTCAGCCCCATTCCACTCCTATCTCAAGGGAGAGAAGAGCAGCAGGAGGATGAATTAATCACCTGTGGCCAATGATCTGATTGATCTTACCTGTGTAATTACGCCTCGGTAAAAATCCTTGAACTACGGGGGTTGGAGAACTTCCAAGCTGCTGAACATGTAGAGGTACGAGGAGAGTGGCAGCCAACAGGACACAGAAAGGCGCCTCCCTTGTCCTCTGCATGTCTTCCATCTAGTTCTTGAGTTCTAGCCTTTTATAACAAACTAGTCATCTAGTAAGCAAAAGGTTTTCCTGAGTTCTCTGAGCAATTCTACCAAACTAACTAAACCCAAGCCAGGGTTATGGAAACCTGTGATTTATAACCAGTAGATCAGAAGCATATGTGACACCCTGAACTTGCTATTTGTGTTAAAAAAAAAAAAAAAAGTTGTATTAATTTCCTATTGCTGCTCTAACAAATTACTACAAATTTAGTGGCTTAAAAACTTTTCAAATCTTTTATCTTAAAATCTGGACAAGACCAAACATTCCACATAGCTCTCAGTAGCTGAAGCCCAAGGTGTGCTCCTTGGGGATCGTCTAGGGGAGCCTTGCCTTTTCCAGCTTATAGAGGCTGCCAGCATTCCTCAGCTCAAGGCCCTACACCACTAAGACCTCTGCTGCTCCACTGCCATTTCTCCTTCTGTGACACAGGTTCTCCTGTCTCTCTCCTGTTTATAAGGACCCTTATGATTGTGCTAGGCCCGCCTACCCAGACAGATAACAGGAGATCATCTCTCCATTTGTTGGGCCTTAATTTAACTACACCTGCAAGATACCTTTTGGCACGTATAGTAGCATATTCATATACTCTGGGGATTAGAATTTAAATGTCTTGGGGGGCAGGAAGGCATTTTTCTGCTTGTTACACTATATCAATCAGTCATGTAAATCAGAAAAGTGGAAAGGGGGTGGGTAGACTGAAAGCAAGCAGTAGTGGGCACCTAGAAAATACAACTTTAGACACGTAACTCCACTCCCTAATGGCTAATATTTTGCAAGGTATTTCATGTTTTATGCCTTCAGGTAAGTCATCAGTAAGGTATCGCTCTGCAGCAAATTAATTTTAAAAGCTAAAGAACACCAAACTAGATAATAAAAGCGTCTTCCATGTCTTTCCTTATAATAATTTCCATGCCCTCGGTTTCTTCTAAAGTTAAAAAATCAGACACAAAGACATCTTAATTAAATAGGTAAAATCGCCATTGTATCTTACGTCAAGGATTTCCAACTGTTTTGTTCTGATGTGGTGCTTTTCTTGTTACACATCACCTTATCACCATTCCAGTTCATAGTACTACCATCTCTCAAAAACTAATCATATAGGACTTTTTCTTCTGTTGAAGTTAATACAATTTTGTGTGGATTACTGCACAACACTCATGTGACCAGACACATTATATCTCTAAACTAAATAATACAGACACCATAAAAAAATTACCTTAGAACATTACATTTTGCAACACATTTGTTTTCCCAGAAAAAGAAAAACACTACAACCTTAATAGAAGTGAACTATTATTTCCTTGAGAAAAACCATCCATATCCATAATTCTTAATAATGATAGCAAAATAGAGTATTTTTAAATGTAATAAGCCTATACCTTGCTAATTTTTCATAAAATGACAAAAGTAAAAAAAATTAAAAATTAAAAAATACAAGGAAAACAAGAGTATCAGTGAAAGCAAACAAACACATTCTGACATGTGTAGCACTATATACATTAGAGGGGTTTCTGCAGTTGCATCTGGCACTCCGGAGTGGCTATGTAAGGCATGGTACACAGGCAAGGGACCAAAATACAACTGGCATCAGGACAGAAAATAACAGCCACAAATACTGATTTTCTACACAGATAGGAGAAAAGGGGAAATATTTGATCAAACAGAACTATCTTTGCAGACAACCTGAAAGAAAAAGTCAATTCTAACATTTTCTATGTTTTAAGAATCACAGTTACGGGGCACGTGGATGGCTCAGCTGGTTAAGGGTCTGCCTTCGGCTCAGATCAATGATCTCGGAGTCCTGGGATCGAGCCCGGCACTCGGCTCCCTGCTTCTCCCTCTCCTCCCTGCTCATGCTCTCTGTTGCTATCTGTTTCTCTTTCTCAAATAAAGAACTAAAATCATAAAAAAGAAAAAGAAAAGAAATCATTTAAGTTTTTAGACCCATCAAAATTTTGCTCAGGAATACCCCGGACTATAATCATCATAATTCCGTTTCAGCTCGTTCACTGGTAAGGAAATCGTGACTTAACCAGTGATTCTCAACAGGGGACACAAGTGCATGCTTCAGGTCACCCCAAAGCCTGGGAACAACAGGGAGACTTGACTGACACACACATTTTCTATAATGCCACTGCCCCATAAAATCCAGTTTCAACCCTACACTACTTTACCCCTCCACCTTCACCACCACTCTGACCCCCCATCTCAAATCCTTCCCATCTTCATTAGCAGGGTCACTGGACAAGCTAAACGTAAGAAAGACAGAGCTGTTGCTGTAGACAGGAGACAAAGCGCCAAACCGCACCAACAGCTCCAAGGACGACTGACTATAAAAAGTGTCCCCGTAAAATGTGCATTTGCTTTAGGACTTCAGGCACAGCATACACATGACTTTTTTCTTTACATCATATATTCACCAAACTGTCAGATATTCATCAGTGAAAGCAGGAAGACAGAGAAATGTAAGGTAAAGAAATCTGACTTCAGACCGTTCATATCCACAGACTGCCTAGTGATAAACTAGGGCCTGCCTCTTCTCAGAAGACTCTGTTGTACCAACTTCCTATCTTTTCCTGATAGGGAAAAGTCAAATGGCTCCCACAGGGTCAAGCCCCAGGAATAGTCTGCAAAGTAAAAAATACAGAAAGCTAGGAAGAAAGTAAAAAATCTAGAAATTCAGAAAAGCAGCAGAAAGGTCTATTTGTCCAGATGCCAGTTTCGACAAGGGCGTATTCACTGAATGATTTAACAAATGCCTGAATGTCTGCTACATGTCAAACACTGTTTTAAGTACCAGGATATAGCTGTGAAGGAAACAAAATTCCTGCCACTCACAAAGCTTAAATTCTAAGGAAGAAAGAGACAAATAAAAAAGTGGCGAGTGTTGTGAAGACCATTAAAACTGGGGGAAGGGGATGAGGACAGGGCTGGAACTGTACGTACAGCAGTCAGGGAAGCCTCACCAAGAAGGCAGCGACTACGAAAAGAATTTTAAGCAACTAATAAATGAGCTGATCGTGCAATCCAGAAAGGAGCAATCCAGGCAGAGCAAACTGCAAGTATCAAGGCCTGAGGTTGATTTGTAGAGAAGAAAGGTGACCAGAGTGGCTAAAGTGAATGAGTGAAGTGGAGAGCAACAGACAGGTGGGAGAAGAAATGTGTTGGGGGGGGAAGGAAGGTGCAGAATACAGCTGTGGGGCCTAGACCGTCTTTGAGGGACTCTGGCTCTTACTCTGAGCAACACAGGCGATCACTGAAGAGTTAGTTCGAGCAGAGTTTTAGAAGAATATCTCCTATGGGGAGAACAATTTGTAAAAGAGAAAAAGGACAGAAGGGATTATGGAAGTGCAGACCCTGTATGTATTTCAAAGGTAGAGCCAGTAAGTTTTTCTCACAGGTAGGAAAGGCATAAGAGAAAAAGGAGAAGCAAGGATGACCGAGGCCTTGGGCACAGCCGGTAGAACGATAAACCAGCCATCGAGGGAGAAGGGAACTACGAAAAAATAGGTTTAAGGGGCAGACCAGTTCAGTTTCAGCTTCGATAAGTTGGAAAGAAGTTGGAAATACTAGCTATTCAAGGCAAAATGTGGTATATACAACTGGATACACAAGTCCAGAGTTCAGGAAGACAGAAAGCTATCACCACAGATTTAATTTGGGATTCTTACGTGACCCAGTACCTTTTCGAGGGATCAACTTGGGTCACAAATTAAAATGTTCTTCTAAAGGGCAACTGATTCAATACAATAGCAGAACTAAAATGGTGTGTTAGGTAGTAGCGCCCTGTTCTCTAGGGGCATTATCTATCCAGCCGGACAGGCAGTCTATGATTAGCACCAACATGACCTCCCAGAAAACACCTGGCACCAAACTGCACACATTCCAGAGACAACTGCACATTTAAATTCACACCTCTGTCTTTACCATCCCAGTTCCTACTCCCAGATTCCACTTTCACTGATGTCAGATCTTGGCATCGCTGTCCCCAATGTCCGCTCACTATATAAGATAGTAATAACGACTTAGGTGGAAATTATACCCAAAAGTCATGTAAAAAAGAAACTTGCTCAATACTGCTGGCACTTTGGTTTACTTGCCTTCTTAACAACTGAACTCTCCTTAATTCTATCTTAACCAACTACAAGGTTGAGACTTTTTCCAATTTCACAGGGGTTAAGTCTCTCACATTTTATACTTAGTATGAATTTTATACTCAGTAAATACTTTATACTTAGTGTATATACTTCAGAGATTTTTTTTTTTTTTACGCGCTACCAAGGGAACCACAGAGATGATTTTCTTAAATGCCTAACATGGACAAGCCATAATATACCACATCTAATGAAACCTGGAGAACATAAAAGAGGCAGAAAAAGGGAGGTAAAGATTAATGTTCAGTACATGTGAGCTTCTGTTAAACACAAGGTAAACAAAAAAAAAATTTTTTTACACATATTTCAGTGATGTTTACAAATCAAGAAAGCACTACCCAATAAACACACAGTCATAATTTCTGGTACAACAGTTCAGAACCATATTGTATAGTAAAGTTAAAAGTATTTGTTGATAGGGAAAACAGAATGCACATTACTAAAAACTAAATACAATTAATACTTAGCCCTAAGAACCTAGAAACTCTGGAGTGGGTGGGAATAGGGACCTAATAACAAACCATTTGGTAAATGAAATAAGATCAAACACAATACTGGACCTGCTGGCATAAGTTTTTTGTTCCACTTTAAAATGAAATCACAGCCATCAAAATGCAAAGAGGTATAAAGATGATTATCCCAAAAGAAATAAGGGTATGTGGAAAGAAATAAAAGGTAGCAGCAAAATGAGAGTCATCATAAAGAAGTAACAGCCACACAGACAAAGTTATATTGATTTGTCTAATCTGTGTTTCAAGAGAAAATATTTCAAAGCAGAATTACTTATCCTGAGATACACTAACTTGAAGAAGGAACCTCTGGTTTCTAAAGGATTCTAAGACCCCAACATAAATTAATAATCATCACAATGTACTTCACTTCCATCTGTAAACTTACATGTACTATAAAACAACCTTGTACTAAATGTATGCATAGTCTATTACCACCTGCAAAAACGATTTAAGAGTTTCCAAATGGCATTCAGGTAATTTAAAGACAATCTACCTAGATACAAAAGGTCACATAAGATTCCATTTATATGGAATATCCAGTATAGGTAAATCCAGAGAGACAGAAAGCAGACATGATTGCCAGGGACTTGGGAGAGGAGGGGAGGTAGAGGTTTACAGGGTTTCCTTTTGGGATGATGAAAATGTTTTAGCACCAGACAGGTGGTAGCTGCACAACACTGTGAATGCTCTAAATGCCACTGATTTGTTCACTTTCAAAATGGTGAATTTTATGTTACCGGTCGACTTTGGCCTCAATAAAATAAATACAATGTATCTCCTTAAAAAAAAAAAAAGGAAAATTATGCCATATACGGTACCCCAACTTGGAGGGGGAAAATAATCTATGGGATGAAATGGAAAAACACAGATAATCTAAAATGGGTCAGTGTGCTCTCATCGGTAGTCCTCAAACAGAAGAAAATTGGAACTAAGAGTTACTAAGTGCCTATTGTGTTTGGGTGTTCAGAAAGACTCACCTTCTGGGACATTCTTTTTACCAGAACAAAACTAAAATAAAAAACTCAGATTTCTTGAAATCTACGCTTAGGACTTACAAGTTCATATAGTTACATCTTCTGTTCTTGGAGCTATATTCAGGAGGGTAAACAAAAGAAATTCACACCTGTAAAAAACATACACATACAGCTAAGCTATATTTAAGGCTTAGCTATTGTTCCACACAATATTTAACTTTAGTCACTCCAAATAATCCTTTACAAAAATTTTCTCTACAAAACACAATGTCAGGGGTGCCTGGGTGGCTCAGTAGGTTAAAGCCTCTGCCTTCAGGCTTAGGTCGTCGTGATCCCGGGATCCTGGGATCCTGGGATGGAGCCTCACATGGGCTCTCTGCTCAGCGGGGAACCTGCTTCCCTCTTTGTCTCTGCCTGCCTCTCTGCCTACTTGTGATCTCTGTCAAATAAATAAATAAATAAAATCTTTAAAAAAAAAAAAAAAAACAGAATGTCAAAGCAAGCACCACCCAAAATATCCCCGGTGGGGATAATTAAACCCCATTAAATTATCAAAAATTATGATAATTTAAATCATAAAACTCAAAAAGCTAACCTACTCAAAAGAAACAAAAAAGCACAGGGTGTCCAATAACTGCTTTTGTGAATTACATCACAAATATTTAATTCACAAGGTTGTTTAAACTAGAGAAAACCCTGCTCTCCAACATGTCCTGGTCCTTCAACAGGTCTGAACCAGTAACTTGGGATCAATATCCAAAATTTCTTTAGGAAGTACTAAAACCACAATACACACACACATCATGATTTGAACTGTGGGAACCAGCTGGCTATGTGAAATCAGTTTTATAAAATTTGCCAGTATTAACTACATGACATTCATGTTAAATTAACATCAGTATTTTCAAGGTCAATGTTATGTTTGTTCAACTTCTTGGAGTCACATTTTTGTGATATTTTTAACATCTGACTAAAGCTTCTGTCATCACAAGATGCTCACACTGTTTACAAACACTCCGAAGCAGCAGCTGGTGTTCCTCAGTCACATCTTGTTAAAATAAACAGAGCAGCAGTTTCAAACTCCAGGTATATTTTTCTCCTATTGATGTATAAAAAAAACCTTACTTAAGAAGTTTTTCTCCTTAATGATGGAAAGACACACAATGAAATGGAGGCGATTTAGGATCAAGTTATAACAAGATCACAAATACAGATTATTATGGACAGTGGGAGTACAGCTATCATGCTGAATGACCTAAATCCTAAATAATATTGATACTGTTTATGTCTTCCATGTCATTCTTAATACCTATTACCATCCCTTTCAAAAAATGTAGAAACTTACCCACACAAGCATTGAGGAATAGCCAATCGGTCTTTTTCATCCTGTTTTTAATTTGTTTTAGTTTTTTAAAGTCCACTTCAAGTTCCTCCTTGCTGCCAACAGCACCAGCCAATTCAATCCTCTGAAAATCCATTTTCATTTCCGAGTCCCGTTTTGTAGTGGGGGGTGACCTTCTTTGGCTATTCCCACTGCTGCAGCTTCCCCTCCACCGAGCTCGGTCTTGCTCATTTATTATTGAAGAAGCCTCTTCAGTCTCTGCCAACTCTATTGCTTCAATATTATTAGGTCTGGGATGGTCACAAACAACACATTTCTTAGCCTTGGCCCAGTTTTCATACGTGCAAATAGAACAAGTCCAGTGCTGGGTCCTTGTGTTCGGTTTATTTCTATCATTGTATTCCTCACAAGGATCAACAGAAAAAGCAACTGGTCTTGAACCAGATCCTGAGGATTGAGGAGATTCTGTGGGACTCCTGGTCCTACGCTGGGATAAGCACTGGGTACATCTGATTGCTCTTGGCCAGTTCAAATAGGTACACATGTGGCATGACCATTTATTTGCATTTTCCATGCTGTATGAAGACTTAACCCTGGGTCTTGCGCTAGAGTCTGGACATATCAAAGGACTACTTCCTCCTTCGGTGCTGGAAGGATCCCAATCTCTACCAACATCGCTTGAACCACTTTTAAATGGATCTTCTGTGATAATTGTTCCACTTGGTCTTTGGGCGCGACACATAGTACACTTGATCGCAGATGGCCAGTTTTCATACGTACAATATTCACAAGCCCACTTAATTCCACGTTCTGACATTGTGCTCTTCTTGAAGTGAGTTATGTCAGGCAGGAAGCTATAAATAATTAGGACATAGTTATTAAAACAATAACTACATAATTCCATCTCTGTGCCCCAAAAGTACCCTTCAACTTACAAAATATAAATCTCACAAAAGCAGCCTGTGAGATTTAGCAATGAACTATCCTTACTTTTCCAATTTCCATTAGAGACACCAGAGATAAGTTTCCAAAGAAAAATCTTAGACCTCAGGGATTTAATGAAATTGTACTTTAGAATGCAAAAGGGATAAGCAGAAGATAAAGGGAGGTTTGTTCTAAGAGGGAAGCAAGTTAAAACAGAGAAGCCACTAACAGATGTTTAATTTAAGCCAGGTCATCACCATCGATTTAGAAGAGTAACCAACAGTTAAGATTCAAAGAGAAGAGAAAGAACACAAACCACATAACTTAAACATGTAACCATTCTCAAATTATGAACAACAGAGATTCTTATGCTATCTAGGTACAGCATCCTTATGCTTGATTCACTGAAGAATTCAGAAGATCAAACAAAGTCAACTCTATCATTTTTGCTAAAGGAAGAAAAAGCAGCTTAAAAGTGCTACTTATCCACTGCTCTTATTAATAATAAGCACAGGCAGAAAAGAAAAATGTTGAAGAGTAATCCTTACAATCAGAAAAGGAACACTATGAAATACAGATCAAGTTCCTTGATAGCCTAACACCCTTCAAAATCTAGTTAACTCTGAAGCACAAAAAAATAAAAACTATACATCATCTACTGGGACAATAAAATCAACAGAATGTCCCTAAGATAACTATTAGCATACTCATGCCAATAGAATTTTGAATACTCATACTCAAAATATTCAGTATTTAAAATACACTCAAAATTCAATTCATACTAAAAACCTATATTCAATATTTTAAAAGGTTCATAGGATTCTACACTGGGCTTATTACTAACTACACTAAAATGAAGACTTCATGATTTAATGCCAACTAATTTATGAAGTAACTTCCACAGCAAATTTAATAATTACTTTTTATTTCTTTTCAGCAGAACGGTATTCATTGTTTTTGCACCACACCCAGTGCTCCATGCAATCTGTGCCCTCTCTAATACCCACCACCTGGTTCCCCCAACCTCCCACTCCCCCGCCCCTTCAAAACCCTCAGACTGTTTTTCAGAGTCCATAGTCTCATGGTTCACCTCCCCTTCCAATTTCCCTCAACTCCCTTCTCCTCTCCATCTCCCTTTGTCCTCCATGCTATTTGTTATGCTCCACAAATAAGTGAAACCATATGATAATTGACTCTCTCTGCTTGACTTATTTCACTCAGCATAATCTCTTCCAGTCCCGTCCATGTTGCTACAAAAGTTGGGTATTCATCCTTTTTGATGGAGGCATAATACTCCATAGTGTATATGGACCAATGAATATATGTCCGTTGTGTATATTCGTCCGTTGAAGGGCATCTTGGTTCTTTCCACAGTTTGGTGACCGTGGCCATTGCTGCTATAAACATTGGGGTACAGACGGTCCTTCTTTTCACTACATGTGTATCTTTGGGGTAAATACCCAGTAGTGCAATTGCAGGGTCATAGGGAAGCTCTATTTTTAATTTCTTGCGGAATTTCCACACTGTTTTAATGGCTGCCACTAAAGCGTGACTCTTCATTTACTTATATCCCTTCTCAACTAAATATCATCCTGCCACATATTTTTAACAAGAAAAGTAAAAAATCCTAAGCAGAGTAACAGAAGCTTTTGCCTCCCTTTCTCAGGGATTTTTCTGACCTGAAAAGCTTAATCTTTCACTTTGTATGTGTTTATTACTGTGTCTCTGTTTGCCAAGTCCTCACCCCATTTATAGTGTGAACTCCATTAAGAGGACAAATTCACTACAAGAAAGGCTATAATTTATTAGCTAAAATAAAAATCACACTTACTAAGGTTTTAGTTTCCATGCTATAACCTCCACCTTGCACATGGTTAGAATAAAAGTATGACTTATAAATCAGACCAAAGACAAGATTCAGTCTTCATGCTGGCTCAAGATTCTGACTTCCTCAGGAGACACTGGCAGAGCGTGCTAAGTAGTTCTGTCTGACTGTGAATAGCTAGTCCTGTAAAGGAAACCAAAACTGAGTTTCACTTGAAGCCTGCTATTTTATCCAGTATTTATTTTTTAAAAAGCCTTTATTTTAATCCTACTCATTTATTTTAATAATGAACTGTATTTAGCATTGTAATTTAATAAATTAAATTTATTTAGCAACAAAATTAGCTAACTCATTGTGCTGGTCAGTCAAATAGACATGGGAAAGACATTTTTCTCTAAAGCCTTAGCCGTGTGTGTATGTGAACTAATGGAATCCCTAATATTCACTGAGTCGTGCTAAATCAGTTCCTACCCATACTACTTGTTATTACTGAAGAGAGAAAGGATGTAAACTAAGCAGAAAAGCAAAAAATAAATACTGCTTGTATTTAGCCTGAAGTCTTTTTCTCCTTCAGCAACTGTATTTTCCCCCTAACCCAGGTTATTTATATTTATATTGCTTAGATTTTGAAATTTAGCTTGTACACAAAGATTACATACGCTCCAAAAGCAGTCCAAAAGTGTGCGAAAGAGCAAGAAACTATAATCATACAGTTCATATTTCATATTCACTAGGCAGTTTCTTCCTTTAGTTTCTCAGGAATGAACTATAAATAAGTTGCTTGTGCTACTGGAAAAAAAAAACATGGTCAAGTAGAAACTTATCATGACAAGAACAAATGACATAATGAATATATATACAGGGCTACTATACGTAATTTCAGTATTTCATTCAAAATATTCACATTCAGAATTTCATGCCTGCTTCACTAAGTCTTAGTTTGATATGTTTATAGGCTCAACTGAACAGCTTGTAAATTTACATGATCTTAGCTCACCTTCATGGAACTAATGTGCCAGCACAGCGTGTTTAAATGTCCACATCTGACCAAAAAAAACAAAAAACTGTCATAAAAAATAGAGTCACTGTCATATATGCCTGGTAAGTAGCCTCCCTCTTCAAAAATCCAGGTAACTAAGCAATACCAAAACCATGCTCCAAAGTTTTAAGGCAAGTGAATTATATTAAATAATGATGTATACAGTGTCAACTCTATGGGAAATTGAGGCTTTGGAGAAATACCGTTTTTTAGTAACTGAAAACTAAAACTCACTGGAGAGGATTATCTGAGAGAGCCATTTACATCTGCTGTAATCAGTAAGTGGAATCAAAGAGTAAAGATGACTTTGGCTCAACTATATGATTTTGCATTACTAACAACAAATTAACACTAAGTACTTCTTTTCTTCCAGATGTCAAAAATCCCCCAAAAAACATAAAATTATTTTTAATAGCAACCAGCTCTGAGAATTAATACTGTACAGCAAAATAAAACTGTTACAAAATATCTTTCATGTTAACATAGTCATATATCCAAGTAAATTTAATTTGCAAGTCTAATTCTATCCAAATTATATCCAATGAATTATACTTGCATTAATTGGTGCAATAAAAAGCAAAAACAAAATCTGCACAATCTGGACCCACACAACTTCTACTCTTCAAACAAATATTCCTTGGTTCGAATGCCACACCAACAATTCTCATCCTATGGATCAAAGAATCCATGAATCCATTCGTGCATCAAGCTCTACCTGCAGACAGACTGAATAATGTCTCCAACTATATCAATCAGTCTTAAACTGACAATTGCTTTTGAGTATATACTTCCCAGCTGAAATAATAATAAAAGCCCAAGTATTATGAGTATACAGACTAATGATCAGGGGAAAAGAGAAGCTATCAATTAAACATTTTTTATATTGTCATGCTTAATAATGAATTAATTAGCTCATATTAGTGAAGCATTACCAAACACTGTTGAAGAACCAGATCCCTATTAAAGGAAATTCCTCAAAAATCATAGCTACCCTACAAATTCTCCCAAGCACCTACTAAAACCCTATGGAAAAAAACGGGAGAAGTGAAATAATCCTCATCATGTATAAACTCCTTAAGAAAGAAACAGGTTGCCAGGGTGGCTCAATTGCTTAAGCATGTGCCTACAGATCAGGTCATGATCTCAGTGTCCTGGGATCAAGCCCCAGGTCAGCCTACCCTGCTCAATGGGGAGTCTGCTTCTCCCTGTCCCCCTCCTCCTGCTATGTATGCTCTATCAAATAAATAAATCTTTAAAAAAAATAAGAAAAGAAACAGAGAAGCCCCCTTGCCAGTTAGTTTCAAATGGTAAGTCATCCAAATGAAGGACTAATAGCAGTCTTTAAGGTTTTGTATTAGCCTTATTATTTTTTTTTTTAAGATTTATTTATTTATTTGACAGAGAGAGAGATCACAAGTAGGCAGCGAGGCAGGCAGAGAGAGAAAGGAAGGGAAGCAGGCTCCCTGCTGAGCAGAGAGCCCGACACGGGACTCAATCCCAGGACCCTGAGATCATGACCTGAGCCGAAGGCAGCGGCTTAACCCACTGAGCCACCCAGGCGCCCCTATATTAGCCTTATTAAATATAAGTCTCTACTCAGTATATAAACACTAACTCATTAATATAAATTGTTGATATAAATACTAATTAACATAAATCTATGGAAATTTATAAATGCTCAGAAAGCATCTTAGCAGAACAGAGATGCAAGTTAAAACTAGGTTATTCCAAGCATGCTGAATTTTCAGGTTCTGTTACAATATCACATGATAATTCTGAACTGTAATACTGACATATAAAAAGTACTATTTAACTCTTTAAACCAAAACTCCCACACCGTCATTCCCCTCTTTTCTCTTCCGCATCTTTCTACATCACTGTCCTTCCTCACAACAGTCAACAGAAAAAAACAACTGGCCTTGAGCAAGATCCTGAAGACTGATGATACAGTGAACCCTTTCTCCATAAAGCTGACCTCATTTCAGGGCTCCAATAATTTATCACATCCTACTTAAACCTCTTCTCTTCCTCTCACAGCAAACCCTTAACCCTGATTTCTCCTATATCCATTAAGGACACCATGAGGACCTCTGCACCCAGCACAGAATGGCAGAATCCTCTTGAATTCTGCCCTTCCCCCGACCAGGGTCTCTCTAGTGGTTTCTGTCCAATCAGTTCCTTTCTTCCCATTTCCCACTGCCATCAACCCTTCTCAGTTCAGGTCAGAACTACTGTAATAACCTTCTAAGTATCTTCCCTTTCTAAATCCACCCTTCCTGTAATCCACAGCTTACTGTTACCAGAAAAATCCTAATAGCAAAGCACTCTTTCCTAAGCAATTCCACAGCAGTAAGAACTCCCAACTCCTTCCCATAGTCACACACACAACCCACCTCACAGACTCACTCCCCAACACTTCACACATACCCTAGCCTCATGCAATTACTACCCCCAACCCGCCCCAGTGGTACATGAAGGCACTACCTTTACAAACCCAAGCATAACAGACACACGTGCCCAACCTGTGGCAAATCCCACCCCTTCTTCAAAGCTCAGTTCAAGTCTCCTCTCTCTTAGGAGTGTTTTCCAAATCACTTCAAGTATACCAAACCACCACACTTCCACTAGCATCTGGCACTGACTGTATTCCCTACTGGTACTAGTTTCCAGAATACTGATTTGTGTGTGTTGTCTTCCCTGTATTATTCCCTCCCTCAGTTTTCAATCAGGTAGCCAAGCTTTCAAAAACTGTGGGTCAGGGATGCCTGGGTAGTACAGTCCATTAAGGGGCAGACTCTTGGTTTTGGCTCAGGTCATGATCTCAGGGTCGTGGGATCAAGTCCCACATCGGACTAAGCTCCACAAGCAGCATGAAGGCTGCTTAAGTTTCTCTCCCTCTCCCTCTGCCCCTCAATATCCTCCCCACCCATGCTTGCTCAGCACACATGTATACATTCTAATAAATAATTTTTAAAAAACAAACTGTGGCATGGAGGGCATCAAGTGGCATGAAATGCGGACCAGCCCTGTGTTTAGTAAAGTCCACAGAACAGACCATACTGAGTGTACTGAAAAGAGACGGGAAAAATTTCAGGCACAAAGAAATTTTAGGGGCTGGGATCCACTCCTGCGGCAAGACCTCAGCAGACAATTTCCACCACCAACAACTAGGTGTATCAGAGCCCAGGCACTCATGAGCGGGTTAACTATTCAAGTCCTGCGATATAAAGGATACAAGTCCTTTGGGTCCTGTAAAGGTCATAAAAACTTTTGCAATCACTAAATACCTTCTGAAAGTGCTAAATCTATGTGAAATTTTGTAAAAAGTAATCAAGAATCAGATCTCAAGGGATGCCTGGGTGGCTCAGTTGGTTAAGCGTCTGCCTTCAGCTCAGGTCATGAGCCCAGGATTCTGGGATCAAGCCCCTGTCAGGCTCCCTGCTCAGCGGGGAGCCTGCCTCCCCCTCTCCCTCTGTGCCTCCCCCTCTTCCTCTGTGGCTCCCCCTCTCCCTCTGCGGCTCCCCCTGCTTGTGCTCTGTTAAATAATAAAATCTTTAAATAAATTTAAAAATTATACAGAATATTCCCATGGCATATCTAGATTGAGAACTATTACAAAATCTTTAAAAAGTTGAGCAACAAGACCTTAAAAAATTATTTATAAGGGGCACCTGGGTAGCTCAGTCAGTTAAATGTCCAACTCTTGATTTTGGCCCAGGTCATGATCTCAGGGTTCTGAGATTGAGCCCCACTTGGGAAAGACTCTCTCCCTCTCCGTCTGCCCCTCTCTCTTAAAAAGAAAAAAAGTAAAAAAGTTATTTATAAAACAAAATATACTAAATTTAGCATCTAACACTGAGTGAGGAAAAAAAACAACTTGGAAATAGTCACTATGGTTCTCAACTATAAAATACCTTAAGGGTTTTTTTGTTTTGTTTTGTTTTTATTTTGGAGGCAATCCCTGAGACAGAAAATATTACTAAAGCCAGCCTGTAGGCATCTGGGTGGCATAATGAGTTAAGCGTCAGATTTCAGGTCAGATCATGAGATAAGCTTGAGATTCTCTCTCCCTCAAATAAATAAATCTTAAAAAACAAAAAACAAAAAACCAACCTGATTTCCCTTAAACTAATAAACTAATCCAAATTACTAAAGAAACCACAGTATATTGTGAACAGCACCTATACATAGTCTGTTTTAAAGGAAAGACTGCAACATAGCAAGTAAATCAATTTTCTCTTAGAGCCTCAACTCTCACATCTGTTAAAAAAAAAAAATGAATTAAGATAATCTCGAGAATCTCCATCCCATATACTAAACTGTAACTATCAAAGCATCTCAATATTCTTCAATGTAAAGATTCACTTTAAAATCTTGTTCATTGAATTTGTTTTGCAAATAAATACTCTATTTCCAGAAATAATGAAACATTTTCCTAACTTTTCCCTGCTCCATTTGTTACAAGTTCTGGTAGCAAGCCCAATTTATTTTTTTTTAAAGATTTTATTTATTTATTTGACAGACAGAGATCACAAGTAGGCAGAGAGGCCGGCAGAGAGTGAGAGGAGGAAGCAGGCTCCCCACTGAGCAAAGAGCCGTATGTGGGGCTCGATCCCAGGACCCTGGGATCATGACCCGAGCCGAAAGCAGAGGCTTTAACCCACTGAGCCACCCAGGCACCCCAGCAAGCCCAATTTTTAAAATACATACTAATATCAAGGTAACAATCACTTAATAGATGTAAGCAGCATTAAAAACTTATTTTTAAAATAAAGCTATTAAACAGTCATATACCATACCATCTATGAATTACTTGTGCCAAATAATAATAGTTATCAAACCTGAGTAAGATCAAGCTTCCAGATCTAATTACCAGTTTGCAGGATTATAGGGGATAGACAGAACTGATTCCACGGAGATGCAATCAGCAAACTCCTGTGTGTGGGGAGGGTGTGCATTAAAACTTAAATACATGTTAAAAATTAACCTCAACACTGATATGATATTAAGAAATTATTGAAATTTTAAGGTGTGATTAACAGTGCGGTACCTATGCTCTTTAAAAAGACCTTTTCAGGGCACTTGGGTGGCTAAGTCGGTTAACCGTCTGCCTTCAGCTTAGGTCTCAAGATGGAGTCCCACATCAGACTTCCCACTCTGCTTTTTCCCTCTGACCCTCCCCCTTCCATTGCTTTCTCTCTCTCTCTAATAAACAAATAAATAAAATCTTTTTTTTTTTTTTTTTAAGTCCTTTTCAGGGTGCCTAGTGGCTCAGTGAGTTGAATTTGGATCAGGTCAAGATCTCAGGTTTATGAGATCAAGCCCTACATCCAGCTCAGCAGGGAGCATGGAGCCTGTTTAAGGTTCTCAGTCGCTCTGCCAGCCTCTCACCCACCTTCCTTTCTTAAAAAAAAAAAAGTCCTTTACTCTTACTGAAAATATTTACATTGCTGTAAAATGTCTGGAATTTGCTTTAAAATACTCCCCTGGGAGGAAGCAAGAGGAACATAAATGAAACAAGATCAGCCATGTATTAGTACCTGGGTGACAAGAGTATGAGAATTCATTTTCCTAGCCTCTCTCTATGTATGTGTGTATGCATGTTTGAAGCTGTTCATAATGAAAAGTTTTATTTTTCATTATTTTTCATCATTTTCAAATCTATTACAAAAGTAACAAATGCTGTTCAAGACTGAGAATTAAGGCTCAGACTATTAGAAAAAGAGCAGGAGGGGCATCTGGGTGTTGCAATCAGTTAAGGAAGGGACTCTTGGTTTCAGCTCCAGCTGTGATCTCATGGTCCTGGGAAGGAGCCTCAAGTCAGTCTCTGTGCTCAGCAGGTAGCCTGTTTAAGATTCTCTCTCTCCCTCTGCCCCTCCCCGCCCCCATGCTCATGCTTTCTCTCTAAAATAAGTAAATAAAATCTTAAAAAAAAAAAAAAAAAAAAAAAGAGAGCAAGGAAAGAAGTAGTACACTGCATAATATTCAGACTGCTACTCAAATGTTTGCCAGGGGCCTGTGACAGTCTACAAACTGTTTACTGGTCTATAGAGAAAATGAGAGTAAGCATTTTCAAACTTCTGTGGTAATTTTACAGAATTTTATGACTGTTGAGTCTAATAATAAATATTTGTGTTTGAGAAGCAATGTTTAAAACATTTGTAAAACTTACAAATACAGCTTCTTTCTAATAACTTGCAGGTACAGTTCATAAAATAGAAAAAATCTCTCAAAATATGAACCAAAATCTATTTCAATGTAAACTTGCACAGGTGAATGTCACCCTTCAGAAAACGAAGTTAAAAAGTGATTTTTAAAAAAAGGCCTTTTCAATGTCTCTCATGAACAGAGACACAAAAATCCTCAACAAAACAAACCTCAATTCCAACAATGTATAAAAAGAATTATACATCACAAGCAAGTGGGGTTTATCCCAGATATCCAAGGCTAGTTCAATTGTTCAAAAAAATCAATTAATGTAATCCTTCATATCAACATACTAAAAAAGAAGAAAAAAAAAAAACACACACAAGATCACACAAATACATGCAGAAAAGGCATTTAACAAAATCCAACAAGCCCATTAGAATGGCCAAATCCATGAAGCAGGGGGTAAACTCTCAGCAAATTAGAAATACAGGGGAACTTCCTCAACATGGTAAAGAGCATATATAAAAAACCCACAGCTAACATCATATATAATGGTGAAAAACCAGAAACTTTCCTATTAAGATCAGTAATAAGAGAAAAATGTTTCCTCTCACCATTCTTTTTAACAACAAATTAGAAATTCTAGCTAATGCTGTAGGAGAAAATTAAAAGTACACAAATTGCAAAGAAAAACTGTCTTTATTGACAGATAGGAACGTCTATGTAGACAACCCCCCAAAATCAACAAAATGGCACCTAGAGCTAATAAAGTGATTATAACAAGGGAGTAGGATAAAAGGTTAATATACAAAATCAACTGCTTTCCTATAATAACACAATGAACAAATGGAATTTGAGATTAAAAACATTATCACCATTTACATTACCACCCCCAAAATTTAAATACTTGGGTATAACTCTAACAAAACACATACAAGACCTATATGAGAAAAACTATAAAACTCTGATGAAAAATAATCAAACAGGAACTAAGTAAGTGGATTATTATTCCATGTTCATGGAATGGCAGACTCAAACAGTCAAAATCTCTCTTCTTCCCAACATGATCAAGAAATTCAATGCAATCCCAATCAAAATTCTGTGGGTATCAACAAAGCAATTCTAAGTTTATATAATTTCCAGAATAACCAACAAGTAGTGAAGAAAGAAAAAGTCTGAGAACTGATCCCCCTAGCTTCAAAACTTACTATAAAGCTACAGTAATCAAGACAGTGTGTTATTGGCAAAAGAACAGACAAATAAGCGAATGAGATAGAACAGAGCCCAGAAACAGACCCACAAATATAGTCACCTGATCATCGACAAAGGAGTAAAGGCAATACAATGGAGAAAAGATGTCTTTTTCCAAAGAAAAGAAAAAAAAAGGCACTGGAACAACGAGACATCCACACGCAAAGAATTTACGCACAGACATCACATCCTTCACAAAAATTCACTCAAAATGAGTAACAGACCTAAATGTAAAATGAAGAACCATAAAATTCCTAGAAGATAAAATAAAAGGATATCTAGATAACCTTAGCTATGGCAATGATTTTTTAGATAAAATACCATGAAAGAAATACTTCCTGAAGTATTTGTTACAATTTAAAACTTCCACTCTGCAAAATACAGTCAAGGGAATGAAAAGATAAAGCCAAAAATAGGATAAAATATTTGCAAAAGCCCTATCTGCTACAGGATTTTTATTCAAAATATACAAAGAACTCTTGAAACTCAACAGTAACAAACAATCCAATTAAAACATGGGCAAAAGACCTAAACAGACAAACCTCACCAAGGAAGACCTACAGATGGCCAATAAGCACATGAAAAAATGCTCAACATCCTATGTCAATAGGAAAATGCAAATTAAAACAACAATTAGATACCACTACACACCTATTATAGAATGGCCAAAATCCAGAACACTGACAACACAAAATGCTAGCAAGGACATAAAGTAACAAGACCTCTCATTCATTACTGACAGGAATGCAAAATGGTACAGCCACTTACAAAGAGTGACAGTTTCTTCATACAACCCAAGAACTGTGCACCTTGGTTATCTACCCAAAGTCGTTGAAAACTTACGTCCACAGAAGTCTGCATACGGATGTTATTCGTAAATGCCAAAACTTGCAAGCACCTTCAGTAGGTGTGACACATGATCTAAAGTGAATGGATAAACTGTGGTAAAATGAAATACTACTCAGGGACGCCTAGGTGGCTCAGCCAGTTAAACATCAGCCTTTAGCTCAGGTCAGGATCCAAGAGTTCAGGGATGGAGTCCCACATCGGGCTCCCCGCTCAGCCAACTCTCCCTCTGCCTGCTGCTCTCCTCGCTTGTGCTCTAACAAATAAATAAATATTTAAAAAAAGAAAGAAAGAAATACTATTCAGTACTAAAAACAAGTGAGGGATCAAGCCATAAAAAGACACAGAGAACCCTTAAATGCCTATTACTAAGTGGAAGAAGCCAATATGAAATGGCTATATACTGTGAGATTCCAATTACATGATATTCTAGAAAAACCAAAACTAACGAGTCAGTGAAAAGATCAGTGGTTGCCAGAGCAGAGAGGATTTTTAGGATTGTGAAAATATGCTGTAGGACACTATAATGGTATATACTTGTACATCCTATGGGTTTTGACACATACAGTATGGCGATATGAAAAGTGAACTTTAAATGATGGAATCTGCTGATAATGATTTGTCATGGCAGATTCATCAATTGTAAACAAATGAACCACTTTGCTGATTAATATTGGGGGAGGCTATGCCTGTGTTGGGGCAAGGGATATAAAAGAACTCCTTATACTTTCTGCTCAATTTTACTATTAACCTAAACTGCTCTAAAAATAAAGTCTATTTTTTAAAATCTGCTCCTTAATTTTTTTGTCACTAATACACTGGAAACTCTTCCCCAAAAAAAAAAAAAAAAAAAAAAAAAAAAAAAAAAAAAAAAAAATCAGCTCTCAAAGAATGATAGAGAGTTTTAAAAAGACCACAGTAACTTTTGGGTTGAACCTAAAGCTGCTCTAAAACATAAAACCAAATCTGAAATAAAGTCACACCTAAAAAATTTTAAAAAAAAGACAGAAATTACTACAAAGAGCTCCTACTGACCAAATTTGGATCAACTTGAGCATCACCATAAACAGTAACAACAAAGTTTTTTTTATTTTTTTAGATTTTACTAATTTTTTTAGAGGACATAAAGAGAGAACAAGCAGGGGAGGAGAAGCAGAGGTTGAGGGACAGGGAGAGGGGAAAGAATCTCAAGCACACTCCACACTGAGCACCGTCAACCAGATTCGGGGCTTGATCCCAGAACCTTGGCATCACCACCTGAGCTGAAACCAAGGGTCATGCACTTGACAAACTGAGCCATCCAGGCGCCCCAACAATAAAGATTTTAAAACACTGACTAAAATAAAAATTTGTAAGTTTACATAGACATTGATAAACACACAAACAAGTAAATGAGAAAGCTCCTCCTTGCAATAAAAATCCAACTAATAAATGCAAAAAGGGTAACTGAATTCGAAAATCACTATTTGCACGCACCTGGGTGGCTCAGTCGGTCAAGTGTCTGCCTTCACCTCAGATCCCGAGGCCAGAGTCCTGGGATAGAGTCCCAGGTCAGGCTCCAGGGAACCTGCTTCTCCCTCTGCTGGCAGCTCCCCTTGCTTGTGTGCTCTAACAAATAAAATCTTTTTTTTTTTTAATGGCAGACTCCAACACATAGTCTGAAATTTTCTTTTGCCTTTATAAAGATCATTAACGGAGTAAGTGCCAAGTTTAAGTAAGATTTGTAGAATCTTGGGGCACCTGGCTGGCTCAGCTGGTAGAGCATGCAACCTGACAGGTCTTCAAGCATCTACTCGGTCACTGAAACACAAATACACACGCACTTCAAGAATATCCTACAGGGGCACGTGGGTGACTCAGTGGGTTAAGCCTCTGCCTTCAGCTCTGGTCATGATCTCAGGGTCCTGGGACTGAGCCCTGGGTCAGGCTCTCTCCGCACAGTGGGGAGTCTGCTTCCCCCTCTCTCTGCCTGCTTCTCTACTTGTGATCTCTGTCGAATAAATAAATAAAAATCTTAAAAAAAAAAAATCCTACATTTTCCTTTAGTAATTTCCAGTGCCTTCCACCAAAGTGTTAAGGTGAAATCTACTTTAATCTACTATGGGAAGATCAGTTCCATCTCTTGATATTTGTACTCATTTCTCCCATATACAGGAAAATGTACTGCACTTCTTAGACGCAAATTCAAGTCCCTCTCCACTTCTTATTGAATCTCAGATATTGGCCAAATGAATAAGACCCAAGGGTCCATTGAAATACATTATGATAATGCCATACCTGACTTTAAGTAGGTACTAAAACCAATAACCTCAAGATCCATATCCCATAATTAATATTACCAACAACTGCCATCTTGAAATAACACCACCTTAAATTATGTATGGACCTTTAGGCCACAAAACACTTACATTACTTCCCTTAATCCTAAAAACCGTCAGGTATTCACCCCTAAGATACCTAGAATCTCCCTGAGCTACAAGTATATTCATTTTAATGACAAGGAATCCAGGGCACTAGGAAAAGTAAAAATGACTTGCCCAGGGTCACAAAGCTTTAGGAAGTAAACCCCAAATTCTGACTCCGGTTTTTTCTCATTAGTCTATCACAACCTTCCAGGATTACAAAAACATTTCCCTAGAATAAAACATGAATATTAGGTGACATGACAGGCTGACTATAGTCACTGTCTCTAGCTACCACAAGGCACTGATACTACCTCCAAAATAAATCCCAAAATTTTGATTTTCCTCCAGAATCCCCTACCACAGCCCTAGTCCCAGCCATCAACTCTCCTGTGGATTACTGCAAAGCCTCCCCACTATTCTTACTGCTTCCTACCCTATCCACCACCCATACACAGAAACCACAGGGATTCTTTAGAAAATGTAAACAAGATCACAACACAAGGATTTAAAGCCTCTAATGGCTTCTGATCCACTCTGAATAAAATTAAAATTTACCAGCCTTTCTTGAAAATCTCTACATAAAATTGGAGTTCTGTTCCCTTTTACCAGCAAGCTTGATCGCATGTTAAGAGTTTTGTATCTGAAATCTCTTCTGCCTAGAATGCTCTATCCCCAGACTTGCATGTGGTCAGCTGTGGTCACTGAGATCTAGGTTTTAACACCACCTCCACTCAAAGATTTTCCCGGACCACTCAGTCACATCCACCACGTGACCCGGCTTGCATTATCTGCAGGGCACTTATCACTAGTTGGTTGGTTTTCCTTGTCTGCTCCTAGATTGCCTCTCCATAGAGGAATGTAAATACAAGTCTTGTTCACCTGGGTATCCCAACATCCAGTATGGCTGCTTTTTTAAGGTGAGTAGGTCATTACTAAATGTTTTAATTCAGTAACAGTTCTATATAATCTACTTTTTTAAAATCCTAAATTTCAGAACACACAGTAGGTGCCCAAAAATTAATCTGCTAGATGAATTTCTATAAAAATAATGCCTTCAGATTTTCAACTTAATAAATATCCCCCACATATCCCACCATACACACAAAGGGAGACAGACGAAGTGGGGAGACAGAATTCTCTCTTCCTATCTGTGAGGATGAGCCATACGGAAGAGGGTCACTCCACCTTTCTTTGGGCGGTCACTCCACCAGACCCACAGTACAAGCTCCGGGGAAAGTGAGACAAGGACTAGACAGGAGTATCTTTCCAACCTCATCCACATGCTTAGCTATCCTGAAGCCTCTGCTGGTCCTTAAGCAAGGCATGTAATTCTCAATCTCCATGCCCTCACACACAGGTTTGCTTCTGCACAGGATGCTTGCCCCTTCCCACGCACCACGGTTTCAGAAACCTACCACTTCTGCAAGGACCAGCTTAAATGTTTCCATCTCTGTAAAGCCCTTCCTGACCCAAACCCAACCTGTGCTAACTTAGTCACTTCTTTACCACTTCATACTACTTAGTTTTGTGAATTATGATTTCCTTCCAATGACTGCCTATGAAAAATTTACCTTTATGTCTCTATAAACAATGTCAACTCTGCAAGTCACTTACTCATCATTTAGGCAATAAAAAACAATGAAATATTCTACTAGTATTTACTGACTAATAGCATTTTTTGGGTAGCACTTCAAAAAAAAATTAGGCAAAAATTAGTTCTGCAAATTACTGCAGTTCCCATGTGAAAACAAACTTTAGTCTTACAAAACACCAAAAAATGAGTTTTTATAATAAAAATTTATAATAACATATTACCCACCCTGACCAAAAAAAGCAAAGGATTTAGAAGTATGTTTGTTAAAAACCACAGAAATGATGTCCTCCCTTCAGAATTCCAATCAAAGTGAATTGCTGCCACTTAACAGAGTTAACCATGTGACCCAGCAATTCTATTCCCAGGTATCTACCCAAGAGAATTGAAAACTTAGATCCACCCAGACACTTGTACACAGTTATTCAGAGCGGCCTACTTCAAAATAGCCAAAAAGTAGAAACAACCTGAATGTCATCAATCAATGAATGGATAAGCATAAACAAAATGTGGTGTGTCCATACAATATTAATTATTCAGCCATAAAAAAGTACCAATACATTTTAGCCACAACATGAATAAAGCTAAAACATTATGCTAAGTGAATGAAGCCAGACACATATTTATTATATGATTCCACTCATACAAAATGTAGAGAACAGGCAAAACCATAGTGACAGAAAGATTAGTGGTTCCCAGACACTGGGGCAAAAGAGGGAATGACTGGATGATGGGTACAGTTTTGGGGGTGATAAAATGTTCTGGATAGTGGTGATGGTTACACAACTTTGTGAATACACTAAAAACCAATGAATTATATACTTCCTTAAAAGGGTGAATTTCAGGGCACCTGGGTGGCTGAGCTGGTTAAGTGTCTCCCTTCAGGTCAAGTCATGATCCCAGGGTCCTTGGATCAAGTCCCATGGGGGGTTCCCTGCTCATCTGGGAGCCTGCTTCTCCCTCTCCCTTTGCCCCTCCCCCTACTCATACATATACTCTCTGTCTCAAACAAATAAAATCTTTTAAAAAAAAAAAGGACTTTCATGGCATATGAAATAAACTTCAATCAAACTGTTACTTTAAAATTAAGGAAAAAATGGAAAATATGCAACTGATTCCCACAAACTTTATGTATTCAAGTATTTTTTTTATGTGCGTGAATTCAAGCCACATAAAATTCTGACTTACCAAATGGTGAAAAACCAAAATTATGTTGTACTGGTTAAGGAGAGAGTGAGACAGCCTACCCTTAATACAGGAACTATAAAAAAAAGGAAATTCATTTTTTCATTACTGAAAAGTTAAATTCACTAGGCAGCTGAAAAATTATCAACTTTATATTCAATTTACGTGACCAACATCCTTTTTAAAATTCAAACTTTTGTCTCTTGTCAAAAATTTCATCTTAACCAAAATACCACCCTCCCAGAAAGCAAAGAATGCTTACTGATACAGATTTCTCAACTAGTAAAATTACTGGTATCAACTCCAGGGAAGTGCCTTTTACAAATGCAAATAGCCTAAGTAAAAATTCTTAGTATGTCTGGAAAGGTCCTAAACAGACTAATTTCAGCTTCGATTATGCTAAAATGGTTGTTCTGACGCTTAAAAAAACGTCTTTATGTAAACTACTTTCTTAAAAAAAAAAATCCATCAATTACAAGGAAAAAATATTTTGATGAACTGGACAAAGAGGCCAAGTTCCCACATATATGCAATGGATAAATCAAGATTGTTTACTGCTAAGAGACTAGGTATCCATAAAATACCAAGCCTCCTACTCACTAACGCAACAGAAACATATACACCTATTTTCCAAATACACCAGCACCCACCCATGTACTATATAATTACAGGTTATCCTTGGTGTACAAAAATACTACGGACAGGCTTGTTTGTGTTTTCTTCCAACAGCGTTGACAGGTAGCAGTGAATCACACATTCTCCTGTGTCTCGTCTGCCTCATGATCAATGACACACGCTGCCAACATCTGAGGTTAAGGATGCAAACTGAGACTACAGATTATTTTCTCCTTCTCATGATGCTAAATGTTACCTGTATATAAATATGGGACGACCTCCCTTAGTGTCACTGGTGCGAAACGCAAACCGCAAAGCAAGTAACTGCGAGAGACTCAAATCTGAAGGAAACTACAGAACTGCAGTACTTACTGTAATTTGAATAATACATGACTACCAAATTGTTGAGCGCAGGCTCCAGGAAGAAAACCAAACTAGTAATAGAAATAAACATACTGACCCCCCCAAAAAAAATTTTAAGAGAGAGACATAACTTCAAGTATTTTATTTCACAAATCATCAAAATTCCAGAAACCCTACTACTCAGAAGACTACAAACAGCATATCCTAGAACACATCTATAACAAAAAATATTTTGTCAAACCATGTATCCGTATTTCAGTGCTGAATATACTGTTCGCACAGAAAAAGAATTCACACCCATTTCTCAGAGGTCTAATTGGGGAGCATAATAAAAACATAAAAAGAGGGGCACTTGGGTGGCTCAGCTGGTTAAGTGACTGCCTTCGGCTTGGGTTCCCTGTTCACCTGTTCAGTGGACAGCCTGCTTCTCCTCCCTCTCGCCCCCCATGCTTTCCCTCTGGCCTTCTCTCTCTCAAATAAATAAAATCTTTAAAAAAAAAAAAAAAAGATATATTGAAATCCAGCCTAGCATATGCTAAGAAAAAAAAGAGTCCCACACAGAAAAAGAAGTGAATAGATCCCTCGAGGTTGTGATCAGAAAGGCTTCTCAAGAGACAGGACTCAACTGGGCCCAAAGTAAAGGGAGTATCCATGAATACAGGGGAAGACGGTTTCAAACAGGAAAGAAAAAAAAAAAAGCCACAAAGAAAAGCCAAGAGGAGGGACTCCACAGCAGCAAAAAACAAGTTAGTTTGGCTAGACCTAAGGATCCATGAAGGGAAGAAACAGGAGTTAAGACTGAAGTGGATCAGGTCCAGATTACAAAGAAACTTGAACACCACATCAAGAAGCTTACAACTTACTTCGCATGTAATGAGCATTACGGAAGTTTTTAATGTTGTGATGTGAGGGGATGAGAGTGTTAAAATGTTAAGATATTATTTACCCAAAGCATAAGCAAGCACAAATATTCCAAATGAGACTGCATATCACTGGGAGAAAATGTGTTCAAAACCCAGGCCTAACAGTTTATTACTGGGAAGAAGGGAGACAGCAGCAATACTCAAATAATAAAACTTTCGCAAGTTAAATAAAAACCTAAGCACTCCACTTCTCCAACTCCCATTTAAAGTTTCCAGTTATTATAAAAGCAATAGAAGTGTAAAGCACATTGAAGAGCCTTCACTGAACAATTACACATAGGAGGCAATTTACCCCGAATATTGTACAACCGGATCCTGAGTTCCAGAACTGTGTTACCCTCAGCCCTTAAATGTGGTGTGCCATAAACCTTAATCCCCGCACAGAGGGGGATTAAGGCCCTAGGTTGAAAATACACCACCAAAAATGAGTTCATCCTATTAACCCAAGCACATTTCAAGAGTAAATAGGAGTGTCTCAAAGCTCTGAAGCATTAGTAGGTGTTGAAACATCAACAGAAATAAAAATCCCTCATGACATTCAACTATCCTCCCCAAAGATTAAAATGTGTCAGTACCGTCCTTTTAGTTTCCCTAATAGCCCAATAAAACCAGTGTCAAGAAATTTTAGTATAAGTGAACGCATTTCTTAAGATCCAAAAATCAGGAGGGAGCAAGGTTCTAAATTTCTTCAGAATTACCTCATTTAATTAATAACCACCAGGAGACGAAGATTCGGCTTTATTTTTCACACAATTTATGTGACTTTCCCAAGGCCCTTGGCACAAACCAAGATCAAAATTCTTTATGGTTTCCCCTGGCATAAGATTTGTACACTGAGTCATCCATGTTTGATCAAAACACGGGTACCCTTGAGGTCGCACAAGTGATAAAGTCAACTAAAAAAGAGACCACAGAGAGAACTACTCATTACAGAAGGTTTTCAAGACTTCAGGGTTTCTCAACTGTATTCCTAAAACAATATTCTTGAATGTTACATTTATTGACAACCAAACTGTGGGCAAACAGACCAAAATGCTGAGCAGAGAGAATGGCGCTTAACCTGACAGTCTACGGAGTTCATGGAAAAGACGACTCGATCGACGCGAACTCAAAATTCTCAGCCAGAGAGTTTCAAAACACCGGTGCACCTCAAAGATAATGGGCCGGTTCAAACTTCCCCGGTGAACCCACACTGCCCGTCCCTGGTGCCTAACACAAGTATTCACTACAGTCCTTTTGTCTGTGAAATAACCCAAACCAAACCCCAGCGTTGAAAAGAAAGATACTTGCACTGAACGATCATTACGACGAGCGAGGGGCAGCCAGTTCTTCCCCCAGTCCCAGCTCCTCCTCCCCAGCCCACCCTCGTCGCCCACCGCCTCTATTTTCTTAGAAATGGCACCAGCCGGAGGCCACCTCGGGAGGCGGAGAGGAAGCGGCCAAAGGGCCGCAATCCAAGTTTGGAGACCAGCACCAACTTGTGGAGATGGAAGCAAGTATTACGGCCTATTGCAGAGCAGGAGCGAAGCCCCACTCACCCGCCCGCGGGGGGCAGGAAAAGAAGTTGGGGGGCGGGAGGGGGAATGCGGCGGAAGAGAGGTGGCAGGGCGGGCAGCGCGTCCAGCCGCGGCTCAGCGATGCTCGGTAAACAAGCTCGGCGGACCCACCCTCCCACAGCCCCGGGCCCGTCGCCGCACCGAGAAAGCCCACGATGGGAGCGCGGCCGCGGCCCACCCGGCCCCCTCGCCTCGCGTTGCCTCCCCTCGCCCGCGACGCCGCCCCAGGGGGCGCGGGCGGGCGGCCCCGGAGAGCCGGCGGCCTGGGCGCCGCCAGGGAGCGAGGGGCCGAGCAGGCCGCAGAGGGGGCCGCGAGGGCCTGCAGTGGGGCGCCCTACTGTGGCCCGGTTACCTGGCGGCGGCGGCTCCTCCAGCTCCTGCTCCTTCTCCCCGTCCGAGGCTCAGCGCCCGGAGGCGGCGGCGGCGGCGGCGGCGGCGACTCCCCGAGCAGCCCGCGGCGACGAGCCGAGCCCGGCCCCTCTCCGCCTCCCTCCGTGCCGCCACCCGTCCCGCTGCTGCCGCCTCCGCCCTCTCCCCTCAGTCAGGACATGGTCTCCGCGGGCCCGCGCGCAGCTCCGGACTACCGGGCGGGGTTGGGGGGGAGAGGGAGCAGAGGGGCAGAGAGCAGGCGCGGAGGCGGGGGCCGCTTCGGGGGAAGAGCGGGGAGAGTGGTGGGGGGATCGGCCTCAGGCGCTGCGGCTCCTAATGGCGTCGGCGAGGGGCCCCGGAGCCAAATAAACCCCACGGCAAGCAGCACAACGTCAAGGCGGGACCCCGCCGCTCGCCGCCCTGTCATTGG
The DNA here is from genome assembly GCF_011764305.1 of Mustela putorius furo. NCBI lineage: Eukaryota > Metazoa > Chordata > Mammalia > Carnivora > Mustelidae > Mustela > Mustela putorius. The sequence continues at coordinate 7,005,724 of NW_025422057.1, forward strand.
CCCGGAGGTCGCCAGCAGCGCAGCCAATGGGCGGCCGCCTCTTTCCGGGCGCAGGAGGCGGGCTGCGGAGTGGTGACGTCATGCCGGCGCCCGGCCCCGATTGTGAGGCTGCGGCCGGTCGGGCTGCGGGCCCTCGGTGCCGTGCGGGCCGCGCGGAGAGGCGAAGGGGCGGCACGACGTGCGCGGAGCAGGGGGGGCCGCCGCCGGCGCGCCCGGGGCGGTCGCTCGGCTGGCCGGCTCCCATTGCTCTGTCCGTGCGGCCGATTCGCCCCACTTCCCAGCCCACCCCCGGGTCTCAGGTCTACCGGGTTACTCAGTGACAGATTCTCGCTCTAATACAAACCTCCTCGAGGTTTACCTCCTCGCTCTGATACACACTCTGCAAGACATCGGGAAAGATCGATGTTTAGGGGTTTACCGATGTATTTTTTGCGATGTCTATTTTTTACGTAAACCCTACCTTCGGGGCGTATATCCATTTCTACGTGTGTGTCTGTCTGTAATATGTATGTTACATACGCAACATTACGATGTGCGCAAACATGATGGAGCCGTGCAGTTCTATGCCAGCTCCACCTCAAAAAAAATTTTTTTTAAGTCTAAGCCATGGAGACTTTGCTTTCCCCTCTCTTCTGCGATCTCCTACCTCTCTCAGGGTTGCCTTCTCTGTAGCATGGAGATGACCTTTTCTGTAAATAGTAAATTAAGACAGAGGATAAATTACAACCCTGGAAGTACTTCCCAGAGCCCACATCTCAAACAGAATATGTTCTCGGGTGATGTATTTTGTGTAGTTCTTCTTTTACTTTATTTTTTTTTTTAAGATTTTATTTATTTGACAGAGATCACAAGTAGGCAGAGACACAGGCAGAGAGGAGGAAGCAGGCCCCCTGCTGAGCAGAGAGCCTGATGTGGCCTCGATCCCAGGACCCTGAGATCATGACCTGAGCCGAAGGCAGAGGATTAACCCACTGAGCCACCCAGGCGCCCCTTCTTTTACTTTAAATATAGCCAAATAGATAAGTCATTTAGCCTTGTGCTTAAAGCCCGTTTGTCCAATTTTTCCAGCTAGAGAGCTTGGTATTTCTTAGTTAGTGGGACTTCGCCTTGAGTTTTTCACACTTCAAAATTGTATTTCAAGAATTTGGAAGACCATAAAGTGCAACAACTCTTGAAAAGTCGTAGACCGCTTTAAGTTACCTGTGGAAGAACTGTAGCACTGTGATGGGCTTTACCAGTGGTATTGGACACTTCAGCTTCAACAGGAAAAATTACTGAGCATTTAACTGGATTTGGGAAACTGGGAGACTTCTTTTGGTAAAACTACTCGCGGTATTATTCTCATGAAAAGTTAAGGATATGTGTATAGCCTTACTATAGCCACTGAATAATACCTTGTAGACCTACCCCTCACCAACAACCTTCTTCACAGCCATTCCCGTGACAGAGATTTTCAAGAATCTCGTATTCCCAGAACATTATTTGGTCAAGGACTTGTCAATAAATTGAGTTTAAACCGCAAGAGTCATTTGCGTACAAAACTTAACACTTAATCTCAAACATAATTAACACAACTGTAGATTAAACACCACATTACTATGTAAGAACAAATGGTTCAACCAACATTTCACTTTGAAAGTATTTTAAGAGCTTCTGAGTACCTCCAGCTTCCCCTTCCTGCACCTCAGCTGCAAACCACCTCACCTCGGAGTCCATGAGAACAGCAGAATGCAGTGGTTTTGTTTAGTTTGAGTTGTAGTTGATTTTGTTAAAGGGATATAGTTGGGGTAAGGCTTTATGAACTCTTCACTCAAGTTAGCAAACATGAAGTAAGCACCATGTGCCAGAGAACAAGAAGTACACAAAGATGAGTAAGATATATTCTGCGTTTGAAAGACTACAGCATAGGAAAGAGAGCAAGACAAAAATAGCCACAATTATAATATGAGGTGGAATGTGCTAAGTAAATTCAAATGAAAATTACCTTGTAATTGAGAGGAAGAGCAAATCCAAAAATGACTCTATGTTAAAGCTAGGGGAAAAAATATGTGCTATTTTTAAAAAATAGTTCTTTTTCTTAGAACTCTTAAACTAAAATGTAGGGACAGTATAGTTTTGTTGACCATTAGTTTGTTTTGGCTTTGGGGTATTTCCCAAAAACTTGTAGAAAATGAAATTTCCATTTTAGTTATTGTGAAGGTCTTGGATTCCAAATGATGCATCTGTACTTAATTCCTTTACTAGTTCAAAGCCATGGAAAGGTTTTGAGCAAGAAAATGCCAGTACTGGAGCTATATAACCTGGAACGTCTGTGGGACAAACTAGGGTAGAACTAGAAGCAGGGACAGAGATCCAATTAAAAGACGAGAACCCCAAACCAAAGTAGCTGTTAGAATGGAAAGGGGGGGGGCAGACATGAAATAAGGTGGCAGGAGAAGGGTCAGCGTTTGCCAGTGTCTGAATCTGAAGCAAAAGAATCCAAAGTCTGAGAACTCTGGCTGATATGAAACACAGGAGAGGAACTAAAGAAGAGATCAGGTATGTCCAGCTCCTGGGCTCAGGAGGAAATGTGTAGCAAGCAGGGGAAATGCTGGTCTGAAATGTGATAGGCCAGAGCTGGAGATAAGCAGATAAACATCGGGAGCTTATCGATGTAGAAGTGACCCCTAAAGGTGCAGGAATAGGAAACAAGATCTCTGAAGGAAGAGGAAAGACTGGTCAGAAAAACAGATTTAAAAGAAAAGAAAAAAGATATTCTCAAAGCCAAAGCAGCAGCAATTCTCAAGAACATGATAATAAACAATGTCTGATTCTAGAGACTTCAGAGAAAAGGTCACTGGGTTTGACCAACAAGAGGCTTAGTGACCTTCTGGAGAACCATTCTCAGTGGCATGGTGGAGAAAGAAGGCAGATTTCAAAAGCTGAAGGCATGTGTGGGCATTGAAGCAGTGATTATAGGCTACCAGTCCGAGATGTTTGCCAATGCAAAGAAGGCAGGAGATATAATAATAATAGACACAGGGAGTAACAAGAATAAGGGAAAGGTTTTGTTTTCTTTTACGTATTTTTTTTTTAAAGAATGAGCATATCTGTGTACTTTTGTAAACAGAAGAGAGAAGGTGAAGAAAGAAAAAAGTGATTCCAATCCAATAGGGAGGTAACCCAGAACATAGTGCTTTGTCTGGACAAGCAGAAGGGCCCTTTCTTTCTCAGAAACAAAAGGAAAGGAAGACGTGAGAAAACAGTAGTGGAGGGAGATTCTGATCGGAGAGAGGTGACAGCACTGACTCCATACTCTTTCTCCTCCTGCTGGCAGCAGGCGCAGGTCACCTGCTCAGGGCTGGACTGGGAAGCTGGAGGAGAACCGACGGATGTCGGGGCAAAGGTTGTGAGGAAGCAAACCAAGAAGAGTAGAGAAAGAAAAACAACAAGGAACCACTTTCTCCGACAAGGTTGAGAAGCCCAGACCTCAGAGGTCACCTAAGGGAGATGACACTTCCAAATAAGGAAAATGAAAGGCACTCTGCTGAACGGAGGGACAGCAGGTCTAGTTTGCTTCGAGTTCTATGCTCCTATTTATAAAACCTCTAAAGCAGGTTTTATAAAATTGGTGAATTTCCCTAAAAAGAAATGCTAGAAGGATTGATTGTTACAAGAACAGATTCTCAGCCATGTTGCAGAAAATGTCAGTTGCATAAACTGCAAAGTATATTCCATTTACTATATGTGGTCAACATGATTCCTCAGTTTAAAAAAAAAAAAATCTCTTTACAGTAGAAAATGCAGTATAATGGTGCTGTCCGATCCATTTTTATGCAATAAATGACACTGTTTTGAGGAATACGGGATTATAGGATTATCCTGTGACTGTCCTGGACACCAACCACAAATCTGACTGGGATAAAATCTCTCACGAAAGGGCCAGGTATGTGTGTAAGGCATCAAACAGAATACCGCTCACTTGATTTAACCAAGTCCTGGCCAGGCTGGGTCTTGACTCGTCTCCATGGGTGAGAATTTAGGCTCATAGAAACAAGATCACTCTACATCTAGATAAAGAAATTTTCATAAACATCACCTAGGTATCCTTGTATAAGTTAGACTCACTGAGTTATGAGAGAATTGAAGTTGTATGGAGTCTTTGTAAGAAGTCTGGAGACATCAGATATCTGAAAGGACTTCCCTTGTTTTTCTCTCTGGATCTAGAAAAGTTTTGTAAGAGACAACAATGTGAGGGTGGAAAGAATGTGAACTTTGGAGTCAAACAGAGCAGAGTTTAAATTCTGCTCTGCTGTGTAGCTGTCCTGAGTCCCCATTCTCTCCTCTGAGAAATCCAGAGTTACTCTGGCAGTTAATCAGAGGGTCGATGAGATTAGAGGCAAAAATTCCTAGCAATAATCATAAGCATTGGACAAATGTCTTTTTCCCCCTTTGTGTTTTACTTATTTCAGATAACAGCTATGGAGGAATCATGCCATGTCAGGCTTGTGCTGTGTGCTGGTCTCAGCACCAAGGGGCTAACGGGTGGGGGGAAGAGGGGGAGAATTTCTTCACCTGGGGTCCCCGTGCCCCGTAGGGGCTGTAACCATGGATGGGAAGAAGAGACATCTTCATTTCCACTAACATTTAACCAAAATGAAGAAGTCACATTAATTATCAACGTAAGTCAACAAACCACAGTAATGTTAACAAACCTGTGGCTTTGGCGCCAACAGAAATCACAGATTTCTTAGAACACATTATAACTGCAGATGGCTCAAAATACACTTTATTCCCACCACAACTGTAAAACCATGGTGGCCATTAGACCTGGGGCTAGCTTTTTATTTAATGTGTTATTTTAAAAGTGCTTAATGTTATAGTTTTTTTAAGTATTTGATAACAAGGAAACCAATTAAGTTGTAATAGAGTTACCTCATTTATTTTATGCATTTAAGAAATTATTCTGAGGGGCGCCTGGGTGGCTCAGTGGTTAAGCCGCTGCCTTCGGCTTGGGTCATGATCCCAGGGTCCTGGAATTGAGCCCCGCATCGGGCTCTCTGCTCAGAGGGGAGCCTGCTTCCTCCTCTCTCTCTCTGCCTGCCTCTCTGCCTACTTACGATCTGTGTCTGTCAAATAAATAAATAAAATCTTAAAAAAAAAAAAAAAGAAATTATTCTGATACGGACATGACTTTTTTTTAAAAAAAGGTTGAGACCCACCTCTAGTTAGGGAAGTTTGAATTTTCTCCATTTCTCAGGACAAAGGCAAACTCCAAACAAAATAATCAAATTATTTATGTTCCAAAATAGGACACAGACTAAGCAAACCATGCCATTCCCTTGGAAAGTACAAATGCAAAAAGGGAAGACTGTGTTTTGCAGGTAAGTATAATGAGCTCAGCAAGGAGAGAAGGGGAGGCAGAGCATAGTGGGGAACAGGATGGATGGGATGGGTCCACTGAGGAAACTGAAAAAGAGAAAAGCAGGACTGATATCTGGTCAACCTTAAATGTGCCTGAACTCTAACCTCTTGTGAAGCATTTTTGCTCAGTTTATAGTTTTTATAAACAAACCTCTTCCCATTCAGTGCTGACAAGTTAATGCTACCACCAGCACACTTAAAATACACACACATACACACAGCTGAAATAAACATACTGATCTAGGGTCTAATACTTTCTTACATGTCTTACTATATATATGCTCATGAAAGGGAGGCCTGGCTGGCTCAGTCGGTTAAGCGGCTGCCTTCAGCTCAGGTCATGATCCCAGCATCTGGGGATCGAGTCCCACATCGGGCTCTTTGCTCTGCAGGGAGCCTGCTTCTCCCTCTGCCTCTACCCGTCTCTCTGCCTGCCTGTACTCTCTCTATCTCTCTGACAAACAAATAAATAAAATCTTAAAAAAATATAATGCTCATGAAATTGAAACGATTTTGCCTCCTTGCCAAACACTAAAGTGATAAATCATCTGAAGAGTGAGGAATGACACGGTATTTTTCATTCCTCTCCTTCCATTCATTTCAGAGACCACAGTCTAAAAATATTTCAAAATATTTGAAAGCATTCATGATGCCATTCAAGTATTTCCTAAATACTTGGTGATTCAAGCAAATGGTCTCATTGGCTTAAAAAACAATAGGTAAATTCAAATTGTGGACCAAAGGGAATAGTCAGTATCATAGCTTCACGGCTAGGAGGAAACCATAAAGTTCACAATATTTGGTTATCTTCAATGTATTCATAGTAGCTATAAATTTACAATATATAAGCTACATATTTAAAAAGGGGCCGGTCAGACAGAAAGGTAGTTTTAGGACCAATACAAAAAGTATTCAGTTGTTCCATGTAGGAGTAAAACATGAATCTATAACTAAGGGAATCACTGGCTGGTATCCATATATTACCTGGAGTTTTAACAGCTTTCACAACGAATAAAAAGTATCATCTCTGTATGTGAGTTATTTTGACCCTGTGGGGCACCTGGCTGAGCATGTGACTCTTGATCTCAGCGTCATGAGTTTGAGCCCCACATTAGGCATAGATCTTACTTAATAATTATTTATAGATATTTTGACTGTTTGATTCACAGTTAAATCCAGAGTACTGAGAATGATTCTTGGCACATAAAGGTGCTCAAGAAATATTTATTGAATGAATTAAATTTGCTTTCTTTCTTTTATACTTCAGGATATTTCCAACCATCATTCTTCTAGTTCCAAAATCTAATGCATTGAAATTCCATTCAAGAACTCAGAATAGTTTGATATTTCCCTTTGATTCCTTTTTTTTTTTTTTTTGGTTTGTAATTTATATAGCTTATGCAGTATCTTTTGCAAAATTTTAACTGTCAAACCTTATAAATGAATGCAGATGAAAATTATATCTAACACTTTCACTTTTACACTTAACCACCTTTAAAAAAACAAGATTTAGTTTATGAAATTTGTCCAGGATGTAGTGAGCTTCAAAAGATCCATAGATGCCTTGAAATTTCATAAGAAAATCCTCTGAGGTGAACCATGAGAGACTATGGACTCTGAAAAACAATCTGAGGGGTTTGAAGGGGCGAGGGGTGGGAGGTTGGGGAACCAGGTGGTGGGTATTAGAGAGGGCACGGATTGCATGGGGCACTGGGTGTGGTGAAAAAAATAATGAATATTATGCTGAAAACAAAAAATTAAAAAAGAAAAGAAAAAAAATCCTCTGACTTTCTGAATGGCCTATGCAGTTCCAGAGGGAGGGTCTATAAGTTTTCACCAATTCTCTAAAGGCATTCATGACACAAAAAAAGGTTAAAAAACAGAGGTTTAGGCTATGTTTTATAATTTTTTAGGCAACAATAATAACCTGTATCTTTAAAGTTTTTAAATTTTCTCTTTTTTTAAAGGGATTTATTAGTTTGCGAGAGAGAGGGAATGCAAGCACAAGCGAGGAAAGGGGTAGAGGGAGAGAGAGAATCTCCAGACGGCGCCCTGCTGGGCACGGAGCCTGATGTTGGACTTGATCTCAAGACCCTGAGATCATGACCTGAGCAGAAATCAAGAGTAGGACACTCAATCAACTGAGCCACCCAGGTGCCCCTAGGATATTTAAATTTTCATAGCACTTTACCATCCATCATCCTATTCTATCCTTATTAGTTTTGACAGATAAGTATTATTTCCAGTGATTAAACGGAAAGCCAAGGGCCAGAAAGGTTACAAGACTCTCTTTTTAGGAATTAGAACACAAGCTCCAGAAGTTATAACCCAGTAACCCTTCCCCAGAATTTTTCCTCGACAAAGCTGGGACCCAGAAAACACATTGCTTACCAAGGTTTTCATAAAATGTGTGGATTAAAACTAAATATCAGTGCCTTCTCCATTCTGAGATTACTTTTTTCAAGAAGCAGTTCTTGCAAATAGAATTTGCCAGAAGGATGAGAGATTAGTGACCTCATTGCATTTGTGAGACCAGAGTCTTCCCAATTGGGGGGAAAATGAGAAATAGCACAAGCACCAAAGCTGAAACCAAACTCATTCAGTGACGCACTGAGTGAATCTGAGTGCTCAAACTGAGTGACTTTCTCACGCAACCTTTCGGGATGGGTCCTTAGCATCAGCTCCACAGCACTTTGTTTCAGGAGCCTTGCCCAAGTCCCCTTGAAGTGTTAGTTAGGGTCAGCAGGCAGGACAGTAATGGGGAACAAAGCAAGGCAATAAGAGAGTGAGCTGGAGTGCACATGCCTGCAGGGTAGGTGGGTCTGGGAAAGAAGACGCTGATCTTAGAGCCCACTCAGTACTACACACATCGGCCCCGGATCACAGTGGTAAGACCACCACTCACAAGGGTCTGGGAGCTCTGGCAGGATGTCAGCAACCCGCCTTGAGACCTCGTTGAATTGTACAACTACCTTGCAGAACTACATCCTTCCTCTTTACGTTCTTGTGAAAATGTAAACAATTTCAACTCTAGTGGTAAAAACAAAAAAACAGCAGGAGAAACTTAAATCGTCCAAGGCCTTGCTTTCAATCTTATTCATGTTGAAAATATTTTCTCCAAACAAGTCATAGCCAAATGACTATTATCCCAGGCTTAGGGTTGTCATCAGGAAACTCGCCTATCCGTGTCCCAGGCAGAAACAGCATGCTCCACTGGGAAAATCGAAATTCTTTACAAACGTGTGGGCGAGGTTGAAGAAAACAAACAAGGATGGTGAAACAGCCCTGAGCCACCACTAAATCCTGGGGAGGAAGCCCTTGTAGGGAGGCCCACCTGGCAGGAACCTTCCTAGGGTAACATAGCCACGGTCAACCTGCAGCCCAGCAGGAACCAGCCAGAGTAAACATCCTGGTGTCTCTCTCCTCCCTTCAGTGTCTGGATAGGGCCTCCCACTGGCCAGACCAAATCAGTGGCCATAAAGCCAGGGAGCCATTGACATAGCCCTCACAGTCCAGTCTGCCCCAGGGGCACAGAGCAAGTGGATCTGGAGGGACAAATAAAAGTTCTCCAGCCAACAGACACTATAGCAGAAGACATGCAAAAGAACGGACATTTCCTGGGGTGCCTGGCTGGCTCAGTCATTCGGTTTTTAGTTCCGACTCAGGTCATGATCTCAGTATCGATCATGGGATTAAGCCCCGCGTCGGGCTCTGCACTCAGCGTGGAGTCTGCTTCAGATTCTCCCTCTCCCTCCAGCTCACTACCCACCCCCCAAAATAAATAGATAAAATCTTAAAAACAGAAAAAGAATGCATATTTCTAGAACTTCACTTGGAGGCAAAAACTATCGCTATTTTGCCTAAGCAAAGACTTTCCCACCCAAAGACAATGTATTTTGAAAACTTCTGAATTTTCCCTTTGTTACTTCAGCATGATTTCATGCTATAAAAAAGAATTCCATTAATCCATTCTAGAGCTGAAACTCAGGAAAGACGGATGTCAGAGGTGGTACAAACACATTGCAGTAAAATAATGGACAGTCACCGGGAACAGTCTTCCTAAAGCAGTAGGAAAAAGTTTAAGTCCACAAAGGTTATCTCTCCAGCACCATCTCTTCAGACTAAAAAGATTTACCACCAAAGGTAAGATTTGGGGTGCCTGGGTGGCTCAGTCGGTTGGGCATCTGCCTTCGGCTCAGGTGGTAATCCCAGGGTCCTGGGATCAAGCCCTACCTTGGGCTCCCTCCTCTGCGAATAGTCTGCTTTTCCCTCTCCCTCTGCTGCTCCCCGAGCTCATGCTTTCTCTCTGTCAAATAAATAAATAAAATCTTAAAAAAAAAGCTAAGATTTGTTGGGGCCTCCACTGAAGTTGATGCCTGTCGTCCTCATATATTAAGCAATTGAACTATATTTCCACAGTTGGCGGATATAAGAGACTTTCCTTTTATGATTTTGTCTTATGGAATAGGTCTGAGTCTGTCTGCAGGATTTCCATCCCTGAAATCAGGATTAGAGATGAAGAATCTTTTATTATGTAGAAAAGAATTATGTGAAGAAGCCAGCTCTAACTCAGAGATAACTATATTTTAATAAGGCAGAGAAATTCATAAAGGACATGTAGATTTGTGCTAACATAATACTCCTGGAAGCTTCGCTCATCAGAAGGAAAAACCCCCCACGAAGAAAACATTAGCAATTTAATCACCAGGTTACCCTGCACAACAGATACCTGATAACATAGTGGCCCACGGTCATTGTAACTGAAGCATGACGTTTTTCTTGTGTTGCTATGTTGAGACACAATGTCTGTCACCATGCGAAAGAAAGAAAATCAGTCTTTTAGAGGTAGGTATACTCTTGCTCAAGAACTGAGAAACAGGGCACCTGAGTGGCTCAGTCAGTTAAACATCTGCCTTTTGCTCAGGTCACGATCCCGGGGGTTCTGGGATCCAGCCCTACATAGGGCTCCCTGCTCAGTGGAGAGCCTGCTTCTTCCTTTCCCACTCCTCCTGCCTGTGTTCCCTCTCTTGCTGTGTTTTCCTCTATCAAATAAATAAATAAAATCTTATTTATAAATGAATCATTCATTCATTCATTCATTCATCAAATGAATGAATGAATGAATGAATGACGCCTGGGTGACTCCATGGGTTAAGTGTCTGCCTTTGGCTCAGGTCATTATCCGAGAGTCCTCTGCCACTCCCCTTCCTCCTTCTCCGCTCCCTCCCTTATAAACAGATAAAATCTTTTAAAAAAAGAAAGAGTTGAGAAATAGACCACTTAAAAAAAAATACATTCGCTTTCCATCAGAAAGCCTCACTTACTTGTAGAAGATTGCCTGACCAGGTGCCCTACTGTGGCAGGAGTCAACAAGAGAAAAGAGCTTTTTTGTTGGGGATTAGTTTCCACAGGAGAAGAAAACAAAAGGTAAGATGTCCATTCAGAAACACTTTTGTTGGGACCTCAGACCTAGAACTTAAATTAATACCGTTGTAATCAGCCCATTATTATTTCCTTTCTCAAATGCATGTTTAAAAAATTATTTTGTCCTGTAAAATACAAAGTTCTATTTAACTACAGTGAAATCCTCTTTTATTTGACTGTACAACGCCAAAGCAGGCGAAATGGTAGACTACTTAAGTTGACATACACAAAAGCAGTAAAGATGACAGAATCTACATTCCCCACTGGAATTTCTCATCTGAATTTTAAAAAGCTAGAATGAGAACATTTTAAAATATAGTTTCTCTTGGCCCTAGGAGTTAGGTGTTGATTTATTTTCCTGAGATTTATAGCCCTTATACTTGAAAAGAAAAACGAGGGTGGAGATTGTGGCAGACATTGTTAGGGACTCTTTCCAACACCCGTTCTCCTTCCTCTCTGGAACAACAGAGCACAAGTTTCTAATGAAACTGTTACTCGGCTAATGCTTTTCCTGTATTTCCAAGTCTTTATTGTAGATAGGTGGGGCCATGTTATTAAGTTCTAGCCTATAGTGAGGTTGTGTGTGTGTGTGTGTGTGTGTGTGTGTGTGTGATGAGGGATTTGATGGCAATTTCCCTCAAAAGAAAGGAAACAGGCCATTCAGCTCACCCGATCTTCCTTCTTGGAGTGTGGATGTGATGGCAGGAGCTCCTATGACTGTCCTGAACTAAGAGGCGATTTTGAGGATGGTAGAGCAGAAATATAGTTCATGCATGGTCTGCCTTCCACCAGACATCTCTTACATGGGAAAGAAACATCCGTCTTTATTGAAGGCACTGTTATTTGGGGATTTTCTTTTTCAAACAACCTGACAGATTGTCTACTTCCTGATGTGGAAGAATTGCTCTTGTTCCTTTTCCTGCAACCTTACATTTTTATTATCTAACACTCTGTTTCTTTTTGGGGAAGAAACCCTAGTGAGCAGCTGAAAGAAGGAAGGGGAAAAGATCATTGCAAAAAATGTTTAATGCTCAGAAGATGCCAGAGATAACTTTCCCAAGTCTCCAAAAATATGACAATAAATGAAGTGTCTGTTTCAAGGAGAACTGAATTCATAAACATTACAGTTTAAAAAAAAAAAAAAAGAGGGGGATTCTAACCAGAATATTTTTTATATGACATTTTCAAAGCTTAAAATAACTTCTAACTAAAATTGAATCTTACGCGGGCAGATTTTAACCGAACAGTTTGTGCCATTGCACACTACTCACAACTCCTTGTAATCCGGATGGAGCCCTGGGGAGGATGACAAGGAAGGTGACACTAAGGACAGCTGTGGTGCCTCATGTCCCCTCCTTCTCCTCAGCTTCTTGCTCAGACGTCACTTTCCCAAACCCCAACACTGAAAATCTTAACTCGCCCTTTTTCCATCAGCATCACCCCCTGACACTTTCTCTCCCCCTTCCTTGCTTCCATTTTTCTTGTTAGTACTTACCACCTCCACACCTGGGGTCTAAAGCAAGTTTGGTTGCTGCCTTGAATTTCTGAATTAATTTTATCTCTGCATTTGTGTTTTACGCGTGAGATCTGGTGGGTCAGTGGAGTACGGTCCTGGATTCACTCACCGGCTAACCTCCCTCCACCTCTTCCCACCCCCAGGATAGGTGCTCCGTTGCCCTAACCCCCGATCCAAGTACTGAGCACCTCTGCCTTTGATCTTGGTGGGATCCTGGGTGCAGGCACCCAAAGAATCAGGTAAGTCACATACGCCCTGTGTGCCAAGTCACCGGGCAAGACCCCCGGCAACTATGGGGTTTGGCATTCACCCCACAAAAATCCCCAAGTCCAAGAGAACGTGACACGAAATAGGAAATAAAGGAAGCTGTGAGGGGTGGAGAGAAAGAAATCATGGGTGAATAAGGAATTCCTTTTGAATGAGGAACCTGCGTTTTCACATCGCACTGGGCCTTGCAAGTGACACAGCTGGCTGTACCTAGCACCGAAGAGAAAGGGGCCAGGGAACAGACTCCGCAGGGTGTCCTGCCAAGCCTACCTAGTCCAGCGGCAGAACATCCCTTAGGGGCCGTCCTCCGCACGCTGTCCCTGTCTGCCAGTAGGTGCCGAGCGCAGGATGCACAGAGCCCCCAGGCTTTTTCCAGTTCTGGTCAGTGAGTCGGGGGGCAGCCTCTCCTGCATCCATGGGTCAGCTTCACCCTGATGCTGTTTTGGACCAAGCTCTGTCCAGATGTGAATGTGTGGAGGCGGTGCTGTGCCAGGAAAGGTTTAAAACCCAGCTCTCCAGGAGTGGGAGCCTTGATTTGCAGGATTTGCTGGCTGTCGCACCCTAAATGTCTGCACAGGGCTGATTCCGGGCTACCCATAGTTGAAAACCAGTTCACAAAATTCTTGGAAACTTAACAATTAATTGACTCTCATCAGCCAGCGCAGGCTGCTGCCCCTTCCTGCTTGGAGGGGAAAGGACAGAGAACTCGCTGTGATTGTGCCTATAATCTGGAACAACATGGCAGATAATTCACAAGAAACAAACAAACCAACCAACCCCAAAGGACCAGCAAATGAGAAAGATCCTCAAAGTGATTATGAAAACACAAATAAAACAGAAGAGTATATTACTTTTTAAAAATCAGAGATAAAAACACTAAATCTCTGGGCGCCTGGGTGGCTCAGTGGTTAAGCCGCTGCCTTTGGCTCAGGTCATGATCTCAGGGTCCTGGGATCGAGTCCCGCATCGGGCTCTCTGCTCAGCGGGGAGCCTGCTTCCTCCTCTCTCTCTCTCTGCCTGCCTCTCTGCCTACTTGTGATTTCTCTCTGTCAAATAAATGGATAAAATCTTTAAAAAAAAAAAAACACTAAATCTCATGGCGGGGGGTAGATACATGACTGGAAAGCGTATAAATGCGTATCAAGCTAGCAGCTCCTCTTCTAGGTTTGTTCAGGGAAACCCCCCCACGCTGCGAGGATGTTCACCCCACAACATCACAGAGGGCACCCTGCCCCATCACCCAACTTCAACAATTATCAACTCGTGGCCAGTCTTATTCCAGTTTTATCCCCGTCTGCTTCCCCCCTACCCATGTGATTTTGAAGTAAATCCCAGACAGTGTATCATTTCATCCATAAATATTTCTGCATCCCTGAATTAAAGACAGACACCTGAACAGGCTTTTGCTGTTTATGCAGGAAAGAAATTCCAGCAGAGTGATCCGGGAAGGGTGGATAAAACGGCGAAGATAATTTTCTGAGCACTCGGAAGTTTGGTTAACTCAAGAGAAATGTTTCAAGAACATTCCCTGAGGAAATTGTCCCTGTTCCCTACCAGACACAGCAGGCTGAAGGGACAACCTTCTGGTGCTTGGCAGATTTGGAGGTCAAATAGAATCTGTGCTAGGTAATCAGCTTAGTGGATAATACACTAAGAACTAACGTTTGCGTGATACTTCCAAACTTCCGGTGTCAGGGGTTATGTCCTGTTTTCATAATGTCTCCCTTGAATAATACACTTTATTGTCACTCTTTGAAAATAGGTACCTGATTAGTTATACTCAGTCAATAAAAATACCAAATGTAGGGGTGCCTGGGTGGCTCAGTGGGTTAAAGCCTCTGCCTTTAGCTCAGGTCATAATTCCAGGGTCTTGGGATTGAGCCCCGCACTGGGCTCTCTGCTTAGCAGGGAGCCTGCTTCCTCTTCTCTCTCTGCCTGCCTCTCTGCCTGCTTGTGATCTCTGCCTGTCAAATAAATAAATAAATAAAATCTTTAATTTAAAAAAAACTTTAATATTAAAAAAATGTTTTAAATACCAAATGTAAAAATGACCACGTGAGAGGTCTTTAAAATGGCAGTGACCTTTGATTGCTAAATTCATTCCCACCTCTAAACTTTTGTCTTGATGTAATACTTCATACTTGAAAAAGTTACACTAATAACAGTGACCTTCCAGATTGTTTATCAACATAAATCAAAAGAATCCCTCTTTCCAGGGCACCTGGGTGACTCAGAGGGTTAAGCCTCTGCCTTAGGCTCAGGTCATGGTCTCAGGGTCCTGGGATCGAGCCCCACATCGGGCTCTCTGCTCGGTAGGGAGCCTGCTTCTCCCTCTCTCTCTCTCTCTGCCTCTCTGCCTACTTGTGATCTCTCTCTCTGTGTCAAATAAATAAATAAAACCTTTAACAAAAAAAAAAAAGAATCCCTCTTTCCAAGTTGCTGTTTTGTTCTGTGATTTGTGGAAGAAGCTTCAGAATTTTGTTTTAACCCAAAAATGATTAGGCCAAAGGATGAAAAGGAGAAAAGGAAAAATGAGACAGTTTCTCACGTTAAGTGATGCTGTATCAAAACCTTAGTAAACTGTTCTATATTTAGTTTCTGATTAAGTGCTAGAAAACTCCCAGAATACATCAGAGAACACCATCTCCCCGTGGAACATGGTTTCGTAATTCCTACACACTACACATAATCCTCAAAACCATCTCCTTACTCACTGTCACTTGGTACAAATCATTACTGACTCATTAGATCTTAAGCAGCAAGCAGCCGGTGGGTAGGGAAGAAAGAAAGAAAGTGCAAAAGCACTGTGGTTATCCTGAAAACGCAAGGATCTGCTTAGCTTTCAGTAGTAGTAAGTCCACAGCTTGCCCTAAAGCCTGTGCTACCGTCAGACTGAGCGTCCACCCAGAGCGACGGCAGACGTGCAATGAAATGGCAGGATGGGACACCGTTAGAGGAGGAATGTCAGCTCCAGGAGCAAAAGAGACAGAGCTGCTGCGTCCCTATCTATGGAGCAAGAGCCATCCTCCTCAGTGGAGCTCTCCCCATCCCAATCCTTAAGCAACGCTGTACCTTCCCTCTCTATAATCTGCAACTCTTGCCCATCTTCTATAAGCCCCTAAACATTGTCTTTATTGACAATGTTTTTGACTTCAAAACTTTATTATGGCATTTACAGCCAGGGTGAAATCACATATTTTGTGGAAACAAATGCTTATCATTCACTGGGGCGGGGGAGGTCTGGAGAGGATGGAGAATGCTCCCAACACATTGACCCTGCCTTCAAGGTTTTTGTCCAGCAGCAGGAAAAGTGGGATGGTCCAGACTGGGGCTCTGGGGTCACCCACCTATAATACCATATAATATCTATAATACCATCATGATATTGAGCCAGACATTGCATCAATCAGCCTCTGTTCACCAATCTGTAAAATGGGAACAATAATATACCCAAATGAAGAACGGGTGTCACCCCAACCTTAGAAGCATGACGGAGAGGGCAAACACAGGACTGAGCATCACAGAAGCGTCTACAGTTCCTCCTCAAGCCCAGATGCCACCTCCAGCTCCTTCCTCACCCACGGCCAACCAGGGACTTCTCCCTGGGCCTCTTTTATAAAATAAGTGAGTTAGAGGAGATCAAATTCACATCTGGGTGTAAAATTCTAGTAACTTCTCCTGAAATGACTGACCCATTGTCCCCTGTTTTTACAAGACAATATTGCAGATCCTGGGGAATGTGAAAGTCTGATCAGGTAACAGAGCCCCCACTTCTGTACATTAAATTCACATGTGGGGATCCCCTTAAAGAGCTCTGCAATGAACGAACCCAGAAGGGGCTGCCGGATCCCCTGATTTAAAAAAAAAAATGTTTGTTTTTATAGAGCCAAGGAAAGACGACCTTCCTTTCACTCGGCAAGAAAGGATATTTATAGGGCTTTGCCTTGATCTCTCAAAGTCCATATCCTTGCATTTGTGCATGGAATGGACAGCCCTCCCTAAGAACTTAAACTGGGCAAACTCATGTATCTGTTAACCTTTATTTGTACCATATTTGACTATTTACAAAGCATTTTCACAACCATTAGCTCCCACCAGAGCCAATTCATGCTGAATCTATAACGTTTTCCAGGGGTGTCTGGGTGGCTCAGTCATTAAGTGTCTGCCTTCTGCTCAGGTCATGATTTGTGGGTCCTGGGATCAAGCCCAGCAGTGGGCTCAGTGGGAAGCCTGCTTCTCCCTCTCCCACTCCCCCTGCTTATGTTCCCTCTCTCACTGTGTCTGTCTCTGTCAAATAAATAAATAAAATCTTAAAAACAAAAACAAAAACAAAACAAAACAAGAAACCTTTTCCAGAAATCCTAACTATTCCGGAGAATGTAGGTATATCCAACCCATCAACACTGAGGCACCTCGGCTGGGGCTCCCACCCACCAAAAGACTATCATGGCAATTTTTGAGAATGTATTTTTTCCAAGTACGGTGTTGAGTCTTTTGAATGTGCATAAGATGACATATTTTGTGGCGTTTAATTTGTATGTTTTTCACATTTAACATCTTTGAATTCACGATGCATCTCACAACACAGCCTTAGCTTTCTGTCCTAATTCTGTGTCCTGGGTTCAGTAGTGTCCCCCAGAAATTTATGTCCATCTGGAACCTTGGAATGTGACCTTATTTGGAAACAGGGTCTTTGGAGATGCAGTCAGTTATGATGAAGTCATGTAGTTTTGGGGGGGTGGGACATCTGATACCACGATGACTGGTGTTCTTAGAAGGACAGGAACACACAGAGACACAGGGAAGAAGTCCATATGATAATGGAGGCAGAGATAGAGGTGACGTGTCTGCAAGCCAATGAGCACCAAAACTTGCCAGCTCCCAACAGAAGCTGGGAAGAGACGAAAGATGCTCCCCTAGATTCTTCAGAGGAAGCATGGCCCTGCCAACACCTTGATTTTTGAACTTAGCCTCCAGAACTGTGAGAGAATGCCTTTCTGCTGTCTTAAGCTAGTCAGTGTTTGGTACTTTGTTAGGAAAGTCCTCAGAAGTTAATACACCCTACAGAGTGTGTACATGTATGTGTGTATGCACACACATACACAAGATGTGCGTGGGTTTGGTTTTCATTTCCCTTTCCTCACTCACATGGAAAGGATGAAGAGAATTACTATCTCCTGAGCTGCCAAGCTCACACTGTGCTCTCTGGTCTCCCCGAGGCCAGCTCACGGATTCCGACAGTCTCCCCCGACCCCTGCCCCGGCCCTGCCATCAGTACCCATTTCCAGAGGAGGACCTGAGCACGGGGAGGCTGAGCTGGGCTCAACCACTAGATCCTGGTAAGGAGAAAGTCACGGATTTTGGAATGAAAAGCACAGACCAGGCAGCCATAATGTCAGTCTTCTGCTCGGTACAGAAGAAACAGTGTCACGGGAACTTTCCTTAAACTCAGTGTGTTGAGTGTTCTGAATTTGTCTTTAAAGGATAAACTTTTGCCTTCTCTGTCTGCCCTACAGTCTACAGAAGAGTCGAGCGTCTAGGGAACAGTAACGATGGTAATAACCCTCCTTGGAGCAGAGCTTTGGCTGGGATTCTGGGAGAATCTCAAGAGGCCAACACCCCCCGGGCTTCCCTTCCTGACAAGTCCCTAGAGCCCCAGGTCCTCTGAAACTGAGTCTTCTCTCCTCAGCCAGGGTACCCCTCCCCCCTCCCGCTCCCCCCAATCCCGGGGCTGCCCTGCTGGTCTTAGGGTTCAGCAGGCAGAATGTATTGCTATTTGCATGTGGTTCCTTTTCAGGGAAGGAGGGACAGACAGAAGGAAGAAAGAGAGGACGGGAGGGCCCAGCACAGGACCTGGAACCTAGGAGCTTCTATCACCCCACAGGTCATAACCAGAAACATCCGCATCCAGGACATATGTGTCAGGCCTCAGAAAAATGCTTCTGCACAATTCCTGGCTGCTGTCCTTGAACAGAAGGTAGCTAAGCCTGATCACCTTGGAGATCTGTGGTTGCAACATTGGAGACAGACACGATTTCCAAAGAGCAGAAGGGATTTAGCCAAGGAAAAAGACTGAGAAAGGGAAGAGAAAGACAGATTGGTCAATTTGTTAGATCTTCAAGCAGCATAACTACAACAGAATCTTGCAAAGAGAAGCATCATTTCCCAGTAGTCCTAGATGCCTTTTTGTCCCTGTTCCTTCGTGTCCTAATTCAGGATAGGAAGGTGTTCGCAGATGAACACAGTCTTCACCGGAGTCGCTCATGGTGGCCAAGGAACACCGTGCCGTCTCATACCATTCATGTCTTTCTGACAAGTGTTCATAAGTACCTCTCAACGTCATCTCGTGAAGCACAATGCCAGATATTAACTGGAGTCTGCGGATCTAGATATTGAAGAGATGGGGAAAATTGCAGTATAAATGATAGCAGTTTTTAGGGTGTGATTCAACATGCTGCAATCTTTGCTGCAGTAGAGAGAACTTGTCACAAGTAATCTGATGTAAGCTTGATTCTGACACATGAACTGCACCGCTCATTTCTGAATCTAACTATTGCTCTAATAATTCTACTGACAATTTCAGTTGCTATGGCTTCACCAGGGTGAAGTTTCTCCAAATTGAAATTTAAAGAATTTTTTTTTAATTTGAGAGAGAGAGAAAGCGAGAGCGCACACATGCCTGAGAACTCAATGGGGGAGGGGCAGAGGGTAAAGCCAAACCGCCCAGCCTGGTTTGGCGCTTGATCCCAGAACCCCAAGATCATGACCTGAGCCAAAGGCAGATACTCAGCTGACTACCACCACCCAGGTGCCCCTCCAAATTGAAATTTAAATTAAAAAAAGAAGAAAAAAAACTACCCAAGAACTACAATGACTCCAAGTTGTCTAAATTAGTACTACTACTAATAGAACACAAAGTACCTGAAAATTTTGCCTAGAACAATATAATGACTTTGCTGCAATATAGAAAAGAAAAATAAACATAGCAGCACAAAGATAGAATAATTTATGAATTTTATCTCTATCACCCATACACACATCACTGGCCCATTAACAAAGTGCCAAGACATTTACAATAATAATTCAAGTCAGCTTCTTTGATATTTTTGCCAACTTTCTCCAAGTAAAAGCCAAGTCTTTATAAATAGAAATGTTTTGTCATTTTGTCATTATGAAGACACACTTGTTGAGACAGGAGGGTAGAGCATATTTTTATGTATCAGTTGGGAGACTTGTCAATGACTTTTAAACATTTGGACACATGGCATGTGGGCTTCCACTCCCACTCCTGTCCTGGGCCTTGCTGGGGGTGGGGAAGGCCGGGCTGGGGGCCTCCAGTTTCGGCACATACACGCAGGAATGGTGGACGGCTCCATTATCGATCATGGGAGCTCTGATGCATCTCCAAGCAGGGGGTTGGCGGGGGAGCCCTTCAGCCAAAGAGCTCTGAGAAAAGCCCATCTAGGGGGCACGGTAAGTAGAAGCTACTCCCCAGACGATGCGTTTCTTGTGCACATCCTTCTCCTCCCTCTGGGTCATTGTACAAGTCAATCCAAGGCCCCAGCTACTGGCTCTAGGTCTTAAGAGAGGGTAGGACCAGGAGTTGGCCGATACGGCTGCCCCGAGCTAGGATGAGCCTCCTGGAGTGGCTGTAAGTGGTACAATACTGGAGGAGCTAAAGTGGGGTGAGCCCACAGGAGTGCTCTCGAGGCACTGCCCAAACCCGATGCTCGGAGGACCTGAGCTTCCCTCCAAGCCCCAGAAGCATGAATAAGGGTGTATCACGGGGGTTGGGGGTGCATAAGAGTAGACCTAAAGGCAGAGGCTCCAGAACAGACCCTAATACCTGATGCAGAACTGAGGCCACCTACTCCGGGACAGCAGCATGAGACGGGATCCTGGAAGGTCCCGCCCACTCCACACAGGCGAGGCGTCTCATTCAACCATGTTGGCTAGGGGTGACTAGACATGGCCACCGAGCGTCCCTCCTTCCCTGGGCCATGTCCTGAGAGGGCATGAGGGTTCCTGCTGTACGTCTCTAACAAATGCATCTACACCCTATGCCACGTGGTCGTCCCGTGGCTGAGGGGTGAATTCATGGTGGAAGATCTGGAGCCCCGGCACTCCCTTCCTGAGGCGGCATCCATCTCCCCCGACCAGGGGTCGGTTCTGTGCCCCCGCAGAGAGGGGAGCGTGTTGGGCACGGCTGACCCTGGGGTCAAGAAGCTGCCGCTCAGGGAAGCTGCCGAGGGGAAGACAACACGCTAAGCCGGTGGTGGTGAGTCTTTGGAGATTTCTAGTCCGCAGCCCCGAATCCCAAGGGACTTTCCAGCCTCGGCAGGGTAGGCAAGGCCGGCATCTGGCAGCTGTGAGCTCAGCATCCTTTGCTCGCAGGGGTTCTCTGGCCGTTTTCACAACTGACTGAAGCTCGGTCGGTTGTCAGAGTCAAGAGGCTGATCAAACTTGGGTTTGAAGTGCCCGAGAGCCACGAAATCACCCTCGGGTGTCCCCGAGCAGCTTCCATCGGCCCAGAACCCAAACCCACACGGAACACTCCATCCTCTCTCCCAGAAACTGCAGCGTGTCAGCATTTCCAGGCCATTTGCAGCACCATGGCAACCCACACACGACACACAGCAGAGTCTGGAGAAGCCAGACCGTGAGCCTGGGGCCCAACGCGAGAGACTGAGCTGCGCCATGTAGACAAGAGACTCATTCACTGAGGGGACCCGAATTAAGAATTTAAGACAAGAGGACTTGATAAATCCTTGACTTGATGACAATTTTTCCTCACGTAATCTAGAAGAGGAAACAAACCTGTGTGTCTGGTTTCATTCTGACCAACCGGAGGGACAGAGGAGGGGCAGGGAAGAAGCGGGGTCACTGCAGAGCGCCCAAAGATGCGAGGCCCTCACCAGGCGTTTTTCCTGGGCTCTTAAGAAAGCAGCTCACGGGCTCCTGGGTGGCTCAGTCAGTGACCCCGGGGTCCTGGGATCAAGCCCCTTGTCTGGCTCCTGGCTCAGCAGGGAGTCGGCTTCTCCCTCTTCCTGTGCCGCTCCTCCTGCTCATACTCTCGTGCGCATGCTCTCTCTCTCTCTCTCTTTTTCTCTCTTTTTCAAATGAATAAATAAAAATCTTTAAAAAAGGAAAAAAAGAAAGCAGCTCTCAAAAGATGTAGAGGAGAGCTGCATGTCTCAAGGGCCTGGAAAATCCTGGCTCGGCTCCTACATCACTCCCGTGATGAATGGTGGAGTCCAACAGCAACAAGGCCACACAAGGACTTGGCCAGGGGACAGCAGCCGCCTGCAAGAAAGGGACCTGGGAGCTCAGAGGGCTTGTGCCAAGGCCCTGTAGGCCAGACCTTCACAGTCTCGGGTTCACACTGGGCAGAGAAACACAGCAGCCCGACGCCCAGCTCCCAGCTGGGAGAACACTGCACACCCCAGACCATCTCTCCTCCTTGGTCCTGGGCGGTTCGTGCCTTTCCCCAGAGGCTGCGGCTGCCGCCACCTTCGTGGTCACTACCACCACTTAGTCGCCTTGAGCTTGTGTGTCCCTCCAGGCTGTGGTTCTTGAGACTCTAGCCCCTGCTGTTATCACAGTTGAGGAGCCCAAAGGTTACAAAGGGTTTTGCTGAGACCTTTGTTTCTAGCTTCTCCTAAGGCCGCAAGCAGAGGAGTCTGTCATGCCGAGAAGGAGAAGAGTGACAGAGGCGTGCATGGAGGAGACCCCAGGCGGATTAGAACCACCACGGCGGGGGCTCCTGGGTGGCTCAGTCAGTTAAGCGTCTGCCTTTGGCTCAGGGGGTGCTCTCAGGGTTCTGGGATCAAGCTCTCCTCAGTGAGGACTCTGCTTCTGCCTCTCCCCGGCTTGTGCTCTCTCTTAGATAAATAAATAAAATCGTTTTCTTGTTGTTTTTTTTTAAAGATTTTATTTATTTATTTGACAGACAGAGAGAGAAATCGCAGTAGGCAGAGAGGCAGGCAGAGAGAGAGGGGAAGTAGGCTCTCCGCCGAGCAGAGAGCCCAATGCGGGACTCGATCCCAAGACCCCGAGATCATGACCTGAGCTGAAGGCAGAGGCTCAACCCACTGAGCCACCCAGGCGCCCAATAAAATCGTTTTTTAAAAAATAACCGCCATGATTATGCTTTCCAAGATTTCAGAGAAATGGATCTACACCCTATGCCACGTGGTCGTCATGGAGTGAGCACACTCGTGACCCACCCCTAGACCCTCCACCTCTGATTCAGCTTCACCAGGTTCCTTCGTTTGTCGTTTGTCCCTGGATGGTCTCTCTAGTCAGTCTCTACCAGCTGATGATACTCTGGACCATTTACCTGGCTTTCCGCTGTAACATTCTCCCACAGCCCACCCAACCCTGGCCTTTCAAGGAGAAAATCAAATAAAAGGAATCCTCATTTCTAGGGTGCCTGGGGGGCTCAGTCTGGCTCTTGGTTTCAGCTCAGGTCATGATCCAAGTTGGGTCAGGGAATCAACCCCCGTGTCGGGCAGGGAATCTGCTTCTCTCTCTCTCTCTCTCTCTCTCTCTCGCTTCCTCTGTCCTTCCCCATGCTCATACTCTTTTTCTTGAATAAATAAATGAATAAAATCTCAAAAAAACAAAAAAGACTTATTTCTTACGGAAGATCTAGAAACTACAGAAAAAAAAATAAAGAATACAAATTACCTACATACCCCAAACCAAGAGAGAATCACCAATGACATTGTAAGGAATTTCCAAAAATGTATGATTTGAGGGTACCATTACTGGACTTGGTGTGTGTATGTTTATGTATACATGTATACATTCTGGTGTTTGTTTACTCACATTTTTCATCTCTACATATGTGTGTATATGGGCCTACAAATTCTTTTTTTTTTTTTTTAAGTAAGCTCTACACCATAGTGGGGCTCAAACGCACACCCCTGAGAGCAAAAGTCACATGCTGTACTGACTAAGCCAGCCAGACGCCACAATACTTTGTAAACATTTTACTAAATAACTACGTGAGATTCTGTTTTAGGAGTATACCAGCAGTCAGCCACTCCCCTACTGCTGGACATTTAGGTTGCTTCTGAATTTGACTTTTCATAGGAAGAAACAGCTTCGAAGGTCTTCTACAATGCTCATGCTTCAACATACCCAAGAGCGTGATTCCAAAATACACGCTGTTCCCAGTTCCTCCACGAAAGAGGGGGAGTAGCTCATTCCATTGCCTCTAACTTAGATCAACGTTTTACCAAAGATCAAGGTCACCAGGCCTCAAAAGTGGGCACTGTGCAATTCCTCCTTTACAGCCAGACTCAAACGTAGGCAGCCCTCTGGGCTGCGCTGCTCTACCCTGTCCCCTGGTATAAAGAAACCTGGGACTGTCATTCTTGTGGTTGTTGGATGGCATGGACATGAAGTCGGTTCAACCTTGTCTTGCCGCACCACGCACCTGACCATGTGGAAGCTATATCTATAGATTAGGCATGAGAGCGAAGAGACCTTTGACCCCAGGACTGTCCCTGTCCCCCAAGATTGGGGCAGGGAAAAGGGAAGGACAGAGCGAAAATATATTTTTACTTTTGTATTGTTCTCTTTCAGCAGTTTAATGCCCTCTCTCCAGCAGATGTCTAAATGTGGACTCCTGTTCTCTTGGGGTACATTGGGGGGTATGTGGCGGGGGCAGGGGTTCGAGACCCACCCGTTCATCCAACCCTACCCTTGACATCACACAGGTCCTGGATGCAGGTGAGGCACGGTCATGCTGGACTCTCCTAATGCCCTGGCCCCTGCCCCTCTCTTTTAGGGGTACAGTTGGCACAATCGGACCCTCCCAAGAGCTTTTCTGAGTTTATCGCTCGTACCCCCCCGGGAGATCTGTGCAATTCTGCAGACACTAGAGGGCTGAGCTGGAAGCCCCTCTTATGGCAAGCACCCCACTGCCTAGGGTGGTCCTGTCAGTTGGTTCGAGAAGGGGAGGAAGTGGGGAGACCACAGCACCCGCTGCCCCCAGGCCAACAGCCCTTCCCAGCCCATCCTCATGGCTGCAGCTTGCAGAACCAGCTGGCACCGCCCCTCTCCCTCTCTGCTGTTGCTTCTCTGCGATGAGCCCCATTCCTTTCTCTGGAATGGGGACACTTGTCACTCACTGACCTCTCTTCCTAGACAGAAGTAGTTACGTAAGCAAATGAGATCACGTTTCAATCAGCTGCTGAAAATCATTTGCACTCATTGCAGAAAGAAGCTTTGTTTTATTGTCATCATCAAGGTTGTTTTCATAGCTGGATAAATAAAACAGAGGAAAGCACCTCCTGAAATGGAGATTCCACGTAAGTTTCTACGACTCCATGGTCACCAGCCCCAGAATTCTGTTCTCAGAAGCAGGGCCATGGAAGGAGCCAAGTGAGCAGAGAGGAGCAGGAGACCCCAGCCACAGGTCTAGCTGGACTGGGAGGGCTGGCTGGAAGTGACCAAGGAGCTTTGTGCCAGGACTTTCTGGAAGCGGGTTGCAGGGGCAGGTGGAAGAGCTTTGGCCGCGCAGAAGCCTCACCAAGTAGACACGGCTCAGGCCAGTGCACAGCGTGTGCTCAAGAAAGTTTCGAGTCCCACATTAAATTCAGACAAGAGAAATTTCAGTACCGTAGGCTGCTTCCAAGAAATTTTGTGCAGTCACTATGAAGACAAAACAAGGCTTTTCCCCAACAGTCTTAAAATGAATTCTGAAGCAAGAACATGAGAAATTCAGTAATGTTGGGGATAATATTTCATAGCTCAGAGGGCCAACTTTATATTTAAAAATGCTGCTAGGTCTCTGGAAAACACGAGTGCATCAATGAAAACATTGTAAGAATAGGAGAGGATTCAGGATATAATTTCATTTAGTTCTTTATGAAGTAAAAAATAGCAGGAGGACTTCTGGGTTGAACTGATGGATTGAACACATGCATCTACGTTCACATCCCCCTGAAATCTCCAATAAACGGATTGAACAAAGAATCAAGCGAACAAAAATAGAAACTAATAAGGAAAAAGGGAACAGGGAAGGGAAACAGTGACCACATTTTCAAAGCTGGACATCAAGCTGCCCCTGACAGGAAACCCAAGAAAGCCAGTTCCTACCCAACAGTGAGAACAGCTGAGAGCCCTTGGTTTATATGTGGAACCTTGAATAGACATTGTAATGGGCAATACCAGGGACTTCTGGATGTAGAGGAAAGGGGCTGTGCTGAAGTGAGGGCTGGCTGGAAACTCTTTGGTAATCACATGGACTCCTAGATGCCCTCCCTGATCTACGTGGCTGCATGACAGCCCCACCCTCGGCACCATCTTAGTAAAACAGGACCCAAACCAGGGGGTGGCAGGAACACTCGAAGATGTGAGTGACATACCAAATGCACATGAAGGTTGAGTACAGAGAGCCTTGCCGCCTCTTGGATTCCTAGATGGCTGGCATCCAGGCTGTCCCTCTCCACAGAACGATTGTGTCCTGAGGAACCTGGCTAGTCATAAGAAAACATCTCAGGTCATGGGCAACAGGAGTGCTCCCAGGAAGTGGTGCCCCGGTCATCCTAGGGAAGAGTGTGAAGACAAGTTCCACCCACATACACCGAGTGTCCAATAGGTTTTTGAGTTCCCACTTCATGATCAAGGATATATCTGAGAAAACCTATTATCTAGGAAACCCAAGAGAAACAGAAAAAAAGAACTTGGTGGAAATGAAAACGGTGTAGAGAAAAGAAAATTAAAAGAAAAAGCTATCAGTGAGAGATAATAGAAGCTATTACATCATGAAAGACTAAGGCACTATGAAAAAGTTATAGCCAGAGAACCACATCTCTGAAAAACATGAGTGCATCAATAAAAACTCGACAGAGTTCTAGCAGTGCATTAAGCCAAGAAAAACAGAAAGGCATAAAGATCAAAAAGGAAGAAATAAAACAATATTTGTAGACAAAATGATTATACGTAATCATAAGGAATCTATAAAAATATTATAATCGGGGCACCTGGGTGGCTCAGTGGGTTAAAGCCTCTGCTTTCGGCTCAGGTCATGATCCCAGGGTCCTGGGATCGAGCCCCGCATTGGGCTCTCTGCTCAGCAGGGAGCCTGCTTCCTCCGCTCTCTCTCTGCCTGCTTCTCTGCCTGCTTGTGATCTCTGTCTGTCAAATAAATAAATAAAAATAATAAATTAAAAAAATAAATATTATAATCAATGAATTTAAAAAAGAATACAAGGTCAGTACACAAAAATAACTGTATTTCTATACAACAGTTCTATACAACAGAAATACAATAATTGTATTTCTATACAGTTTATAAAAATAAATTGTTTAAAATTTTAATATAGAAAAAAGGGCAAAAGATCGCTATAGATAACCTCAACAAGGATAGTACACAGATGGCAAATAACCAAGTGAAAAGACACTCAAAGTTATGCCTCACTAGGGATTTGCAAATTCACATGACTGCACACCCAACAGCATGGACAACATCCAGAATGCGGACCCCTCCAAATGCTGGTAAGGATGTGGAGCAACAGGAACTCTCATTCACCGTTCATGGGAAAGCAAAAGGGATAGCCACTTAGGAAGACATTTCTTACAAAACTGAACATGCTTTTACTGTGTGGTCCCACACTCACATTCCTTGATATTTACCCAAAGGAGGTGAAAATTTCAAAAAAAGTTGCACACAGATAGTTATAGTGGCATCATTCATAATTGCCCAAACCCATAAGCAACCAAGATGCTCTTCAATAAATAAATGAATAAACCATGGCCCATCCAGACAATGGGCTAACCAGCCATGGAAAGACACAGAGGAACTTTAAATGCATATGACGAAGGGAAAAAAAAACAATCTGACAAGGCTACATGCTATATGATTCCAACTACAGGACATCCTGGGAAAGGTCAAACTATGGAGACAGTAAAGAAATCAGTTCATTAAGCCAAGTTGCCAGGGATTGAGGTGGGAGGGTACAAATGAACAGAGGACACACGGGAATGTGTGGGCAGTAAAAGGACTCTGAGGATACTATAAAGATACCAACCCAAAGAATACACAACACCAAGAGTGAAGCCTAACATAAAATATGAACTTGGTTGGTTCATCGATTGCAACAAATGTTCCACACTGCTCCAGGGATGCTGATGCAGAGGAAGGCTGGGTGGGGAGGAAGGGTTGGGATGGAGATACATAAGAATCTCTCTGTACTTTCTGCTCAATTTCTCTGTGAAACTAAGACTGCTCCAAAAAATAAAGTCTATTTGGGGCACTTGGCTGGCTCAGTTGGAAGAGCATGTGATTCTTGATCCTGAGGTCATGAGTTCAAGCCCTACGTTGGATGTAGAGATTACGTAGTAAAACATTTAAAAATAAATAAATAAGGTCTATTAATTTTTAAAAAATACCATATTGTGTTTTGTTTAGGGAGTCCTTTCCCCACTTAGAATGTTCTCATCAGGGGCATCCGGCTGGCCCAGTTGGAAGAGCATGGGACTCTTGATATCAAGGTTGTGAGTTCAAGCCCTACGTTGGATGTAGAGATTACGTAAATAATTTTTTAAAAAAGAATATCCTCTTCTAATATTTTTATGGTTTTGATTTTTACATCTTCATCTTTCAGGAATTTATTTCAGTTAATAGAAATGAAAACTGTCATTCTGTCAAGGGAGGGGAACAGGACAGGAGATCGACTGATAAATGGCAGAAGGGAATTCACTGGAATGGTGGAATGTATACATCTTATTCGGTGGTGGTAACATGAATATATATCTTTGTTGAAGTTTATCAGCTGTGTAGTTTTTTTTTAAGATATATGCACTCCATGCTTATTAAGTTTTTTATTTTAATTCCATTAGTTAATATAGTGTTATATTAGTTTCAAGCGTACGATGTAGTGGCTCCACACATCACCCTGTGCTCATTATGACAGGGTGAGCATAACCTCTTTAAAATCCCATAACCTCTTTAAATGCCCATCCCACTCTGGTAAACATCAGATTGTTCTCTGTCATTAAAAGTGTATTCCTTGCTTTGACACACTCTCATTTTTTTGCTTTTGCTTATTTTGTTTCTTGAATTCTACATATGAGTGAAATCAGATGGTATTTATCATTCTCTGACTTATTTTGCTTAGCATTATACTCTCTAGTTCCACTCATGTCACTGAAAATGGTAAGATTTCATTCTTTTTTATGGTTGAACAATATTCCATTGTATATATACACATCTTCTTTATCCATTCATCAGTCAATAGACACTGGGCTGCTTCCATATCTTGGCTATCATAAATAATGCTGCTATAAACATAGGGATGGATATATCCCTTTGAATTAGTACTTTTGTATTCTTTGGGTAAATACCCAGTACTGTAATGTGATCACAAGGATCTTTTCATGAGTTTATTGACCATCTGTATGTCATCTTTGGAAAAATGTCTGTTTGTATCTTCTGCTCGTTTTTAACCGGGCTATTTGTTTTTTGAGTGTTGAGTCTTCTAAGTTCTTTACATATTTTGGATACTAGCCCTTTATTGGATAGGTCATCTGCAAATATTCTCTCCTATTCTGTAGGCTGCCTTTTAGTTTTGTTGATTGTTTCCTTTGCTGTGCGGAGAGTATTTTGTTGTAATTCCAATAGTTTTTTTTTTTTTTTTTGTCGTTTCCCTGGCTCAAGCTGTACGTTTTTAAATCTATGTATTTTATTTTATGTAAATTATACTTCTGCATGCATTAAAGTAGCTTACTAGAAGATTTAGAAAGTAAAATTAAAAAAATTTCTCCAGAAAATAAAAGAACAAAGAAATTTTAAAATAGTCAAAAAAGGATTCGAAAATCAGAGGACAGTCCAGGGTACACTACTTACAAATAATATGAATTACCCCAAAAAGAGAACCAAGATTATAAAGGGAATATGAACATCAAATAATCTTAGAAAATATCCCAGAAAGCCTTCTATATACACGCTGTAAATCATGACTCTTGGGAGCCTGGGTGGCTCAGTGGGTTAAGCCGCTGCCTTCAGCTCAGGTCATGATCTCAGGATCCTGGGATCGAGTCCCGCATCGGGCTCTCTGCTCAGCAGGGAGCCTGCTTCCTCCTCTCTCTCTCTCTACCTGCCTCTCTGCCTACTTGTGATCTCTCTCTCTGTCAAATAAATGAATAAAATCTTTAAAAAAAAAATCATGACTCTTTATTTAACCTCCCTATTTGGGGATCATTGCCAATGTCAGTATATAAAGACCCATCTCACTATAGCCACAAGATATTCATTACAGGGTAGCTCATAATGACTTAACCAGTCCCCTAACAACTGACATTCATGCAGCTTCTAATCTTTTGACATTTTTAAATTTTTAAATTTTTAAAAATTTATTTGACACAGAGAGAGCACAAGCAGGGGGAGCAGCAGAGGGAGCGGCAGGCTCCCCGTTGAGCAGGGAGCCCCAATTGTGGGGCTCAATCCCAAGACTCTGGGATCCTGACCTGAGCTGAAAGTGGATGCTTAATCAACTGAACCACCCAGGCGCCCCTAATCTTTTGACATTTTAAGTAATATTGCTAATATCATCTTCACACATTCATCATTTTCCATGTGAGAGTATATCTCTAGGAAAAATCCTGGAAGTTAAATTGCTCAGTCCAAGGAAATATGCATTTTAGTTTTAATCTAATTTGGCCAGACTCCCTCGCCCAGCCCATGCAGGTAGCACCATTACAGTCCCGCCCTGGGATGAGCCCCCTTTCCCTCAATCTCAGTAATGCACGGTATCAGTAACCTTTTTCATCCTTGTCAGCATCATTGGTGAAAAACACAATCTCTCGTTATATTTTAGTTCTCTTTTCTCAAATTGAAGTTTTTAAAAGGTGTTCTGGGGGGTGCCTGATTGGCTCTGTCAGTTAAGCTCCCGACTCTTGATTTCTGCTGAGGTCATGATCACTCAGGGTTGTGAGATCAAGCCCTCCATCAGGCTCCACGCTGTGCATGGAGCCTGCTTAAGATTCTCTCTCGCCTTCTCCCTCTGGCCTTCCCCTCTCTCTCTCTCTCTCTCAAATAAATAAATAAATAAATAAATAAATAAGGGGAGAAGGTGTTTTTGTGTTGAGTATCTGGGAATGACATGAGCAACAAAACAAGTAATATTGGATTATAAGGCAAAGGATAAAATATCCATGAGTCCATGTGGATACCAACTATTAGCTGTGTAAGTAAGTCAATGTGAGAGAAGTGACAACTCTTTCTTACAGAAGAATTCCAACTAATCAATTTAGAAGGAATGGGGGATGGCAATAGGAGATCACATTAAAACATCACAGTAAGGGGCACCTCTGTGCCTCGGTCGATTAAGACTGCCTTCAGTTCAGGTCATGATCTCAGGGTCCTGAGATTGAGCCCCACATCGGGCTCTCTATTCAGCAGGGAGCCTGCTTCTCCCTCTGCCTCTGCCACTCCCGCCTGCTTGTGTGCTCTCTTTCTCTGCCAAATAAATAAAATCTTTTAAGAAAAAAACATCACAATAATGACTGTTGTAGGAAAATTCATTGATGGATGCTAAAATTAATGGATAGAAGTTAAAAAACAAACAGGATTTTTGCATAATCTCAAAAATATCTCACCCAAAAGATTTCAGCATTTCAAAGGGAAAAATTGTAGAGAAGCCCAGCAGGCACCACTTCAACCAAGTGATCAGGGTTGACGTACCAAAATCATGTATTCTTGATGATACACTGAGAAGGGTACCTTACCCTATGTGTCCTTCCCAACAAAACACAAGCTCAAACCAATCACAAGAAAACGCCAGACAAATGAACAGTGAGGGGTATTCTCCAGAATATTTGATCAGTACTCTAAGAGTGCCAAGGCATGAAAGTCAAGGAAAGACAGAAGACCCGTCACAGATGGGGAGAGACTAAGCAGACAGAGAAATGCAGTCCCTTACTGGATCCTGGACCACAAAAAGGACATGCATGGGAAAACTGATAAACTATGAATGAATTCTGTACTGTAATTAATAGTATTATATGGAGGTTAATCTCTTAGTTTTGATAGTTGTGCTCTGACTTCATAAGATGTTGATATTAGAAGAAGCTGGAGGAAAGATACAGGGAGACTATATTATCTTTGCAACTCTTCTGCAGGTATACAGTGGTTTCAAAATAAGAGGTTTTTTTTTTAAGCTGTTTTTCCCTTTCTGCTCATACACACTCCTTTTTAAATTTTATTTTCTGCCTTTTACATAAGGATTTTTAGGAATTCTTTCTTACATTAGGGAAAACAGGTTTTGCCATATGTACTACAAATACTTCTTCCCAGTCATTTGTCTTTGATTTTGTTTCTGTTAACTTTTAAAGCAAAAGCTTATTTCATTTGTACTCAAATTGATTAGCCCTTCCTTTCTATGTCATGTCTAGAAAGTTATTTACCCATTTGGAAACTTTTCTTCTAATATTTTTATGCTTTCCTTTTCCCCATGTAAACTTTTCTTCCTCCTAGAATTTAGTTTGGGATATTTTTTCAAAAATGGCTACCTAGTTGTTATTTTATTTTTTTTCAATATTTCCACTAAATTATCTACCTTTTTCTCAGTGGTCTTAAAGCCTGCCTATATTCTATACTGATTTGTTTATTTTTAATTTTTTTAACAAGGTAGTCTCTGTGCCCAACATGGGGCTTGAAACTCATGACCCCAAGATCAAGAGTCCCATATTCTACCAACTGAGCCAGCCAGCTGCCCCTATATGTTTTTCTAATTAAACAAACTGCTTCTGAGATTTACAGAAGTAAATACTCAAAAAGAGCCAAGGAGACTCCGAGAAGGAAATATGATGAGGACAGTACTAACCCAACCAGATAGGAAAGTGCATTTTTATAAATATTTTATTTATTTGTCAGAGAGGGAGAGAGAGGGCACAAAAGTGCATTTTAAAGCTACTAGTAATTCTAAAGATTTGTTTAGTAGACCATGAGCCTGTGGACTGCGAGGACTGATTCATCTCTGCATATAGCACAGTCCTGGCAAGAATAGGGAACTGACAAATGTTTTCTGAATGAGTAACTGACTGCGTAGACAGGTTGAGAGAGGTCAAAGCAACTACGCTGTTGGGAACCTATTGTGTTTCCAGTGCTTTACATTTGCTTTGTTTTTTACCTCCATTTTCGATCCCAGTTTACCCTGAACAGCAGCTGAGCCAGGTACTCAGCTGGTGGTGAGGGATGGAGCTAAGATATGGCTTTCACAGACAGTCTACAAAGCTGCCCAGGACCTTGGGGCCCACTTGTCCCCATGCCAGGCTGTAAGGGCTCCAGGTCCCAGTCCCCATGCAGGAAGGGTCAGGGTGGGTGATGGTCTGCCATCAGGGCTTTCCTGAGCCACCACCCAGGGAAAGGTGGAGAAGGAGGGGATTTTGCAGAAAGGAAAGCCAGGGTCAGAGTGAAGAGTGCCCAAGGATGCTGTGGCCAGAGAGGCAAGGTCTGAAGGCTTCAGTGGGAGAGAACGGCAGGAGGGGAGGGAGGCCATACTGCTCTCTGGGGATTGTCAAACACTTTCCCACACATTAGCTTTTTGATCTCATAACCACCCCATGAAGAAAGCAGATAATTATCCCCATTTCATAGGTGCAAAGACTGCAGCTCTGGAAGAAAGAGCTTCAGCAACCCATCATGTCATAGCAAGTGTCTGAATGTTCTTTTTTTTTTTTTTTTAAGATTTTATTTATTTATTTATTTATTAGGGAGAGAGAGAGAGCATGGCAGAGGGAGAGGGAGAAGCACTGACATGGGTCTCCATCTCAGGACCCTGAGATCATGACCTGAGCCGAAGGCAGATACTTAACCAGCTGAGCCACCCAGGTGTCCCTGTCCTTCCTTTTAAGGCTGAATAATATTCCAGGACATGGCTGGACCACATTTTGTTTATCCCTTCCTTTGTCAATAGATACTTGATTTGCTTCTACCTTTCAGCTGCTGTGAATAATGCTGCTGTGAACACAAATGTGCAAGTATCCCCTTGAGACTCTGCTTTCAAATTTTTTGGAAGAAGTAGAATTACTGGATCACGTGTTGATTCCATGTTCAAGTTTTGGACAAACTTTAGTTTGTTGGTCTGTGGTCACAGAGCAGAAAAGTTCCATTTGAAGGCAAAGTCCTTACTCAGCCAGGATCTTCACAACTGTTGGAGAGGGCGTACGTGTTCTGAACATCATGGCGGACATTACCGCGGACTTCAACTGCATTAATTGGAGACCCACAGCTAACGAAGAAGTTAAACTAGTGCTTCAGTAGCTGACTAACCAGGTTAATAGTGGTCAAGCCAGGACTCTCTGACCCCAAGGATCCCTGGAGCTTTAATCAAAGACTAAATGGAAATGTGTGAGCATATTAGCAGTGACTGTGTTTAGGAGGAACCTAGAAGTGATTTTTTCCCTGCCTTTTAAAATTTTTTAAAGTATTCACTAAAATTCATATATATGTATTGCTTTTATCGTGGAAAGAAATTAAAACAATCCTATTATCTGTAAGACATTGGAAATACAATTTTTCAACTCTTCTACTAGCTCTGTATTCCACCACAGTTCAGTCGATGTAGCTGTTAACTTATGAGTTATAGCACATTTGCTTCATTTTCTAATGTCCTAAAGGAAATGTTCTCACATTTATTTAGTAGTTTTTAAAAGCTTCATTTA
Source organism: Mustela putorius furo (assembly GCF_011764305.1). Lineage (NCBI taxonomy): Eukaryota > Metazoa > Chordata > Mammalia > Carnivora > Mustelidae > Mustela > Mustela putorius. The sequence continues at coordinate 7,040,012 of NW_025422057.1, forward strand.
TCAAAATGACATGTTTATAATAAAATTATAAACACTCCAAGAATGTGGAAATTATCCAAAATTCCACACCCAGACAGAACCTCTGGTGAATTTTAGTGAATACTTCTGGTTTGCACAAATCCATTTTTTAATTGATTTTATCTCTTAGTTGTGTTTTAAATGGGTTATATATATTTATAAGGTTTAAAATCAAGCTTCAAAATGTGCAAAAGGAGACGCAGAGGAAAGAGCATCTTCCTTAACAATGGATCACTGAATCTGTAGATATGCGTTGTTCCTTGGAAGGGGACCGCAGTCCGGGCTTGGCAGGTACTCTAACTGATTTCACCTGAGCCGGTTGAAGGACGCTCTGCTGAATTAGATTCATTCTCTCCAAGCTACGAAATCACACACCACATGCAGATGAGTATCCTCTCCGAGATATGCCATCACGGCCTCTGCTTTTGAGCTCACCTGGATGAGACCCATTTCCTGCCCATACCGGCACCTCTTGGTTTCAACAAACCAGGCCTCATGGATCTCCGTGAAATGCCATTTTTTGCAGGACCTAGATATCTGCTTTCCAAATTAGCTCTGCATTTGAGAACCAAGTTGGCAAGAAAGAGAAAGGTCACCTTTACACATTGAAGGCTTCTCTCTTTTGCAACGTCCTGCCTTCCCATGTGGCTGAGGCCCTTCTGGCATGGCCAGCGAGCCCCACCCCTGACAGTCACGAAGTCCACTTGTATCCTGCAAGCTCATGATAAATGGATGGGAAGAAAAATCCAGTCGGGGCTGGGTGTGTCTGAAACTATCCAAGCATCTAGCACATTAGAAACGATGTTTTTTGGAGTGTTGCCTCCCCTTGTTCAAAAGGGCAATCACTGGCATGTGATGGTGTCGCTTGCCTTCTTTGTTTTTCGAGCTGATTCTCCACCACCCCCAGAAGCAGCAATCTGGTCTGTCTCCTTAGATAAATATTTCTCCTTTTCTTCCTCAAGGGCACATGTATCCACACACATTTGAAGTCGGGGCCACTCCTCTATCCTGCACTGACTATGGTTTGGAAAGACCAAATAAGAAAAAAGAATAACATGTACCTCAAAGATTGCTTGAGCTTCCTGGAGCTGAGAGAAAGGCTGAAGAGACCTTGGCCTATCAAACAAGGTCCCCTGTGTGGCCAGCATGGGACAGGTGCCCCGCCAAGTCCGTGGGTGGGGCTGAGGCTGGGGATGGAGCTAAGTGGGGAGCCGGCAGCCACCATCTCCCCGTGTCCACACGCATAATGCGCCTCACATTTCCCATCCACACAGGGGGCGTTTTCTAGAGCCATCTCTCCCCGAATCACAGGGGGAAAGACAGCAGGCGGCAGCCTGGCCCATTTCGGAAGGAAGTGGATATTCAGGGAATTCATCATTGTTGGTCACAATGTCCAAGACTGCACAGGAAGGCAGTAAACCATCCCGGTCCGGGGGCGTCCAGGCTCAGGGAAGGGAGAGCAGCTGCTTTGGGGAAGACCATTTTCCAGCTGGAGTCACCTTGCATCTCTCAAAATGGCCCCGTGACCTTGACTGAATGACGGAGTGGCTAAAGCCACAGCCTGGCTGCCGAGTTCTGGTCCTGGCTCCACCACTGAGAAGTCCTGTGCCCTCCGTTCAAGCCAGTGACATCTCTCAGTGTCCTTAGCAGTGTCTCACTGCTCAGTAGCAGTGGCGCCTAGCGGTAGCGGTTGTACCTAGGTGGTAGTGGGGCCTAGTCCTCCTGAGGGCTAGCGGAGAAGCAGGTGCCTCACCTCCTAGAGGGCTTGACGGCTGTTCACTAGGGTTACTCCCCTGAGCACACCATGCAGGGACCAGCCAGACCTGCTGTAATTACAAGAAACCAGGGAGGGAAGCCACTAGAAGTCTTAGGTCGGATGTGCTGACAGACGGAGACTTTGCTCCTCCTGCTCCAGACGCAGGATGTCAGGGCTAGGCCGAGGCCCTGAGCCCGGCTGCCCTTCAGGAGACACTGAGTTTACAGGGCTGCGGACCGCGCCGCTCTGCAGGTGGCCAGCCTCGGGGAGGACAGTGCAGGACAGCTCAGGGAATGGAGGCAGGGGTGCGGTGGGGAGGGGCCTGTCCAAGGGCCTGCGTGCAGTCGGTGGACAAGCTGGGCCGGCCCCGTTTTCTGTCCTTGGGCCCCCACCATCTTTCCTCTCCGGCCAGGGTCCCTGCAGCCAGGAGGCCCCTCGGGAAAAACCGAGGAGGATGCCAAATGTCCTTCAAAGTTGTTTGTTGTTTTTTTAAACCCCAGCAGATAGAAAGTTGCATTTTCTGCTCACATACTTCCTCTCATCTAAAGGCAAGCAAACTTCAGGGTTTCAGACACAGCTGGATCCAGCCAGGACCTTCACTGGCCGCACGCACAGACAATCCACCGGCTGGTGGGCTGAGCTGAAACCTTTTTAATTTAGAGGATTGTTTCCCTGCAACTCAGGAAGACGCGTGCTCAGCTCCACTTTAGAATTCGCTCTTTTCAGGAGGATGAATATCCGTCTGTTGTTTTGAAAGGGAACATATGGGCGTCAAATGACCATCATTTTCCTTTAATGGCAAACATGTGTTGATGAATATGGAAACGTCCAGAGGTGAGGCTGGTGGAGCTTGGCTGTTGCTGGGCTGGATTTCTTTGAAAGAGCCTTTGCACCAGATGGCGTTTGGGCTGCCAGAGACTAAAGCTTGGAGGAAAAGGTCTTTGCTTCTCCCTCCGCGTCCTCAGGGTGGGGGTTGGGGGTGAGCAGCCCCAGGGAGGAGCCCTGTTGACTGACTTCTGTGCTCCTGGGCCGCACCTCCCCCCCACACCCCCTTCCAGGAGAGAGAGGAAGGAGACACATGGGCCTCTGAGTCCAAATGATTCTGCCCACGTGGCCTCAGCCAAATGGGCCGCACTGTCATCAGCACAGAGTGTAGGTGAGGCCACCTGGGTGACGCATGTCACGTGCCCAGAGCCAGGCTGGCAGCGGGTGTGTTGTGAGTGACAGCAACTATGGTCACCAAGGCCTAGACTCCACCCACCGGCCTGACCTGGTTTGGGGCTGAGATGTTGGCTCATGGCCATGCTGTGCTCTAAAAAGGGAATGTGTTGGGCCACAGCCGCAGAGTAGCAGGAAATAGAGCCCACTCGACACCCTGTCATTACTGGCCCAAGAGCTCCTCCTGGGCCTCTGTCTCCGCTCATATGGCAAGGGCTGGATGGAGGTGCCCCCAGGGCCCCTCTGGCCTCAACAGGCTATGCACTCAAATGACTGCGGGTTTACATCATAATGAACAGTCGGGGTTGAGATGGCCAGTTGCCCAGTGAGCTCTTCCACCGTACCAGTGGCCCTGGCCATGCTCTAGACTGGTGTGGGGCCTGAGTGTTGGTATGTTGCTAATGCCCCCCTGGGGGAAGGTAGAGAAGAGCCAGGGTGGAGAAGCACTGATAAGAGAGATGTCCTCTCATGGAACGGTTCGGTGAGCCTCACAAATCCAAGGCCAGCAGTATTCAGGTATGAACTTGGCACCGCCGAGCTAACTGCCCCATCCTGGCCAAGTTCTAGGCTATTATACAGAGGCAAATTTCCAAAGTTCAGCCGGCAGTACCTGTTCCACTCCCCTAGTCTGGAGGTAGTAGATTTGTCTAGGAGTCTTTGGGGTCAGAGGTCAAGTCTAATGTGGGCTAAAATCCTGGTGGAGTGGCTTAGCACCCGCCCACGGGCTATCCCTAAAAGGATCCTGGTTCAACCACACACCCACCCATGGGCTAGGAAGGGCAGCCTGCTGTGGGATGGGTCCACACACTTTCTGACAGCTGGGTCAGCCCATTGACAACCTCTCAACCCTTCCAGATCTTTGATGGTCAGCAAAATGCTAAGGATAGGTCCAGTAATTTTAACAACAACTTCATAACCATCTGTTTACTGAGGGCTGGCTCAGTGTCCGGCCAATACTACTTATTTCACATGCATTAGCCAAATTCTAACTCCCACGGCATTCAAGCGAGACAGAGGGATGGTCCCTACTTCATATATAAAAAAATAAGCTTGGTAACTAGCTCAGAGGAAAGTTGCTAAGCCAGAATTCATTCCCTCGTGTAACAGGCCTGATTGCCCCCGATCCCTCTGCGAAGGCACCCTGCACCGCCCTCCTGGCATGTGAGCCTGAGGCTGCAAGGTAAGGGGCCCACGGAACACACTTGCATCTATCTGTTGGTGCATGTGAAGCTGCGGTGCAACTCCTCTACATCTAGCTCTTTCAGTTGTGATCCCCTGTAGCAGAGCTCAGCTCAACTCCTCGGGGACTTCTGCTTCCAGCTAGGACACTGTAGCTTCTAGAAGACCAATTTTCCCGATGGAAACAACCAGGAAAACTGGGCAGCACACACTAGTGTGCGTGAACACACACACACACACACACACACACACTCATACATACACTCCCTCGCTCTTTGAAGGCATCTGAGAACTCCTTAGACAGCCAGGACTTAGAATAACACTAAATAATTCATCAAAAGAAAGAAAAAAGGAAGAGGGAAACAAAATAGGTAGGATAAATGGAAAATAATTGTTAAAATGGCAGATTTAAATCCCAATATATCATTGTATAGATGTAAATAGACTAAATGCTCCATTAAAAGAACCTTTATTTTTAGAGATTTGGGGTAGAATGGCACATTCTTGGGACTGATGCCATAATGTTCTCCCATCTAAGATTGAATGGTTTATTTTTAAATGGAGAGGAAGGGACTTGGACAGATATTAACTATCCTGGACAAAAATGAAACAGATCAATAAAAGGACACGTGGAGAGGCCAGACATTTGAGGTCGAAAGGGTCCCAAACTCGGCTGGCAGAGACACACTAGTGGCAGGAGAGGAGGACGAGAGCCACCAGACACAATGGACAGACTGTGCTCAGGAAACAGACTGACGGCAGCCTGATCAGGCAGAAGGCAGCGAGTTAACACCTTCCTAAGGAGCGGGGGGAAGCAGAGAACTATACACTCAGAACTGTAAACCCAGCAAGAGTATTTGTCAAAGATGCAAATGGAAACAAAGGCATCAGATAAACAAAGTACCAGAGCCTCCCTGACTAAACTTCTGAAGGACGTGCCTTTGGGAGCGGACTGTGATCCCAGCAGAAAGAGCCAAGGTGCCATCAGGAGAAGTGAGACCAGGACTCCTGGACAGGACCCTCCGCCACCCAGGAAACTTCTCCCAGTTCCCAGCTCTACTGCCAGCTGCTCCCCGTTTGCCTTCCCTGAGACAGCGGCTTTCTACCATGAGCTGGGGACTCAGGTAAGGACACTGTTTTCTACAGCTGTTATTCTCAAGAACAATATGGAGACTCTTCTGGGGGGCCCACAATGTCCAAACTATTTTTCTTGGCCAAGCTATTTTTATACTATTACTAAATTATTAGACTCTTGCACTCCTGTTCCTACATGAGCACACCATGGGGTTTTCTAGAGACTCCATGATGTGTGATATTGCAACAGACTAAATGTAGAAGCCAGTAGGAGCTTTCTTCTGTCTTCTATTAAGCTCTGTATTAGGGGTGCCCATGTGGCTCAGTCAGTTAAGTGTCTGACTCTTTTTGGTAAGATTTTATTTATCCATTTGATAGAGAGCACAAGCAGGGGAGTGGCAGGCAGAGGGAGAAGCAGGTTATCCTATTGAGCAGGGAGCGAGATGCGGGGCTCGATCCCAGGACCCTGGGATCATGACCCAAATTGAAGGCAGACACTTAACTGACTGAGCCACCCAGGTGCCCAGCATTTGATTCTCGATCTCAGCTCAGATCTTGATCTCAGGGTCATGAGTTCAAGCCCTGTGTTGGGCTCCATGTTGGGCATGGAGCCTACTTAAAAAAAAAAAAAATCTATACATTAAAGATTCACAAAAATGTAAAACATTACTACTATTCTAATTTTCTTGACATGGAAAATAAAGCTATTCTTCATAAAAGATATGCTGTGTTCATGTTAACAGGCTTATTGTAATTTTAAGATGAATTGATGTATTTATTTTGTGTTTTTTGTATTTTTAAGTAAGCTCCATGCCCAATGTGGGGCTTGAACTCACAACCTTGAAATCAAGAGTCTCACACTCCATTGACTGAGCCTCATAAATTGGTGAATATTTTTAAATTTCCTCAGAGTATAACACTCTTTTTAAGAAAGTACCACAAGGAGCGCCTGGGTGGCTCAGAGGGTTGAGCCTCTGTCTTCGGCTCGGGTAGTCATCTCAGGGTCCTGGAATCGAGCCCCACATCGGGCTCTCTGCTCAATGGGGAGCCTGCTTCCCACTCTCTCTCTGCCTGCTTGTGGTCTCTCTCTCTCTATCAAATAAACAAATAAAATCTTAAAAAAAAAAAGAAAAAGAAAGTACCACAAAATCTAGCACTCAAAAAACACAAAATTTACAATGTCTGGTATCTAATAGAAAATTACTAGACATGTAAGGAAGTATGAATAGGTGACCCACAAACAGGAGAAAAATCATTAAAAGCAGACCCAGAAGTGACTGTCGTAGTCAGCATGGACTATTTTAACAGAATCCCGCATAGCTCATATACTGCACAAATGGAATGCTCATGGTTCTGGAGGCTGGAAGTCTGAGATCAGGGTGCCAGCATGGCTGGGTTCTGGTGAGCAATGTCTTTCTAGTTTGCTGATTGCCATCTTCTTGCTGTGTCTTCACGTGGCAGGGCACTAATCCCATTCACCTGGGCTCCACACTTATTACCCCACCTACTCTTAATTACCTCCCAAGGGCCCACCTGCTAATACTATCAAATTAATGGACAGAGTTTCAACATATGAATTTTAGAAGGACACAAATACTCAGTCCCTGAGAGTGAAAGGGATGATTAAATTAGGCAAGTATATTTAAACAGCTATTATAAATACGCTCAAAGATTTAAAGGAAAGAGGAACCTAACAGAAGAGAAATGAAGATATTTTAAAAAGACTCCAAATGGAACTTCTGGAGATGAAAATTATTATAATACCTGAAATAAAACTTTCACTGGATAGAATGAATAGTAAATAGAATTCTGCACCAAAAGAGATCAGTACCTGGACAGAACTACAGAAGCTATCCAAAATGAAAGACAAAAAGAACAACAACAAAAAAGACTGAAAAAGGAAAACAGAATCTTGTGAACCATCGGATGGGAGTCAGCAGTTTGAGGTTTATTTCATTGGAGATCCAGAAAGGGAGTGGAGACAGAGGAACAATTATCAGAAGAAATAACTGAACATTTTTCAAATTTGATTAAAAAGTATAAACCCACAAACCCAGAAATTTCAAAGGCTAAGCACGATAAATACAGACAGTGACACCAAAAGCACATTATAATCAACTTGATGAAAACCTATGATAAAAAAAAAAAAGGAAATCTTAAAAACAGCTAGCATTTTAAAAAGGGGAAAAAAGGCATATTAGGAAAAGAAGAAGAAAGGTAACAATTATAGATTGCCCACCAACTACTTAGGCCAGAAGATAAGAGAAAAATCATTCTAAAATACATAAAGAAAAAAGTCATCAAAGTAGATGAGTTTACATAGTGGAAATACCTTTTATTTTTTTGGAAATACCTTTTACAGATTAAAGCAACATAAAGACCTTTTTCAGACAAACGGGAGAAAAAAGTCAAGAGAATTTATTGCCAGAACTAATCTATGAAAAATGTTAAAGGCAATTTTTCAGACAGGAAAAAAATGGTATCCGATGAAAATTCAGATCAACACAAAATGAATGAAGAGTGTCAGATATAGTTAATATGTGGGTAAATATAAAATCTGTGGACTTCAGATACAGCTGTATTTAAAGGGAAATTTGTGGTCTTAAATAGGTGTCTTAGAAAATGGGTACCACTATATCCATCATGGAAAGCAAAGGAAGCAGAAAAAGGTCAAGAATATGTGAAATTCAAGTAAGCAAATAACAGAGATAAAAGCACAAATGAAATAAACAGATTTACCATTTTTTAAAAGTCAAAACTTGTTTTTGATGGGCGCCTGGGTGGCTCAGTTGGTTGGACGACTGCCTTTAGCTCAGGTCATGATCCTGGAGTCCCGGGATCGAGTCCCACATCGGGCTCCCAGCTCCATAGGGAGTCTGCTTATCCCTCTGATCTCCTCACTCATGTTCTCTCTCACTGTCTCTCTCTCAAATAAATAAATAAAATCTTTAAAAAAAAAACTATTTAAAAGTCAAAACTTGTTTTTGAAAATAAAATAGATTTACAGAAAGAATGATCAAGAAAAAATAGGAGCAACACATGCTACCAATATGGACAGGGAAGATTTAACTACTTATGAAACAGTTATTAAAAACACAGAAAGAGCCTTGTCCTAAGGAAGTCAATGTTCACTGAAATATTTAATGATAAATGTAGCAGGATATCCCCAACTTGCTCTCGAAGATTCAGGAAAAAAAAAAAAAAGGGCAGCAAATGGGACAAAATGTAAACAATTTTTGAACTCTGGGTCAAGAACACACAGAGGCTATCTGTACTATACTTGCAACTCTATTAGTATGAAATTACATATAAAGTCATAAAAATCATGTAATGATATCATAAACAACTTTATATCAGTAATTTAAAAGTGAAATGGACAGATTGCTTGAAAAAGTAATTTACCAGGGTGTCTGGGTGGCTCAGTGGGTTAAAGGCTCTGCCTTTGGCTCAGGTCATGATCCCAGGGTCCTGGGATTGAACCTCGCATCAGGCTCTCTGCTCAGCAGGGAGTCTGTTTCCCCCTCTTCCTGCCTCTCTGCCTACTTGTGATCTCTGTCTGTCAAATAAATAAATAAGATCTTCTCAAAAAAAAAAGTAATTTACCAAAACTGACACAAGAAATATAAAATGTGAATAGTCCCATATCTACTGAATAAATTGAATTTTGAAATAAAATCTTTGAACACAAGACACACAAACATTCTGGGTATATATAGCTTCACCAGAGAATTCTTTCAAAACAATTCAGGAAGAAATAACTCCAATATTACATAAGCTCTTTCAGAAAATCAAAACAGGTGGAACAATGCCCAGCTGATTTTGTAAAGCCAATGTAACCTTGATTTCAAAACTTGATAAAGACACTCCAAGAAAATGACAAGTGGAGGTCTTTTGTGTACAGTAATCCAAAATCCCTTAGCAAAATATTAACTAAAGCCCAGGATAAATGGAAAGGATAATACCCCATCGAAATTTACAAATCAAAGATTATTTTCACATTTCTATTATGTGTGCATGTTTGAACCCACATGCACTCAGACATGCTCACACACCACAAATGTCTTAGAATAAAACTAATTTTAGTTTTGCAAATAAAGATTTGCAAGATGCCTACAGTCAGTATTGGAAGAAATTAATAAAGACATAAATAAATGTGTAGATATATCTGGTTTATGGGCTTACTGTTATAAAGACGCCAATATTCCCAATCGATCTATACATTCAATGCAATCAAAATCCCAGCAAGACTACTGGGAGAATGTGGGAGCTGACAAGTCCATCCTCAACTTTACATGCAAATGCGAAGAGCCAGGAATAATGAAGATGAACAGAACTCCAGGATTTTCCACTTCCAGACATCAACAGCTGTCATAAACTGACACTGTGATAAACAGCCCACAAGGACAACAGAGAGATTAGAAACAAACCTGCACTGGGGGCACCTGGGGGGGCTCAGCTGTTTGAGCATCCAACTCTTGATTTTGGTTCAGGAGTTGTGGGATCAAGCCCCAAGTTGGGCTCTGTGCTTGATGGGGCGTCTGCTGGAGACTCTCTCTCCTTCTCCCTCTGCCCCACCCCTCACTCTCACCCTCTCTCTTTAAAAATAAATTAATTAATTTAAAAAAAGAAGAAAGAAAGAAAGGAAAGGAAAAGAAACCTGCACTTGATTCAACAGATATGACAGCGGGGTGATATGGGAAAGGGTTATCTTTAATTACTGGGGCTGAGCCCGCTGGATATTCAAAGTGAAAAAACAATCTTTTTAAAAGATTTATTTGACACAGAGAGAGCACAAGTAGGCAGAGAGGCAGCCAGAGAGAGAGAGAGAGGGAAACAGGCTCCCTGCTGAGCAGAGTGTCCCATGCGGGGCTCAATCCCAGGACCCTGAGATCATGACCCAAGCTGAAGGCAGAGGCTTAACCCACTGAGTCAACCATGAACGCCGGGAAAAAATAAATTTTGACCCTCAGATCACATAACATACAAAAATTGTGCCCTTACTTCATACAATATGCAAAAATCAAAATATGTAAAGTAAAACAATAAAACTTCTAGAAAAAAAACTCAGAAAATTTTCTTAACTTTGGAATAGATAAGGATTTTTAAAAAAAAGATTTTATTGTTAAGGGGGACCTGGGTGGCTCAGTCGTTAAGCATCTGCCTTCGGCTTGGGTCGTGATCCCAGGGTCCTAGGATGGAGCCCCGCACTGGGCAAACTGCCCGGTGGGAAGCCTGTTTCTCCCTCTCCCACTCCCCCTGCTTGTGTTCCCTCTCTCGCTGTGTCTCTGTCAAATAAATAAATAAAATCCTTTTTTTCAAAGATTTTATTTATTTATATGACAGAGAAAGAGAGATCACAAGTAGGCAGAGAGGCAGGAAGAGGGAGAGGGGGAAGCAGGCTCCCTGCTGAGCAGAGATTCCCTTGTGGGACTCGATCCCAGGACCCTGAGATCATGACCTGAGCTGAAGGCAGACGCTTAACCCAATGAGCTACCCAGGCAGCCCAACAAATAAAATCTTTTTAAAAAGAAGATTTTATTTTTACATAATCTCTAAAACCTACATGAGGCTCAAACTCACAATCCCGAGATCACCAGTTGCACGTTCTACCAACTGACCCAGCCAGGCGCCCCGAGATTTCCTAAATAATCTGTAAAAACACTTAACCACTAAAGGAAAACAGCTGGTAAATTGGGTTAGATTAAAATTTAAAGTTTCTGTGCAGCAAAGTAAAAAGTTAAGTCACTGAGAAGATGATATTTGGTTATCTATGTGCATATATGTGCACACATAACACACACCTGCACATACAATATGTACACATGTACATATTTGAAAACCATGTCTGGGATATGTAAGAGCTCTTACAAATCAACAACAAAAAGACCACACAACAGGAAAATAATCTCAAAGAGGAATTTTACAGAAGTTATTGAATAGGGACACCTGGGTGGTTCAGTCAGTTAAGCATCTGCCTTCAGTCATAATCTTGGTGTACTGGGCTTGAATCCCACGTTGGACTCCCTGCTCTGCGGGGCATGCTCTTCTCCCTCTGCCCTGTCCCTTGCCCACTCATGTGCTCACACTCTCTTTATCCCTCTAATAAATAAAAATAAAATCTTTAAAAAAAAGAAGTCATTAGGGATGCCTGGGTGGCTCAGTTGGTTGGACGACTGCCTTCGGCTCAGGTCATGATCCCGGAGTCCCGGGATCGAGTCCCACATCAGGCTCCCAGCTCCATGGGGAGTCTGCTTCACTCTCTGACCTTCTCCTTGCTCATGCTCTCTCTCACTGTCTCTCTCTCAAATAAATAAATAAAATCTTTTAAAAAATTAAAAAAAAAAAAAAAGAAGTCATTGAATGATCAGAAAACATACAGAAAGCTGCTTCCCCCTTCGAAGTTTCCAGGCAAGCACGACTTCAAACCACAATGGCGGGCGCTCCCACTAACAGTCATGGCTAAAATGTTTAAAGCTGTCAGTACCAAGGGCAGACAAGCATGGAGCTCCGGGAGCCCTCCTACCTGGCTGTTGGGACAATGCTGAGGCGACAGCCCCGTGAACTGCTGGTCATGTCTCCTAAAACCAACCAGTTACCTGCACCATGACCAGCAACATACCCTGAAATACATACCCAAAGACACGCGGACACGGGTCTACCAAAACACAGGATAAGAAGGTTCCAACGGCATTACTGGCGCCCCCATCCCTGAAAAGCCTCCAATGTCCACCGTGGTTGGACAGTTGCTGTACTCAGCCACACCGATGGACCCCACAAACCTAACGGTCAGTGGAGGAAGCAAACAAGTTTACGAACAGACTAAGCGAACGGATGGCAAATGTCTTCGCTTGGGCTGCTGTAACAGTGCCGCAGACCGAGGGCCTGCAAATACCAGAAATGTACAGAAATGCATCGCTCACGGTTCGGAAGGTCTGAAGCCAGAGATCACGCGCTGGAGCCGGTGGGTCCCGGGGTGGCTGCTGTTCCTGGTTTGCAAGCTCTCTCCCAGCTCCTCTCAAAAAGTCCCCGGTCCGTGGGGCGGGGAGGTGGGAAACCGCGTGTTGGGTATTAAGGAGGGCACCTGTTGTGATGGGCACTGGGTGTTATACTCAACTAAGGAACCATTCAACACTACATCAAAAACTAATGACTTACTGCATGCAGGCTCACTGAACATTAAAAAAAAAAAAAAAAGGTATTCACAAACTCAGAAAAAAAAAAAGTCCCTGACCCCAACATGAGAGCCCCACCCTCACGACCTCCTCTAACCCTACTCACCTCCTAAGGGCACCACCTCCACATACCCTCCCATTGAGGATTCGAGTGTCAACATAGGCATCTGGGGAGGACCCAAGCAGTCAGTCCCCAGCAACGAGAGAGAGGTCAGGAAGTAGGAGGAATGACTGAGAGGGACATCAGCGGGCATCCTAAGGCACAGGTATGTTCTATTTCTTTTTCAGTTGAGGTGTAATTGACATATAACATTAGAATCAGGTGTCCAACATAAGGGTTCGCTACATGTACTGTAAAATGATTGCCGCAGGAAGTGTATTTCCCGCTTTGTGCTGGTTTCACAGGTTGGTTTGGTTTGTAAAACTTTAACAAGCCGTCTACTTATCATTTCTGTCCTTTTCTGTATGTATGTTACACTCCCATAAAAATGTACTCCAACAAAAGGGAAGGGACGGGGAAAGAGGGTGGGGTGGGGGAGAAAAGAGAGAGGAAGGAAGGAAGAGAAGATGCCACGTCTTCCAGCTTAGGAAACGGGGCGGACAATTGGTCCCACCAGGTCTCCAGGTGCCTGGAGCACGAGTTCCCAGCACTGGTTGCAGTGATGTGCCTTCACACAGGATTTGGTGGGGACAGATGGCTAGAGGAAGGTGCCAGCGATCTCTCCCGCCATCCCCCTTCTCCTGAGGGCTTGGATGTCACTCAGCCTCACTCCCAACTCTGTGCCCGCTCTCCCCGGGTGGGTGGACATGTGCGTGCCAGCCTCCGGATAAAGAATAGGGATTAATTTGATCCTGCACCTGCGTACCTCTGAGTGGGCAGGCCTGGGGAATGAGCAGGTGGCGTGTGTGCATGAGCTGCAGAGACGTGGCTGACCTCCACCTTGATCCAGCTCTTCCCGCGCACGCTGGGTCAGGGGAAAGGGGGCCGTGCTGGTTAGGAATGGGTCGCCGAGACTGCGGCTGCTCAGGCAAGGTCCCCTGACCCCTGCCGGCTCTGGCCTGCCTGCCTCTGTGGGCCAGGGCACCACAGAGGGCATCGCAGGCTGAGCTGAGGACAGCCAAGCTTCCTGCGTGGGGTGCCAAACCCCGTGGGGGCTCCAGAGCCAATGCTCCAGCCTGTTCCTTGTTTACTTCAATCTGGGACAGATGGGGCCGCGATGATCTCTATCGGGCTAACTTTCTGAGCCTGGGGTGGTCTGGAGAGGACGCTGCTGAAAGGAGGCAGGTGGCCTGAGCTCTGGATCTTTCACTGGCTTGGTGACCTGCCACCCATCACAAGCTACCCGTGCTTCAGTTCCCTCTTGTGCCGTCAGCAGTTAGCATCCTGTGCTGCCCAGCGGGGTAGCCACGGGCCATGCGGCGTCTGGCCCTTTAAATCTAGATTCCAGTTAGTTACAAATGAATTAAAGTAGGGGTGCCTGGGTGGCTCAGTCAGTTAAGCATCCAGCTCCTGATGTTGGCTCAGATCTCAATCTCAGAGTTGTGAGTTCAAGCCCCACCTTGGATGTAGAGATTACTTAAATAAGTAAATCTGTTTTTTTTTTTAAGTGAATAAAAGTAAAAACTCGGTTCTTCAGTTGTGCTAGTCCATATTTTAAGAGTTCAGTAAGCCACATGGGGCTGGTGGCAACCGTAGTGGTTGGTGCAGATGAACTTTTCATCAGGGCTGGACTAAACTAATCCATGGTTTCAAGACCATTTCTATTACCCAAAGCCCAAAGTAGTCAAGGCATTAAAATAAGGGGGAGGCGTGGTGACTGGGGCTCTAGTGGTTCTCCCCAGGTGAGAGGAGAACATTCCATCTCTCCCACCTGCTCAGGGTTTTGACCAGAAGGAACTTAAGCAAGCACAGCATTCATCTAAATAAACAGGAGAGAAAAGTAGGAGGTGGAGGAGGGAGAGGACTTGACCGGGTAAGAATCCCCGCTGGGCACCTTCCGGGACAGCTCACACACCTCTTTCTTGGATGCTCTGTGGTTAGTCTCGTGAGAGACTGTGATGTAGGCCGGGCTGGATATTAGCATCAGCCCAGTTAAAGGATAAGTAAACTGAGGCTCAGAACGCCGCGTAGCTGAGATGGAACCCACACCCATAGCTTGGCCCGTGTGTGGTCTTAGACCCGGTCCCCACGTTACTCCCTCAGGCTGAACATCCCTTTGTCGGCTCCTTCTAACCGCTTCATGAGGACTGGCTCCCATGTACTACGGGGAAGGCCTCCATGTTCTAGCAACAGTGGGCCTTGCCCACTACAATTTTCTCCCCCGCACACTCAGTCACAAACTACCCATCACCGTGGGTAGATGAACGGTGGTCCATTTCGACAGTGGAACATTACTCAGGACTAAAAAGAAACGAGCTACCCAGCCATGGGTAGACATGGAAAGAGAGAGAGGAATCTTAGATGCCTACGATGGAGTGAAAGAAGCCAATCCGAAAAGGTTATGTACTGTATGATTCCAACCTTGTGATATTCTGGAAAAGGCAAGAACTATGGAGACAGTAGAAAGATCAGTAGTTCCCAGGGGCTTGAGGGGTGGGATGAACAGGCAGAACACGGAGGGTTTCTAGGTCAGTGAAATCATTCTGTCTGATACTGTAGCGGTGGATACATGTCGACATATATTTGTCAAATCCCAGAGACTATGCAACACCAAGAGGGAGCCCGGGTACAAGCTATGGCCCTTGGCTGAAGACGCCATGTCAGTGTAGTGACCTCCCTGGTGAGGGATGCTGGCAGGCCCGGAGCCTCTGCATGCGTAGGAGAAGGGAGTGTACGGGAACTCTACTTTTAGCTCAGTTTTGCTGTTAACCTAAAACTGCTCTAAAAAAATAAAATTTGTTAATTAAACAAAAATAGTACTGGCTACCCACTGAGCGCATCAAGCTGCGTCCTCTGTCCCAGGCTTTGCACTGCCATTCATCTCCTCTCGTGGGCCTGGCCGGTTTCCTCTCCCACCTTTCTGACTAGATGTCCCTCCCACCCAAAAGCCTCCCCTGGCCCTCCTTTGTGCTAGTCCCATACTTTGAAGATGCATTGCTCGTTTCATGTATCCCATTGTATTCTCGCTTATTTCACAGTTCTTGTCCCATCTGTGCGTCCCCTGGGGGCCTAGAATAATGCCCGACACAGTGGAATCTCTCCGTGTTCTGCTGCGGACTGTCCTGAACCATGCTGCCTCTCTGTAGACTCTCCCAAAGCTTCTCTCTGCACACCTGCCCCAGACCCAGTTCTTCACGGACAGATCCCTTACATCTCTACCGATGATTAACAAAGTGACTGTGTTGGCTGCTCTCTGGAGCTCTAGACCAGCCACTCCTTGAGAGTTGTGTGTCAGCAAGGGCTTTATAGTTGCAAGGAACAAAAACTATTTCTAAAGTTGGCAAGAAAACAGAATTCACCAGGGGGATTCTGAGGAGCACACACTATCGGAGATGAGCCAAAGGGCCTGGACCAGGCTGGGCAGGAACTGGGACATCTCCAAGGATGTCAGGAGCAGGAACACCGTAAGCCCTCCCTCCAGGCTATGGCCACCAGGTGACTCGGCTCCAGCCCCTTCTGACTCTACATACCTCCCTCAAGATGTGAATTTCACCCTTCGTCAGCCTTACTTTCTCCGAGCAGGGAGCTGAGATCCAGGAGGGTGAGGTGTTTTGCTCAAGGTCCCAGCATCATCAGGATAGGTTTCTTCAATCACGTAAAGGTCAGGGTTCATTCCACTGTGCAGCTGTTACCCTCTGTGCTGACGGAGGGGTCCTGGGGAGCCCGGCCTTAAGCCTTTCCTTGGTGATTGGATGTCGGCTGGCTTGTTCCCTTTGGAGCCACTTTTGCCTCTTTGGTCCACAGATCCAGGATGATGGCAGCTTGGCACAGTCAGGCTGAACGGCACCGTGATTGCCTCATCCTTGGTAAATGTGCAGCATGCACACCTAGGCTTTCTTCTACCTGTATTAGCTAGCTATTGCTGCCTAACAAATCAGTCTCGAAAGGCAGAACCTGCTAAGAATAACCTTTTCTCTTACTCACAGTTCCACAGTTTGGGAATTTAGGCTCAGGTTGGCTGGGCAGGGCTTCTGGTTTGGCTCAGCTCCCTCACTTACCTGCAGACAGATCTGTTACCTTGGCTGGGTGCTCTCCTGTGTTTGGGGATCAGGTGGCTGTAGACACAGTCTAGGGTGGTTTCAGTTGGGACAACTGGGCTCTTCTCCATAATGACTTTTACGGTCCAGCAGACCCCCCTAGGTTTGTTCTCACGGTGATGGAAAGGGTGAAGAGGTACAGCAGAAACGGAGGCCTCTGTTACATTCTATTACCCAATTTATTACCAAATCACAAGGTCAGCTCAGATTCAAGGAGCAGAGCAATAGACTCTCCCTCTTAAGCATGAGAGCTTACCTATTACAGCAAAACTCATGGAACACATTATTCATAATTACCAAAAAGTAGAAGCAATGCTAATGTTCACCAGCTGATGAACAGATAAATAAAATGTGGTATATCTGCACAAAGTAATATTTTGGTCATAAAAGGAATGAAGTATGGATATGTGCTACAACCTACAGAGATCTTAAAAGCATTATACTAAGAGGAAGAAGGCAGATACAAAAGGCCACAGATTGTATAATTCCATTTACATGAAATGTTCAGAACAGGCAAATTCCTAGTGTCAGTAAGTAGATCAGTGGTGTCCAAGGACTGGAGTGCACAGGGGAAACGAGATGGGGTTTCTTTTGGGGGATGATAGAAATGTTCCAAAATTAGATAGTGGTGGTGGGGGCATAATTCTGTGAATATACCAGTAACTACTGAATTGTATCATTTAAAGGGGTGAATTTTTTGGTGTATGAATATCTAAATAAAGCAGTTATTTAAGTAGTAAACAAGTGAAACTTAGGGACCCTGGGTGGTTCAGTCTGCTGTTCCCCCTGCTAGTGGGTGCTCTCTCTCTGACAAATAAAATCTTAAAAAAAAAAAAAAATGAAACTTATTCAAAACAAATCAACCAAAATAAGAATACCTCTTTTTAGAAATGTATAAATCAGGGCCATGAAATTTTAAATATTTTTTTAAAGATCTATTTTGTTTATTTGAGAGAGAGAGCACGCGTGCTCACACACATGAGCGGGGGGAGGGACAGAGGAGGGGGAGAGGCGGACTCCCCACTGAGCAGGGAGTCAGACCCTACTGGGGGCTCCATCCCAGGACCCCAGGATCCTGACCTGAGCCAAAGGCAGATGCTTAACCGACTAAGCTGCCCAGACACCCCAGATTTTAATAACTTTTCATGAACTTTCATCTGTTATACATAGAAATTTATTGATAATCTACTCAAAAGAGAGATTTTAAGATTTTTACAGCCATTTAATGATTCTCGTCCTCAATGAACAATATTTGAAGTAGTACAGTGAGCTTTATTGTTGCTACTCAATAAAAATGATTCCACTGGAAGAATTTACAAGTAAACATCATTGGTTTTGTGTAGATAGTGCTCGTGTAAAGCTATTAAGGAAACCTAAAATTTGGCCCAAAGTTTAGAATATTTTCTGGATGGTTGATACCTTGTGGATATGTTCAATTATCTATGAATTATACAATAAAATATGTAAATTACCTAAATCACTGTCTTTTCCTTTAAAAGCACTGTATTTACTATCACACCAAATAACTATCCAAGAAAATTAAACAGTGGATCTTCTGAGCTGAGAACCTATAAATTGAAAATCAGAAGACTATTTGGATCCATGGGCAGTCCAAGATACTCAAGCTACAGGAAGAGTTTGGAAATTGAATTGAGTCTTCAATTTTATCTTTAATGGAAATTACAGTGTAGGAGCAGTTGGCATTTGGAAAAATGAAAACAAAGAGTTGTAGTTTTAGGAAATAATGTTCAGAGATGTCAGGACTTTGAGTACTTCGTTGAGTTCTACAAGAAAGAAATGTCTTGATCATTGAAGCGGGTAAGTAGAGGTGAGCATAGAAACCTGGTAAAGGAAGACATGGAAGAGGAACAGAAGGTATTAGAGAACAGACATATGCTGTCTTTGAAAACAGCAAAGTGGCAGTTCCTAGGGAAAAAAACTATTAAACTGTCTGATGAATTACACGAGAACCTATTTGCTATTTTATCATAAAAATAAATGAGCGTAGGGGCGCCTGGGTGGCTCAGTCATTAAGTATCTGCCTTCGGCTCAGGTCATGATCTCAGAGTCCTGGGATCAAACCCTGCATCAGGCTCTCTGCTTGGCGGGAAGCCTGCTTCTCCCTCTCCCACTCTCCCACTCTCCCTCCTCTGTTGCTGTCTCTCTATCAAATAAATAAATAAATAAATAAAATCTTAAAAAAAAAAAAAAGAGCATAAAGGTGCCTGGGTGGTGCAGTCAGTTAAACATCTCACTCCTGGCTTGGGCACAGGTCATGATCTCAGGGGTCACGAGATCGAGCCCTCAGTGCAGAATCAACTTGAGATGCTCTCTCCCTCCCCCTCTGCTCCTCCTGCTCATTCCCTCCCTCACTTTCTCTCTCTCAAATAAATAAAAATCTTTAAAATAAATAAATAAATGAGCGTAGTAAGCTTTGCTGTGCTTAAATGGATTTAATTCTGAAATTGACCAACTGACGTTTGCAAAGCTTCGTGGATTTTCAATGAACAAAATTTAATAAAATTGAACCAACTTATCTGACAGTCTAACAAAATATTTGTAAAATAGGTGATAATAGAAATTGGCTGTACAAAAATGTCACTACAATAAAGGCAGAAAAATTCCAAATGCAGATGCTGTGGGTTTAGTAGACACCAGAAGTCCAGGGTTCAAAGCACAACTGTGGATGATAAAAGCGATTCTCTTCTTCCTGAGACTCTGTGTCTCCCAATGCTATTGATTTCCCGAGAAAGCCACTGGAAAAGTTTGATGCGATCCCTAAGTCAGACTGTGGCCCAGACAGGGGCGCCATTGAGCCAGCAACAGCTGTACTGAAAAAAAGATCACACCCACAATTTCTGAACTCCAATAAGTGACTTGAAAATGATTAGAATAATGTAATGAACAGTTTATGTTACTGTATATACCCCTTCATTTTTCTATGTCTTTCTGTATGAAATGTCTTTATATATCTTAGGTTTATTTCAAAAAAATAAGAGAAAATATATTAGCTTTATTATTGCCACGTTAATTTATATTCCCCATTACTGCATATTTTTACTATCATCCTGCCTGTGGAATAGTACAGTAGGAATTGTCATCATCTGTGTTTTTATTTTTTCCCATTCTTTATTCTGTACGTTTTCAAACATACAGAAGAGGAGTTCAGCGAGCACTCGTGTACATACGGTCACCTGGCTTCCGCAGGTGCTGACCTGTGCTGCATTGTCTTTCTCTGTATCCGTGGTTTTTGAGCCGTCTGAGTGTACGCTGCAGACAGCATGACTTTTCACCCCAGAACAGACAGGCCATGTATTTCCTAAAAGTCAGGAGATCCTCTCACATAGCCGTAGTATCATTACTGTGCTTGAGAAAACTCACAATTTCCTAATATCTAACCCAGTCCCTACTCAAATTTCCCCAAACGTATAGTCGTTTGTTTGTTTGTTTTCAGAGTCACGGGCAATCCTGGTTGTTGTGTTTCTAGACTCATTTAGTCAGATTGGTCCCTCCACTTTTTTCTCTCCTCCCACTGACACTTTTTGAAGAACGTAGACCAATTACGCCATAGTGTCGCATGTTCTGGATTTGTCTGTCTCCTCATGACACTCTTTCCTCCACCCCTATGTGTTTTTGTGTACCGGAAATTGGGCCCAAAGACTTGGCTGGATTCAGCTTAGAAAGTCCAAACATGGGGCACCTGGGTGGCTCAGTGAGTTAGGCCTCTGCCTTCGGCTCGGGTCATGATCTCAGGGTCCAGGGATCGAGCCCCACTTGGGGCTCTCTGTCCCCCCCCCCCCGCCTGCCTCTCTGCCTACTTGTAATCTCTGTCTGTCAAATAAATAAAAAAAATCTTAAAAAAAAAAAAGGTCCGAACACTCCACAGGTAAAGTCCATTTAGAGTCCCATCACATCAGGAGGCCCATGATATCATGAGTCCCCGTTAATGAGACTAATGGGTTGAGGAGGGGAGACAGTGAGATCTCTGTCGTGTAAGCAGAATTTTGAGACAACCAAGGGCACTGGGACATGCACAAAGCCCTCGATAGTAGCAAGGAATCCCTCGCTTCCTTGGGGTGGTAATGCTGGGATCATATAAGGACCCTCACACACAGAAGTATTTAGGAGTAGGCAGAAAGATGAGATGCCGGCAGCAAGTTTGGAAAGAGCAGAGCCACAGTTTGTTGAAGGAAAAGAGGGAGCCGAAGCAAGGCCGTCAAATAGTTGACAATCCTTGAAACTGGGGCAGGAAAAGTTGTGGTTCCTCATACTAATCTCTCTGCTTATCTTTGAAAACTTTCATAGCGAAGAAAAAAGAAGGAATGAATGATTTTGAGATGGTGAGGGGCAACACAGCCAAACCAAAGAGCCGCAGCTGACCGACTGCGACCGTGGCCACCGGGCTCTGTCCCTGCTCCGCCAGCAGACCAGCGAGGCGAGCCCCGTGAAGCAGAGTGAACGTTTCTACCACCGTTTCAAAGGGCACAATACCTTTAGTCAGCCTTACCTTTGTTAGATCCACTTAATGCTTGTTTGCTCAATAAAAGGCCACAAATTGTTTTCCCAAATGGCCAAAGGATGATGCTGAAAACGAGTGCTGTTTCTAAAAAGCGGATTTTGTTCACGGAGGAACCCCTCGGACCCTTCGAGCCCATCTCCAGTGCGGCTGCACCAGGCCTCGCCTTTGAGCGCAGTTGGTAGAAACCTATTCTGGCCTTGGAGGAAAACCGGACCCATGAAAGAAAGGATACTTCACGAGACTGCTTTCCAGGCCCTTCTGTCTCTCCAGGGACTGCCTGCCACTGTATTCAGAGGTGATCCTGGCTTCTTAAAGCACCTTTCCTAGGAAGATGTTAAAATGAGGTCCGGCCCACTGTAAGATAACAACTTCTATGGCGCTTTTCAGTCTACAAAGGCATTTTATCCCTTTTTTTATTTGACAGAGAGAGAGAACAAGGGGGAGGGGCTGAGGGAGAGAGAGAGGCAGGCTCCCCGCTGAGCAGAGAACGTGGGGCTCCATCCCAGGACCCTGAGATCATGACCCGAGCCCATGGCAGCCACCCAACAGACTGAGCCACCCAGGTGCCCCAGGAAGTTGGTCTTGAATGGAAACTCTTAAGGGTGTTTTCAGGACACGTGCTTAAAGGAGTAAGATTTAACAAGTGAAGATTTATCCAAGCGACTTCCTCAGATGACCATCTGCATCTTACCGCCTTTTCTTCAGAAACAAGTACATCTCCGGGGCGGTTTGATTTGGGTCCCCCTATTTTCATTCAAGAGTCAAGCAACAGGTATTTCCTGGTACCCGCTCTGTGCCAGGATTGTGCTGGTGCCAAGAGTTCTGAGATGACTCAGAATTTCCTGCCCTTGAGGGCTTCGCGTCCTACGGGGGAGTTCCATACGAGCCGGAACTCTGTGCCGTGCTGAGTGCTCTGTCCCATACGGGCCAGGCACCCGACAGGTGTCACAACAAGTCCTCAGGTCGCACAGGCCTCCCAGGTGAGACAGGTTTCCTCAGGGAGGGGACATTTGATCTGGGCCTTCAATGATGAGTAGGATGTGACAGATTGAGAAGATGGAGAAAGTTTTCAGGATTTAAGTTGCGTAAGTCTCACGTGTGCCAGCTGCCTGCCTTGGACTGTGTTTCTCAAGAATGCTTAGGTAAGATCTCCAAATTCCTCCCACACACCACACCCTGAAACTGTCTAAAAGGTCTTTTGGATGGCCCACCTTTTAGTACAGCTAAACCACATATATTTCTTTTTCAAGATTTTATATATTTACTTGAGAGAGAGAGAGAGAGCATTCACGCATGGACAGGAGGCAGACGGAGAGGGAGCAGCAGACTCCATGCTGAGCAGGGAGCTCAGTGCAGGGCTCTGTCCCTGAGATGGGACAGAGTCTCGGCCCCCGAGACTGCAACCCAAGCTGAAGTCAGACACCTAACTGACTGAGCCACCCAGGTGCCCCTAAACTACATCTGTTTTCTAACCAGTCAAGACTAACGACTAGTGGCCACGAGCTCTACCGAGCGGTGCTCACAACTGGAAGGCCACAGCAAAGGCATCAGGCAAGCGTCTATTTACTTCAGAATCAAACACCTCCCAGACCTGTTTGTATGTGGGATGGACCATCAAGGGTCTATACCTCCTAATACTGAACACACGGTAAGCTTCCTGGAGCAGGAAGGATACGAAACTGAAGAGTAGTAGCCAGCAGGACACGTGAACCTACTTCTCCGCAAGATGAAGGAAATCAGGGCGCCTAGGTGGCTCAGTGGGTTAAGCCGCTGCCTTCGGCTCAGGTCATGATCTCAGGGTCCTGGGATCGAGCCCCGCATTGGGCTCTCTGCTCAGCAGAGAGCCTGCTTCCCCCCTCCCCCGCCTACTTCTCTGCCTACTTGTGATCTCTGTCAAATAAATAAATAAATCTTAAAAAAAAAAAAAAAGATTTAGGAAATCACTCTTACAGTTTAACACCCCAAAATCAATTTTGTGGGAAGCACAGTTGCCTTAGAGAAATATAAATAATTGCTTCAGTTTTGAATCACTCCCAAACTCAGAAGCCCTTTCTTATGTGCTTCTTGGAAATTTAGGAAATGGATTCCAAAGGAAGGAAAGTAGAATTGACTCTAGTAGCATTAGGGGAAAAAGTCCGCGCCAATGCAAAACAAAATGTAAGTACATGATTTCATCTGGAAATGAAATAAAAGTTGAATGCAGGGAAGTTAGCAGCACCCATGAGGCTGGCTATATTGCCTGCAAGTCTAAAACACTGCAGTGCAGTGGCCAAGAGACCCGGGGACCAAGAGCATTTACCAGATCACCTCTTGGGTGCTGTGCATGAAATAAATCGTGTAACCAGCAACCCATCATTTCTACCTCTCTTGTCATACAAATACTTATCGCAGAAATACTAGAAAATACAAACAATGGTGGGGGAAAAAATCGCCTGCATTGCCCTGACCTCGAGACAACACTGTTGATACTTGGGTGAAGATCTTTCCAGGTTGTTTTCTATCAAGAGCAGTTTACCTCTCTCTCCCCCATAAGAATTAGACCATGACTTACATACTACTTGGAAACCTGGCTTTCTTCATGTACATAAAACCCATCTTTCCACGGCAAGACATCTTTTTGATTCCCATCTCAGTATTTTTATTGGCTGCAGACTTTTTTTTTTAAGATTTTATTTATTTATTTGACAGAGAGAGAGAGATCACAGTAGGCAGGCAGAGAGAAGGGGAAGCAGGCTCCCTGCTGAGCAGAGAACCTGATGTGGGGCTCGATCGCAGGACCCTGGGATCATGACCTGAGCCGAAGGCAGAGGCTTAACCCACTGAGCCACCCAGGCGCCCCATGGCTGCAGACTGTTTCTGTCGGTGTACTGCATCTAACCATCCCACTATCAGGAGGATTAACTCCCAGTTTTTTGCTGTTAAGGCAAAGGCTACGGTGCACGTCCTTTAGCTAAATCTGAGCACACACAGAAAGCCACTTCTTGGTGTACATTCTGGACCATGCATGGCACCTGGCATTTGAGGACACGTCTCCCTGTTGATGTTCTGAGGCCTCACTGCTAGAGAGGGGGTGCCCCTTCCTCCCTCTCCAGGGGTCAGAGTAACCTCAGAGTAACCCAGTTTGGATGTGCCCCAGGTCCAGACTCTCCTGCTTTATTCAGGACATCACAAAAATCACTGTAAAAAGGAAGGCAATTTAAGTGAAATCCCAGAACTTTTCCAAATCTGTTTGCCATTAAGTTGGAAAGTAAACATTTTCCGTTACTTATTAGCACCACACTTGCAGAAACAATTTCCCTTTCGGTCTCCCCGTCTGGCAGAATTACGGTTTGCTGTGGAAAGAAGGATGCAGAACCTTGTAGAAGGACGATCTTTTAGTAACTGAAATGAAACGGACACTCAAGGCCGGACGCTCAAGGCAAAGCAGACCCAGAACACAGCTAATAACCGTTCTTTCTTCCTACTGTGTTTTTATTTTACATTCCCCAGGCTCCACCTCCTTAAGAGACGACTCACAAGACAGTACATTGAAATCTTTTTATTAAAGCAGTTATTGTCACTGCTCCCCTTGGTCTGGAATTTTAAAACCTATATCCTTAGGGTCTGAATGTTTGGGGAGATTTCCGTACTTGTGTTTTCTTCTCCAGGAAAGCCAATTATAACATGTAATTAAGTATCTCCAGACTTCTAAGAATCCAGTCTTCTTTTCTCTCAATAGGTGGAAAAGATAGAGTAGAATCCCACTTTTTTTTTTTTTTTTAAGATTTTATTTACTTGACAGACTGAGATCACAAGTAGGCAGAGAGGCAGGCAGGGTTGGGGGGGGGCGGGAAAGCAGGCCCCCTGCAGAGCAGAGAGCCCAATGTGGGGCTCGATCCCAGGACGCTGGGATCATGACCTGAGCTGAAGGCAGAGGCTTTAACCCATTGAGCCACCCAGGCGCCCCTAGAATCCCACATTTTAAAATCCCCCTGAAAACAGACTATCACCTAGATCTTGGAAGAGATGCCTCACTCACCAGGAACGGCTCCCACGGAATCCAGAAGGCACTTGTTAGCCAACATGATGTCCTCCCAAGGCGGTTCTGTCACCCCTCAGACACTCAAACAGCACGAAGTTCTATAAGCTCCAGATGGTTATGCTGACTCAGTCTGAGGGGTCTCTTTAAACAACATCAGCTCTTCCTCGAAAGGTGCCTTTGGGAACTTCCTAAACTCAGTGTTGTACTCAACTGGTGCTCCTCTCTCTTGACACTCAACACACGCTCCTTGAAATCAACAGAAACATTTTAGTAAATTGTGTTCTTGGATCTCCCCCGAAAGCAGCCTTACCAAAACTGTGTGCAGATGAGTTTTCTGACCTTTACAACTGTATTAAGTCCCCTGAGAGCAGCCTGAAAGAGAACACCGAGGCGAGACCTTTCTGGGGCGCAGACACACAGGAAGACAAAGGTACCATGATTAAATAAGTTTTTATTGTCACATTGAACTGCTTTGTCAGCTATACATTGTAGGTTTCAGTATGGCATAAAAATAAAGATATTTTCCTGAATGTCAAAATCTGAACAGAGAAGATGGCAATGGCACTTAAAACAAAAAAATAAAATAAAATAAAATAAATTCACACTGGCGCTGAAGCCGCTAGAAGGGAGCTGATAAAAACCGCAACACATTTGCAGATAAAGTGGTCTGCGACGTTTCAAATCCAATGGCAGTGGTGTATGGCCAACAAAACCATGAGAGCAGGAAAACACAGACCCCACAGTGTGGTTCTCTGAAGAACGGCAGTTTTAGTATTTCATGTTTCAGTCTACACTGGGTAATTTCATATTGGAACTAAAGCTCAGGGAATAAATTTCTCTCCAATAAAATGAAACTTTTTCAGAACCTGGATTTGAAGTCTCTTGGACACCTTCCTTATGCTCCTAGGTTTTAGCTAGTTCAAAGGAAAGGCAGTTATTTCCCAAAGCATTAACTTCATGGGCTGACCTCATCAGTCTTGTCATTTCCAAACCAGGAGCCTCATGTGCTCACGAATGTCTTTAGTGGTTTCACACATTCTGGGCAAAACTAGAAAACAAGCACTAATTAAATAAAAATACAAGTGCATCCCAACAGAAAGTCTCTACACATTCCACAACTATCCTCCAAATAGCAATTAAAAAAAATAAGTATGGTTATTTGGATTTAAAATGAATCTTTATTCACCAAGATTCCCAAACAGTTCATTAAATGTCTTTTCCTCCACAAATAAAACTAACACTAGGATTTGTCAAAAAAGCTAAAATGAATTATATCCCTTATGTACGAACTTGGCTAAATCCACCGTGTCTGGAATCTGTTCATCATAAAACTCAGGTCTGGAGCGTAACTCCTTTCTGATGTACCCACTGCTGTGTGTCCTTCATCTTTAAGACTCCAGAACAGAGACCATAAACGTGGCTAGTGCAACATAGCAGTCACTGTAATTCCCCGAAAGAAAAATAAGTAATTTATTTTATGACATACTTATTTGGATGATTACTTACTGGTAATTAGTATTTCTACATTTTTTTTTTTAAAGGCAACCATTTTAAGTGACAATATATATCAGGCTAGTAGAAAAAAGTTGAAACAAAGCCCTCTCTTTTGATCTCACAAAGTCATGCAGACAAGAGAAGGTATATCCGATTTGTTCCAATCAGGCTTCTTGGAATTATCAAAATTTCTTTCTGGCAAAGATGAATTTGGCTCATCATAGAAAGAAGGTTCTTTGAAGGCTGCTGCTAAACTCGCTTCCCTTTGAAAAAAGTAAATTTCAAGGCATGATAGTGCAAGAGGTAAGTTTTTGATTTATAGAATATTTATAGACTAATTGTGCTTAGTCTCTAATTTCCAATTTATCTTAAAGAACAGAAACTATGTTGATAAGTTTCACTTTGCCTAAATTTACCAGTACATCCATGAATCGCACCAGAATTAGGACAATTTGATTATCTCAATGATTCTGTCATGAAATCTGCACACTGGGTCTGTAGGTGAGAACCGGCGATGTGAGGCCCCTACCAGCTCTGTGCTCGAGGACCCGCCTGTGGGGTGGCCAGGGGTCTGAGAACGCAGTCCCCCCCCCCCATTAAGTCCTCAAAAAACTCTCTCAATAAGCCATTAAGAAAAACAGTGCTAAGTGGAGAGTTTCTTTGTTTAGCTAAATCTGGGAGGTCTGAGTGTTCCTGGAGCCCCCGTCGGGATGTGTCAGGGGTCGAGAATCCCGTGAATGGGAGCATTCACTATTAGAGGGTTCTGTTGGGTCAATCAGATTTTCATAATCACTGTCATCTGATTCCTCAGCGCTGTCTGCAGCTGCTCTTTGGGAAGGAGGAAGGTCTGTGCCACTTCCGGGACACTTCAGTCCAGCACTGGTGGAAGCATAACTGGAAGAACCCACGGCTTGAGGTCGAGGCATAAAGACACTGGTTTCCATGCGCGAATGGCTCAAAGTACTTTCTTGATTGTTTGGGTGAAAATCGGAATAAGGGGGAGGAGGATCAGAGGCCTCTGCGTCTCCAAGTGGACTTCTACCTTCGGCTGCAAGCCCAGAATAGGGCATCCGAGGGCTGAATGCCGGCCCCAGACTTTCAGATGGCACCTGTCTGTGGATCATCGCCTGCTGCAATCCTGGACGAAAACAGAAAGAAAATTGTAACATTTCCTCTAGTTTCAAAGCTTTGCACTCAGGGCATCAAACGGTCAACCTGAATGTTCTGGAAAATGGCAACAAAGAAGTGAAACTGACAATTATCTTAAACTTGCACAGTACTTCGCAATTTATAAATCCAGTCGCTACACATCAATCAATTTAAGCCTCAGAAAACCCGAAGTGTTACTGTCATAATCACAAATATCACTGCTTCCAAATTATGAGGCAAAGAGGCCAGAGTTCAGAAAGGGGAAGCGACTTCACTAAAGGAGTGGCTAGCAGTGGGCCCGGATATGCAGAGCAGGTGTTTTAACTGTAGGTCCTGTGCTGCTTCCCTCCCCTCTGCTCACCCTGCTCTCAGACTGAGGGGATGGAAAGATGAAATGCACAGTCCTTACCACCCCTGGCACTCATCTCAGTGTGAGTTTCTGCTTTGACAGGCCTTGCATCACAAAACCATATTTCTTTTTTTCTTTTTTTAAGATTTTTATCTACTTATTTGACAGAGAAAGACACAGTGAGAGAGGGAACACAAGCAGGGGGAGTGGGGTGGGAGAAGCAGGCCTCCCGCTGGGCAGGGAGCCCGATGCAGGGCTCAATCCTGGGACCCTGGGATCATGACCTGAGCTGAAGGCAGACGCTTTAGAACTGAGCCACCCAGGTGCCCCTCAAAAGCACCCCCCCCTTTTAAAAAGATTTTATTTATTTATCTGACAGAGATCACAAGTAGGCAGAGAGGCAGGCAGAAAGGGAGAGAGGGAAGCAGGCTCCCCGCTGAGCAGAGAGCCCGATGCGGGGCTCGATCCCAGGACCCGGAGATCATGACCCGAGCCAAAGGCAGAGGCCTAAGCCACTGAGCCACCCAGGCGCCTCAAAAGCCTATTTCTTCCCAACGATGGGACACAACATACACATACACCATTTTCTTTTCTTTTCTTTTTTTAAACAATGTTTTCTCCTTTAAAGTTTAAAAGCCCTGTGTTAGGAGGCCAGTTTTCCAGGTTCTGGACCCTAAATACAGCATCTTTTTTGTTTGTTTGTTTGGTTTTTTTAGACATAAGCTCTACACTCCATGTGGGCCTCAAACTCACAACCCCGAGATCAAGAGCTGCTCTCCACCAACTGAGCCAGCCAGGCTCCTGATACAACGTATTTTCAGGCATGTTCTGGAATAGTCCAGAGCGTATCTGGACTCATATCGATGAGTCCCTTGCCTTGAAAAATACTGGTATAAAATTTAGAAAAGAACAAGGAAAATAAAATCACCCCTAATTCTATCACCCAGATAACACCATCAGACTTTTGGAAAACAGCACAAGATTTGGGGTTAAAAGATAGAAACTTTAGATGTCGGCCCCTGCCCCCTTTTCTAAATTCCAGTTTTATTATCTAGCCGTGTGTGTGTGTGCGTGCGCGCGTGCCTACTTATCGCTGTCAAATACATAAATAAAATGCTTTTAAAAAATAATAAAAAATAAAAATAAAATAAATATAAAATATATAATTATAATTATAAATAAAATTATAAATATAAATATTTATAAATTTTTATAAAAATAAAATAAAAATTAAAAGTAAGTAAAAATTAAATTAAAAAAACACAGCTGAGATCATATGTTTATGCCATTTTATATCCTACTGTTTTCACTTAAGATTATATACTAGCGGGGTGCCTGGGTGGCTCAGTGGGTTAAAACCTCTGCCTTCGGCTCAAGTCATTATCCTAGGGCCCTGGGATAGAGCCCGCATCGGGCTCTCTGCTCAGCAGGGAGCTTGCTTCCCTTCTACTCCCTCTGCCTGCTTCTCTGCCTACTTCTAATCTCTGTCAAATAAATAAATAAAATCTTTAAAAAAAAAAAGATTATATACTAGGCAATATCCCACGTCACTAAAAATTCGCTTCAATGGGACGATATTCCACCATATGGATACATCATAATTTATTCAACTATTCTACTGCTAGTTATTCAACAACCCCAGTAAGTTGTTTCTCAGATTTTAGAATCATAAAGTTGTGATTAATATTCTTATACATCAATCCCTGTGTGCATTTGATTGTTTCTCAAAAAATATAACACTAAAAGTCAGGGCTGCCTGGGTGGCTCAGTGGGTTAAGCCTCTGCCTTCAGCTCAGGGTCATGGTCTCAGGGTCCTGGTATCGAGCCCCGCATCCGGCTCTCTGCTCAGTGGAGAGCCTGCTTCCCCCTCTCTGGCTGCTTGCCTCTCTGCCTGTGATCGCTCTCTCTCTGTCAAATAAATAAAATATTTTTAAAAAATGAATCAGATATCATCTACCCAGAAATAGAAATGACATTTTAATTGGTTTGCAAGTATTCTTTTTCAATTAGGAAAGGTTATAAATTTAATGTACAAACGTTAAATCTGGTAGTATTACAGTAAACAAGTCTATTCTCATGCTAGAATCAATAGATTCCCGGGCCTCCTCCTCATTCAACCAGCTGGTTCCTTAGCTCATTTGTATCCATTCATCTACAGCTACCAAAAACCAGACATTTAAAGCCTTTGTTGTGACTGTGACTATGAAGCAAATGTGAAGTGATAAGAATATTAGGTAGCTCCTTTATGTGGCTATGTGAGGAACACAGGATGCGGTCCCCATACTCTAGGTTCACAGGGGGTTAACTCAGTGAGAAACATCCCAGCTGAGGTAGAGATCATAGTAGTCCACTCAGACACGTCTGCACCAACCGCTTCTCGGGATTTACTCTAACTTGCTTCTGCGGAGGCGCTTCTACAGTTAATCTTCTTTTCTTTTCTAGTTTAAAGTAGTTGAAGGGGGTGGGGCACCTGCGTGGCTCAGTTGTTAAGCGTTGGCTTTCAGCTCAAGTCATGATCCCAGTGTCTGGGGATCGAGTCCCGTATCCGGCTCCTGCTCGGCGAGGAGTCTGCTTCTCCCCCTCCCTCTACCCCTGCTTGTGTTCCCTCTCTCCCTGTGTCTCTGTCAAATAAATAAAAATCTTAAAAAAAAAAAAAAAAAAAAAAGATAACTTGAAAGGGTACCATGAAAAACAGTCGTCTGTTCTGGAAGTACAAGAATGCTCCTTCACTAACGCCTCCCGGGGGGCTTGAGGACTGTAGAAGGAGTCCCGTGATTCATCCTATGGTTTGATGTTTGAAAAAGACATTTCCCTGACACCGAATAGTGAAATTAATAGGAAAACTCACTTCTTTCTTGCTCCTTTTCATTTTTCCTCTGAGTGATTTGTCTTCTTAATTTGTTCACTTCTGCCTGACAAGATTCAACAACTCGCTCACTCTTTTCTACATCTGCACACACTGCCTGAGGGAAAAATGACAACAGGATCAATCAGTTTCAATCCGAGCACAAGGCAATCCATGAAGATAGCCCGGACTGCAACCGTAGGAAGAGACCAGATGCTTTACTGAGTCAAAAAGCAGACATGTGAGGCAGAACAAGATCACGAAGGTCCAGGGGACCAGTATTGCGGTTCACTGACTTGTTTTTCTTAATTTTGTTATGATGATTAGCTATTTAGCCTGTGAATTCTTGAAGTCAATGATTCTTTTTTATTAAACTGAAAGAAGGATTTTGATACCAGTCTAGCATACAAAGGACGAACAAAAGATAAGACAGGAATGGGATGCTTTCAACTTTAATTTATAACCAACAAACAAAAATCAGATGTCACAAAGAGACTTACTTAACAGAAAATATTTATAACTGGGGGAGTGGGAAAGAAAGTATGTTTCAAAGTCGAGAATCTAAATAAAGACAGCGAGTGAGGCTACAGCCTGCCCTCTGACCATCGGGATCAGGGCTCTCTATGCGAGACCGGGTTTGCAGAGCAGGCCTTAGTCACTCAGCAGCGAATGCACTTTGAAGTCGGCTAGATAGTGCGGATGGCCTGAAAAGAGCATGGTCATGAATTTAGGACAAAAAGCTGTTTTTCACTGCACGTTCCTTCCATAGCAAAAATCCCAGAAACTGCTGGAAAGTAGGCCAGTCACCAGTGAGCCTGTTTCACTGCTAGGCGGGCCGTGACCCGACTGTGGAGCGCCAGCGCTGGAAACTGCCTGTTGTGGGCTTTCCTCTTCAGCCCCAGGCTGACCCCTCTGCTTTCTTCTTTTTCAGCAGCTGCCTACATTCCCTTCTCTGTTCCCTGCGGCTTCTTCCTCAAAGCTAGGCTCTCTCTGGGCCTGGGAGAGCTTCTATCCGGCCTGCCACCCTTCTTCTTGTTCTCAAAGCCTCTTTTGTTCTTAGGGTTTAGGGTAAATGACTCCTAAGAACACACTGGGGATGATGAAAAGATCGTGGGAAAGCACTGGGAGCACCTAGCTCAGTAAGTGGCTGGTAGGAGACGTTTCCATAAATATTTGTTGCATGAATGACTAGGAATGAAGAGGCTCCAGCGCAATCCTCCCACTCAATGAGGTAGCTGGGGGCAAAGCGAGTGACCCAGAGCAAAGGGGCAGAGCTGTACCAATTACGGATGCCCTCTGATGCGTCTCAACTTCGAGCATACTGATGGAGACAGCTGGGGTCTTAGCAATCCTCTAAACTCGGAAGAGATTTCCCGAAAGTAAACATGGTTATCAAAGGGGCACGCGCATTCAGAATAGTAACAGAAATGCTAGACTTCAGACTCTACTTCGGGCCAATCATGAGACAGCCTTTTGTAGGCCAGTATGAGTAACTACCTTGCACATCTGAGATTATTTTGGGAAGGTACATTATGACTTTTGGACCATGATTCATTCGTCAGTTGGGAGATTATTAAAAATTAAAGTAGAACTAAAAGCATTGGGCATTAGAAATAAGACAAAAACTAGTGAATAACTTGGTTACCTGCACTTTCTCCTGAAGTGCATTATAAACCTGATAAATCGCCCTGATGTCCTTCATGACTCCGTCCTTGTCAAAAAAGTCAGTACTGGAAGACAGGAAAAAGAGGTCACAAAATTATTTTAATTGCTATGGACCCTAAAGGCATTTTCCTATCATTTGCACCTTCATTTATTACATAAATGCTGCAACTCCAAGTGACCGTCTGAGCAACAATGCCCACGCTACTAGAATTACAGAAAGGGAAAAAAAAGAACCCATGTTACCAAGACAACTTGAAAAATAATAAAAAGCTATATATTTTTTGTTGGCCACATTTAGCTTTGGAACCTCAGAAATATACATACTCTGTCCAAACTTTTACATAAAAAAAAAAATTTTTTTTGTAGCAAATGTTTAAAAAAATTACAGGTAAAAACAAATGATCTTTTTGATCAGCACAAAATTCTGATATTCGGTGGTGGTGGTCTAGAGGATGACCTGACTGCGTTTCTCAGTTTCCATCACATCAAAATTGATTTTACATGTCTCCATAAACCTGTTAAGCACTCCTCACAAAAGACAGGAAGACATTTTCATTGTACTTTCAACTCACCCATGCTCTTTGATAACTTTGGCGTAACTCTGAGAAGTGTTTGGCACTGAAGACACTTTATATTCCTGCTGGCTAGTGTTGCCTAGATTGGGGATGGCAAGGCTTATCCTCTGATTATACCTGCGGGAGGATCCAGAGAGACCATGTTAAAGGCGTTGCTCTTCCTGAACTCTGGGTCTCTGCGCTGCTGAATTAACAGGCTTCATGGGGCAGCTACTTGCACAGATGACCAAGGACACCTGAGTGAGTAGAAACTCGACGGTAAACTCCTTGAGAACAGAGGTCATGTCCCACAGCAATGGGCAGAGTGCTGAGGTGGTTTTAAGAGCTCAGGAAATACCTGCTGATTGACTGATTAATGAAACCTTGCAGATGGCTAGTTAAGAATTTGTTTCTGTTGATGTTGATGTAATATAATCTACAAGTGAACTTCCAGAAGGAAACCTTTCTCTTATTGACAGACATCATAATCGTATGATTTTTTTTTTTTTTTTTTTTTTTGCTTTCACAAGTTCACAATGCAAAACCTTCATTAACCAGTAGGTGGATCAATTTGACAATTTTGTCTTTGAAATTGGTTTTAAAATTACAGACTTCCAGAACAGTAAAACCATGTATCTACATAATGGATCATGGAGAAGCAAATGATGATTTCCAGCTGTGTATTCCTGTAAGAATTTATGCACAATTAACATATCTCACTAATGCTTCTTGGTTCAAAACATTTTAATTTATACAGCTGACAGGAAAACACCTTCTCTCAAAGAAAACTAGCTGAATGGGAATTATAAAAGCTTTTCTTTAAAGATGCTACAAAATGCACATTTTCAAAGTTATAAATCCCAATTATATGTACCAACATCTTTACTATTTATTTGAGGCTGGTGGGAACGCTTTCTTTACCTTCGATTTGGTCTAAAGAGAACGTATTCTAAAGCATGAGTGGAATTGTTGGCGGTGGAGATGAAGCTGAAGAGAAGGAACACGAGGTCGGGCACCCCGAGGATGCGGGTGAGCTGCTTATGGATAACCTGCTCTCGGTACGACATCTGCTGCTGTGTGTTTCGCCGGAATCTGTACCATCCAATAACTTTCTGCAGTAAAAACAGAAGGAAAAAAGGATGAAAGGTTGCATGAAATCTTAATGAATTTAATTCTGAATGTATCCATACAAACACTTGTACACATGTTTGTAGCAGCTTGACATACAACAGCTCAAAACTAAAAAGCAGCCCAGTTGTTCATCAACAGGTGAATGAATAAACAAACAAAATTCCTAGAAGAAAACACAGGCAGTAATCTTTTGACATTAGCCATAGAAACATTCTTCTAAATACATGTTCTTTGGCGAGAGAAACACAGCAAAAATAAACTACAGGGATTACATCAAAATAAAAAGCTCGGACACCTGGGTGGCTATTAAATGGGAGAAGATATCTGCAAATGATGCATCCAGAAAGAGGTTACTATCCAAACTACATAAAGAACTCATACAGAGGCACCTGGGTGGCTCAGTGGGTTAAAGCCTCTGCCTTCGGCTCAGGTCATGATTCCGCGGTCCTGGGATCAAGTCCCGCATCAGGCTCTCTGCTCTGCGGACAGCCTGCTTCCTCCTCTCTCTCTGCCTGCATCTCTGCCTAGTTGTGACCTCTGTCTGTCAAATAAATAAATAAAATCTTAAAAAAAAAAAAAGAACTCATACAATTCAACACCAAAAAACCAAATAATCCAATTAAAAAATGGGCAGAGGACATAAACAGATAATTTTCCAAAGAAGACATACAGATGCTCAACAGACACATGAAAAGATGCTCCATATCACTCACTGCGGAAATGCACATCAAAACCACAATGAGTTATCACCTCACACCTGTCAGAACAACTTAAAAAAAAAAACTCAAGAAACAAGTGTTGGCAAGGATGTGGAGAAAAAGAAACCCTGTGCATTGTTGGTGATGGGAAGGCAAACAGGCGTGGCCACTGTGGAAGACAGAGGGGAGGTTCCTCAGAAATTTAAGAACTGAAATACCATATGATCCAGTAATTCCACTACCAGGTATTTACCAGAAGAATACAAGAACACTAATTTGAAAAGATACACCCATACCTATTGTCTATTGCAGCATGATCTACAATAGCCAAGGTATGGAAGCAACCCAAATGTCCATCAATAGATACATGGATAAAGAAGTAGCATAGAGGGGCACCTGTGTGGCTCAATGGGTTAAAGCCTCTGCCTTCGGCTCAGGTCATGATCCCGGGGTCCTGGGATCAAGCCCCACATTGGGCTCTCTGCTCAGCAGGGAGCCTGCTTCCCCCCCCCCCCCGCCTCTCTGCCTGCTTGTGATCTGTCTGTCAAATAAATAAGTAAAATGTAAAAAAAAAAAAGTAGCATATATATACACAGTGGGATATTAGTCGGCCTTAAAAAAGAATGAAATCTTACCATCTGCAACAACAACATGGATGGATCTAGAGAGTTTAACACTAACTGAAAGAAATCAGTCAGAGAAAGACAAATACCACATGATGTTATTCATATGTGGAACTTATGAAACAAATGAACAAAGAGACCAAAAAACATACCCTTAAATACAGAGAGCAAATTGGTGGTGGCCAGAGTGGGGGTGAAGGGGGAACGGCTGAAATAGGTGAAGCAAACTGAGAGTGCGCTGATCACGATGAGCGCTGAGTAACGTACAGAATTGCTGAGTCACTGTATCGTACACTTGAAGTTAATTTAACACTGTACATTAATGATACTTGAACAAGATATATTTTTTTAAAAAGAAAAGGGCAAAGGAGACTTGCAAGGGTATAGTCATTATCTTATTACACTGACGGGCTCATGGGTATATAAATATTTCAAAATGTATCCGAGTAAATACTATTAAATATGTGCAGTTCACTGTATGGCAACTGTACATCCATACAAAGATTTAAGAGGTTTAGCTTCATCGGCTCTAACTACAGGATAACTAAACTGCCCAAGTCGATTAAACTGATATGCTCCCTGGAAGAGTATCTTTTATAACGTGATCCTCGGGACATCTGGGCACTTACTAAAATGCTCCTGGGCCCACCCAAACCTGCAGAATTAAAATGTCCAAGGGGAGAACCAGGAATCTGAATTTAAGATAAGTTCCTTGAGTTTTTTTCTTGTTTATACTAGAGTTTGAAAATCTCCACTGTAGAGACAATCAACTCTTTATCAAAGGAATAATCTTCATATAGCCTCATTCTGTGAAACACTTTTTTTTTTAAGTGAAAATCCTGTTTCAAGAAGTAAAGGTAGCTTGGGGTGCCTGGGTGGCTTCAGTGGGTTAAAGCCTCTGCCTTCGGCTCAGGTCATGATCCCGGGATCCTGGGAATGAGCCCCACATCGGGCTCTTTGGTCAGCAGGGAGCCTGCTTCCCCCTCTCTCTCTGCTCTGCCTCTCTGCCTACTTGTGATCTCTCTGTCAAATAAATAAATAAAATCTTAAAAAAAAAAAAAAGAAGAAGAAGAAGAAGAAGAAGTAAAGGTAGCTTGGACTCCTGGGTGGCTCCGTCAGTGAAGTGGCTGCCTTCAGCTTAGGTCATGATCCCAGGGTTCTGGGATCAAGTCCCACATCAGGGTCCTTGCTGATCAGAGCCTGCTTCTCCCTCTGCCTGCTGTTCCCACTGCTTGTGTGCTCTCTCTCTCTGACAAATAAATAAAATAAAATCTTTAAAAATAAATAAGTTGGGGCACCTGGGTGGCTCAGTGGGTTAAAGCCTCTGCTTTCGGCTCAGGCCACGATCCCAGGGTCCTGGGATCTGGCCCAGCATCGGGCTCTCTGCTCAGCGGAGAGCCTGCTTCCCCCTCTCTCTCTGCCTGACTCTCTGCCTACTTGTGATCTCTGTCTGTAAAATAAATAAATAAAATCTTTAATAAATAAATAAATAAGTCAGCCTAAAAAAAAGAAGTAAAGGTAGCTTAAAATTGTTAGTGTCATATTAAAATTAACAGTAAAGGGGTGCCTGGGTGGCTCAGCTGTTTATGCATCTGCTTTCAGCTTGGGCCATGATCCCGGAGTGCCGGATGGAGTCCCACATCGGGCTCCCTGCTCAACAGGGAGCCTCACTCTCCCTCTGCTCCAACCCCTGTTCGTGTTCTCTTTCAAATAAATGGATAAAATCTTTTTTAAAAAACGAACAGTAAGTTTAGGGGCGCCTGGGTGGCACAAGCCAGTTAAGCATCTGACTCCTGATTTTGGCTCAGGTCACGATATCAGGGTTGTGGGGTCGAGCCCAGCATCAGGCTCCACACTCAGCACAGAATCTGCTTGAGTTTCTTTCTCTCTCTGCCCCTCCCACTCATACTCTCTGTCTCTTTCTCAAATAAATAAAGAAATCTTTTAAAAAAGTAAATAAGTAAAAATAAATAAATAATAAAATTAATAGTAAATTTAGATTCTATTTTGGTACTTTCATGTAGGAAGTGAACCAACCTTTGTTGAGCCCACGTGCCAGGCCCCCAGGTAGCTTTATTACAACTATTTTCACTGATTTTTAACAACCTTGGGAGGCAAGTAATGTCTTTTCCACTGGGTTCACATCACAATTAAGTAACTACAGGAAACCAAGGAATAGTTCCTGCCTGCATGGAGTATTACTGAACATAAAGTATAACTTCTAATTACATAAAGCAATTAACTATGATATTCTTTTTTTAATTTCTAACTTTTTTAAAAGATTTTATTTTGGGAGGCAGTTGTTGAGCAGCTGCCTTCGGCTCAGGTCATGATCCCAGCGTCCTGGGATCGATCCCCACATCAGGCTGCTCGGCGGGAGGCCTCCTTCTCCCTCTCCCACTCCCTCCGCCCGTATTCTCTCTCTCACTGTCTCTCTCTCTCTGTCAAATAAATAAAATCTTAAAAAAAAAAAAAAGATTTTATTTTTTAAGTAATCTCTACATCCAACGTGGCTCAAACTCACAACTCTGAGATCAAGACTCACACGCTCTGCCGTCTGAGCCAGCCAGGCCACCCTGATATTCTTTAAACAAAAAGGAAACCCAAACACTTCTGACACTGTAAATCCTATAAGAGATGTTTTGTGCAAAGTCACTGAGCTCACGAGTGACAGCCAAGATGGGAAACCTGTCTTTTCCACTGTACAATGGTAACTTCACAATTCCAAACTGGTCACATGACGATGAGTGAAGAGTAGGTTCTAACAAGTTCCCAGGTGCCGCTAATGCTGCCGGTCCAGGGACCACACTTGGAAAACCAAAGCTCCAGGGGCGCCTGGGTGGCTCAGAGGGTTAAGCCTCTGCTCTCGCCTCAGGTCATGATCTCAGGGTCCTGGGATCGAGCCCTGCATCAGGCTCTCCGCTCATCGGGGAGCCTGCTTCCCCCCTCTGTCTCTGCCTGCTGCTCTACCTTCTTGGGATCTCTGTCAAATAAATAAATAAAATCTTTAAAAAAAAAAAAAGAAAAAGAAAAGGAAAGAAAACCAAAGCTCCAGCTGAAGCCCCTCCACATGTAAAGATGAAGAGAGGGAAACAGAGGCGCCTTTTGAACACTTACTCTCATTTAATGAAACATTTAGATTAAAATACCATCATTAATCCTTTCACAATGGGGAAATCACAGTGAATCATTTCACAATGTATACGCTTACCCAATTAACACAATGTACACTTTAAGTACCTTACAGTTTTATATGTCCATTGTACCTCAGTAAAGCTGAAATAAAAAATAAAATACCAAAAAAAAAAAAAAGAAAACGTGGAGAGGTAGTTTCCTTTAAAAAAAAAAAAAGAAGAAGAAGAAGTCGGTAAGAAAAGCCATCGCCTGGCTAGAGGTATTGATGCCTGAGAACATGACATGTCGCACTCTGAGCAGTATATCTGGGGCATGAGGAATAACACTGGAGTCAGCTCCTTCGGAGGCCTGGGGGTGTCTCTACTCCCTCTCCCTGGCACCCTGCAGAGACCTACGCTTTGCCAGAACATTGGGTGCTCTCATGAAACGCTCACGGATGAACAGAATCTTACAGGTGGCTACTGGATGAGGCATAATGCTTTTCACTTACGTGGATTCCAACTGTTTTATTCTACCTGTATTTTCTGAGAGACAGGAGCCTGATGCATTTATTTTGGATATCAACAGACAGAAATCAACGTATTCATTTGTTATATGCTAAAAGGACAACCCCATTATTCTTATTAATGAAAGATGAGATGCCAAATTCATTCACATTTGTTGACACCCATGATTGTACCTTTTAGAGCTAACAAGATCGTTGCAAGGCTACTGAGAAACTTTCTGACGCTAAAAAGCCCATTTCTGACAATTATGCCTGGGCCGTGATGAAAAACTGTGGACATCTTTCCCTACAACCTTATTTCAGCCAAAGTTTCATAGACAACTTCTCACAAAGACTCTCCTCTCTACTCTCAACTAGATATTCACTTATACTTTTTGGAGCCAAAGCAACCGTCCCCAATAGAGGACATGCTCGTTATCTTCACCTCATGAGCCTTTGGGCCTTACGATGATATTAAGGTGGCAGTTATGTTTATCATCATCTACTGCACAGCAGATGATTCCAGAAGGCAGAAACCCCCTTCTCACTTGCTTTTTTGGCCTTGGCCCCAAACCTGAGGCTTGTGCAAACTTGGTAAACACAAGACGTAGTCTGCCAGGGCAGTCATTCTGCACGTTGCAGTAGATGACCATGTTGTACCTACTGGGGGATTCTCATATCAAATCATTAGCCTTTGGATGCCTGGCTGGCTTAGTCGGTTAAGAGTCCAGCTCTTGATCTCTGCACAGGTCTTGACCTCAGGGTCGTGAGATTGAGCCCCATATTGGGCTCTCCACTGGCTGTGGAGCCTACTTAAAAAAACGAAAAATAAAACATTAGCCCTTATCTTAAGTCTATGGTTAAAAAAAAGTTTTAGCAATGTTGTAGAGTTTCTATATTTGAGAGCCACATACCTTCCAGATAACAACAGATGTAGGATGTACTAAAGATCAAAAGAGCAAATCCAATTTTACTTTGTTAATTATTATTATTTTAAAGATTTTATTTATTTACTTGAGCGAGAGAGAACAAGTATACGAGCTGGGGGCAGTGGGGGCAGAAGGAGAGAGAGAATCTCAAGTGTGGGGCT
This sequence comes from Mustela putorius furo, assembly GCF_011764305.1. Taxonomy (NCBI): domain Eukaryota; kingdom Metazoa; phylum Chordata; class Mammalia; order Carnivora; family Mustelidae; genus Mustela; species Mustela putorius. The sequence goes on from NW_025422057.1 coordinate 7,080,383, forward strand.
CGATAGTAGATCCTATGCATGACCCTAAGATCACGAACTGGGCAGAAATCAAGAGTCAGATGTTCAACTGCCTGAGCCACCCAGGTGCCCCAATTTAATTTTTTTAATAAGCTCTACACCCAACATGGGGCTTGAACTCATGACCCAGAGGTCAAGAGTCACAAATTCTACTGAGTCAGCCAGGTTCCCCCGGCATATCCGATTTTTAAACCCCCAAATTAATTAAGAAATGTGTCCTTATCTACAGCTAAAAACAAAACACAGAAACGAAACAAAACCCTACCTGGTAGACTCCTCTTTTTTTTTTCCCCAACTTATTTTCTTTTTTTTTTTTTTTTTTTTTTTTAAAGATTTTATTTATTTATTTGACAGAGAGAAATCACAAGTAGTCGGAGAGGCAGGCAGAGAGAGAGAGAGGGAAGCAGGCTCTCTGCTGAGCAGAGAGCCCGATGCGGGACTCGATCCCAGGACCCCGAGATCATGACCTGAGCCGAAGGCAGCGGCTTAACCCACTGAGCCACCCAGGCGCCCCCCCAACTTATTTTCAATTAACGAACACTGTTACAAACAAACTTTTCCCATAAAGTTCCCCTTCTTCAGCAGCACCTCTCCATTCCCTTCCCCAAAGTAAACACTTTTAAGTTTGGCTGCCTTCCTTCCTGATCTTTTTCTGTACATCTAAATACTCATTCAGATTTGTGTTTTTACATAAAACAGGCTCAAATTATAACACTACTTTTCTCATGTAACCCAACTTTGAGATCTTTCTAGGGCATTACCCGAGAACTTCCCTCATGCTTTGCAATGGCTGCTTCGTATCCCACAGTAGAGAGGTGTCAACACAACCGACTTGACCGTTTCCCATTGGTGGACATTTAGACTGCTTTCAAAACCCTTACTATTAAGCAAAGACACAATAAACACCCTTGCATGCTGGGTTCCGAGGCCAGACTGCTGGGGTTAACCTTGGGTTCCACCATTACCCACTGGGGACCTTTAGCAAGGCACTCACCCCTGTTTCCTCAATTGTAAAATGGGGATGGTAAGAACAGCAATTTACCTCCTAGTTCCAACACCCGGAAAGTGCTTAGAACGCGGCCTGGCACAGAGTTGAGCTATTCATTAACGCCAGCCTTTCATAACTTTGTTCCTAGATCCAAATGTTTACTTGGGCCAGATTCCTAGAGGTGGGACTGCGTATTTAAAATTCTGTTATTGCAGAGCGCCTGGCTGACTCAGTATGTGGAGCACGTAACTCTTGACCTTGGGGTCCTAAGTCTGAGCCCCACATTGAGCATCGAGATTACTTTAGTAATAATAGAAAGAAAATTAAAAATAAAATTCTGTTACTGCAAAACTCTTAACTGTTTGTCATCAACTTACATTCCCACCAACTACAGCTTCCCCATTTCCCAAAGCCTTACCCAAAACTGGGTATTAGCAATCCCTTTACACTTTTGCTAATCTAATGAGCAAGAAAATAGCATCATGCTGTTTCAGTTTGCATTTCCAGATTGAAGATAAACATCTTTTCATTATTTCTTGGCCATTTGTGTATTTCTTTTTTCTTTTGTGAATTTCCTGTTCATATTCTTTATTCATTTTTGTCACTTCGAATTTTTTTTCATCTATTTAAAAAATACTTCAGGGCACCTGGGTGGTACTGTCGCTTAAGCATCCCAGTCTTGGTTTCAGCTCAGGTCATGGTTGTGGGATTGACCCCCACATCAGGCTCTGCACTCAGCGTGGAGTCTGCTTAAGATTCTCTTTCTACCCCCCTCTCTGCCCCTCCCACTCATGCTGTCTCTCTCTCTCTTCCAAATAAATAAAATCTTAAAAAAATATATAGGCGCCTGGGTGGCTCAGTTGGTTAAACAACTGCCTTCGGCTCAGGTCATGATCCTGGAGTCCCGGGATTAAGCCCCACGTCGGGCTCCTGCTTCTCCCTCTGACCTTAATGCACTCTCTCTCTCTCTCATTCTCTCTCTCAAATAAATAAATAAAATCTTAAAAAAAAAAAATACTCCTGTTACTTTTAATGTGTAGTAAATACTCTAGAAAACTGCTCAAAAGAGAATTTTCATGGAAGAAATTTCAGTTTTAGAAAGTATAATAAAAGTTCACTGTCTAGGGACGCCTGGGTGGCTCAGTTGGTTGGACGAATGCCTTCGGCTCAGGTCATGATCCTGGAGTCCCGGGATCGAGTCCCGCATCGGGCTCCCAGCTCCATGGGGAGTCTGCTTCTCTCTCTGACCTTCTCCTCATTCATGCTCTCTCTCACTGTCTCTCTCTCAAGTAAATAAAAAAAAAAAAAAAAAAAAAAAAAGTTCACTGTCTAAAATATAAATGGAATGAGGAGATAGGTTGGAGCTAGGATAGGAAGGTCGGACTCCTGAGAGATTCCAGAACATATGCTCCTGGGCACATCACTGAAAACAAGAGAGCTGGACCCCAATGTCTGTGGCCGCTCTAACTCCCTTTCCCAGGTGGATGGTGACGGGGTCCGATTCCAGAGACCTGAGCTCATCAACACCCATAAAGCGGTCTGTCCTTTCTTCCGGCCTTCCCAGTCTTCCTTTCATCTTACCTGATTTCTTTCTGCTTTTCCAACTGACGGCGCAACTGAGCCCGCCCGCCCATCGCCCAGGCTGCTGACTTACTCTGACTGCACCCTTACTCCTGGTGCCCTTCTTCAGACGCTTCGGGAACCAAGTCCTACGGTGCTGATTCTTTTTTTCCATAAGTAATCTTTTAAAAGCTTTTTCATAATACACACTTCTAAACAAAGGCATTTTTTTGTGACAAACTGAAAACTTTTATTAATATTTTTTCCCTCAAGCCATGGTTTAATAACAAATCTACTTTTCTGGAATTAATATTTCAAGGTAGAAAAGTAAAACCCACACATGGTACAACAGAATAAATTATAAATGAGATCATCAGACAATGCCGCAGCAATAAAACTGGTTCATTTTCAATTCTATTCAGACTTGCTTACCATATATAATCAGAACATTATATGCATATGTTGACAGAAATAATAAACACATGACCTTTTGGAAAAACATCTATGTTTGGCATTAATTGAACTTGAAAGGGTAACATATCCAGAGTTGTTTAATTATGACTTACCTTTTTTAGAACTATTTTTCCTGGTTATAAAATTAATGCATGTATGTAAGATACTTGCAAAATTACTTTTTAAATTACAAAAGAGAAAAAAAGAACCACTCAGAATCAACTAAACTAATTTTTAACTCTCTAGAGTATGGTTCTTGTTTTTCCTTCCGATTTTTACATAATAGAATCACACTATAAATATCTAAATTTTTTTTTCTATTGATAGGTTATAAACATTGTCTCACATCTGCATTTACCCTTAAAATCTACTTAAGTCAACAGAACTCTCATACATTAATATCAAATCCTATTGTTTCATTTTACATTCCCTTCTGGTTTTAAGTTTAGGTAATAAAATAAACAGTGATTTCCAAATCGGACTGGGCAACAAACAGGACATACCTTTCTCCGATCCTTAAGAATCCTGTCCAAGCTCTCTTCGTTAACTTTGCTTGCATAGTCATAAAAACTGTTTTTTTTAAAAGAAAATACATTTTATTAAAGTCATATGGTATTTTGGAAATGAATATACTTAGCCTCATGTGTCTATGGGTCCCTGGATCCTAAAAGTTGGTAATCAAGACATAAAGATACAATTGCTTATCTTCAACAGATAACCAGAGAAATCAATCTCAGTGCTTCACTGATGATATATCTTTTGCATCAAAGAATACTCAAGAGACTGTTACATTCAAAAGGTATTACTTCCACATGTGGGAGGTACTGATAGCAAGTAATTAGAAAACGTGTGGTTTCCAATGGCTGTGACATCTTTTCCTTGTTTCTAAGTATCAGTTACTTATGGGGAAAAAAGAATACAGGAGCTTATTTTCTGAGAAATGCAGAAGGGAAATGAACATCTGTTGAATGTTTAAGAGGCCTAGCTGCATGCTTTCTCAATTTATTTCTTTTCATTCCTGCTTCAGTGCTGGTAAGTAGGTATTACTGCAGCCCAACGTGTCCCAAGTTTTATTCCCAGTTTTGTAGGTAAAGATACTTAAGTGACTTGCCCCAAACTATACAGGTGGAAGATGGAAGAGCTGGGCTTTGAAGCCAGGTCTGCCCCTCAAACAGACCTAGCCGACCAGGATCCTACAGTAAGCAGGCATAATGATGTTTGGGTTTTTCTACCACTGACTGTGCTTTTAGGAATCCCATTCTTGGGACACCGGGGGTGGCTCAGTTGGTTAAGCGTCTGCTTCAGGCTCAGGTCATGATCCCTGGGTCCTGGGATCGAGTCCCTCTTCACGCTCCTTGCTCAACAGGGAGCTTGCTTCTCCCTCTGCCTCTGCTCCTCCCTGCACTCATTCTCCCTGTCTCTCTAATAAATAAAATCTTTTTTAAAAAAAAGGGAAAGCCATCCTTCCTCCCTCAACCCACAACCATTAGGCCCAGGCCTTATAAAGCAGTAAGAAGTTCGAGAAACGGTCAAAACAAAACAAAACAAACAAAGAAAACCCACTGAACTGGGAGTCAAGAGATACTAGCCCCAGCCCAGCTCTGCTTCTCACTGCAGGATCCTGGGCGAGCCACTGAACCTATGTGCTCTCCACTTCCCTCTATACAGAAGAAAGTCTGGAGCAGACACATGACTTCTAAGGTTTCCTTCCACCGTAAGAATTATAGGTATGTAATTTAAACTTAGTTAAATCCCTCTGAGACAATTTTACTGACAGCCTTACATGCGATTCCTCAGAAGGGCAAGGCAGGGCACACCTCGAAGAGCTTCGCAGAGTCAGGGCCAAATCAGACACTTGTGTGGACCAAACACAGACAATGTGTGAACCATGGCCTGAATCCTTTCATTTGCTCTGAGATTCTTCTCGAACGAACTGCTTGTCTTGCTTCCCACTCCTCTTTCAGTTACATGCAAACCTAAAAGTGATGAGGATCTTGGCTGCCTTTAGACTTTGTCCACAGGTAAACTTCCTGCATGAGGACAATCTTCTAAAATAATAAATGGATGGGTATCTGTGTGTGGTGGGGCGGGGGCCCCCCAGCAGTTCTTGGGTGCAAGGGCCTAGGTGTGTGGGTCAGCTGAGAACAGGACAGGGACCAGGGTGAAAGCTGCAGGGGACACACAGCAGGAACAGCCAGGCACCAAGGGTTGGCAGTTGTTAGAGAAGGGAGTGCTGACCAAGAGTGCCGAATCCTACTCCGGGAAGGGAAGTACTGGCTGCTGGGAAGGTAGAACATGCTGGGCCGGGGGTTGCTGAAGAAGGAGCTGAAATCATCACACCAGCCAGCAGGTGGAGGGCTCTGGGGCCGAGAGAGCAGACAGAGGCCTGCATATTGGTGGGGAGAAGTCTAGTGGATGGGGGTACTGGCCCTTGTCTCTCTCACCCGCCACACATCTGTCATTTGCTGCCTCCCTTCGGAATGTCGCTCCTCCCATTTCTTTCTCTTGCTGTCCTTTAGTTGGTCTTAGTATGCAACTAGTGTATGTTAACACATACATGCAAAAAGAAAGTTCCATGTTTCCTTTCCTTGCATTTTAAAGTTGAACACTGAACATGTTTTATTCTTCTTAAAAACACCCATTAAATTCTTTTATCTGTATGTGATTCTTTTTTTTTTTAAAGATTTTATTTATTTATTTGTCAGAGAGAGAGAGAGAGCGAGCACAGGCAGACAGAGTGGAAGGCAGAGTCAGAGGGAGAAGCAGGCTCCCTGCGGAGCAAGGAGCCTGATGTGGGACTCGATCCCAGGACACTGGGATCATGACCTGAGCCGAAGGCAGCTGCTTAACCAACTGAGCCACCCAGGCGTCCCATGTGTATGTGATTCTTGACTAACTTCCTGCTCTGTGGCTGAAAAGCCCTTGCTTGGGAGGCTGCTGGAGTAGACTCTCACTGTAAATCACGGAGGCCAGGATTTACACCATCCCTCCCCTATCTCTAACCTTACACACACTGGACACTCAATAAACAAGTGAATTTGGATGCCCTCAGTTACACCTGGGACTTCATAGCCACAATCAGGTACAAGCCTAAATTCAATAGTTTTTAATCAATTAATCTTTCAATAAGGACTAAAAGTGACAAAGGAAGATGTGGCTTACCTAAAAAGCTTTGAACACGGCTGATGATTATGGATTTCTGTAATTAGAAAGAAGGAACACAGCTTAGTTAATCATGTAAGACACAGGCAAGTACAAAATAGCCTACTTGTTTGTTTACTGAAACCTCAAACAATAAAAAGACAGTTTTCCTCTCCCAGATAGGTGCTGCATGTACACTAGTGAGGGCAGTGTGTCTTCTCAACACTGAAACTCAGGGACACCTTTTCAGGACGAATTAAGCTGGAGAACACGTTCTGCTTCCATTTGTCCATGGCTGATGAGCACATAGCCGAAAGCTTTTACTCAGGAACACACAGCCGTTGTGCGCCCTCATGCAATCTCACCTAGTTAAACAAAGCATAAGAGGGAAAAGTAACAGCTAACTGAAAGCATTTAATCAAAGCGGATAAGCAGGGTGAGGGCAGCTTGGGGAGAGGAGGGCCTAACCTCCCTACAACCAATAACCCAGAACAAGCTGGGCCAGGCGTCCTGAACGGAAAGGGAGGAGAAAGCTCTGGACGCCTGTTAACCCCTTCAAAGATGGTCAACACCAAGGGAAATAATCCTTTGTAAGGCAGATCCTAACAGCTTCTGGAAAGACTGCTCTGATTACCCAGAGGAAACAAGTCCTTCAGGCTCATCAGGGGGCTTAGGATCTGGGTGGCTTTCTAAGACCATGAGACTAATTAACCACTCGATCCTATTCCTAACATTCTTGGAGACAGAAACTCATCACCTGCTGTCTAAAAAGCCACAGCCACAGAGCTCCAGGCTGCCACTTTAACACAATTAAAATGAAACCATGACCCTGGTGGCCATGGGACTCTGCCCGTTAGCTTCTGTACTGATGTCAATGCTGCAAAAACATACGCACAGATGCAATCCTTCCACTGGAAAGACAAGCTTCCTTGCCTGGCATGGCTGTTGACACAGTGATGCAAATAAGAAAACTTCATCCAGAAATTGTTCCTTCTTTTACCACCAGCAATAATACAGTGTGCCATCCAACATTATTTCTGAGGTACTATGAGTAAATTAATTAGAATGTGGAACATTTTTAGCAAAAACTTTACAGAGGGCTCAGGAAAAAGAAAGAAAAGCCCACCTTCTCCTTTAAAGGAATGAATATTTCTTAAAATCCCTACAGTAGATCTGGATTCCCAAACACACAGCGCTGTCATCAACTGCCCCAGCAGACTTCTGTCGTGATTTACAACCGGGATTAGCAGCACACTTAAGATACACCCTAGATATCATGTGGCATTTGCTAAAGAAAGTTGGACCTTTCTCTGTAAGACTTTTTGCAATGCCTAAACCCTCCGTGGAAAAAACAGGGTGAAGGCCTCGAACATGATCAGGATGCAGACTGCAACGAAGCTGGCAGGCACACTGGCGGATAGACCGCTGGAAACCGGCAGGAGCAGGGCAGCCCTGCGTGGGATTCCAGAGTCTGCCACGCCTCTGCAGTTCATCCACACGGCAGACTGCTCTTCATGTAGGTATGACTGCACTCATTCCCTTAGCAGTTCTCCCCAGCCCCCCGCCCCACCCCCACCTCCGCCTAGTCTCACTGATCTTCCTACCTCTGCTTCTCCTCTCCTGATGGAGACTCAACAGTTCCACTACTCCCTCCTCCATCCTTTCCAGTAACTGCAGTGGCATCATCTAATTAACTAAGGAAGCTCTTCCGTGGCTGCCTGCTCCCTCCCCTTCTAGAACTAAGGGTAGACAACTCTGCTTAAAGTGAGTCAGCCCAGCTTTTAAAATTAATATGCAGTTGGGGCGCCTGGGTGGCTCAGTGGGTTAAAGCCTCTGCCTTCGGCTCGGGTCATGATCCCAGGGGCCTGGGATCGAGTCCCGCGTAGGGCTCTCTGCTCAGCAGGGAGCCTGCTTCTCCTCATCTCTCTCTCTGTCTGTCTCTCTGCCTATTTGTGATCTCTCTCTCTCTGTCAAATAAATAAATAAAATCTTTAAAAAAAAATTAATATGCAGTTAACACAGAATGCGACACTTCGTGTTCAGAATGTAGCACTCTGGATGCAGTCCTTACTGTACAGAGGAAAAGTGTCTGTGCGTGGATTCAGTCATTTGCAATAAATAACAACTTCAGTAGACTCATTTTATTTAAAACATCTTATTCTGGAGTTAGGCTATGCAAGAAAATTTCTTGATACCACTGGTATGGAATACTACTCAGGGCACTTGACCTAACCTTTGGCCTTGCAACCTAGGTTTGGAGTCCCTGTTTCTATTTCGAACATGTACTTAGTTTCAAAAGAAAACTACTGCAATGGTAACAGTGCACCTAAGATAACACCAGTAAATACTTTGCCCATGAGAGCCACAACTGTTTCATACAATGAACGGAATATAGCTAATAAATTAAACGTTGTGCAGCAGAAGATGGTTGTCATGGCGCTGCATTAACCGGGGCTCTATCGATTGGTACTTCTCTGTATCTACAGTACCATGGAAACGTATTTACTGAAAGAACCAGAAGGTTTATGAATCAGATACAATGCATGAAGCTGTAGAATTTGATTATTTACAATTCTACTTCTTTTAAAATAAATAAATAGCCAGAATATTCAACAGAAGTACTATTTTTATGGTCACACCAGGTAACAGAGCTCTTTCCTGCTTGGTGTGCTGTCTGTTAACTACGTCTGACATTTTAACCTTCGCATACCAAATTAGTTTTGAAAATCCAAGTGCAAACAATAAAACTACACCCATGTTCCATGAAACCAAATTCTCCATTTTAGGATTTTAAAGAGTTACAAGAAATAAAAACAAAACCTCAGTGAAAAAACCGCTGGAGACAGTATATTGAGTCTTTATTTAACAAGTCAGTATTGTGAGGAATGGGTCTTATCGTATGGGTCCTTGAGGAAATGAACTGTTCCTTGTTTTCCCCCAATCCTAACCCCACCTCAATCCTCATCCTGGCCTCCCAACCCATATCCTAGAAGGCTATCAGAACTGGAAGGCTTGAAATTGATGATGTGATCGCAACATAACCTAACCTTCCAGCAATACTTCAAACCAAACGACTCACCTTCACACATTCTGTATTTTCTCCACATAGAAACAGGCCAGATTACCTATATATCTTATGTACTCCCTGCTCTGTGTTCCCCTGAACCCACTGCCCCCCTGACCCTAAGTTCACTGCCTTCAGGATACCTTTACTCTCTACTACTTTTACCCCCTAGCAGGGATGGGATTTTCTCTGTTCCTTTCTTATAGTACTCATCTTGTACAGTTGTCTGGGACTTCTGTGCACTTGTCCTATCCTGCCCCGCTCCAGGAATTAGGGATGCACCTGGGTACTCCTCTCCTTGCCTGGCACATGCTTCACACACAGACGGTCAGTAAATGGTGGTGGCCTAAGTGAAGCACCCCTTGCTGAGACCTGAGTATCAGGATACGCTGTTTGGTGACATGCTCAATGTGCAGCTGGAAGGAGTCTGATCCCTATTTATCGAAAGGAGACTGATCCGAAGAGGAAAAAAAAAAGAAAGACAGAGAGAGAGAGACTGATCCAAAGACAGTCAGTGCATCTCTAAACACTCCTTCATCTTCCCCAACAATCAACCCAAAACTATTTGGATTGTCCTCCAGAAGGCTGGGTAGATTTAGCCAATAGCTCATATAAACAAGTATGAACACCTTTGGCAGATCCCTCCGGGAAGGACCAGCCCAAAAGATCCTTGCATTTCAGTGTGTGGTGATGTCGACAATGGGGAACAGCCCAGTATGCGATCTAAGGGTGACTGTGGTTTTGAAGAGACCATCATGAGCAAGAGCAGACAGCGATTCAGTAAAAGACCAGTTGGTGGGTAAGAGCTTTATAGACTACCCAACCTTACAGCCACCACTGCACGTTCACACTGACTCGTAAAGCATTTCATACCAGCTATCAGTGCAAACGATTTGCATTGTGATTTTAGCTGCTTTTTATGTACTCTTTTTATCTTTCAGATTAAAACCAGTTAAGGACCAAAGAACAAAACAAACAGCATTGATACAGAAAAAATATTCCTAAGCTCAGTGATAAACTCACCAATTACTTGCAGAAATTCTGTGTTGCTGATTTGTGAGTCACTGATGCTAAAGGTTTCTTCTTGTCTTACTTCGCCCAGCAGAAATCCTTCCTAAAAGTAATTAAAAAAAAAAAAAAAGATAGTTGCAGACTACAAGTATTTTTTACTGGAATTAAAACGAATTGAGAGCATTATAATTTTAAAATAATTTTGACATTAATCCAAATAAGCTTTCTATTCTATAAACCAATAAGACTAAAGTAGTCTGAGATGTACCTATTAACTAGATTGCTTGGAAAAAGGATTCCATACACAATGAAATATTTTAATCCCTTAAAAAAAACCCTGTTTTTTTGAAGCAAAAATAAGCAGAGTGAATCCACTTCCTAAATCCTACCGAGTGTAATAACCAACATCAAAAAAGCTCAGGAAGCAGAAATATTCCAAGGTTGTTTTCCTGTAACAGCATATAATTTATTTCATTGTTTTAAAAGCCCTGTTAACGATACAAGGATAAAGAAGTTAACACAATGCACAACGAACTGCTCTTGTACAGGGTGTGGGAAATGAGGATTTCAGCAAATAAATCACTCACATGAACGTTCTTCCTCAATAAACGCTGAGGTTACTTTCTTTACACCTTTGGTGAACACAGGCCATAAATTCTGGATTACGCAGCACATAACCTGCTGTGGGAGCACTTGCTGTCATGTTGAGCACAAGCACGGTGCAGAACATTAACTCTATGTGCCTCGGCAACTTCCCTATGAGGATGGGCTAACAGGCTGCCTTGCAATCTCCTTTCTTGGGAGAACCACATGGCTTGCTCCTTCCCTCCATCTGGCTTTTTACTCAAACAGCACCTTATCAGAGAGGCCTTCCCTGGCCAGTGTAACAAAAACAGGGCACGCCAGACACTCTGTCCCCTGTGTTTTCCTCTCAGTCTTCTCCCACTAGCCACATCTTTACATTAACAAATGCCTACACCTACTAAAATCTAAGCCCTGTGAGAGGGACTTTGTGCCTGTATACCTCAGCAACTAGCACAGTGCCCAACACACAGCAGGTGCTCAGTACATACCGGCTGAGAGTATCTGTGGGAACAGTGACCTTGTACTACGTACCTTTCTATTCCAGGCTGACCCTCCGAATCAAATACAGAGATTGCCTAGTTTAAAAACACTCCCACAGTTGGAATCTGTGGGGGTGAGGAGGGAGGGACAGATGCTTTACAGCATAGCTTTTGTATTGGAATAGGGGAGGGAGTGTCCTAAGTTCCCAAACTATCACGTATAGGGCTTTTCTCAATCTTGAGTAATATACAAATCTCCCTTAAAAAAATTCTCTCAAACCTGAAGCAATATCTATGACTACTAGCTTGAGAAATAGTGACTAAATAAGCTTGTTTTATCCCACGAAAGCCTTTCAGTTAAGAATTCTCACTACACAAGAGCAGCTTTCTCTTTATAACAAGTTAATAAAAATTAAGGTGAAAGCAATTTTTTAAAATTCCTACAGAACTTTACATTTTAAGAACATATCTCCAGATTCCTAATGTTCCACAGTCTAGGGATGCTAAATTTAGAAAATAAAAATATAGGATACTGTTAAATTTGAATTTCAGGTAAACAAATAATTTTTGTGTAATATTTAGGATATACTTACTCTAAAAAATTATTTCCTATTTATCTGAAATTCAATTTATCGGAGTGCCCTATATTTTATCTGGGACCTCTATCATAGTCCTCAGTTTGAAAAAGTCAACAATGACAGCAAGACATTCTAAAGCAAAGTATGAACCAGTGCTTCTTTTCTGCTAGTCTGGATTGTCCGAACACTGTTACTTTATAGAAGGAGGAGGCAAACTACGGTGTGTGGGTTAAATCAAGCCTCATGCCTGTGAGTGTACAGCCCACAAGCGAAGAATAGTTTCCACTTTTAAATGGTTGAAAAAAAATAGGAATATTTCATGACATGTGAAAATTATATGAAATTCAAATTCAGGGTCCATAAATAAAGCTTTATGGAACTGTCACCCTAATTAATTTATTGTCTATGATTGCTTTCTCTGTACAACAGCAGAACTGACCAGTTGCTACATAAACCACATGGCTCACAAAGCCTAAAATATTTACTTATCTGGAAAAAGCTTGCTAGAGCCAGCTCTACAGAATGAGTTGTTTTAAACTAATATCTTGCCTGGAAAAAACAGGAATGTGCTACAAAGGCAAATTTTGGTTCCTCAACTTAAAAATACGTAAAATTGACAAAAGTATTCCACATATATAATTGCGGCAAGGTTAACATAACCAGCTATGGTCACATAAGATACACCTGCAAACTACTGTCACGGTGAAAACTTCCATGAAGTCTACTACCATGCCTGGCACAGAACAGATATTAAAGAAATAGGTGTTGAATTAAATTAGTAACAATCTAAGGAATGTAGCCATCTCCCTGCCATTTGTAGAAAAACGATCTGCTTTTCAACAGGTCGCTGCTTATTCTTAGAGTAGCCTCGCCTTTTACATAAACTATGATATTACTAAGTACTCCAAGAACTAGAGATGTTAAAAAGCATTACTGAAACCATATTTAGTACTTTCATGGACACTAGGAGTATCACAAACCACCTATACATGGAACTGTATTACATTATTAAATAGCTAGCTCCAGCATCAAAGGCCTTAGCATCCAGAGACATCTGCTAACTCTGGAAAAACCCACGTTGTGTGTACTCCTATCGTTAATCTCTACCATCAACACTACACAGAGGAAAAGTAGAATAATTTAATGCCATCCAATGATCTAACAGAATCACCTCTATGAGATCAGTTTTTATTAATGGAAGCTAAAGTTGCAGACATCAAACCAAATCCAGTTCCTTATTCTACAGTGTATCATTTTGCTTTGTAATGAGAACCTCAACCCCCCCCCACTTACTAAATGAATTTGAGTAACTCATTATTAACATCTCTTAAAACCATCTCTCAATTATGGACTTAAAGATAAAAATTATCTAGTTTCACTAAGAAACTTCCAGCTAGGCGAATGACATTAAAAGACAATTGGGAAAATAAAGATATTGAAGCAGTCAGGCTCTGCTCCCTCTGAGCTCCGAAGCCTATGCGTTTTCCGATCACTCATATGTAGGCCTGTCATTTCCCTATTTCACTGCGATTAGCGCCGTGGCTTTAAAACATTCGCCAAGGAACTAAACGTGCAACTTCAAGGCAAGCAGACCCGACACCCAACACTCCTGTTTACATTCTCCATTTTCCATTGAGGCGAAGAAAACACATGAACGCATCTCACAAGTATGAATAGTGACAGTCATGGTTTCCCTCGTCGCACCCCACGACAACCTGTGAGACCGGCGGGCGGGGCTGGGTGCCTCGGCTCCTAGACTAAAGCTCGGTCTCTTCGCTCTCTGCCGACCCCGGGAGCCCCTCGCAAGTCCAGAAGCCTGACTCTTAGGGAGGGGCAGACGCTTGGTCTCCAGTTAGCGACGCTTGACACTGCAGGCGGCCAACCTAGACAGCTTTGCTGAAAGGGAGACGGCTGTCCTGAGAGGGTCAGGAGGCGGCAGGCACTGAGTGAGGGGGCCCAACCCCGGGACGAAGGAGCTCTGGGTAGCAGGAGCTCACCGGGGGCGGGAGCCGCCCGGGTCACCAGCCCCTAGGGCCCGCCCGGGAGCCCGGGAGGGGGGGGCGAGCCGCGAGTGGTCCGGCTGGGCCGCAGACACGGGCCCGGGACCAAGGCTGGAGGCTCCAGCCGCAGCGGCGGGGGGCCCGGCACCTACGTGGTCGGCGTTGCTGTTGGCGCTGTGGAAACACACAGCGCTGAAGGTGTAGCCCGAAATGGAAGCCGCCATGATGGAAATCTCCAACTCCCCCATCATGCCCCGCGGAGAGGACACAGCCTTCCGGCCGGTTCCGCCCCTTGGCATCCTGGGAAATGAAGTCTTCGGCGGATGAGGCCAAGGGGTCGCTTTGCCCGCGAGCGAGCGCTGAGAAATGCAGGTCTGCGTGATCGGAACTGACCCCGAGGACGTGTCCTCTTTGTGGGTCTCGCGCGCGGCACATCTCAGACACTGCCTCTTCTGAACAACCCTCGAAAGTTCCCCAGATCGTCTTTTCTGTTTGCGGGGGAAATTCTTACTGATAAAAGCCAACATTGCCGTGTTCAAGGATGAAAGGAGGGCGATGATTCAAGCAATTGTATGGCTTGGGTTTGACGTGGAGTAACATGCTGTGATTTCCATTTTCATATGACCATTCTAGCTGCACTCGAGACTACAATGTCGGGGAGGGAGACGGGGGGTGGGGGTGGGGGAAAGTGTGGCGGCACTCCAGTAACCCGAAGGGACCGAGAGGACAAAGGTGGTAGCTGTGGAGGTGCTAAGAAGCTATTGGATTCTGCGTACAAAAAAAAAAAAAAAAAAAAGGGCGCCTGGGTGGCTCAGTGGGTTAAGCCGCTGCCTTCGGCTCAGGTCATGATCCCAGGGTCCTGGGATCGAGTCCCGCATCGGGCTCTCTGCTCAGCGGGGAGCCTGCTTCCTCCTCTCTCTCTCTGCCAGCCTCTCTGCCTACTTGTGATCTCTCTCTGTCAAATAAATAAATAAATTCTAAAAAAAAAAAAAAAAAAAAAAAACCATGAAAAATCATGGAAAGAAAAAGAAGAACAACAAAATAACCGTGAAAATAAAATATAACAGTTAGGAAAAGAAACTCAGGGGTCCTTGTTCTTCAATTCGTTTGATCGCTCAGGGTCAAAACTGAACTCCTGATCTCCGTCAAGCCTCCTTCTACCACACTGTTCAGCAAATGGAACTGCTTTTGACAGTTGCAAAGGCCAAAAATCTTCGACTCGTTATCGACGCGCCCCATTTGATCCATCAGCACAATCTTAAAAATATGTGGAGAATCCTAGAATTCACTGCTAGCACACCTAATGGTGGTCCAAGCCATTAACTCTCTCCTGGATCATTTTAACCATCTCTAACTTAAGAGGTCTGAACTGGGGGTACCTTTGGCGGAGTCTGGAGACATTTTTAGATGTCACAACTATGGGGAGGGTGCCACTGGTAATTTAGTGGTTAGAGGACAAGGACACTGGCTGCTAATCATCCTACAAAGCATGGGAGAGCCCCTCTCCCCCTCTCCCACATCAATGGGATGATGTTGAGAAACCCTATATTCCAGCTTCTGTCTTTAACCCCCTCCCTACCAAATCTATTCTCAACATAGCAACTAAGCTGGTCATGCTAAAACTGAAATTTAAAATTTAAATCATGTTGCTTCTTGGTCTAAACCCAAACCTTGTAATGACCTCGTCTGACTTCCTTCCTTTCTGCTGAGCCCTTTGTTCACTCTGCTTCAGCTACACTAGTCTTTCTGCTTCCTGGCAATTCCTATCTCGTCCTACCTCAGGGCCTTTGCACTTGCCCTTCTCTTTACCGAGAGTGCTCTTCTCATAGAGCAGCTCGAAGTTTCCTCCTTTATCTCTGCTCTAGATGTTGTAATGTGCCAGCCATACCCACCCTTCTGGGATTGATAGACTTATTATTCTAGCCGCAGGGGAAATTGTTTGCTTTCTCTGGGAATTACCTTCAGTGTAACAGAGTGTCATTGCCTAAGGTCATTCCGCTTTTCCTGGGCAACCAACATTCAAGGCCTTATCAGTGCAGACAGATAAAGGTCCACCACCTTCCCTTCAACTTGGGGCAACTCCAAAGGGTCAGCTCAGTTCCAGAGTGCTTTGTGGGGGAAAGGATGCTAGTGCTAGCTGAGGTGCTGTTGTAGCTGTACCCCGGTCCCAACCACTTCCTCCATCCAGCTCTGTTTCTTTCCCTTCCCCAGTAGGTGGTGAGCCTGAGAGTACTTCCTAATAAACTTTCACGTTCATCTCAGTGTTAGACTCTGCTTCCCTGGGGATACTACCTATGACGACCTCTTGTAGGTTTCCACTTGGTGCCACCCTGTCAGAGAATCCTTCCTTATCACCCTAGTTGGACTGCAGCCCTCACCTGATGTTCTCAATCTTCCTCCCCTGTTTCCCTTCCCCTCTCCCAGTCAGCACCACCTCACATCATCTCTGTCTTATTCATTTCCCCAGCGTATTGCCTTTGTTCCTCCACTGGCATATGCTGAACTGCATGAAGACAGGGACTCATCTTTGATTTACTTCCTGGTGTATCTCCAGGGGGACTCAGTCCCAGGACCCTGGGATCATGACCTGAGCTGAAGGCAGACACTGAAATGACTGAGTTACCCAGGTGTCCTGCCACAATATTGGTAACAGAAAATGCAACCGACAAACAATGCAAATGGTAAAATCCCATTTCTGTATATTTATCAAAACAAAGCAGTGCACTTCTGCAAGTACGTGTATGCCGGCAAATGGCACGCTGCCACGAGAGGTCTGAAAGTAGAAACAAGAAAGTCCAGTTTCATTTGGATTATGCCCATTGGGCAGTCAAGGAAACTGGAACCTAAAAGGGTTAAAGTACGTGCTTTGCCCAAGGTCACGCCTGGTAGGGACAAAGTTGTGATTGAAGTTCAAGATGGTGACTCCATAATCTGTGATCAGGCAAGAGAACACAAAGGAAAGGAATGGGTGACATCAGGCATCGAAGGAGAGAAAACCCAGCTGGGTTTTAGGGACCTCTGTAGAGGGAGAGAGGGGAAGAGAGGATAGCTGGGAACAGAGAAGGGGCCTAGAGCTGAATGGTTTGAAGGAGGTCTACTGGGAAGGGGCTGTGGTGGCCCCAGTGAGCTGTGAGCCTGAAGAAGCCCAAGGGAAGGCAGAATGATGACAAAAATGTCCCTGAGCCTTGAGACCAGGAGAAGCTGCATGCAGAGGGGTGGAGGAAGGGCAAAACAATGATGATGCTCTGCTTTGGCTGATGGTAGGATGGTCAGGAGCCAAACAAATGGAGAACATGGGGAAGACAGGGTTTGGAGGCATCAGAGCTGGGGGAGAAGGCAGTGCAAGAAAGTTCAGTTTTGAACAGGTTGAATTTCACATAACAAGAGACATCTTAGGCCAAAGCAGTAAAAGCCTAGAGCTGGGGATAGAGGATGAACCTGGAAGTCACTAATAGTAAGAAAAATACCTAACATTTACCAAACACTGACCATCTGCCAGGCTCTGTTCTAAGCTCTTTAGATGTACATTCTATGCCCTTATTCAGTTTTACTAACAATGCCCTGAAATAAATGCACTTTGTTGATTTTTAAAATTTTCATATTTTTTAACAATTTTATTTATTTGACAGAGGGAGCGAGAGAGTGTGTGTGTGAACAAGCAGGGACTGTGGCAGGCAGAGGGAGAGGCAGAACATGGGGCCTGATCCCAGAACCCTGGAATCATGACCTGAGCTGAAGACAGCCGCTGAGCTGACTGAGCCATCGAGGCGCTCCAAATAGACCTATTGTAAACTCTGTTTTATAACCGAAGAAACTGTGCTAGCATTTATTGAGCGTTTACCATGGGTCAGGCACGTAGGAGTTCACGGGAGTTCTCTCATTTAATCTCTACAAGGGCCCTAATTGTGAAAGGATGGGCATACTGAGGCCCTGAGAACTGACAGAACTTGCCTCTAGTCCTACATGATAGGGTCAGGACTCAAAACCTGAATCCAACTCTACAGCCTTGTGCCTACCTCCCGTTTTAGAAGGCTCACTTAAGAGCAGGTGGTGCTGGGAAAATAGGGAGGGGTTTTCAAGAATGGCATCCTAGGTGGTGTTGATCACCGCAAGAGGATCCAGGAAGGTAAAGCCTGGAACTTGACCCTCGGTTTGCCAAATGCGAAGTGTTTGAGAACTCTTGAAAGCACTGTTTCAGGGAAGTTGTAGGTAAGCAGGGTTCCGGACTGCAGGGATTGGCAGCATGAGAGAGGGCATCCGGAGAGCTCCCCCCACACCCCCCAATACCGCCTATGTAATGGACACCTGGTGAGAGGACTATGTTCCTTGGATCATTCCACCTTCTCCTTGGTGATGGGCAGCTCTGCTCGGATTGAGCTTCTCCACCCTCCACTAAGAATCCTGTTGCCCTGGGTGATCAGAGGTGGTGCCCCACACAGCCGTCAGGACTAAACAGCCAGAGTTATCCTGGAGCCAGAGCAGGAACTCTTTATAAACAGAGGGTTTTTCCAGGGCTTCATACCAACAACTGTTTATAGTGTTCATCACACACAGCAAAAACAGCTTAAGTGTTGGCAGGACACCAGGTTGAAGATGGTGTTATCTTTCATGGGTGCTTCTTAATTAGAACCTAAAACTTTTTAAGACTTGGTCACATTCAAGCTTGCTTTCTCTAACATCTAGAGCCTGGAAAAGATCAAAACAACCATTTGCCCAGCGCAGCACTAATTGGCTGTGGCATTTGGTGGTTTTATTACACTGTAATAAGGTTACTTCTGTTATTTCTTGAGTCCTTTAATCACTATACACATGGATCCCCATCTGTCTTTTACTGTATTCTAGCACCAGTAGTTGCTGGAACATCTTGGAACATCTTGTCTAGGAGAAGATGCACATTCAGTCCTCACTGGGGTCTCTGTCAACTGTTGGTGCTGTTTACCTCTAGGGACTTATTGGACTTCTGTTTGCTGAGTCAACAGAAACGCGGCCTAGGAAACATTCCTTTTGGTTGGAAGGCAGCTTTCCTAGGAGCCTTTGAGAGCCTTGCCTAGGACATTGGACTGTCAGTAGTTCACTGCTGCTACAGAACCCCCCCGACCTTTGGCTCATAGATTTCTCATATTATACTACAGAACTCCCAGTGGTTGTCAGACCAAGAGCAGATGAATTTCAGGTTCCTGGTTTGGAAGCAACCTGGTAAGAACCAGTCACCATCTATCTTAGGCATGGTGCAGGTGAGGAAGTTGAAGCATACAAAGGTTAGGAGTCTTGGGCAAGGTCAAGGTGCCTGGTTAGGGGCAGAACTAAGACAGGCATCCGAGCATCTTGACTCCCAGCATTTTCCTCCACACACTCTGATTCCCATGGTTGGAGTACTATGGTGTGGGGGACGGGGAGGATGTGGTGTGGTGGTGTCGTAAGGCAGTCATTTCTCTGGGCATAAATTCCCGTGTCCACCAGTGATGTCAAGTTCTGAGAGGGCAGAATGCTATTTTTAAGGGAGAATCCAAACTACAAATTAAATCTCTGACCAGGAAGCCGAAAAATGCAGCAGACTATCCCATCCAATTTCCAGATCTGACCATGATGTGCATACATGAGGTGATTTGTGTTTGCAATCAGCAGTGTTGGCTTAAGGTAATGTGGTTTTCCCATTGCCAGCCTTGTCCAAAATGCAGTACCTTGAATAGTCCTGTTTTTAAAAAATGTAGCTGAGTAACTTTTTTTTTTAATATCTTGTTTGTTTCTTTATTGAGAGAGCACGAGAGAATGCATGTGCAAGTGGGGGAGGCAGAGAAAGAGAGAAGGCGAGAGAGAATCTCAAGCCAGCTCTGAGTTGAGCACGGACCCTAACACCCAGCTCCATCACCTGACCCTGAGATCATGACCTGAGCAGAAGTCAAGAGTCAGTAGTGGATTAACAGACTGAGCCACCAGGCAGCTGAGTAACCTTAAATATCTAATAGATCTTATTCAGTGAATCATGAAGCAGACGATACCCAGTCTATGAAGTAGAAGGGAGCTCTGAGGAGTTGTGCAAAATGGGAGGTTTTTATAGGCATCAGATACCGGGTTGGGGGTGGTGGGGGTGGGGAGGGTTGGGGCACCTCGGTGGCTCGTTCCTAAAGCATCTGCCTTAGGCTCAGGTCATGATTCCAGAGTCCTGGGATCCAGCCCCACATTGGCTCCCTGCTCCGTGGGAAGCCTGCTTCTCCCTCTCCCACTTCCCCTCCTTCTGTCCCCTCTTTAGTTGTGTCTCTGTCAAATAAATAAATAAAATAAAATAAAAAAAAAGCAGGGGGTGCGTTGGCTAGTACATTACGAATGGATTATTTCAACATCCCAAACTAACGTAAAGTTGTCAACTATACTTGAATAAAATAATAAGAAGAAAAAGAATGGATTGGTTCGGACAATGTCACTCTCCCTTAAGGGAATCTTCTCAGGCAGATTACTGCACTAATGCCCACCAGAGAATTCCATACTGATTGGTTTAAAATTCCATTCCTGGAAGAGGCTCAAATCGGCAGTTAACGTTGGATATTAAGTCTCAGGTTTAGCAAACCTGACTCCATTTGGACCTGCTTCTTCCTCTCAGTCCCTTACAAGCAGCAGTCCTCCCATGCAGCGGCGCTTAGGCGGGCACCCCAGCAACCGGGTGCCTCTGACGCTGGCGGCAGCGGCCAGAGAGGCAGGCGAGACCCCGGCGACCACGCCTGGGTTTGCGAACCTCCACTCGGGACCAAAGACGAGCTGAGGGAGCCGAGGCCAGGAGTAGTAGAGAGGGCGGCCTCCTGCCGCCTAGAGGCGCCCACCGACGAGTCCGCTCTGCCTGTGCCTCGTCTCTATGGCGGCCCCAACGGCCCTCCGGGGCGCGGAGCGGGATGAACTCGGGCACGGGCGACGGCGGCGGCGGTGCTGGGGCCGCGGAGCCGTCCCGGAGCGGCAGTCCCGGGGAGGATGGCTTCGCCCCGTCGGCGCTGGGGACCCGAGAGCAGTGAGTGTGGCATTGGGCAGGGAGCCTGAGCTGCTCCGCCCGGCTTGGGCCCCCGGGGCGGGGACGGGGAGGGGGAAGAGGGCCCCGGAAGATGGGGAGGACCTGGGGGGGCGGCGGGGAGTGGCGCGAGGAAGCTCAGAGGGGGCTGGTGGGCTGGAATCCCGAGGGGCAACCCTGGGGGTGGTTAAGAGGCGCTCCAAGGAGCCGGCGTGTAAAGGGCACGTGAGGTGCGGAATGGCCTCCGAAGCTCTTGGGGGAGGCCTCGTTGGGGGGTCTGGACCCGGAGGGGCGGGCTTGGGAAAAGCGCGAGGGGCCGGGACGTAGGGCTGCTGGGTAGGGGATGGGGTAGGGATGTGGGAGCCGGGAGGATGACCCGAGGAGGGAGCGAGGAGAAAGTGATCTGACCGTAAATCGATGTGCGGTATTTATGGGCGAATTAATAGATGGGTGAGCGAATGCCAGGGGAAAGGTACGGATGGAAGGTGAGTTGGAGGACCGAGAGGGAGCAGCAATTCTGGAGAGGGGACGTGGGAAGCGAAGGCAAGTGTTGGGGAGAGGGAACTAGACTTCCAAGGAGTAAATGTTAAACGTGCAGCTTAATCTTTAGGCAGAGCTTGTGTTTGCTGAGTTCCCTTGTGAGGAACCACTGTATTGGTAGGAAATCTTTGTGTCCGCACGTTTTAGACTGAAATGTGCTATGATGACACTGTGCCTGTGCAGTGAAGTTTTGGGCTCGTGTTTGGGACTTAGGGATCCGTGGACACATACTTATTTGTGGGTGTGTGGGTTTTTTTTTTTTTTTAATTAAGCTAAAATATATAGCATTTTTATGTGTCAGGTATTGTACTTAGAGCTTTACATGTGTAAACTTATCTGCTTGTCTGTGTCTTTCATTCTTTTAACAAGGATGTTAAGAGCGTGATCTAGTGCACTTACTGAAAACACTGATAATGTCTGAAACTTCTGTCATAAATACCTACAATGTATTAGAAACATTTACATTGTAATTCAGTTTGATTCAAGAATCTTGCTTTGCATTTGATTATTTATATAGTTGGGATGCTGTCTATGAGAGAGAGCTGCAAACTTTTCAAGAATATGGAGATACAGGAGAAATCTGGTGAGTTAGAAAAAATAGCGGAATTATGATTCAGAAGAGTGTGTGTGTGTACGTCTTTAAAGTGCTTACCCCCAAAGAAAATAAAGACAGCCTGAAAGTTCTGGGAATCTTGGACTGATTCTGGCTTTAGCAGGTAGATTTAAAGAATCTCGCTCTTCTCTCTCTTTTAATGGTCCAGACTTAAATTTGATGAGAATATTGGTATCCTCTGCTTTTTGAAAATTCACATTATGTCTCTCAGCTTTTATGAAAGACTTATATTAGTACCTGTTTTTGTTAACTGATAGAAATATGAAGATTTTCTCTTGTACTAAGAAAGGTGAAAAGCAAAAATAGCGTTCACCGTTTGTTTTTCAGTGAGCCATTTAGGGAGGCAGTGCATATCCCAGCAGCAAGAGTGGTGCTGCCAGGCTTCCCTCCCCAGGAACTACACTCAGCATCCCAGCGCAAGGCCACTATAGCTTTGAACAGTGTCTGTGAGCGTTTGTGCTTTATCTTGATTTATTTTGTGCCTGTGTTAGCAAGACGTGTCTTGTGGTATCAGGCCTAAGACAGGTTATATTTGGAGTCTGGGAATGCTGAAAAATTCTACCACATAAATTACTGGTCATTGTTTCTTTGCTTTGTGCCATTTTGCCTTAGGAAAGATTTCATAGCAGTGCTCTACTTGCCATTAGTGGGGGAAACCTGTGTTAGGAAGTTGCTATCATCCTGTGATCATCCTTGTTCAATGAGCAGTAACATTTTGAGCCATCAGCATATACAAGTGCTGATGCTGATGTAGTGAAACATTAATAAGTAACATATTGACCTTATCTGTTGTGTCCTATTCTAGGGAGCATACTCTCTTCAGTAATAGCACAGGTGAAGCTTAAGCAGCCACAGATGCTACGTCTTCTTTCAAAAAAAGGCTTAATTGAGCATATTGTATAAGCTGCTTAAATGGAATATAGTTATAATCTTTGCTCTATATTCCTCTGGTCTTTGAATAACGGATTCTCTGTTTCTAATAGGTTTGGAGAAGAGAGTATGGATCGGCTAATAAGGTGGATGCAAAACCGCAAGATTCCATTGGATGCTTCAGTGCTTGATATTGGAACTGGAAATGGTGTTTTCTTGGTTGAACTTGTTGGTACTTTTAGTATTCATGTGTTAAAGCCAAATTTTGAAGTGAAATTAAAAAAGAAATCTTGGAAGTGAGGATACTAATTATGTTAATCTAAAGTAGAAGAGCAAAAAAAAAAAAACCAAAAACCAAAAACCAAACAACTAATAAATAAACAAAGTAGTAGAGGAGTTGTACCACTTACTTTGAGAAGTACACAGTAGAAAAGGGAGGCTGCATGGATTGTGAGAAAGCATTAAATGAGAAGCCAGGGGATCTGAGTCCAGTTTTGGCCCTTCTGGCCTTAGTCTTGACCTTGAGCAAGCCACTTAATTTCTCTGGGTGTAGTGTATTGTAGTTTTTTTCCTAAAGCTTTTGACAAGGTGATCTTAATTGGTTTCTTTAGCTCAGAACTCTGGAAATCTGTGTGTATAAAAGAAAGGTGACTTTTTTACGCTTCTTGTAGGACATAAATACCTTATGTGCATATGGTTCGAAGAGCGTATTTTTTCTATGGAACTGAATTTTGGCACGAAACCATCACTGTTGTGTACCTGTTGTGTGCTCATGGCTGTGGCTTGTACTATGGAGAAAATTATAAAACTTAGGCTTCCTCCTAGATGGCTTTACTGTCTTAATGTAAACGGATATATACATAATGGTGACATTTATTGAATGGCTTCCACATGCCAGGCCTTGTGCTAGGCATTGGCAACCTGAAAATATAGACCTTGTACTTGAATACGATAGAGGATAGACAGATATATAAACAATTAATGCTGTAAGTTGATATGTGTGATAATAGATGACTGAATATAGAAAAGAAGGCAGTTAATTTGGGGGAGCAGAGATAGGAAGGGTCTTGGAGGAGCTAATATCCACGTTGGGTGGAAATTGCAGGGGCAGGATGTGGTGAGTGTGGGAGAGGGAGAGACTTTCAAACAGTGGAAATAATATTTAAAGATTTGGGTCGGGGGTGCCTGGCTGGCTTAGTTTGTGGAGTGTGCAGCTCTTGATCTTGGAGTTGTGAGTTTAAGCCCCATCCATGTTGAGTGTGGAGATTGCTAAAAACAAACAAACAAATAAATAAATAAATAAATAAAGACGTGAAGGTTTGAAGCAGCAGCATGTACTGGGGATGTAAATAATTTGGGAAGTTAGAATATAAAGTGTATTGATGGGATGGACGGAGGCGAGGATTAACTTAAAGGTAGGAGCCATATCATATACCACGTCTAACAGGTTAGATTTTACTTTTAGGTTAGGGGAAGCCATTAAAATGTTTTAAGCAGTGGAGTATGATTAGAAAAAACTTCGGTAAATGTTTTTGAAGCTTAAGGTATAATGTATGTATGTCCAAGTGCATAAATCAAAAGCATGTGGCTCAGTGAATTTCTGCAAAGTGAACATAACTGTAGTCACCTATCAACTATTGCCCTGGTCAAGAAGTAAAAAATATTACAGACTCTAGAAACTCCCCTGAACTCCCTACCAGTCCTTTCTAAATTACTTTCTCCTTCCTCTCTAAAGGAAGCCACTAATGGCAAGGAGTTTTAACATTGGAGATTAATTTGCCTGTTTTTGAATGTATACGTGGAGGACTCCAGTTCGCTTTCCAGTGTGTTCTCCACTTTCTGTGAGAGTCACTCAAGTTGTTGTGTGTAGTAGTAACACATTCATTTTCATTGCTGTATAAGATTTATTTACACTCAGCTTTATTCATTCTCTTGTTTACCTGCAGATTCTTTTGGATTTTAGTAGTTTATTTGTAGAAGCTAATGATTTATCCTTTGAGACTTTGAGACTTGAGACTTTGAGAAAGTAGATTCTTTCATATTTTTACATATACAGTTGACTCTTGAACAACAGCGGTTTGAACTATGCAGGCCCACTTATTTGTGGAATTTTTTTCAATAAATGTATGTATAGTCCTAAAATGTATTTTTCTTGTGATTTTCTTAATCTTTTCCTTTCTCTAACTTTATTGTAAGAATACAGTATATGATACACATGGCATACAAAGTACATGTTGATCGATTGTTATTTTATCAGTAAGGTTTCCACTCAGCAATAGGGTATGGGGTGCCTGGTGGGTCACTCCGCTAGGCGTGTAACTCTTGATTTTTGGCTCAGCTCATGATTTCAGGGTTGTGAGACTGAGCATGGTGTCGTGCTCTGTACTGAGTGTGGTGTCTGCTTAGGATTCTCTTTTACTCTCTGCCCTTTCCTCCGGCTCACTCTCGCTTTAAAAAAACTGACTAAAACCAAGCCCCAACCTTTAAATCCCAGTCTTAACTCAGCCCTTAAATACCCATAGATGATTAGTAAAGTTTTGTGGGAATCAAATGTTAAATGCAAATTTTTGACTACATGGAGTGTCAGTACTCTTAACCTCTGTGTTGTTCAATAGTTAACTGTGTAATTATGCAGACTTTGAATAATGGTCATTTTCTTTCTTCCTTTCCAATCCTTTATAACTTTTCTCTTATTACACGGTCTCGGACTTCTAGTAGAATGTTGAAAAGAAGTGGTAACAGAAGACATCCTTGTCGTTTTTCCCCTTTCCAGAGATTACTTTGAAAGTTTCACTGTTAGGTATGATGTTAGCTTGTAAATTTGTTTTGTAGATCACTTGGTATCAGACTAAAGAAGTTTCTTTCTATTCCTCCTTTGCTGAAAGAGAGTGAGTGTGTGTGTTTCTTATAAATATTGTTATTTATCAAATGTTTTTCCTGTTGTTGAGATAATCATATGAATTTTCTTCTTTAGCCTGTTTGTGTTGATGAATTACATTCATCATTTTTAAATGTCAATTACATTTCTGGAATGATTCCAACTTACATATATCATTGGATTCACTTTGTTAATATTTTGTTTAGGGTTTTGCAACTCTGCCCATGAGAAAGATTGTCTCAGTAATTTAAATTTTTTGTAGTGTTCTTGTCAAGTTTTAGTAACAGGTTATGCTGACATCATTAAATGAGAATGTATTTTTTTGAAAGAGTTTATTAATGATTAGTGTTTCTTCCTTAAATGTTTGCTAGAATTCACTGGTGAAGCCACCTACAGGTGGAGTCTTAAGGGAAGTTACTTTCTTTTTTAATGTGTACTTACTAAATGTAGTGTGATGTACGTATGGAAAAATGGTCATTAAGTATATAGCATTTACAAAATGAACACCTTTGTGTAACTCACCAGACTGATCAAGAACTTAAACATTGTTAGTGTCATAGAAGAAGCCCCTTTGTGCACTCCCTCACTCCCATTCCTTCCTAAAGCTTTCACTATTCTGATGTCTATCATCATGTTAGGCTGTTTTTGGTGTTAGCTGTACTTGTTTCTCATTGTGATTTTATTTATCTGTTTGTCAGTCAGAGAGAGAGAGAGAGAGAGAATGCCGTGCTAGCGGGGGGAGTGGCGGCAGGGGGAGAAGCAGCTCCTGCTGAGCAGGGAGGCTGATGGGGTAACTGACTGAGCTACCCAGGCATCCCTATTTATTTTTTTAGGATTTTATTTATTTGAGAGAGAGAGAGCGCATGCACGGCCAAGCATGAGCAAGGTGGGGTGGTGGGCTGGGGCAGAGGGAGAGAGAGAGAGAGAGAAGCACTCTTTGCTGAGCTGACTCCAGTGCAATCCCAGGTACCCAGATGACCTGAGCCGAAGGCAGACGCTTAACCAGCTGAGCCACCCAGGCAGCCCCTCACTGTGGTTTTAATTAACATCTCCCTAATAATTAATGATGTTGACCACCTTTTCATGTACTTATTTGCCATTTGTATATCTTGTTTGGTGATGGGGGTTCAGATCTTTTGGCCATTTTTAGACTGGGTTGTTTGTTTGCTTATTGGTAAGAGTTGAGGATTCTTTATGTATTCTGGATATAAGTTCTTTACCAGGTATGTGGTTTTCAAATATGTTCTCCTGGTCTTTGGCTTCTTTTTTTATTCTCTTTTTAAG
The DNA here is from genome assembly GCF_011764305.1 of Mustela putorius furo. NCBI lineage: Eukaryota > Metazoa > Chordata > Mammalia > Carnivora > Mustelidae > Mustela > Mustela putorius. The sequence continues at coordinate 7,107,439 of NW_025422057.1, forward strand.
ATTTTATTTATTTATTTGAGAGAGATCACAAGCAGGCAGAGAGGCAGGCAGAGAGAGAGGAAGAAGCAGGCTCCCTGCTGAGCAGAGAGCCAGATGCGGGGCTCGATCCCAGGACTCCGAGTTCATGACCTGAGCCGAAGGCAGCGGCCTAACCCGCTGAGCCACCCAGGCACCCCATCTTTTTTTATTCTCTTAATAGCATCTTTTGAAGGGCAGAAGTTCTTGATTTTGATGAAGTCCAGTTTATTGACTTTTTTCTCATATGGATTGTGCTTTTGTGAACATAATAACTCTTTGCCTAACCCAAGGTCACACAGGTTTTTTCCTATTTTGTCTTCCAAATGTTTAAGTTTACATTTATTTTCTTTCTTTCTTTTTTTAAATTTTAAGTAGACTCCACATCCGATGTGGGGCTTAAACTCACAACCCTGAGATTAAGAATAGCACGCTCCACTGACTGAGCCAGGCAGGTGCCCCCTACCTTTTACATTTAGATCTGTGATTTTTTTTTTTTAAAGATATATTATTTATTTGTTTTAAGATATTTATTTATTTGTTTGAGAGAGCGTGTGTGCTAGACAGAGAGAGAGTGCGTGCGTGAGCACGAACAAGTGGAGGGGTAGAGGGTGAGGTGGAGCAGACTCCCCGCTGAGCAAGGAGCCCGTTATGGGACTCCATCCCAGGATCCTGGGGTTATAACCCGAGCCAAAGCAGAGGCTTAACCAACTGAGCCATCCAGGCGCCCCTGAATAAATAAAAATCTAAAAAAAAATTAATTTCTAGTAGTTCATTGCTAATAAAAGCACAAATGATTTCTCTATTAATTTTATATCTGGTAATTCAGACATTAATTCTAATAGTTTATTTATAGATTCTTTTAGATTTTCTTATGTACAGTAATGTCATGTAGTTTTAGTTCTTCAATTTCAACTTTGATACCTTGTTTATTGAAATGCTCTGTACTCTTGAATACAGTGTTGAATAAAAATATGAAGGCAGATAGCCTAGTAGAAGAGGAAGGTTTCTAGTATTTCACTGTTACATATGGTGTTAGTTATAGGTTTTTTAGATAGTTTATCAGATTGAGGGTGTTCCTTTATATTCCCCTTTAAGTTTTTAATCATGAATGGGTGGTGAATTTGATCAGCTGCTTTTTTTGATATTGAGATGATTAGATGATTTTTCTTTATTAATGTTGAATTGATTCGTTTTGGGGACAGGGTGTCTTTATTTTTTTTTAATTGACTTTTTTTTTTAAGATTTTATTTTTATTTATTTGACAGAGAGATCACAAGTAGGCAGAGAGGCAGGCAGAGAGAGAGGAGGAAGCGGGCTCCGTGCTGAGCAGAGAGCCCGATATGGGACTCAATCCCAGGATCCTGAGATCATGACCCGAGCCAAAGGCAGCGGCTCAACCCACTGAGCCACCCAGGCGCCCTTAATTGACATTTTTATTAAAAAAATTTTACGGATTTTTTTTTTTTTTTAATATTTTCTAAGTAAGCCCTGCACCCAGTGTGGGGCTTGAACTCATGACCTGGAGTGAGTGGTAGTTTTTGGCATGCTCTACCAACTGAGCCAGCCACGTGCCCTTAATTGGTCACTCTTACAACAAACTTCCATTCTTGAAATAAACCAAGTTTGATTGCTGTGTATCATCCCTTTCATAGATTATTGGATTTCATTTGGTAGTATTTATTTTGCTTACCCTTTGTATAGTTTCATGAGAGAGATTAGTAAGAAATATTCTTCACAAGAAATTTTCATGTAAGGTTTTTGTATCAAGGTTATGCTGGCCTCTGAACAAGATGGGAAATCTCTCTCCTTTTATTCTTTAGGAAAACTTGTAATTGGCTTTGTTTCTTCCTTAAATGTTCAGAAGAATTCTTGGTGACATCCTCTGGAATATGGAGGGTTTTTTATTGTGTTTTTCAAATTTATCTGTTTATCTAGATGTTAACATTTTATTAGTGTCAAGTTCATAATTTACTGTTAAATTTAAAAAATGTACATACTATAACATTGACTTTTTTGCATAGAGTTCTGTGGATTTTAGCACATGTACAGGTTGATATAATCACCTTTACAGTCAGGATACAGAATAGGTGCATCCTATGTAACCCCATCTTTTCCCCCTGCTAGCCGCCAGTCTGTTCTCCATCACTAGTTTGTGCTTTTGAGAATGTCCTATAAAATGGAATCATGCAGTATTATCATCTTTTGAGTTTTCCCCTTCTTTTGCTCAACATAGTACTTTGGAGATTCATCCACGTTTTTGTACGTAGCAGTATTCATTTTATTGCTGAAATGTGGCCAATGTATGGATATATCGCAGTTTGTTTATCCATGTACTTGCTGAAGGACATGTGAATTGTTGGTAGTTTTTGGCAATTATGAATAAGCTGCTGTGAACATTTGTGTAAACATTTTGGTATGAACGTGTTTAATTTTGCTAATGTAAATATGTGTTTACCTTTATTAGAAACTGCCAAGCCACTTTTCTGTGTGGTTGTACCATTTTGCTTTCACATTTCACATACATAAACAATGTATGGTGGTTGCGCTTGGTCTGTATCTTTGCTGACACAATTGCCCATGTTTGCTGTTTTAGACATTCTAATGTGTGTATAGTGGCGTCTAATGATGGTTTTAGTGTGTAGTTCTCTGATGGCTGATTATGTTGAACGTGTTTTCATGTACTTACTTGTTATCTTTATATATTGTTCAGTGAAATTTCTGTTACAGTCTTTTGCTCATTTTTGGATTGAATTGTTTTCTGACTGTCGAATTTTGTGTGTTCTTTGTATGTTCTGAATACAAGTCTTCTCTGAAACATAATTGTAAATGTTTTCTAACTTCTCTTCAGTCTAGCTTCTTTTTTTATTCTGTTAAGAGATGAAAAGTAAAATTTTAAATTTTGATAAAGTCCCAGTTTGAGTTATTTCTTTATATTTTTTCTATTAAGTATCTCTGCGCCGGGCTTGAATTCTTGACTCTAAGGTCAAGAGTTACTTGCTCCGCTGACTGAGTCAGCTAGGCACCCCTAGTTTTTTTTTTCTTTAATATATTGTGTGTTTTTGTTGTTTTTTAAGATTTTATTTCTTTGACAGAGAGCCATCGAGAGAGGGAATACAAGCAGAGGGAGTGGGAGAGGGAGAAGCAGGCTTCCCTCTGAGCAGGGAGCCCGATGTGGGGCTCAATCCCAGGACACTGGATCATGACCTGAGCTGAAGGCAGATGCTTAAGGACTGAGCCACCCAGGTTCCCTAATGTATTGTGTTTTTGGTGTCATGTCTAATAACTCTTTGCCTAATCTACTTTTTCTCGTTTCTTTTCCCCTGAAAGTTTTTACAGTTTTACTTTTTTACGATGATCCTTTTTGAATTAATTTTTGTATAAGATGAGGTTCAAGTCAAGAATCTTTTTTTTTTTTTTGCGTATACATGTCCCTTTTTTTATTTAAAAAAAAAATTTTTTTTAAAGGAGCACCTGCGTGGCCCAGTTGGTTCGGCTCAGGTCATGATCCCGGACTTCCAGGATCTTGTCCTGCATTGGGCTCCCAGCTCCTTGTGGGGTCCGCTTCTCCCTCTGATCTTCTCCTCATGCTCTCTCTCACTCATTCTCTCTCAAATAAGTAAGTAAAATGTTTACAAAAAATTTTTTTTTTTCAAGATTTTTTTTTACTTATTTATATGACAGATAACAAGTAGGCAGAGAGGCAGGCAGAGAGAGAGGGGAGGCAGGCTCCCTGCTGAGCTGAGAGCCCGATTCGGGGCTCGATCCCAGAACTCTGAGATCATGGCCTGAGCCAAATTCAGAGGCTTTAAACCACTGAGCCACCCACGTGCCCTAAAAACTTTTAAAGATTTTATTTATTAGAGAGACAGAGTGCGCATGTGCGCGATGGGGGAGGGTCAGAGGGGAAGCGGACTCTCTGCTAAGAGGGGAGTCTGATGTGGGCTTGATCCTGGGATTCTGGGATCATGAGGTGAACTGAAGGCAGACGCTTAACTGACTGAGCCATCGAGGCGCCCCGATGTCCTTTTCTTTTAATACCATTTGTTAAAAGACTGCTCTTCCTTCACTGAATTGTCTTTTCACTTTTGCCAAAAATCAGTTGGCCAGAGTTTTGTGTATCTGTTTCTGGACTCTTTTTCATTGATGTGTCTATCCCTTTGTAACAACGCATTGTCTTGATTAGTGTAGCTTTTTAGTAAACCTTAAAAGTTGAGTAGTGGGATTCTGCAAATTTTATTCTTTTTCTAATTTTTTGTAAAAAGATTGTATTTATTATTAGAGAGCATAATCACAAGCAGGAGGAATGGCAGGCAGAGGGATAGGGAGAGGGAAAAGCAGGCTCCCTGCTGAACAATGAGCCTGACGTGGTTCTCACACCCAGGACCCTGGGATCATGACCTGAGCTGAGGGCAGATGCTTAACGACTGAGCCACCCAGGTGCCCCTTGTCCTTCTTTTTCAAATGTTGTTTTGGCTATTCTAATGCTGTTACCTTTCCAAATAAATTTTAAAATCAGTTTGTATTTATCTGCAAAAGAATCCATGCTGAAAATTTGGTTGGAATTGAACTAAATTTGTAATTCGATGAGAATTGACATCTTTACTATCTATAGTCTTCTAATCCATGAACATGTTATGTCTCTTCATTTATTTAGATCTGCCTTGATTTCTTTCATCTGCATTTTTTCATTTTCAGCATATAGAGCCTTTTAGATTTTTATACTTGTATCAATATATATTTTTTGGAGTATTTTAAAGGTATTGATTTTTGAAATTCAGTTTCTGGGGCGCCTGGGTGGGTTAGTCATTAAGCGTCTGCCTTCGGCTCAGATTATGATCCCCGTGTCCTGGAATCGAGCCCTGCACTGGGCTCCCTGTTTGACAGGAAGTCTGCTTCTCCCTCTCCCACTCCTGCTTGTGTTCCTGCTCTCACTGTCTCTTTCTCTGTCGAATAAATAAGTACAATCTTTTTTTTTTAAGATTTTACTTATTTGTCAGAGAGAGAGAGTGTATAAGCAGGGGGAGCAGCAGGCAGAGGGAGAAGCAGGCTCCCTGCTGACCAGGGAACCTGATGTGGGACTTGATCCCAGGATCCTGGGAATATGACCTAAACCAAAAGCAGATGCTTAACCAACTGAGCTGCCCAGGAGTCCCAAAATAAAGTCCTAAAAAAAAAAAAAGAATTTCAGTTTGTAATTGTTTTTTTTTTTTTTTTAAAGATTTTATTTATTTATTTGACAGAGAGAAATCACAAGTAGACGGAGAGGCAGGCAGAGAGAGAGGAAGGGAAGCAGACTCCCTGCTGAGCAGAGAGCCCGATGCGGGACTCGATCCCAGGACCCTGAGATCATGACCTGAGCCGAAGGCAGCGGCTTAACCCACTGAGCCACCCAGGCGCCCTGTAATTGTTTATTGCTAGAAATATGGTTGATTTTTTTGTATCGACCTTGTACTCTTGCATTTATTAGTTCTAGGAGTTTTTTTGATGGATTTCCTAGGCTTTCCTATGTAGACATTGTTTATGAATAGGGGAAGTTTTAGTTCTTCCTTTTTAATTTGTATGCCTTTTATTTCTTTTTCTTGCCTAATTACATTAAATATGGCTTCCAATACAATGTTAATTAGAAGTGGTGACAACAGGACATGCCTCCCTTGTTCCAGTTTTAGTTTTCCAATCCACCTGTGCATTTCACCATTAAAGATGTATTGGCTTTAAAAAAAAGGGGGGTTGGTTGTGTCAGCTGTAGGATTTTTTTTTTTAGATGTCCTTTATCATGTTGAGGAGATTCCTTTCTATTTCTAGAATACATGTTGAATTTTGTTGAATTTCTGATTGTCCTATCAAGGTTATTTATTTCATTTGAGTGAGTTTGCAGTTTTTGAGGAATTGGTTCAGTGATATTATAAACAGAATTAGATTCTATGACCAGATGGGGCTTATTCTGAGATTGCAATGCCAGTTCATTATATGAAAATCATATAACCTATCATATTAACAGTCTAAAGAAGAAAAACTTTATTATTATACTCACTGATGGGAAAAAATATTTATATAACTCTTCTTTCCATTTGGGAGTCTGGAAATAGCAGTGTTAGAACTTTTCATAGTGTTCCACAGGTCTGTGAGGCTCTGTTCATCTTTATTCCCCCTATTTTTCTCTGTTGATCAGATTTGGTATGTCTTCAAGTTCATGGACTTTTTCTTCTCTAATTTCTATTCTGTCGAGACTACATACTGCATTTGGTTGATAGTCTCTCTAAGGCTTTTTTTCCCCTGCACCTTTTCCTTACTTAACTATGTGATGTTTTTGTTGTAAAAGGTAAAGTTTATTAGTCCCAAATGATTTTCCATGATGTAGATTTTTGTAATTGTACTTCTGTCATTTAAAATGTTTTCTGCACTCTGTATTTTTGTAGATCAGAAGTTAGATCTAGAATAAGGTACGGTAAACTACAGTTTGAGGGTCAAATCTGGCCTTCCTCTGTTTTTAAAAATACTGATTGAAACGCATTTATATACATATTGTCTGTACCTGCATGTGTGCTGTGGTGGTAGAGCTGAATATTTGGGACAGAGACTGTATGGCTGGGAAAGCCCAAAAATATTTATGCCTGCCTGCCTTCACTTTCTTTCTTTACTTTCTTCCTTTTCTTTTCTTTTTCTTTCTCTCTTTCTTTCCTTGCTTCCTCCATACCTCCCTTCTTTCCTTCCTTCTTGTGAGCAAATGATAGAAGTTTATTAAGCAAGGATACAGGAAAAAAACCTTTCAGGAACGAGAGGGGTCCCGACAGGGTTGGTCTGCTCTATTCCTTTATTTATTTTTATTTTTTTAAGATTTTATTTATTTACTTGGCTGAGAGAGAGAGAGAGAGAGAGAGAGAACGAGAATGCACAAGCAGGTGGAGCAGCAGGGAGAGGGAGAAGCAGGCTCCTCACTGAGCAGGGAGCCCCATGCAGGGCTCGATCTCAGGTCCATGGAATCATGACCCAAACTGAAGGCAGAAGCCTTAACTGACTGAGCCACCCAGGTGTCCCTGCCCTGTTCCTTCAAAGTAAAATTTTGATAATCTCTGATTCAGAGATTTTTACAAATTCAGTTTGCTTTTTTTTTTTTTTAATGAACTTAATAGATGGTCATTTATATTTGCTTCTGTGGCACATAATGTTTTGTTGTCTGTTTTTGTGATGTTAATCGTCATTGCTTATAAAAGGGCCTTTTAAGTGATTCACCTACATTTTTGATGGGTTTTTTTCTTTTTTGCTGGGCATAAAATTTTAGACTGCAGTTTTTCCTTTGCTATTTTCGGGCTTCCATTCTTTATGACTTATTGTCAGCTTTCAGTCTTACTGTTAGTCTTCGAAGGTAGTCTCTTGTTCCTGTGTTTCTCGCTACCCTCCACTCCCTGGATGCTTCTGAGGTTTTCCTGTTTGGGGTTTTTATCAGATACACAGTACTGGTTTTCTTTTTTCTTTTTCAATTTTCTTTAGATTTATATTGCTTTTTTAGTCTGTGGCTTGAGGTCCTTCATTGGTATTAGACAATTCTGACCCATATTCCATTTTCTCTCGTGCCCCATTCTCATTTCTTCTCCTGAGAGTCCTATTACATTTATTTTAGATTTTATACAGTGTTATATTTTGTTTTTTTATGTTGTTTCCTGTTTTTAATTGATTGTGCCTTTTGTTCTTTGCCTAATAGGAGTATTTTCTTTTGACCTTTCTTAAAATTCACTAATTTTTTTTCTGTGTTTAATCTACTGTCAAGCCTACCCTTGAATCTGTTTAATTACTGCTTTTTTCATTTCCGTTATTCATTTGGTTCTTTGTTACAGTTTTCAGGTCTCAGAATTCTCCATGAACTGTCATTTATTTCAGTTGTTTTAAAATTGATTTCTGATCATTATTTTATTTGGGTCTCCTGTGGTCTTTTCTAATGTCAGTTCTTCTCCCTTGGTTTCTTATCAGTTGTTGTTTCCTTGAATATCTGCTTATTTTTCACTCAGTGCCAGAAACCAAATGGGAAAAATGTTGCAGATAGTTTGAGGTTTTGAATGATCTACAAACCTAAAACATCTGTATATGATATTTTTATAAGTTCTGTTGTAAGAATAAATAGGCATGGGAGAAGAGGGAACTGGTAAGAGTCAGTTAATAGAATTATCCTGGCTTCCTGATAGAGAAGGATTTGAGAGAAAACTGGGAGAAAATGAAGATGTCAAAGAGTACGGAGTGGGACAACTAAAAGAGTTGGCATCAAAGTGGGGATGGTAGACCTTGAGATTAAAATAAAAATAATCAAAGGGAAAATAATTCTGTGTGATATAATTTGTGTGTTAACTAGAGTTTACAATTAGCCACTAGGTGAAAAGTCAAGGTAGTCTTAATGGAAGGTGTAGGTGTAGGTTAAGTTTTGAAGGAAATAAATTAGGTAAATAGTGAAGAGCAGGAATAGAATTTCAGGCTACACTGCTTTTCTTCTTCAAATTTCCTTTGAAATTACCTTTAGCCTGATTGTTCTAAAAATGTTCGGCACAGTGTTAAGGGGTGGGGTGAGGACCGGAAGCCATCATTTTTTTTTTTGCCACAGGCTCACACACTCTAGGTAAGTTCATACAGCTAGTGAACAGCTGGCGCTAAAGTTCTTGGCTCAAAACTTTTTTTTTTTTTTTTTTTTTTTATTAAAAGATTTTATTTATTTATTTGTCAGAGAGAGAGCGAGCAAGAGCAAGCGCAGGCAGACAGAGTGGAAGGCAGAGTCAGGGGGAGAAGCAGGCTCCCTGCGGAGCAAGGAGCCCGATGTGGGACTCGATCCCAGGACGCTGGGATCATGACCTGAGCTGAAGGCAGCTGCTTAACCAACTGAGCCACCCAGGCGTCCCGGCTCAAAACTCTTAATGTCCTCTGAGCCTTGATTCTTTGGGGATTTTAATACTTTTTTTTTTAAAAAATATTTTATTTATTTATTTGACAGACAGAGATCACAAGTAGGCAGAGAGGCAGGCAGAGAGGGAGGGGGAAGCAGGCTCCCTGCTGAGCAGAGAGCCCGATGCGGGGCTCGATCCTAGGACCCTGAGATCATGACCTGAGCTAAAGGCAGAGGCTTTAACCCATTGAGCCACCCAGGCCCCCCCGGCATATTAATACTTGCCCAACAACTTACCTCACATAGTTTTTGTCAACATTTCAAAAAAATACTGTACAAATGTAATATGGTTAATAATCACATGGCTGGTTGAAAATTGTGATTTGTAGTTATACTGAAGGAAAATTTTTCAAGAACTTACTACGTATTCATTTCATTTATTCATATAACTTAATTGTGCTAAGTAAAATTTTTGACAGATTTATGTGTGAATTAGAGCATGTCAACATCAGAAGTTTCATGTTACATTTTTCTGCTTGAAGGCAAAAATATTACATGTACATTCTCATTATCTTTGAGAGAATGAATTTTCTTTTGGAATAGAAACCAAATACTATAAAAACAAATGAATTGTCACTTGATATAAATTTGAACTCTTAGTGTCTATTTAGATTCTACAATAAAATTTAAACTGTAGATTATTGGATAGTATATGTCACTTGATCTATTATGTAAATAAAGCAGTCCTAGTCCTAAAGGAATGTTACAATTCATAAGCAAAGCAGTATGTTAAAACTTTATTTTAAACTAAAGTATAAAATTGTTTCTCTGTCTCTAGGCAAAATTTGGTTTCTCTGATATTACCGGAATTGATTATTCACCTTCTGCAATACAGCTTTCTGGAAGTATTATAGAGAAAGAGGGTTTATCTAACATTAAGTTGAAGGTAACTATTATATTACTATAAATTTTTTAAAATATAAGTTATAAAGTTTAAGCATTTCTAGAGTATATTTGCTAACAATATCTTTGAACTTGTAAATTAAGGATTAATTATAAATAACCCAAATTGAAACATCTTTAAGTAACTGAAAATTTTCAGTCTAGTCAGCTTGGGGAAGTTATTTTCTCCTCTTCCTTATGTATGAGTGTGTTAATTCTCATGTTTGTGAACACACACAAATACTGGCCGCTAACTTTGAATTAACTAGGTCCAAAAGTTGTAGATACGTAAAGTGGTGTAGTGCCACCGAAGATTAGTTCGTTTATTTTTGTGTCCTGTGATCCATAAGGAGATGATGACTCTTGGATTTATAGATCTAGCCCAGGCTTCTCTGAGCTTTAGAATGATTTATTTATTTATTTTTATTTTTACCTTTTAGAGATTTTGTTTATTCATTTGAGAGAGAGTGTGTGAGAGAGAGAGCATGAGAGGGGAGAAGATGAGAGGGAGAAGCAGACTCCCCGTGGAGCTGGGAGCCTGATGTGGGTACTCGATCCTGGGACTCCAGGATCATGACGTGAGCTGAAGGCAGTTGCTTAACCAACTGAGCCACCCAGGTGCCCTGAGCTCTAGAATGACTTAAAAACTGCATATTTTACAGTTCTGCCTAGATAGCAGTAGTCTCTCATTTAGTCCAAAAGGAAACTCCTACTTTCTCTTTAAACCTGCTTTACTGCCGTCTTTCCATTTCTGTTACTGATACCACCATTCACCTGTTGTATTAACTTAAAACCGGAAGAGTCATCCTTGATGCTTCTCTTTGCCTTAAGTCCTGTGTCTCCTTCTGTTGGTTTTATCTTCAGAGTGTATCAGGCACGTGCCCATTCCTTGCTGTTTCCTCTGTGCCCTCCGAAGTCCGAGCCGCCATCATTTCTTGCCTCCGTGGCTGCGGTGGCCTCTTGCGTGGCCTCTCCATTGCTCCTCTTGCCACCCTCTGTTACCACAGGGCAAGCAGAGTGATCTTTAAAAATGTCCCCGTTGCATTGAGAATGGAATCCGAGTCCCCACCCCCCTTACAAAGCCCCTCCTTTCTCACCTGGTTTCCTCTTCTCACCAGTATTCCAGTCACACTGGGTTGCTTTCTGCTCCTGAAACATGTCGGGCCTGTTCTTTTCCAGTCTTTCTACCTGCTCTCTCTGGAATATTCTTGCCCCAGATCTGAGCTTGTTTGGCTCATTCTCATCAGTCACATCTGTGCTCAGATACCACCTTCTGAGACCTTTCCTGACTCCTTTTCCAAAACATCTCTCTTCCCTGTCACTCACTGTGTTTATTATTCTGTTTCTGTTGTCTTCAAAGCACTTCATCTAAAGTTATTTGTTTAGCTTATTTATTTGTTGTTTCTCCCTTAGAGAACATAAGATATATTCTCATACACGGACACTTTCTTTTTTTGTTTACTATTATATTCTCAGTGACTGAGAAATCCCTGCATTTAATAGGTGTTCACGACATACTTGTTGAATGAACGGGAACTTTGATACAGGTGTTTCAGATAGGACCCTCTCTAAACTTAGCTCCTAAGAATAGTGGTCATCCTTTGCTTCAGGTATAATGAATACTTTGGTGTGAGGGCGGAGAAAAGAAACCATGTTCTAATGTAGATAAACATAAAGATCCACATTTTAAAATCAAAGGGTTTTAGGTAATACAGTGTTTATGATTAATGTATTAAGGTTGTATGAATAATAGCTAGTTGCTCAGTTTTTCAAAGTAGCTTTTCAGAATTAAGTACACTGACGAAGTATTGTATTAAATGAAATTGTGGCGGATCACTGGCTCAGGTGCTTAAAATATACTAATAGGTTATTGAAAATGAATGATATGCTGATGTGTGACTTCCACAACCTAAACTGCATGGTATTTATAAAGTTAAGTAACTGCAGTTTAAATAGTCCTCTGATTTCTTTCCTTTTTTTTTTTTTCTTAAAAGATTTTATTTATTTATTTGACAGAGATTACAAGTAGACAGAGAGGCAGGCAGAGAGAGGAAGGGAAGCAGGCTCCCTGCCGAGCAGAGAGCCCGATGTGGGGCTCTATCCCAGGTCCCTGGGATCATGACCTAAGCCAAAGGCAGAGGCTTTAACCCACTGAGCCACCCAGGCGCCCCAGTCTTCTGATTTCTTAAGCTTTATGCCATTCATTTTATCCTATAGTTCTTGCTGAGCTGCTGGTCAGGGCTGAGCAACTTCTGATTTTACTGAGTTTACTTTGAGTCACGTAACTGGTAATCATATCAGCTAAAAATCATTGTATTTCTTTCTTTTTTTTTTTTTTAATTTTTTTTTTTTTAAGATTTTATTTATTTATTTATTTGACAGAGAGAGGTCACAAGTAGGCAGAGAGGCAGGCAGAGAGAGAGAGAGAGGAGGAAGCAGGCTCCCTGCTGAGCAGAGAGCCCGATGCGGGACTCGATCCCAGGACCCTGTGATCATGACCTGAGCCGAAGGCAGTGGCTTAACCCACTGAGCCACCCAGGCGCCCAAAATCATCGTATTTCTAATGACCCGTTTTGAGTTCAGCATAGTTTTTGTCATCTTTAAGAACATGTCAAATATTCTACTTTTGATGGAAATAACTTTCATAAGCTGGGCTTGGAGGCTCTGTTATGTGCTGGTATTATTAGGCCGTACACCTGGCTTTGATTTGTTTCCAAATTTGTAGAGATTTGGAATGTCCAGGAAACAGTGTTAGTCTCCCACTAATGTTAGCTTTAATGATCTTAGAATGAAGCACATAAAAGTTAGCTATAAAGTTGAAAATATATTTATTATATGTAAAATGCCATCATAATTCATTGGTATTTTTATCTGTAATCTTTTACAGATTGTCACTTGAATTCAGGAGAGATTGTGTGTTAATTGTTCTCATAAAGACATTGATTTTTAATATAGGTAGAAGACTTTTTGAATCTTTCCACAAAGCTGTCTGGATTTCATATTTGTATTGACAAAGGAACTTTTGATGCCATAAGCCTTAATCCTGACAATGCGATTGAGAAGAGGAAGCAGTATGTGAAATCCCTGTCTGGGGCGTTGAACGTGAAAGGCTTTTTTCTAATAACCTCTTGCAATTGGACCAAGGAAGAATTGCTAGATGAATTCAGTGAAGGTAAATGGCCACGTGTTGTTAATGTGTGCTTACTTCGGGTTTCATGTATTTCAATGTTTTTTTTTTTCCCCCTTGGTGTTACAGTGTTTTACTGTTCCGTTTGTGGGAACTGCCCGCTTTTCTTCTCTTTTAACTGTATAGGCAAGGGACAAAGAAATAATATCCTGAGATCCAGAGTCCTTTCCAAAATTTTCCAAGAAATCCTGGCAGTGAGGTACTAACATTTATGAGTCTATAAAAGTTAAGTTCTTCATTTAAGCTATATAATCTCTTATTTAGAGACTCAAACAGAAAGCATATACATTGTGCTTCGGACTAGTATACTGATAGACTGGTCATCAGCAGTAATAGTAATCAGTCATATGCAAATGGGAGCAGTATTTTGAAAAATCTGACATGAGACTTTGTAGTTTCTAAATACTTTCTGTGTCTTGCTAATGGTCATTTGGGTATTTAGGATTTATCTTTTCATTGTACATAGAACAATTATTTTTAATGTTGCACAGAAAAAATGTAGGGACTTTGTAGTAGAAATGCTTCCTGTTAATTCTTTTTTTTTTCTGTGTTTATTATTATCTTTATTATAGCCATTCTAATAGGCATGTGTTTTTAATTTGCATTTCTTTTTTTTATTATTATTTTTTATTTATTATTTTTTTAAATTTTTTATTTTTTATAAACATATATTTTTATACCCAAGGGTACAGGTCTGTGAATCACCAGGTTTACACACTTCACAGCACTCACCAAAGCACATACCCTTTCCAATGTCCATAATCCCACCCCCTTCTCCCAAACCCCCTCCCCCCGCTTCCTGTTAATTCTTGAGGACAGCTCTACCTTTTTCAAGGTTTTGGTGCCAAGACAGGATCCTTTCTTGCCCTGTTAAGAAATTATAATTAGTGCTGTGTCTACTACGTGGGAATCTTGTGAGAACTGAGAATCTGTAATCTATGCACAAATATTTTGAGTTCATTGGCAGACTGTTCTTACATGTTTAAAGGAGTATTTTACCTGCCAGTTTGTTCATGTAGTGCACAGGCATTTCTGGGAAAGTACCTTGACAATCCAGGACTAGTATTTGCTTGTTTTTTTTCACAGACTCTTTTTAAGATTAGCATGAAGTTTTGTTAAAGAAAGGGGAGGGATTTTTAGGATGGAATATTAATATGATATGGAAGATTATATTATGTGGAATATGGACTATTAAGATGATATGGTACTAAATTTGTGTTAAATTTTGAATCTCAGTTGCCACAAGCTGATGGGAAATGAATTTATAACTATTTGCATGTACTTTTATCTTAGAGTTTGTTTTCGTTTTGGTAATAAGGGAATAGGCAGTAGGAGGGAGAACAATTAACACATGTCCTTCTGTGTGCATTCAGTGACTTCGGCAGGTTATATAATGTAAAACTTGAAGTGTTTGAAGCTTGAAATGTGAGCTTGTGGTTTCATTACTCTTGCCTCTGGAAAACAAGAATTATATATGATTTATTGTCTTGTATTTCATGCCATTAATTTTACTATCTTCCATGTTAAATTTGTTTCGTTTAGAACTGCTGAGGCCCTGTATCCATAGTCTTTCCTTTTTCCTGAAGCTTGACAGTTTTAACTTAAGTTAACACTGTGTAGGGCAAGTTTCTTTCCTGGTTTTTAAATACAGGTGTTCTCTTTTACCCTTGGAACCACCAGACAAAAACATATTTGTCTGTCTTTGATAATGAGGAACAGACGTTAGCCTGGTAAAGTGTGCTTAAAATTGTGTCTGTGTCTGAGAACTACTTTAAAGTTATGTTCACTTTCAGAGCTTAATACAGAATTTCAGCAAAATGTTACAACAGGAAATGTTAAATAAATACATAGAATTGAGGACATTTTTTAGGCATCTGTTTGAGAATATGGTGTTTGGAGTTAGAGATAGAACGCTAAATGAATACATGCATCACTGCCCAGGGGCTTGCCAGTGGCTTCTCGCGACTGGCTTCTGTGGTCCCTGTGACAGTCTTTTAAGGTTCTTTGCTTCTTTCCTTATTTGAAACAAAACTGTTGAAATAAATCTTGTATTTTTCCTTTATAGCGCTATTTATATAAACATTTTGTGATGTCATTTGTTTTGGTGGGGATTACTTGAATCATTTGCCAGATAGTGGGATGTTCTAATTTGATGTCCAAGGAACTTTACTTTCTTAAAACTACTGAGTTAAAAACAACTCCAGAAAACCTGTTTTACTGCATAAATAATCCAGATTTGTTAAGAAAAAGATTGAAGAATGTCAATAACCCCAACATGAAGGATATAGGTTAAAATAACTAAAATGATTTATTACTTATCATTGGCTTACAACCACTTTAAAATTTCGGTCTGTTATTTATTAAAATATAAGCACTTCAATTCTGTAGGTTAGTCCAAAGAGTTAAAAGATTAGTCTTGGAGAATTCACACAGACAGTTCCATTTTCTCTCTCTCTCTTTTTAAAGATCTTATTTATTTGACACAAAGAGACAAAGTGAGAAAGGGAACATAGCAGGGGGAGTGGGAGAGGGAGAAGCAGGCTTCCCACATCAGGGAGCCTGATGTGGGGCTCGATCCCAGCACCCTGGGATCATGACCTGAGCTGAAGGCAGACGCTTAATCAGTGAGCCACCCAGGTGCCCCTCCATTTTCTCTTGAACGTTTCCATTACGAAGTATTTTAAACATGCGTAGAAATTACAGAAAAAAGATAGAGTCTGTACCCATATATCCACCACGGTGACTATGTTTTCCAGCGTTAAGAGACATCATGTTATTTAAAAGACCTGTCCCGGGGCGCCTGGGTGGCTCAGTGGGTTAAAGCCTCTGCCTTCGGCTCAGGTCATGATCCCAGGATCCTGGGATCAGAGCCCCGCATCAGGCTCTCTGCTCAGCAGGGAGTCTGCTTCCTCCTCTCTCTCTCTGCCTGCATGTCTGTCAAATAAATAAATAAAATCTTAAAAATAAATAAATAAATAAATAAAAGACCTGTCCCTCTTTGGAGAAGTTTTCTTATCAGTTTTAATGAGCATTTTGATTTATAGATACTTGTTAAGATTTGATGAAGTTTGATGAAGAATATGAATTAGAATCACAGTTGATACTAATATATATCTCTTTTTTTATTTAAGATTTTATTTAATTTAATCTTTTTTTTTTTTTTTTTAAGATTTTATCTATTTGCCAGACAGAGATCACAAGTAGGCAGAGAAGCAGGCAGAGAGAGAGGAGGAAGCAGGCTCCCTGCCGAGCAGAGAGCCCCATGCGGGGCTCGATCCCAGAACCCTGGGATCATGACCTGAGCCGAAGGCAGAGGCTTTAACCCACTGAGCCACCCAGGTGCCCCAATATATATCCTTTTATATTTTTTCTGTTTATAAGAGTTAGTTCAGCTGAAGCTCAAGGCAAGGAAGCTTCCAGAATGCAGACACCCCCACCTTGCAGGAAAAAAATCTACCCTCCACACTAATAGTCCCATCGCTTAGGGAAAACCATGGTTAACTTCAGCCTTGCTTATCTTAGTTTTTCAAAACTAAATAATGAAATGTTAACTTTCCATTTCATTTTATAGTTCAGGAAAATACTGTGTTATCTTATTTTGATCTTTGCAAAATCACTGTGAGGTAGGTAGGGGCGTTGTAATGTGTAACCTCCTTGCATAGAAACTGAGGGTCCCGGCAGCATATCTTTCACCTAGTAAGTGGTAGAGCTGGAACTTGAACCCAGGACTCTTGAATCCACATTAATTTTTAAGTCACACTGTGCTGCTTTGAAAGTTACTACTTCCTTTTCTTCCCAGATCCTTCATTAGTTCAGTCTAGATCTTGGTTTTTGTTTACAAACTCTTTTTTTTTGTCGTGGTAAAATATATACAAGGTAAGATTTACCGTTTAGCCATTTTAAAGCGTATGGTTCTGTGACATTAAGTTCTTTCCCATTTTTGTTCAGCCACGAGCACTGTCCATCTCCAGAACTTTTTCATCTTCTACAAATGCATCTTGATTTCCACATTGTTTGACCCCTCTGTATTAAGTACATTTATATGTGTGATGTGGATCGAGTTACTACATATAAACCCCTCAGAACAGTGCCCGAATCCTGGGAAGACCTCAGCACGTGATGGCTGCTTCCTCCAAGTGCGATGGTGCAGCAGTCTGGGGAGAGGCGGAGTGTAGGGATCGTAGACAGGAAGTGGGGGAAAGAGGAATGGATGGAAAGCCTCTTTTCTGCAATTTGATTTGGGGCTCGTCTGTTCCTTGTTCAGTTTCAAGCGTTAGTGTGTATGCACTCTGTGCACACAGTAGAACTGAAAAATTATCAAGTGAAATTCCGTCACAGTTAATAGTTTTATAAAAAAGGTTTGCAAGTACATTGTTCATACAAATTTCCCTTAACTGTGGGATTCAGTCCCTATTAAAAGTATTTTAATCTTGTCTGACAGGGTTTGAACTTTTCGAAGAGCTGCCAACACCCACGTTCAGCTTTGGAGGCAGATCTGGAAACAGTGTAACGGCATTGGTTTTCCAGAAAACGTGAGACTTTCCACTGGACAAATTCAGTTAGCTTCATTAAGAAGCTCCACATCAAAGTTAACCTGACACAGAAAATGCCAGTGCAAATAAATGCTTAGTAAGTACCCAGGCTGCACATGTTGAAGAGATGAAATGGGTTGGTAAGAATATGAACATGTGAGCGGTTGAGTTTTAGAGACCAACCAAGAACCATTTAAAGTTTTCTTTTGTATTTGAGATGTATTTTTCTCTTTGATTTAAAAAAATTTTCTGTAACTGCTGAACAGTCAAAAACCTTAAAGCAGTAAATGAATTTACAGAAAGCATGTATTCTTGGTTTTTGTGCCTTGGAAAAGTTGAATCGAATATAGCTGCTCATTAAGATTTGATGAAACTACTCCAGGGCGAGAATAATAAACACCAACTTTCTTAGCGTTTTATTAAACTGTCTATGAAACATAATAAGTATAATATTTTGGGTTGAATGGTGGTTATTTAAAAAAAATTTTTAATACCTGAGAAAAGTCCCTTAGTTTTCAAGTGTATAATTAAACAAAATCAGATAAATGTATGAGTTGATCAAGAAATATTTATTGAGCTTGTATTTTGCTGCTGATGGCCTTTTACACACCGCGAAGGATAAACAGGAAGTAGGAAAGACAGCTAACAAATCCTATTATCTGCTAGCACCGTGTTAAGTTACATTATAGTATTAAGTCACTGAATCCTCTAGATATCTTCTCAAGGTATGTATTAACTTATTCCGGTTTCTTCATACCGAAGGGCTAATACTGGGGCACCTGACTGGCTCAGTTGGTAGAGCATGCAACATGATCTCGGGGTTGTGAGTTCAAGCCCCACATTGGATAGAGAGATTACTTAAAAATAAATCTTTATTTATTGATTTTAAAGATTTTGTTTGTCAGAGAGAGAGAGCACAGACAGGGGGAGCAGCAGGGAAAGGGAGAAGCAGGATTCTTGCTGAGCACGGAGCCCGATTCAGGACTCAATTCCAGGACCTTAGGATCATAACCTGAGCCGAAGGCAGCCACTTAACCAACTGAGCCACCCAGGCGTCCCAAAATAAAATCTTAAAACAACAACAACAACAACAACAAAAAAGCTAGTGTAGGATGGAGCCAGGAAGGATTCTTTGGGTCTGACTAAAACCCATTCTCTTCCTCTAGCATATTAGCCCCTCTGCCTCCTCTAAGTCTTTGCTTTATTGGTACCTGCAGTTCAGTAGGGGAACCAGGACTGGTCCAGAGAAGACACTGTCAGAGAAATCGAATAGTCGAATTTTCAAGAGTTCTGCAGCTCCTTGTTGTGACAGTGTTGGTCTGTGGCCCGTGAGTTAGTGCGTCATCCTTCCCTACTTTTCTCCATCTCCCTTTTGTCTTA
The DNA here is from genome assembly GCF_011764305.1 of Mustela putorius furo. Lineage (NCBI taxonomy): Eukaryota > Metazoa > Chordata > Mammalia > Carnivora > Mustelidae > Mustela > Mustela putorius. Next base: position 7,126,361 of record NW_025422057.1, read on the forward strand.
ACGGACTTGCCTAACCAAGAACTGAATAGTGGCATTCTTTCGGGAAAGGGTGGTGTAGGCTATAAGTATATATAAGCCTTTGAGGACGTGGGGACAAAGATATTTTAGTTAGGGCTAATTAGAAAGAGAAAGTTTATTTGTTAATGTTTTTGAAGAGAGATGTTAATATATAATGCCAGTTTTGTATTTGGGATAATATTTTCATATTGGAGCCACAATACAGATTTTAAAGTGATACAGTTTTTGATGATTTTCAACTTTTTGGATTGGTTGGATTTTTGTTTGGCAAATGTTAACCTAGTAACGAGTAAGTCTAGCATTATAATCCTTTTTTCTTTTCTTTTTGTGTCTGAATGGGGGCAGGAGTACGGGGAGCAGAGGGGCTTGATTTAAATCAACATTAATCAGCCGTTAAGATTACTACCTGCCTTGCACAAGATAACTGAAGACATTTACAAAAGCTTTCAACACAAATAACATTGTTTGAAAACCTTTAATTTTTAACATGTAAAGAGTGAGGAGTTCCTTCAAAATATATGTGATTTAAACTTACCAAAAAATTGCGTTAATGTTACAAATTAGGCAAAGGATCTTAAACCACAGGAAAACAGTTCATAATTTATTGAGGAGATCTGCTCTTTGTTGTTTTTTCATATTACTGTTCCTTGATATCAAATAGAACAGTAGTGTGGAAGTACTTTTTTTTAGAATTTTGAGTTGTTACGTCTGGTATTTTCAAGCATCACTCTAACAGAAAGGGCTTTCTGTGCTCCAGACTGAGGCACTGGGTTTGATTCACCGATAGCTTGGAGTGGGCCTTTGTTGAAAAGCTCCTCGAGTCACCCTTGTGGCGGGGGATGTATGTTCCATTTGCAGAGAAGAAGGATTTGGGGGAATCATGGAGCTGTTGCTAAGATCAGGAGAAGGGATTTGTGATCTCTCCTTATCAGTTAATCCTGCTGGAAGCCAGCCTCTCAGAGGTTGAAATTAGAACAAATGGAAGGTCCCAAAATGCGAACACTAAATTAGTATTTTCAAATAATACCACACTTTAAAAAACGAGGCCAGTAAACGGCCCCAAGTTACTGAAGCAAGTCGTAAATATGTGACTGTTAAACTGAGTTTCGTTAAAGCACGTGACTGTGTGGGTAACTGGAAGAAATTATACGGTTATAAAAGGGAGCGTGAGTTATGTAGTGAGCGCTGGTTTCTCTGCATAAAAAGTTGGAATTGTAATTTTATTTCATCAAAAGACACTCCTATTTTGAGGAAACTTGTTTGAAATGCAAACGAAGTTTCTTTCCAGAGCCTGCGTGCCCTTGTTGCTTCTCATTACGCTGTTACTGCTGCAGAGCAGGGCTGCTGCAGAGCAGGGCGTCTGTGTGTAGGAAGCGCGCGGCCGGTCCCAAGGGATTTGAGGCTGAATGGGTGGGTTACACCAATTAACAAATAGAAAGTTTCAGAACATTTTGTTTTAAGCCAGGTGCACAAGTTAGAGTTGCTTTTTGGGACTGGCATTTATGCATATGAGAATCAAACCTGACACTCCTCTTGGCAGCTTGACTGAAGCCATTTTAAAATAAGTACAAACTGTCCTTGAATTGATTTTCCCCCCATTGTAGTAGCAGCAAGTTGGCCTTTCTTCGTCTGTGACATGCATGCAGTTTTCTGTTATTTGGGGGGAGGAAGGGAGGTAAACGTATACAAAAGACTTCTATTTATTTTTTATTTTTAGTTTTCTTAAAAAAGATTTTATTTATTTATTTGACAGAGAGAGAGAGCACAAGTAGGCAGAGCGGTGGGCAGAGAGAGAGGGAGAAGCAGGCTTTCCGCTGAGCAGAGGGCCCAACGTGGGGCTCGATCCCAGGACCCTGGGATCACGACCTGAGCCAAAGGCAGCCTCGTAACCGACTGAGCCACCCTGGTACCCCATACAAAAGACTTTAAGTCTTTGAGTGAATAATGTGTTTCAGTTTACTTTTTATTTTTAATTTTCTGTGATACTGTAATATTATATAGTATATGTTGACCTTAATTCACGTTCATCCGGAGTATAGTAGAAAGCTTAATTTTTAAGGAACCTTTGTTAGTCTCTAACCTTTGAAATAATTTTCCTTAACTTGGTATGCAAAGAAATAGAGTATCCCTGCTTATGTCAATAGACTCTGATATATGTTTTCTTAAATAATTTTATTTTACGTATTTATGCATGCATGTGTCTGGTAGTCCATAATGAAAATATATACAAATGTGAAAACTCAGTTGCTCTCCAGGCCAGCATTCTGCTGCTGTGGGGAGGCCTGGGTTTGATTTCCTGTTGGCACTGTGAGCTAGAGTGTACGTGCTCCAGAGAGAGCTTTCTGCTTTGAAAGTAAGAGACCAAGTGTCTTGTGTTCCACAGTAGTAACCTCTTTAGCTAATTGTATGTGTGGGGGTTGTTGATGGGCTCTGAAAGGAGTCTTGTCTAGTACACTTCACTGGAAGGAGGCTGCCCATGACCTAGAGCTTGATTGTGGGAGACCAGGAGCATGGTAGGTTGAAGGACAATTGTTTAGTGGGAAAAAAATTAGGAAACCCTTGTCATTTCTCTGTCAGGCAGGAAACAGAGATGTCCTTAGATGAAGGGGGAGCACATGAGCATGTTTTATTAACAGTTAATGGAAGAAAATTAATGCTAATTTATTCTTCATACACACCATGCAATTTGTTAGAAAAGTAAAAGAATAGTTTGAAATTCTTTGGTCAATTGATGGGTTCCTATGTTAGGGGCATAGAAATGAAACTCAACATTAAGCAGACAAATACCCAAGCCCACAGGCTACATAAATGCTGAATAAAACCAGCTCTACAATAGAACTCTGAAAAGCGAGGGGTAAGAAGCCTAATGAATGATTGAATATGACCTTAGCAAAATCCCTGGAGTGTTGTTGAAAGATCATTCATTTCCAGCTTAGATGTCAAGATGGGCTCCAGTAACCAGGAAAAAAGAGAGCTTGAGTCAGTACTTACTGAGTTTTAAAAAATCTTTACAACTCAGTGCATTAGACTAATCATTAAAAGGGCTTCTCTAACTGAATTTTGAGCTGTCACTGTGTAGACCTGTAGTGTAGGCCCAGGGAAACCAAATTAAAAAGATAGGACTAATTCGCAGGACCTCAGTGTATCAATATCATACTTTTATGGAGTAGGACTTCAAAAACTGGATGTAGAGGCTGGCAGAATGTACTTTTGTCATGCTGATACTATTGTAAGGAAGACTTACAACCGCGAGATCAATTGTGCCTTAGAGTAATTGCAAATAACTTGCCCAGTTACTTAGAAGAAGATAGGGAAAAACCAAAATGTACCTTTTTCATTTCTAAGTGGCCTATTCTGAAGAAATGATAAATTCTTTTACGTTATATTTTAAAATATGTATTTTTATTACTGCATCGGAAAATAAGTATTTTGTGAGTGATCTTTGTTGTGCGTGCTGTCCAGAAGCTTTTTAAGAAAAGCCAGTCTAACACATTTGTTTTCCCAAATACCTAAAAATTTACACATGAACTAGGATTAGCGTATCCTGGATGTTGTATGAGGAACTTAAATAGGAAAACACTCTGTTGCATAAGGGGACCTTGAACTGTATTTCTCATTCTTCATTAACATACTTACCGATGAAGCGGTTTATTATTGTCTGTGACTCTAGCAGAACCGAAGTGCTGTTGGGAGGGTCGCAGCTCTCCTGCTCTGGCCCTCCATGCTGCTTGTCAGAGCTGGGCAGAGTCGGGGGAGGGAGCTAAATGGAGAAGGGAGCGGGTGCTGCCAGCGCACGTTTTCTCCTCACCCCTCTAGTATGAAAATGTCAGTCCTTTGTTCCCATCTAATTTTAGTACATCCTGGCTAAAAAAAAAAAAAAAGAAGTTAGGATGCTTTCCAACCCTGGAACTTTGAGGGGTGGGGTAGGCGGGGGAAAGGGGAGAGGAAGGAGCAGTTTACATTCCATATCCGTCTGCCTTTCTGCAACAGCATCTAGGCCCTACTCTGTTGATTCTGGTAATGAAATAAATTTAGATGCACCGAAGCAGCAATAATTAAGTTTTCCTTCCATGTCCTCAACAAGAAGCCTGGTTGGAGTCTGAATGGGGAAAATCATAATATGGCATTTAATAAAACAAAGTGGGTTGAATTAAAGAGCTGTGTGCAAGGTTTGGAAGACAGGCCTGAAATTGTGAATGAAAAACTGCATGTTGTCTTCTTTATAAATGTAACCTTTGAGGCCCATTTGTGATTCAGCGAATCTGCTTTTATACTTTTATTTTGAATGAGAATAATATTTGTTGATTTTTGAGAAGCAGTCCTAACCAAGGTGCACAGGTCAGAGCTATTTATTCCTTGTGGAAACCTTCGTAGGTGGAGAGGGAAAGACCTGATTTCGTGAAGAGAACCAGTTGGGTCAAAAAATTGATAGGATAGTTTGTTCAGCAGATAGGACCGAATTCCATATGGCTTTGTAGTTGGAAGTACTGATCGTTGTGGTTATTATTTAATTAAAAAGTAATTAACCAGATTAAGCTAGGAGGGGAAATCCACTTGTCGGACCGTACCATGAAATAAGCCCATCTTTTCCAGAGGTTTGGTGCTTCAGCGTGCTGAGGTTTCCTCTTGGAATCTCTGTATGGTAAAGATGTTCAGATAGCCAGAGGTAGGAGGCATCATTTTGTTATTAAGTCCATTTGATTAATGATTTAATCTGTGACACATGCAGTATTATTTTCTGAACTTGAAATTTATTTTCATTCCTTTCATTTTATAGTAACCTAGTGTTTAAAATCTGTTAATAGAGTAAATATTGCAGAGAAATGATTTTTTTTTTAAATACTAAATTTGGGAATATTTATTTTAAATACTAAATGATTGGAATATAGGCAGGTCGCTTTTCTTTCCTGGGCTTCAGTTTTCCTCCCCGTAAAATGAGGGTGGTCAGTAGGTGATATTTAAAGTTCTTCTCTACCCCTGTCCTAGTCAGGGCTGCCATTGACTGGGGGGCTTAAACAACAGAAATTTACTTTTCACAGTCTGGAGACTGGGAAGTCCAAGGTCAAGGTGCATACAAGGCAGGCTTCATTCTGAGGCCTATGCTCTTGGCTTGCAGATGGCTGCCAGCCCCTATATGTTCACACGGCCTCCTCCTCCTCATACATGCTTACAAGGGAGAGAGTGAGGGTGGGAGTCAGCTCTCCTGTGTCTCTTCTTAGAAGGGTACTCATTCCATCACGAGAGCCCTACCCACATGACTTCACCTGACTCTGATTACCTTCTAGAGGCTTCACTTCCAAGTACCTTCACATTGGGGCTTAGGGCTTCAACATGTGGATTTGAGGGCAGGACACAAACGTTCAGTCCATAATACCTGCTGAAATTGATTTAGAGAAGGGCTCATGAAGTAGATTCCACTACAAATGAGAAGTTTAAATGCTCCCACTAGCTAAGTACCAGTTGGTAGGTCACTTTACTGTTCTGTTAAGCCACGGTGTCTATGTATATGAGAAATAGGTGTACATATAATAAAACGTTTGGAGCAAAAAATCATGTATTTTTTCATCTAAAACATCTTTTGTGCGTTCATTGGTAAACTTCAGATTTTTGTATTGATTGTCTGTTATATATATTTTTGGTAATTCAGTTTACATTTGTTTGACCATAGCTATGTTTTATCCAAGAGGAAATTTACATCTGATTGTTTAGGCTCCTTCAGTTTTACATACAGAAACATAGAAATCAAGATTGGGCCTAAGCAAACACAAAGGAATCATTCTCACAGATGATCTAATTTAGAACCATAAAGTCCCAGGGCTCTGAGACTTTCCCTTCTCATGCTACACAGAAACCCATGCTTGAATAGGCAGTACATGGGTCTGCCCTTCTCAGGCCTTGTAACCTCTCTGGGTTACTGTCTTCCTGTCATATACCTGCTTATCCCCTCAGGGAAGCTGAAAAGTATGTTAAAGATGTCGGGAAAGTGCTTAACGGATAGTAATACTTTTTTTTTAAGATTTTATTTATTTATTTGACAGAGAGATCACAAGTAGGCAGAGAGAGAGAGAGAAAAAAAAAGCAGGCTCCCTGCTGAGCAGAGAGCCCGATGCGGGGCTCGATCCCAAGACCCTGAGATCATGTCCTGGGCCGAAGGCAGAGACTTAACCCACTGAGCCACCCAGGGGCCCCCAGATAGTAGTACTTAAACGTGGTTTCCCTTCAGAACATTTCTTCAAAGCAGTTCCAGTGTAGCGGAGGGAGAAGCAGTTGTGGACACCTTCTGTAACAGGGTTAGGACTATTCAATGAGAAGAATCAGTGTGAAGCAGCTTAGCAGGATTCCTAGCTCACCCCAGCGACCAGTTTCTTCTCCAAGACCCCTTCTTCCCCTTGCAGCTGATGCATTGACTTGTTCAAGATTTTACCCTTCAGGGGCACTGAGTTCATGTCTTCAGTTCAGCTGTATTCTAAGAGTGTTTGGATGAGGGAAGAGAGCAGGAGTGGTGGATGAGTGTGTAAGAGTAAACATTTGAAGCAGGTGGGCTTTTCAGAACCTCTTGAAAAATCCTACTGTGTAGCTCCATCTTGAGTCTGTAGATAGGGCTGGTGCTAAAGCACCTTTTTATTTAGCTAAGAAATGACCAGATAGAATGCCAGATTTTCACTAAATGTTCTTTACAATGTGTTTCAGCAGACTCCTTAAGGATATTCAGATTTAAGATATTGTCTGTTTAAGTGGTAATTATTTAGTAATAATTATTTAGTAATAAATAAAGATGATGGGGAAAATGTTCATGTAGATGCATTGGAATTGGTCAAGAACACGATACGACTTGCTTCATTATGTTTGCTTGCTAAGGCATTATTTCCAGCGGCATGAAACAAGGGAACCGCGAGCAGGTCCCTCGACTGTCTGTGTGGGTTTGATGAAACCGAGTTGGATTTGGGTCTTCCTGGGCATTTAGGAAGCAGTGGGCTAAGATTATTATTATTATTATTATTATTATTTAAGATTTTATTTACTTATTTGACACAGAGAGAGAGATCACAAGTAGGCAGAGAGTCAGGCAGAGAGAGAGAGAGGAAGGGAAGCAGGCTCCCTGCTGAGCAGAGAGCCTGATGCGGGGCTTGATCCCAGGGCCCCAGGATCACGACCTGAGCCGAAGGCAGAGGCTTTAACCCACTGAGCCACCCAGGCGCTCCAAGATTTTTATTATTATTATTTTTTAAAATATTTTTCTTTTTCTTTTTTTTTTAAGATTTTATTTATTTATTTGACAGAGAGAAATTACAAGTACACTGAGAGGCAGGCAGAGAGAGAGAGAGAAGGAAGCAGGCTCCCTGCTGAGCAGAGAGCCTGACGCGGGACTCGATCCCAGGACCCTGAGATCATGACCTGAGCCGAAGGCAGCGGCTTAACCCACTGAGCCACCCAGGCGCCCCAAGATTTTTATTATTGATTTCTGCCTTGCATCATCTAGATTTGATTTCTTTGATCAGTGAGTCATATTTATTTTCCTTGTTTTAAGTTGAGTTAACAGTGCTAGTCACAGTGACCTTTCAAGGTTCGATGTTGGGTAATACTTTATAGTTTATCTGATTTGATCTTAATTTAAAGATTTTTATGTATTTATTTAATAGAGATCACCAGTAGGCCGAGAGGCAGGCAGAGAGAGAGGAGGAAGCAGGCTCCCTGCTGAGCAGAGAGCCCGATGCGGCTGGATCCCAGGACCCCAGGATCATGACCTGAGTCAAAGGCAGAGGCTTTAACCCACTGAGCCACCCAGGCACCCCAAATTTGACCTTAATTTATACTGGAACTGACCATATCATATATAATATACAGTGAACCAGTTGTTTATACTAATCTAGAAAATATTTGGTTTTCAGATTTGTTTGTTTATTTAACATTTTTGTTGGTGGTGAAGTCGCTCCCTTAGTGCCTGGGCTGCTTAGTGACTAGAGAAATGCTGGCCAGAGCAATGTCACTTTCTCTAGTCAGCCTCAAAGAGTGTGAGTCCTTTGAACTATTTTTAATAAGTTCTGTAGGGATGCAGTCGATATGATGATGATGTATGTCCGTAGGATAGTTTACTAAAGTTAAGTAGTTTAATAGTGTGATGGTTAAGTAACCTGTTTTTTTTTTTTTAAGTTTTTATTTATTCGACAGAGAACACAAGCAGAGGGAGTAGGAGAGGGAGAAGCAGTCTTCCTGCTGAGCAGGGAGCCCAACATGGGGCTTGATCCCAGGACCCTGGGATCATGACTTGAGCCACCCAATAACCTGATCAAGATTGATCAAGATCAACTTTGATCAAGATTTTTTGTTGTTTGTTTTGTTTCTTTGTGAAAGTTAAGAGAAGCTGTAAAGTAGTATTTAAAATAGCAAGGTAACTTCTCATGTCATTTCTCTGTTTCAGGTCAGGTCCAGGGTATGTGCATACAAAATGGGCAAACCTAGTCCCTCAGAAACAGTAATGGATACAGTAAAACAAAACGTCTTTGCTTTTGGTTAAAATAGAAGCTTGACAAACTGCTGAGGAGAGTTAAGAAATTCACAGGCTAATATGCTATGTAGGACACATGTTCCTTTCATACTGCTCCCGGGGTGTTCTACCCTTTGGAGCCAGAGACTGATTTTTTTCCTTGATATTTTAAATCCAAAGGATTCAGTCTTTAGATTGGGTATTCAAACTCTATGAAATCACAAACTGTATGTAGTTTCACAGTTTCCTTTCTACCTACTGAAAATGAAATTCACTGTTTCATTTTTATGGGGCTAGGCAGGATGGCAGTAGCTTCCAGCATATCACTAGGGATGAGTTAAAAATAGATTGCTCTTGAAGCAATGACTTATATGGTAGATAGTTGACAGGAGAGAAAAATTAAGTTAAATTTTGGGCTTGTATCATAAATACTCAATCTGAATTCCACTAAAGGATATGTAAGAAAAAAATTGAGATGGTTTTCATTTGAAGACGATAGCATAAACATTTTGTGTGGGTGTGCTGTTGAAATATTTTCTACTTAAAATTTAATGTGTAACAGTATGAAAATATTGTGACTTGTTTTTAGCTATGTATTTGGTGGAGTAATAACGCCAAGCTAGGTTATGGGTGACTAAATGTGTTAATAGTGATATTAGAGTACTTCAGCTCAGATCATAAATAGATCAGGGAAAGGTCAAGAATGAATTATGCTTTTCACTGTTACTATTAAAATAGTAAAATAGGTTTGGTAAGTTTTACAAACACCAGTAACTTTGCATGTAGATCATGAAAAGCCTTCATTATATTTACTTTTGCTTATTTACCATGCTTAAACTTTTCACTGTCTGTTTTTCTCATGTTTGTGTTTTCTGGTAGCACATAACATCAAGAGCTACTATTGGCTTGCCAAAAAAAAAAGGGAAAAAAGTATATATCAAATTGAAATAAGTTTTAACTGTTGCTCTGTTCCTTTTAGCTTATATTACCCAGAGTTCTTCCATCCAGTGAGTTGCAAGCGTGACATTTGCTGTGTTTTCAGCACCTGCCAACTTGGAAACCAGGGTTTGTGCTCAGGACTTAGGCTTACAACCCACACTTTGTGGTGCACAATGCCGTCCCAGCTGGCAGGCTTCGTACCTCAATGGTGCTAGACGTTTGGTTACAAAGCTGTGCAGATTCGCATGCACTGATTTCAATAGGCATTCCGCTTCAAGCTGCTTTCAACTCTCATTTTGTATCAAAGGAGTTAGATTGGTATCATTAAATTCACTGCCATGGTTATTTTTCAATGAAGATAAATTTGTTTTATTTAGTTCTTGAATCAAAAAGTAACTGTCTTCAGGAACCAAAGTACCTCTTAAAAAAGGTATGTACCTCGATACGGGAGATGCCACTGCCTCTGTCCGTGTAGATAGATCTGCCTATATGAGAGATATTCCAGCCAGAGTTACAATTCATTTTCATCAGTGGAAAGGTTTCAGAACACAATATAAAAAGGACAGAAAGGAAAGAACAGAAGGATTAGTGTGTCATCACATGCTTAGGTAGCTGGCTCATAGATGTGGGAACTTACTTTTCTGAATAAGATCTGTATTAGAAAATTGTCCCTATCGTAGAGTCAGAATTATGGCTTTCATCTCTAACCAGAAACTTTATGTGTTATCCAAAGTGATGTATTTTGCTAACTTGTTTCAGTAGCCAGTTTCTTTGAAAATGCTTCAGGTGGACTTCGTGATGTCTATCTTTCCATCATCTGTTATAAGCAATTTTAAAAGGTTCTGCTTTATAAAAGATCTTTTCAGACTGAGAAAGGACAGTGTGAAATGTGAGTGACCGGCTTTTAATACAGCAGTCGTGACAAAGAGGCAGAGGCTTTTGGAAGCTGAATAAAGGGGTTAATACTGTGCTGTTGGGTCCAACATATAGCAAGTTTGATGTTTGTTTCACTCACTTTATTCTGAAAAGAATACTACGTATTTTCAGAGACAAACTGCTTTATCACTTTCTAGTGGTGAACTCTTTCTACAAGAATAGGCACACATAGATTTGTTGGGTAAAACTAAACAACGTTGGCTTCAAAGCTTAGCTCCTTATTCCTTGAATATCACATTAATCTGGTTCTAAAGGCACAAAAATAAGATACCCACTAACTACCTAGGACACTCCTTGGTGCGTATTAAAACCCAACCTTTACCCTCCCTGGCATAAATATGCTTAGGTGAATACTTGATTAGCTTGTTGATACAAGTTATAGTTGGTTACACCCTTTCTTAATAAAATACACCCTTCTCATCTCCTATTGCTTAAGAACATTACACTTGGAATAGGGGAGCTCTTTAGTACAGAGTGATGCTCAGTTTAAATTCTCCTTGGGAGTTTTGAGTAGACATGATGCACGCCATACACAAGCAGTCCTCCACGTGGTGCTTCTGCTTTGAGCAGAGCCAGGAGAGCCAGTATTGCTGTGCTTTATCCCTGGGTTTCATGTATGGTCTTGGAGTGCGACTGTAAGTAATCCCTACATTTTATATTTCCCAGGTGTTCGCGGTTTACCCAAGTTAGTGTTGTTGGTCAGTGGTAATAGAAAAGCTACAAGTGATCGTTTTGGGATTATTTATGGATTTATTCCTAAATTGGCTTATGAATTTGTGTTTAGGTGCCTAGTTGTGCTCTAAATCTGGTTTTGATTTGGCTTTGACCTTTAAGGATTGAACAAAGGTAGACAGTTTAGTCCCCCATCCCCCGATTGCAGCTTACATCGTTTTACATCCAGAGTTCAACTGCTGAGTTTACATTTTTTAAAATAATAAGTAACTATGTAGTATACCCTAAAAAGTGGGCTATAGGACTTAATTCCATAATTTGGGAAGAACCGCATACTATGGAAGGCTAGTGACACAATCCTTATTGTATGTATTTTTTAGCCTTTGGAGATTTAAATTAAAGTACATGAGAAATAGCCATTCATAGGTTAGTAGCACAGCTTCTTAAGGAGATATTTTAGTTCTGTGCACTTGCAAGGAAGCCTCGGAACCAGAAAAACAGGCTGCTTTAGGTTGGAAAGGAGGCGTGCAGCAAAGAGCTTGCCATAACCACAATCCTTGGAATATTGTGAATCTAAAATCATCCTGAAAGCAACAGGAATCATGGTTGCAATAATTGTCTCCAGGCTCTGGACAACCCCCCCGCCCATACCCAACCACCCCCTGCGTTTTGTTTCATTGACCCTATGAACTGGTAATTGTAGGAATAAGCTGAATGTTTGCCAGCAGGAGTCACTCTAGGCTTCCTAATAAAAAGTAAATTAAACTATATCCTTAAAAGCTCTCAAAGGCCATGGTGACACTGTGATAAGATGGCATTAAGGAAGTGTAGCGGCATTCTCAAATTATCCCTTGTGTTTTATCCGTTTAACTTAGGAAGACTTGGTTCTCATTCCTTCAGAATTGGCCTGTGATAAATTCTTTTAAAGCAATGTTTATGGATAAGGATATCAGTATCTTAGCATTCCGCCTATTAGCTCATTTTGGCGTTTGTAGGATGAATTGATTATATCGCACTTCATCTAATTGAATGAATAGACACATATCCTCCTTCTGATGGCTGTTCATCCTAATCTTGTAGAAGAAACCACTGGAGCTGGAGCTGGTATGAAAGGAGATGTTAGCTCATGGTTTTCTGAAAAAGAATGGGTCCAGTGTGATGGGAAACTGAAATATTTCAGCAATAGCCATGAAATATAATAGTTTCCCAAGTGCATAGAAGTTAATTGTTCATTTATGTTTGATACTGGGATTGAAACATTGGATTAAAACCAATTAAATGTTCCTAGAAGCAACAGAAAAAGTTTCCTGATTTATGAATAGAACCATTCAAACGGGGCAGACACAATCCATGTAAAGTAATGAGGTGTTTTGTTTTTTTGGCAAAGGAGAACACAAAACAGGCATAGGGGAGTTCTTAAAAACAAAACAAAAAAAAACCCTTCTCTTTAAAAATCTCGTTGGATACAAGGTCAATAAAATAACATACACTAGTGGGATCGAGCACTGGGAAACCTGGGACTTCACAGGGACAACAGTCCCCCTCCCCCAGGTGAGCAGTGCAATGAAAACACTCCGCCTATTCTATCAGGGTTACATTCCTGAACTTAAGTCAACATCCTAAGTTACAGAACGAAACATGCTCTGCGTCTGCTTAGCAACCACAAACCCTCCTTACCCAGTGGCGTAGATTTTGCATGTGGCTTCTGAAGTACACATTCCTTTATTTCCATCAGCGCCCCTAGTTGGGAAACTAGCGCTTTATTTTCCCAAAGTGTGACAACACTAACACAGCCCTCCCTCCCCTGCTGCCCAGCACGCCCCCGAAACGATCGTTTCTTTGAAACCTCAAAAAAAACCCAACAACCCGGAAGCTGGACGCCCGGAGTCCACGCGGCCCAGGGTTTTTGCCCCGGTTCGTGCGGGGGGCGGGGGAAGAAGCCTGCGGGACCCCTGGCCCCGGGCCCGGGCAGCCGCGGGGGTGGTGGCGGCGGCGCGGCCCGGGCCCGGGGCCACTTCCCGCGTCCCGGGGCCTCGCAGGCGCGAGCTCGGCGAGCGGCGCGCGGCTCAGCCCGCAGGACGCCCTCTAGCCCTGCCGGCGGCGCGCCGCGACCCCCCCACTCCCCGCCCACCGGCGGCTGCGCGCACTGCACACTCGCCCGCCGCCGCCGCCGCCGCCGCCGCACGCCGCCCGGCTCCTGCACGCCGCCGCCGCCGCCGCCGAGCGCCCGGGCCCCGCGACGCCGCCGGCGGAGAGCCCGACCCAACAACACACAGCCGCGATCCGGCGGCCCCGCGGCGGCGGCGGGCGCGGCGGGCGCGGGCGGCCTGGCCGGGGCCGGTTAAAGGGACGAGTTGCAAACAGTTCAGGAAGTGACAAGTCGATTTCCTCCTCCCCGGGAGCCGCTCGGTACAAAGCGCTCGGCGCCGGCAGGAGAGCGTGCGCGCGGCGGACGCGCGGCGGGCAGCCGGGACGACTTGGCGAGCGCCGGCGGCGACGGCGCGGGGTCCGCGCCCGGAGCGCCCCGTCGCGCACAGTAAGCGACCCTGGGCCGCGCGGCGGCGGTGGCGGCCGGGGGGCCCCGTCCCGAGCGGTGGTCCCTGCCGTGTGCGCCGCAGCCTCGGGCTGGAGGGACCCCGCTCGCGCGTGTGCTGGGCTTGCCGTTTTAAGATTATTATTATTATTTTAAATATTGCTGGTTTCCTTTTTTTCTGTCTTCTTTCGCGTTGGGTCGAGTGGTTTCTCGGGGCGCTGAGTGTCGCCCCTGGTGCAGGCGTGAGACTTGTCAGAGCGCAGCCCGGGGAACGAGCCAGACCGGCCCCTGCAGAAAAGTCTGTGCTTCCCCGGGGCGGGTGCAGGGACTGCTGTGCCGGGGGCGGGGGCGGGGGGGTGCTCCTCTCCGCGTCTCAGCTTGAGCCCTGGCTCGCGGCCGCGGCGTAGGCGCCAGAACCCGGGGACCCGGGCGCCCCGGCTCGCCCCGAAGTTCCCGCACCGTTTGCAGACAACTCTTTTGTTCGCGGAAGTTTGCGTCCGCCACCCCCGGGATGCGGGCGCACAGCGGCTGGCTCCGCGGCTGCCCGACCGGCCGGGGCGGTCGCACTGGGGGTGAGGGGGCGTTCTGCCCCGGGCGGGGGAAGCCCGCGGGGTGGCGGCGCCGGGGGCTTGCGGAGTGGGGGGCGCCGGCGTGGCTTTGCACATGGCGTGAAGGGCCGTCCGGCACGGGCACACTGGTCGAGTCACATTTTTGCCAGTCCTCGATTGGCAAGCCTGTGGGAGTCAGCTTTCCCGCTGGGAGTTTCTCTTGCTGGGGCAGGGACGGAGGAGGCCGGGACACCCAGAGTCCGGGGAGGGCCCTCGGTTTGCGTTGCTCCAAGGGGCTTCTCGGGCACCCCCAGCTCCCCACCCCCGCTCGCAGACTTGGGGAACAATGCTCGTGGCGCGGGACACAGCGGCGGAGCGCCGGGGAGTCGCGCGAGCTGGCTTGCTCGGGTCCCTCGCCCCCGGAAGCCCCCTGAAGCCGGGCTCCCTCCATCTGACCGCCGGGGTTCGTTAACACGTACAGTACTTCGTACGATGGTGAACAAAGAACAGCTCTTTGCAGCATTTGATGAATGGGATTCTGCCTCCTATAGGCCACACTCCGAGTCTTCCATACGTTACAGCCTCGGGACTCGGTGGTGGTGGGCGAGTGGCCCCTTCGGTGGGCTGCGTTCGGGTCCCCGAACCCTGGGCCAGGGCATGGGTGCCGCCGCCGCCGCCGCCGCTCTCGCCTTGCCGGAGCGGGTGCAGATGGAGCCAGGCTGATGGTTGTTCAACAGGAACAAATGTTTGTTGAATTGTTGGATGGCGGAGACAAGGGACTGTTTTCTATTGACTGCTGCAGGAGTTGGAATGGCATTGTTTATTGGCCTGGGAAGCCAGGCAAGCGTCTTGCGCTGCTTACAACGTATTAGCAGACTTCCAAATGACATACTAGCATATGTGTTCCCAGCGCTTCCCACGGGCTGGAAGGGGAGCCCCTCTTGCTCCAGATCCCAGACTCGGTTGAAAGATGTCACCCGCTTTGAGAACTTGGGAAGGAATGGAATTAGCAGACGGGCTGAAACTCACTGTTGCTGATTTGGCCAGGTTTTAGTTTCATTTTAATTTATCCACTTAGCAATAACTTGTCTCAGTTACACTTTTGATACTGAATTGCAGATCTGTGGGGTTTTGGTTCTCCTTCCCGCCCCCCCCCCAAACTCTGGACAGCCAGATAAGCAGAAAGCAACTATTTGTCCCTATTGATAGGCCTGTTTAGTGGGAGCAGAAGGTTTGGGTTTAAAGGTTTGGGCCCTTGGCCCGGTGTCTGCACTTGGCTGGGATCTGGATGCTGCCAGCCATCCTGCAGACCCAGGACGGAGGATGCTGATCCAGCTTCTAGGGGGTGGTTCAGTCTAGGAAAGGAAGGAGAGGCTTGGGGCAGGTCTGTGTCCCCCACACCCCCCAGTGCTCCTCCAGAGAACAAGGTGACTTTAAGACCAGTTCAAATCACTTTGGCCAAGAGCTCACTATTTTCCCCTGAGAAGGTAATACTGATCTGCACCCATTTTAACCCTGAAGACAAGGTTTAAATAAGACAAATTTTAAATAAAAGCTAGCAGTACTGGTTGCTGCAGAAGTGGACTCGAATTCCTAAGGCTGGCGGGACAAGTAGAGCATTCCACGATTGTGATTGATAACGTTCATAGTCAGTTTCTCCCTTCTGTTTTCAATTTAGGGTAAGTTGCACCCCTAGTAGCATTTTGGAAGTTCATAAAGTTCTTCTAGGAAGAGCTTTAAGATACCTTGTTGTCATCCTGGTGGGCTCTCCTTCGTTGACATTTTATGGGAAGCCCTGTTGGTATTTTTTAGGCTTTTTCTCTCCATACCTTTCATCTTTCTCTGTCTCCCTATGGGTTCCTTCACTGTGCCCCAGCCTCCATCTCCCTAGTTCTCTGGAAGCCTCATGGGCTGCATGTCCTTTGAGTGGGCACAGGGGGCAGGCGCCTGCCCCATGGTGGGAGCTCAGAAAAGGCCAGCCAGCTCTCTTCCCCCGCAGGAGATGGGAGAGGAGGGAGCCTTGTACACCCTGGAGCTGGCGGCAGAGGACGCCTTGGAGCAGCCTGGTGGTGTCTGTTTGCAGTGCTCTTTAAACAGTTGGCCCGTCTCACCCCCTGCTTGATGCAGGGGGCCTTGGAGACTAGCGCTGGACCCACGGGCGGGTTGTTGAGTTGATGTTTTATCCGGGCGAGTGTGACTTTTTTGAACTGCATACCATACGGAAACTTTTTTTGTTCTCGCTCTTAAGAAAGCCTGAAATAAGCAAATACTCAGACCTGCACAACTGCCATCAGTACCCCCCCACCACACACACCTCTCTGATGTGTAATAAAAGAAACCTGCAGGCATAATTTGTTATGTAATATGCTGATAATACAAGTTTCGGTTTTTAGATGGAAACCAGATGTGGAGGGGCTCTCTTTAATTGATCCAGCAAGGGGGACATGTTAATAGATTGACTAGCTCTTGCAATCTCTGAAAGTGATTTTTTTTTTTCCATGTCAGGGGAGAATCCTTAATGTAGGGCTTTTTCGAGGGTCCCCCCCCCCCCAGCTTCTTGCTTTGCTTGCAGCTGTCCTTTTTGTCAGAGTCTTCCTCTCTTGAAAGAACCGGTTTGTTGCCAACATGAAGCACATGGCCGGGTCTGGCTGGGCTCAGCGCAGCTTAACTCTGCTGGGCTCCATGCTCCTCCTCGCCTTGTCCAGCTGCTGCCCTGTCCTCCACCCTAACAGAACAGGGCCTGACTGAGGGACTTGCCTGCTGCAAGGAATGTTGACTGGCCTCCTTCAACTCCTTTCTGAAATGTCTGATCATCCGGGGAGAGCTGCTGTTGAAACTTGTCCCATGAATACACTTTCCAAAATCATTGACTCTCCTTCTCTGATTAATTTCTGTGTTTGTTTCCTGCCTAACTTTTACGAGGGTTCTTTCTACATGGCTGAGTCACCTTTATTATGGCCCAGGGTCGGGGACTGCACTGTAATAGCTGACCCCATTAACAGCAGTTTCATTGCGTGCTGGGATGTAGAGCTCTGGAAACAAACCCAGAGGCTTAGATAACGCTGATGTGCCCGGAGACTTGCTTAGAAAATTTTTGTTTTAGCGCAGTTTACATTAACATGATTAATGACCGCGCCACTGAAAAGTCTATATTCAAAAGCAATTTACGGTTCCCTAGAGTTTTTCTTACGGTGAAGTAATTTTCTTTGCCAAACAACTTTGTTTTAAGGTAATTTCTTCTTTGATGTTTAATCCAAACCTCCTGTGCACACGGTTTTGGATCAAGGCTTGGGCTTCGAAAATTGTGCGTTGTGGTTTTGGTGGTGCCTGTCTTAACCTTCCCTAACTCGGGTCGGAGGGCACCCAGATCCTTGATTTAATAAGAAAGCCCTCTGAGAGCCGAAGCAGGGCAGAGTCCATGCGGGTCTGGTCAGGACAGGAGGAAATCTTGCAGGGGAAACTTGGCTTCGGGGTGTCTTGGAGGAGGGATGTCAGGAGGCTGGAGCTGAGGACAAGATCTTTTTTCCCCCCTCTTTCTTGCATCGGCCGGAGATACTCGAGCTTTTTCAAAAACAGAGACGTGCTTGCTGCAGCCACCACCTCCTCTCTCCTTCTTTCTTTTCTTTTCTTTCTTTCTTTCTTTTTTGGTCAAATGCCGGTGACTGAGAGGGACGTGCCGATGGGTGGCTCTGAAAGCAGCCTTAGGAACCCGAGGAAATAAAAACACCTTTGAAGGACCCGGCGAGATTTTGCATTTCAAAGGGTCTACCTTGTAGAATTTCACATCACGTCAGGGGTTACGGAGATGTGTGACAGGCACCCCCTGCTTCGTTAACGGTCCTGCCCCTCTCCTGCTGTGGGGGCTGCAGAGGAAGCTGTGTTTTGCAGGGGTGGGGTGGGGGCCATTTGGCCAGACTGGGCAGGAATATCTCAGAAACAGCAGTGCTCCAAGGCATCTCTGGTCCCCGGACGGACTTCTTCCATGGGGCTGCTGTCAGGAGGTAAAAGCAAATCATGCTGCTGAACAGCCCGTTTGACCCCAGAACGCAGGGGCAGGCCGGCTCCTGACGGTTCTTGCTCTTTTCCTTCGCCCCTGAAACAAAGACACGGATTCTCCTTCTGCGCTGGTATAATGTGGCTCCCAAGATTCAGGACCATGAAGAGTTGGGCGCAGCAGGCTTCAACTGAAATGGGTGTGGATGGTTCGAAGATTAATAGCAGTGCCTACTAGTTATTGAGGGCCCACCCTGGGCCAGGGGCTTTGCACACGCTAATTTTCAAAGTGTTCCTGTAGTTTCAGCTAAAGAAATGGAGCCTCCGAGAAGCCAAGTTACTGGCCTAAGGCCACACAGCTACGGGGCCAAGAGGCTAGCAGTTCTGAGAGCGTGGTGGTTTTGTACACACGTGCTATTGATTGGCGGGCTCGAAAGGTAGAGGCGGTAGGTTCTGTTTTATCTCAAAGCATAAATTTTGTTTAGTCTTGTTAGCACCGCAGGGAAACTTAGCGATTTTGACTGCCTCTTTTCCTTGCTCCCCTTTTTCCTACAGCTTAAAAAAAATTTTGTTTTTTAAAGGAGTTCTTGGATTCTAGATCTACCGTAGGCAGTCCCTCAGCAGGGAAGACAGAGATGTTTTGCATCATCCTTACAGAAGACAGATTCACAAGAAAATATAATTATTCCTAGCGACCTTCTAGGGGAAATGGGAAATAAATCCGGCAGCCCAGAAGGAGCATCCCCATTTAATTCAGATTCCGTTTTCCATTCAAAGAGGTTGTTAAAAGGGTTTCTGGCCTTTTGTGTGTGTGTGTGTGTGTGTGTGTGTGTGTGCATTTGTAATTCAGAGCTCTCAAAGTAAATCATTTTTGGTGCTTGCCACCCCAGGTTTGCGTAGTATCACGTTTTGTTTACATGCCTCAAGTAATCAAATAATGAAACACAATTGTGTGGCGTCCCGTGTGTGGGAACGTGGTGTGGCCCTGCATTCTATCTCAGACAGATGGCTCTTTGCAGGTTGATCCTGGTTTGGGGGTGGAGGTGGGAGGTGGCAGGGTGGCCTGCCTGGCTGGCTCTTCTGTTCCTGAAGGGCTTGTGGGAGGCGGCTGGGGCCTCTGTGCTGAGATTTTTGACTCTGGAGCAGTCGTTCTCAACCTTGGCTGTGCATTAGAATCACCTGGAGAAGTTTAAAAAAAAAAAAAAAAAAGGCCTGATGCCCAGTTACGTCAGAATCCTGGAGAGAAGGGGGGGGACTCAGCATTGGTGTTTGTGAAGCTTCTGAGTCGATCCTGTTGTGCGCCCAGGGCTGAGGAATGAGGGCTGGAATAGACCCCAAGCGTACCTCACTTCCTCAGGGACCTTGCTCTTCAGGAGTGGAATAAACCTACTGGAATTTTCCGTTGTTGCCATGTCTCAGTGCAGGAGGATCTGAAAGGTGCCCACCTCTGGGCGAAGTGCCTGCTGTAGACATCATCCAGGTAGTTCCTATGTCTACTGGGCTGGGTCTTGGGTGTGCCTCCCTGCCCAGGATTTGGTACAGCAGCCCTGAGCCACCTTCTTTCTGGAATGAGAGGGCAAGTTTTGTCCATCTCGTTGCCTCAGGGTAGTTCTCACACGGGCCCTTCCTCCCTTTCTACCTTGCTGGTCTTTTCAGCTTCTGGTGCCTTCTGCAGGCTTGGTACGTGGGTATCCCTCTGGGCTTCAGGGGAAGGAAGACGCAGTTTGGGTCCCGGCCACATCTTGGGGATTCTCAGTGAGCGGTCATTCCTTTTCTCCTCGGTCTGCAGCGACTGTCACACTGTCCAGCCACCTGGTTGTACCCGACTGCTCAGAACCTGTCCTCTTATTTGCATGCTTGAGATTAGGCGTCGTAGAATTATGTTTAGAATGACCAGGGGCTGTAGAGAGCACTAGCGTCTCTGGCCTGCTTGTGTCTGCTTACGGAGAAGAGATTCCCCCCCTACCTCCAGAGGTGCGATGACTTTGCCAAGGTCACACAGCTGGCACACAGAGGAAACAGCACCCATGTTCTCTGTGGAGAGACGACTCTGAGATGCAGTCTTGCTTGCAGGACAGTGTGCTGTACACAGCACAGAGCGGCAGGCCACAGAGTCACTGCTGAAAGCCCTTCCGGCTAGTGAAACGTGCCCTCCGTTGCGCTCGGTCCATATCATCAGCCCCCTCCCCCTCCCCTGATGCAGGCTCAGCAGGGATCCCTTAGGTTGCTGAAGGTAGGCTCACTAAACCTGGGGGGGTGGTGGACAGGAAACTGAGTCCCAGTGGAACATACAGAAACCTTGAGCTTGACAAAGAGAGGCTGTTGGTTTCTTGGCCAAGGTTTGTCCACCTGCTCTTCTGTGCCCTGCTGGTGGGGGTAAAAAAGGGCCCTTTCTCCTCGCTGGGAGCTGGGCTTGGGCCTAATGAGGTGGGGAAGCGGGGCGCTCATCTTCTCCAGGCATTCATTTCCCAGGCGTTGATTGGGCACCTGCTGAGCATCCCGAGTGGGGCTGGGCCCTTGACTTCATTAGTTCATTTAACACTCAGCACAGCGTAGATGGCCGAGGGACTTGCTCCGTCCACTGCAGGAAACACTGCCGCTCAGAGCAATTACTCGCCCGGAGAGAGAGGGGGTAGTGGGATTCCAGCTCATTCTGGCTGGCTGCGGTCCTACCTGCTTACCACCCTGCCCCCCTTGCTCTTCGTCCTGCCTCCGGGGACCGGTGATGCAGTTCCTGCTGCACACAGGGCGTGTTGTCGGGGTAGGGGTGTCATTCGGGGGCCGTGCCCTGGTCGCCCTTGCCCGGGCACCACGCTGCTGCTTCCAGGAGGGGCTTGGGTGGCCGTGCCGCGGAGCCTGCTAGGTGGTCCCGGCAGGCCCAAGCCCGGCTGGCAGGCCTCTCTGTGTCCAGCAGCGCCAGCAGTGCCCCGGAGAGTGGGGTGGCTCGCGTGGGTTCCAGTGCTCCTGCTCGCCCGTCCTCCGCCCAGGGAGGCCGTTCTCCGCCCAGTTGCCCTCTGCTTGAAGTGCCCTGACGGACAAGGCCCAGCTGGGAGAGGCCTTAGCCGTGCCTGGAATTCCCCTCGCTCTGGCATTCGTGTTGGCCGGCGGCCTGGGAGCTGAGGGAGGTTCCATCCGCTGGCCGGGAGCAGCCTCGCTGCATTTTCAGAGGTGGAAGGACTGTGTCCTCTGTCGCCGGCCACCTCTGTGCTCTGGGTGAGGAGAGGGAATCGTCTCCTGGGGGTTCGGGGTGTGTGTGTGTCTGTGGTTCTGAGACTCCAGAGGGGGTGTGAAATGCTGGGGTCCCCACGGTATGGTCCTGGGGCCATCCTCCTGTGAAGGCTCTCTGGCAAGCTGCCCCTCTCTTGCGGGACTGGTGTGCCCTGTGACCCCCTGGGCCCTGGAGTTCTTGTCTCGCTGGCTCTGCCTCCCAGCGCGTTAAGGAGCGGTTAAGAGCTGGTCTGAGAAGCCCCTGTGTGGGGTG
Source organism: Mustela putorius furo (assembly GCF_011764305.1). Taxonomy (NCBI): domain Eukaryota; kingdom Metazoa; phylum Chordata; class Mammalia; order Carnivora; family Mustelidae; genus Mustela; species Mustela putorius. Next base: position 7,147,966 of record NW_025422057.1, read on the forward strand.
TGTTGCCGTGTGGAGGGACGGCAGGTAGGAGATGCGCGTGGGACTGGATGGGCAGAAGTGCTGCCACGCGGGCCAGGGCTGGCCACCTTCCAGCGAGGGAAGGACCACGGAGGCGCTTTGGGCAGAGCATAGCTGAAACCCAGGTCTGCGTCGTTCAGGGCCACGCAGCCTGGTGCTCTGGAGTCAGGGCCCAGGTTCAGATCCAAGGTCGGCCCTGTGCTAACCCTCTGCCCTCGGGCAGGTGACTGTCCCTTCCAGCTTGGGTTCCCTCATCTGAACAATGGCCTTGCCAGCAGCACCCAACCTGTGGGTTTAGGACACTGAGTGAGTCTATGCGTGGAGACCCTTAGCTCCCTACGAATGTCAGTGAGCACCTCGTGCAGCCCGTGGTGGGCACAGACTGTGGAGGACAGATTGGAGGGCTGGCAGGACAAGGGAAGGACAGGGCAGTTGTCCTCATGGCCCTGGGGGGGTGACAGGACAGAGCACAAGGCTGAGCTCGGCTGGACGGGCCAGAGTGGGGCAGATAGAGCCTTTCCTCACCCAGCATTCTGCAGTCCCGATGTCCTAAGATTTTTTTTTTCAGGAGGAAGGATTGAAAGCATGTGTTTGAATTTAGCTCACAGTGTGTCTCTTAACAAGAGTTAAGGCTGGTGAAATCTTTTAAGAGTTCTCCTTAGGAAACAAAATCTCTGTTTACTAAAAGTGACTGACTCTGGTCCTAAACACAGGGAAGTAAATGCATGTCAGCGTGGCCTCGGAGCCTTGGCTCTGCTCCTGCCAGCCTCCGAATGCGAGCATGTTCTTTGCAAGTCTCCGGGGCTGCGCACCTCCCTGGCCTGAGCGCAGGAGGGCGTTTACCTCCTCCTCAGCCTCTCTGAGATTCTTTGCAGCTGATGTCTTTATTTGGTTTTGCCCCTTCTTTCGAGTCCGTGAGCTGCCTTCACAACCGCAGTCAGTGTTGGGGCAGGTCATGGGGTTACAGCTGGGGCACTTGGCCCCAGCCTGGCCGCCTCTTGCTGACCCCTGGGGTGTGATTCCAGTTGCCTCTGGACTCCTGTGCCACCAGGACGTGGCCGTCCACCTCTCTAGGGGGAAGCGCTCATCTAAGGTCATTCGGGCTTTTGAACCAAGCCCTTGACACAGTCGACAGAGGAAACGGCCTTTACCCTCTTCAGTGGTCGCTGGGCTTCTCCTGGCACAGGCCATGGTTCCTGACCATCCCCCCACCACGTGTCTTCTGAGCATTACACCTCGTCAGCCCCAGCCTGGCCTTCTGTGGGGTAAACAGGGTGGACAGTCTTGGCATGAGAGACTGCCTGCTGGACTTTGGGCAGCCTTGGGGGAGACCCCTTGGTACCCCTTGAAGTGCGAAGGCTCAATATTATTTACTGGGCTCTGGCGGGGGCCCTGGCTCTAGGTGGTGGCAGCCCCTTCCCCCCAGAAGCTGGCATCTGTGGTTGAGGCTGGCTTTGGAGAGCCCCCTGCAGAGGGCCCAACACGGTGGTTTGGACTGGACACTGACCCTGCTCTTGGACAGGATGAAGCTTTGTGACGAGGGGTTGTGTGAGGGAGATAAAAGGCGTCTGGACTGCCTCTGGTCTTGGTGGATGTGCCAGAACAACTTTTCCTCACCTCTGTGTCTTTTCAGATGTGTCATTGTTCCTGTGGTGAGCACAGACCTCCCTGCCATGCTGGTGGTACCCCGGACACAGTCCAGTCCGTCGGTAGCTCGTAAACGCCCTCTGTTGTGTCAGGCCCTGAAAAATTCAGAGATGAGTAAAGCAAGTTCCTGTTTTTGCAGAGCTCACGGGCTTGTGTCATGGATAGTGAGACGGCACTTGGTTTTTTTTTTTTTTTTTTTTTTTTTTTTTTTTTTGTTTTTAGTAAGCTCTGCACCCAATGTAGGGCTTGAACTCAGGACCCTGAGATCAAGAGTCACGTGCTCTTTCGACTCAGCCATCCGGGCGCCCCGAGAGACAGCAGTTGTTTTGACTGAGTTCCTACTGTGTGCCAGACGAAGCGTGATGCGTGTAACGGAGATGTGGGTGCACAGGGTGCTGGCGAGTCTGCAGTCCCCTGGGAGTCTCAGGAAGCTCATTTCAAGCCAAAGGGAGGGGGGCAGAAAGGCTCCCCGAGTCTTGACGAATGAGCAGGAATTGAGACAGGTGAAGGAAGGACGGGGAGTGGGAGATGGTCCAGACCAGCGCACTCTGAGTGTGGGGCCCCAGAAGCATGATGCTTTGGGGCGTTTGGGGAACAGCAGGTGGTTGACCACCACCGGGACTGGGGCACCTGAGTGATAAGAATGTGTTGGGCTACGCTGGTCAAGGTCAGGATGGCAGCAGGTGCAAAGCAAAGGGGTGCTGTCTTTAAGCAGAGGGCTGGGAGCCGGGAGCCATATATTGATGCTTTGCGCTTTTGGAGGCTCAGTGTTTGGGGTGTGGCAGCTCGGGCCAGTTGGAGCAGACAACTGGGAGCCCACTGACTGAGCCGTGGGAGGGATGTTGAGCCAGGGCGGGGTGAGGACTGAAGGGGATAGCACTTGTCCCGGCACGACCTGGAAAGGGGGGGCAGCCTTCTGCAGCAGTCCTCACTTTGGGGGCCACCTTCCAGGAAGACTGCCCAGGGGCCCAGTCCTTTTGACCTTGGAGTGACTTCCCTAGAGGGCACAAGGCTAGCTTCTTAGAATGTGGAACTTCCATCAGGTTCCATCTCCTCGGCCAGAGGGATGTGGCCTTTGTTTATTTTAGTGGGAGCTCTTGCTTGCAGCAGGGACACTTGGGATTCCCAAGAACTTCCAAAGTCCCTTGCCTATGCCTACGCTGGAACTAAAGAAATCACGATGAACGAAGCCTTTTTTAGCATTGGGTGAATTGAAAACATCCAATTCAGTATAAAACTACCTGTTTTTTTTTATTTTTTCTCTTAACAGAAAAAAGTAGCCATGTTGGTGTGATTGAAACAGGAGCTTCAGTGCCCTTCGGGCTCTGTCATAGCGTGTTCTCCAGGGGTGGGGGAGCTGCTGACACAAACACGCGAGAATGTTCTGCCTTGGGTCACCTGATTCCTGGCGCCCTACGCTCCTGTGGCCTCCACACCCTCAGATGCCAGCCCAGATTCCAGGCCCTGTTGCCTGTGCGGCATGTGACTCAGGCCCAGAGGAGGAGAATTTAGGAAAATAATGAGCCTACGATGATGGGTGTGGCAGCAGCCCATCTCGGCTTTGGGGTATCTCTTCCACGCCTTGTAGGGTTTTGCTCATCAGCGTTCAGGCCTGAGAGGAGAAGTGCGTTAGCTTTAAATAGCGATCAGTTCGGCAGCAAACCTCCCTGTTTGCTGACACCCTGACGTATTAGAAAGGAAAGTATAAGAGAGATCGGGCCTGGCTGAGGGTACGATCACCTACGGCCAACAGGTGAACTGTGACCTGGAGCAGAAGAGCCACATGCTGGGAATAGTGGCCAAGCCTGTTGGCCCCAACACCTGGGCTTCTGACTTGCCATAGAAACCAGTCAGTTTTCTAAACTTGTGTGAGGTTCAGGCATGTCCCTGAGTGTTAGGAAAAAGACTCCAGGGCATTTCATGCTCCGGGATGCGGCACAGGGCCCCAGTGACTGCTGTGCCGGGTCAGAGGATGGCCAGTGCGGTGTCTGCCTGCCGGGGCCTGGGACGCTGCCCTGTGCCTGCAGGTGTCCTGCTTGGCTTTGAACCTCTGTGAGAATGCCTGACCCAGCCCTACCCCTGGACTTGTGTGAGAGTGACCGAGCAGGCTGCCCCTGTCTGTTTCCGGGCAACACGTGGGGTCTGGGGGAGACCGCTGACCTCCCTCATGAGTGGCATGGTAGTGAGTGGCACGGCCAGGCCCTAGGTGCTCCTGGGGGCACCCTGGGCCCAGCTTCCAGCCCCCAGCTGTGGCAGAAGGAGAGAGCTGGGGCCCCGCTGATTCGGCCTTTGCTTGGGTTTTGGCCCAACTGCTTGGTGGCTGCAGTAAGGCCGGCATGTTGGCCACAGCCTGTGGTGTCTTAGGGCTCTGAAGGAGAAGACAGTCGTCCCGAGTGCCCTGTCCTCTGCTTGGGAATGATCCTGGCATATTTGCCAAGGAGATGGGGGAGAAGACTCATTCTGACCCAGCACTGGAACAGGGACCGCACTAGGAGGACGTCTTGTGGTGTGTCAGTGACCGACAGCCTTAGGTGAGGGCTCTCTAGTCCCCAGAGGTGACCAGGGCTCCAGAGGGGTGGACAAAACAGGAACCAGGACAGCACAATATCTTAGAGCCCATAAGAAAGGATCTGCTTTGTTTTTCTTAATGATTTCCTTCACAAAGGAGTGAGCCTCTCACAGGGCAGGCTAGCAGACATGAGCCCAGACAGCCAGGCCAGGCTGAGCCCCCGTGGAGGAGACACTGAGACTAGGGCATGGAATGGGGAGCCCTGGATCCTAGTCCTGTCATTTTATCACACCTGACTTGGAACCGGCCACTTAAGGTCCCTATAGGCGGGACTAGCCGTCTGCCTCACGGGATGGGGAGGAATACGCGGGAGACTGGAAGTCAGAGCACCCAGGACGGATCTGGCTCCCGTTCACCCTGCAAGTACTTTTGGAACACCCACTCAGTGTGGGCATTGTGCTAAGTGCGTTACAGGCTTCTCATTTAACTCTTAGAGCCCCCTTAAGTTGTGGGCGCTACGATGGTCCCCTCTTTATATAAGATGAAAAAATTAAGGTTTAATAAGATAAAGATGGCCAAGTTTGTCCCAATGGTGGGCAGTGGTCCTGAGGTTTGAACTCCCAGTTCTGTGTTCTGTATCAGGGGTTGGCAAACAGCCCACAGGCCAAATCTGGCCCACTGCCTGCCTTTGTAAATAAAGCTTTATTGGCACGCAGGCATGCCCATTTGTGCTTGCAGTGCCTGTGGCTGCCTTCGTTACGGCAGCAGAGCTGAGTGGTGACAACAGAGCCTGTATGGTCTACAGAGGCTGAAATGTACCTGGCCCTTCCCAGGAACAGCGTGCTGACTCTTCTCTGTGTGGATGCTGTATGTTCTGTCATGTATGGTGGCCACTAGCCGCATACGTGGAGCTATTTAAAAGTTTTTCAGCTTCACTGAGGTATAATCAACAAAGTCGTCAGGTTATTTAAATTTGAGTTGATGACACAAAGTGGAATCGAAAACTCAGTTCTTCAGTTACACTAGCCCCACGTCAGGTACTTAGTGCTGGACGGCACAGTGTGAACCACCACCGTCCACATAGGAACTTCCGCTGAGGGGACGCACCCTAAACCGTCTCCCAGTGTGTAGAAAAGCCAGATTGGAGAGAACCAAAGGAGGCATTCCAGTGAGAATGAACATTGGCCTTTCCTGGCCCAAAGCAAAGAATTGAAAGTGAGTTCACTGACTTAGAGGTAATGGAAAAATGGGTGACATGATGGAGGGAATGTGGGTCCAGAAGAAGCTGCCCCCCAGACTTCTGTATGACCCGTGGGTAAGCCACCTCGACTGCCCAGGCCCCAGGTCCTGACCGAAAGTGTCCTGTTGCTGTCCAAGGATCCCCCTCAGGGCCGCTTCGCTCTGCTCTCCCAACCTGTGAGCCCTGCTCCTTCCTCTGCACCTCTTGGCTCACCTGGGCTGATGGCCTCATCAGCGGTGCTGTGCCTGGCACGTCCCTGTCCCCATCTCTCCCCCCTCCCACCACACTGGGGTGGAAACATTTTTGCTCTGATGAAGTGGCCATGTTTTCCGTGGACACAGATAGAGAACTACTTCACTCCTTCTGAACCATGGCTACTGTGGAGCTTGAGGAAAGAAAGAGAGGAGTCCTAGCTCCCTAAGCCAGCTCAGGTCACGTGGCTTTCCCCTCAAAATGCTCTTAGCTGCAACACTGAGGCAGCTCGTTAACTAGCTTGGAGCTCTTGTCTGCTTGGGTCCAACATTCTCTGAATAAGAATCTCACGCTTGGGTGGCTCAGTCGGTTGGGCGTCATCTGCCGTGGGCTCAGGTCATGATCTCAAGGTCCTGGGATGGAGCCCCGCGTTGGGCTCCCTGCTCAGCGGGGAACCTGCTTCTCCCTCTGCCCCTCCCTCTGTTCATACACACTCTCCTCTCTTAATAAGTAAATAAAATCTTTAAAAAAGCTCTTCAGAAGCTAATGAGGGGCAGAGTCATTCTGAGGTGAGAAGGCGAACATAGAGGATGTGGGATTTGGGTTCATTGGATCCGTCCGTGCCAGAACCACCTCCCGCCCCTTTGTGCGCACTGATGGATCTACGCGTGGAGGAAAGCTGTGTGGCTGTGGGCTGCTGGGCCGTCCCTGGTCTGCGGATGGCTGCTCTGGGGTTTCTAATGACATGCCGTGTGTGGTCAGGAGTCTGGTCCACTCCTCCTGGGAGCGGCCGGGCTGGTCTGTGTTGGTTTATATGGGTACATTCTGCACGCGTCTGCCCAGCTTAGCCAGTGCCCACTCCCTGTATAGCCAGAATGAAAACTGGGAAAGTGCAAGAATGAGATGCCGGGCAGAGTTTGCAGAGCCCTGGGCAAAAGTAAAGAAAGGGGAAAACCAGCCCAGCCTGGTGGATGTAGCCATGGCATAGGTGCAAGACTGAAGCACTTGGTAAGGAGGAAGTTGGGGTTAAGAGGATGCACACAGAGAGGTTTTGTCTCTTGCTTTAAAAAGGAAAAGAATAGCCCCGGAAGGCCAGGCTTGACTGCGTGCCTGCCTCTTGACACTGCTTGCCTCTAGCCAGCCACTCCCCACTGGTCTCCTGTGTCTTCCTTCCGCTCCAGGGGAGGGCTGAAGGCGGGGCAGGTCAGGCTGGGCCCTGAATTGCTCACTGCCATCTCCTCACCCCGAGCAGGGGAGAACCCACATGCGTACAGAAAGAACCGTGGCGCAAGTAAGATAACCAGGGAAGTTGTTTTGTACTTGAGAGTTAGCTTTCACTGAGCACCTACTATGTGCCACGCACCGGATATACATTCTCATCTGCCTGTCCCGCAGTCGGTTGTTAGGTAGTTAGCCCCTCTCTGTGGGTAAGGAACCGAGCTCCAGCCGAAGCCTTCCGAGTGTGGGTCCCGACCCCAGTTCGCTTGTTCCGAAGCCTGTCTCCTCCACCCCTGGTGTTATCCGCAGTCGGGGGCCAAGCTGCCCTTTGAAAGAAGTCTCCGGCTCCTCTGGATGGGCTCCCCAGTCACATTTTTATCAAGGCCTGTGGGCAGAGAAGTAGGTTGCTCTGTGGGTTGACATTTAAGAAAACCCACTTCATTGAGCTTTCCCTTTTAATGTGTTGTTATGGTACAAGAAGTCTTCGTTTGTTCCAGGCTATTTTGAAATAAAAGGCAGGAAACCCCCCTCTCATTTCTATATCTCACATAGAAGTCACCAGAACAGAATCCTGTGTTCTGTGCAGGAGATGTGATTGAGGAAGCAGCTGTTGTGTTCCCGCTGCCCCGGCCGGAGCCAGCCATCTGCGGGCGTCAGGGAGCCAGAATTGCCTGTTCCATCTGCCGCTGTACTTGCATTTGCTTCAAGTGTTTGGCATGGAAACTCTTTCCTGCCCCAAGCCCACGTTGTGAGAGGCCAGAAGGGAGCCCTCTTCACGAGGGCAGGACAGACTCCAGGCCCCTCTCTGCTCTCAGGGACACCGCAGCTCGCCCTCTAGAGTGGAGGCCAGGCAGGGACACAGCCCAGGTCAGTCCCCTCCCCAAGTACGCAAGTTGGGAGGCGCATACGGTTTGGGATTGGGAGCTTCGTGGCTCTACTTGGACGTGCTCAGGATCTCCAAGTCTGTGCTTTCTAGTCATTCTGGGGCCTCGAGCTCATTCAGAATGAGCCAGGAGTGACAGGGACGGACATGCGTGGCTGCGGCACTGACGCCCCATGAGTTCACACAGCTCGCCAACCAAGATCAAGCCTTGCTGTGCAGGCCGTATCAGTTTGAGCAGTCAGCATCCGTGCAACCGGAGCCTGCACCCTTGTGGTCCCGGGGCCAGATGTGGTCCTCGGGCATGATTTGCTTGACCTTCATGAAGCTTTAGGAATTTTTGCATTTCTTGACAACACTTAAAAGCTGGGATTGTACAAAGAAGTCTGGATTTTCACCTTCTCTTGGCAAGGCCAGCGATTTTGAGTGTTACCCTTGGGCCCTCTTTCTCACTCAGTGCCCCAGTGCTGGACCGAGCGGCCAGAGTAGCTTGCTGTCCGCTCCCAGGGTGCGCTTTCCACGCATATGACAGCTCCCGCCTGGGGCTCTTCACCCAGTTTCGTTTCCTGCTTGCCTCTAGAAAGCACTTGAGTTTGAGATCCCTGGAGTAGACCAGACATTCAGAGGACAGACTGAGAAGTTCTGGATTTCCAGGTTTGGCGCAGGGTGAGTGGTGGTGCATGGCTGTTACTGCGCGGGGCTCTGGGTCATTCCCACTGTGATCCTGCAGGCAGACTGGCAGAATCAGCCAGCGCTAAGCAAAGGGGACCTGCAGCCTTCTCCTTGGGGCTGGGGGGTGGCGCTCTCCCTGCTGCCCCCACAGTGGCCACTGGCTCTGGGAGGACAGCACCAAAAACAGGGCCCTTAACTCAGAAGCCATGCTCTGCCCAGGTATCTTCCACCCAGGGGGCTCTGCAACGCCCTGTGACCCCCTCCTCCTGTGCTCCCCACCCCCAGCCCTGTAGAGTCACTCAGGTGCTTCATCCAGTTTCATCTTTTTAGTCTAAAAGTGTCTCCATGGCTTTAACAGATACTGCGGGATTTTTTTTAAAACAAAGATTTAATCTTTAAATTATCTCGACAAGCAATCAAGCTGCCATTTATCAAGTAGATAATTTCTTTTTTTTTTTTTAAGATTTTGTTTATTTATCCAACAGACAGAGATCACAAGTAGGCAGAGAGAGAGGAGGAAGCAGGCTCCCCTCTGAGCAGAGAGCCCGATGTGGGACTCATCCCAGGACCCTGGAATCATGACCAGAGCCGAAGGCAGAGGCTTTAACTCACTGAGCCACCCAGGCACCCCAAGTAGATAATTTCTGCTGGTGGTAGAAATATTTCTGAGAATAAATGAAAATACACTTAGATTCTTCCAGCCCTGACTCTTCAGCAGAGACTCAGCAGAGGAAGAGGAAGTGAGGAAAAGATTCTCCAAATGGCAGTGTATGTTTTTCCAGGAATTAAGTTTTTCTTCTCATAGTCCCACAAGTATTTAGTATCACCTTCCTCTTTCTGCACCTGTTTTGCTCAGTCCCGTTTTTCCCCTCCTGTGGCCAGTGTTCTGCAGGCATTTGATTTTCCCCTTGCTGATGCTGACACATTTCACTAGATGGTCAACCTTTGGGCTTCTAGGTGTCCCTCCAGGTTGTTTGCTCCTTATGGACAAGCACTAGGTCATCTGTACCTCGATCACCAGGTCCTGCCCCAGAAGAGATGCTGGTGGTGGGCTTAGGCCTCACACCCCTTACTGACCGACCTCATGAACTGTTACAAGAGACTCGGCCTCAGTGGACCTCAGGTTTTTCATCTGCCATGCTGTCCTCCCTGTTAACAGAGTTCTGGGTACTGAATGCACAAACACATTGGTTTCCAAACTTTTGGGAGCACCAGAAACACCCGGAGGGCTTGCTACCACACTGATGGCCAGACCGCACTCGCAGAGAGTTTTTGAATCAGTCAGCTGGGGTGGGGACTGAAACTTCATTTCTGACAAATTCCCCGGTGAGGCGGCTGCTGCTGCTGGTCCGGGGACCACACTTTGAGAAGTGCTGCTGAAACCACATTGTTGAAGAGGGTGTCATACGCTATAGTGTTTACCTCAGCAAGGGTGTGGGGCAGCCTGCACAGGTCCCAGCTGGCGACTTGAATGCCTGCCCTTGGCAACTCGTGAGTCTTCCTTTGTATTTTTGCGCTGTGCGGAGGTACACACTTACACAACTTTGCGTCTTATTTTCTGGGAAACTTGACCCTTGATGCCCCAAGAGGTTTCGTTTCCAGCTGTTACAGTCTGAGTGTCTCCCCCCCCCCCCCCCCCAGCTTGTATGTTGAGATCAAAGTGATGGTGTTAGGAGCGGGGGCCTCTGGGGGTGACTAGGTCATGCCAGGGGAGTCCTCATGAATGGGCTTCGTTTGCGCCCATTAGAAGAGTCCCCAGAGAGCCCTCATCCCTTCTGCCCTGTGAGGACACAGTGAGAAGACGGCTGTCATCCGACGCTGAATCTGTTGGCCCCATGGTCTTGGACTTGCCAGTTTCCAGAACTATGAGAAGGAGATGCCGGTTGCTGTAGGCCCTGCAGTTCCGGGTACTCTGGTCGCAGCCAAGCTCTTTGTCTTCAGACTTCCATTGTCGTAGTTAGACATTCATGTCCTACCTGTAGGCGAGTCTTTCTCCGCAGGCCAACCGCTGTCCACCCCTGCTGTCTCTCCCCTCCTTGTCTGGACCCTTAACGCCAAGGGAGGGCAATACTGGTCAGCCTGGGTTTCGAACTTGGTTTTCTTAGGTTTGTCTTCCGTGTTCTCACTGAAGCAGGGCCCCCGCCGGGTTGAGCTAATAACTAGCACAGAGACGTGGTCAACCTCTGAGGCAGCTTGTGTCCCTCCTGATGCTTGTGCTTCCAGATGCTTCCCCAGACTTCCCAGGAGCCAGTCCCTGGCTGAGGTGTCTCGGGTGCCCTGAGATCAGCATCCCCATGTACTGGTGGGAGCTGGGCGGGGGGTCACCAGCAGTGTCCCGAAGCAGCTGCTCTCAGCCCTCCTTTCTCTTCCCTGATAACAGAGGAGCCGGCCCGGGCTGCCAGAAGGGAAAGAGAACTTGCTGCAACTGGGGAAACCGAGGCCCAGAGCTAGGAGCTAAGGTGCCTGCGACCATACAGAGCAGCTCTGGTTGGACAGGCCTGAATTGTCTGTCTGTTGGTGGCTGGCAGAGATTGATTTCATCTCGTTTTTGGTTCCCGTTGTCCAGAGTGTGTCTGAGACCCCTGCTTGGTGCGTGTCTTTAGCTTGAGCCGGACTAGCTGGGAGGGGGCGTGGCTTATCCGTTCTGCCAAGCTTTGCAGTTTTCCCTGTGCCTCTGTTCTCTGGAGGAGTGTCCCCCTTCCACTTTTGCCTTTTAAAAACTCGGGGACAATAAAGCAGTCATGGCTTTGAATGCAGCGTTTCTGTGGTGTTTTTCTGAGTCCTTTCTCGCCGCCCCGGTCCTCTGCTGTCCCCAGGCCAGGCCCGGGCAGCTGAAGCACAACGGCCCTTGGGCTTTTGTGCTTTTCATAGCCGCATAAACACGTGGTGAGCGCGTGCTCCGCACATGCCTTGAGCACATACTTGTAACTCGGGGGTCTGAGACGATGGTGACATTGTCATATGGGCTTGTGCATGGCCATGCCCCTTTCCGCAGAGAGAGCACAATTCTCGCATTGTGTGTTGGCATAGGCCGCGTTAGCCGCGTGGGGTGGCTCGGGGGCTGCTGGTTCACGGGCAGATTGAAATAACTGTTCTGCGGCTTTGCATCTTTATGCTGTCGTTTTACAGAAGGGGGAGGTTTGGGATACCCTGTCAAGACCCCCCGGGCCCCTGACTGTAGAGCTCCGGCCGGTGTCTCTTGGGGCTCTGCTCGTGTGCCTGGTGTTCTCGCCGGCAAACAGGAGAGCAGGCCAGGTGTGGTAGGGTAGACCCCGGAGAGCGAGGCTTCAGAGCGAGGGGGAGGCGGGGCAGGGGATAGAGAGGTGGGTGGCGGCCCAAGGCCACCCTCAGCGGCAGAGCCCCCCACGCCCCTGGGCCTTAGGAGGGGCAGCTGCATCAGTGGGACACATGCCCGTTTGGGCAGCGCGGGGTTCCTTCCGCCGGAACCTGGGAAGGGGCCCTAATCTCCCAGCTCCCCAGCCTGCTGGCTTCCTCCTGGGGTGCCCTCGCTCTGTCTTTGGCTGTTGAACTCCTACCCATCCGTGAAGGCCCGACACTCAGGCCACCTCCTATGGGACATCTGCCCAGAATTACCTCCCCATGTGGGATCACAGCCCATTCCTCTGTCCCGTGGCAGTCACCGTGTTCTGGTACTTACGGTGCCTGTGGTATAGGTGTTGGAACACCTGGCGGGTGGTGCGAACTCGGTTGGGTCTGTCTTCTGCCCTCGGTGCCTGGCATAGCTCGTCCGGTGAATGCTGTACTTAGGATGGGAGGAAATCTGGTGGAAGAGACCCAGCACAGGGTGTTCTTGGGATTTGCCTGTTAAACTCCTGTTCTCTAGAAGGTTCCTGGTGTGTCCAGGAGCAGAACGTCACAGAGACGATCAGCTTCTCTCGGACGATTGTGCCTGCTGTCCCTCTGCTGCTCACCACGAGGGCTCCCAGGACCTGTGGCCTCCTTGTTCGGAGGAGATGCTGGCCCATGGGGCTGACCCCAGCAGCTCTGGCTCCCAGTGAGCCCCGAGGGGGGCCAGCCCTCGCTCCTAAAAGCAGAACGCGGAGGACAAAGCCTGGCGAAGGGGCTGGGGCAGGTGTTTCTGAGGATCCTCTGCGAGAAGGGCTGCACCTGCCCGGAGGCTCTGGCTGAGGCTTTGACGAGTGTTCGCAGGTTCCCAGGAGGTGCGGGTGCTGTCAGGGGAGGGATTTTGTGTGCGCTGCGGACTCTGCTGGTGTTCTGCTGCTGGGAATCCATGCCGCTTTGAGTGTAGCCCCTCTGCGGACCGAGAGCTACCATACTTGAAGTTAGTGTTAACAACACAATTGTGAAAGCTGCGGGAAACCCCACAAGCAGGAGAGGTTTCAATAGCTCTTGGCACTGGGAAAGTTGAGGCTTGACTTAGCGTGGTGAATATGTTTTTTCATTCAACAAACATTTCCCGAATAGCTCTTGTGACAGGTGCTGGGGACTCGGGACTCTGGCTGGGCTTGTGCCCTCCAGAAGATTACACAGTTCATTTCATGCTCCTATGGTTCAAGCTGTGCCCAGAGAACAAGGCCTTCCTGGAAGAGGTGGCAGCTGGGCGGAGTCTAAGAGGTGAGAGTGGTTCTCCTGGCTGGAGGCTGAGGGGGGCATGGGAGGAGCAAGGAGCTGGTTATAGCCAGAGAGACCAGCATGGACAAAGGTCTGGACGCGTGCAGTAGCATAGTGTCTTTTGGGGAATTACAAGCATTGTGTGTGTGTGTGTTAAATTTGTAAGAACAGGCAATGTATGCATATGTTACAAATTCAGCAGTGACAAGTAACTCTCCCCATCCCTGTCCCCCAGCCACGTTATCTCCTCCCCCTCCCGGGAGGAACCCCTGGTGGCCTTTTCTCGCTTATCCTCCCACGGCTGCACCCTGCGTGTGCGAGCACATACCAATATGTGTATATATAGTTTAGATTTTTTTTTTTAAAGATTTTTATTATTTATTTATTTGTCAGAGAGAGAGCGAGCGAGAGCGAGCATAGGCAGACAGAGTGGAAGGCAGAGTCAGAGGGAGAAGCAGGCTCCCTGCGGAGCAAGGAGCCCGATGTGGGACTCGATCCCAGGACACTGGGATCATGACCTGAGCTGCTGAACCAACTGAGCCACCCAGGTGTCCCAGTTTAGATTTTTTTTAAAAGATTTTATATATTTATTTGACAGAGAGAGAGCGCACAAGGAGGCAGAGAGGCAGGCAGAGAGAGAGAGAGGGAAGCAGGCTCCTCGCCAAGCAGAGAGCCGATGCAGGGCTCGATCCTAGGATGCTGAGATCATGACTTGAGCTGAAGGCAGAAGCTTAACCCACTGAGCCACCCAGGCGCCTCTATATAGTTTAGATTTTTTATAGGTCATCCTGCATGTGGTTCTCGATTCAAAATGAGCAGAATGGTGTTCTTTGAGGAGTCTTCTGTCACTTCTCTTCCCAGCTACCTGCTTTCCTTCCTTAAAGACCACTGATGTTAAGTTTCTTTTGTATCCTTCCAGAGACTTCTAGATCATTAGAATCATTTAGTTTCACCCAGATGGGAGCTGATGATGTCCACTGTTCCTGGTCTTTGCTACAACTAGATTGGAAGATGATTTCCTAATAGTACGTGTTGAGGACTCTTGACCTTTTGAAGAGCTGCCTTTTGTCTGTTGCACAGGTGTTTTTGCATTTGTATACCCTGCCCCTCCTGCTGGGCTGTTAGGTGGCTTTCTGCCCACGAGCAGGACTCTCTGGAAGGCAGATTAATTTGGTACGGTGGGCTCTGGGAGCACAAGGGTCTTACAGGGGCATGGGGACTTTGCCTATAGTATGTATGTGTTGGGTTCCTCTCTCTGGAGGTTGACTCATTCCTCTTTGTGGAAGGCAAGTGAATTTTAAATTCGGGTCTACTGAGAGTTTTGGAGAGAAACTCCCTTATTCCTTTGTTGCCTGCTAACAGTGATGCCCTCTGTGATGTGGGTGGGATTCACCTGGGCTCATGAAGTGTAGTTGCGCTGGGCTGTGGTCAGCAGCACTCAGAGAAACTGCCTCTTGGGCACCTGTGCCAGACTCAGACCCTCCTGCCACCCACAGTGGCCAGGCGAGGCCAGACCAGGGGCCAGGAGAGATCCCACAGAGCAGCTTTGCCAGCCGCGTCTGCCGGGATCTCGTGGACGTGGAAGACACTCCTGGGCACTGGCTGGGCTTTGTGCTTTGTGGCTATCACAGGTCTAGTAAATGCTTCGTTGGCTTATTAATAATTGAAGTGAGCAAGCATCTGCCCAAGTAGAGAACTGGCCAGCGTGCCAGGGATGGGGGGTAGTGGGGAGAGAAACCCCAGGATAGCTTTGTACTTAACCCATAAAGTTGCGATGCCAGTTTCTAAACTTGAGAAAGTCTGATTTGTTATCGTGTTCCTTGCTTTTTGAAATGTGCTCTGCTTCTTAGTGTATTTCATTTTGCTTTTTATTTGACTCAAGTATCAGTTGTTAGTAGTTTCCACTTCCTTGGGAGGAGGGCCTCTGGCTCCAGCCCCTCCCATCACCTCTGCGGCATAAGTGCTCAGTGAGGGCCTGTGGGACCGTGAACACAGCTCGGATCTCATCGGGCTTTTCAGGGGTGATAGCCTGCCTGAGAGCACCCAAAACTGGTTTGGCGCCCAGATGCCAGCCTCTGACCAGTACCGGTTAAGTTGCCCCCGTTCTGACCCCATCCCCTGATGTAGTCTCACAGCTTTGTATCCTTTAGTGTTATTTCCAACTCTTAGGACGTTGCTAATCTCTGTCCCCCTCACCTCTTGTTCCCCCGGTCAGGGGCGCTGCTGGGTTGTGCAGTGCTCTCGCTCTTGCGCATTTGGTAACTCCTGAAGATGAGGCTCTCAGCGGGGCCAGACCCTTCCCCGAGAGCCGAAGGCCACTGCGTGCTGGCTTTGGGAGGCGCCCCAAGGCCTGGCTCTAGAGTTCCGCTGCTGACTTACTGAAATGGGCTTCTGCAGTGCAGGGCAGGCCAGCACCCACACCGGGTTCTGGTGACTCCAGGCTGGGGACAGTGACAATAAGACAAGCATGGCAGCAGCTGGTGCATCTGGCAGTTTTTCACGCACTCTGTGAACAGATAGTGGAGCGAACCTGTTTCTTCCGGGGCCATTTCTGATGAGGAGGATGGTGTGCTCACCTTTGGGAATCAGGTCAACTATCCCAAAGACCTTTGGAGTCTCAGAGCCATCACAGTGCAGGTGGAAGGCTCTAGAATGGCTCAGCAGGGCTTCCAAAGCACCTCGCCTTGCTCCTGCACCCACCTCCTGCCAAAAAAATCAAAAAGGGGCTCAGGACCCAGTAAGCTGCTGCTCCCCAGGCTGCTCGTATTCATTTCACAGTCAGTTCCAAGTAACTTGGGGGGACTGCCTGGGCTTGTCTTTGCAACAGGACCTCAGTGAAGCCCTTCTTACAGGAGGGAGTCTCTTTCTCTGTCGGGCCTTTCTGCAGAGTGCTCCACGGCCAGAGTGAGCCTAGTAGGGTCCGTCTCACCCTTCGGAATCCCCACCCCAGGAGGTAGCAGAGAGATGACTTTGGGGTTTTGACCTGAGAGGTGCCGTGGAGCTCAGGCATACCTGTTGTTCATTGTAACAGATCGGTCAGGCAGCTAAGTCTCTCGAGTTTGCTTTTGGCAGAGGACGCTGGTCTTGAGCGCACGGTGGTGCTTGCTGTATGAAATGGGTCGAGGGGGGAAGGCGGAAGTCTTGGTGTAAGATTGTTGCCTGTCTGATTGATCTGTGTACCCGACCCAGGAAACCAGGTTGGCCGATATGACTCAGTCGGGTCAGGAGGGTGACGTCCCGTAGGAAGAAGAGATGAGGCTGTGATCTGCGAGTGGGCGGCAGATGGGAAACCTAGCGGTGCTCGTGTCCCTCTCCGTCTCCTAGAGCCTTTTGGTCCGTCCTGCGTCACCTCCCGGGTTTCACTGTGATACTTGTTTTGATAGTGTTTGGGGCCCCAAGGCCCCTGAGATAAAGAGATCACTGCTCTCCCAGCTGTGTCCCGAGTGCCAGCTGCCGAGTGATTAGGAGCCCCCTGCGGGGTGACCTGGGGGAGTCGCACTGGGCTGTGGCCACGGTCTGAGCTGGAGTGCTTCTTCCTGCCCGTGCAGCTTCTGGAGCCATGCTAGCGTGGAAGCCACGCATGCTGCCCGGGCTGGGGGTGGCTCGTCTTGTAGGAGCGTGAGAAGGTAGCGGTCTGTGGACCCTGAAAGTCCAGTTTAGGAAGAGGATATTCTTGCTGCAGGGGTGGGAGATGAAGGTGTGAAAGCTGGTGAATGACTAACTTCCTGGGTCTCCAAGAAACTTCTAATTCAGAATGCGGTGAGTGTCACTGAAAGACCCCTAGATGCCCCAGTGTGCTTGAGGACAGAGCTTGGAGAATGAACGTGCACAACAGCCCCGTCTCTCTCCATTGATATGTAAGAGAGGGGCTGGTTCTGTAACGCCACCTCCCCCAGCCGTGCGTGACCTGGAGGTCGCCAGCAGAGCAGAATGGCTCCCAGCTTCCCACTTCGTCCTGTGGGAGGGCCCCGCTGAGGCTCCTGACGGCAGTGAGGAAGGAGTAGGCCTTTGCTGTTGTCTAGTTTCCTGAGGCCTTGAGCACCACAGGCCAGGCTGGAGCAGGATCGGGAAGGCTGGCCTGGAAACAGCCCGTGCCAGCAAATGCTCCGGGATGGACACTGTTGCCGTCCTCTGTCACGGCTCACGCGCCCTCGGATCCATGGTTGAGACTCTGGGTACGCTCGGAGTTCCTATTTGCATGTCACAGGAGAGGAAACCGAGCCTCAGAGCGGCACAGTGACCTGGCAGGTGGCTGCACGTAGACGCTCGCTTGTCAGAAAAGGAGCTCCTCTGACCCAGGCCCGCATTTGACAGGAGGAGGCCCAGAGATGGAGAGTGGCTTGGCCAACAGGCAGAGCCGCTCGGGAGCAGGGCCAGCGCCAGAGCCCACGTTTCCGGAGCCTTGCTGGCTCTACCCGGACCACACTGCCTCTGGTTTGGGCTTTTCTACTTTGGATTTTGCTTTAAAAAAAATTTTTTTTTTCCTTTAACTCTTTACCTCCTTTGGTTTTTCCTCATGGTTTGACTAAATTCACTGTACTTGTAAATAGGCCCGACTGAAGAACAGGTCATGGTCGTCTTAGGCTAAGTGGCTTAACATTTCAGATTATCTTTGGGGCCCTTGCTGCGTCTCCCGTCCTCTGCTCTCCGCTCTTCTCTCCCACGGCCGGTTTGGAGGTGCGCGCGGCGCCCGGCTCTGCGCCCCGTAAGTACTGGTCCTCTTCTCCTCCCTCCCTTGTCCTTCGTGTCCTTCCTTTTGAGTTTGCTCAGCAAGTTCCGGTCACAGCGTCTCGTCTCTCGTGGTGGCTGGTGGGTTGGAATGACACGAACCGTACTGAGAAGTCCTGGAGTGCTCATGGGAAACTTGTCTGTTGGGTGTTTCTCATTGATAAACGGGCCCCTGACAAGTCATGCGTGCAGCTGGCTTTGGTTTCAAGAAGGGACACCGGCTGTCTCGTTCCCATGTTCAGATTTGTTTTGGCTCGGGGTCTCGACACTCTCATGTCCCTGAATAATGTCACCCCTCCCCTCCTATCGAAATGCTATTTGCTTAAACCCCAGGAAATCCCTACAACACTGAGAGTGACTGTGTTAAAGTCCCAGAGAACAGAGTCCTGATGTGGTTCAGTGGCTCATTTTACTGGTTTCTTTTTTCCCTCCAGGAAGGTAGTCTCATAAGGGGGTTTGCTCAACTTTGTTCGGCCAAGGGCGTGGGTGGGTTCCTTGCTAGGCAGTGATGTGACTGCCGGTCCTTCTCCAGATGTGGACCTTTGGTGGCCTTTGGTCACCTGAGGGACTAGGCCAGGGAAGGTATGTTCATCTCAGTTACAAAGAAAATGCCTCCAAGGGGACACCTCACTTTAGGGTGGGGAGTGAGGGTTGGGTTGAGCAGGTGGTCGGCCTCTTCTCCCCTGAGAGTCAGATGTGGGCACATGCCAGCTGTGAGGCTTTAGGTCATTTTGTTTCTTGTAGCCTAGTTTCCTCACCCCCGACCCTCTCCCCCGGCCCCCCCTGGCACGTGTAACTGGGATCCCCGGGTGAGCACGAAAACCAGCAACAGACTCAAACATCCAGCAGCCCCATCCTAGGAGTAAGGTGCTTGGCGGTCTCACAAGTCCATTTCCTGCCCCCAGCAGCTCACGCTGTGGCTGAGAAGACATGACCATGTTAGCCACACACAGCTAATAGAGGCCTGCACTCTGCTTGGCACGGGGCACGCCGAGGACTTCATGTCTGCAGGGACCACCCTGCAGAGTCTTACCTCCTCAAGCTTCCACGTGAGGGGGCAGAACAAGAATCACGTCTTACAGATGACAGAGGGTGAGCTTAGAAGAATCATGTCGCTCCCCCAGGGTTCTGCCGCTCCTCTGGGACTGCGCTGGGCAGCCGTGTGGCTTCCGGACAGGGATCCACTGCTCTGCCCCTATTCTCCTGACTCTGCCGACAGACCCGGATGTCAGGTTCCTGCTGTGGCAGGCTCCAGGCAGAGACCAGAGGATGACTGAGGCAGGCCTATATCCAGACTCTGCAGGTGGACGGGAGGGCCCCCCATGGGTCCCCTAGGAACGGACTTGGACAGGAGGGCAGGGTGGCCAGTGGAGAGGCCGCTGGAGGCAGAGGCCTGGGGAGAGGTGGCAAATGGATGTGGATTCCAGCTGGTGTAGCAGGAAGCCAGCAAGACGCCCCCAGGGGACTGGGGACACCCCAGTGTTCATGGGGAGCACTTCACCTTCCAGGTGGCACCTGGCCTGGCTGAATATCCATGCGGTTAGGATAGACGGCACTGATGCCCTCTTGCCTCCCCGCCCCCTTGCCAGCTGTGGGACCCTAGTGCTGTGTCTCAGCAGTAGGTTCCGGAAGGTCCGTGCTCGGCCTGGGATACCTCAGGATGAGCCGTGGGGACGAGGACTGCTACAAACCTCGTGTCTGTGCTTCCACATTTGGTCAGTTTAATTGAGAAATACTTGAAGGGTCATTACGATGAAATGCACAGATCCTGGAGTAGAAGAGTCAGGGGTCAAGACCCAGGTCTTGGAGTTCAGCAGATGTGGCCCAAGTCCTTGTGCTGTCCCTCACAGCCGGGTGACCTAGGGCCTATGCCTCAGTTTGTCGTTCTGTAGAATGGGCTAGCAACAGGCCCAGGCGCAGGGACTCCGTGGATGCACTAAGCTGAGAATCCAGCACGGCTGCCGTGGCCCTTATTTTATTCATGCTCTGCGGAAAGGTGGACTCTGCATCACACTTAGTTCTGCAAATACAGACCAAGGAGATATTAGGCAAATGGTGAAAACAAAATGCAGTTTCTCCCTGGATTCTGTCTCTCCCGTGGAATCCCCTCAGATTGACAGGGTTTGGTGTTCCTTGCATCTGGGGTGTTACCGTATCGACTGAAGAGGCTGTTTGTCTCTGGTTTTCTGTGTGTTGAAGGTGGTGGAGGCACCGCTGTCTCGCCTCACTGACCCTTTGGGAGGCTGGAAGGCCTGGGCACCTGGGCTGAGGGACATCACTGAACCGTTTCGCGGGAGCCCACACACTCCAGCCTCAGGTCCCTTTACTGAGCCTCCAGGGCCTTTTTCTGACACTAACTGGGTCTGGAAAAGGAAGGGCTCTGGTGAGGTTCCCGCATATTTTAATGTTCCTCCTTCAAACTCTCGGCACGTAGCTATAGAGTCTGCAAGCCAAAAGGTTTGGTTCCCTTTGTGGGACAGCTAGGAGCCTTGATTTCCGCCCCCCTGCACCCCCCCAGGATTCGGCTCCCCTGGCCACCCTTCTAGTGGTTCATCACTGGCAGAAGGCACGGCCCACTCAAAGGTGCACTTCCCCACGTGTCCCTAAATTTGCTGTAGGTCCTGTTTCCATACAGCATTTGTCACACGAATGGCTGAAGTGAGGCAAGTCTAAAAATGCATGCGGCCTTTCTGAAGACCTTGTCCAAGGGGCTGCTTCCCTTCCATTTCCTTTGCTTCATGGGAGGGGGAGGGACAGTGCTGAGGCACGGCTGGCTCAAGCCCTCAGGAAAGTCACTGTCAGTCACCAGGCCAGAGGGGGGTCCGTGCCCAGAGGTGGCCTGCAGAGGGCCTTCATCATGCCACCTGCGGCTCTGGGCACCTTCTACCTGGGCCAGAGCCTTGCTCCCAGTTGTTCCTTCAAAGGTGGGGCCAGTCTCCCCTCACCCCCTGGCCCCCAGCCCGGCTTCACTCCCAGCTTTTCCCTGAGCTGTCCCTGGCCCCATTCTCAGACTCGACTCCAAGTCTCTGGAAGGGCATTGGCATTCCTTAGTGAACTTGGCCAGGCCCGTGCCACGGATCAAAGGAATCCCAGAGAATTCCAGATTGTGCCAGGCTCTGCTGGTCTGGATTTGCCTCACAAGGTCTGAGAATGTGCCTGGATCATTTCAGATGTTGCTGTGATTTAGCTTCATTCCAAAATGTGTATTGGGCTCGTGCTGTGTTCAGGGCACCGTGCTGGGCATTGCAAAGGACCCCCCAGAATCACTCTTCCTCGACAGGCCGAAGAAGCCCAGCCCCTCGGGGAGCTGCCTGTGGCCACGTGGTAAAGTCTGCACTCGGTCAGCATTGCGAGCTGTCAGTCCGGTTTGAATCTGTCTTCCCAGCTCCTTGTCCCCGTGCTGCCACCTGTCCACACACCCTCTGCTCCTGCCACTGGGGTGCTCCCTGAGTTCCATGCAGCATGTACGGGGCAGGGCCCCATGCTTTGTTCGCAGCCTTCCCTCCGCTCCTGTGCCTCTCCAGCATGTGGAAATCTTGCCTATTTTCTTTTTCACGGAAAAGGTGTTGTAGGTCCTGGGTGGGGTATTCAAGCAGCCTGCAAAAGCTGCCCAGTCTGTCTTCTACTCCAAAACGGCAGGCGCTTCTGTAAGGCGGCCGCGCTTTCGGGACCACACTGTCCTCCGCTGTACTCATCTCGCAGCGTGGCTTGGAGAGGGTTTTTTCTGTCCTGTCAGAGTCACCTTATTGCCGATGTGCCTGAAGTGGCGTGGTGTCCCTTTCCGTGGTTCCACCGTGTTTCATGGAAACAGCCCCCTGTTGATGGCATCTTGGTTGTCCCCACTCCTGGGCTCCTGTAGGTTGTGCTGTGTGTTGTCAGCCCTGTGCAGGGGGTTCTCTTTACAACTCAGCTGCGGTGCCCCCTCGCCCTGCCTGCCTTCATCGGATTTGTGCCTGTGCCCTCAGAATTCCCCATGACCCCCGGGGACAGGGCTTGTGCTAGACCCCCTCTCTCCGTTTGGCGCCTGCCGTGTTTGGTGACCGCCCGTTTCCAGGAGCTTACGGTGCCCCGGTATCCACCCCTCGCGCTGCCGCCCCAGGTCCTGGGGTCTCGGAGGGGCGGAGCTGCGAGAGCGGGGCCGCCCACGCTGCTCTCTCCGTCCGGCTTTGTGTCTGGTGCCAATCGGCTGCATCCCGATGGCCTAACATGTTTCCATGGCGACGGACTCCCACAGTATCATTCTTACTGGCCACCTACTGTTTCACCAGAGGGATGGGCTATAAGATGGCCTGTTCCATCCCGGTGAAATTTAGCCTTAAAAAAATTTGATGAAATTTCTCTTTAAAATAAAAATCCAAGAGGCCAGATAGATGCTTGGGCATCTGCTGCTGAGAACGGACGGGGACCTACAGTCTCCCCGATGAAAGTGGGGACAGTAGCTACTGTTTATCGAGCCCTTCCTCAAATGAGCTAGGGCTTCTCCCTGAGCACAGGGCTTGAGCTCTGTTTTCAGACGATACAGGACTCTTGTGAGGCAGGCGCTGTGGTCCCCATGTTACGGAGAGAGAAACAGGCTCACAAAGTAAGTAACTTGGTAAAAGTCCCTCAGACAATGCATTTCAAGAGCTGGGATTCCAACCCAGGCGTCTTTGACTCAGGACCTGAGCTTGTAGCCACCAAGCCGTCCTGCCTTGTTAGGGAAGAAGGAAATGGGGGGTGGGGTGGGAAGGGCAGGTCCCCCCTGGGCCTTGGACCAGTGGCCAGCTGCCCCAGAAGCGAATGAGGCTGCACCCAGAAAGAAGATGGCCGCCAGTGGGCCTGGCCTCCGCCCCTGAAGCGGCACAAAGGGTCCCTTTGAAGGGCGAGTCCATAGCACCCCCCTACCCTGCTCCCCAGCCAAGCGTCCAGGGGGCTGGCGGGCATTTCTGGCTTGGTTTTCTGGCCTGAGCTGGGAGGAGTGGTCTGACATTCTTTCCTTGAGCAGCTCACTCTCTGTCAGAATGTGTTGCCTCTAGACTGAGGTGGTGGTGAAACTCCTTTGTGACCTGGGAGCCTACATGCCACCAAGTCTCTTCCTGAACAACCATCCTTGGAAAATGTATTGATTCCCGCCCCCCCCTTCCCTGCTCTTGCACTTTGGATGAACCTTGTTTTCGAAGAACAGTAGAAGGTAATTTTCCTGGGCTTGCCAGCTGGCCCGTAATTGAGCAATTCCAATAACACCCACTGTAAAGTCTAATCGAAGTAAACAGGAAAATATGATTTACAATCTGGACGGCAAGTAAATACCAGGGTGCAATTAATTTTTACACAGAGCAGCAGATTCTGAAACATTTTCCTGCACGGAGCAGTTTGTTGCTAATTACAGATTAGGAGCTGCCCTTTTCTGGTATTTTTCGTTGTTATTTTTTACTTTGTGACGGTGATCTTCAGGTTCCTTGCATCCATGTGACTTTCTCTGAAGGTGTGACCACAGAGGGGTGGGCTGGGGAAATAGGATCCGAGAAAGTAACGTGTAGGGAGCGAGTTCTCTAGCCTGAGCCAAGGCCTGGTTCTCAGCATTTGCTTGGGGGGTGACGCGGGAGGAGGCGCTGGTGGGCTGTGCAGAATGGCGCCACGAGGGGTCCTGTCACTGCTGGCAGCTCTGGGTGGCGTGGGCAGGCCCTGTGAAGGCTGTGACTTGCTTCGGCTCAGTCTGCAGAAGGAGGCAACACCGGGGGCCTTGCAAATGTGTGTTTTGAAACATGGCGCTTCCAACAGTGGGAAATATGTGCCTTTAAATGGACCTCCCGCCCCCCGGCGACTCTTCCAGTAGCTCATAATTCGGTGTTCATAATTCGGTGGAGGACAGCAGCCACCTTGCTGCCTGAGGCCGCCTGAGGGCCTCAGTTTTGACTGTGGGGTTGGAGCCAGTCTGACCCTCAGCCTCGGGCATATACCAAAGCTGTCTGTTAAGCCAGCCAGGTTTAAGATGCCATGTGACTTGAGTACACTCTGGGGACAGCAGATTGTGACCAACCCAGACCCTGAGCTAGGTCTTAAAGGTGCCATGCGGCTGAACGGAGACCCACTGCTGTACCCACTAGAGCGTGGGCTTTAGGGTTGCCCCAAGGCCAGCATGGGGGATCCTGAGAAGGGGATCCTGGCCTTTGTAGCCATATGCCTGTCCTTCAGCAGCGAGGCAGTTCCGTTTCCGAGCGGGGTCCCAGCATCGGGGTGTGCGGCCGGTTCTCTCGGGGACCTGGTCTTCCCATGTCCTGAATCCCTTGCCTTTTTTTGTTGTCTTCTCAGGGAGTTAAGTGCATGCAGCCATTTCCTGGAGGAGCCCTTCCCCAAGCGTGAGCAGCCGATCGGGAACTGCTCCTGCTGATGCCAGGCCACCTCAGCCCTGGGAGGTGCCCAGCAGGCCACCTGTGCCCAAGTCCGCCCAACTGAAGATGGCTCGTGGCCGCCCTGGGATGGAGCCCAGCGCCTGAGGTCCTTACCATGGTGATGATCCTAAGTAAAAGCCTCGACAACCAGGGAGCCGACGCCATAGCGTGCAGGACCTTGAACCCTGAGCTGGTAAGGACCTAGTGGGCCTCATTTCCCTGATGACCTCTTCTGAGGCCTGCTGTCTAGGTGGGGCTGTGGACTGCACGTGTGGGCTTAGCAGACTGAGTCCAGAGTGCCCAGGGCAGAGCCCTGGGAGATGCGGCAGGTTGGGGCAGTGGGCCGAGGTGACCCAGAGCCCGGCGGCATGCTTGCGAGAAGTAGCTGGCGGAGGGCCCCTGACATGCGAGGTGGGAAGGCCGGCACCCTGGTGGAGAATACCAAGCGGGGCTCTGCCGCCCTGCCGGGCTGAGACTGACATACCTTGTGGCCTCCGCCCGGTAAGGGGCGGCAGTTTCCCCGCAGGGAGGTGGTGCCCGAGTGGGGGTGAGATTAGGCCGCCCTTCAGAAGGCTGGTGCGGAGCGAGAGCGGCTGCCTCAGGAAAGTCAAGGGTGGGAGACGAGCGAGAAAGAAGGGGCGGTCCAGCGGCCAAGGTGGTGGGCCTTGGCGACAGCTGCCCTCCAATGCCTTCTCCCAAAGTTGTCCTATGACCAAGTGGCCTGATGGGGTGGGCCAGAGAGGCGGACTGGCCTTCTCAGACTGAGAACAGGGTAGTCCCTTAACCTTCCAGACCTCATTCCTCAGAAGTGAGTGGGGGGCGGGAAGGGTCCCACTCTGACAAAAATAAACCTGAGGAGGAGTTTTGCAGACAGCTAAGAATCCAGGGCTCTGCCACATTGCCTGGCACCCTTCCTAGTGAGCCCCTCCTGAGAGCCCACCCTAGCCCCCTTGTGGGCTCCCTCCCCAAGCTCACAGCGGCAGTCAGGCGAGAGCAGATGGGCCAGGCTGGGTCTCCAACCCTTGTAGGAGGGCGGGAGAGCCATCGAGACCTGAGGCCTTTATGTACCACTGCGCATGTGCCGGACACTGGGCTCGCAGAATTCCACAAGCAGAGATGGGTCAGGTCTCTGCCCATCCTGGCTTCCTTTCCAGTTTGCCCTGAATATGTATCTGGAAATATATTTGATTCCCACTCGCCATCCTCACTGCTGCCGCTCTGGTCCCACCTGCTGCCCTCTCTCATCTGGGAATGTGGTGTAACGGTCTCCTGCTGTTGGCTGCTTGGTCTGTTCTCTACCAGCAGCCAGAGGGACCACAAGACAGGTGCATCTCTCCTCGGCTCCGGCCTTCTGCTGGCTTCCCATCTCCCACCTAGCAAACGCCAAAGCCCTTACCAGGAGGCCCAAGGCCCATGAACTGTGGCTGTCTGTGACCACGCTGCTCTTTCTCTGCTCTCACCCTGCTCCCTTCACTCTGCTCAAGCCACACTCAATCAATGTGTCAAGCACGAGCCCGTCTCAGGGCCTTTGCACTTCTGTGGCCTGGACCGCTCCCCGCCAGCAGGACTCCTTCCCTCCCTCTTCTTTGCTCACTCAGCCTGAAATCGAGCTCTGCTCCAACCACCCTCTGCCCAGCACTTGCCTGCCCTTCCCCTTCTCAGCGCCTGTCACTTTCTGATGTTTCGATCTTGTTTGTTGAATGACTGCTCTGAAATGCGAGCTGCATAAAGGCAAGGAATTTTGTTTCTTTTGCTTGTTGCTGAGTGCCCAGGGCCCGAAACCGGGGCCTGGGACAGGGTGGGTGCTCTGGGATGTTTGTAGAGGGAATGGACGCGGATTCCTGCCGCCCACCCCCTCACTGCTTTAGTTCCTCTCCGGCTGCTGCCCAGGTTCACAGCCAAGGGTACGGGAAGAGCCGCTCTGCTTTCTGCTGTGTGGGTGGGGGCGCGGGGCGGGGGGGTGCTTTCCTGCCAAGATCTGAAGAATACACTGGGAGGACTGTTGGCCAGAAGGGAACGACCTCTGGGGTGAGGGCCCTCCAGAGGTCCCAAGGGAGGGTCCCTGGCCACTTCCAGCTGTGCTGCTGGCTTCAGCGGATGCCGCAGAACCTGGTCCCCTCACGGGGCCCGCCTGGCTGGGGCTCACCGTGCGGCTGGTCCTGGGGCACGTGGGCCCCAGTTCCGCTGAGCTCCATGGCCGGAGCACCTGCCTGCCAACGCGGGGCCTCGCAGCCCTCGCCGGGGAAGGGAAACTCATCTCCGAAGAGTCTAGGGAGGCCGACTTCCAGTCCGGCCATGCACAGGGAGCAGCCCAGAACAACCCCAGATCATCTCGGTCCAGTGCTGACGTCCGTGAGGCGGAAGGGAGGGTGAAGGCACGTTAGAATGCGCCCTCCCCTGCCGGCAAGGTTGGGGGGGAGCGGACGGGGCTCTGCTTCAGCTTCCTAAACTGGCAACGCCATCCTCGTGTAAATACCATCAAGATAACAACAGGAACATGGAAAAGCATTTCTCTTTGTTTTCTAATCAGCCTAAGAAGATAACAGACAGGGGGGGCGGTGGGCTTCATATTAAAAAGAAAACATGAGTCACAGGCCACTTTGGAATTAGGGAAGCAGGCCCCAGAGGCACCCGAGCGAGAGAGAAGGTCTCAAACTTCGGGTGAAAGTCACCTGGGGGCCTCCCAGTGCCCTTGGACACACTGGGCAAGGAAGCCTGTAGCCCCTCCCTCCTTGCCCTCCAAGGTCTCTTGTTCTTTTTCTAAAAACGAAATGCTGGTGACAAGTGACTGGTCTTGTTCCCAAGAGAGATGTAGGAAAACAGAAAAAAGGACTGACAAGTGCCCAGCGTTTTGCCTTTCCCGGCACCTGGCCCTGGAGAGAGAGAGGGCTAAGGGCCCCGCCTGGCCCCAGCCTGGGCCCAGCTTACACAATGCACAGCAGTGAAGACTGCTCAGTTCCCTTTACCACCCCCCCAACCCCCCCCCCCGCCCGCTCTGCTGGTCGCTTTCCTCTGCCGAGTGGGCTCTTCCTCCTAGTGTTCTAACATTAGCTGCTGCTGCTGGAAGGCAGCCCAGACGGTTGACCTCGGGAGCAGTGTTCCCCAGCCCCTTCCCACACGCCCACGCTCAGCCTGTGGCCTGTTCTCCCAGGCCAGAGTGACCGTCTTCCCCGGCCGGGCCTGCCTCCTCTCCCTGGCCGGTGTCTCAGCTCTCTCTCAAGTCTGGAGTCTGTCTTGGAGGAGAGGGTGGAATGTGGCTGTAGGCGGCCTTGCTCTCCCCAGCCTTGAGGTATTTCCCACAGGAGGCGACACCGTGTCGGGGAGCCGGTCCTTCCCTTCGTTCTTGTCAGGTTAGGAGGCCCGGGCTGTGATCTGCCCAGTGGGGAGAGTCCGTGGCCATGTCAGGCCTCGCAACTGCCTGGGGTGGAGGGTCTTCATGTTCGCAGCTCCCCAGAG
Source organism: Mustela putorius furo (assembly GCF_011764305.1). Lineage (NCBI taxonomy): Eukaryota > Metazoa > Chordata > Mammalia > Carnivora > Mustelidae > Mustela > Mustela putorius. The sequence continues at coordinate 7,175,490 of NW_025422057.1, forward strand.
CTGACACTGGGCTCACTGGCCCCAGCCAGCCTCACTGGTGGGCCCAGGCTGGCCGGAAGTCAGACCCCAGAGGTGCACAGATGTCTGGGACAGTCTGAAGCCTCTTGCCTGCACAGGCTGGGCCTTGGCCAACCCTGAAGTCCGGGGAGCCCAGGGAGCCCGGGCCGCTGCTCCATCCCTGTCAGCGAGTCTGAGAACCTCTCTCTACAAGGCCGCTCATCCCTTCTCGGCTTCTCTTGTCCTGGTCAGGCCTGGCTCTGTCTTCTGCTTTCCACTGCCATGGTCATGCTGTGTTCCTTTTTGGAGGCCGGGGTGTTCTTGCTTGTTCCGCTCGAGGGCATGAGTAGGAGCCTGCCTGTGTCGCCTTGTGGTTCCCCTTAACAGTGTTGTGGGGAAATGGTGACTTGACGGCTTTGGTCAGGAATCTGCGAGCAAAGCTCTGAAGAAGCGCGACGAAGGCCAGAGAAGAGCTGCATCACGTTCCGTCCGAGCTAGCTCCTCATTAAGACTTCAGACTGGACTCTGGCTTTATCTAAGTCAGGCCTTCTTTCGTCAGTCAGACAGATGGCCCCTGAAGCCCCGGTGGGATGTCCAGCTTTTGCTCTCCCTGTGGAGGGTCTGATTCCAAAGCCTTCCCTTGTGCTCTGAGGACTCTCACAGAGGCCCGGCTGGGGCGGGCTGGAGAAGAGGTGCGTCGCGGTGGGAGAAGCGTCACGGGGAGCTGTGCTCCTTGTGCTCTTCCTGCCAGCCCCAGCCGAGGCCTGGGTGCCAACTCCGGTGCGCGCGGTGAGTGTCGTGGGAGCCCGAGGCTGGAGTCCCCACAGCCTGCTAGGCCTCGGGCCGGCCCGTCCTCCTGCAGTGATGCGGAGGGTGTGAAGTTTGGGAAGGCCACTTGCAGACTGGTACAGACCAGTCTGGGTCTGTTTTGTCACAGTCTGGGCATACCGGGGATGAATTGGCTCGGGCCAGCCTGGAGCCCAGAGGGGACCTTGATGTTGGGCTCAGAGAAACCCGACAGCAGCCAGCGTATGCCTGCGCCTGACATCTTGGGAAGCTGTCAGGAGAGCTGGCGAGGGGGGGCCCCAGAAAGGTCAGGGACAGGGCAGCTCGGAGGGTTTTGGAAGCAGGTGCTCGAGGCAGGCTGGGGGACCCCCACTGGGTAAAGCAGCCCCCTCACTTCTTCAGTCTAGGCTCAGAGCCCCAGAGCCAAGAGGACCTGGTCGGCCACGCCAGCGTCCCGTGCCCGTCTCTCGTCAGCAGAGATGGAGGCGTCGTCCCGCTGAGAAGCTGTGCGGTGCGGAGGGAGGAGTCCCAGTGTAGGAGTTGGTGCTGAGGACAGTAGGAGGTCACCCACTTTCACGTGCTCCATGAGAGAGTGGGGATGGAGCTCACTGAGAACAGGGGACGCGGAGGTGTTCCTTCACGTCGTGAGATCTGAGTGTGAGTGATTGCTGCCCTCTTACTCCCCAGCTGTCCGGCGGGTGCTCTCTCCCCTTCTCCACCGAGTTTTGACTTGGCATGAGCCCATCGATTTGGGGAGGTGGCAAGTTCTGCCCAGTGAAAGTCTGTTTCCATTGGCCCTGCATTTGCTGGGTGAGTGGCGGCAGGAGCTAGATAAGCGTGGGCAGACAGGTGGCCATCGCTGTCGGTCACCAGATAGTCACGTGGTGCCTAGTCTGTGTTGGGACAAGATGGCAGCCTTAAGAAGCTTCATTCTCAGGGGCAGAGAATAAGCACAGAAGCAAAGGAACGGACGCAGGCGGTGCGGACACTAAGAGGAGAGTGTGGGTGGGGAGGGTGCCCTTTGGCTGGGATGGTCAGGGAAGGTGGCCTGGTGAGGAGCTGGTCATGGAGAGACCTGAGGTGGCAGCACTGCACATGTCTCCTGTGCCCAGGCTTGGCTCTCACGGGCCGGGTGGCTGTGGGGGGAGGGGTAGCCGGGTTCTGTTCTGGTGGCTGTGGGACGTCACGGGAGCAGAAGAGCAACTTCAGCTGCCTCTGGGTTCTGGGTGGAGAATGAAGGTGGGCCCAGGACACAGGCCCCGGGACCAGCTAGAAGGCTGGTTCGGTCTCCTCGTGGAGGGTGGTGGCTCGGAGCAGGGCTTTGGGGGGCAGTGAGAAGCACTCCCATTTCAAGTGTGAGTCCTCCAGCCTGGGAAATGAACGGTCTGCAACCAACAGGGCCTGATCCTTGCTGAGGGAATGAATGCATGAGCCAGGAGAGCCTCGGAGTCCCTGTGGCTCGGCCCGGTGCTCCCCTCTGTAGGCCCAGACCCCAGCCTCTCTGGTGCCCACACAGGTGTCCGCAGTCCCTGGGAGGGCCCGGATCTGGAGGGCCCCACCTTGCCCCTCTGTCTGGAGCACACCGGCTTTGTGGAAGGACAGGTCAGCGGGCTGGTTCCCTGGCTCACTTCCTATTGTCTGTAAACCCCAAGCCCTCCTCGGTGGGCCTGCGTGCCAATGCTGCAGACAGCTGGCTCCGGGATCCTTGCTGTCTTCTGCTTTCCCCGGCCCGATCTGGGTTTGGGTTTCTGTGGGCCACTGGCCTTGGCTCACTTGGCCACCTGCCCCCTCGACCCAAGTGTGGGCTGGGGACTCTGGTTCCCCAGCGGGTATTTGCTTGGCGCCAAGGTGCTCTCGCAGTGAGAGTTGTCTCCCTTGGCTGCCAAGGACCCTGGCCTTGGCAGAGCCCGACTCATGACTCTGCACCATCCCCCTGGAAGCAGAGCCTGCCTGGCGTCCACGGGCTGTGTGCTTGGTTGTTTGGGGCTACGTGGCGTGGAGGTAGGCTCTCAAGTCATTGTCACCCATTCTCCATTTGGTGGCTTGGCTGTGGGCTTTCTGTGAGGATCCCGCTGTGTCAACCACGTCAGTTGGGAGGGAGGCAGACGCAGCCGTCTTTCACTTTTTCCAAATAATTCCCCGGATGACTGTGAGTGGGATGGTTCAGTCCAGGAGGACAGCCTGTCTTGAAAACACAATGAGTATTTGAAGCTGAGGAGGGCACCAGAGCAGGCCCGCCCCGGCGCCTTGTTGCTTGTAGGCGTCTTCTGGTCCTTGAGAGGAAGCCAGGGCTGACCTCTTGCACCCCAGCACCCTGGCCTGGGCCGTCTCCTCTCTGGTCCCACACTCCCTGTAGTGTAATGGTTTGTGGGACTGTGTCCTCCGTGAACTGTGAGCTTCCTGAGGGCCCAAGCAGGCCTCCTTCACCTCTGTGTCCCAGGCTGGGCAGGAAGGACCCTTAGCAACGAGGCTGGTGAGCACATGGCTGACCAAGAGCAAAGGTCTCTGAATCAGGGAGCTGGGGACAGGCACTCGCCACCCTTTTATCTGGGAGGGCCGGGCGTTCCTAGTCACCTCCGCGCTTCTCCTTCCAGGCCCCAAAGCTCCAGGGCCTGGGTTCCCACCCACTTCTCAGACAGGATGCCCGCGTGTCCCTGGTATTTGGGGCTCCTCTCAGAAGTCGGAGTTCTCTTGGACAGGCTGACTCCTCTGGGACAGAGAGCTGCTTCCCCCGTCATGGGCTCAAGCCGTGGTGCAGCCCGCATGTGAATAATCACCAGTACTTAGGAGTGGGCGAAGGAAGGAAAGAGGGAATGAGTCTTAGGAACACTCGAGACAGACCTTTCTTCCTAGAGCCCCAGTGGGCACCGTCTCCGCCTCACTAGAGGTCAGAACAGGCCACCTGACCCATGCCTCAACTAGCGCAGGGGAGCCCAGAATGTTCTCTGTGCTCAGGTTACTGTGTAGCCATGGAGCAGTGCCTAGTCTTGGAGCCTAGGACCCAACTGGCCTGTCCCTTTCCCAGTGGCCGTAGCATTTTGTGAGGCTCGGTGTGGGCCTTGAGGGGAGGCATGGGATCTTTATGGTGGGAAGGGGAGCCATTGTAATACGGCGCCAAGGAGTTCAAAACCCTAGCTCTCTGCTGCAACCAGACATAACCTCTGAGTTTCTGTTCCAGTTCAGGGAGAGTGCCTGGGGGGCCTCCTTGTTGCAGCAAAGCAGCTTTGCACGGTGCAGGGCCCCCCGCTTGCGCTCTAACTGGTGCTTCTGTGGAGAGGATGAGTTGCTGTTCTCCTGGTGTCTCCGGGGAGGGAGGGAGCTGGGGTGGCAGACGTGCCTCTGCTTCTCCCTGGGGGCTCCTCCTGTCACCAAGAGGCCCCCTCTTCTCCCAGCCTGCGCTGTGGGGTGGCCTCTCTACAACCCAGCTCGGTGACCGTGTGCATCACACCTCCTCCCGCACCCTCCTCCCCAGCACTCACATGGAAAAATCCCCAAGTGTCAGAAGTCGTGGCGCTTTCTTGTGTGTGTTTTGAAGCTATTAACTTGATGAACTCCATAACTCACTGGAGACTTTGGACGGAGAGCCCAGGTCTAATTATGGGCAGATGTTGCCTCTTAGAATGCTTTTTTCTCCTTTCCCTAATCTGACGTTGGCAGAAGGCAGTTACCCCTTTAATTGTGACTTTAGCGAGGGATCAGTGCAGGGTCATGTACAAACGTGCTTCTTATGACTTGAAGAGTGAATAGCTTTTCTGGTTGTTTTCAGCACACGCCAAAGAAGATGAGTCAAGGACCGACACTTTTCTCTTGTGGAATTATGGGTGAGTAACCAAGGTGGCTGTGGAGAGTCATTCTCTGGTCCTTGCACCAGGGCCTGAGTCCCCCAGGTGAGATGCTGGAAGCCCTTTCTGGACACAGGCACACACAGCAGCCATGGGGTCTCTTCTCTGTGCTTGAGCAGTCTCGGGCCCGGCCGTGCCAGAATGGCACCCGGGCTGTGGGGCTCAGGGAGCCGGTGGGCCCTGGGGTGTGGCTTACAGCTGTCATCTCCAACCATAACGTTGAGAGTTTCTGTCTGGTTATTAAGGTAATCATGTTCACTTTGATACATTGGGACGACGTACCATAGTGTAAAGTATAAAATAAAAATCTCTTCTAGTCCCAGTACCCGGTGAGAACGCCTGCTAATATTTTGGTGTATTTTTAATGTTCTTTGAATTTCTTACATGGCCAAGTCCACAATGAATGAGCGATTGTATAAAATTATATACAAAAAACTTTTTGTCTTCTGGTTTCACTTAGTAGTCCTTACTCCCATTTCCCCCAGCGCGGTAGCGTTGGCCCCTCCGTATGGTTTAATGAGTGTGTAGTAACACACTAGGTATCAGCGGGTGCTGACCGATGCCACTGTCTTTTGTTTGTTGAGAGGAATGGCCGTGTTCTGTTCGCCATTGTGATGAACAGTGACTACACGTCTAAGTCTTTGTCTTTTGTCGGCCTTCTGGATTATTCCGTAGGAGTTCCCGGGAGTGGCTTACAGAGGCCGGGGGCAGGGACATTTTGAAGGCTCTTGCTTCATATTGTTGACCTGCTTTCCAGAAGGGTTGTCTCAGTCTCCGGTGCCCATGCAGGTGTGAATTACTCTTTCTCCTAAGGGGGAGGCTGAGATGACTGTATTGATTATGTTGATTTTTCTGAGCTCCAGATGATCGGGCACTATCTCTCCTTCCACTGTCTCCCCATGGCTCCCGCCCACCATGGGGACACCCTGCTGCACGAGTTTCTGGAATGTTTGTACCGAGGCAGCAACCAAGTTCCCGTGGTGGGTGACTGCTGTAGGCCTTCCGATCCCAGGCCTGTCTTCACAGGACTGTCAGGTCTTCCTGCCTCTTTTCTCAGCCTTTGACTCTGTGTGCAGTGTTTTCTTTGTCTTCTTGAGACTGTCTGGTAGACGGGGTGGTGATGGCAGAGGGGTTGCTGGGTGTGTCGCAGTAAGCACCAGGCTCCTTCCTCACGACGCTGTCTCTGGGACGCTGCAGCAATTCTGCTGTGGGGCCGCTGAGGCCGCCCCATTCGCATAGGGGGACACCAAGAGCTCGTGAAGCGACTCCCCACCAAGCTGCCTTGGCAGAGTTGGGCCCAGGTTGGGGGAGAACAAAGATGGTTTGCTTCTTAGTCCCAAGCCACAGCTTGGTGGGAGAGCCCCAGGTGGTCGGTCCTCTTGATGCTGCCCCCCAGAGGACGTGGAAATAGCGAGATCCCCTGGCCTTGGTTCCCCCACCACGACACACTTCTGAAGCCTGTCCCCACATGGGGCTTGACTGAGCCCCTCTGGTGGTTAACGGCTTTCAACAAACCCTCAGCGACTTAGCCACGTGGCTCAGAGGCTTGCCTCACTGCCTGCTTCATGGGCTGGGCTCGGTTTTGTGGTGGCGAGACTGCCTTTGTCCCGCCAGGAAGCAGAGGGAGGCTCCTGGGCACACTCAGCCCCTCGGGCCAGCCCGGACTTCAGCTCCGTACCCTGGTGGTGGAGGCGCCGGAGGTGCCGGGCTTCATTTCAAGGCTGCCTGATGTACGCTGGCCCCAGGGCACGGCCAGGGAGCAGGGGAGCGGCCCCGGGCGGTGGGGGGTCTGCCGAGCCCTGTCGCCTGCCTCCTCGGCTGTTCTCTTCTGTTGGCCAGCCCCTCCTTGATCTGGGGAGACCCTTGCCCCTTTGACATATGCTTTTCGTTCCCCAGGGTTCATTTTGGCGGGTTGTTCCTGTAGGTGTTTATTGAAGATCTACTATGTTGTCAGGCACTTGGCCCAGAGGGGAGAAAGTCAGCCCCTGCACTCAAGAGGGCTTCTGTCTAGTGGAGCCGAGAGAGCGAGAAACAGAATTCCCTGTGGATTGGGGTCCTCAGAGCTGAGGGCAGATCAGCCTTCCTGAACCCCAGTCTCCTCCTCTTGCAGATTGTAGTTTCTGGTAGGATTTAAAGAGACAGCAGCACACAGAAGGCACCAGCTCAGTCCCTTCCCAGGCCTTTGTGCTGGTGGAAGCTCTGGGGACTGCTCTGGCCATTTTACCCTGCGCATCGAGGTGTGGCCCCACCTGCACCGTGAATGGGAGGGCGTCCGAGGCAGTGAGGTCTCACCTTCCGCTTGCCTGCTTTTTAATGGCCCTGGGAGGGTCTAGCTGGACTTTTCAAGAGGCTTTTGAGCCTTTCCAGGACTGGGCGATACTCAGCCAAGACAAAATGTCCCAATACTATAATCACCAACCCCCGTCTGTCTCCCGGAGATAATGAACTCATGTTCTGGCCCCGATTGGTGGAATTCTCCCGTGATTGCTGGGGGCAGGTTGGCCCCATGACTGAGGGCGTTTCCCTCCCAAGCGCCCACTGCAAGGGTCCTAGCTGGAAGTCAGGGCAAGTTTGAGTTCCCTGAGCATTCTGAAGAGAATCCAGGCAAGCGCATTGGAGTGGGGAGTGTAGCGGCCTGTTTGCTTCCTCTTAAAAAGCCACCCTTCCCAGGAGCCCAGCCTCCCCTACCCTAAGTTCGGGAACTTGATAGAAAGAAGCAGTTTAATGCCTTCCCAGAGTAGGGGAGAGAACAAAGCCAGGATGAGGGGTGAATGGCAGAAACAGGGCACAGTGGGGCCCGGCCACCGCCCAGCCTGCTCTGTACCAGGGCCCAGCACTCCTTATTAGGTTGTGAGCCCAGCCCGGTCCCTGAAGGGCTCTTTGTAGCAGAGACAGTGTTTGCCTCTCGGTTTCCTTTCTCCCCTCCCGTAGCATCCCGAGAACGCTTTCTGTGCGGAGCGGTGATTTCCTCTGCAAGTGGCTTCTTTGGGGAAGGGCCACGTACATGGCTGGTTCCTGTGTTCTTAACACGGGAAGCCTCGGTCAGGTGGCAGCTTCAGGGCCGTGGCCTGTCCCCGGTCAGCTGGCCTGGCAGGCGGGCCAGCGCTTGCTGCTGGCCGTGATCTCTAGTAGGTAGGGAAGGGGGCGTGGCCGCACCTGACAGAAGCGCTCTGCGCTGGGAGAGGCAGGGGCTCCCCCCTCCCAGGTCAACAGTCACTCGCCCTGCACGACGCTTCTTTGCGCTGACCCAGTGGCACACGTGTGTCAGTTTAATCTTTTTTGGTGAAGCAGGGCAAGCGGGGTGAGAGCACGCTCCGCTCACCACCCTTGGCTAATTGCACCCATTAAATGAGTTCCGTATCGCGGGGACAATGGACACTACACATTCCATTTTCTTCACCACTCAGGCGAGGAGAGACCTGGAAATCAAATACTATGTGAGGAGGCAAATGCGATACCAATTATTGCAGAAGGGCCACTAGGAAAAGTCGTGTAAATACAAGTCAATGAACAGAGAACAAAACAATTCATATGCTAAAAAAAAATTGCATGGAAACCCATAATTACTTTAGGAGTTATGGTAATAAATTATTTATTAATGTAAATTATTTCACAGGCAGAGAACATAGAGAAACTTGAGCAGAAGGATCATGCATTATGTATAAAAGGGAATTGTAAAAATATTATAGCTGTCCTGCTTGTGCTGCGCTGGTTCAGGTTTGTCAGCATTTTAATTACAAGCCCGTACTTTCTGTGTTTAATTACTTGGCTGTTAAATTCTGCTCTGTACATGAAAGGGTTGTTCCCGGGGGCACTCTCTGTATTAATTTCTACAGGGTAAACCAGTTGGCCGTGTTGGGCTATGCAGGACGGAAAGATTTCACTTTGAGATTTCATAGCTTTTGGTCTTTTCACTCTGTCACTTGTTGAAAGTGGAATGCAACGGCCCCTCGTATGAGAAAGCTGGCATTCGGAGGTGGGACATTTTCGGTTTCTTAGAGCGGGCATGTGACCGAGGCTGAAGGGACAGTCACAGCAGCCGCTGAGCTGCCCAGGCCAGTTTCTGGTCTCCGCTGCTGCTTCCGTCTCTCGGGGCTAGCCATTTGGAATATGACCATTGGACCAGAGCCTCCTGTAAGGAACAGGTTAGTAACTGAAATTGGCAAAAGAGAGCTTTGTTTTCATTTTTAAAAGTACATCCCTATAGAGGCATGCAGAAGAATGATTTTTTTTAAATTTACTTTTTATTTTTTATTTATTTTTATTTATCGTGGGCATATGTGTGATTTTTTAGTCCCTAAGGTAGTTTAAGGTTTGTCTACAGAGAGTGCTCTAAATGACCCCTCGCACCGTGCATTGGTTTCTGACAGTGTTTCTGGAATAAAATACAGGCTGGAAGTAGGTGCAAAGTGTAGTTGGCACAGGATGGCTGTTTACAGTGTCAAGTGAAAAGGGAGCCTCCCGGGCTGCCTTCTCAGCCAGGCTGGCCTGCCTTGGGGTGCGGAGGGGTCCCAGTGGTGCCAGAGGGAGGGGAATGAATGACAACTGCCGGACTGACTTCGGGAACCACCCAACACGGTGCATTGCCAGGTGGAGAGGGGCAGCCTGGCCCCACTGCAGGAGCGTGGCCTTGGGACCGCAGACTGTGCTGTTGGTGGGTGCTGTGGCCCTGGGTGAGGTGTGACGCTCTTCTGAAGCTCGGGCTCCCCACTCATGTGACCGGGTTCACCGCGATGCCCCACGGTTGAGTAGCGTGCGTGTGACGTATGCTGTCTGCCGCCTCAGCAAGGAGCCCGGCAGGGCGTTGGTTAATCACCAGTTAAGACGCGTTTCTCGGCAGTTTCCTGACCCGTTCTCCCGGCTGCTGGCTCTCTCCTCAGCTCTGCTGCGTGTTCATCTCGGAGATGAATTGCAGGCACGTACCCATTTCTGATGCTCCGCATGTACCCACAGCCAGGACGGGGGTGCCAAAGAGGGTGGGCAAAAGTGACCTTTCTGGCCCCTCACAGCTCTGTTGTCCATTGGGGGTACCGGCCCCCTCCACATTCCTGGATGCCCCCGGGGTCAGGGTGGGCACCCTGCCTCATACAGGGGGGGGCGACTGAGGCCCAGGTTCCTAATGGTGAGTCTGGTGTGTTTTTTACCCCTCTATTCTGTCTATTGGGAGATCCCACCACGTCTCTTTTTGTAAGAACAGCAGCTTGCCAGAAGCTCTGGCAGCTGCCATGGGCCACCCCTACCCAGCTGGTGAAGGCAGGGTCCTGGTTACCACTCGGAAGGTTAGCAGCCTCTCAGCCTCCAAGGCAGGCTCCTTGCTTCCTGGATGGGGCTGGTAGCGTGTCCTCTCCTCTCCAGTCATCCTCATGCCCTGTCCTTGCACCTTAGCCGAGGAGCTTGGTGTCCTGTGTCCCTGTCCCTGAAGCAAGGACGCAGCTGACATTTTATGGTTCATCGCTATCGAGAGGCACCACCGGAGGCGAGGCCTGCTCAGGCAAAGCCTGAGAACCTTTTCTTCCTGACATAGCTTTGAACTCTCTGTTCTGATGACACAGGGAAAGAGGCACTCCAGGGGGCCAGGGGCTCTGAAGTTCATTTAAAAATCAGTGACCCCCGGTGGGATAGCGCAGGTCATTGTCCTTCATGGTTTTCCGTGTTCTTTTTTGTAAGATTGGCTTCGTAAAGCCGCCTTCAGAAAGATCTCTTTCCATTTCCCACTGAAAGGGCTAGGGAGCTTCTACCCTAACAGCGAGCATAGAGTCTGCAGTCCTGAGGCCGAGTTAGCACTAGCCAACCCACAGGGCGGGGGAGAGAGAGAGAGTCATCATCAGCCCAAGTAGATAGGTGTGAAGTCCAAGAATGAGTCAGCCGGTCTTGATGGGGCTGGAGGCTCGAGACCCAGGCTGAGAGGCTGCAGGAGTCCAACTTCTCCGGTCTTTGCTTCAGGTGCTTGGCCTTTTCTAGAAACCACATTCTGCTGTGGTTCTGTCACCATAAGGTGGCCTGTAACACACAGCACACAGATGTCCAGGGCTGTAAGTCTCCTGGCTTTTGAACAGAAGAAGGCTGCGGTCCCCTAAGAATCTGGGCCCCTGGGAATCTCCCTTCAAGTTTAAGGGTAGGAATGGAAACAAGAACATTTGAAGTCAGAGGCTATTTGTGCTTCTCCGAGTGTTTTCTTTCTTTGAGCTCTAGATCTGTGTACTCAGCAGCCTTCTGAACTTCCCCAGTCCGGGGGCGGCAGGATGGGTGCCTTGTGAGCAAGGCTGGGGATCAGGGGTTTTGTTCCCACGCGTGTGAGCGTTGGCTTCTCCCATGCCTCCCAAGCTGGTGTGAGTCTCCAGAGACCTCAGGCTCAGATGTCAAACCTCACGTTGTGGAACCTGGGAGGTCACCTAGTCGGGCCGTCTGTGAGAGACCTGGATGGTTGGTATGCTTTTGTATGAGTTTGCGTGGTTTCTCTTCCTGTCTCGAGGTAGAGCTTTGTGGGTGCTTACCACACACACACACACACACACACACACACACACACCTGTGAAGAATCTCAGTCTTGTGAAGATAGGCTCCCCGGGGAATGGAGCAACAGGAGAGGACAGGGGACTGCCCGGAGGGGGTGTGGCTGGGGCTGGCGCGCGCAGGCTGTGGGCCATCATGCTGGGTGTCCTAGGAGGAAGGAGGGAGCCTCAGACTCTTCCCCTGGCTTCCCAGGCCTCTTCGCGTGGCTCTCCACCAAGAAGGTGCTGGGCAGCTTGGGCCCCCGCCCCCTTCTGTGAGAACGGGCCCTCCAGGGATGTGAAGGGTTAAAAGGTTCCTTCTCGGGGCACCTGGGTGGCTCAGTGGGTTAAGCCGCTGCCTTCGGCTCAGGTCATGATCCCAGGGTCCTGGGATCGAGTCCCACATTGGGCTCTCTGCTCAGCGGGGAGCCTGCTTCCCTCTCTCTCTCTGCCTGCCTCTCTGTCTACTTGTGATCTCTCTCTGTCAAATAAATAAATAAAATCTTTAAAAAAAAAAAAAGGTTCCTTCTCTGTCGTTCTGCTTCTTATTACCGGCTGGAAACAAAACAGACACCAAAGCACCAACTTCTGATGGTGGTCTGAATCCAAGTTTGTAGAAACTGGAAGGGTCACGCCTTCAGGGGCGTCCTGGGTGTGGCTGGATGGTTTGAGTGAGAGCCCCCCCACTCCCCTACCCCCGACAGAGGCGTGAGAACCCCAGCGCTGGGGCAGCCTGCAGGAGCAGTTCTCCATACCTTTGAGTTCAAAGAGCCCGAGGAGCTTATTCAAATGCGCCCCCCCCCCCACCGAGATTCTGTTTACCAAGTAAAGGACTGGGCCTGGGAATCGCATTTTATCACCCCAAGGGGCGCTCCTGCCAACCCAAGGGTCACAAAACCACACTGAGGAAAACCCGTGCAGAGGGTATAGGTTCCCGCCCCAGCCAGACCCCCAGAGCTTGGCACCCAGGGGCACAGGAGCTGAGCCTCGGCTGAAGATGCGTCCAACACTGTCCTTGTCACGGTGCTGCCGCTGGCAGAGCCCGCTGTGCCCTCGCAGGCCCTGCCCCAGGCGACTGTTGGATTCTTAGAATAGCTCTGCAAGGTCGTTCCTATCTGTCTCCCTCATTTTATAGATGAGGGAAATGAGGCTCTGAGAGAGTCAGTGACTTGCAGAGTGAGGTGCAAACGCATGTCCACACCCTCCCACCATCCCAGGTGACCCCTGCTCCGTGGACTCCCCAGGTCTGTGGCCATTGTCACTTCTGACAGAGTTATTGCTGTCTGTGCAGAGTGGTATTGAATGGAGGGGCGGGGGTGTCCTGTATCCTCTCCTCGGAGCCCTGCCGGGGCCCTTTGTCCGGAGTGACGTCAGGGCCAGAAGTTCGGGGCTGTTTGCCATGAAAAAGTAGCTTCTATTCCTGTTTCTTTTGTCTGGTGACCTGACCCAGCAAATTGCTTTCTGTTCCCTGAGCGAAGGGGGAAAACACAAGGGCTAAACATAGCCTCGATTGTTTTTACTTTTCTGATATAGTACTTCTTCAAGTGATAAAGATAGTAACAATTAAAATATTATCTGCCCCTCAGACAGACCAAGTGGCCACCTGGCTGGTGTTGACACACAGTAGCAGCACTCGGTGTTGGACAGGGCTTTGTGTTTCCAGACTATCTTAGACCTCACACTGCCAGCCACACTCCCAGCCGCTTCGCACGCAACTGTCCATGGCCTCGGGAAAGTGGGAAGTTGAAGGCAGAGCCCCCAGGGTGGACCTCACTGGCCAAGGAGGGGTTACTGGGGCCAAGGATAAGGGGCAAGTGGCGCTCATGGCGTCAGATAACCGCCCATGGCCGGCTCTGCAGCTTTTATCTGCACATTATCTGTTCCTTCCTCTGCCCACCACCGGCTAAAGTCTGCTCTGTGCCAGGCTCCACGCTGGGCACTTGTGGGCTGCGCTGGGTCAGTGCTCAAGAGCTTATGGCTCCGTGGAAGCAGGCGTGTAAACAGATGATTAGGGTTCAGTTAACATCTGAGCCATAAGATTGAAAGTCAGTCCAAGAGCTATGGGCGCCCAGTGGCTAATGTGGAAAAGGCACATGAACAGAGAAGGTGATGTTGGAGTTGGCTCTTAAATGATGAGGAAGAGATTCTTGCTGGAAGGATAGAGGCAGGAGAACAGTGCAGGCCTATACAGAGGTGTCAGGGCTTGAAAGAGCTGGTGTTTGGGGGCAAGCTACAGATTGACTGCAGACACTTGGCTCTCGTGTTCAACCAGTGGGCCTGGTGGAGAACTGAGTCTTCGTCATCCCCAAGGCACAGGAATCTTACTGCTAAGGTCATAGAGGGTCATCCTTACAACAGAGCAGAGTGCTTCCCACAGGCAGGCAGGAGCCCGTTAGAGTAGCCATCCAACCCCAGGCCCCCCGGGGATTTTGACAGTCGACCCAAACAGACGGAGCTTCCCCTCTTGCGTGTAGATGTTGGCTGTGCGCGTTCCCACAGCTGTTTCGTGAACATTCGTTTGATAAGGAATCTTTTTCAGGGCTGTGTACCCCCAGACCAGAAGGCGTGTGCTTCCTGGGCTCTTCCAGGGATCGTCCAGGATGGTTTCGATTCTGCCTGCTTCTTGTCTGACTTCTGATGTCACAGGAGGTTCGCTGTGCCTGGAGTAGGGTGAACAGGGCAGGCGGCGAGTAGATGGGTCTGGACGGCAGGTCGAAACTTTTCTGTTCTTTCTTGGAGGCCACAGGCTGCTGTATGGGGACGGACATGACAAGTGTGGGCCTCGGGAAGTTCTCTGGAGGCAGTGAGTGGGTGAGCCTGGAATAGGGAGGCCTGAGGGCCCCGTCAAGAAGCACCAGGATCACGGGGTGGCCGTTGGGGAGGAAGGGCACTGCCAGGTGAGGGGGACTGAACCTTCATGCTTCACCGGCTCCGAGGTCCCCTTTCTTTTCGTGACTTCCCTGGAAATGGGGTCAGTTCCGGGGCAGGGAAATTAAAATGGAATGAAAAGTGGTGTCCTTTGGGGGTGGGATCGGTTCTTTTTAATTTCAGGGTTTCCCAGGGCCTGGGATGGAGACTGCCTGTAGTGACCCTCGGGTTCCCGAGGCAGGACCACTGTGGCTCCAGGTGGGGACCCTCACTGCTCTGTGGCTGGGCCTGCTGGGTCCTTCCTTAGCCACATTCCTGGCCCATCTGGTGCCTTAGTGCCTTGTCCCAAAAGAGAAGTTGGTGGCCAGCGTTATTCTAAGGGAACTCCCTGAAAGACCGAAGGAGCAAAACCCAGTGGAGGTTGGGCTCATAGGCCCTGACCCTGGCACAGCACCGGCGGCTTAGTGGCCACGTCCCCCACACATGTGGAAATATATTTGTCCTGAAAGAGAATGTAGAAACTGTAGCAAAACAAACAGGAAATAAATAAATAAATAAATAAATCAGCTGGCTCTCTCCCATTCGGTTATGAACATTTTGGTTTATTTTCTTTTTATTTTTAAAAGACTTTATTTGACAGACACACAGCGAGAGAGGGAACACAAGCAGGGGAGTGAGAGAGGGAGAAGCAGGCCTCCTACTCAGCAGGGAGCCCGATGCGGGGCTCCATCCCAGGACCCTGGGATCATGACCCAAGTGAAGGCAGAGGCTTTAACCCACTGAGCCACTCAGGCGCCCAGTTTACTTTCTTTTAATCATCACATATAACATACATATTTTACAAAATAGGGATCATGCTATCTATACAGTTTTTCTATCCTGTTTCTTTAGGCTTCGAATTACATAATTAACATTTCTCCATCTCATTAATATTCTTTGGAACTGTACTGTTTTCATGCTCCTTATTATTCCCTGATCGTTTATGTCACCAGCCCGACTGGAGGGCGTTTTAGTTGTGTTTATAATGTTGTCACTCGTATCACTTTTTCTTTTTAAGATTTATTTATTTGAGAGAGAGCAGGAGTGAGAGAGCATGAGCAGGGGGGAGGGGCAGAGGGAGAGGGAGAAACAGCCTCCCCACCAAGGAGGGAGCCTGACCCAGGGTTCAATTCCAGGACCCTGAGATCATGACCTGAGCTGAAGGCAGACACGCTTAACCAACTGAGCCACCCAGGCGCCCACTTGTGTCACTTTGAAGAGCATCATTACACAAATCTGCCCTTTTTTCTGAGGATAACTTTTCTTCTTGTAAATCAGCTAACAGTGACTCAGTTGATGTTAGCTTGTATTTCTTTTAATTTTACCTTATTATGAGTTTGCTGATCTTTCAATTGCTGACGAATGTCAAATTGAAAGTGTTTTAGAAGAATCACGGCTGCTCTAGGGGCAGTGAGTAGTGAAGACATATTTTGAACAGCATAAACGCTACTTGTGAAAACGTAGCTTATGGAAATACTTTATCAGATTTTGTTAAAGGGACACGCATGGAGACCTGCTGTGTACCAGGGCCCAAGAAGATTCCTGGAGGAGGTGAATTGTACACTTGTGACTGTCCTGTTTTCTTCCCAACTGGTTTAAGGAAGAGCCTCTCCCGCATCTCCAGCTTCTGAGGCAGTATCCTGGGGAACAGCCTCTGGGCGGTTCCTCCTGTGTCCCCTGTCCAGAGTCCCAATCCTTTAGGCATGTCTCAGGACTGTGGCAGGGTGGTCTGCGTGAAGAAGCAGGCACATTTAGCCCCGATTTGGCTCATCTTGGCTTGGAAGGCTCCTTTTGAGCCTCACTGGTCATTCCCTTTGAACCTGTCCAGTAGCTGCGGACACTGAGCACAGGGTCAGTCCCTCGCTGTGTCTTTCCGTGTCTTTTAAGAAGTGGCCCCCGATTGAGGAGATGGACTTGTGGTCCTTGCTGACTGGTGCACTCACATGGGTTTCACCATGGTTTGTCTGAGTGGATAGCCCATTTTGCATGACTCAGAAGGTCACTGAGGGCAGCCCCGATGTTGGGCTCCCCTTCGCTGTGGTGTAGTGAAGAGAGCAGGGCACTGGCGTGGGCCAGCCTGGGTTAGCCTCCAGACGATTTTTTTTTTTTAAAGATTTTATTTATTTATTTGACAGAGAGAGATCACAAGTAGGCAGAGAGGCAGGCAGGGAGAGAGGAGGAAGCAGGCTCCCCGCTGAGCAGAGAGCCTGATGAGGGCCTCGATCCCAGGACCCTGGGATCATGACCTGAGCTGAAGGCAGAGGCTTTAACCCACTGAGCCACCCAGGCGCCCCCCTCCAGACGATTTTTAGCTGTGTGGCCTCGGACTACTATCTTACCCTCCGTATGGGGCACCCGGTGGCTTTCAGCCGCCATCCAAGATAACTGCTCTGTGACCACTGAAAGTGCTATGAGAATCCATGTGCATCAGACACCTGCCCGAATGTCATTTCACGTTTTGCTTCTGTCCTGACGACTGATGGACTCTAGCTGTAGTTTTCTGTGTATTCTCATGTGTACTGTTCATAAAAGTGTGCAGATTTAAAAAAAAAAAGACCCAGAAACGTGCTAATATGTGGATCCCTGGCAGCACATGCTGTTTCTCAGCTTTGCTTTTGTATTATAAACTCGAATACAAGAACTCGGTCAGGTTTATCTGTGCCCTCCTGAGGTCCTCAGCACAGTGCCTGATTCTTTAGTAGAAAAACACCAAATAGTTCCTGAATATTTCACTAAAATAAAGGGTCAGGTGCAAAGCCAGCATTTCCTAGTGGGGTTAGCTTATTTATTCATATGTTCAAGTAGAGACCTGACGATGTAAGTTTAAATCATGCCCTTGTGTCTGTGCAGCCGAAGACACGCTTCTGCAGATTTTGACACTTTAAACATCCTCGATCTCGGTGAGGAATCAGGTGAGCACAAGGAAGGTGCTCCATAGTTGGCTGTCATTGCTGATGATGTTGATATTATGGGGCATTTTGATAGAGGGAGGCACAAATCAATACAGTTTCCAGTTTCTGTTGTCAGTGAGTATTTTATTTTATTTATTTATTTTATTTTTTATTTTTTTAAATTTTATTTATCTATCAGAGAGAGAGAGGGGAAGAGAGAGAGCACAGGCAGACAGAATGGCAGGCAGAGGCAGAGGGAGAAGCAGGCTCCCTGCTGAGCAAAGAGCCCGATGTGGGACTCGATCCCAGGACTCTGGGATCATGACCTGAGCCGAAGGCAGCTGCTTAACCAACTGAGCCACCCAGGCATCCCGTCAGCGAGTATTTTAGAGATAGAATTCCGAAGAGCTAACCCGCGGCACTGCCCACTGCCCGCCCCATTTGACCATGACCTTCCCAAGTACCAAAAGACACCTCTTGGGTCGTGGTCTTCTGCCAGGGCATCAAGCCCCAGCTTGAGTGGGGATGGAACTGCTGCAGGCCAGGGAGGGTTGGGGCAGGTCGGCTTCCCACCTAGAAGAGGGGAAAACATTTGGGTTACAGCTGTGGTTTTGGACTTTCCCAGGAGGCAGTGTGGACTGTTGGAAAGAAAGCCGCGCCAGGAGGCCTGGGCGGGGGCGGGGGTGTGCATCCCCGGCCTCGCTCTGCACCTCACTCCACACTGTGGGACTCACACCCCTGCTCTGGGCCTCCGTTTCTCATCCATAAAGTGAGGTTGGACTGGAGGGGCTTTGAAGGGCCTTCCTGGCTCCAAAGTCCTGTCTAAAATGGGCTCTTGGTTGTGGAGATGGAGGGCTGGCCTGGAGGCCTTCTCAAGTCCTGTTTTCTCTCTGTCGTTCAGAAAATGACAGATGGCGCGAGCTGGACAGGAAATGCCCTCTTCAGATTGGGCACCCAAGCGCCGGCATCTGGGAGTGCCTGCCTGAGAAGTGTCAGGACAGCCCCCTGTGGCACCGGGAGGCCGCGACCGCCTGTGCCGTGACCAACCTGATCAAAGACCTCAGCCTCAGCGACCACAATGGGAACCCCTCAGCACCCCCCAGCAAGCGCCAGTGCCGGTCACTGTCCTTTTCTGATGAAATGTCCAGCTGCCGGACATCGTGGAGGCCCCTGGGCTCCAAGGTCTGGACCCCCGTAGAGAAGCGCCGCTGTTACAGCGGGGGCAGCGTCCCGCGCTACTCCGCCGGCCTGGGCACCATGCAGAGGAGCTCCAGCTTCAGCCTCCCCTCCCGGGCCAACGCGCTGTCCTCGCCCTACGACCAGGCGGGATTCCACCACCGATTCGGAGGTCAGCCTTGCCAGGCGGCGCCAGGCTCGGCTGCCTGTGGACAGGCGGGCGACCTCTGGAGCCCCGACCCGAGCCCCGGGGGCGGGGGCCGGCTCGACATGCAGCGGTCCCTGTCCTGCTCCCACGAGCAGTTTTCCTTCGCGGAGTACTGTCCACCCTCAGCCAGCAGCACGCCTGCCTCCACGCCAGAGCTGGCCAGACGCTCCAGCGGGCTGTCCCGGAGCCGCTCGCAGCCATGTGTCCTGAACGACAAGAAGGCGGGAGTCAAGCGGCGGCGCCCGGAAGAGGTGCAGGAGCAGAGGCCTTCTCTCGACCTGGCTAAAATGGCACAGGTAAGAGCCCCAACTCCGCGGGAGGCATTGCACAAGCATCTCGGTGCTCTCGGGGGCCTCTGCTGGTCCTGGCCTGTCCCGGGCAGAGGTGGAGCACCACTTTCAGAAGTGCCCGGAAGCGGGTTAGGAGTCCTTGTTTTTTAAGTCCTCTTCAAAGAAAGATGAAATTGAATTTTTTTTTTAAGTATCTCTTTCTCTCCATTTAAAATCAGAGACACAATGCTAGCGGTATTGGAGCAGAGTTGGGGTGTTGGGGAGGCATAGACCATCGTCATCAAACCCTGGTGGTCCCCTTCCAGCACTTTGCTGGAGCCTCTATCCCCGGAACCCAGCCCTGCGGCACAGGCCGGGATTCACTGACACTTGGATGATGCTGGCCCTGAGGTCAGGACCACGGGCCATGGTTTCAGAGGGTGAGAGATGGGGGAAGGCACTTACTCCTTTGATTAAACTGTCAGCATCACGAGACCCGAAAGTATGACTGCCACCCTCTGTGCCACCTTTGTAATCATCCCCACTCTTGGCTAGGCGAGGCCTCAGGCCACATGCCCTGGCCCTTGCACTCTGTCCTCTGTGTCTTGGAGTCCTGCCTTGTGCTAACACTGAGCTCAGGGACCAGTTTGAATGAGATGAACTTGGAGTGAATACACTATCTATGGGACAGTCTCCGAGTCTGGGTGCCAGCTGGGTTTGGTTCTTACGGAGGAGGCCTGGGCAAGACAGTGAGGTTCAGGGATGAGGGTTGGCCCTTGTGACCCAAAGTGGGGACGGGTGGGTGTGGTGGGCAGGGTGCAGTCTCTCTCTTCTGTGTCCTCACTGGGGACCCTCCGGTGCTTCGTGGTACGGTTTAACTCTCGTCTTTGCATCTTGTCATGGAAGCATTGGTCACCGTGACGTGTTAAGGGATGGAACCTGGCTGGCCTTGCTCATGAAGCATGTGGCCCCCTCCGGGCAGGCAGACTCCTGTGCCCCTCCTCTCTGTGGGCAGGATGGCCTCCCTTCAGTGCCCAGAGCTGCTTTTGCCTTAGAACAGAAATGCTGCTTCTGTAGATGGCATTTCCTTCATTTCTCTGGCCCCCCTCCCAGCCTAGAGGTCCCCAGCCACGCCAACAAAAGAAGAGGGGCAGGTATCCTGAGCCTTGACCATGCGCCTGGCCCCAGAGTCCAGACTGTCTGGCCCTTTGCTCCAGAGCCCGGCCCTGGCCTGGGGCAGCAGAGGACAAGCTCGTGATGTGCTCTGCCCTCCCCTGTGCCGCTGAGGCTCCACCCCCCGCCCCCGCACTGTCCAGGTTCCGTCACTCCTCCACGGGTGTCCCTTTCTTTTTCCTGAGTAGCGGACATTCTTTGCTTTACTAGCTAGGCAACATCAAACCCACGTTCATTTACTTGGACACGCGGTTAGAATTTTCCTTCCCTGGAGAAATTTAAATAGGTAAAAAGGCTGGAAAGGTGACAGATTTAGGTGACTTTCGGAGGGAAACCCAGAGCCCTGAGTCCTGGGTGCGATAAATTGCTTCAGTTAAATTTTTAATGTTGAGCTTATTTTATTAGCTAATAAGCTAGATAGGTAATAAAAGCAGCTTACACATGTTATTCTGTTTTACTACCCACAAGTTGGAGTAACCGCACGGGCATCACTGGAGACGTTTCCCGTCCTCACTTGGGTAGACGCTGTTTGAAAATATATTGCTCGGTGGGGCTGTGCCCAGTTGTGTAGATTGCTTCATTGGCTCCAGGCAGGCCTCCAAGATCCTGGGGAGGCCGCCCTGATTCCGCCTGGTTTTCTCTAGCCAAGGCCTGGGTAGGGCAGAGTCCGGGGAAAGTGAAGACGGGGCCCCTGGGAAGGGCGTATGCCAGAGGGGGAGGCTGGAACCCTGGGGATGGACCCTGAACCAAACCACCCCGACCAGGCCTCTGGAGCCCCAGGCAGCCCTCTCTCCACGGGGCCCAGCCTACTTCGGCTTCCCTGCTGGATAATTTATGGCCTCACGAGGTAGACCTTGCTTTTACAGGAGCTTTGAAAGCCAGGCCTGAGGCAGCCCCGGTACCTTTGCAGAGAGCCCTAGATCTGTCCTGGAATGTGAAGGACCCTGTGCCTGGGAACCCCGTGAGCTGAGCCTGTCACTGGCTTACAGACATCTGCCTGTGGCCAGGTGACAGCTGATGTGGGCCTGCTGCCCCCAGATACCAGCCTCTGTGGGCTGCGGCTTTCTGAGCATTTGTCACTGCTGGGGAGGGAGCAGGGTCTGTCATGTCTGGGAAGACAGGCTTGCACCGGGGTCAGCACGGCTATGTTTCTCCAAGCTGGATCTTGGACTCTTTCTCATAGGTCTTGTGATCTTGGTTTAGAAATACTCATTTACGGGGGCGGTGGGGGGTGGCGGGCAAGGGATGCTAACGGAGCATCTTTGTGAAGGAGCCCCTTTGTGTGTGTCGATCTGGGACCAGATGTGCGAGATGGGTGCGCAGCACCTTTTCGGTTGGAGTGACTGGGAGTTCTGACAAACCCCAGCTTCCTGCAGGCGCTGACTGGGGCTGGGCACACCTGCCGGCCTGCAATGAACACGCAGGCGCTCTCCTCCAGCTGTTAGGGCACCCAGAGCAAGGCGGGTACCCAGAGCCACTCCAGCCTCATCCATTATGGCCCCTCCTGAGATCCTTCTGGAACACGGTGTTCACTTTTGGGTCTGCATTTGGGGGCTGCCGGGGGGACATCAGCACATCAGAAGGCCTCCAGAGGAGTGGCAGGAGGCTGGCAGCCCTGGCACATGGCCTCCCGTTTCTGCACAGCGGATCATACTGCTGCCGCCTCTGCCGCCGCTCCTGCCCCCCAGGACTGTCGAGGTCGGGGGGGAGGAAGGGAAATAGTGTGCATGCATGCGCACGTGTGTGAGATGTGTCGGCGTGTACGCATGCATCTGTATCTATGGAGACGTCTGTGCATGTCTCCTTGTTGGTCTCTGTATGCGCGCGCACACACACACACGCACACAACCCGGCGCTCTGGCTGGCATGTGTCGACGGTTACCGTTAGCATTGCTGCTGCACGTCTTGGGAGGGAAGGCTCATTGTGGGCGGCTCCAGAGGTGGAACTGGGAGAGAGGGTGACGGTCCCAGGAGGCACGCTCCATGCATGAGAAGGGCTCCCTTTTTTCTGCATCTGCCCATGTCTTTCTTCCCTTCTTCTTTTCCCCCTCCCTTTTCTGTCCTTGCCGATGACTTCTTCTTCTTTGTTCCTCTTCTTGCCTCAGCCTTTCCTTTTGAAAATGGGAAGGAGCCTGCCCTGCGGCTCAGCCCGGCCCGTGGTGAGCTCTGTGCTCAGAGCCAAGGGGCGTGAAGTGGTGACAGAGTCGGAACTGCTACCACCAGAGGAGGGGGCTGTGTGGGGGCATTCTGTGTCACGCCTGTTGCCCACTGGGCTAGGGAGACGTGATCCTGGGAGCCCACCAGACGCCCCACCCCTTCCCACCTCACCCCTGGAGCAGCTGGCCCACCGGCTACAGCAGTGTCCCTCTCAGCCAGTGAGGCCGCGGCGCGGAGCGTCCAGAGCTAGAAATCGCTTACACACTGTCTTTGCTCACGTCTTCTTAAAACCTCAGTGCCCAGCTCGTGGGCATGGATGCCGAACGAGGCTGCAGGTGCCCCAGCCATCCGGCTTCGGAAGGACGGAGGATGGTTGCAGAGAGGAAGGTGCCCCGTGGGAGAAATGGCGCCAGGACCCGGCCCAGGAAGGGCCAGCCCGCCCTGTTTGTTGTCCTCGCCTCCACTCGGCTCTCAGAGCAGCTGCTTGAAGGCGGCCCAGAGGGGCAGTTGGGCCTGCCCCTGCCCAGGTCACATTTGGCTGACCTCCCCCTCAGCTTTCCCCACGTGACCCCTCCTGCCTGATGTTTTATGTGAAGCTGAAGCCTCTGTTTGCAGAATGACAATGTGTGCCATTGAGAGCAGGGCCTGGCCTGAGCTCAGGAGTTGTTTACTGGCGGGACTTTGCTGACGTGATGAGTTACTGCTTCTCTGAGACCGGGCTTGACTACCAAGCACTGGTTGACTCCCAGCGAGACCTGAGCTGTGCATGGCCCTTCAGACACAGGTCACATGTATGTGAGCAAAGATCTCAGGAAAAAAGCGATAGTTAAAAAGATTACCCACGGAATGCCATGCCCCTGGGCGTCCCGGTCTTGCTGTATTTTTAATTCTGAGCTAGTCAGTTGCAGGAGCAGCACGCTGTATTTCTCAACAGTGCTTCAAACAGAAGCGAGACATTTGTGAGGAGGGGTCGGGCCGCTGAAACAGAGGTTTGATTGATCGCAGCTGCCCACGCACTCAGTCCTCCAGCCTCCTGGAGGAGAAGCCCCAGAACAGGCAGCAACTGTTGTGTTAGCAGATGTGTGAGGGGCCCGAGAAAGCTGGCCGGGGGCGGCGCGCCGTAGGGGAGAAGCCTCAGACTAGAAGCTCTGCTGAGAGTTGATCCAGGACTCGTCTCCGGGACGGCCGGGTTGGCTGGGGCTGTGGGGGCTCTGCGGGGTAAGACGCTGGTGCCGGAAGCCATCGGAGGGGTAGCACAGACACTTGTCCGCAGCTCGTGGCTCTTTGTTGGCAGCGCGTCCCTGGATCAGCCTTCCACTCTCTGTCCAGCTTGCCAGTGGGCGCTGCCTTCCACCAGGGAGGGGCCCTCCTCAGCCACCATGTGGGGTGCCCCCTCACACCCCTGGGTGCGTGACCTCCCTACTTGGCGGCCCCAGCATCCCCAGCCAGCTGTGCTTTTCCTTGGCAAAGTCCCTGGGCTCAGGCCCGGTGTGTCCGTACCTTCGCAGCCTCCTCCTGTCTGCTCTGGCCCCAGCTGGCTGCTGGGCTGGTTTTCGTTTGCTGCTGCCTTGCACCCCTAGACCATTCCTGCTGCCCTGGAGGACACACTGACTGCAGACAGAGGCTCTCAGCAATGGGCCGCCCCATACAGCACAGAGTACAGGTGGTCCCAGAAAGCCCGGGATCGCTAACTGGAATGAAATAGATGCTTAATAAAAGTAAAGGCAAAACCAACTGTGGGCACATGGGAGTCGCTGCTTCTGATGAGGAAACAATCAGAAAGGGCTTGAACCAAGGGAGAGTGTCTTTAAGACTTGGATCATTAGGGGGCGCCTGGGTGGCTCAGTCGGTTAGGCGTCTGACCCTGGGTTTTGGCTCAAGTCATGATCTCAGGGTCACGGGATTGGCCCCATGTTGGGCTCTGCTCGGAGTAGAGTCTGCTTGTGCCTCACCCTCTGCTCCTTACCCCCTTCCCTGGCTCATGCACTCTCTCTCTCCCTTAAATGAATGAGTAAATAAATAAATTAAATATTAAAAAAAAAACAAAACCCAAAAACTTAGACCATCGAGTGGTTGGTGGTTGGCCGGGAGTGGCGGCTCTGGGCGCTGGTCCAGCGCATGCTCTCAGTGCTGGTCAGTCGCAGCAGTCTTTCTGATTAAACTGGGAGGTCATAGACTCCTCCTCTCTGCCATCATGGCAGCCACTGCCGAGCGATCTGCCTCTGTCAGTCTCTTCACTTGATGGTGAGGCCTCTGGAGTCCAGGAGAATCAGCGAATTGCCCAAAGCCACGTGGCTCTTCAGGACGCTGGGAGCGCTAACCTTGGGCCTCCTGACTCTGGGTTCAGGGCTCCTCCTGCTGCTGTGATCCGTCCTCTGTGAGGACAGCCCAGTTGGCCTTTCCAGGTGGGCGACCCTGGCGACCCTTACAGGACCTGGTGGGTGTGGAAGCAAAGGCCTCGGTTCTGGAATCAGAAAGGGGCTCAGTTTCCCCCTCTGCCACTTTTGAGCTGTGTACCTTGGGCAAGTCACCCTCTGTAGGCCTCCACTTCCGTGTCTGTAAAATGGGAATGGCAGTTCCTGTTTCTCATGGGCAAGGGGAGGAGTCCGGCAGGGTGGATCCCGACAGTGGCTCGCATGCTGATGAACTTCGAAGCTGCCCTCTGTCGCCTGTTTCCCTTTGCTCTGGTTCTGGGCATCAGCGGAGCTTGCCACTCTCGGGAGAGGTGATGTCAGCAGGAGGCTGGGGTCCTGCCGGCCGTGGGGGAGCGGAGAGGGCTGAGCGGGAGACTAGTTTCAGTTCTGTCCAGGGTTTCTTTTCTGTCAGTAGGCCTGTCAGGGACAGTGCAGCACCCTGATGGGGGTTCTCATGATTCAGGGACACCCCTGTGCAGATGCTTGGATCACTTCTTGCCATCCCCTGTTGCAGCCACCAGGTTGCATAAGCAATCCGCTTAAGGTCACTCAGATTGGGGCCGAGTGTTGACACAATAGATTTGATCTCCCAGGAAAAGGAAAATAGGAGTTCAGCTGGGGACATGCCAGCGAGGCAGCTTTTAGTGCCACTTGGTGATTTTCCATGCTTTAATTGTGGGCCTTTCTGAGCCGAAGGGTGTCTTAGAAGATGTGAGGCAACACCACTCTAGGGTGCCCAGGGCTTTCCTGAGGGCCTTTGCTTCAGAAGCCGGTCGTTTGGGTGGGAGCCCCTCCGGCTCCCCAGGTGTGCTTGGAGCATCTGCAGCTGCTGGGCACTGCTCTGTTCCTGGGCACAGAGGCCTGCGAGCTGGTGGCCCTGTCCTGTGGAGGCCAGCACACCTGAGGACATCTCTAGTCCCACTCCATGGAGGCCAGAGTGGGAAGGGTCTGTGGGCTAGGTGGCTCCTACCTCTTTGCTTCAACTCCAGGGGAGGGTTTTGAGGAACCCTGTGTTGCCCCCCAGCCCGCTGAAGAAGAAGCAGACTGTGGACAGAGACATGGGGAAACAGAGGGCTGGTGGAGAACAAGGCCTTGGCTCTGCCCATGGGGTGGGCTCGAGCCTCACCCTGGGCGACTTCTTGACCCCTTGGTGCGTGTTGGCCCAGCGTCGAGGTGGGGTAGCACCATGTCCACCTGCCGTGTTGTTGGCGGCCCTGACTGAGCTCATCAGCGTGACATGCTTGTGTGTGCCCAGGGTCAGCCCTCAGAGTTCTGGAATCAGAAAGGGGCTCAGTTTCCCCCTCTGCCATCAGGCTACTGGCAGTGACACTTTAGGAGTAAGGGGGAAAAATTTGTCAAAAAGAAGGACCTGTCATTCATCGCTGTGACCTCCTCCCTGTGGCGATTCTTTGTCTCTGCCGCTCAGAGGTCCTCGGCTGTGTCTCTGCTCCCCAGGAGAGGGTGTGGAGCCCAGAGACTTCTGTGTCTTGTCCGAGTTGTTGAGTTGCCTTGTTGGGGTTTGGACCCAGGGCTCCGGGCCTCCCCAGTGGGGGTTTTGCCCGGCTGCCACGGGATAGACACTCCCACAGTACCATGGAGACGAAGCAGGGCCTGTCATTGGGAGCACAGCTGTGTCTGGAGCTCGAAGACCCAGGTTGGGACCCAGTTCTGCACCCCACTGTGCTGTGAGCCTGTCATCCTGCTTCTTCGAGCCCTGGGCTTCTGACCGTGTGTGCATGTGCGCAGGCATGGCTGAGAGGGCCTGCAGCTTCCTGGGCCTGACTTCAGGGCCTGAATCCGTGGGTCTGAGCCCAGGGCCCCCAGGGTCCCCAGTGCCAGGGTGTTCCGGGAGCTCCCCAATGGGGTGGGCTTTGGGAGCAACAGGGCCCAGCCTGGTGACTCTGCAGAGGCCCCGGATGGACTTACCTTGTGTGGAGACAGCACCAGGAGTCAAGGCCCCTCCGTCAGGAGGCACTGGGTCAGCCTGGACTTGGAAAGGCATAAGCTGAAGAAGGGATGCAGGAGCCCAGTTTTCTAATTTCCCGGTCCTTGGGTGGCCCTGCTGAGTCCTTGTGCCGGCGGAGCAGCAGCATCCCTCCCCGAGGGTGAACCTTCCCGAGCTCCAGAGAGAGCGTGGGGTTGACTTACACTGCCTTAGAACTGTCTGGAAAGACAGCTAACATGCAGCGTTGGACATGTGGGAGGCCGGTCCCTGCGCCTGGGTTCTTAAAGGCGGCTTCCGAGTCCCTGTTCACCGTCCGGAGTCTGGGCTTCAGGGCAGTGTGAATGAGCAGGAACCCAGTGGGACTGTTTATGCCCTGTCCACAGGCTGCGTGTGCTGGGTGTCTCGGGCTTGTGGGAGCCTTTGAAAGAGGCCAGGCTTCCAGAGTGTTCTCACAGCACAGTAGACTCGGCCTCAGGAGGGAAATAAGCCACGGGGCAGCCCTGGAATTGCTGCGGGTGAGATGGGGCCTGGCGGCCCCAGGAGAAGCACAGATGCGAAGGTCAGAGTTCGGAGGGGCTGAGAGGAGCCCCATGTGGCTGGAATAGAGTGGAGGAGGGGGCAAGGGGTCCCGCGCAGGGGCTTCCTCTGTAGGCACGCTCAAGTCCTCTGGCTTTTATTCTGATGCAGGCAGGGGGCTTCAGAGAGTTTTAAGCAGGGGAGGGACAGTACCCCAGAGAAAGCTCCTTACAGGTGGGGTGAGCCACCCAGACTGAGAGCTGTGGGGAGACAGGAGTCCGTTGGCAGATGGTAGTGGGCGAGCCCAGGGCAGGGGCAGCGCTTGTGTTGGTCTGTGTTTGAGGCTCAGACATTTTGGAGGTGTACAACAGGCCGATGGCTTCCTCTGGTCTTTAGCTTCCAAGTCGACTGAGTCACGGACCTCAGGGGGCAGAGAAAACGGAGCCTTAATCCCCAAAGACCGCTTCCTTTAAACTACTCAGTTTAGTGTCTGCTGGATGTCTGTCTGTCTTGGTATCTGACCTGCGGCCCTCACTGTCCGTTTTCTTGATCTTTTCTCAGTAAAAGTGAAGTGCAGTCAACCACTACAATTCCTTTGGTTTCTGCAGCCGCCTTGCAACCGTACCACCCCCAAATCCTTGCGTCTCGGTGCTTTGCCAACCGGGTCATCTTTCCCTGTTGTGGAAGCTCGATTCCTACCCTGTCCCTAGACCTCTGACTCCTGTGCCGAAGCTTCTCAGTTCCTTGCCCACCTGAAAGTGGGTGCCACTCTGGGCTGGAGAAGGCTGAGGGCAGCTTAGGGCCGCAGGAGGGTTCTCTTATAGGTTTCAGTGGTTGTCCTGCTGGATTCCACTTCAGCGGTGCCACAGCTGATCTGTTTACAGCAGCTGGGGCAGCAGCTCTAGAAACGTGGCATCTGCGGTGGCTTCTGTGGATCTACTAGCAGCCCGGAAGGATGCAGGGGATGCGATGCTTGACAGCCCTGGAGGGATTCTGGGATTCCCTGCCATCTTCCAGCTTCCCCTCCTGGGAAGGCGCTCCAAGCCCTTGGCAAGCCTGTGGGGCTGAGAGAGCCCCAGGGAGGGTGGGAACGGGGAGGCGCAGAGCCGTGTCCCTGAGACGGGCCTGTGCTTAATTACGAGGCTGACCCTGAGCTGACCCATCCGACATGAGCCTGTGCCTCTGCCCAGGGCGGCCGCTGGCTTCCATGGCTCCAGCACAGGGTAGAAGCTTACTGTCACCCCTTTCGCAGTACAGCCCTCCACGTCCCAAGGACAGAGAATCTCCCCTTCGGACAGGGCTATTTATTTACAACATTTTTGCAGTATCCGCTGTCCTGAGTTACTGCTGCTGCTCCCAGTGTCAGGCCCCAGTCGAGAACTAAAGACAGGAAAGCCCACACGGGAGGGCAAGTTGCAGTCCCCAAGCCAGTGGGAGCTTGGTTCGATTGGACTTGGAGTGGCTGGTAATTGCCTGTTTACGGCCAAATGATGAACAATGCCCCCTTTGAAAGTTGGGCATAGTAGGGCTCTTGGATAGCTCCTTTTGGGGAGGGAGTGAGGTGGCTTTCTTTTCTGTCTTGGAAAACAAAAGAGGTGGTTGGTTCCAGAATACAGTGCAACGACCAGAAGCACCATTCCCTGGCAGTAGCAGTGAGCTCGCGTTGGTAATGTGTCACTGAAGGCCACCAGGCGCCAGCCCTGTTCCTGAGATAGTGCAGGGCCCTCTAATGCATTTAATCCGTGTGGAGCGGGTGGTCGCGGCGGTGGGGGCTGCAGCTGCTTCCTTGCCAGAGCTCGTGCACAGAGAGCGTGGGGAAGGCTGCCTGGAGCAGCCAGGGCCCTGGCAGGGGACAGAAACCACCCACGTGTCCATGGAGGGCTCACCGCGAGGAGTTGTTAATTGGGTTTCTGGAGAACCGAGAAGCCAAGACATGAACACGAGATACCATGGAGGAAGCAACGGCAGGAAGCTGCTCCCGCCCCGGCGAGGGTGACAAAGGGGAGGCCGCGGTTCTGCAAGCTGCAGAGCTTGGAGGCCACGGGCCCCGGGGCTGAGGACAGGAAGCGCGGTGAAGCTATAGCACATGTTGGGAAAGCTGCAGGCTGCAGCAGCGCCGGGCATGGGGCAGAGGGCCCTGCCGGGTCAGGAATCAGGCCGGTGATGGTGACAGCCACGGGAAACAAGCAGGAGGATGCAGCCCTACTCCCCCACCCCCAGCGCTCCTGTTCACAGGGACTCGAGGGGAGCAGATGGCAGAGCCTCCCCACCCCACCCCACCGCAGTGCTGGGCTCAGAGGCCAGGGAGCCTGGAGCTAAGCCCCTGGCTCTGGGATTGACCAGAGCTGCCGTGGGAATGCCTGCCCTCTTTTTGCCATGCGACCGAGCGTGGCCCCTCTGTACCATTGAGCATCCCAGAACTCGGGCTGTGTTCTCACTCTTCCTCTCTGTCTCTCCTGGTCTCATGCACTGGTGACCCATGAGTGCCGGGCACTCAGCAAGGCCCTGAGGGGGTCTCTACAGGTTTCGCTTGGTTCTCATTTTCATGGAAGCTACTTTCTAGAAAGAGGGGTAGATAATGAACAACAGGCAAGAGACTTGCAGGTGCCAGTAGGTGCTATAAAGAAAATAAAATGGGCCGGATGTGGGGGCGCCTGGGTGGCTCAGTGGGTTAAGCCGCTGCCTTCGGCTCAGGTCATGATCTCGGGGTCCTGGGATCGAGTCCCGCATCGGGCTCTCTGCTCGGCAGGGAGCCTGCTTCCCTCTCTCTCTCTCTGCCTGCCTCTCCATCTACTTGTGATTTCTCTCTGTCAAATAAATAAATAAAATCTTTAAAAAAAAAAAAAAAATGGGCCGGATGTGGATGCCAGGTGGGAGGGGGCATGTGGCCCGCTTTAGGTTAGAGTGACAAGGCGGCCACTCCGGAGGTGATCTAATAACAAGATGCCTTCAGCCAGGCACAGGTGATGAGGGACAGTGAGCACAAACGTGAGCAGGCGGGGTGGGCTTGGCAAGTTCAGGGCAATGCAGGCTCGTGCGAGGGCGTGCTCAGGAGGGACTGCAAGGGATTGGCAGGGCCAACTCAGGGCTGGGCCTCGCAGGCGGGGTAAGGAGTGGGTCTTAGTGCTGAGCCCAGGGAAGGCCATCAGGTCCCTGAGAAGGGATCAGATGTCATTTTCTAGGTCTGGGACCCTCTGAATCCATTGCCTTGGGGATCTGGTCTCAAGAGTGCACCCAGGAGACCATTGTGCAAACAGGTCAGATCAAGAAGGCATATAAACATTCATCAGAGGGAAGAGGAAGATAACCAGCTTTGTCCTTGGGGATGCAAACCAAGTGAGATACAGCTTGCTTTTCCTCTCAGGCAGCAGCAAAGCCAGAACAGTGAGACAGTGGAGCTTTCTGCATTAGTTTGGGTCAGATGCCTGGTCAGCCTGCCATTCCCTTCTCCCTGGGAATGAGGACAACTTGGTTCATGCTGGGAACCTTTAGCCGGAGACGTGTACCTCCTGTGGCCTGGGTCCCACTCTCTGAAACCCCAGTGAACGGATAGACACGTCACTGATGGCTCTCACCACATGTGACCATGTGCTTACAATGCCTACATGTCCTTACCTACCTCACCTGTGGGCCAGAGACGGGATTTATGTTTGTGGTGTTCTGTGTTGTCTTCATTGCAGTCCTGGAAAGTGGGGATTGCTCTTCCCATTTTGCAGAAGAGACTGAGGTCCAGAGTGGTACCCAAACCCCCAGGGCCTGGTGTGCCTGCAAGCTCCACCCTGGGCAGAGCTCAGGGTGCCAGGCCCTTCCCACCTTGGGTGTCTGTACAGAGGGTGAGAGCCAGTGGGGGGGTTGGTATCATGGAGCTGAGGCTGGGCTGGAAGCAGGTTTCCTTCCTCAGCTCTGGTGGGTCCTTGATGGGACAGATCATCCCTGGACACGAAGGGCTCTCTGGTTTGAAGATAGTGACAGGGATGGGCTCCAAGGTCAGTACCCAGTTCTGGGATGGCAGCTAGGTTCTCCTGTGACATTGCCAGGGGACCCTGATCTGGCCCCCACTCCA
Organism: Mustela putorius furo; assembly: GCF_011764305.1. Taxonomy (NCBI): domain Eukaryota; kingdom Metazoa; phylum Chordata; class Mammalia; order Carnivora; family Mustelidae; genus Mustela; species Mustela putorius. Next base: position 7,206,325 of record NW_025422057.1, read on the forward strand.
CCAGCTGTTGGAACTGTCTAGACGATCTGAGGTGACAGTTGTCACCAATCTGGATGAAGTAGGCTACGATTGGATTATTAGTGAAACCTGAGACCATTTCGAAGCAGTGACAGCAAGCAGCGCCCTAATGGGGCACTGACGGTGGCCTCGGTGGGGCTCAGGCAGCTGTGTGAGGTGTCGCGGGCTCTCACAGCCATGCCTGGGGCTTGGCACGAGGCGGTGTGTGAAGCTGAAGGGCTGCTCCCTCTGTGGACCTTCCCGACTGCCCCGGCCCAGGCCCTAGAGAGACCCACGGTGCGGGGTGCTGGCCATGAGGCTAGGCCCACAAACCTGCCATCCTGGAGAAGGAAGGGAGCAGGGGGGAGCACGGTCCTCATCTTAGGTTTTGGGACCCTGGTGGGTCTCTTCAGAGGCCGTGTATCCCAGGGAGCTCGCCTAGCCTTTGCTTCAGTCTGCTGGGGCCGTCTCTGGTTTCTCCAGGGTTTTAGGTGGAACAGAGGGGAGCCATGAGCCCCTGAACCCCTGAGCCCATGCTGGGAGGGCATAGGGAATGCCCTCATCACAGAGCAGGACCGTGGAGGACCAGGGCCCAGTGTCCGTGGAGTTCTGTGCGGGGGTGACTTACTGTTTTGTAAGAGGTTCAGCATTCTAACTAGACTTCTGCCAGGTGGACCCCTGGGGCAGGTGTGCTGGGCTGGGTTCCTAACTCTACAGTTGTGGGCAGTGTTTTCCAGTAAAGGTGACAGTTGTCACCTCAAATCATCTAGATCAGGGATCGGCAAACCACAGCCCACAGGCTGTTGCCTGTTCTTGCAAATAAAGTTTTATTGGCACATAGCCATGTTAGCTTACTTAGTAAATTGCCTGTGATGACTTTCATGTTAAAACAGAGACTGGATGGGCCACAGAGCCTCAAATACTTACTGTTGAGCCCTTTAAGAGATTTATCCCAGCCTCTGATCTAGATGGCCCCATGCCTTAGTTTCCCTGTATGGAAAGCGACTGGAATTTGTCCGTTTCTCACCGAAAGCTACTCATAGAAAGGGCCCCGAGACTGTTACCCTGGCGGTCAGGAATGCGGGGGTGATGTAACGCGGCCCACCCGATTGGCTAAAGTTCTGCCGAGCCGAAACTTGGCCCCCGTGTGGCCTTTTCCTGTGCTCCTCAAGTGGCAAATAAGAACACGGTGCTGGAGAGGAGGCAGCGGAAAAGGAGCGGCCAGAGTTTGTGAGTTTTGGCTAACTGGGGCCCCGGCGTCCGAAGGAGTCATTCAGTGTATCTCAGGGCACAAAACGTGATTTTTTTTTTTTTTTTTTAAATGAAAACGGCGTTCTCATGGCGCGTGGCTCTGGGAGGGTGTGCTGGGTTGCCTGTCCAGTCCCAATGCTCCCAGCCTTTCCAGGCTGCTCGTCTGCCGCTGCCATGCCTCAGGAGCGCGGGCCAAAGACGATTGTTCATTTCCTTCTGCTTTCACTCACTGCCTGCATTTTCTCCTGTCCCTCGAAGAAGTTTGGTGAGGCCGTTCCTCTCAGTGTGGTCGAACAAAACTCCAGGGAGGCCGCGGGGGGGTTGGGGCGTGGCCCCGGGGTTCTCGTCATTCAAGACAAGCCCCTAGAAAGTTCACCCTGGCCAGGGATCCAGAAATCTCTCTGCCGGCCAGATGTGTCCTGGCCCCGGAGGCAGACAACCAGCTCGGAAGTTGCTAGAGGATATTAACTTTGTGGTAACAGAACTTGGCCCTGCGAGGTGGTTTTGGAGCCGCATTGTGAAATAAGGGAGGGACGACTGCTCCGACATGTGAAGGCCTCTGCTGCCCGGGCTTTTGTCCCGTGCTCCGCCCCAGACTCCATTCCCACAGGCCGGCCTGATCCCCGGCTGAGGCCGCCCCTTGCCTGGGCGGCCCGCAGCGGCCCGCACAGAGCCAGGAGGCTGTTTCTGCCCGGGCGAGGCACGTGCTCCCCTGTGCCCCCCAGCAGCACCCCGGGGCCCTGGGAAACACTGGGGCGCCGGAACAAGGCTGCAGGCCCTTCTCTGACCCTTTCTGCTTCCAGTGGGGGCGAGCTCTCCTGATGTTCAACTCAGGACACAGAGACCCTTTTGTCACGCGGCTCACTGCTGAGGACGGGGTAGCAGAGACATGGTTGGTGACTTGCCCGTGGCAGGTGTGGGACTCACAGCTGGAAGGTACAGTCAGGAGTGTGGCCGAGCCCGTGCGCCCGGGGCAGCCTTTAGGAGGCCCTGGAAGCAGGGTCGGAGGAAGAAAGGCCAGAGAAGATTTCCCAGGCAGGGGTGGGAGCGTAGGTGGAGAGGAGGAATGCGGTCCTGGAGTCCTGCCCCTGGCAGCCTGTCCTGTCCCGCAGCTCCTGGCCCGCCTTCTGGGGGCGGGGAAGGTAAGTCTGTCCGGGTGCCTCGCCCGTTGCTGGGAACTCGTCTCCACCTTTGTGCCCGTCTCCTGAGGGGGACTTTGCAGACTCTCTCCCTGTGCTGGACTCGTAGAGAAGGTTCTCCAAGGTCTAGCCCAGGGACACATGTCTCCGAAAGGTGACGCTTCTCTGAGCAGGAATGTGCTGTGTGTCTGAGGGACTGGAGAACGCAGCATTTTGCACGCATGTGTCGGGGCCGACCCCTTCACAGAGCACCTTCTGGGAAACAGCGTGAACATGTCAGCAGGACTGGGCAGGTGGAAGCATGTGGGAGGGGGCTTGCTCGACATCTGGTCTGGGGTCTGTGGCCTGCAACCCTGGCAGAGGGGGCCTGGGACTTCTGGTCCTGAAGCCTCCTAGGGTGGCACACAGTGTCAGGCAGCACCAGCGACGGCCAGGCCTCCACCACCTGCCTTGCAGCGTCCATATTCCCGAACATGCTGGCGTGTTCTTCAGTTTCACACCTAGCAAAGCCATTCCCCCAGGCTTCTGCTGGCCCACACCTTTCCCCTGCCTCACACAGTCTCCTGGGGGAGGTCAGGAACTGACCCCGCTCTTCAACTTTGGGAGACAGATCACCAGAGTGACCCAGACATCTCCAGAGTGCCCACCCAGTCTGTGGCCTCTGTACTATTTGTGATTTACTAGGACAGCTGTTTCCAGGGGCCAGGCAGGAAAAGGGACAGAGAGAAAGGAGCCCTCAAGTCTGTGGGGAGGCAGGGAAGCAGGCTGCCTGAGAGCAGGGCCCCGGGAAGCAGACAGAGCTGGTTGCAGATCTAGCTGTGGGTCCCCGAGCCTCCGTGTCCTCATCTGTGAAGTGGGTCTGGTAATAGGGAGTTACATGAAGTGACATCTCTCTCACACTTACGTGCCACTACATCCTCAGTGGCATGTAGGACTGCAGTCTTGGCACATAGCAATGTTCTTGTTGGAGTAGGGACAGACGCTTATATATGAAAGCAGATGATTTCTAGACTTATTTATTTATTTATTAGATTTTATTTATTTATTTGACAACGAGAGAGAGACAGTGAGGGAGGGAACACAAGCAGGGGAGCAGCAAAGGGAGAGGGAGAAGCAGGCTCCCCGCCGAGCAGGGAGCCTGATGCGGGGCTCGATTCCAGGACCCCAGGATCATGATCTGAGCTGAAGGCAGACGCTTAATGACTGGGCCACCCAGGAGCCTCTCTAGATTCATTTAAATTTCTTGTTTCTTCTGCTTACAAAATTAATGCATACACGTAAAAATTTCCAAGTTTAGAAGGCAAAAACATTACAGTTCAGAAATGTAAGAACAAAAAGGGAGATCCTTCTGGAATCCACCCCAGAGGTAGCCAGCACCAAATGTCATGGTTCTCAGTCCTTTCTCTAAACAGCTGTGACACTTGAGTGGGGGCTCTTGAGGCGCCTTCCAGCCCAATGAGCCCATGGAATCTGCAGGTTCAAACGCACTGCGGAACTGTGACAAGAAATAGGAATTTGTTCCTTTAAAACAGAAAAATGAAAGAAACAGTCCTTATGAAAACAAAACACGTGAGCTTAGCACCAGTTTGTCACTCTAACCAATAAGAAAAGCAGACACATAGTCTTTTTTTTTTTTCTTAAGATTTTATTTATTTGACAGAGATCACAAGTAGGCAGAGAAGCAGGCAGAGAGAGAGGAGGAAGCAGGCTCCCCGCTGAGCAGAGAGCCCGATGTGGGGCTCGATCCCAGGACCCTGGGATCATGACCTGAGCCAAAGGCAGAGGCTTTAACCCACTGAGCCACCCAGGCGCCCCCAGACACAGTCTTAAAAAAAAAAACGTCCCCACAAAATTCTTGGCGCAGCACAAAATAGAATTGAATTCTTTTAGGCTCTGTGGTCCAAGGTCTGTGGTGAATGTGTCGATTCTTTCGTACCCTGAGTTTGTAATAACGCAGGTTCCCGTTAGCATCACTGAACCCGCTCCGCTGGCTTGGACGACAGGTCTCACGTGACTCGGTCAACCTGCCGCCTGTCCAGGGGCTCGTAGTGGCTGCACTGAACACAGCATGACCAGACGTTCCCAGGCCATCGGAGCTCAAGAGCTGTTTCCAGCATTGGCCCCATCCCACAGCTTGGAGCGGGGGTGCCTCTGGCCAGGGTCCTGCTGGTGCTTTGTTTTTTGTTTTCTTCGAATAGTTTGCCTGGGTGTTCGGGGAGCTGGCTTGACTCGCTTTCTCTCAGGAGCCCATTCTGTTTTCCAGCAGTGGAGCCGGGAATGCCTGCCCACCTACCACAGTGGTGCCCCTGGAGCCTGAGGCCCCCGTGCTCATGCAGGACACGCTCAGTCGTGGGGCCTGCCGTGTGTCCACACTGCCCGTGCACACAGGTGTGTGCATTTTGTGTGGGAAGACCCAGAACGTGCCCACGTCGTGTCTGCTTCCCAGAGTCCCTGGCCTGGCTCCATGCCGGGGGCCAAATTGGTTTCCACCTGAGTTTCCTTCATATCCACATAGGACCCATGTCTGGTCTGTCTCTCACCTTCCATTCAGTCCAGAACCTCTCTCTGGGTTCCTGCTGTATTCAGGCCACCTCAGGGCAGGAGAACTAGAAGCCGGATCCCGTTGCCTCCCTCTGTGCGGATTCTTTTCCTTCGGGGGCAGTGCCGCTGGGTGCGCACCTAGTGTGCCCGCATGTTGTTCTTGTTGCTAAGGCTGCATTGTGGGGCAGGGTGGCCGCAGGCCCTGGTCTCTAGAAGCTTCCCCCTTGTGTGGGTAGACAGACAATAAGCAAGAGCAAAGAAGATTACATGAGACATAGTGCTTCACAGACCTGAGATGTGGCTGAGGGGCAGGAACAAGGGGCAGAGAAGCAGAAGGATCTTCCGTGGGGAAGGGTAGCGTGACTGACCCCAGAGGCTAGGGCGGGGGGCATGGTCAGGGACTGCACCTGGGCTGGCCCCAGCTCTACTGCTGAGCAGTGCTCCAGACGGCAGTGACCTGTCACCCAGAGTGGTAGAGCCTCCTTCAAGGAGGGGTCATTGTGCAGAATCCCAGCGCTGGATGGTTCTTCCCCCTTCCTGTTCCCTCAGCATCTGATGTGCCCTTTATTGGCCCAGAGCAGTCTGTGGGGGGCATGTCTTGGTGGGAAAAGGCGAGGAGGAGTCTGGTGCAAGGAGAAGCCCCTTGTTTTGCTATTGATGTCCAAGAGGGCTATGGCTTTGGGGACCCTTCCCAGCCCAGCGGGTGTTGGCACAAACCCTTAATTCATGTGGAGGCTGTAAGCCTCAGAATGGGCTGCCTGTCCTGCGAGAGGGGGCGTCGGCAAAGGGATGGTCCTGGCCTGTGAGTGTGAGATGGGGTGTGACCGTCCTTGAGGGTCTTGGCAGCATTGTCACCCGAAGGTAGCAAGTCATACCACTGTCTCTGGCTGAGAGCAAGCAGGACAGCAGGGAGGTTAGGAATGGCTGATAGCCTGCGGGCCTCAGGAGGCTGTCCTAGGCACCAGAGCCCATATTCTGTGTTACTGTCAGTTAAAATGGGGTTTCTCAGAATTCCGTGACATGTGTGCGCCTCGAGCTCATATAACCTGATCACTGTTTCGGGACCTGTGGCTCATTTGAGTCCTGACTACTGGCAAATGCTCTTCATGCCCTTCTGGCCTCTCTTGCTTTTCCAGGGAGCCAGGCTGACCTGGTGCGAACCTGCCCTCGGGGCTCCCTGGGCCAGACATAGGCAGGTGAGTAGTCGCAGGAGGCTCTTTTGAAAGGCCACTAGCTTGCAGACTCCGGAACTCCCAAGCGGGAGGGGGTCGAGTCAGCAGCCTGGGGAGACTGAGCCTCCTGCAGCCCTACCCAGTAGCTCCGGCCATTCTGGTAACGGGAAGGAGCGAGCTCCTGCCACCGTCCCTCCGCGGGGCTGGGAGGGAAGCCGTTCCTGCGCACGACAGGGCCCGGCCTTGCTACCCCGGGCCTCCCACAGCGCAGCCACAGCCGGTCCTGGGAGGGGAGGACCTCGGCTGAGTCAGAGGCAGAGTCTGCCGTCCGCCACTCCCTTCTGCTTGTTCTGCTGCAAGTGGAAAATAAGCCCTCACGGTTCTACCCCCACCGCCACCCCGACACCTGCAGGCCTCGGGACCGGAAGTCCCATCTCGTCCCTGGGAGTCCCGCTTCTCTCCCATTGTCCCCAACATGGCAGCCGTTAGAAATGCCCCCTTTCTGAGAGTCCGTGTTCCAGTGTGGTCCCGTTTGGGTCCCAGGGTGGAGAGGATGTCACTGCTCACACTCGGGTGGGGAGGGCCAGCCAGGTCCAAGGCTTTGGGTCCTTTGTCCTAGGGTCTTTTTCTGAGCACCTTCGTGTTGGATGAAGATGACGGTCAAGCGCAGCACAACGCGCTTTTCTCATTTAATGTTTTGTAATTATTTCCTTTGATAATGATAGGTTTTTTTTTTTTTTTTTTTTTTTTTTAAAGAATACGCCCAAATGTCTTGAGAGCCACATTCTCTCCAAATAAGAGGAGATGTGTGGCAGCCTAGTTAGTGGCTGGAGTCCTGTGGTTCCTTAATGGCTCTGAGCGTCTCTTCTTCCTGTGTCCAGACTGACCTGGTTAGGGGCTCACTGGAGCTACTAGAAGCTTGATTTGGGGGTGCCCGGCACATGTGACTTGCCAGCTAAGCCTCTGGCGAGTGCCAGGCGATGTGAAAACATCAGCTAGAGGATCCTAACGCTGCCAGCCCTCAGCCGGATGGCGGGTCTCTGGGCCTGATGTGGTGTGGGAGGGTCCACACCACATCTAACAGGTTAGATTCATGAAGAACATTTATACGCTTCATTTTCTTCCTTCCTTGCGGGCTCCCTCTGACATGGGCTGTGCTTGTCCAGCTCGTGGATGAGGAAAGCAAGGCTCGGGTGGAGGGAGCTGCCCAAGGTCCACAGTGAGGAAGTAGCTGCAAAGAGGGCTCTGAGCCCAGGCGTGTCTGGCCCCTTGCCTGACGCCGCCATCCCAGCGGCACCCTAGCGAAGAAGCCACAGCCCGTCTGTCCTTGGCTCTTGGCAGAGCCATTAGAAAGTTGACGGCAGAGAGTGGGGCCTGCTGCCCCGGCACCTGGGTGTGCCTAGCTGCTTCCAGCCTCATAGACACCTCTGTTGAAATAGCATCAGAGTCCCCAAGGGGGGCCGCTCTCGCCAGCCCCTGCTGTGCCCCAGCCTTCTTGGTGTAGAGGAAGCCGGTCACCCCAGCTCAGGCACAGTGCCTCCTGAAGTCTGGAAGACCGCCCTTCCTAGCTGGCCCTGAGCTTGGGGCTTCAGAGGAACTCATTAAAGCCTACGGCTTTCCTTCCAGGGAGCTGGAATGTAGACTCCTTTTCCCAAGGTGGTTTAGAAACCATCAAAATAGTTTCGAAGAGCAAACCCCTGACAGTGGGTTTGGGGTGCTTGAGGGGCAGGCAGGGAACCCTCGAGGCCGCTGTGAGCTGAGCTGTCTGCAGAGCGCTGGGGGTCCCGATGGGTGGCCTGGCCGAGGGCACTGAGTTCCCCAGAGAAGGCAGCCTCTTTTGTCCGCAGTCCCTCGGGAGAGGTTTATCAAGCCCACGCCAACATAGGCAGCTGTGCCAACGTGCAGCCATAGCTAGAAGGTCACAGGAGGTGCCTGCGTCTTGGGGACACACCGGGAGGTTTCTGCTGGAAAGACTGCATTTCCTTGTGGCTGGACTCCTGCTGCCTTCCAGCCTGAAGGGGCTGGGGCCCTGAGCTGGAAGCCAGGTAGGACAGGGGACCCTGTGGTATCAGGCCCTCAGCCAAGATACTTCTCTGTAACTGTGTGACCGCACACCATCCTGGCTCCTGGGCTCCCTATGGCACCCAGTGGACTAGCAGCACCCAGAAACACCAAACTTCCTTCAGTTCCTTGACTGCAGGCGAAGCCACTGAGGCCTGAGGAGGAAAATGGCTGTGCTACAGCTACCCAGGACCTTGACACCAGGGATGACGGACTGGGACCAGACCCGAGGGTGGCTTCAGGCCAGGCTCCTTCTCAGAATTCTCCAAAGCCCAAGGCAGAGAGGCCATGGCCATGGCTTCCGCTGCCACTGGACAGTAGTGTGCACTGGCCTGTCCCGGTGCTGTCCAGGGCCTCAGTTTCCTGATCTGTGCATTGGGCCAAGTTCTTTGTTTTACTTGCCCCCAGGACTGGGTGTGGACATGCTGTTTGCATGGGAGAACCCCAGGCATCGTAAGCGCTCTTGTGGTCGTGACCTACTGAGTAGAAACGTCTGGGGAATAGGTAATTTTCCCCTTTGCAGAGACAAACTTGGGCAAGTCTTAGAGCCCAAGTAGGAAAAAGGGCTGGAAATTAAGAACATGGGGAGATGACTCGAACCTCAGAATTATTTTCACTGCACTTTGATGAGTTGGGTTTGTGCTGGACTCCACATTCTCCAGGCAAGTCCTTTGGGAGCAGGGCTTCTAGAAGGCAGGGGGCCCGTCTTGCTGATGGCTGACTCCGTGGAAATCAGGACAGCACGCCGTGCACAGTGGGGACTTTGTGGCCGGGGGTGAGTAAAGGAAGCTGAGTGCAGGCCCCTTGGGCCCTCCGTTTCAGGTCATCCTAAACATTCTGGGGTCTGTCAGCAGGGGCTGCGTGAGGGACCTGGTGGTCTGTGTCATGTGTCAGTGCTCAGGTTTGCTGACCTGGGGCAGGGGCCAGATGTCTGCAGGGAAGCTCCACCAGCTGTCTCTGCAGCACTGTCCCCGTAGAGTGGTCAGGCCGCAGGGCAGGAAGTCAGCTGAGTGTCTGCACGGCACTGCAGGAAGCCAGGAGGCCTCTAGGCTGGGATAAGCATCGCCGGGGAGGCCTGGCAGAGGAAGAGGAAGGAGAGTGGGTGCTCAGTCTGGGTCCCTGGTGCCCGTTTGTGGGCTGGAGGTCTTGTCCAACAGCTGAGCTTGCCGTCACAGTGCCTGTGGGTCGGGAGCGAGACTGGCGCCAGCCAGCGCCTTGGACTCCTCCATGGCCCTCCTCAGCTGGGTCTCTGCCTGGCCTGTGCAGCACCGAGGCCAGAGCGGGAGGATGCCAGGCGGAGGCCTCCATCCAGCTCCCGCCCTCGCCGCCTTCTCCTGCCCTGTTGCATCAGGTGGAAAGGGAACATGAGGAGCTGAATTGAGGTGCTGGAGGCCTCGATTGCTGGCAGGAGCCTGGCAGCGTGGCCATGACAGCCTCTGAGGGAGGGCTTGGGGGGATCTGTGTCCGCCGCTCTACCTCACGGCTGCGCTTGTCGCTGTGCCTTTGGCTCTGGAGTGGTTTGGGCAGGAAGCAGGCTCTGAAGAGAGGTTGGGGGGCTGTCAGGAAAGGGAGGTGTGTGGAACCCAACAGTGCCCCTCATTGTCCTCCCAGTGCCCGTCAGCCCCCGCTGCTCTTCCTTCCTTATAGGAAGAAGTTTGCTTCTTGGGCTCGTTGATGAAGGCGGGAGAGGGGTCCCAGTCTGCCGCACACAAGGCCTACTTTAGGAGGAACCCTCTCCTTTCGGATGAGCCTGCACCTTCTACAGCGAGTGCCGGCGGCTAAGGGCGGTCGGCCCCATGCATCTGTGCTCTGGGGCTAGAGCCCGGGAATTGCTCCTTGGCAGGAACGATGTCCCTGTGCAGCTACTCCCTCGGGGAGCGTGAGGTAGAGGAGGAGCAGTGACTTTGGAGTCCAGAGCCCCTGCCTCTCCACTCTCATCAGGTAGCCACGCTGAGCCTCAGTTTCCTCATTGGAAGATGAGGATAATATTAACTTGCCTCAGAGGGTTGGTGTGAGGATCCCATAAGCCAGAGGCTGTAAAACGCCTGGCCACGCCTGGCCACACTGCAGGCGCTCTGCAGATGGTAGCTGCTGTCGTCCTCACAGTGACCAGCCCCGCTCCCTTCACCGTCACCACGAACACCACCGCCTTCATCACCACCACCACCCCTCCTCCTCCCCCACCCCTTCCCCCACCTCCACCATCGCCATCACCACCATCCTCTAGTACAGAAAGTGCAACCAGAACACCTTGAACACTTGGCCTCATGCCCGACTCTGAACCACAGGGGCAGACAACTGTCCTGTCACAGGTGCCGCAGTGACCTGGGCTTCTGTCTCCTCACGAAGGCGCTTTACCTTTGGCCTTTTCCATCTGGTAGTGAGTTTTCCGGTAGGAAGAGGTCCCAGTGTTGGTTGCCATCTCCTTAGCGCTCGCTCAGAGTAAAGCAGAGCCTACAGGATCTCAAAAGTATCCTGTGCTCAATTATAATACTAAGAATAAAACATTCTGGCTCCATTAGGGAGAAAAGTTGTCTGGTAGATAATTATGTTGTCTGTACATGTCATCAAATCATCTTTTTATGACTTTAGTTCTTAATGCCGTAAATATCCCAGTAGACAGAAAACTGGGATCTGAGAGCGCAGTGGAGCAGGAGCCAGCCCGGGGGGCCAAGCGGGCCCTGGGGGTCGTCCCCACCCCTGCTGTTCCCTAGCTGAAGGATCCTGGCCGCACGACTTTTCTGGGCCTCAGCTTGTTTAGTTTTGAAGAATGGGGTCCGGGGCGCCTGGGTGGCTCAGTCGGTGAAGCATCTGCCTTCAGCTCGGGTCCTGATCTCAGGGTCCTGGGATTGGTCCGTTGGGCTCTCTGCTCAGCGGGGAGCCTGCTTCCCCTCTCCCACTCCCTTTGTGTTCCCCTTTCTTCTCTCTCCCTCAAATAAATAAATAAAATTAAAAAACAAAGAAAAATAGGGCTAACAATATGTCATGTAGAGGCATTGGGAGCAGTGAGGAGGGGTGGCTTGGTTCCCGCTACCAGCGTGTTTGCAGTAGCTGTTGGTGCTTTGGGAGTCTGGGGGAGTAGAGACAGTGCCATGGCCCTTTCGGTGCATGCCAGGGAGACCCTGAGTGCTGGGGAGGGCCGCTGTCGGGTCCTGACTCTGGCCAGCTTCCAGTCGGGTCCTGTTCGTGGCACGAATCCTTCGTACAGTCATGTGAACGTGGACTCAGGCTTGATCCAGAAGTTTGTTGAAACTGCCGTCGTCCAAATCCTTGCAGTTGTTGGGTGTTGGCAATACCCTGTGGCATGCGGTGGGGGAGAAATGGGTTGGGAGAAGCAGCTGCTGACTCACGTGGAGGTGAACCGGCCAGGACTGCTCTTCCGGCTTCCCACCGCAGCCGCGGACGCCTGGGCCAGCGAGCCAGACAGCACCCTCTCCAGCCGTCCACCATCCCCCGTCCCGGCTGGCCAGGACGGTGGTCCAAGGGTGCCAGGTGGGTCCAAGAACAATTTGGGGGCCTCTGCCAAGGTTGGGATGCTGGGGTCTACTGAGGCAATGGTATCTTCCTCTGGGAAGACAGTGTGAAAACTTCAAGTAGTCAAGGATGGTTTCCGGGCTCCCGGTTTTGAGAATGAAGAGGTACAGAAGGTTGTAGCTGGAACTAATAAGTCTCGGAGCTTTGAGGGACCGGAGTCTGGTCCCGTCCATTGTCTATCTGGAGAAGGTGAAGAGAAGAGGCCCCTCGCCCAGGGTCACATAGTGACGCAGTTGATGACAGGGCAGTGACTGGCCCTGGGTCCTCCATCGCTCCCGTCGCCTGCCCTTGCCCCAACCTGGACACCCTCCCCTGCGGGCCTGCAGCTGTTCTTGCAAGTGGGTAGGAGGTAGCTGTCCTCTTCCACTGGTTCCGTCCTGTCTGCTCGGCCCTTGCCCCGAGCCTCCCAGTGCCTCTCGTGTTGCGGCAAGCTCTTCCCACTGGTCTCGTCAGTGACACCGCCCATTCCTCAAGGGCTGGGGTGGTGCCCTGTCTTCCCAGGGCGGCCTCCCATGATGGCTGATCCCAGCGCAGCCTCTTAGTGGAGAGAGGAGCCCTGAGCAGTTGAGGCAGGTAGCCGTGTCCAAGTGCTGGTTGCACGGCCTTCAGCTCTGGGACCTTGGGCAAGTCACTGGGTCTCTCACCCCGTTTGCTCATCTGCAGAGTAAAGATTAGACACACCTCGTGGGGCTTGGTGGTGGGAGCACAGGTCTACTCTTTATTATTATTCCGCTGCTACTATTTTAGGGGGTTTTCCCTCCGGAAGCTTCACGACATGATTCTTGAGGTCTCCTGGCAATGCTCTGAGGGGAGCTGGCCAGAGGCCCCTTTTGCCGTTTTACAGATGGGGACATGGAGGCTCTGAGGGGGGTGGAGATGAGTGGTGACTTTATGCCCCGTGCTGTCGGGCCGGGCCAGCGCACAGCAGGCTCATCCCTGCCCCTAGTCCTCCTCCCCGGGCTTTCCCGTCCACAGAGACCGGGCTCATGGGTGCTGGGGTCAGGGGTCTGGAGGCAGCCACTGCCCTCCCGTCCTCCCTCTCCATTTTGGGGGTTTCCTGCCCCACGCATGGCCCTTGGCTGTGCCCCGGCCTGTGGCCTCAGATCTGGAGTTTCTGACCGATGTTCTCAGAGTCAAGGAGCCTTAGTATCTGCGTTTCCTCCCAGAAGCTTGGGTGCTCCCTGCACCCTCCGAAAGAGGGCTTTCTCAGGGAGGAAGAGCGTGCTGTTTTGCCTGGCAGAAACAAGCAGATTTTCAACATCTGAGGGAGGCCTGAGAATGCAGAAGTCTGGGGGTGGCAGCCCGGGCCTCAACCTGCCTCAGGGGCATGTTCCCAGCGCATTTCCTGTTGACTGTCTCCTCACCCGCACCCACTTCCTTTCCCATCCCTGGCTCCACCCCGACCACCCCGCTGCCTGACAGCTCGGAGTCCCGCTCCTGTGCTCCCGCTCTGTGCTCCCCGTTCGCCTCCCGCCGTCCTGGGCGCCGCAGGGAGCCCGGACCCCGGGGCGGCGCCGTCACAGCTGTCCCGAGCTTCCTCCTGCGGGCGTCTCCTGAAGCCAGAGATGTTTTCTTGGCTCGTTCTGGGTCTGTCCTCAGCTCCTCCGACAGGTGCGGGCAGGAGCAGCCCTGGGTGGGGAGACGCGGGTCCCCCCACTGAGGGGGCGGGGCAGGGGGGAACGAATGATGTGGAAGGAACACAGGATTTCTTCGCGCTCTGCTGCGCCCTAGCTGTGACACTGGGCACGTCAGCATCCGTTAACGTGTCCGTGACTTTCACTCCTCTCCGTACAGCTGTGTGAGGACTTACTCTTGCTCACGTGAAGGACCAGCACAGATGGATGGTCCTCAGCAGGCTGCCTTCCCTTCCTGCTCATGCTGAACAATCTGAACGAAACTTAAGAGTTCATCTGGGGCCTCAGACTGGACCAGTCATTAGCCAGCTTGCGGCCCCAAAGCACCTGACTGGCACCGTGTGGGGCTTAGGAGCAGGAGAAGGAGCCGAGCACGGGTAGGGGGTGGAGGGGGCCTCGGGCATCTTCTGGGATGTGGGGAAGCTTGTATGGCTTCCTGCCAGCCATTCACTAAAGCTACTGGGGCTCAAGTCCCCCATTTAGGACATGGGGATGATAGTAGAGTCCCTTAGGGAAGCGGCACAAAATAAATTTGATGACAGTTGAAAAGCGCTCGGCAGAGCAGCCAGCACAGACCGCATGGTCTGAAAACACTGGCCCTAGTACCGCACTCAGCACCCCTGACCTTGTCCCTTCCCGGACCGAGAACTCCTCAGACGCAGTGGCTGGTCCCCTGCTCTGGGTTCCTAGCTAGGGCTTAGTGCCAGGCAATGGGCCTGGCAGGAAGCTGACCAGGTCACTCTGCCGTGGCCCCTGGCCACCTTGGATCCGTGGATGGAGCCTCACTTTAGACCTGGAGACAACAGTGACCACTGCGTTCAGACTGACTCTTGGCGTGTCGTAGGCACTTCTGCGGGGGGCAAAGATGCAGGCCATTCTCTCAGAATTCCTGGGCAGCTGTCATGCCCTGCTTCTAGCCTTCCCTAAAGTAACCCTGTGATTCCCCCCAGCAGGGCAGTTGACAGTTCCCGTGGGGGAAGAGCCACAGAGAGTGACCTTTACCACTCATGCTGGGGGAGCAGGACACAGAGTCATGTCCACCATGAACCTGAGCTTGTGTCTTTAGCCCTTGGCCTATCATCCCAGAGGCCCAGGGCTGGGAGTAAAAGGGCCAAGGGAGTACATAGCAGGTGGAGCCATGACCGTGGGAGCACCCTGGTTTGGGGCAGCTGGTCAGAAAGCCGTGGTGTTTGTTCCCAGATTCCTTCCTTCTGCAGAGCTGCACGTTCCTCCTCCCTCTCCACGCCTGCTCACGGCCTGCGCGGGGAAGGTGTTTGAGCCCCCGAAGGGCCAGAGCAAGTTTCGTCTGCACCGAAGCCACGGCGGGAACATTCTTACTGCACCTGGCAAGTGCCTGGGCGCAAGCGAGCTGCCCTCACGTGTCCCGGGGGGCGACGCTGCCACAGGGAGACCAGAGCTTCTCAGCCTCGGCACTGCTGGTGTCTTGGTCTGGATGGTTCTCTGTTGGAGGGCGAGGGGCTGTCCTGTGCTGTGGGATCCGTGCTTCTTCCCACCTGACGCCCACAGTCCCCGTGACCTCCGGAGTCCGGACAGTCCCTGCGGTGACGTAGTGTAGGTGGAGATCCACAGACTGGACTGAAAGGTCTTGGCCTCCCTGGTGGCTGCAGTCTCTGGGGCCCTGTTACGTGCCTGGCCTCCGACCGGAAATCTGAGCCTTCTGAACTAGCAGTGCCTTCTAGGCCCTACTCGGCAGGAGCACCACGCCGGGGGGATGAGCTGGGCCGTGGGGCCTCCTGTTACCTGAAGAGGGGTTACAAGGCCTGCTGCCCCTGGGCTGGGTGTGTTGGCTTTGTTGGCCCATGTTTTCTGTCTCAGAGTCTGCGGCCCCAGGAGCTGGGAACCACGGCGCTGCTGTCTGCGGGCTCGTCGGCCCGCTCTGCCCGAGCCCCTCCAGGAAGAGCAGGCGAGCAGGCACTTGGCCAGGCAGCTGCCAGCAGCGTGCACTGCTGTCTTTCATGAGAAAAAGCGCCAGCGTCCCATTGCCAAAGCAGAGCCATCTTGCCTATTAATCAGGACTTCAGGGTTCTTGGAACCGTCTTAGCAACTGCTTGGCACAAGCCCTACTCGACTTACCATCACCTGTCTGCCTTGAGAGCTGGCCCCTCCTGGGAGGCTGGAGGAGGAGCCGGGAGGGAGGGAGCTGCCGCCCGCTCATCCCAGCCCCAGAGCCCGTTTCAGGGGCCGAGGCTGCCCCTCTCAGTGGGGCCCCAGGAAGCACTGGGTTAGGATCAGTGTTGTTTTTGTTTTTTAAATTTTTTTTTAAAGATTTTATTTATTTATTTGACAGACAGAGATCTCAAGTAGGCAGAGAGGGGGGCTGGAAGCAGGCTCCCCACTGAGCAGAGAGCCCAATGCGGCTCGATCCCAGGACCCTGAGATTATGACCCAAGCCGAAAGCAGAGGCTTTAACCCACTGAGCCACCCAGGTGCCCCCAAGATCAGTGTTGTTTTTGTTATGACTCTTGATTTTCAACTTTAAAAAATTTAGAAAATGGAAGCCTGACCACTAGTCCCCGGTCTCCTTCTGAGGAAGAGGAGAAAGGAGCAGGGGCAGGGTGAGATCAGAGCAGGGCGTGATCAGAGAGCACGGTGATGGAGAGCCCCCGCTGGGCCTGGCTGCCCCTTCCTGCACTGAGGGCTCAGCCAGCTCCTCAAAGGGCCACAGAGGCACCCAGGGACTCCCCCGCTGAGACGGAGACTGGTCACTGTTGTGCTGCTCTTAGCCCCAAGGGAGGTGACCACTGTTGGGGTCTTTGTCTCAAGGGCCTGACTTCTGCCCTGTAGACAGACATGCATACACCTGGCTCCTTTTCCTCTCATTCAGCGGAGGATTGGAGGGGCAGACCCCTCGGAATCTGGGTGTGGCAGGGGCCATCCTCACCCCCTGCGGGGCAGGTGCTCCAGCAGTGCTGGTCCCCATAGTAGCGGGACCCGAGACACCGTCCCTTCCATCTCCCAGTATCCCGACCAGAGGCGGCTCCGGCTGCCCGCCTCCGCATCTCTCTGCCGTTTCGATCGCCTCTGCCATCCCCGGCACCTGCCTGCCCTCTTCAGTCGAGCTCTCGGGCTTTGCTCATCTCCCTAGAAGCCCCCTCCCGACATCATCTGGGAAACAGACATCCCAAGCCTCCCTCTATGGCACAAACCTTTGAGCAGTATAGTTCGGAGACGTTCTTTGGGGCGGACCTCATACAGCTCAGATACCCTGGTAATTTGGAGAAGAGCTGCCGAGTGCCACACAGGTCAGCCGGAATTAACATGCGTTTTGCCAAAAGAACAGAGTTGCCCCCGTGTCTTCATCCATTGCTGGGCAAGGCGCTGTCCTGGAGTTCTGAAGGGCGCCGGGAAGGGAGGCCACAGGGCAGCAAGGGCACCCCCGTCCACTTCTGGGGGTTCTGATTGGCTCTCATGGAGCCAGAGCTCCTTGGTTTGCTGGCAGAGCTTCTGACGGTGGTGGCCACTGGGCAGTGCTGTGCTTAGCGGTCTCAGTGTTGGCAGTCACAGGGCATGGCTGTGTGCGCCATGTACATGCTAGCCCAGCAATTCTGCAAGGGAGCACGTATCCTCACTGCTTTCCAGTTGAAACAGGCCTGGGGGGACAGAGTGAGCTTTGGATAAACAGCCAAAATGGGGCCAGGCCTGGGTCCCTTCTTTGCACCAATCATGACTGTCTCAACAGTCCGCGTCCCCTAGCTCCCTGGCTTGCTGTCCCCGGGTGTCTTGGGAGCAGGCATGGATGGTAGGTGTATCCCAGAGGCGTGTCAGCCCTGCAACAGGGCCCATTCCTACCTATACCAGGGTTGCCCTGTCTTCCTGAGGTTCAGAGGATGCAGGGAGCTCTAGAATGTTCCACTGGTCCAAGGGGCGGATGCCCAGGCAGGCCCTGCTCCTTCCAGAGGCCCCTTCCTCCCAGCCTGCCAGTCGCCGCTGGAAGAGCCGGGCATTCAACAGTCGCGCCTTGTCTCCTGAGCCCTCTGTCTTTGCTCCACCCCAGGATCAGCCTGGGACGGACCACGGTTTTAATTAGCCTCGTTTGGGGATGGCGGCTTGGAAGCCCTGGGAGGTGAATGCGGCCTGCCTTGCTTTTGGAATCCACTGCCAGTGGACACAATGTAGCTGTAGGAATGAAAATGAGGGAGAGAATGGCCCACAGGCTGGGCTTTTTAATTGGCACCGTCCTCCCGGCCCTGCGCCCGCCCGCTGGCCCTCCCGGGGCTCTGTTTGGGCGGCCGGACCTGGGCCGCGAGCGGTGGAGCCTTTCAGAGCGTCAGACTGATTTAAGTGGCCCCGTATAGATGCCGGCAGCCCTCGCTGAAAGGCGCCGCGCGGTCCCCTCATCGAGGAGCCCTGGGAATGTGTCCGCCACCTGCGCGTCGTGAATGGCAGTAACCGCCCGGAGCCCCGCCGGGCAGCCTGGGCTTCAATGGGCCCTGGGCCCTGCCCGAGAGAAAAGGTTTTTCTAAAGCTGCAATTAATTTCTTTCCCCCAATCAATTGAAGGTTGCTTTCTTGTTTTCAGCCGGGTGAGCGGGACGCGTGATTCTCTGCTTCCCCGCTAACCTGGGCGCCGACAATTGATGTCCGTCTCAAGAGACAGAGAGTGGCTTTATTTCTCACCGGCTGTGGAGGACGGGACTTTTTTGTGTTGTGTGTGTGTGTGTGTGTGTGTGTGTGTGTGTGTGTGTGTGTCTGTCTGTCTCCCTCTTTTTCTTTCTCTAAGATCATCTCAAGCTAATAGTGAGAAAAAAGGCATGTGAGCGATTCTGCCCAGGCAGGTCCCACAATACCTTCTGGAACGTCCATTTTTCTTGCTTTCATGGGAACACTATGAGGTCTCTCTTGGAGGGGACAATGGCAAGATTAAAGAGGGAGGGAGCGTGAGGGAAAGCGGGAAGTAGAAAGGCTGTTCAGCCGGACCGCTGGAGAGCTTTATGCCGCAATTTAAAGGGGTTTATCCTGGACGCCCCCGACCCTGCCAGCAGGATTGGCGGAAACCTCTTGGTTTCTACTTAGTTTTGCAGTGAGAACCAGTGTTAAGTGCAAAAGAGAGAAACATAACTGTGAGGGTACATATGTCTGGGTTGGGTGCTGACCCACAGGATCTCAGGTTCCTTGTTCACGTGGGGACACTGCTGGCAGGACGTCAGCCTGGCCGCTGTTGTGCCTAAGCCGGATGCCTCAAAGCCAGCCTGAGCACCGTCTGTCTCTTAGGCCATCAGGGTGTCCCCCGCACCCAGGCCGGTCCTCCTATGGAGGGGAGGGGCCAGACTTGAGAAGTGGCCTCTGGGACTGTCTGGGCTGTCACGGCAAAATCCCCCTGGCCCCTCTGCCCCAACCTTGGAGCTGGCCTGCTCTGGCCTCCAGGAGAGATTTTGGCGAGAGGGGAAGGTCTGTCGCTGTGGGTTTGTCCACGGGCTCAGCTTTCACCCCCTCTCGTCTGGGGCCCCAGCCTTGTTAGGATCCCTGACCTGCTTGCTGGGCCGACTGCTGCTAAACCTCGGCACAGTCAGTATGTGCCGCCCCGAGCCCAGAGACATGACCACTGGCTGTGACTGCAGTGACCGGCCGGTTAGGGCCCCCCAGACTCCCTGTCCCCTGAGGTGCACGGGTGCGTTTCGTTCAGATGGGAAAGGGCCACGCTTGCTCACTGACCTTACAGGCTCCTCAGCTTCCTCATCCCAAAGTGGAGGCTGAACTTTGCCTCCTGGGGGGCCCCTCCTGGGGGTCGTAGGGGAGCAAGTGAGGCCACGGGTACGGAGTCTCTGCTGTCTGCACTTAGTAGGTGCACAGTTCAAGGGAGATGTCAGCAGCTGGTTTTCTTAAGACGCACCTAAATCTGTGCTTGGAAGATGGAGGGCAGAAGGAGGCCCAGGGGCAAGGACCTCTCTTGGGGGTGGGTCAGCCTCTGTCTGCTTTTGTCCTAGGCTGTGGTGGCAGCTCCGCAGGGATCTGAGAACCTTATCGCTCGAGGTCCCCATGGCTCCGGGCTCCCCGTTCTAGGTGAACGCGGGCCTCTGCCCGTGACACACAGTGTGGCTGCCCCTTTTGTGGCAGCCACTTGCAGATGGAGAGTGAGGGACTTCCCCCTGGGTTCTGTGCTTTTTCCAAAGTGTTACACATTTTTATTTTTGCAAGAGAGAAGTAGGCTCATTTCCTGACTTGGGCTCAGCCAGGGTTGGTGTGAGGCCAGAGCCTGGGGCCCCAGGCCTGGAAGCTGGTGGCCTGGTGGTGGGCACGTCCTGTGTCCCGCTGCAGCTCGCCTCACCCTCCTGCACCAGGAGGGCCACTGGGGTTCAGAGTCAGACGGACCGTGTCATCATCAGTATAGGAATCACAGCATCTTGAAGCAATTACAAGATGGCGGTGCTGTGCGTGCGCGTATGCGTGTGTGTGTGTGAGTGTGAGCGGGAGACAGATGCCCGCACACCTGCATGTGCGCGCGTTTATATCCACGGGACAGAAGGGAGCGAGGGCCGAGGGCTGACCTGGAGGCCCCGCCGGAAGCCTGGGACTCTGCGCACGGAGGATGTTGTGCGGGCCCTCGGCTGCTTCCTTTGGTTTTGTCTTGCTGGTTCGCCGCCTCCTGCACGTTCAGCCGTTTCGCCCTGACACGTCCTTCGTCACCTGGGGGAGGGCTGCAGAGGGAAGTGATACACTCACGGCCTTTGCCCTTTCCTCCCATCTGGCCGAGGGCCTGGCCCCGCGTGGGGTCAGCCTGGGCGCACCCTCCCGCCAGCCTCTGGCCTGGCTGCCACCTCGCTGGTGTCCTGGATCAGGGAGGCCCTGTCCTTCCCCTGGCTCCCTCCTTACGGCGCCTGGGCCCCCGGCCCTGCCGGCAGACCGCCGGGGTTCAGGTCCTCCCCAGTTGCTCCCCAGGTGGCCTCGGACCCCCGACACCAGTGGCACCGCGCCCCCCGCACCGGGGTGGTTGTGCGGGTTCAGAGGGCAGTCCCTGTGAAGACGCTCGCCGTCAGTGCTCCGTAAACATTAGCCCTACTGTCATGGGAGGCTCCGCAGCTGTTAGGACACAAGAATGAGCCCCCAGAAATGCTGACTTTGTTCCCGAGCAAGATAAGATTCCAGGGGAGGACGGGCGGGATTGACGATCGCTCAGCCTTGTGAGTCAGTTTTCTATACATGAAGAAGTGTCTGGACTTGAGAGTGGTTTAGGGCAGCTCCCGGCCCTGCACATTCCCCGGGAGCTGTTTGGGAGTCCCTGTCCCTTTGGAATTGGTATCAGTACCAGGTGAGGATTGCTGGTGGCTCTAGGTGGATAGAAATCAGGTTGGGTTTCTATTCTGAGTTTCTCTGGCATGATGGGTAAGGGCACAGGCCTTGACCAGACAGAGCTGGGTTGAGCCTGGCCCAGCCACTGCCCCCTCTGTTGGAGTTTGCGGAGTCAGCCTTGGGCTGTCCAGGCATACACGGGGCTGCCGACAGTTCCTGTCTCGGGGGGAGGAGGGGGCCTGGGCATCCACCTCAGGTAGATTAGCTCGGAGGGTCAGGGCTTCTTGGGCCTTCTAGGAGCCTCTTGAGATGTGGGTGCCGTGTTTGTGTATCCTGCCAAACATTTAAACAGTAACGAACAAAGGAGAAAAAATAGAAAGGGAAAAAATAAGCCTATCAGGAAATTAACAGTTATGCCGAGGTGTGTCCCTGAGAAAGTCAAAGGGACGGAGACCCGCCCTGGCCAGCGCTTCCGGAGTCTGTGGTCAGGCCTCCCAGTGGGAACTACATTCTTTCAGCACAGGGATGCCTTAACGGGGCCATCCACACGCACCCTTCCGCATGAGGTCAGGGTCGTGATTCCCATCCTGGCTCTAAGAGTGGAAAGGACTCGTCCAGAGTCGCTAAGCTAGAGAACGCAGACGCTGCCGTCCATCGGGGTATGTTCCGGGCCACACCCTTTCTGTTGAAGCCGGGCCTCCTCAACAGGCCTTTATGGCCCTCCTGGGACCTCTGGTGCCCTTTAAGCCAGTGTCTCCCAGATGCCTGCTCCTGGCCTGGACTCTGGATTTCCTGCTGGCTAGGTTTGGCCTGGTCCTGTAGGAGAAGCCAGAGCCCCCTCCCAAGCTGCCCCACCCTTGCAGCCCAGGAGCCCCTGCGCTAGGGGTGCCCGGTCAGCAGAGACCGAGGCGTGCCTTGGGCTGGTGGCCAGGAGCATCTAGAAGTCCAGTAAGCACAGCGCAGCCTCCCAGATCTGTGCACCCTCTGGCTTCTGCGGTGGCTCCAGTCATTCTTCCTGCGGCTCAGAGGAGCCTGCAAGAGGGGATGAGACCTGCTCAGGTGACCCATGGGGCACTGGGCAGAGTTGGGACTCTGAGCCAGGTCTGCTGTCCAGCTCCTCCGAGATGCAGGCCCTGCATGCCGCAGCACTGGATCTGGTTGGAGAGAGGGAACTGGAATGCGGGTTGTCCTGGGAAGGGCACTGGTGGGCCAGAGACCAGGATGAGTCCCCCTGGTGACTCTCTGCCCTACCCCAAAGTGAAGCCCTCAGGTGAGGCAGTCCTCTCATGGGGCCTCGGGCTTAGGAGGACCAGGACCCCATGCACTGCGTCCCTGCCACTCATCTTGGCTTTGCGGGTGGGGACAGCCGGCCCTGAGAAGCAGAATGTGCCCAGGAATGTCCTGCCGCACCCAAGGCCAGCAGGCATGTCCGTGGCCACCTGCCGGGCTCGGGCAAGCCAGGACATGCTGGCTGAGCCCGGCTGGGCCGCTGCTGCTCCTCGCCCCCACAGGGCTCCAGTGGCCAGTGTGGGCCCACGCCGCCCCTTTGCCCAGCATGCCTGCGATTCTGCTGTCACTGTGAGTCCGGGCGGGTGAAAGGCTCTCCTGCCGCTGCTTCCTCCTGGCGCCTCCATCCTGGCACAGCTGGGTACCATGAAGCGGTGTCGAAGCCCACGGAGTCGGCCCCCACGTGATCTGATTTCCTCACCATCACGGCCCCACGAGAGCAGTTTTAGTTCCCCATTTTACAGAGAGGGAAAGTGAAGCTTAAGTTGCATAAGGAGCTGAGGGAGACCTGGCCTGACGGCAGGGGCAGGGCTCCCCCGCAGCTGGTGGCTGCTTCAGCCTTGTGCCCGGGAGCCCAGCCCGTCCCTCCAGAGCCCGTGGGTGTGGGCCTGGGGGCTCCAGGACGGCGTGCGGGAGGCCGGGGAGGGTGTTGTGGCTGCGTTCCAAAGGGGAAGGAGGTTTGTGAACAGGGTGATCCTGGCTGGGGGAACGTAGCCCCAGAGGGAGCTGAGGGGGCAGGGGGGCCGCGGGTGAGGTGGGAACAGGGCTGCTGGGGCTGGGGCTGCTGCCATGAGATGTTTGCTCTTCGCAGAGGCTCGAGGAGGAAAGTGCTGGGTCAGGTTTGAGCCCTGATGAGCTGAGAGGCCCGTGAGGACATTCACGGGACCCCCTAGGTCTGGAGCTTAGAACAAGGTCTGGCCTCAGCGGCTGTCTGTGGCCCCTGGGGCCGAGGAAGAGTTCTGATTTGGATTTGGGGCCAGGCCTTGAGTCATGTCAAACCTGGTTGGGCACAGCGGCCTTCCTGGGCAGAGCGGGGACACCCCGGGCTCAGGCAGAGCGACTCTGTCATTGCACAGATGGGCCCAGAGCTGGCAGGACTTTCCCAGGGCACACCCAGCGTGTGGCAGGCTGGAGCCCGAGGCCAGGTGCCTGCGTCCCCACCAGGGGCATCTCGGGTTACGCGGTCCTCGGAGGATGCTTGTTGCCTCCTGCCTTCTGCAGCCTGCTGGGAGGCCGAGCCAGCAGGGGCGACCCTTGGGACCCATCCGTTCCCAGAACAGAGGGCAGCTGGAGGCCCAGAGCAGGGCGGGTTTGCCCGAGACCCTCCTGAGTGGTGCCTGGACGTCGTGTCTGATGCCCCTTCTGCGGACTGTTCTCCTGCCTGCCGCGCCTTCGCGGGAAGCCGTCGCCCTTGGACTCCTATCCTTTGACCAAGTCACAGATCTGGGAGGGGGCCCAGGTCGTCTGCCACGGGCCCCTTTGTGGTGAGGAGCTCCTCTGGGTTTAGGGAGGAAGCCCAGCTTCGTGCTGCGGAAGTGAGGGCCGCTGGACATTTTGTGCACGTCCCCTGGGGCCTCTTCTCAGAGGAGCTTGGCAGAGCAGGGGACCCCTTCTTCCGGGCCCCAGGACAGCCCTGCTCCCAGGCTTGCCCTCCCACTCTGGCTACATCACAAACGCCGAGTGGTGGGAGAGCCGGGGCTGTCTGTGACCAGCCAGGTGGTGGCTCCTGGGAGCAGGCAGGGCTGTGGGTGCCCCCTGGGAAGCCAGGCTCATCCCAAGGTGGGGAGCCCTTGTCAGCTGAAAGGGGCAGCCCCTGAGGAGCTTCTCGACGTCGCTTCTGTCGTTTTCCATGTGGTAAATCCGGTAGTTGTGCTCCTGCGACGTGTGCTTACCTTCATGGCTCAGACTTTATTGCCGCGAGGAGAGATGCGGTCCCCCACCCAGCTGACAGTGCGGCTGCAGTTGACACCTGGAGCTTTGTCTCTGCGTCTCCTCTGTCAGATGGAGAAGTGACCACGGCCGGTGGAGACGGCGGCTCCGGGCCGCACAGCACGATCCTGGACGCCAGGCCCAAATGTCCGTCTCCGGCGTGTGTCCTAGAGTCCCCTCCCCGGGGCGCCGGGGCTGGAGTGTGGCAGGCTGGAGGGCCTGTGCCTCCCCACCCCCTTGTGGCAAACTCGCAGCCTCCTCGTAGCGCCCCCCGCTGGCAGGGCCAGGCAGCTGCTCCGAGCGAGCGGCTGACACCCACCAAACTGCACGGGGGACGCGGCGTCGCGTCGGAGAGCAGAGGTTCGGGGCACCAAGCAGCCCCCCAGCCCCACCTTGGGTTTGCCCACAAAGCCTGGCCCTGCTCCCCTGTGGAGCAGGAAGCCCCAAACCAGCCTCTGCCCGGCGGGCAGGGAGCCACGCGAACCTCTGCGGCAGCGAGAGGTTTTCCAGGGATGCCCCGGCCCCGCCAGCCGTGTTCTGTGGAAGCGCCCTCGGGCCGCTGAGCCCGCCGCTCGCCCCCCGCCCACACGCAGGGGTCTGGCACATGTGTGGCCCACTGGCCCGTCCGGGGCTGGCGCTGCTTGGTGTTTTCACATCCCGTGCTTGTATGAACCTCAGATTTAATTTGGTGATTATTAAGTGCAGGAACTCGGGGCTGGTAGGGGCTTTTCTTCCCCCCCCAGTTCTGCAAAGTTCGATTTTCAGAAATGCACAAGCCTCGTTCCTGCCAATAAGAAGGGAAGCCAAAAAGAACTTTGATGAAGAAACATCAAAATGCTTTAATATGGAGATTGGGGGGGCCTCCTTTTTTTTGAAAATGGAAGTGACCATTTGAATAAGATTTGGGCCTGTGGGTCATCCTTCTCGGAATTTCTAACTCCGTGTGTATTCTCCTCTTAAAATTAACACACACATACATATATATTTTGTTTTTTGATAGTACCTTCATGTGTTCAAAAATTAAAATAATAGTGGGGAGTCTTGCCTTCAGGTTAACTGCTACTTGGTTTCTTGTGATCCTTCTAGAACTCCTTTATGCAAATAGAAGCAGAGGATAATTTCCCTTTTTTGTTTCCCCTCTCTTACACAAAAGATTACCTGCTTTATCTACTCTTCTGCACTTTGCTCTCTTAAAATGACAGACCCGGGAGGTGTTTTTGTGTCAGAGCCAAGCTGCAGGATGTCCTGTCCTGTGACCATGGCCCCTCTTTCCCAGGCCGCCCTCCTGGGCCCCCGAGCCTGTGCGGGCGTGCGCAGCAGTGAGCTCCGGAGCTCCTGCGTCCTCTCAGACATGCAGGTGGGGCCTCCTGGAGATGCAGTCCCCCAGGAGGGCCGCTAGGCCAAGAGTGGCATGTGTGTGTCACCTTGAGGGTGTGGCCCCAGTGACGTTATAGGAGCCACGCCCCCCAATGTTTTCTGCAGGTGGCGCATGTCCCCACTGACACACCGGCCACACGTGAGTTTTGCCAAGTGGATGAGTGACACATGGTCTCTCCGCGACACCTTAGTTTCCTTTCCGTCGGCGGTCAAGCTCTGCTCTTGTCTCTCTGAAAGCTGCAGGTGTCCTGAGCTGGGTTCATTTGTCTTTCTAAAACAGTTGAGTTATTATCGCTCTTTTTCTTCTCAGTGGTGTATTAGGGAGATGAGTTTTTCCTGGCGTATGAGTTATAGATCTTGATCTCTAATTTGTTCTTTGTCTTGGGCTTCGCTTTTGCCGTTTTTTAACAGCTTTATTAAGATACAATTCACATGCTGTACCCTCCACTCATTTAAAGTGTACAAGTTCAGGGGCACCTGGCTGGCCGAGTGGGTGGAGCATGTGACTCCTGATCTCAGGGATGTGAGTGAGAGCCCATGCTGGGCATAGAGATTAAAAATGCGTTTAAAAAATAAATTAAAAATCTTGGGGGGAAAAAGTGTGCACATTTTAGTGGTTTTCATATATTCCTGAATGGGTATATTCCCGTCAGTGTGCCAGCGGGTCACTGTAGCCCATCTTAAAACACTTCACCATCCCCCAAAGAAGCCCCATACCTTCCAGTAATCACTTCCCATCACCCTCAGCCACTCCGCAGCCCCAGACAACCTAAAATCGACCCTCTGGATGGGAAGTAGCCAGTTCTGGACTTTCCGTGTAAACGGGATTATGCGGCACGTGGTCTCTCGTGTGGCTTCCTTACTCAGCCTGATGTCTCCGTGGTCGCATCTGTGGCAGCAGGTGTCATGGCTTCCTCCTTCTGTGGCCGGACAGTGCTCCATCATCCAGACAGACTGCATCTTGCTGATCCGTTCTTTGTGGGCAGACAGCGCAGTTGTCTCCACGTTGGGAGCGTGGTCAGTGATGGCCCGTGAACATCGGGCTCACATGTTTGTGTGGACATGTCTTTCCTTCTCCTGGGTATGTACCTATAGGGGTGGAACTGCTCGGTCACATGGTAGCTCTGCGTCTCATGTTTTGAGAAACTGCCAGACTGTTTTACCAAGTGGCCATACAATTTTACATTCCCTCTGATGCTTGTGGCATTTTTTGACCCGTGTATGTTTTTATAGAATTTACTATTTTATGAATCTGGATGTGGAGTTTGAGAAAGGTCCCTCTATCCCAAGATGATAAAGAAATTCTCCCATGTTTCTGGGCCTTATCCTGCAGTGTTTGGCCCTCGTGGATGGACTTTATCATGGATGTGGCCTGAGTATGGAGCCAGCTTTTCTTTTTCTTTGTTAATGGCCCCCATTCATCTCAGCACCAGCGCCTGAAAATTCTGTCCTTTACTCTCTGCTCGGAGATGCCACCGGCACGGGTGCTGAGGCACTGAGGGGATGTCTCAGTCTCTGCGCGTCCGCACGTGGTAGGGAACTCTTCATTATTGAGGCTCTCATATATGCCTTTGTATCTGGTAGAAAGAGTGTCTCCTCTGTTCCATACAGTTTTCCTGATTAATCTCTCCTGTTAATTTTTTTAATTTTTAAAAAAGATGTTATTTCTTTATTTGACGGAGAGACAGTGAGAGAAGGAACACAAGCAGGGGGAGTGGGAGAGGGAAAAGCAGGCTTCCTACTGAGCAGGGAGCCCTGTGTGGGGCTCAATCCCAGGACCCCGGGATCATACCCAAACCAAAGGCAGACACTCAACCGCTGAGCCCCCGAGGCACCCCTCCTGTTTATTTTCCATTAAAAACTTGAGAATCACTTTGTTTGAAGATGGTTGGGTGGGAGGGGGTTGTGTGCTATTGATATTTTACATTGAGATTGCATTCAGTTTAGGAATTTACTTGGGGAGAATTTGCACATTTTTGAGATCCAAGTCTTCCTGTCTACAGCACACCGTGTTACTCTACTTCGTGCAAGACTGCAGAGATTGTACCTTTTGTGCCACTGCCATGTCTTCTTACTTCTGAAAGCAGGTTTGGATTAAAAAGGGCATTTGGGGGGCGCCTAGGTGGCTCAGTGTGTTGTCTCTGCTTTTGGCTCAGGTCATGATCTCAAGGGTCCTGGGATCGAGCCCCGCATCGGACTCTCTGCTCAGTGGGGAGCCTGCTTCCTCCTCTCTCTGCCTGCCTCTCTGTCTACCTGTGATCTGTCAAATAAATAAATAAAATCTAAAAAAAAAAAAAAGGGGTAGTTGGGGGCGCCTGCGTGGCTCAGTGGGTTAAGCCTCTGCCTTCGGCTCAGGTCATGATCCCAGAGTTCGAGGCTCATGTTCACATCGGGCTCCCTGCTCAGTGGGGAGTCTGCTTCTCCCTCGGCCCCCAACCTGCTCTCGTGCTGTCTCTCGTACTCTGTCTCAAATAAATAAAAAATTTAAAAGGGCAGTTGGATTTGGCCCCCTGTGGTACAGATTCTGTTCCAAAACCTGAGCCCTCTGGGCCCGAGTGAGGTGCGGGGGCGGGCGGCAGGGGCTCAGGGTCGCCGGCGCCGTCATTGGCCGTCTCGGTGCTCTCATTTCTGCAGACAGTGCTAGGACTTTGGGGCTCTTCTTAGCCTCCTGGTACAAATGAGAAACTGAGGCTCAGAAGTTTAATGGTTTGCCAGGGTTCCACAAAGGGCACCCAGGAGCTGGGATTCCAGCCCTGGCTTGTCTAGCCTTTTCTGGGCCGCTGTTCTGCCTGAGGATCAGCTGCTCTCCAGAGCGCAGCCTGGAAGTCAGAGGTCTGGTCGCATGCCAGCTAGGCATGCGACTGGGGGCGAGTCCTAATCCCTGGTCTTGACCTCTGTCTGCCAGTCTGCAAAATGCAGTTGTTAAACTGGTTGACGATTTGCTCATTTTTCCATAAAGGATCCTCTTTCTCCGAAAGTCACTATTTGGAACAGGGACACAGAGCTGCGAGGGCCCGATACTCTGTAGTCTTTGCTCCCTGCGTCCCGATGTGGCCCTCAGATCACCCAGCTCCAGGCATCTGGACAGAAACCATGCCCTTCCGTGCTCTCCAGTCCTGCTCCTGTAGGAGCTGCCCCCGACACCCTAGGCATCCCGGCAGCATGTTAGCCTTGGCCTCCTGCCAGAGCCCTGTGTGCTTTGGAAAGGCCCCTGGACTTTTGTTAGGCAAGGAATTCTCCTTACTCCAACCCGAGAGCAAGGTGGTTTCACAAGTCCTGTCCTGAGTGTGTGCTGGCTGGGACGCATGCCGCAGAAACAAAATGTTGGTTTTCTGATTGCCAGAGTGCTGGAAGGCCCTTTCGCATTGGCTTCCATACCTTCTGTGTCCGGACGGGCCATCTGCCCCCTGGGGTCCCGGTGCAGAAACTGTGTCTGTCACAGTGTGGCCTGGCCCGGGGAGGGGGGCACCATTCAGAGGGCTTGCTGGGCTCTGGGCCACCAAGGCCTGGCCTTGCCCCCGGCAGCCTGGGGCCCTCCGGGCTGCGCAAGCGTGCAAGCCAAGCCAGGTGGGGCTCACCACGTGCGCCCTCCCTTATGCTCCCAGGCTGCTTTGAGCTCCTCGCGTGAGCGGGCACCCGAGCCAGGCAGTGGGGTGCAGGTCAGGGCTGCGTGGGGCTAGTCATGGCACACACAGGCTCATGGATGGCTTCCAGAGGGGATGATGCAAAGATGGGGTTTGGGTGAACAGAGCCTGCCAGGTAGAGAGGTGCTCAGTAAACTTGTGTGGCCTCTGCAGAAATAAATTGTGGAAGTGGTGGTCCAGGAAGCCAGGGACATCCTAGTAACTGCCAGGGCTGTCATTATGCCCCAGAGATAGTTGCTGGCTCCCTGGGATTTTGATTCTAGAACCTGTGATCTGGGAGAGAGCCCCAGGTAGCCAGTGCCAAATCAGCAGGGCTCACTGGGCCCCAAAGGCTCCCCTTGGGGCAACTCTGTTTCCTATTTTTGCAGGCCTATCTGGGTTTCCCTTGTTTCTGTGGGTAAACAGTCTAGGCTCGAAAAGGCTGCCTCTTGTAGAGTCCAAAGGTAAGCATTTCATAGAAATGGGCTGGGCCTTGACACAGGCCTGTGCGAGCAGCTGACCCGCCTGGCACAGAAGTGTGAGCTGGGCTGCGGCAGGGCCACGATGATAAGGAGCACAGAGTGAAGGGCCAGCCTTTACAGGGCCCTGAGCAGCAGTGTCCAGCACAGGCCGTGCCTCTGGGCTCAGGCCTCTCAAGCCCCAGCATGTCACCCCGCTGCCCCCCGCCCAACAGTGCTGACCCTGGGCAGCCTTGGCAGAAGCTGCCCCCCCACCCCAACCTGACTCCTTGGGCCCCGGAGCTTCCTCTGAGACAGCTGGCCTTCATGCAAAATTCAGATTTGCCAGAGATGGATTCTCGTTTGGCCCAGCATGTGCTGGGACCTTTTTTTCTTCTCCAAGACATTAAAAACAACAGCACCAACAACAAAGGACAAACCCACCCCCAGGAAATCTCATGTCTTGCCTCCTTAATTGTTTCTATGCCAACGTCCAGCATAAATGAGACTTAGAAAACTTCCAGGCCACTAGCCATCCTCGTGGTCTGGTGCTCTCTTGATGCTTGGAGAGTTGTGTTCTCATCAGAGTGTCTGTTTGGGAAGGAAGCGGCCTCTGCTTCGCCAGAGCCCTGGACCCAGCAACTTCCAGCAGAGCGACTGCAAGGCCCCGGGCAGCTCAGGCCAGGAAGGCTCTGGGTCCGATGATCCTGACTTGTAAGTTGGGCTTCTTTAGGGCCCTCTTTCTAGAGGGAGTAGAGGTAGCTCCCTCCAAATCTGTGACACAGAGAGATCTGTAAAGCTGGATTGAAAAGAGGGGGACAGGCTTCCACAGAGGAAAAGCCAGGTGTGCTTGTCTAGTCCAGCAGCCAAAGCTGGAGTGGGGGGCTCTCGCAGGGCTCGTCTGGGAAGGCGTGTGCCTCGGGGGGCATGTGTTGTCCCAGTTCAGTGCTAGCTGTAAGGCTCTAAGGCGCGCTTTGTGGGGACACTATGCCCAGGACACAGAATAGCCCAGGAGAGGGGTCCCAGCAAACAGCCGGCCGTGCTCCTGCAGCCGGCCTCTGGCCAGGACCCACATTGCTGTTCTGGAAAGTCAGCAGTGGGGGAGCCAGACTTGGGCCCACTTCCTCCAACTCCAGAAGCTCCTTCCCGACTGGTCCACCGCCCGTGCTAGGTTCAGGCGTGGGGGGGGTTCAGGGCATTGGGGGGTGGCCAGGGAGACGGGCATGAGAAGAGCTTGCCCTCTTCAGGGTAGGACGGTCGGGAGAAAGGGGACCTGGCACTCCAAAAGTCCACGTTTGCCCTTGTCCTTGCGTGGGATCCCCCGACCGCTTCCTCCACCGTCTGGCATCCTGGAACTCTTCTCAGGAGAAGTCTCTTGTTTCCCTACCCACCAGACTTAATGCTCTGGGTCTTTATTGGTAAAGCCTGTGGTGCAGTTCAGCTTGTAGACGACTCTGGGCTCCCTCCATTGTGCCCCTCTAGGCTAGCATTAAAGCAGTGACACTAGAGGAGCGACGTGAGCTTGGGGCCCAAGTTGGTGCATGCAGCAAGCTGGGGCTGAGTGTCTGTTGAGGTAATGTGGGTTTCCTGGGGGCAGGAAACCAGTCCATCTGGAGGGACCTTGACCTTCCTGGACTCTCCACAGTGTGGGTGGTTGGGGGGCGGGGGAGGGACTGGGCGTCGAGAAGGGAACTGGGCCTGGCAGATGAGGTGCTGTTGCTGCCCAGGATCTGGTGGGCCTCTGTCTACAAGGAGGACCACACAGACTTTCACTGGGGCTGCACCGCGGAAGGTGAGGACCTTTGTCTCTGTCCCCAGGGCCGGGCCAAGGCCTCCCACCCAGGAGGATGTAGGAATGCGGAAGAGGGGCCCATTGCTCCTGGCTGTGAAACCCCGGGGGACGGTTGGGGTGGGCTGGAATGTGGCTGGCTAGAGCTGTCTGGCGGATCTGATGGGAAGATCTTGACGTTTAGGGGCCCCTTTTGGAAGCTGCCCCAGACTCTAGGACTGGGGTGCTGAACAGTGTTTCCAGCCACTAGCCTGAGGCCACGGCGATGGCTGCTTCTGATCTTGGTTACCTGAGCAGGCCTGTGCCCAAGTGGGTGGCCAATCCCTGGGCCAGGGCTGGGCCTCAGGAGAGCAGAGTTTGGGGTGGGGGACTGTTTGTCCCGGAGCAACCATTTCACCATGGAATGATGTGTTCATGTGGCGCTTTGAACTTGTTAGCAGCTTTTCCCCAGACATTTTTGAGGGCACGCAGGCCTCGGGGCCTCCAACAGGCCCGGGCAGTGTTCTTCTGTGGGAGCCGGGCTTCTGGGGAGTGTGAGCTGGCAGGAGAGGCTGGGCAGGACCCTGCCCCCAGGGCGCGGTGGGCACAGGTAGCCCTGGGCCCTGGGCGTCGGCACAGGGTAGGCTCACCCGGGCTGGAGTCCGGGCAGGACGTACACTGCCGCATTGTGTCGGTCACGTTCCTCCCTGGCAGGTGGGACTTGCCACCAGCTGGGGCACTCGGCGGGCTAGTCTCATTTTTTCCAAGACTGTGGCTGAAATGGCTGAGTTTTGAGTCAACAAAGTTTTCAAGGTGACATTGGCTTTGCAGTCAAGCAGCAGGTGCCTTTGAGGACTTCTCAGGGGTGTGGTTCGGTGACACCCTGGGGCATGCTTGTGTCAACATTCACCAACCACACCTGGCAGATTCTTGCCCTCTTGCAAAGCAGAAAGGACCTCGTTATCCCAGACAGCTGCCGCAGGGTGGCCCCAGGTGCCCTGGGCCACCCCTTATCTGCCGGGTGTGCTGAGGTCCGTAGCTCGGAGGCTCTTGTGTGAGACCCTGGTACTCATTGGTGGCAGAGCCCAGGTCTGTGATAGCCTGTCCCTCCTCAGCTCTCTCCAGGGACTACATTAGGCAAAGGCAGGAAGGTCCCAGCAGACTGGGGTCCCCAGCGCCCTGCTGCTGGTGCGGCTAATGTTTAACCTGATTAGTGTGCAGACACAGACGGTCACATTTGCCATAAAGCCAGACGCAGAGTCCTCCACCCCCTCCACTTGCACCTTTACCCTGCTGCCCCCCACCCAGGATCTGTGGCGGGGGGGGGGGGCAGTCTGAGCAGCCAGGGAGGGTGAACGCAGACTCGGGAGCGCTTCCTGTTCAGGTTTTCGCCAGCCTTCCCACTGTTGCCACGTTGGGGCTCCCAGCAGGTGTCCGGCATGCTGGGGTGAACGGCCGTGGGTGATCCCCAGGGCCACTGCCTGTGACCCCCTTCGTAGCACATCCGGCTCACATCAGACATTATTACTCTGTAACAGGTGTCACTCGCCACTCTCTGCATGTCCTCACACAACACAGCTCCTCTAGGGCCAAGAGGCTGACTGTGCAGCCCGGCAGCAGGGCTGGGTCGGGCTCCTTGGGTACCTGGGCTCCAGACATGTCCCCACCTTGCTTCTGCAACTCTGTGTGCAGAGCAGCTGGGGACCCGGGCTGAGGTGGAGGTTGACAACACTGTCCAGACAAGGCCATCCGCCCACTTCCTTCTGTCCTGGCTCAGGTCTAGGCAGGAGAAGAGAGTGGCTGGAAGGCAGGAGGGGCCTCCGAGACCCTCCCATCTGGAAGGCAGAAGGGGCCCCCCAGACCCTCCCATCGCGGGCGTCTGGGGCCTCCACCTGCCAAGAGTCAGATCACGCTCTAGTCTGGGAGCCGTCTCCAGCTCCCCGCAGCGGTGGGGAACGGAATGTGCGCCGTGTGGACGGTGGCCTTGCTGAACCCCACGGCACCCCAGGCCAGGGGACGGGAGGGCCCCCAGTCCGCGGGGACCGTGACCTGGGCTTCCACCAGGCCCGGCCAGGCCTCACAGCTCTCACCCGTGGCCTGGCCCTTCTCTCTTTGATCCCAGCCGGGCTCCCAGAGTCCCCCGGCGCCACCCCCCACCCCCCCACCCCCGCCCTCCGGGCTTCACCTTTCTTGGTTAGTCACAAGATTCCAAGGAAAGCAAACCCATGAGACCAGTTTGCTCCGGAGCGTTCGGGAACAATGAGCGAGCCCAAGAAAGGCCCAGCCACTTCCTCCAGAGAGGGTGGCTTTTCTTTTCCGTCGGCTGATCCTGTTTCAGCCGCTCGTTTGCCATGACAGCCGGGGGTCGTCCTCCCGCCGAGCGTGTGTGAACACCGCCGAGCGTGTGTGAACACCGCCGAGCGTGTGTGAGCACCGCCGAGCGTGTGTGAGCACCGCCGAGCGTGTGTGAGCACCGCCGAGCGTGTGTGAGCACCGCAGCCTGTGAAAGAACCGGGGCCCTTGGGACACGCCTGTGATCTCGGCGCTCCCGGTCCCCACCTCACGCCCCAGAGGCCTCTCCTCCGCCCTCTAGCCCATCTCTCCTTGGGTCCCCTTTGAGAGGAGACTGTATGGCTGCTGGTCCTTTGGGGGGTCCCCAGAGCGAGGCTGTGGGCACCCCCAGCTGTCATACCCCTCTGTCCCAAGTCGTGCTCTGTGGTGAAAGCAGGCGTTTAACCTCACCCACTTGTGCACAGGACTGGGCCTGCCCCCAGAGGTCCCCAAGCACCCTGGGGTCCTGTTGGAGCTGCACCTGCCACTCAGGGAGCCCCCAGGCTGCCTCCCTCCCCGGGCTGGCCCCACACAGGCAGTACTTGGTAGGCGGCCTCCGTTTCCCACTGGGCCCTCAAAGAGCCCTACAGAACAGGTAGGGACCATTGTTTACCTCTTAACAGGTGAGGCAGCCGGGGCCAGGGAGGCTGAGGGTCTGCTTGAGGCCCCCGGCGGGCGAGCCCAGCGACCCGGCCCGCAGAGCTGCGGCATCCGCCAGCGACGACCTGCCGTTTCCGCCAGCTCGCCCTGGGGAAGCGCAGCCTGCTCCGGGTTCAGAGCCCGGCCTTCTCGCCGCGGCTTCCCTTCGCCTGGGTGGTGTCAAGCTCGGGCCCTTTTCTTCATTTTTGGGTAACTGGATTTTGTGTGTGTTAACCCGGTGTTCACTGGCCGGGGCATATTTCCTCGCGCCCACTCGCCGACGGCCCCTCTTCTTGCCCGGATGTTGGGGGAGGCCGGGCGCTGGTGGGCCTCCGCCGCCCAGCGGACCCTTCACCAGGTGGCCCCAGGGGCTGCGGCCGGCCGTCTGGGCCGTACAGCCCTTGCGTTTGGGATGGGCGCGGGACGCCGGCTGACCCGTGTGTCTGTCTCCCCACAGAACTGTCAGACCTTCAGCAGCCTCAGCTGCCTGAGTGCGGGGATGGAGGACTGCGGCCCGCACAGCCCCTTTGCCCTCCACGTCAGCAGCACCAGGTCCTGGACCGCCTTGCTCTCGGCCTCCGCCTCCAGCCTGGGGGGCAGGACCCCCGCCGGGACCCCGGTCCCCGAGCCTCTGCCCCCAGCCTTCGACGACCAGCCGGCCTGCGAGGAGGAGCAGTGCTGTGAGGAGTCGGGCGGCTGCGGCCTGGGCGACGGCTGTGCCCGGAGTTGGGGGCCGGCCTCGGCCTGGCGGGACCGCGGGGCGGCCGGGAACAGCCCCTGCTCCCTGGACGGCGAGTTGGACATTGAACAGATAGAGAACAACTGAGGGGCGGCGGACACTTGAGGCGGGGAGCCCCCCGCAGGCCCGGCCACGCCGCACAGCCGCCCGCCCCCGCACCTCACCGGCACAGCGGCCACGGCCACGGCCATCCAAGGGGCCGCGGGAGCCCGAGAGCAGCTTCGTGGGCTGGGCCCCTTCCCCCCTGTTCCTCGCCAGCCGCCCTGCCGGGTCCCGCAGGGTCCGCTGCTCTGTGCTCTGTGGGGCTGGCGGGGGTGGGCGCGTGCTCAGGGCCGTCTGGCGGGGTCGGGCCCTTCCAGGCCTCCTGCTCAGGTTCATTTCCGGGGGGTCGGCCCCACAGCCTCCTTCAGTCCGTTGTATTCCGTGCCTTCTCTCCCAGGTCTCCCTGCTTCAGGCTTGGGAAGGTTCGGGAGACGCTTTCCTTTGTAGTAACATCAGAACCATTTGGCCTTAATTCCAAGTGTGGGAGACCGAGGCCCTGGGGTGCCGGGGTGGGGGGGCACCATGTCGGAACTCTGGGGGCCTGGGGAACAGCTCGGGCTGCTTGTTGGAGGCGTCTGCGTTGGGTAGACGTGGGTGGGTCTGTTGGTGAAAAGACAGAACTCTCTGCCTCGCCCGTGGCGTGGAGAGCCTGACCCTGTGGCTCTCTGCCGCTCCGGGAACCGCTTGGGCAGGGCTGGCACGTGACAGCCATTCTCTGTGGCCAACCTGTCCCTGGGGGATCAGCTGGATTCAGGTGAGCCGGGAGAGGTCACCAGTAACGGGCAACTTCTTGAAAACGTCCTCGGGAGGCAGGAGCTGTGAGCAGGTCCGTGCACCCAGGCCCTGTGCACGTTTCAGGGGTGGAGGCAGCCTGTGGGCTGGACCGGGGACCCGCAAGGCTGCCTGCCGTATTCGAAGCACACTGGCGCTGGTTGGTGGGATGCTGGCCTTCATCCCAGTGCACCCCCCGCCCCCGACAAGCGCCCCTGCTGCTCAGCCCAGGGAGCAGAGCGCCTCCACGCAGCGTCCCTATGGCGGGCACAGAGTGCAGGGCGCATGCACGGTCCCCAGCTCCAGGCACCCCTGCGGATGCCCTGCTGCAGGGGTGCCCCGCCCCACCCCTCCCCAACCCCGACCCCCTGAGGTTTCGCTCTCAGGAAGCCCGGCTGGCAGACACACCACACGGGCTCTGCTCTCTTGGACTCTGGCTTGTAGCAAACTTGGCATCTTCCTCAGACAATAGCAATTTTGTCGGCTTATGAGCAAGTGGCTCCTTTCCCCACTACAGCTAAAAATAACCGGTGTATTCTCTGGAGTTTGCTGACACGTAACAAAGGCACATTCGTAGTCTCCTTGCTTTTGCTCATCTTCTGTGGACAGTGAAGGCCTCACGTGCACAGAGTGAGTACGAAGGTTCTCACTCTCTTTCCCCAAAAGAAAGACCCTGTTTGGGAAACTGTACTCACAGCTTCACGGTTTGCCTCAATGAAAAGCGTGGTGCTCAAGTTCTGATTTCTGGGGTGGTGTTTCTTAAAAATCAGCCATAAGATGCTTGTAGAGAAGATCTCAATTCAGTGAACACAATCCCAGATTGTGTTCAAAGCCTCAGGTCAGATAGCATCATGGTTGTGTGGACACAGGGAAGGTCCTGGGGCCGGAACCAGTTACCTTCAGTGGCTCCCACCAAAGGCACGTCCCCTCAGGACCCCGAAGAGCCAAAGCAGGGAGCCGGTGGCTCTGGGTGGGCCTGCCATCATGCCTCGTCCCCCCCTAGTAGGTCATGGAGGCCACATCTTCTTAGAGCAAAGCCAGCGGGGGCTGGGGTCGTTGAGTTACAAACTGGGAGAGCACACTCTGGTGACTCCTGTCCTCAGAAACCTTGGCACCCAGTACTGGCACCCAGCCCACACCAAGAGGGGCCACTGAGGGAGTGTGGTCTCTTAAACCTCCTTCCTGTGGAAGGAGAGGCGGGGTCCCATCTCCTGGTCCACAGCACAGTGAGGGACTGAGGTGAGCCAGACGGGCCTGAGTGGTGACCCCCCCCACCGGCTGCCTTTCCTCAGGGTCAGCTGGGCAGGCACCTGAGGTGGTGGGTGTGTGGCACAGCGCCGTGGGGTGGGCGACCTGCCTGCATACCCCACCCACCAGCTGCTTCCCCGTTCTCAGGCCTTGTGGCAAGGAAGGCCAAGCCTTCCCACCTCTGCCCTAGCTGGTCCCGTCGACCCTCAAACCCAGTCCTGTGGCACTTTCGGGCAAAAGCTACTCCAGCCCCAGGCAGGGTTTGGCCCTCCAGCCTCCTCAGGCCCGTCTTTGCTGTCCTCACTCCTGCCAAAGCTCCTAGCGCAAGCCCACAGCAGCAGTGCGGGGAGAGTGGCCACTGTCCCTTCTGCTCCGAGAAAGAAATGCCCTCCGGTCGTCTCACGTTCCCCTTTGGCTGGAGCACCCGCCCTGTGCAGAAGGTGCCGCTCTGCCGTCCAGGCAGGCGTGTCCCGCTCGGCCCTGCTGACGCCGGGACTTCTGGTCTGGAGGTTCTTGGAGGGAGGCTCGCCCTCTGGCTGCGTGTGCCTGTCCCCGCGGGGCCGTGGGCGGGCTGGCACGCTCGCCAGGAGGAGCCCCGTCAGCGTCCAGGCCCTGCCTCTCCTAGGGGATGCCTGTGAGCTCCTGCCTCTGAAGGAGACCCAGGGAGTTCCGAGCTGGAAGGGAGGCCTGGACTAGCCACCTGCCTGCCCGGGGACCC
This sequence comes from Mustela putorius furo, assembly GCF_011764305.1. Taxonomy (NCBI): domain Eukaryota; kingdom Metazoa; phylum Chordata; class Mammalia; order Carnivora; family Mustelidae; genus Mustela; species Mustela putorius. The sequence continues at coordinate 7,243,831 of NW_025422057.1, forward strand.
TGAAGGATGAACGCAGGGTTGTAGCTCCCAGAGAGCAGGGTGGGGAGGAGAGGCTCCCTGTTGCGTGTGTCCCGACCTGCTCCAGAAGGAGCATCTGCTACGGCCATAGGACTGACAAGAGCCGCTGTCTGCCCGCAGGGCCTGGGCCGGGCCGGGGTCGGTGGCCTTAACCGTTTACCACAAACCCTCTTGCCTTACTCGCGGTGGAGGCCGGGGCTGGCGCGGGGCCCGCAGGCAGACACGATGTCCAGGCCACGGGGGCGCTTGTGCCGATCACCCATAGATTTTCATTCTCAGAAAGCCTTACTCGTCATCAAAATGTTTGTAGCAGGAAAGTTTTGTGAATTTGTACACGGAAAGAAAATTTAAATAAAGGAAAAGTCCACGTTGAAAAGAAAATCCCAATGTTCAAATGGGTCTCCTAGTGCACAGGGTGGCGCGCGAGCTCCCTGCTCCAGCGGAGGCTTCCCTGGGCGGCGGGTTCGGGCCGCTGCGGGTCTCAGGGAGCTTCCGTGGTATTTAACACAGAGCCCTGGACGCTCTGCCGTGGGCCCGGCCTGCACCTCCACATCTGCCCGTGAGGTTCAAGTCACGCACACTCCGTGGCCAGCTGGGCCGTGGCTGCCGTGGCCCAGGCACTCCGCCCCCCACCCCGCCCCGTACAGGTAGTTACGCCGCATCTTGCCACAGCCGCGCAGCTGGTCAAACCTCTCCTGCTGGCTCCAGTCAGAGAAGACATTGCCTAATCTTTAAAGAGAAAAGATAATGCAAACCGCCCCCCAGACCACAGCAGAGATCTCGTAGGCTAGGTAGGATAGTCTGTTCTAGCATAGTCTCTTTGGCAAATAGGTTGTGTTTTCAGTGCGTGAAGGAGATGTCCCAGGAGCTGCTGGGGGGGCTGTAGCGTGCTTTCCAGAGGCTCCGCCCGTGGGGCTGCTGAACCCCCAATAGTGAGGCAGCCGAAGCGAGTGGCGTTGGGCCAGCCCGCCGGGGGCCGAGCCACATGTGTGCAGAAGGCACTGGGCCTGCACCCCCACCCCCGCCCACGGCTGCCTGTCCTCCCACGCGGGCCACAACTGTCTTGCACTAGAGCCGCTCTAGTCTCTCAGGAATTTGCTTGTTACTCTTACTGTGTAAATAAAGCTTCCTGGTTCAGTACCCAGCCTCTGGGAGCCTGCTGCGTGGTTTGTCGGCTGTGGTGGATTGGTGGCTCCCCACTCTGTCCACGGGAGCAGTGGCTCTGGGTTGGCAGGGGCCGAGGCCGGGCCCTCCTCTCCCCTCCGAGCCTCGCGGTCAGGGTGGTGAGATGGGGCGAACAGACATCTCAGCTCTCCAGAGGCTGATGCGTGAAGGGGAGCGAGCCACTGTGTGTGGCCACAGCCGTGGGCATGAGGGAGCCCTCTGAGGCACCGTCTGATATGCCCGGTCCCCAGGGCAACGCGTGTGTGTACACGGGTGCGTGTTTGGAGGTGGAGGGGCCTGGCCTCTCTGTCCATCCAGGAGCCAGAGACCCCAGGACGGCAGAGCAGAGACACCGGCTCCATGTGATTCCGGAGTCAGGCGCGGGAGGGGAGTCTGCCTTTGCCAGCTGGGCCCCCCACAGGGCCGTGCGCCCCAGGTCGTGCTGCTGCTGCTGCGGAAGGCCCGGCCTAGCGCCCGGCAGCCTGCCACCTTCCCCCACGGGCTAGGCGAGGACGTGGTGCGGGCGGGCCGTTCCCCACGCGGGCAGCAGGGCTCAGACCTGCGCTGCTCCCGCTGGTGGGGGGGACCGGCGCTCCCAGCCTGACCCAGGGTGGGCTCCGGGGCGCCCAGTCCGCGTGCCTGGCCCTCCAGACCGCGGACGCTTGGCTAGCCACGCTCGGGAGGTTGAGGACAGGCTTCAGAGGCTCGTTTACATTTCTGTAACCCAAGGTTTGCCCATGAAATCGAACCACAGAGTTTCTGCCTAGAACGCCCGCCGGGTCCCGAGGACGTCCTGTGGCTGTGAGGCACCAGAGCACTCTGGACTCTTCCTGTGGCTGGTTTTCCTTCCCGCAGCCGCCCCCGTACCAGGATGGTGTTAGAACGCCGAGTTCGTGCCCCAGGTGAAACACGGCTGCTGGGGCTGAAGCTTGGGGGCTGGGGGCCCAGGGACCCAGGGACTCTGCCTCCTGTTCCCTGCCCGGGTGGCCCTAGACAGACCTCCAGCCCTCCTCAGCTGAGGTCCCTGGCTGGGCCCCGGCCTCCAACTGGCCTCACTTAGGGGCATCTGCTCTCCGCTCAGCCTGCCCAGCCACGGCCACCCTGCATCTCCCCCAGTGCCAGGGGAAGGACACGACCCGAGCTCCTGTGCCTCCAGATCTGCCTGAAACCGGACTCTGCCCGGGGCCCCAGCGCCGGGCTCACGGGGTCTGTGGCCCCCGGCGCCGGGCCGTCTGGCACCTGCGTCCGATGTCAGGCCGCGAGCCGACGGAGCGGCTCCAGGTGTGCACAGGCTGAAACCCCTGCGGGGCTTACACGGGAGTCCGTGCCCCGGAGCCCGGCACCACGCCCGGCACCACGGCGGACTTGGCCGAGCCGCAGTGTGTTAAGAAGGCTGGGAGGGGCTGGAAGGAATCGCCCCAGACAGTCGCGGAGGGCAGAGTCTGACTTTTGGTTTCTTTTTATACCAGTATGTTCACCCTCTGAATGGGGCACTTTTGAGAGAAAGGGAGAGGCCCTCGGGATGATCACACCGACGTGGGGGGGGCACCACGAGCCCCAGGAGGCAGGCACGCGTGTCCTGCCCTGCGTCCCCATCTCTGCAGCACTTTCCACCTGAGAGGGGCAGGGTTGGCCCCCAGGAAGGCCCAGGCCTTTGGAGGGGCCTTATTCCCCCCCAGTCTAGAGGAGGAGAGAGGGGACACCGAAGCGGCCCTGGCCCCGTGGCGGGCGGGCGGGCTTGGTGCTGCCACTCAGACTTCCCGCCACGCCCCAGCCTCCGGTCCGGGCCTCCTGTCCTTCCAGGGTCGCGCCGCCTCCTTTCCATGTGGGGGAGTTTGGGAGGGGCTGCCCTGGCCCTGCCTCAGGGTTGCCTGGGCATGCCTTGGGATCTGGATCCGGCCAGCCCCAGACTTGGACGTGAGGTGAGACCTAAACTCTCTTGCTGCGTGATTAACCTGGGCGGAATTGGGTTTGCAAAGTGGTCGCGGGCCGGCAGCACAGGGTTGCTTGCACTGGAAGGTCTGGCGGGTAGGTGAAGCCCTTGTGCCCCCAAAGAGGTGACCCTGCAAGACTGTCCTCCCCCCCCACCATCCACCCCTCCCCCGCCCAGACACGGCTGGGCTCGTGGCCCCCAGAGCCTGGGATGTCCTGCTGGGCAGCGTGGCCAGACTCAGGCCCCTGCCTCACGCCAGGGCTCTGCAGGGAGGGCTCCCGGAGCCAGCCTGGCCTGTTCCCTGGGCTCAGAGGGCCGTTTCTTAGTGGCAGGTCTGGTGCCTCTCCTGACCGCAGACAGGTACTTAGGCCACTGGCGGCCCTGAACTCCAGCCCCACCCACAGGAGCGGCTTCGTGACATGTGTCTGTGGCTTGAGATCTGCACCCGCCTGCCGGGAAGGAGGCTCTGCGGCAGGTGGACCGTGGGTGGCTGGAAGGACCCCGGGGCGAGGGATGCCCTTCTCCCTTCTGGGCCGCAGGACAAGGGTCGTCATCCACAGCAGGGGACAGGGCATGCCGGTGTGGCCTGCCCCCCGATAGGGCTCCGACCGTGTCTGTTCAGGAAGGAACCCCCCCTTTCACAGTTAAGGCAGCTGAGGCTTGTGGATGGTGCCCCCCGTGCTAGGGCTGAGTGGACCTCGGTCCTGAAGAACATTTCGTCTCCAGACGGAGGATACCAGTGTGCAGGCTCACCAAGAAAGTCACGGTCACCGGCCACCCCCATGGAAGGACTGTAGGAAGAACTAGAAAGGACAAGACTTGGGGTCAGACCTTGGTCTGAGTCTCAGCTCTGCCCTCCCCAGTCCGTGGGCTGGTCCTCTGTCCACACCACCATTTCCTTCTCTGTAAAATGGAGAGAGTGTGGATGTCCCCTTCACTGAAGCTGGGGTGGCACGTTTCCCGGCCAGACACAGCAGACGTCTGCCCCCCCACCCCACCCGAGCTGTCCCTCGGACACCCTCCCCGTCCGCCTCCTGGGCAGCAGCCGGTCCATGGACCAAGAACAGCAGCGTCCTGCCTCCAGAGGGGACACTGCCCTGGCCACAAGCCCCAGCCAGGACAGCAGGCAAGGGCACCCCATGAAAGAAAACCAAGACAAACTGGCCGGAACATGGCAAGTCCGTCTCCTTGACGCTGCCCTCTAAGCCCTGGTGCGCTTTGCCCACCGCGGGCCCGCCGGTCCCCAACAAGCTAGAATTAGCGGACTCGTCCAGGAGCAGGCGATTTGCATACTTCCCAGCTAATGGGCCCCACGGCCCTCCTCCCTCACCACCATGGACACCAGCCCCGCCGGTGGCCTCCCTTCTTGATGAAAAGACTTGGCCACTGGTTCCTCTTAATCCTGATTTAATGGTGGCCAGCCCGCCTGGGGACAGCACAGCCCCCTGCGGGCCTGAGGCTCCCTTGCCAGGGCGACTCAGAGCTTGGGGTCCAGCCTTTCATCTCGTGCTCCGCAGAGTGGAAACCCCGTTACGGACCCACGACCTCTTTCACGCGCAGTCGTTGCCCAAGACTCATCAGGGACTTCTGGATTGATTTGAGGAGAAACAGCCATCAAGTGATCTGTTCAGCTGACTGATTCTGAAACCTGAAACCCGGCTCTGAGTGAATTCTGGAAGCCTGTGGCTCACCACCCCCCTCCGCAGGACGGCCCGTGAGAGCTGGCCAACATGCGCCCTGCTCTGCTTGTCCCCCGTGGGGCCGCCTGCTGTCCCTTCTGGGCCTCCGTCCTCCTGAAGGGGACGGGGTGGCACGGGTGTCTGGGGCCCTGGGCCTCTGGCTGCTCGAGCTCAAGCATGTGGCAGCACCAGGCCAGGGCCGGGCACCCCCCACCACCCCTCCTCGGGCCCTCTGGGTGTCAAACTGAGTCAGAGACCCAGTCGGGTCAGGACAGTTGATTTATTTAACCAGTAGCTGCCCCGGCAGACGCTGGGCAAGACACATTCACGTCTACCGAGTTAGGGCCCTGGACCACCCTCTGGGCCCACAGCCTTGACCCACAGGTTAGTTCTTGATTATAGGACGGCAGTCTTCAGGGTCCCCGGGGAGCTGCCCCAGCCTTGGGCTCCAAGGTGCCTCTTGGGGTAGGAGGGGGAAGGGGTGCCAAGGGGCCACTGGGACTCAGGGTGGGGGCAAGGAAGCCGGCGGGGGACGCTGGGCCGTCCCAGGGAGGCTGCTTCAGCCGCAGGCTGCATGGACGGTGCAGGAAGCCCCCGCCTTCTCCAGGCCCCTCCGTCAAATGCACAGAACGTGTGACAGAGGGCCGGGGAGTCAAGGTCCCTCAGGCCAGTCAGCTGGGACACTCCTACGACTGGGTGCGGCTAGAGAGCGTTCCTAGAGACAAGGGTTCTCCTCGTCTGGAGACACCCAGACGGGTCTGTCCCACTGTCTGACTTCACCGGGTTGGGGGTGGCTGGGGCAGCAGGCCATCCCCGGAGGAACAGCTCCACGGGAGGCTGGGGGAAGCAAGCCTGGCCTGCACCCTGGGGCCCAGGGGAGGGGTGGCGCCAGGCGGGGGTCGCCCTACGAGGCTCGTCACTTGTCCGCGTGCTGCAGAAGCAGGTCCACGGCCTCGGCCAGGTTGTCCACGTATCCATCAGCCTTCACGTCCGGATGCCGCTCATCACTGGGCCTGGGGAGCAGAGCCGCAGGTTAGACCATCCGTGACCCCTTCGGAGCCTCTTTCTCCCTGCGTCTAGCACGGGCCCTCAGGAGGCCTCCAGGTCCTTCTGTACTGGGTTACCGATGCCCCTCCTCCCACTCCCTGTCTCAGCCACCCATCAGGGTGCACACACCCCCTCCTGTTCTCGCCACAGGTCACCTCTCCGAACCCCTTCTAGCCGAAGCCTGCTCAGAGTGGCCGCTGGCTCTGCTCCATCCCCACCACCAGCAGAAATGTCCGACTCCTAACAGCAGGGCCGTGATTTTGACCCTGCTCTGAGTGCCTCCCCGTCCAAACCCTAGAGGTGCACTTGCCAACCAGTCCCTGTCCTCTGAGGTCACTCCCACACCACAGAGGGGGGTGCTCCTGGCAAAGCAGCTCTCTGGCTGGGTGGGATTTGGCGGGGTAGAACTGTCCAAAGCCCCAGATACGTCCTGAGATCTGCCTGGAGGATAAGCACAAGAGAAGAGAGACCACGCCATGGATGCAAATGCCTATGGGCCCAGGTGGCACCCCAGGACGCCAATGTGGGGGCTCCTGGAGGAGAGGCTGTGGACGGAGTCCTGAGGTAGAGCAGGGGTCCCAGTGGGCATGTGGGTGGGGAACTGTAAGAGGGCTGGAGCCCTGGCCACAGGAGCGACCTGGGGTGGGCTCCTAGGGACATCCCAAAAGTCTCTAACACTTGGGGGAAGGGCTGGGACCTCGTCCCTTGGGCTGCGTGCAGCCTGGTGCTGTGAGCTAAGACTCAAGTCCTGGTGACCAGACGACCCTCCTGCACTGCTCATGAGCTGGAGTTTGTGGGGCGGGGTACCCCCGTGCAACTTCATACCACTGAGGACCTGCTACTCAGATCACCCCATGGCCTGACCCCAGCTCCCTGAGAAAGCAGGAAATCATGGCTTCCCAGCAGCCAGGCCACCACCTCGGAAGCCCCCACCCTGGTTTGGAAGGAAGTGGTTGACACTGGCTCTGATAACATCCTAAAAGCCAAGTTGTCCCTTTTGAAGGGTTTGTTTTTCACAAAGCTCTTTACCCTACAGTGGCTGTCCTTTCAGGGCAAGGGAACCACCTTTTGTTTTAAAGAGTCAGCCTGGTGGCCTGGAGGCCACCTCCCCAGGGGCAGCCGTGGGAGTGGAGAGGGCAGCGCACACAACCCTGATGACTGAGGCCCCAAACCAGGAGCCCTGGAGACAACACAGGTGCTGAGCGCATGGGGACCCTCACCGCCACCACTGGGTCTGCAACTGGAGCAAGAACAACCCTCACATCTGTGCAGGGTTCTACGGGCTCGTTTCACTCTTGCCATCACAGACACAGCTGGCGATGGCGGGAACTTAAGATCCATCATCCCCAGCAGCGCTGAAATACATACTTGTCGCTGTCAAAAGGTTGTATGTGGCGTGGCCTTTAGTTCACCAAATTGTGTGCCGGCACCTGCTTCGGACCCATCCATTTCACTCCCAGGTACGCACATGACAAAAATGCGTCGATATGTTCACCAAAACACGTGTACTAGAACATTCCACGCAGCTTTATGGTAAGAGCACAAAGGAGGAAACTGCACAAGTGTCCGTCAGCAGGGGCCAGAGAAACACGGTGGCAAGCGCAGGCGGTTGAATGCGGCGATGGTCCTACTCCCAGGAAATGACCCTCTGCGCTGCTGCATGGGGGTCCCACCAACCTTATGACAGGCCGCAGGAGCCAGGCTCAAGGAACCCCAGCTAGAGGACCCATTTACGCCAAGTTCAGGAGCGACACAACCAGTCCCTATGGTGCAGGGGCCAGAAGACGGTTACTTTTCGGGGGAACAGGATTGGGGGTGCTGGCAATGTTCTAGATCTTCACCTGGGTGGCAGTTACGGGGTGGGGCACACAGGGGAAAACGCATCACGCTGTTTGTTTTTAGAGTGCTCTCTATGCATCTGCAGATACAGGCATGTGACGACGTCACACATGATTGACAAGCACAAGGTATCTATGTGCTGTCACCTTGGCCAGTCTCTGTGGCCCCCCAGGCCAAATCCTCCCTGCAACCGGCTTTGTACAACCCTCAAGCTGCTGGAAAAAGAATATGCAACGTTTGGCTCACAAAGCCTTGGCCAGCTACACCCCGCGCCTCTACCACACAGCCTTGCAGACCTCTGGTTCCGGCCCCTGCCACCCACCGGCCTCTCCATTTTCGTCCACCCGGACGGCGCTCACGCCTGCCGACTGCCCAGGGCTTCTGCGGGCAGCCCCTCCTGCAGGACGTCCTTCGTCCCTGGAAAGCCTGCGCTCCCCACTCGGGCCCTCCTGGTGGGCAGGAGCCTCCCGTGGGCGCTGCTGGCCCTGCCTGGCTCGGGAGTGTGCGGCTGCCCCACCCCCGTAGGGCCGCCCCGCCCCCATCACTCGGCCCCGCCCCGGATGGGGGGGGTGATTCTCAGCAAGGTGGGCGGGAGGGGCCCTCTAAGAGAGACAGAGACGGAGTACCGGAACAGGCAGTAAACCTAATCCAGGAGAACCGTCTGCCTCAGTTTCTCCACCTGTGCCTTGAGGCTAAGCGTGGTTCCCTACTCATCACGTGACCTGACACCTCAGTGCCTTGGTGTCCCTGACTCTCAACAAAGGTAGTAAGAGGATGCATGCGCAGGCTCTGGCAAGGGGCAGGTGCGGGGGTGGGGGGGCAGTTCCTTTCTCTCAATCACTGAGAACCTGGATGCCGCAGGGGAGCGCAGGGGAGCGCGCTATGTGCCGGGATGGCAGGGAGAGGGAGTGGCGGCCTGGCCTTGGGCCCTGCCTCGGCACACAGGCTGGTGGGAGGACAGACCTCAGTATATGGGATCCAGGGAAGTCAAAGAAGGGGCCTGTGTGTGAAACCACGGGCACTGGATGGTAGGGTGGGCAGGCTGGGACCAGGACCCCGGGGGACGGCCCGATGGCCCCGAGTCCCAGCAGTCCCTGCACCTGAGACCACAGCTCCAGGTGCCCGCAGGGAGGGGCCGGTGGGAGGACAGGCACCTGCCCAGGCATCACTGCTCCCCGGCTGCCAGCCCCCTGGTCTCCCCTCTTGCTCGGCCTGTGCACGGGGGCTTGAGTCTTGCGCCATCCTGGAGGTGCTCTTCGGGGCTCCCTCGGCTATCCCTGGGGCAGGAGCGGCTCCAAAGCCCCACTTGCCAGCGAGGTGGGAGCGCCCCGCCCTTTGCCTAGGAGGGGGCTGTTGAGCCAGGGGGGACAGCCAGGCAGGCTTCAGGTGACGCCTGGGCAGGTGTGGAGCCCCCCGGCCCCTGCTCCGGGGCCCACCCCCAGCTCCCCCGGCATTCCCAGCTTTCGCCCCAAACAGGTCAGCATGATGGCTCAAAGGAACCAAACTTCTCCTAGCAAACCCCACCCGGCTCATCGTCCAAGTCCCCCGGGTGGCTGGCCCGGGGCTCCCCTCCTCAGACCCCTGCCCCGGGCCCCTGGGCCAGGCGCCGTTCAGTGCCGGGAGCTCAGCCCCGGGAGGGAGCAAGAGAGCTGCCTGTGGAGGAAGCCGCTCTGCAGCGAGCTGCTCGTAAGCCTCACTCGGCGCTCGGCACCTAGCCAACGGCGGACCCAGCTGATCACGTCTAATTACATATCATTTAAATCCAAGAATCCATTAAAAGAAAGGACTGCATTAGCAGCAGGCCGGTGTTTGCCAACACACAGAGGAAATCACGGATTTTTATGTCTTAATTACGGGATGCTGCCATGAGCTATGGCTCGGGAGCCGGGGTACCAGGAGGGGATGGTCCGGGGCCCAGCCCGAAGCCCCGAAGCAGCCACACTCGGTCCAATGGCAGACCAGCGGGCAGTGCCCCTGTCCATGCCGGCTGGTGACCCAAGCCCTGCAGGGCCTCAGAGACACGGCACCACGGAGGCCAAATCATGAGACCCAGCAAGGATGTGCCCGTGGCAGTGGGAACAGAGCAGAGCGTGATGGAGAAAGGGACCAAGAGACCCCTGGGCCTTGAGCAGGATGTGGAGGGACAGACGGGGCAAGAGCACAGCCAGGCAGGGACGGCAGCAGGGGGCTGCGCGAGAGACGGACAGAGGGACCCAGACAGATGCACACACACAAAGCGAGAGAGAGGAGGGAGAAGAAACTGAGTCAGAGACAGACAGAGACAGAGGGAGGAAAGAGCAAAACAAAGGTGTGTGTGTGGGGGGGTGGACAGCAACTCGGGAGAGGGCGACAGAGAGGGATGGAGGGAAAGAGGCCAGAGAGATGGGCAGACGGGGCAGGGGAAGCGCGAGCTGCACAGAGAGATGGGCAGGGCAGACGGGGCAGGGGAAGCGCGAGCTGCACAAAGCTGGGGCAGGGTCAGGAAGGCAGACACACACCAGAGTCTCCCGGGCCAGAGTGGGCAGCCTCGGTGCCTTGCTCTAGGACACATGTGTCCTGGTCACCCACTTGTCCCTCTGTGACTTTGGGAGGCCCCCTTTCCCTGTACCTCATGGGGTCTGTAGGAGTCGCAGCACTGCCCCTCCCCAGGGCCCACTGGTCTGCCCAGCGTGAGTGTCTCTTTACCTCCTGACCCTCAGCTTGCTCATCTGTATGGTGGGCGCACGGCCGACTCTCAAGGCTGCTCTGAGAACGGAGCATGGCTACAACAGAACCACCTGACGCCCACCCCTCATCCTGCCCTCTGCCCTCCAGGCTCAGGAAGAGAGCTCTGAGGGCATTTAGAGGGAGCTGTGGGGCCAGGGATGCTTCCAGAAAAAGGGACATGAAGTCCGGACGCCCATCCCCCCAACATCACCCTCACCACCCTCCAGAGGTTGGCGTGAAAACACGGGTCCCTGTGGACGTCCCCCGAACTAGGCAGGAGCACCAGGCCTCCGATCTTGGCCTGAAGATGGAGGCGGAGGCAGACGCCCCGGGGGCTGCCCTGCAGAGGGCCAACGCATCCCTCTCTGCTCTCCTGGGCTCCGGGGGTGGCGTTCGGGTGTCTCTGGCTGCGCCCAGATCCGGTGGGCGGGTCAGAGCAGCTTCCCAGACACCCATCTGCTCCCGCCTCTGTGTGGGTCAATGCTGGCGGTGACCCCGCTGGCCCATGCCACTGGCTCGTGGGCAGAGGAGATAGTCCATCCCCACAGGGCCTCCATCCCCGGGGCCAGCCGGCATCCAGGGCCCGCCGCTCTTCAGGCCTTCCCCGCCCTCCCACACCTCTGTCTGCACCGTGTCCAGGGGCGCGCTTCAAACCTCCGACTGCAAACTCCTATTCATCCTTCAAGACCTCACTCACTCGTTCCCACCTCTAGCTCGACCCCACGGGGCCCACTACTCTTTTCTGAGCATGTGGCACGTCCTCCAACACTCCCCGCCCCCGCAAGCCCCCAAGCCATTCTGGCAGGTGCTCTGCTGACCTGGGCTGCCCAGAGGGAGGAGCCCGGATTCCTGCCGGTGCCGGCCGCCCCCGCAGGCCGAGCCCAGAGCAGGCACCCAGGAAGTGTCCGCCATCAAGTGAATGAACAAAGGCCCCCACTCGGGCAGGGCGCCGCCTGTCATTAGCTAGTCCTCCCCCTCGTGCCTCGTGAGCAGAGGGAAGAAGGAAAGACAGAGGCCGAGAACAAGGCCAGTGTGTGCGCCGGCCAGAGCGGCCTCACAGTGATGCTCTTTGTACCAGTTGAGGAGAAATGGCGGCCAGACCCCCCACCTCCATGCCCGCCCGCTTCCCCGGGGCTGCCCGAGGGGCCAGCACCTCTTCCCTGGCTCTAGCGACCGTGGGGACATGGGCAGCCTCCCCTCGGGGAACGCTGGAGGGTCAGCGCCACCGTGGCAGGCCCGCCTCCCCACCCTGGTCGGCCCCGGGGCACGACAGAGGCTCCCCAGCCTGGAGGCCACTGCTCACGTGAGGAGGGGCATATGTCCTTGTCCCCGATTGTTCTGGAAGAGCCAGGCACTCGGGGCAGGCCAGCCAAGTGAATTCAGGGAACTGGGCACTGGCCTCCAAGAGTGATGCCAAGCAGGCTGTGCTGACAACCGTCAGAGGAAAGGACAGAGGGTGTCGGCTCACGGGGCCAGAGGTGACACGCCTGGGCCAAGGGCAATCTTTCCATCTGAGCCCCAGCAGTCCAAGACCCAGGACCAGAGAGCTTGGCCTCCTGCAAATGCTTCCCACCGCCCCCCGGCTGGCCCAGGATGGCGCCTGGCAAAACGGCAGCTGGCTGGGAACCCGAGGGGCCACAGTGTCCCCCTGACCTGGGCTGGCTGCTGGCAGGTGCCACAGGATCAGTGACCTGGCAGTGGGGTGACCCGGAGGAAAGTCAGCCACAGATCTCAGATGGGTGCTTCTACCCCACGGTCCCCGGGGCCAGCCCAGGACCTGGGCTCCAGAGGTGGGGTGGATGGGCCTTAGGACCCCTCTGGGAAAACGCTGGGACTTGTGCTAAGACTTCACGAGGGGCTCTGACCTGGTCCTTGCTGACAAGGAGATCACCATGGACACAAGAGCCAGGGCCGCGACAGTCAGGGGCTACAGCCTTAGGTCTCTGTCCTCACCCAGCTTGTCCTGGGACAAGACAGCCTGAAGTCCCCGGGCCCTGCCCTGTCGAGCCAGCTCACACGGACAGGGGTTTCCTAACTTCCTTGAAAATCACGTGGGGGAAACACACTGAGAGAAAAACCCAGGCCTGAGAGAGGACTTGCCCCAGGCCCTTCTGAGGCCCACGACAACCGGGCCAGGAAAGGAAATGGCGACACCTCTCTGCTGGCTGGGACCTCTGTGGGGGGAGGTGGCCGCACCCCCTAGCTCCCATCCCCAGTGGGCACCTGGGCCTCCCCTCGTCTGCTCGTAATGGGGAGGGCTGGGGGAGGGGCAACAGGTAACCCTCCCTCGCGGTGGCCCCCGTGATGAGCACAGACGTGTGCCCGGGGGTGACACGCAGGTCTGAGCCCCTTCAGGCTGTCTTCCTCCCACCCACTGCCTGGTGCCCTGGGACCAGGCCCCGCAGGAAACTGACAGTGGAGCCAGGGGCCTGACACCAATGGGGGATGGGGCAGGGGACCGCAGGCTGGCCGCCTCCCCCACCCCCACCTCTGCTTGTCAAGGTAGGGCTGGGTCCCTACTCATGCCCACCCACTGGGAGACATACCCTTCCTGCATAGGCACTGTAGACTGTGGTGGGCTGGGAGTGCCCCCCAGAGAGGAGGGAGGTCACACCAGGTCAGGCCCTGTGGTCTCCCGGGGGTCCAACTCTCGTCCTGATATGGAAGCGAGCTGGGCCAAGGGTGGGCTGGGCTAACTCAACACCCCTCTTGTTCGGGCCGGGGGCAGCCCAGGGCCCAGAACTCCAGACTGCGTGACCCAACCTGCAGCTGGGAAGGGCCAGGAGTCTCTCCACGCTGAAGGAGGCACCTGCTGGGCCAATCTCAGGGGTTCTGAGCCCTGGAGGGTAAACTGAGGCAGGGTAAGGCACTTGCCACAGACCAGAGCTCCCACAGGCCGGCAGGCAGGCCCCGGAACGCTAAGCAAAGCTAGGGCCCCCGGCTGGGGCGATGGGTGAGCTGCAGATGTCACTCCCCAAGGATGAGGGCACAAACGTGCGCCAACCCCGCCTCTGTTGTAGGTGACTTTGAGGACAGTCTCCCATGTCCCCAGCACAAGGATGTGGGCACCATGACTCAGCGTTCTAGAGATGACAACGTGGGTATATGAGCCAACGACACGCACCCAGCGCCACAAGCAGGAAAGGCAGAGCTGGGCCTCCCACCTCATGTGTCTGGCTTTCTGGAAAACCTGGGCTCATTTTTGAGATTCTTCCCTTACCACGCAGGATATATCCCGCATCTGGGGGTTACTGATGTACCGTTGACCTCCGGCCAGACTGCGAGGCGTCTGGGTCAGCTCCCGGTCAGCGGTGGGCCCTGGGAGGCATCCGCCGGCTCCAGCAACCGCAGGGGGGACAGCACAGGGGGACAGATGACGAGGAAACGAAAGAAAAGGCGTAACTCACGCTGTGTGCGGCCTCCCCCACGGCTGAGCACGCTTGCCCCGCAGAGCTGAGAAGCCACTGTAACACCTTCTCCTCTGGGCCTCGCGGTCACCAGCAGGGGGGTTGGGGGGTGTCACCAGTGGGGGTCCAAGCCCCGCTGAGGGAGGGGAGGTCACTGTGGACCCTGACACCCCGCCTCAGGGCCACTCGTCCACACGGAGGAACTGGGCCTCTTTATGGTCTGTCTCGGCTGGTGGCACCTTGCCGAACAGAACCCAACCCTGGCACCAGCTGTTTCCTGGGCGGCTGTCACCGCCCGGCACCAGGAGGCACGGGGGTGGGGGTGAGAGGTGCCCTCACACGGACCAGAGAGGTCCCCAGAACCCCCGGGTGTGGCTGGAGACCCCACACCTGCCTTTGCTCAGTTCCCATCCACAGTGAGGCCAGAGTCACACACCGGTGGCCTTCGGACATGTCAGGCTGGGCCCAGAGTGTTTGTCAGAAACAGAAGCTGGAAGTCGGGCTTCTTTCGAACATCGGGAGGAACCAGTAACAACGCCCCAGCATTCCACAGGCAGAAACGAGCTGATGCAGCCCTTGAATGGGGGGAGCAGCTTGGAGCCTATCGTGCTCCCCACTCTCCAGCATCTCCCGGCTCTCAGGCCAGGCCTTGTTCACTCTGCTGCATTTCCTGCCTGCCTGCATGGGTATCTGAATTTGCCGCCCTACCCTAGAGCATTGGCTATCTGGGACTCATTTCCCAAAGAAAAAGTAACCTCCTCCAGGAAGCCTTCCCTGAAGCCTCCTCCCTAGCCCTCACCTCAGGGGCCTGCTCTTGCTCCAAGGTCCCTGTGTTGACCCCACTGGAGCACCCATCCCTCTACTGCAAGTGCCTGGGTACCTGTGGGTGCCCCTCCAGACTGTGGACTCCCTGAGGTCAGGCGCAACCCCATGGTGGTCTCATACTCCCGGGATAAGGCCTTGGGCACAGGCAGCCGACTGAGCAGACAAGCAGGGGGCCTCCTTCCTCTTGACCATCCAGGGGCTGTGTGTCATGACCAAGGCATCTAGCTCCTTCCGGGTCTGAGCCGTCCTAGAGGTCTAGGCACAAGGGCCAGTCCACCTTGGAACTGAGGGATGAAGAGCAGAAAGGCAGGAGTCTAGGCCCTAGGGCCCGGGGAGCCCTGGCCTGGTCTCCCCTTCCTGGCCCTCCCTAGAGGAAGTCCCCTGCTCACCCCCGCAGGCATCTGAACTCCCCCCAGTCTGGATGGCAGTGCTGGGCCACAGAGAATTTTGTTCTTGGAAACCACTCACCCACAACCCAGACAGTCAGAAGTACGAAAATGCCACCCCACGGCCCCTGTACGGGGCAGGCTGACTCGGCCCCGAGAAGCAGGCTCCCTGTGCCACAGACAAAGCAGGCTCCTGAGCCCGAGGATAGTGTCCCGGGCTGAGCCACAGGTGCAAGTGCTGGCAGCAGGAGCATACGGAAGCCAAGGTCAGCCCCGAAGCGGAGGGATGGGTCCAAGGGGCTCTCCCTACCCCCACCACCACTTAGACGGACGGGATCCACCCTCCCTGACATGGCTCAGGAGATGGCCCCGGCGCCCGCCAAACACCCCCACTTCTCCTCTCGTCTGTAACTCCCCGGTTCCCCGAACTGCCCATGCCACTGCCTAGAACACCCTCTCATGCCTGCTCCCCTGCAAGGCCCAGCTCAAGGGACCCTCCCCTCCCCTTGGTCTCCAGGACCCATCCTGCCCCCTGAAGGGACACCTGTAAGGCCTCTGGGACACAGGCCCAAGGAATCCAGTTGGGACAGACGGAGGCCTGGCACTGTCGTGGTTAGAGTACCCGCGGGCGGGAGCTCTGTCACAGAGCAGCAGGGCACCCCCGGGGCACCCCCGCCGGGCACGAGCAGGAAACCATCCCACAACCCCACGCCTCCCCCAGGTCATCCAAACAGCAAGGCCCGTTTCTCTGGTCTTCCCCCATTTTGCTCCCAGAGAACATGGGAGACCGGACCCCAGAGGCCCCTAATGACGACCGCATGGACTCAGGCGGGGACTGGGCAGGGATGGGGCGAGAGGGCCGGGGCTGCCAGCCGGAGTGTGTGTGGTCCTCCCATTGTTGGACAAACACCTTAACACTCAGAGCCCCTCATCTGCGGGGTAGGGGGGCTAAGGGGACCCGCCGGGGGCTGCGGTGGAGCGTGTGAGACAAGCAGCTGGCACAGGGTGTGGCCGATGCGATGTGTGATCCGGGTGGTTAAGAGCCCTCGAGGGCCCCCTCTGCCCGGGGTGAGGGGTGGGCAGGGTCCACAGCTGTTCCTGGGAAGCTCACCTTGGTCTCCACATCTGGAGAACAGATGCCATCTTTGGAGAAGGCGGTAGGTCCTTTTAGGGCCAAATATCTCAGGGGCCTCGTGACAGAGCCCGACCAAGCTGCCGGGACAAGTGCCATATTCCTGCTTGGCAGGGGTGGAGCATGACTGGTGGTGGCCGATGTCCCTCGGATGTCCTGGGGACAGGTGGCAAGGGGACCCTCTGGACTCCTTTGGCAGGGTGGGCGGGGGGGGGGCAACCACAGCAGAGTTGCTGGCCCAGCCCCTGGGGGCCACTTCTCCAAGCCAACGGGATGTACTATTCATAACAGTGATGGCCACGGGGAGCCCTCTCCCTCCGGGGACCTGGTGAGGGGCCTTGCACACTTTAGTGGCCCAAAGGTCTAGGTGCGACTGCCCCCTTCTTAGGGCGGGCAAAATGGAGGCTCGGAGAGAGTGAGTGGCCTGCCCGGGGTCAGCGGCCCAGTGCCTTTGCCTGTCTGCCTCCCCGGCGTGGCTGGAAGCTTCTGCAGTACGGTCTAGAGCTCCCCAAGAGCCAGGCGGGCTGCACTAGCAAGCAGCAGGCAGGGCCCGACCTAGAAGGCTCGCTCCGGCAGGGGGACAGGCCCTCCGGCTCCCCGTAGAGGAACTCCCGACAGCTGTTCAGAATATTTTGATAAAAACATGTTGAACACCTGGGGTGTGTTTAGTTTAGAAGCAGCCAGCCGGGCCCCTTGCAATATGCTCTCCAACGGTCAAATCCCCCGAGAGGCCTATGTGTGCTCCCACCCAGGCCCTCGGGAGCACCGGGCAGGGCGCTCCTCCCGGCCTCCCCCCGAAAGCCGCTGCACTCCCTCTCTCTTCCTGAGGCCGGACTGCAGGAGGTCAGGGAGATCCCCTGCTAGCCCGGCGAACCTGGGCTTGCACACCTGAGCCCTTGGTTCTCGTGAGGTGGCCCAGGAGAGCGGGAGGGCACACGGTGGTGGTGCTGCCCCATCCTGGGGGCAGAAGGGGTCACGGAATCCCACTCACTGAAGGCCTGGCGTCATTTCCACCACCACGTAAAGACCCAGGTGGCTGGGTCGGGCACCTCACTACTGACAGAGGCTTGCTGGGGGGATGCCCTGCGGGCACTTCCTCAAGCTGGTCTGGGATATGCCCCCGGATACACGAAGAGAGATGCTCAGGATGGGTCTGGAAGTTGCCCAGTGCTCAAGTGGCAGAGCAAGGCTTGCCCCCAAACACTGTCCTGTTCTGTTGGCCTGGGAGCAGAGTCTCCTAAGTCAGGGTGCCCCTCACTGGTGCTGCTCAGGGTCCAACATGTGGGGAAGTCCCACCTGACCTCAGAGATGCGGTTCCATGAACCCCACGGTCTTCCAGGGACACGTGTGGGACCTCCAGCCCACCAGCCTCCACGTACTCCACACATGTTCCTCTCACACAGGGTTAAAATCTGCACTTCACAAGCCAGGTCTACGCTGGCCATGGCGCACGCGGAGCTGGGCTCAGCATCACGAACCAGTTTGAGCAGTCCACGCCACACACACCCCCAAATGGCCAGAGGGAAGGATGCTGAGGCGGGCAGGACATGAGCAACAGGAACTCTCCCCCTGTGGCCGGCGGGAGGGGCCCGCAGCGCAGCCTCTGGAAAAAACCCGCTTGGCAGATATGTCCAAACTAGAAACCTGTGAATACCACGTGACCCGGCGAGCCTATCCTGGGCACCTGCCACAGGGCCATGAGATTCTGTTACCCGAGGGACGGAGACAGGGAGGTCCCACCAGCTCTGTGTACAATGACCCCAAACTGGGAACCAGCCCAGGAAATCTGCAGTGGGCCAGTCGTACAACAAATCCCATGACAGACTCCTGCTACACAGAACGTGGATGAAATAGAGCTGGCTTTTCTTTAAGTGTCTCAGCTCAGAAAGGTTTCTCTAGGACATCAGATGAAGTTGGAGAGATGGTTCAGAAGCTGCAATGAAGAAAGGGGGAAATAACTGCACCACAGGCCTGTGACCTGGAACCAAAAACTGAAGCTTTGAGCTCCCCGGCAGCCAGAGCAAAGAGGGAAGCCCTGTAGGTTAGATGGCAGCAGGCAATGGTTCAGGAGGGACGCCCTTCTTTGCAGCACAGACCAGGAAGGTATTCTCCCGGCCCTATATGGGGGCAGTGAGGCTCCAGCAGACCGTCCCCAGAAACTCAAAGGTCACCCTTCCAAATGAACAGACTCCTGTTACGCAGCTCTAAGGGCGAGAGGAAGGCTTGGGGCTCCGGGCTGGCCTAGCCCGCTCCCCTGACTTCTCAGCACCTGGCAGGTCCCTGAACTGGATTGTTCAGTCTAGGTTTTTCGAAACCAGCTCCCACTTGCTCCGGAGTCCCCCCACCCCAGCTGCCCCTTATTCGGGGAAGTCCCTTCTGCTCTCCGGACTTTGGCGTCTCCGCTCGCAAGACTAGCTGAGCCCCCAGCCCTCTTACCCCTCACCCCCATTTGTGGATGGGCGGCTGATCTCAGGGGCCAACAGGGGACAGGCGGACGCTGGCCTGGGACAGGTGGGATGGGGGCGGCAGGCGTGGGGCAGCAGACAAGCCAGCAGAGGTCCCGGGAACCACGCAGAGTGTCGGAGCCTGTGTTTGAGGAGACCCATGCTGGGATATTATTGTTTAGTTCCAGTCCTGTGCAGAACAGGTCTCTGAAGATGTCCCCGGCTTGGGGGGGGGGGTGCCAGTCACTCCTCTCCCTGGCAGCCTGCCGTGTGCCCATTCTCACGCAGCCTGGCCCAGGCCCTGCCCAGAGGGAATGGGCTGAGTGGACCCACCTCCACTGCCCAGGCCCCAGCGTGCTCAAGAAATCCCTCCAACGGCCACCCCGAGCGCATCACACGGAGAGGACCAGCTCTGTCATAAAGAGGCAGCCAGCTGCATTCAATGCGAGTGTAGATGAAACACTGCGGTGCTGAGCACCAAGCATGGGAACACGCTCCGTCTGTCATGGGTCCTGCGTTCACTGCCTGTGCCCGACTAACCACAGTCAGAAGCCGCCAGCACTACAGTGGGGCGGAGGCAGAAACTGCAGCCCGCTCCCTCACCACCGCTCCCCATGCCGGCCCCTGTCTGGAGCTGGGAAAGGACACGCCGTGCCAGACGGGGAGCAGGGCGCTGTGGGCCTGGCTCCCACCAGCCACCGAGCTCAGAGTGGGAGCTCGTCACGTGAAGAGGGAGGGAACGGTAGCCTCCCAGTCCTCACGAAGGTCGGCGGGGGACCCAGTGGCAGGGCCTGGCTGCAGGCCTGCACACAGGCTCTGGACTTGGGTGCCAGGGCCCACATCCCGCCCAAGCAGGTGACCTCCCCCACTGTGAGGACTGAATACAACAGTGGACAGTGTGCACGAGGCACACAGGGGAGCGTTGGGCTCTGGGACAGCAGCGGTCGGGCTGACTGGGGGTACTTAGGGCGAGCACTGCAGGGGAGAAAGGCCCGAGGCAGCGGTGCTGACAGCCCTCCCAGACGGGAAGCCAGGGAGCAGGGAAAGGACCAGAACATCCCGAGGGGACATTAAGGAACACTCCAGAGGAGCTGTTCGTTCGTTTCAAACTGACACGCTGACTCACGAGGACTGTCCCCTGCGGGGTGGGGCTCACTGGCAGTGCCCCGGCCTCTGGGACGGCCCCCTATCCTGCACGGGATCCTGCCACGGCCCTGGAGCTCTTCCCTCCACCCGCACACACTGCACCCGGGCGCGGACGCATTCTCCTTCGCCGCCCTCCTCCCCACGATGCTAAGCCGAAAGGGCTTCTGCTGGGCTCGTCTCCTGTAGAGAGCGGATCTCTAAAAGGAATTCTGTTCTTTAACCCTATTCCTGGACATCTTTCCTGAAGATTTAATTCTAAAGAGGACTCAAGCGTATGGACAAGTCTTCAATAAAAGTTTGCTGAATCGAGGGAAAAAGCACTTTTAGAAACATCTGTGACAATGCTACTTACAACAGAAAAGGAGCCAACCGTGGGGGAGTACTGAAGCCTCGTCCGCTTTATCTGCTCTGTGAAACACGCCAGAGCCGTGAGCCACGGCAGGAGGACGAGGGAGGCGGAAGACCAGGGGTTTCTGCACGCCTGTGCCCAGGGATGCAGGAGGGAACTGGCTGCAAACCTGAGATATACAGCTGTCTGAGCAGGGAAGGATCAGAGACAGAACCTTTTGTCTTTCAAATTCGCCTGGAGATTGCACTGACGCTATCTCAGCAGTACGTGTTGTAGTAGTAAAGACAGTTTCTCCATCCGTCTCGCCACTGCTTCACCAGAGGTATTAACAAGGCCGGAAAGTGGAGATGATGTTCCAGCCCGGACAGACACTAGGGGCACAGCGACCCATCCTGGGCCCGGGGCTTGCCAGCCAGGGGGCAGCAGTCTAGACTAGCCCTGTCCCTGGGGCCAAGCACCTGGCTGGGCAGGGCCAATGCCGCCTGCTCTGTGAAGCATATCACTTCATTACGGAGCAGGGCTGTCCAGGTGTGCTAAGGTAATCCTGTGGGAACCCCAAATGCCGCCAGCGATCACCCCAGGCTGGTCCTCCCCTGGCCCCTCTGTCCAGCTGCCAGCCATCGGGTGGGTATGCATAGGTCCAAACCCAGCCCAGGACGGACAGCACCTCATTCATATCCCGACTTCCTATCTCACCTCCCAGCAAGAAGGACATGGGAACAAGGGGTTGGCTTCGGCTCACACGGCCAGCACATGGCAGGGCTGGGACATGGATCCCCGTTCTGACTCCAGTACCAGCACCTTCCCTGAACTTGCTGGATGGAACAACCAGAGGGAAAAGCAATGAGCCCCAAACCCCAAAACTGGAGGCACTTTAGGGCACAACCCCTCCTTTCTCTGGGGACGAAATCGAGGCCCAGGAAGGAACAGCTGCTGGCCTGAGATGGCCCGGCCAGACTGCACCGAAGATGAGGAGGGTGACCTTCTAGAGAGTGGAGCCTGGCTCTGGGGATGACGGGGGGACTGGGGCTGGGGTCAGGGCCTCTTCATCCGTTCCTCCATACAGAGGGGGAAACCGAGGCACAGAACAGGAGGGCCTAGAGTGACCCAGCAAGGAGGCCAGTGCTCCTCCCCCATTCACTGAGCACCTTCCATCCTGGCCAGGTTCCCCGAAAAGTTGATGAACGCCACCTCATTCATCATAGTCCAGACGGCACCTCGTAAATGGTCAAAGCCTCCCGGTGAGGGGCCATTCATTCCGGGCCTGGGGGACGCCAGCCGGCCGGGGCGGCAGGCCCCACAGTGGGCTGATTGTGTGTGCAGGGACCCCGTCCAAGCTGCCCTGGCTCCTGGCAGGCCGCCGTGCGCTGGACGATTCCTAGACGGAATCTTGTTTTCGCCAGCTCCGTCTCTAGGCAGGCAGACGAGCTGCTCCTCCTAAACATTTACTCAACACTTTTTCTTCAGACCCTAGTCCTGCCCCGTGATTTACGGGGAAGCCATAAACCAGCCCCAAACAAGCCTGCCCTTTGGCCTCCAGAAAGCTCTGGAAGCAGCTCCAGCAGGGTCCCATCGGCCATCTGGGCTGTGGGTGGGGATGACCGTCACCTTCTGCTGCATTTACTCAGTGACCCTCAGGGGGACACTGTCCTCTCTGCAGATGGGGAAACTGAGGCCCAAAGGGAGGAACTGGGACGTGGGCAGCCATATAGGTCGGGATTCTGGGCCAGAATTTTCCCCAAGTTTTGGGAATTGCCCCTAACAGCCTCGCCGCCTCAGTTCTCCACCAGAGGCTTTCGGGGCTCGAGCCCGAGGTTCAGTGTATGGGAAGGGCCTGGACATGCCAGGACTCCAGAACGGGCAAGGGTCCTGTGGTTGGTGACAGGTGAGAGGAGAGAACCAGGACCGACTTCCTCCGGGTGCTGTGTGGGCTGAAGATCCTGTGGGAAGCAGGGCCCTGCATGCCATCGGTGATGCCATTTCTTCCTGGGCACCAGACGCCAGGGACATGGTCCCTCACCAGTCCCCCGGCCCAGGCGCACGCCAGGACCCTCCTTTCCGCACTGTCCCGGCTTCACATCACTTAACACCAGGTAAGGCCCATCTGGTTCTCTCCCTGCCCCCAGCCCCAAAGGCTTCCTGTTCACTTGTTTTCCATATATACTTGAGAATTAACTTCTCCGGTGTGTGTGACGAGGTAGGGAAGGAGAGAGCAGCACAGGTGGCCCGGCCAGTGTCATGTTGTCCCAAAACAAAAGTTCTTCAGCAGGTCACACCTGGTGTCCTCCTCACAGGCCTGGAGAGGGGACCGGGACGTGCTCTCAGCTCCAGGTCAGGAGGCCCGAGAGCCACAGGAGATGAGGACACTGGTTCTCAAACCCACTGCCCAGTGGGATGACATGGCAGCTCCGAACAACCACCGGGTGTCAAAGCTGGGTGGGGGTGGGGCGCTAGAGCAGGCCCCGGGGGGACACACGTAGCCCTGCAGCAAGGCTCGCATTAATTAGAGAGAAAGTCTCTAGTCCCCCATCGATGCTCCCACCTGAAGAAACTGGAAAGAGAAGAGAGCAAGATAAACCCACGGCAAACGGGGGTGATTCCTAAGAGAGCAGAGCATAGAGCCATGAACTGAAAACAGAAAAACAACAGAGAATATCATGGAAACAAACAGCCAGCTGGTTCTTGGGAAAGAGCGACTAGAAAATACTGACACCCGAACCCTCCTTGGAAGGTTTTTTTCCATTTGGTTGGTCCTGGTGTGGCCTGGGGGCCGGGTGGTCTAACCTCCCCAGATGCTTCTAATGGGCAGCTGGGCGGGACCTTCCCCTCCTCCCAGGGGCAGACCCTCGAGGGCGGGCCCGCAGGCAGAGAGCCGGCAGCCACAGCTCCTGCCCCAGTGTTCCGTCTGCGACACCTGACTGTGCGGTCTGGGCCAAGTCCTTTCCCCTCTCTGGGCCTCAGTTTCCACACCGGACTTTGTCCTAGAGCTGACACTGCCCACCTGTGCTGCTTTGAGCCCTGGCTTCCCGGAAGAGCCTGGGGGGCGGCAGGGGTGGGCAGCGGGCTGCTAGTGCGGGAGCCCTGCCTCCCCATCTCCTCCCCTGGGATGGCCTGGTCTCCCCCCTCTGGGGCGCAGGGTGTTGTCTTTTCTCCCTGTGAGCTCCCTCCCCAAGCAGACACTCAGGACGCACTAGCATGCTAGGATGCCACGAGGACGCCCCCTGATGTCAGGCCTGGGGGCCGTCCCCCCCCCCCCCCGTCCTACCTCCTCTCTAGTGAACAAGCCTGGGCCCCCAAACAGCACCAAAGGTAACACCCAGCTCAGCCTCCCCTCCGCTGCGCCCTGCCAACTCCGCTCCCTCCACAGCTGGAGGCTGCTCTGGACTCCCCGTGCAGGCAGCCGTGGAGACAGGACGCCTCAAGCTTTCTGGCAGAAAGTTCACGAAAGCATGGCGATGGGTGAGATCTTTTCCACCTGGGACAGGAATCCTGCTTACTTCAAAGAGGTGGACAACAGCGTGTGCTACAACCACACTCCCCTCCCTGACGTTATGGGGCACAGCCCATGCTAGGAACCCCTTCTTCCCTCCCGCTGCATCATATTATGATCTAGCCTTTGTTTTATGCATGAGGAAGCAGGCTCAGAAAGGGGGTCATAACCTCCCTTGGCCACAGAGCTCGTAAGTGGCAGCACTGGGCTTCAGACCCCCTCTGTCTCCAGGTCCACCATCTCCCTCCCGTCCCTCATCTGTGTACCACTGGGTGTCTCTGCTGGGACGGGCTGACTCTGCCACTCCAGGCGGATGGGATAACCTCAGAACTGGGAGCCAGGAAAAAAGTTCTTTTGGCTCTGATGGAGCCTTTGGAGCTCAAGACCCCTGACAGTGTGCCCTTCATGCCCTCACACCAGGAAAGACAAGGAGAAGCCAAGTCCAGAGCTGGCACGGCGCTGCCCCTCCCACCTTGGGGAAGAGGTGGGCGAACACATACAGAGACGGGTTATTAATTAAGCCAGGCCTTTGAAACATCACAGCAGAGAGAGGAGTGCCAACAGGGATGTCCAGCTGCAGCAAACCCTGTATGGAAGGTTCCAGCATCTCCCCGTGGGCACCATCATTCTCTGGCAGCCTGTGGCACTTTTCTCTGCACAGACGTCAGCCAGTGCTTACTCTGTACCCCAGCCTCAAAGTGCTGCTGTCCCACACTGTCCCACTGCTGTGCCGCGTGCACTTGGAAGCAGAGAGGGAGAATGTGACGTGAACCGAGGAGCTGCTCATGCCCTTCTCTGCAGAGAACAATGAAAACCCTGCGCAGCCAATCAATTGCACGTCTATTTCTCTAAAGGGGCAGTGGGGGTGGAGAGAGCTTTCCTGAAAGGACTTGGCCTTGAAACATTAAGCCAAACAACTGGATTTGGCAGCGGCCAGCTTCCAAGCACCGCCAGCCGGAAGAACCCAGAGGCCAGGCATGCCGAGACTGCGTCGGGAAGAATGAACTCATTCAAAGCCAAGCCCGGTGCTGGAGAGTCCGCACACCGCAGACCCGCACATCAAGGGGCTTCAGCCCCAGGGGTCCTGGGGTGGGGGAACCGAGAGCCCGACCTCAGCTCTGCTGCGGGGGCCAGGTCTGCCCACGGGGATGCATGGCGGAACGGCCAGCGGGTCTGTCGGGGGCGGACAGGGAAAGGCCTCGCTCCATGTTGTCAGCGCAGCATCAAAGTGCCCGCACCTGGGAATCGCGGGGGGCCAGTCCCCAGTAGGCATCAATGTTGCTTGGGGGTGAGCCCTGCGCCATCGTGGCCTCCAGAGCGGGGTTCTCACATCAGCGGGTGCCTGGCTCCCCCCTGCTCATCAGGCCCTGGAGGGAGCGGTCGTGCTGAGCCGGCGGGCGCTGCCCCCACCTTCTCTGGTTTGCAGTCCTGCCGCAGCCACGCGGGTTGTGAACCAGGCCAAGCCCGTGCCACCTTTTGAAAGTCAAGTTTTTATCTTTGCCAAATGGCCTTCGACTTTGGGGGCAGCTTTGAAGCCAGAGTGGTGGGCACAGCTCAACCCAGCAGCAGGAGCTTTTGTGAAGGAAACAGATAAGCAGGGCCCAGGATGCCCGCCGGATGCCCATGGGCCCCGGGATGTTCCTCTCCCAGCCCTGAGAGGCTTAGGCAGGAAAAGGCACCCACCACACACCACCCAGTCTCTGTTCTGCCCTCCGGGCTGCTTTGAGTAGCCCCTGGTAACCCCGACAGACACCCCTCCTGCACACAATGCCCCAGAGGCTGGTCATAAAGCCTGCAGCCCAGGGTCTACACACGCTCGGTGGAAGCCACAGCTCTTGTAGACTACGGGCCGTTTTCTCCCAGATGGTTTAGAGAAGGGACATCAAGCGAAAACTTCAGAGTCATCGTCAGCTGCACTGCTGTGGGGGCACCGTGACTTACGGACCCTCCACCATGGTTGTGAATAACACCATTTTGCCAGCAACACAGCCAGTCGAGAAAATGAGCATCTGGTTTTCCCGAGCCTTGGCTCTTCCTTCCTTGGCTCCTACAGCACAATGCAACATGCGGGCCAGTCCCTGTGCTCCCCAGTGCCCCCTGAGGGGACAAGGTAGGCTCTGGGAATGTTCTGATCCTCCCACCTCGGAGAGCAGACCTGCCCCTCGCAAGCTGTGACAGCAGGTCCCGAAGAGCCAGAACCCACAAATATGAATATTTTTTTGCAAACATTTGCAAAAAAAATTTTTTTTAATTAAAAAGCATACCTTTCTGCTTTAGAGAGCAATGCTTCAGGTGGGGCGGACCCCACGTTCACCGTGAAGGCAAGGCCCAGGCTGACACGGCCATGCCCACAGCTCCGCATGGACTGAGAAGGCGCGGAGTCCCACACCTCAACAAATGGCCATTCCATGGGTCGTGTCCTCTCAGACGTTTCCTCTCTGAACACAGAGCACCTGAGAGCCTGGTTTGCTGGGAAAGGAGCAGTAGGCAGCAAGACCTACTCCTGTGGCTGGCAGGCCAGAGCGGTGGCATTGCCGGTGTGGCCTGCGGTCTGGGATGCCCCTGGTGACGGAGGCCTGGAGCCAGCCCTGCCTGGCCAGCCCTCAGCCAGGGCATCTGTGCCCTTGAGGTGCAGACGGTTGTGAGGTCATGGCCAGCCCCCAATATCCCAGCAAATGGTTCTTGGCTTTTCTTATTTTCAATTCAGGGTGTGTTCCAGCCACCCTGCAGAAGAAAGAGGTAGGGCAAAGGGCATGGAGCCCAGTGGAGGGACCGCAGTGACCAGGAGAAGTCAGGGCATAGTAGGGCTCGGGGGTCGGGACACGCCTGATCACGTCACTGTCAAGGGCCTCCTGGCCTCAGAGTGGATGGGGGCAGATGGGGAAAGGAATAAGCCGGATGGGGAAAGAAGCATTCAGAGAATGGAGACCAGATGGTGAGGTCACAGGAGTGGAGGGGAGAAGGAAGGCGACCTTGACCCAAATGACAGGACAGGGCTGCTTGCTGAGCCCCTGCCCTGGCATACTGAGTTGGGGGCCAGCCTCATTTTTCTGTGGGGACCCCTCCCCTGCACCCAGGGCCCCCCACCCGGCCAGGCTCCCACCACACTCTGGACCCACCTCCCCACCCTGAGTCCCAAGTGGCCAGCACAACGGGAGGGCTGTGGCGAGGGTGGTCTGGGAGCCCTGGCTTAGCCCTTGCTAAGTCTCCAATGTGCTGGTGGGGGCACTCCCAGGCCCTCTGTGCCCAGAGCAAGGAACGACGGCTGGAACAGGCATGCGACACGGGGCTCAATTGCATGACCCTGAGACCATGACCTGAGCTGAAATCCAGCTGGAGGCTTAAACGACTGCACCACCTGCCCCCCGAACCCCCAAATCTGGAGATTTCTGACCTCCTTGGGCTGTTCTCCAGATACCTGGCTTCCCCCCAGGGGACCTGGATGTCCCCTCTAAGTGGATATGACATGGGCAGTGCAGGGGTCAGAGGCTGGAGAGTGCTCCTGCCGGTGGCATGTCCGATGGGATTGGGACTTCTTTGCTCTTTGCGTCTTCTTGGCCCTTCCCTACATCCCACCTGGAAACCACTTCGCTTCTCAGTTCCCTGCGTCGATCAGACTCCCAAGCCTCTTCTTCCCTCCCAGGGCCGGGCAGGACAACCACAGACAAGCACGGGGGACGAAAGCAGCTGACAGAGACCAGTTTTGCCCCAGAAAAAGCTGTGGGACCACAGTTTCTTTTTCGTATCAAAAACGCAGTGGGGTGTACACGGCGGTGTGCGGGAGCCAGTGTGTGCGGACTGCGCATCTTCCCCCAGCTCCACACTCTGAGAGCTCGCTCTGGTGGCTCGAAACCAGCCATGCTGGGAATATTCATGCCACGGAAAGTGGCACGCACTTCCCATCAGGGCTTCCCCGGCCTCGCAAATAACTAGTTGTTACAGTTAAAGCAGACCACTTGAACTTGATAATCCTCCAAGTTCCTCTTATGTGAAAACAATTCCCTGAGACAGTGATTTATGTGCTCACATATAAATAAGCCCATGTTCAGAGATGCATGCAGGGCAATTTCCAAGATAATGACAATAAAACCTAATTACTGTTAATCCAGTGACGGTCTGCTGAAATGAGCAAACCTTTAATTTATAAAATTTTTTGAGTCATTAAAATCAGTATTAGCAAGGTGGAGGTCCACAGGAGGGCTGTGGCTCTTTCCTGCCTACGCTGTGACAATGGCACAGCCACATGCAAAAGAATAAAACTGGACCCTTACATCACACCATGGTCAGACATATACACAAAACGACCCAAAGACCTGGCCAACAGACACATGAAAAAGTGCTCCACATCACTCGGCATCAGGGAAATACAAATCAAAACCACAGTGAGATACCACCTCACGCCAGTCAGAATGGCTAAAATTAACAAGTCAGGAAATGACAGGAAACAAACTGAGGGCTGCTGGAGGGGAGGGGGAGAGGAAGGGGGTGACTGGGTGATGGACACTGGGGAGGGTGTGTGTTGTAAGGAGCGCTGGATATTATATGAAACTGATGAATCAGGACCTGTACCCCTGAAACAAATAATACATTATATGTTAATGTTTTAAAAAGAAAGAAACTTAAGAGCACCAAGGGCTTTTGGCACCAGAAAGACCTGAATTTGAAACTGAACTTTTCCACCTGTGATGTTCTGTGATCATGGTTAGTTAAGTTCGATATGTCTAAACCTTGGTTTCCCATTTGTAAAAATGTACTGCCATGGAAATGACTTTTTAGGACCATGTTAAGCAACAAATAAAGTCATCTGTACATGCTTAACAGCCAGTGGAACAAAATATATGCTCAATAAAATACACTTATCAGTTTTAAAAATGGCCCAAAGATCTGAATGGAAGAGCTAAAAACATCAAATTCTTAGAAAAAAACACAGAGGTAAGTCTTCATGGTCTCAGGTTTGTCAAAGGGAGGGGAACTGCAAACCCAAACCATGACGATATCACTTCCTCACCCACCGAGAGAGCTGGAATCAAGAAGTCCGATACGCACAAGGGCAGGTGAAGATATGGAGAAATCAGGACCTTCATACACTGCTGGTGGGAATGTAAAATGATGTGGCTGCTTTGGAAAATGGTCTGGCAGGTCCTCCAATGATTAAAATTAATTACCATATGACCCACCAGTCCCACTCCGAGGTATATACCCAAGTGAAAGAAGCCAGTAAAAAAAGACCACTTTTCACATTGTTCCACTCATACGAAATGTCCACAACAGGTAAACCTACAGGGATGGAGAGTACGTTAGTGGTTGCTTTGGGCAGGGGAGATGGGGAGGGTAGCTACATGGGGAGGATGGTACACACCATTCTTTTAGAGGTGATGCAAATGTTCTAAAATTGGCCAATGGTGATGGTGATTGTACATACTAAAAACTCTGGAATTATACATTTTACATGGGTAAACTATGTGGTTCTAGATTCTACCTCAATAAAGCTTTTTACTTAAAAAAAAAAAAAACACACATTTAAAGGGACTGATAAGAGCAAAGATGGAAAGCTGACACGCAACACAGGCGGCATTCCAAGTCAGTGGGGGGAAAGGGTGGCGACTGAAGCGGGTGTTTGAAGAGCTGCTGGCTACCATATAGACAATACAATCAGGTCCCTACCTCACGCCATGTGTACCAGTCACATTCAAGTAGAGTCAGAACCTGAATGTGCCAAGCAAAACTTTTAAACTCCTGGAGGAGAATGCAGAAGAGTATCTTTCCAATGACGGGGAGGGGAAGATGTGCTGGAGAAGACACAAAATGCATATTTCAATTTAAACCTTTCATTAAGTAAGACACCATAAACTAAAAATACAAACCACAGGGGAGCCTGGGTGGCTCCATTGGTAAAAAGTCTACCTTCAGCTCGGGTTGTGATCTTGGGGTCCTGGGATCAAGCCCCACACTGGGCTCCCTGCTCAGTGGAGAGTCTGCTTCTCTTTCTCTCTTTCTGCCCCTCCCCCAGCTCACACTCATTCTCATTCTCTCTCTCTCTCAAATAAATAAATCTTTCAAAAAATACAAGCCACAGATGGAGAGTAAATATTTACAACACAAATAACTGACAAAAGAGCAGGAGGAGACTGTATTCAGAATTTTAACAAACTACACTTGACTCTTGAACATGGGGATTAGGAGCCCCCCCCAGCAGTCAGAAATCCATGCCTAAGTTCCGACTCCCCCCAAATAGCCCACTGTTGGCTGATAAACTTACCAGTAACATAAACCATAGATTAACGCATTCTGTATGTGTCATACATATATATACTATATCTGTGTGATAAAGTAAGCTAGAGAGTAGAAAATATGAGGAAAATCATCAGAGAAAATACATTTACAGTACCATACTATAAAAAAATTCATGCACCTAAGTGGACCCACGCAGTTCAAACCTGTGTTGTTCAAGGGTCAACTGTACTTTTCTTTCTTTCTTTTTTTTTTTAAAGATTTTTATTTATTCATTTGACAGAGAGAGAGATCACAAGCAGGCAGAGAGGCAGGCAGAGAGAGAGGAGGAAGCAGGCTCCCTGCTGAGCAGAGAGCCCGATGTGAGGCTCCATCCCAGGACCCCAGGATTATGACCTGAGCCGAAGGCAGAGGCTTAACCCACTGAGCCACCCAGGCGCCCCTCAACTGTACTTTTCTTTAAAGATTTATTGACTGATTTGAGAGTGGGGGTGGGGAGAGGGAGAGAGAACCCTGTGCAGACTCCACGTGGAGGTAGACGCCGAGGCAGGGCTCAATCTCACAACCCCAAGATCATGACTTGAGCCGAAACCAAGATTCAGAAGCTTAATTGACTGTGCCACCCAGGGCCCTGAGTCACCTGTAATTTTATTTTATTTTAAAGAAGATTTTATTTATTTATTTGACTGACAGAGATCACAAGTAGGCAGAGAGGCAGGCAGAGGGGGTGGGGTAAGCAGGCTCCCTGCTGAGCAGAGAGCCCGATGCGGCTCCATCCCAGGACCTTGAGATCATGACCTGAGCTGAAGGCAGAAGCTTCACCGACTGAACCACCCAGGCGCCCTGGTCACCTGTAATTTTAAAAGTGACGAGTACTCCACAGTAAAGTGTACGAAGGACATGAGTAGATCATCCACAAAGGGAAACCGGAACAGTCATTAAACGTTTGAACACGAGCTCAACCATGCCGAAAGCACGGGGTGTGCTGCTTATATTAAAGAGATATTACTACACATCCTCCAGATTTGGAAAAGCTTTTGAAAAACTTAACAGTACTGAGAGCTGGCAAGGAAGTGGGAAAATCGGGTTCTCTTCCACTGCTCGAGGGGACAAAAACAGCACATGCCCCGTGGAGCCACCAGCAGTATCTGAGCCCGTTCGCTCCCGGCCAGCCACCCTGCTTCTGAGTCAGGACGCGCTAACCTTCCCCGATAACAGGAGTCACTGAACTTTGCTGAAAGAAATCAAAGATTCCTGGCTCCAAAGTCAGACTTGCCAGGACAGGCCTGGTGAGACATACGTTTAATCAACTCTCCATGGTGATGCTTACTGCCTGGCAAGTGGGGGAAACCATCCCAAGGAAAACCTAGCACATTTGCACAAGAAGCCATGCCAACACCGTTCACTACAGCATGATTTATAATCGTGCAAAAATTGGAAACCATCTACACGTCCATCAGCGGGAGACTGGAGTGCAAACAGTAGGACAGCCGCACATGGAGACTCCGTAACGTAACTCTGGCCGCCTTCCTGGCCAAGCCTGAAAGGCTCTTTCCCTGAGGCTGGCGGGGCCTCTAAATAAATAGGTTCTATGTGCAATTTTCCCCGTTGCTGCCATGCTGCATGAAGGCAGCTGCGGGAAACTGGAAGGCGTTCGTGCTGTTACCAGTAGCTGTTTCCATCCAGGGGCAGCAGTGACTCACACTCACCGGTCCCATGGCGGTGGCAGGGCTGCTCTGAGCAGGAGGTCCTTCTGTGAAAGGGAGGCCAAACCGTGGTGCCATGAGATGCTTCTAGAAAGGGGATTCTGGGGTATGCTCAGTTAGGACACGTGTGTACTCAGGATAAGCACTGGGCAGACCCAGCGACAGCCTTGGGAAGGCCTTTGGGAGGACGTGTTTCAGCATTCCGGGCCGTCCGCGAGCTAGGCGAAAGCAGCCAGCTTTCCCCAAAGCCCTTTTCCATGGAATCTCCTTTCCTAGAAACCTCTCTGGGCCTCGAAGGGGCCCTCCAAGCAGCCTGGCACGGGTGTGGCCCAAGATAAATGATGCAAAAGACTCTTTCTCCAACCGTCCAAACCCACAGTGTGCAAGCCAAGAGTGTGTTGCCACTGGAGGCTGGGCGCCGCAGAAGACTCAAGCAGCCTCTGGAAAGCACAGCAGGGGCAAAAGACGGACGGTCTAACCCACGGAGTCCTGGTGGTATCAGCGTTCCCTCGGCCGGCTTCCCTGGCTGGGCTGGTGTGGGGATGTCGGTGGCCATGACGGTATGGTCTCACCTCAGGGGAGGGAGAGGGGGACACAGACAGGCACGAACCACCACGCAGGAGTCAGAACAGCTACTCACAGCATGAAAGGGGCTTTGAGGGAGGCCGAGCTGTCTGCGGAGGAGGAAGGAAGGAGGTGTGCGCAGGCACACGCAGGTGTGGGTGAGGAGGGGCCTGTCGCCAGGGAGGGAGCGACGCAGCCTCGCTCATGCTGCGGGAGGGGTGGGGGAAGGGCAGTGCCAGGCTGGGCCTCGAAGGCCACCTGGCCTCGTCCGAAGAGGGAGGAATGCGGGGGCAGACGCAGGCAAGCTTGCCCACCACCTACCTCAGGGCCCTGCCTCCCTGGGGGCCCTGGAAGCCGGAGGCAGGCCCTCTGGACAGAGTCAAGAGTGACAGTTTATGAACCTAATTAACGTTTTTCTTTGGATCAATAAAATCGCAGGGGGGGCTCATTCCAGGGCACGTCTTGCCTCAGAGAAGAGGTGACATGGGAGTGAGGCCGCATGGGTGGGCTCAGGATGGGCGTGTCCCCTGTGCCCAGGAGGCTGGCATGGGTCCCGGGGACAGCCCATCTCCGGCTGGCTGGAGCCTGGGGAGCCACCCTAGGTCTGGTCCTCAGCACCCAGAACCTGGCGGCCAGGACCCCCTTGTTCATCTCCTGGTCAAGCACAGATCTGGGCTGGGGGGCGCACCTCCCGGGGCCTTATTCTTCCAGCTCTAAAGTGGGGAAGATAATGGCACCTACTCCTACTAGTGATCACACGAGCTGGCACCAGGCCTAACTCAGTGGGCTTGGTGGGCACTGGTATGAAATTCCCCATCCTCAGAACGCAAGGAATGGCTCTTGCTCGGAATCTGTTAGCGGCGCTGCATGGATGGCGCCACGTACCCGGCAGCTCCAGGACCATCAGCCAAGTCACCCGGACACCGGCCCGTGTTCAGCAGCTCACGCAGCGACGGGCCGGGGCGGTGGGAAGGAGGCAGAGGCTGGGGAAGGAGGGAGCGGGGATGGCAGGTCTCCCCGGGCACATGGACACTGACCACGGGCACCCCGTGGGGGACACCACCCTGGAGCTCTCCCCGGTCCTCCCGCCATCCCTTGTTCAGGGATGTGTGTCCTGACGCAGAAGACCCCTGCACCCTGCGTTTCCGGCAGGCCTGGGGGACGGGCCGTGGAGGGGAACCTTGGGGGCAGGATACGGAGGGGGTCTGGGCCAACCGCCACGGCCCAAGCGTGCCCCCGAGTTCCCTCGCTACCTCACACTTCATACTAGCACTCTATGTTCTTCTGAGTTCTTATTGGGTTTTTTTCTTTAAATATATTTCTGGGAAAGCTATATTTTTACTCCTGTCCTGCCAGGTTTTTGTTTTTGTTTTTTTTCTTTTTTAAATAAGTGTGTACTCCATTAGGCAGTAAAATCTCCACATGAAGTCATTCTCGACAGCTAATAATCAAAACCCTGGGTGTTCAGAGAACAAAGCGATTAAGAAAACCAGGCCCGAGCGCTCCAGACCACAGAGCAGTGACCGGTGTGGCTGAGACCCACGCTTGCCTTCGGCTTGTGTCCCCGTTGTATGAGCTACTGATGGCCAATGTCACTGCAGCACCCAACGGGCGCGAGCCTCTCCGTGGGCCAGCCGGCCACCCAGAGTCCTCGCCGGGCCACACCTCTCCCTGCCCCGGCTATCCTGCTCGGCCACCACTCCCGCTCACGCACCCACCATGCCACACGGTGGAAGCCAGACTCATTCGTCCACACAAACAAGGCCTTCTGCAGCCAGGCTGCAGAGGGACAGGTCATGGCCCCGCGCCCTGGGGCAGGTGACACGGGAGGGGTCAGGGACGCATGGAGGAGGTGGACATAGGAGCTAGCCACCTCCCACCCCCCATTTTCATCATTTACCCACAGAGGTTGAAACCGTGACCTTGGAAGTCCAGCCTCCAGAACAGTGAGAAAAGAAGCGTCTGGTGGGTCAGCCCTGGTCTGTAGTGTTTTGTCTCGGCAGCATCCCCCGCCCCCCAGCCCCGCTGCTGCCTTTCTGCTTTCTGTCTGCACGACTGTGCCCCTCCTGGCTGGCTCACATAGAATACGACGGTGTCTCGTCCTTGGGCATCAGCCTGTTTCGCCCAGCACAAAGCCCTTTGGGAACACCCGTGTCGTAGCCTGTGTCAGAACTTCGTGCCGAATGATCCGTCACCATAAGGACAGACCACACTGTGCCTATCCCATCACCCGCTGATGGACACGTGGGTCATCACCACCTCTCGGCGACTGGGAGGCAGCATGCTGCGAACACACGTGTACGAGGACAGGGTCAAGGCCCTGCCTGTGCTTCCTTCCTCAGCGTGGCGAGTCTGAGAGCTCCCCATGAAGCACGGGGAAGGACACACGGGGCCGAGGTGCCCTTCTCAGCATGTCGTCAGGAGCACGTATGTGCCGCTAACCTTGATCGCCAGGCTACGGTCCAACCCACCAGCTCCTCCACTATAAACTTCCTAGTTTTCCCTTTGTGACCGCTGAGTATCTGGCATGTTAAGGTCATGCAAATACCCTGTTTCTGCTTACACTTCCAGAAAGTTCTGTTTGGAACCTGCCAGGCTGGAGATGTCTAATGATGGGTGAGAACAGAGATCAGGAGGCCACCAGAGGCAGAGGTCGGGAAGCTGGGTTTAAGGCCTGCAGGGTCACCTGGGGGGAGAATGGAAGCGGAGAGCCTCGGTGGGCCTGGCCAAGTCCTGATGCCTGTGGCATCTGGAGACCAGCAACAGAAGGGGACAGGAGGGAGACCAAAGAAGCCCCGTGAGTGACGTCACACATCGAGGCCGTGAGAAGACACATGGCCTCAGCCGGTGAAACATGGGAACCTATTCCTAGTTCTTCAAGATAACAGACACGGTCCCCACCGCCGCAACCCTGCCCTCACCCTTGTCTCTCCTGCCTTCCATGCTCTCCTGCTCCTGTCTCCACACATCCTCCCTCTCAACCTCCGGGGTCCACCTCACATGCTGCACCCCTGTGGCCCTTCCAGGGGCTCAGTGGGACGAGACTGCTCCCCTCCCTTAGCCCAGGCTCTTCAGGACTCTGGTTGTGCCTCTGGGACAGCACCCATGCTCAGGTCAGCCCCTGTGAACTTGGAGCTTCAGGAGCAGCTCCCTGCCTCTGACGTTCCACAGTCCAGATGTCCCCACCCCTCTGCACACAGGACACCCCATGGGTTTAAAGCCGAGCAACCCCTGTCACGTCAGTCCTTGGAGCCAGGCTCTCTGTGTGTGAAGTTCTGGGGACTCACAAAGGTGTGAGGAAGAGTCCGTTGCCAGTCACCTGCACTACACCAGGCACAACCACAGACACAGCTCCCAAGGCACTGGGCACCGGGGTGGCCCAGCCTGAGCCTGGTGGGCTCACGGACAGGTACACGCAGTGGCCACAGGTTAGCTGTGCTGTGCTGCAGGCCTGGGGCCCGTGGGTCTGGAGGCCTTGAGGGTAGCTGTTCATGTCCCAGGCCTCCGACATCAACTCACACCTGTCCCGTCTCGGGGACAAGCAGTCACGATCTGGGAACATGGCATCTTCTGTGCTCCAGGTGTGGTAAGCCGCCTCGCCCCAACCTGTCTCTGTGACTAACTAGTGCAAGCCTGGCAGCGGGGACCTTCTCCCCAGTGGGGACCTTGGGCCACTGGTTGCTCCCCTGGACCTGGCTCTGTCAGTTAGGCGGCTCAGATCATGACCCTGGCATCCTGGGATCCAGTCCTGTACTAGGCTCCCTCCCCCTTCCCCCTGCCCATGCTGTCTCTCTAGTTTGCTCTCTCTCAAATAAATAAAATCTAAAATAAATAAATAAATGTTCTCTCTGACCCAACAATTCCACTTTGGGGTGTTTATCTTAAAGAATTGGGGTGCCCGGGTGGTGCAGTCAGTTAAGTGCGTGTCTGACTTATGGCACCGCATCGGGCCCCACACTCAGCGTGGGGTCTGCTTGAGCGTCTCTCTCCCTCTCCCTCTGCCCCTCCCCACTCATGCACACTTGCTCTCTAAAATAAATACATCTCTGAAAAAAAATTAAAAATAAACAATCAAATGAGTATATAAAAAATAGGTTTGCGGTAAAATGCACATAAGGTTCAGATACAAGATAAACCAGTATGTGCACCAGTGTCGGTTCTGAGCGGTGATGAGTGGACCCCAGAAACGTAAGGTGTGAACCAGAGAAGGAACTGGGGGAAGAGAGCCGTCTTGGTAACTTTTCTGTAGCTATGAAATTATTCCAAAATAAAAAGTTTATTTTTAAAAATACACACACATGTTTGCATAGGAATTTTCACTGCAACACTGTCTAAAATAGGGGGAAGTGCGAAACAGCGACGTCTACCAGCCTGGGAGTCGTTAAGCAGATGACAGTGCGACTGTCCCGCATGTGCGCAGCTGCAGGACAGGGAGGTGGCCCCTTATAGTCAACACGGACACCAGGGCACACACACGGGGGGGTGGCGGTCTACTAAACTTTACACTGAGGGTGTGATTCCATTCAAATAAAAAAGTATGTGCACGTAAAAGAGTCCAGGGGCACCTGGGTGGCTCAGTCAGTTAAGCGTCTGCCTTCAGCTCTGGTCATGATCCCAGGGTCCTGGGATCGAGCCCTGTGCTGGGCTCCCTGCTCTGCGGGGAGTCTGCTTCTCCCTCTCCCGCTCCCCCTGCTTGTGTTCTCTCTTTCACTGTCTCTCTCTCAATCTGCCAAATAAATAAATAAAATCTTTAAAAAAAAAAAAAAAAAGAGCCCAGGAGGACGGACGTCACTGAAGAGAGAGGACTATCTCTCGGAGTGTGACGATGAGGTGACTTCACTTTGCAGGGGCGCATTGCTGCGTTACTAGAACAGTGTTTCCTCCCACCCTTCGCTGCTTTGTGCCAGCGCCCACCAGCTCGCCATGGGATGAGCCCAGAGGCTGCCCACCTGGTCTCCCTGCTTTGCCCTCTCCCCGTCACCTGAGCCAACAAAGCGGCAGAGGGACCCCTTTAAATCCTGGAGTCAGACCACAGCTGAACTCCGCACAAAACCCCTACACGGGCCCCCTCTGCGAATAAAACTGATCCTTCTCCCGCCGGCTGCTGAGGCTTCCGTTCCTCTTTCCTGCCCCAGCTGCCCCGCTCCGGGCCGGTCCTTCCCCAGCAATCTGCACAGCCCCCGCCACCTACTCCAAGGCGTTGTTCAAATCTCACGCGACCCCATGTTTCTGCCCGCACCCCTTCATTGTCAGGAGCCCCTCTCGTCTCCCCGCCCACAATACGACCCACTTCCTTTGCATCCTGATCTCCCGTCCTCCTCCGTGTGGTCCTCGAGCAGGACTGAGGCCGCGCACGTGCCCAGCGTGGCGGGAGCTGGCACCGAGTGGCCGTTCCGTGAGTGCAGGTTAAAGGAGCGAACGGCTCAACATAAAAACACCATAAAACCACTTCCACTTAAGAGTTCTTCGAGCTCATGGAGGAGCTGGCCTCCATCAGACAAGGTCGACATCTTGCACGTTATTTGGCAAGTGTCTTGAATGGAAGTGAATAAATTTAGTCTTTTCCTTACATATTTTTGTAAAGATTTTATTTATTATTATTTGAGAGAAAAGGAGAGAGCTTGCATGAGCGGGGAGGGGCCAAGGAGAGGGGAGAGGGGAAGCATCTGAAGGAGACTCCATACTGAGCGAGGAGCCCAGTGCAGGGCTCGATCCCACGACCCCGAGATCATGACCTGCGCCGAAACCAAGAGTCAGACACTCAACCGACTGAGCCACCCCAGCACCCCTACATAGATACATATTTTACATAAGTACCATACCCAGCATTGAGCCCAATGCGGGGCTCGAACTCATGACCATGAGATCAAGACCTGAACTGAGACCAGGAGTTGGCTACTTAACCAACTGAGCTGCACAGGCGCTCCTTTTTTTACACATTTTTACCCAACCTTCACACATGGCTGCTCACTCCTTAAAAAGTTTAACATGAAGTCACCCTACGACCCAGAAATTCCACAACTAGTCACATACCAAGACAATTAAAAATAAATGTCCACTAGGGGTGCCTGGGTGGCTGAGAGGGTTGAAGCCTCTGCCTTCGGCTCAGGTCATGATCTCAGGGCCCTGGGATCTGGCCCCGCATTGGGCTCTCTGCTCATTGGGGAACCTGCTTCCCCCCACCCCCCCATCTGCCTCTCTGCCTACTTGTGATCTCTGTCAAATAAATAAATAAAATCTTTAAAAAAAAATACACGTCCACCAAAAATGTGTACACGAATGTTCACAGCAGCATTTGCACAAGATCCGAAAATGAAACAAGTGTTCGTCAGCGGATGGACAGCTAAGTCAGAGGTAGTCTCGACACAGGAGGGAACGTCGCTCCGCCAATGAGGAGGGAGGCACTGACGCACGCTACCACATGGACAAACCAGAACACGGGGCGCTAAGTGAGAACAGCCAGTCCCAACAAAGGCCGCATGACTCCACTGAGACGAAACGTCTGCACCAGACAAATCCGCAGACTGATGGAGACCTGAGGGCCCCAGGGCCAGGCTTTGGGGGCCAGAGCAGAAACTGCCAATGGGTATGGGGTTTCCTTGTAGGGTAACTGAAACGTTCTGGAATTAGAAAGCGGCGATAGTGGCACAACTTTGTGAATATTCTAAAAACTTAAACCCCACTGAATTGCACACTTTAAAGGGAATTCCATAGTATGTAAATTATATTTCAATTAAAACATTTTTTTTTAAACCTGGCGGCTCGTAGGGTGAAAGCTCTGACTTGGGACTGATCCCAGTTGGGCTGTCCCCTTCATCCCCACGGGCCCGGGGCCAGCTCGCTGCCCGACTCACAATAAATAGGTGCCTCATGACTGTTAGCTGCGGGGAGGGGCCTCCGATGGAACCCAGTGCACGGGCTGTGTGCCAGGGCCAGGGAGTGGGCCATCCACACAGCAGGTAGACGGCCGGGCCATGGACAGTCGTGATGGCCAGAAGGACTATGAGGGGTTCCTGTGGGGAGCCATGGAGACAGAGGGACACTGTTCCTCCAGTCTGGAGCAGAACTGCGGGGGCAGAGGGTGCCTCCTGGAGGAAGTGACCGCCAACCTGACCTTTGAAGGGTAAGCGTGATCAGCTCAGGGAGAGCTGGGTCTGGAACAGACATCATGTGCAGTACTCCTAGGAGCCCCTAAAGAGATTTAAGCTGGGGGGAATTGGCCAGATTTGCCTGTTAGAAATAAATCACAGGGGCACCTGGGAGGCTGAGTTGGTTAAGCGACCAATTCTCAGTTTTGGGCTCAGGTCACGCTCTCATGGGTGGAACCCCGCATGGTGCCCTGAGCTCAGTGGAAGTCGGGGTGCACCTACTGGCGGGAAATCCGAACAATAGTTACCTGCGGAGGAGAGGGGAGTGCTGACCAAGAAGGGGCGTGAGAGAACCTTCCGGAACATTACACAGATGGATCTGGGTGGTGGCTCATGGGGGTACACGTATATACAAATTCATCGAGCTGTACATTTCAGAATCATGCACTTTACTATTCATTATGAACATTTAAAAGAAATAACA
Organism: Mustela putorius furo; assembly: GCF_011764305.1. Lineage (NCBI taxonomy): Eukaryota > Metazoa > Chordata > Mammalia > Carnivora > Mustelidae > Mustela > Mustela putorius. The sequence continues at coordinate 7,283,469 of NW_025422057.1, forward strand.
GATAAAATCTACTGTTAACAGTCAGTACCCAACAACACCGTGCGCCCTGGGTCTTTCCGTTCATGGCATCCACCACATCTGAGATGGTTGGAGGGAGGCCCCTGTCTCCCTTCTAGACCCTGGGCTCCCTGAAGGCCATGATACCCCCCGCTGGGCTGCCAGGCGCATCGAGCCATCCAGCAAATACCTCTCAGCGAAGGAGTCACATGTGACAAACTGTTCTCAGGCTGCCGTGCCCTCCACACTCCTGTTGGCTCTTTCGGCCCTGCCTTCAGACGGAGCATGACCAAGCTCAGCGCCAGCCGGACCTGGACAGCTGCAGAGAAGCCGCCTGATGGCCGTCCCGCTGGGGCCACGGTGCTGCGCGGCCAGTGACCGCACTCAAGGGGCCGAGAGGCCGCACACCCACATCCGCATTTCCCCAGACGCCTGACCCAAAGCTGTCGAGAGAAAAGAAGTCAAATCTTTGCAGCTGCCCCAGCCCCACAGTCTTACGTCCAGACGAAACCAAGAGCAGCTCCCTGCGGTGGGAGACAGAAGGCAGGACAGACACACTGCTAGCTGCTGCCGTGCTGACCAGAGCTGGAAAAGGAGCCTCATCCAGGCTGTGTGTGTGGAGGGGGACTCAGAACCCCAAAACAGGCCTGAAGCCCCCCTCACCAGCGGGTTCTGTGCTGGCCCTCCAGGAAGCAGAGGGGACTCCGCTAAGCCCGCGGCCTGGCAGTTGGGGTGCTGGCACTGGAGTAAAGCGTGGTGGTTACCCACACGGCTCCTTACAGATCAGCGGGTGCCAACCCACTGTCCCCGACTACCCAATGTCGCTTCATTTTCCTGTGCCTCAGCTTCCTGAGGTGAAAGGTCACTACCAACAGGACGACTGTGTGAAGTTTAAATGAGACTGGTGTCCCCACCCTCCGCCCCCTACCATAATGGGCCTACGATGAAGAACAAGGTGGATCACCAGACTCCCACTGCCAGGTGCACACGCCAGCCCGCACATAGGAATGTTCCAGTATGCTGTTCCCGATGGCCCCGCGGGCCCCCATCAGCATCCCAGAGACGTGGCAGAACAGCACAGCACAGAGCAAGGCAGGACCTGGCCCACAGGAAGCCTGCAGTCTGCTGTGGGGACAGAGCCAAACACACTTGGCCCCCACAGAGGCCGGGATGAAGGAGGTCTGGAGCGTCCGGAGGACAGGGCTGCTGGTCCACAACCTTGGGGACTCTGAGACCATGGTGGAAGCTGCAGCCCTGAGATTCTGGAGTCCCGGGGAACTCCCCCTTCTCCCCTCCCCTGCACTCCTCATTGTGGGATCCTCCCCCTGCCCCCAGTAGACAGGGAGCTCTGCAGTCGGGATAAGGGTGTGTGGCCTGGAGAGCTGGCGCCCGCAGAAATGGGGTATTGGACCTGGGGAGGTAGCGCGCTGCTTCTGGACAAAGCGGGGTCCCCTGGGGAAATCCAATGGAAACGTTCGGCGGCCGGGATGAAGTCTCCAGGCACAGCTGTCCGCCCTCAGACCCGTAGCCTCTGTTGTCTAGAGAACCGGCTTGGCCGCCCACCCGCCTCTCAGCCTAACAGCCTCACGGAGACCTGGCCAAATTTCTGTTGGGATTTCACTCACTCTGCACAGAAGACCCCAAAAGCTAGAGGTGCACTGGAAAATCAGCTCCCTGAGGGGCTGGGAGCAAACCCTGGGGTGTGCGAGTCTGCCGACCGCCAGGGGGTCAATACTTGAGCCAAGGACCAGAGTGGAGAGGAGATGTGTGAGCTGGCCCCAGCTCGCTCTGTGGACCTGAACTCCGGTTATGCACGTCCCCTGAGCCGGATGGCCTCGTGTCAACGTTGGGAAACCGAGAGGAAAGTGGGCAGACACCCTGCCGAGGTGGCAGCACCCATGGCCTCCCAGCTTCATGCCCCCTGCGGTGAAGTACGCAGGACGCCCCTGGGGGGCCAGGACAACCCCTTTTGAGAGTGAGTATCCCTGGGGACCCAGCGATGCTGAGTAGCCTCCTGGTGCCGTGAGGGTGCCTGAGCCTGGGGAGGGGATTCGATGTCCAATCCAGCCTCCAGGATCTGCACCCACTGGCTTCGGGAAGTAACTGGAGAAGGTGCCGCCTACTGGAGCGGCCGGGCTGGGGAACCACTCTGCCACGTGGCATGACCAACCCCAACAAACACGGCCCAGCAGTGGTGCCCAGCTCTGCAGGCCCTCCAGGGACGAGGCTGCCTGTGGGGAGCCCACCTCCCCGGACACCCTCAAGGACGGCCGGGGCACGCACTCTCGGCTTCGGCACCTTTGCTTTGTTGCCTTTTTGAAGGCATCAAGGCCGGTTTTCTCCCTCACACACAAGCACAGAAAGGCAGCCGTGATCATCCAGCCTGGCTCAGGGCGGTGGGAACACGATGCGCGGCTGGAGCGGGAAGCAGGTGACCACGTGCCAGGCTCTGGGTGCCAGTCTCTTCAGCTGCCTCTCAGTGACCTCGTGCAAGGCCAAACGCCACTCAGGCCTCCCGCTGCACGCCAGGACGATGGCAACTGTGCTCCTACCCCCACCTGATGGAACCAGATGGGCCAAGAACCGATCCCGGGAAACCTGCAACTCTTAAGCGGCCGTGGCCCCCCAGGAAATGGTCTCACCTCGGCAGGCTTCTGAGCATGGGGTCCTCTCCTGGTGACCATACTGAAGGACGCAGGGTTCCACAGAGGCTCTGGGCTGGAGGCAATCAATTTAAAAATACTGCCCTTCCTAAAAATAGGTGCAAAATCCAGAAACGCAGCTCGCTGGGTCCTGCTCCCCACAAACCAAACCGTCACCCTACGTATAAACACACGTCGGCAGAGAGAGGCCAGCGAGATCTTAGGGAAGGTGGCCCGCGCAGCGAGCCAGTAGGCTCCTGTGTTCTTCGTCAGCTTCCAGGAAAGGACGCGCGGGAGGCCAGTCCTGGCTCCTGCAAGGGCTAAAAAACCAGCGAGCCGACAAAGCCGTCCTTCTCAACCGAATAAGATTGCCAAGGGAGGGAAAACGCCATCCTCACACGTGCCCCTCAGCGGGCTGCGGCTGCTATGGGGAGGGGGGTTCACCCAGCGAAGGCCTCTGAGAATCTCAGGTGGGCATCACTGCGGCCCGGTGTGCCCTCGGCAACATCGGGCCAGAGCGTGTGTTAGGATGCATGGAGCTTCCCACACCGCCAGGCGCTTCTCCCACACCAGTGGGTGATGCCCCATGCAACCCAGCCCTGAAGACACCTCAGATCCTGCAGGTCACGAGCTCTATCTCCAGAGACGGCCCCTCACCACTTCCAACACCAATCACAGTCCGGGCTGTCACTGTGCTTCCCGGCTACAACTCAGTGTCCTCCCCTCGGCTTCAGCAGAGCTCAGAGAAACATCTCCTTGTGCTTACCACTTTATTATAAAGAGTGTTATAAAGGATACAGGGCAAGGGTCCAGGGCAGGGGGTGAAGGGCGGTCCCGCCGTCTCCAAGCCGGTCCCTCTCCGGGCCCCGCCACGGCTGCACTGACTGGGAAGCTCCGGGAAGCCCACCCTTCCGGGTTTCTGGCAGTTGTCACCATGTAGGCGTGACTACTGGAATCCTCGGCCTTGGCCATGGTAGTCGATCTCCTTTTTCTCTCCCCCAGGAGGCTGGGGCGTGGGGCAGAAAGAACCAACATGGCTGGTTCGCCAGGTTTGTTATGAATGGGACACATTTACCCTCTCACCACTTAGGGGACTCCAAAGGTTTTAGAAGCTCGGTGCCAGAAACGAAGATGAAGACCAAGTCTGTATTTCTCACTATAAATGACGGTATCACAGAGCCTAACACGGGACACACAGGGGTGAGGCCGTCACTGCTAAATGGAGACACAGGCTCCTGTGACAATCCTGCCTCGGTCCCACCTCCTGGCTTATTGGCGGCCGGGAAAACAGGCTGGAACAGGTGTGTGTGGCGCAGGTGAGGCCACTACCCACATCTGGGCCTGGGACGCCCCCGTGTCCGAGAAACGCAGGGCAAAGCCCCAGCAGCAAAGTAGTCAGAGCGAATGTCCCCCTCTGCTCCGTACCAACCAGAGCGGCTGTCAGATGACGGTCTGACGGCTTAGCGCAGCCTGTGAGCTCCCTCGGAGGCTAGCAGAAGAGCTTAACTTTGCTCATGTGGTTTCCGTTTCTAATAGGTAACTTCTTCCACCGTAAAAATAAAATAAAGTAAAATAAAATAAAATAAAATAAAATAAAATAAAATAAAATAAAAAACAGGAGCGCCCGGGGGCTCCACCCGAAGGCATGACCTGCCTTCGGCTCAGGTCAGGATCCTAGGGTCCTGGGATCCAGCCCCGCATGGGGCTCCCTGCCCCATGGGGAGTCTGCTTCTCCCTCTCGCCACTCCCCCTGCTTATGTTCCCTCTCCCGTCTCTCTCCCTGTAAAATAAATAAATAAATAAAATCTTTAAAAAAAACCTATAACCACGACACATGTTTAGAACTTAGAGACAGAGAAAAAATATTACCCATAATTCCACAGCACAGTACACTGCTCCCCCCTGCCCCCATCACACTGCAGCTGCCCCCTCCTCGTCTGTCTCCCACTGAGGAACCAGACAGACAGACAGACAAATGACAGGTTGATCCAGTCCTCCAACTCCGTCACTGAGTGTCTGGGTAGAGACACTTCCAGGGTGCTTCCCCACAAGCACGCTCATTCCAGAATTCGCCTCACTCTTGAACAGTCTGTCATCAGCCCCGGGCACTTCCGATGATATCACAGGCATGTTTCTGGGTTGCCATACAAAAAGGGATCCCCCTCCTTGTCCCATTGCTTTTTCAGTAAACTGTTTATTTTAAAGTCATCGTAGATTCACAGGCAGCTGTGAGGAATCTACCAAGCCCAGATTTACCCAGTTTCCCTCAATGGGAATATCTTGCAAAACAACAGAACATCAAGCCCCAAATCCTGACATCCTTGTATTCAAAAGAGAGGAGGTTTCAATCCTTAGTACTCGGATCCCTCATGTGCTCTTTGTACCCTCGTCCCCTCCCCCATACGAACTCCCCAATCCCTGCCAACCAAGAGTCTGTTTTCCATCGCTGTAATTGTATCATTTTCAAACTGATTTTGTCATTTTGAAAATGCTATATACTCGGCATCAGACAGTACATAACCTTTGGGGACAGGCGTAGGGAGATTTTATCTAGTGCATCAACTGCTTCTCTTCTCTGCCAAACAAGGTTCCAGGGACCGGACGAATGGTGAAACTCTTTACCCGCCAAAGAACATCTGAATCGCTTCCGGTTTCAGGCTCGGAGAAAAACTGGTATGAACATTCATGTGCAGGTTTTCGTGTCACTTATGAGTTTTCACTCTTCTGTGAGCAGTGCCCGAACGGCCACCACTGGGTCCTATGATAGCCAATGTTTAGATTTTTAAGAAGCTGCCGAACTCCTTTTCCAGTGGCTGTACCGCTTCTCATCCCCACCAGCAACCCCAGCATCGTCTAGATTCTCGGCATCCTCATCAGCCTGTGTTCTTGTGGCTGATATTTTGTTTTTATTTGGGCCCTTCTGATAAGCGTGTAGTGATACCTCATTGTGTGTGGTTTTAATCTGCATCTCCCTAATGACTAACGATGCTGAACATCTTTTTATGTGTTTCTGGTATCTGTGTATCATCTTTGGTGAAACGTCTGTTCATTTTCTTCAGCCCGTTTTTTCCTCCTCTGCAGAACCTCTGTTTCTATCTTTATGTTCACAGACGGTTTCCTCTGTCCCCTCAATTGCAAGTTTTTTATTTTGGCTATCATATTTTCCAGTCGTACAATGGCCATTTGGTTCTTCTTTGGATCTTCTGTTTCTTTGCTGAGACCTTCCACGTTATCATTGCTTCCAGCATTCTTGTAATCCTGGCTTTAAAAATCTCTGTCCTCACATCTGTGTCCTCTCAGTGCTGGAGTCTACCGGTTGTCTTTTCTCATTCAAGTTGAGGTTTTCTCAGTTCTTGGCACGATAATGATTTTGCACTGAAACCCAGACATTTGGGGTACTGTGGTTCGAGACTCTAGCTCTTATTTAAACCCTCCCTTTCAGTTGGCTTTTTTGGGACACATCTCTGGCAGATGAAGGGGTTTAGAGCTGCCGCCTTACTCCCAGGAAGGATAGAAGTCCAGGTTCCCCACTGGTCCTCTGCTGACACTGAGTGGTGGAGGGGCTCTTTGTACTGCCAGTCAAGGGTGGGACTTCCACCCTGGCTGGGAGGAGCAGAAATGCCTCATAATTGCTCCCAGTATGGGAAGGAGGAGGGGCGAGGTGGCCTTATTATCACTGGGTAGGGCACCTCTGGGTGGTCTCCACTGGCAGCCCAGCTGAGGAGGTCCATTACCCCCTGGCTCCTGGCTCTCTCCTTGGCCTCTCTGATACACAGCCTCATGAGGGCGGATGTTGTGGCCCCCGATTCAGCCCTGGCTGGTCGGAGATGGACCACAGCTTGCAGTCGTATCTGGCTGGCAAAGAGGGTTACTGTCTACGAGTCTGGTGTCTTGCTAGGCTGCCTGTTTCCTGGTCCGTAGGCTAGAGAGAGTAGGCTTTCAGGGGCTTTTCTGTCTGTGCCCCCTAATGCTTCCACTGGCTGGCATCTTCTGTTTCAAGTCTGGGATCTATGACACAAAAGGACAACCCAGGGAGTCACTGCTGGGTCATTTCTTCAGTCCCAAGGTCACCAGCCTGTGTGCCTTCTTCTCTCCACCTTCCAGAGTCTTCTGTCTGTTTTATACCCAACATCCAGGGTGTTTAGTGGTACTCAGCTGGAGAAATCGGGAAGGGTCCTTCTGCTCCGTCTTACTGAGAGCAGAATTCTCTCCAAACGCTCTTCACGGTTGAGAGTTTCCCTCCTGCAACCAGAGAGGGTCTTGGGGGAAGAAGTAGCCGGTGTCCAACAGAAGACCCCTCCAGCCCGCCACACAGTGTCCGCTCTGCAGAAGAAGCTGGAGAGCTCCTGAGGTTCCCGAGGAAGGCACTGGGCTCCAGCCTCCTCCACAGCCAGGCCAGGCCATGCTCCATCCAGTGCTCCTTCCCGTCACGGCCCCTTACTCATCTCTGGGCCCGGCAGGGAGCGCGCGACCTGTGCTCTGTGAGCGTCGACACCAAACACCAGCATGAAGGTCCACTCTTCGTCTCGGCTAATTCTGCCTTTATTCTCCTGGGAGCAAAATGTGGAGCCGTGGGGTTCCTCGTGCCAGGCCAGCGAAAGGGATATTTTTAGATTTCCTCCTCCCACAGCTAAGCGTCGACAATCTGGTCTTTCCCCTGTAGCCCGTATCGAAAACGCAGATGAGTCTACTTCAAAAATGACAAGTACATTCTGTAAAACTGTACATAAAACAGAATCTCGATTGTCTTTGAAAAATACTAAAGGGGGAGGAAGGGGGCTGCTGGGAGAAAACACTCCACAATGCTAAAGCAAAGTTACTGGGGGTTTCTTCGGGCTGCTTCAGGATTGCTCACAATCCAAATCTTCCATATGAACAAATCACATTTATAAAATTAAAAATCAAAATCTGAAACCAGAACCAACTTTATCCCCACCAGAAAGAGCAAACCAGGGCTGCCTGAAGCGATCTCAGGCCGCTGATCTCCTCTGGACCTGAGCTCCCTCAACACTCCGAGCTGCGGTCCAGGCAGGACTGTGACGGCGCTGCACGTGCTCCAGCCCAGACGCAGGGCTGGGAAGCGGAACTATGCCTCTCCCCGGGAGCCTGGAGCTGCCGCCGTGCCCCAGCCCCCAGGCCGTCCAGCGCCGGCGGCGCGTCGGGGGTCAGCACCCCTGTAGGGAGTCACTCCACAGATGCCACCAAGGATGGACCCCAGGGAATCTACTCGGGGGGCTCCGGCATCAGGGGTGCGCACACCGCGCAGGAGCTCTCAGGCTCCAGAGTACACAGCACCACCAAAGCACCCAGAGGCAGTAAAACCCAGCACTTCCAAGAATCGGCCCGCAGCCCCATACCACAGCCTCCCCAAGACTTGCCTGAGGAAGCTCCCTGGGACGAAGACAAAGGAACTGCTCACTGTCCAGGTGAGGCAGCTCCATGGCAAGGTGGCCGCAGCCCAGGCAGGCTAGGACCCGCACGGGCACCTTCCCCAGCTGCCACACCCTCGGCCCCGCCACCATACCCCCTCTGTGGCCTTGGTGGGTGGCCTCCATTTCAGCATGCCACATGGGTTAGGGCCTCCCTGGAAGGCTCTCGGCTCCGAGGAAGCCAGATGGCCCCACTGGAAGTGGGGGACCAAAGCCGGGCAAGTGCATGAAACCGAACACGGCTAAGAGCCAGCTGATCTGCCTCAAGGGCAGGTGCCCTCAGACCCACCCAGATTCCTCCAGCGGACAGTGCGGGCAGAGAGCCCAAGGGCAAGGAAGACTCAGCACTTCCAGAATCCTGGACAGACTCAGCGCAACTTCCAAGAGTGGACACCCGTCTTCGGAAGACATCGTCTCGCAGGAAGCCTCGCCCCCATATGTCCCCCAACAGCGTTCTATCTTCGGTGGCCGGGGGTGGAAACCTCGCTCTCTGTCCCACTGCCATCTGGAAACACCCAGGAACTTCCTGTCACAGAGGTGGGGCCACAAGGGGACCCTCGCGCTCAGTGACAGCTGTGGAGAAACCACGGATGGACGGCCGTTTGGAAGACCAGGCCCAGGCCTGGCCATTGGCTGTGTCTTTATTTGAAACTCCTTTTACTTCCAGTGTTGAGGCCCTGCAATTCCAACCGAAAAGGCAGAGAGAAAAATGAATGCCTTGACATTTTTTCCAAACATCCTCTCAAAGAGCGCTTGGCAAGGGAACCTGGTTTTGCTGAGAGCATGAGAATGTCTGTGGCCGCAGAGCCCTCCTCAGATGGGATCTATTTTTGTTTGGTGAGACAGCTGTGTTCTGCTAGGCTCAACACTTGGGACTATAAAGGAAAAACAAAACATGGAAACGGGGACAGAAAGCTATACCAAAATAAGAGTGGGTCCTGAACCGTTCTGTTGGTGGGCGGTGGGGGGCAGTGACAGCCTGGCGGGGCCAGCCAGGACACGGGCTCCGGCTTTCTGCCTGATCTTTTCCTGCAAGCCTTTCCAGGAGGTTCTGGTCTGAACCGAACACAAGTCAAGCACACCTACCCCCGGGTCTCGTCTGGGACTCCCCACAACCAAGAGGGAGACAAACAGAGCAGCTCAGGGCACGGCTTCCAGGGTCACAAGGCCAAGGGGCTGAGCCCCATCTGCCACCCACTGTGGATCCTTCATGCGTGACTTATGCCTCCCGTCTCTCTGTACCTCACCTGGAAAGCGGGATTACTATCTGGGGCTGTGCCGAGCCGGGCAGGTACTTGCCCAGGTGGTGTGTAGCACGAGCTACGCATGAGTGTGCTGGGAGTGTGGGTTGATGGAAGCTCCGTAGGGACAAGGTGGACCATCAGCCATGATAGCACATCCACTAGGTAGGACATGTGAAGCCCTTCCAGCTCCTCCCTGATGCGGGGCTTGGGTTCCAGAAGCGTCACCATGACTTCTGCCCCCTGCAAAGGCCACCGAGTCCATTGCCAGGGAGCCACTGGGCCCATCCCCTGGCGCATGTGTCCCAGCAGGTGCAGGAGAACACGAGGCTATGCAGTTGCTTCCCCTGCACAGCTTTGTGCCTCCTGGACCGTCACCCAGAGTCATTGGGGGGCCTCTCTATGACCCTGAAGCACCAGGAAGACAGGACAGAAAAGACAGGGGAAGGAGGAGGACAGGCTCCACTCGGTCATCCTTAGGATCAGGGCACAACGGGAGGAGGGGGGCCCCCTGCTTGCCTCTGTGATTCCCTCACCCACTCCTCCACGTGCCGTAAGTTCCCCAGGCAGCCTGTGATCCGTGTGTCCTGGCAACATGCCCCAGACCAACTAGTGGGACTCCCACCCCTCTGACCCCTCCAGAGTCCACTCCTGGGCCCTCGCCCCCCGGGGCCAGCCTGGCCTAGCTTCATTGCAGAACAGGAAGGACACCTGGCCCCGTCGATGGCCATGTGGGATGGTGGTGAGCCCACTGGCTGGGCAACGGCGAAGTCTTACAAGGTTCAAGCCCCACCCCAAGACTGGCACCGCAGGTCCTCCTCTAGGAAATGGACTTTCAAAATGGACAGTGACTTACTCTACGAGATCACTTAGCTATGTATTCTTGCTTCTCCAATTCCTGGCGATCTGAGCACAAAGCAAACACAAGTAGCTACGCACTGACTCACTTTCCCAACATGAAGGGGGCTGGGGCGCATGCATTCTGAAGGCACGCCCGTGGGCTTCTGAGGCAGTGCACATGCGGGCCCCACAAGCATCATGGCTCGCGCAGCTGTCATCTGTGGAGCACCAGGCCCTGATCCACCAGTCGTGGCTGGCGGGCCTCTTTCCTTCCTTCAGCAGCTCAAAACCAGGTCTGGAGCGCATGCCAGGACCTCCTCGGCCTGGACACTGGGGATGAGAAAAGGAAGAAGCCCTGGTCTGGGGGTCCAGCTCCTCCTGGGCCACCACAGAGAAGGGTCTGTCACGAGAGCTGTGACCAGGACACGGATGAGGCCAGGATCCTTACGCAGGCCGGCCTCCAGCCTCACCTGCTGCAAAGCAATCTGCCGACATCTTCTGGTATCTTATTAGATTAGAGAACAAAACACAAGCATCTTCTCCAGGGAATAAACGAGACACAGGCCCTGTGGTCCGTCTTTGGCAAAATACAGATTTCTCATTTTAAAAAAAAGCCTTTGTTTTCAAAACATACAATAAAAATGGAAGAGCATATAAATATGCAATTTAGAGAAGGAAAGAGAGTTAGTGACCAAAGAAGATGAAAAAAACCTTTAATCTCATTAGTAATCAGAGGCGCTAGCGTTTTTTCCATTAACAGAGACATTTCTGAGAGGCTGATGACACTGTTCACTGGTATGACCTGTCACTGAGAATGTCGAGGCACAGTGCTTGTGGTCCATGCGGATGGGGCGCCACAGACGTGGGGAAGGACTCTGCAGAAGCACCAAAAGCCTGAGAAGTCCACCCATCTTCTGACCCAGCAATTCCGTGTGCACCCAGAACGGGGGCTCGGGAACGCCCATAGTTTTATTGTCAACAAGAAAAATCATAATTATCACATGAAAGTTTTGAGAGAAGAAGCTAACAGTCACAAGAGAGATGCTCCTGCCTTGAGGCAACCAGAAAATAGGATAATATATGAAATGCCAGTATTCAGGCCCTGGACGACAGGCAGGGCAGGACTGTGGTCCCAGAGGAGGGGAGCAATGAGGCCAGCCCCCAAGCTGCCTCATGCAGAGAAAGGGGTCCATCCACGCTCCTCAGGGCCCTGTACCTCCCAACCTAGGCTGTGGGAAGGTCAGGTGACATGTCTACTGGTGTCCCCATCCTTGAAGGGCCCTCCAGAAGAGGGGGGTGCCTGGCTGACCCCCCCACCACCACCACCCAGTAGGCCCTGGGCAAGGTCTCCGGGTGCACTTCTCATTCCTCCTGGAGAGGGCGCCCTCCCCCAGTGTTCTGTAGGCTCCTCCCTCTGGTCCCACCAGGGGATGCCACCTTGTGAGAGTGAGCGAAGAGGGAGGGAGCAGGAGGGAGCGGGGTGGGGAATGCAGCCCAGCCCAGCCTGATGGGTCCCTTCTCTTCCATGCAGGCCAAGAATCTGCATGACCATCCCCTCTCTCCACCCCACTGGCTGGCCCAGGAGAGAGTGAGCGAGCTGGTAGGAGAGAGAGCACAGTGGTGGTGAAAATGGCAGGGTTCAAATCCTGGCCCAGCCACTTCCGTGCTGGACAAATTCAGACCAATGACTCAACCTCTCTGAGCCCATTTCATCATCCGTGGAAGGTGACTAGAAGGCCAGCTGCATCGAACTGCCGCCAGGATTCAGCAAATGAGTCTGCACAGTGCTTAGCCTGAGTCTCGCACAGTAGGTCCTCAACCTGTACTAACACTTGTTACTATAATCTGTCGCTATCTCCCTAAGGCATGTGCCACCCCTGACCAACCACCTGTTCCCACGGAGACAGACGTACTTGTGGGCCACGCTCCTCCACTGGAGAATCTAGTCCTGTCTGGCAATTTCGGCCAGAGGTGCAAAGTCTCTGGGGTCCAGAGACAGAAAGGTGTGCAGAAATGAAGAAATAAAGAAGGGAGAAGAGCCAGCACTGGACGTACACCAGACCAGAATCAGCGCCGTAGGGATAGTGGAGACCCCACCCTCCACCCCACTCCTGCCCCCAGCTGAGCCTGTCTCATCTGGCCCCTCCCCCACATGCACCCATCTGTCCCGGTGTCCTCCAGAGCTCCCGTCAGCAACAGTGATGACAACAGCAAGAGCAGCATTAGCCGAGCGCCTGCTGTAGATGGGCCTCTATGTCAAGTACTTCATGTACATTATTTTAGCCATCGTAGCCCCGTTACATAAACTGGCCTTGAAGTGGTTAATGAAATTCCACCTGCCCAAGTCAGACCAGCTGAAGTGGCAGCGGCAGGAGCCAGGCCCAGGTAGCTCAGGCCAGTAACAGCCCTGCCACCCTCCCTCCTAACACCAGCCTGAGGGCTCCCGGCGGCAGTGGAACCCCACCCGGAGGAACCAGAAGGTGCCGGCTAAAGGAGCACCGGGCTCCCAGAGGACAGTGCTGCAAGGACAAAAGGAGGTCCCTGTCCCTCCCACAGTGCTGCTGCTTCCCTGGGCAGGAAAAGGACAGATTCCAGACAGATTAGCCTTCCGTAATCCTCTCCCCCGACCCCCCCACCAATCCAGGGGTAACTGCTTGCTGAAGCTGCCACTTATCTCCCACTCCAGATTTGGATTTGGGGGGGGGGTCCTGGCAGACGGGCTTCTGTGCAGCTCACAAAGCTGATATTACCAGGAACTAGACCACATCCAGGAACAGGAGGAATCCTGGCACTAGCATGCAGAGCTACTGGACTTTTCCTGAGGTTGGGGAGGGATGGAGAGAGGAGGGGGTATGATCTGGAACATTCTGTATTAGGTTCCTTTTTCTGGACATACGGATTTAGAGGCCATGCAAAAGCCACAGGCAGTGAAGGGAATCTAGATTTCCTGGCTGGCTCATGGCCTCTGGGCACTGGCTGGGTCCCCCGATCCTTGCATGCAGTCCCCCCACACCCACTAGGCCCAACTCCCCACCCTCAGGCAAAGAGCAGGGCAGTCCCACGGCACCTCTACCCCCAGGGCAGTGAAAAGGGCACGGGGTAGCCTGGCTGCAGGTGCAGGGGTTGGGCCGGAGGAAAGACCGAGGGTAGGACCCCTCCCCCCCGCCCACCAGAAACTTCGGAGGCTGGTTTTTAGTTCCACACATGAATTTCTCATTCTCTTTTTCCAAGAGCTGCTCTGCCCAGCTGAGTCTAGGAGCCAGAGCCCAAGCTGAGCCCTGGGGACAGCCAAGTCAGAGGCTCTGCCTCCCTTGGGGCTGCCGTCATCAGCCAGGTGCCTGCCGCAGAGCCCCAGGGTGGAAATGGCGGGCTCGGACCCCACCCCTGTGAGGCAGAGCACGAGCACTCGAGGCCTGAGAGGCAGAAGCCAAGAGCTTGCGGAGGCCACAGAGCGCAGAGCCAGCCTCATTATCAGCTCGGAAGGCCAGCTTAAAGGATATCCCAGTAATTGTGAGGTTTTTTGTAAATGTTAATTACAGCTGCCTTAATTAGCTCAGAACCCATTGATCTATGGATTATATTAGGTTTATAAGTGTAATTACCTTAACAGGCATATGGATTACAATTATGCTCCAATTAAACCCCAAGTGTATAGCATATAAATCAGCAAGGGGGTCCTCCTAATTCTTCAGGGTCGGGCTGTTAAAATGCTGGGGCTGGTCCTTCGCAGGCTCAGGGGCATTTGGGGGTTTGGAGGGAGGGGGAGAGGAGGCGGGAGGGGGAGGGGGGGTGGTCCGCATGATCCCTGGCATTTTCCAAAGGACGGTGGCCACGCATCCAGTAGGTCTGGGCCTGATTTAGAAATGTCTGCCTTGGCGGTGAGCAGGGGCAGCAGGGCCCCAGCCTGCAAAGCGGTGTCTCCAGGATTAAGAACTGTGCTCAGCTTGGCCGCTGGAGCACCAGCAGCCCCACCACCCCATCCCCAGGCCCCTTTCTTCCCTCAAGGAGATCAGGACCTCATCAGCCTGTTAATATGACGCTCTGCCCCTCCAGGAAGACATGGTTTTCTCTCCTTACCTCTGCAGGGGGCTGATGAATATTATTAACCTGCTTTCCAGGGTGGCAAGTGAGGAGGCCACAGGACCAGAGGGGCACAGAGGGCAGGAGGGCAGGGTCCCCTCTTCTGACAGGGTGACAAGAGTGCCAGGAACCCCTACCCAGCAGCCTGGGAAATGGGGTGACAAGGGGAACCATAAGGAAAGGCTCCACAGGACAGCCCAGCAGAGCAGGGGGAGAGGACAGGAAGTGCCCGCCAGTGGTGGAGGGGATGGGAAGGGTCCTAGGCCTCAGGATGCTGGACCTGCTTGCAGGGTGCTCCTACAACCTACAAGACCTCAGAGCAGGCAGCCAGGGGTGCAGCATCCTTGGACCCAGCACGGGGCTCAGCGGGGGCTAGAGTTGAGAGCCCCCTCCCGCGCCCCCCTTCCCAATCTGGGCCAAGCCACACTGCTCCCTGAGGACGCCTGCCAGGGTCTTCCCTGGGCCCCTCCCATGCCTGTCACAATTGGCTTTTACATCCGTGGCCTTTCTTCCCGTGGAGGCCAGGCCAACCCGGCGGGAACCACTGGCATCAGAAGACTACAGCTCTTCTGTCCCCTGGCAAAGGCAGCTCCTCCGGCCCAGGGCTCCAGGCCCCCTCTACCCACTTTGGCTCCTGTGGTTCTGAATCTCCTTCTCAGGACCGTATCCCATGAGCTGGCCCTCCCTGCCCCGAGATGAGGGAGGGAAGTCTGCCGGCCCCTGGAACATGCAGTGTGAGAGAATGGCCCACGGGGAGGTAGTGGGGGGACTCAGGGGGACCCCACACCTCTGGGGATAGGCCAGCTGGTCATCGGTCAACCTGCCTTCCCCTCCCCTTGGTCTCCGAGGCGGGTGGGCGATGAACTGGGGAGGGGCTGTCTCCTTGGGAACTCCGAGGGACAGATGGGCACGGATGCAGGCATGAGGACGGTGAAAACCAGCATCAGGGGAGGTGACGGTTCCTGTGGTCCCATTTTACAGATGGGTTATGTAGAAATGGAGGCACAGCGAGGTCACACAGAGAACCCAAGACTGCAAGTTACTCAGTGGCAGACCGGAGGTCTTCATGCAGACTGCCAGTCTCTGGAGCTGGGCTCTAGGACCCCACCTGGTCCACGTCCCTCTGTGGGGCACAGGGCTGGTCCCTCGCTGCTGAGGATGGACATGACCCCAGGGCACAGAGGTGGTGGCAGAGCAGGGAGCAAGCAGTTCAGCTCTCTCCGACTTGTGCGTGCAGGCTGGGCCCCTCCTTGCCACCCCAGCTTCCCGCTCCCCAAGCTCCAGAGCCCCTTTCCCAGAGTCTCAGCCTGGAGAGGGGAAGCATGTCTGTCTCCTGCCCGGTCAGTGAATGTGAGGAAAAGTTGTGTGTATGTGTGTGTGTGTGTGTGTGTGTGTGCGCGCGACAGAGAGAGATCACAAGTAGGCAGAGAGGCAGGCAGAGAGAGAGAGGAGGAAACAGGCTCCCTGCTGAGCAGAGAGCCCGATGTGGGACTCGATCCCAGGACCCTGAGATCATGACCTGAGCCGAAGGCAGCGGCTTAACCCACTGAGCCACCCAGGCGCCCTCTTTTTTATTTTTTTAAAGATTTTATTTATTTATTTGTTTTTAAAAGATTTTATTTATTTATTTGACAGACAGAGATTACAAGTAGGCAGAGAGGCAGGCAGAGAGAGAGGAAGGGAAGGAGGCTCCCTGCAGAGCAGAGAGCCCGATGCGGGGCTCAATCCCAGGACCCTGAGATCATGACCTGAGCCAAAGGCGGAAGCTTTAACCCACTGATCCACCCAGGTGCCCCTCAAAGGCCATTTCTAAATTGAGGTAAAATTCACATAACATGGGTGGCCCAGATGGTTAAGTGTCTGCCTTCGGCTCAGGTCATGATTCAGGGTCCTAGGATCAAATCCCACATTGGGCTCCCTGCTCCTTGGGGAGCCTGCTTCTCCCTCTGCCTCTGCCTCTTTCTCTCTCTCTCTTTCATAAATAAAAAAATAAAATCTTTAAAAAAAAATTCACATAACACCAAATCCACCATTCAGTAACTTTTGGGACACTCACTGCATTACGTATCCATCACCATCTACTTCCAGAACATTTCATCACCCTAAAGGAAGCCTTGTACCCATGAAGCAGTCACTCACCAATCCTGGCTCCCCTGCAGCCCCTGGCAACCACGAATCTACCTTCTATCTCCACAGATTTGCCTATTCTGGACATTTCTATAAACGGAACAATGCAACATGTGGCTTTTTTTGCATCTGGCTTCCTTCACTCGCACAACGTCTGCAAAGATCATCCGTGGCACGGCCTGCCCACAGGACCTTGTTCTCTTTTATGGTTGAACAACATTCTGTTGTGTGGGGAGGCCACACTGGCCACATTTTGTCTTCCCTGCATCAGCTGACGGACATCTGGGTTGTTTCCACTTTGGGGATATCATGAATAATGCTGCTCTAAGTACTGGTGTCCATGTTTTTGTTTGAACATATGTTTTCAATTCTTTTGAACCGAATTTTGTATTCATAAAACCCAATGTTGTATTTCTTTTTTTCTTCAAATGCCCCCCTTGTCCAAGCTCCTTAAACTTCAGGCCTTAAAAAACTTGGATTTATGCTGATACAAAGGCTGGTGGACCAGAAAGACAAAGATCGCACCTAAGAGCAGTGCCAACCGTGAGTCTGAGGATGGTTGGCTGCGTTCTTAGGTAAATAACTACCCTGAGGGTTGAGGCCACTGCTGGTGGAGTGTCCTGTCAGCCACGGGCGGCCAAAGGTGTGCCGACAGGAACAGAGGGTTACGAAAGGGATCCAGGCCAGCGATGGTGAAGAGGGGATGGCGTGGCTGGCTTGAAATCTCCAGGCGGGAGAGCCTAAGACTTGGCAGCCACAGGACAGGACAGAAGAGGAATTTAGGATGGCTCCGGACTTCTCCCGGCAACTTCTCGGGCACAAGTACAACAAAATAACTCACTGTCTTATTATTTAGCTAATAATTTGAGCAAATATTTGGCAGGTACATCCCAGTGCCTGGCAGGGGCCTAGCAGAGAACAGACCTTTGATAAATGCGAGTGGCCGGCTGCCAAGAACGGCGCGATGCGCGCAGCCCTCGGCCCGGCTCCAGGCACAGCAGGCACAGAGCGACCCTGTCCCTTAGCGGCCACCCAAGGTCAGGAGAGTGTGGCAGTCCAGTGGTGGCTCCCTTCCTCTGCACACTGCTCCGAGAGACACCCCCTGCAGACGCAGTGCCCCTCACAGAGCCCTATATACCTTGGACCTTTTCCCACCAAATGGAGGGAGGACAGACACCCAGCAACACCCCCAAGCATACCCCCCAAACAGACGCCACTACCGATGCCAGGATAACACCACATGGTCCAGCTGCCCAGCCAGCAGATGCCTCCCTTAAAAGGCTGACCATGAGAAAGAAGAGTACGTGTGCTACGATTCCCTTTATAGGAAGTTCCCGAACAGGCAAACTAATCTCTGCTGTTAGAGGTCATCAGGGTCATGGTTATCTCAGGGGGCAAAGTAACTGAAAGAGACCCAAGGGGGTCTGGGTCGGGGAGGCTGGCCTCGTTCTGCTTACACAGGTGTGTACACTTAATATAAGTGTGTTAAGTTTGTGTACCTAAGTTCTGTTCACTATTCTGTAGGTTACAAGTCAATATCAGTTTTTTTTAAAAAAACAGAAAAAGAATCCTGACCACCATAATGGGACGCTGGCCTAGACGCTAACAGTAGCCAGGGGTGTGTGGAGGCCGCTCACCACCCCCATTAACCATCTTGAGAAAAAGGCCCTGAGCCCAGAAAGACTCTTCATTCCCAGACTCCGAAGTCTCAGCCTTCCTGGGGCATCTCTGCCTTCATTCCATTGGTAGGACTGCTTCTGACTGGGGTACGCAGTCCCGGGTGTGGGTGATGTGGCCTCAGGTGGTCCTGAGGGCGCACCCGGGGCTGGGGGACAGGCAGTGCCCTTCCCAGGTCAGTCATGACCTCAGGTCCCTATGGGGTAGGCACGAGTCAGGCAGACAGCTGGACCCCAGTGGGAAAACGCAGGTGGGCTGTGCCCATAGAAAGACCCATGAAAGTGTGGGGAGGCCAGGCAGGGGTAGGGAGGCCAAGCAGGAGGCTGTCAGGAAAGTAGCATGCGTGGGGTCTGACGCGGGGCTTGATCTCACGACCCTGAGATTATGACCTGAACCAAAATCACACGCCAGATGCTTAACCAGCTGAGCCATCCAGGCACCCCTCATTGCTCCCATTTTAAAGATAAAGAAACTGGGGCCTGAAGGGACTGGGGCAGGATGGGAACGCAGACAGCAGCTCTGATGCTCTGCTGCCTCCCCTCCACCATCCCCAACCTGCACCCTGCAGAGCTCGGGAAGGGGGGTGGCATTTGGGTTTCAAGACAGTCAGTGAGCCACAGGGACCACTTGGGGGCCCTCTGGTATGCCTCGGGGCATGCCGCATTTCCTCAAATCATCCAGCTCCCCTGGAAAAGAGGCCGTGAATAAGCATTCTATACTAGAAGCCTGTGTGCCGAAGCTGCGGCAACCCTCTTCTCCAATTCCGTGAGGCCAGGCTAAAAATAACTCAATCCCTACAATATTTTGAGAAATCAAGTGCCTTAAAATGTCATGGAAGGTAGCACAAACTTCTTAGGAAGTGCTTCCTTCCTTCACCACGCCTCTGTTGCAAGAACTGAGAGGCAGTGAGCACGTGCCCTGGGGAGCATGTTCAGACTGTGGGATCCAGGCAGCTTTCCGATGGCTGTGAGAGCCAGGCACGTTGGAAGCCACACTGAGGCTTACTCTTCTGTAAGATGGGGTAGAAAAGGACTTAGAGAATTCCCAAGGGTCCCCCTACATGTGTGAGTCTCCCAACAAATGGCACACCGGTCCCCAGAGCTGCACCGTCACCGGTCCCTTCCAGATCTGCATCGCAAACCCTTTGTGGGCAGCCGTGTGGCTCAAGGCAGACCTGTGTGGCCCTCAGCCTCCGGGGAGGGGGGTGATAGAGGCCTGTCTGCTGTTTCCTCTTGGGCTAGAAGGGCAGCCTGGTCTCCTGAAGCTGCTGGACATGTGTGTACCAGAGCCCTGCAGCCCCGCACCTCTTTCCCTCACACAGAACATTCTGGTGCAGTGAGAAGACAGGGCGAATGGGAGACCACGTTCTGGGATGGGCAAAGGCGGTGGTGGGGTCCACGGAGGCGAGGCCTGTGGACCGTAGGAAAAGCAAGAGCCAACAGCAGAGTGGGCCTAGACTTCCGCATGGGGGTGGGGGTGTCACCCAGGAAGGGGGAATTGGAATGGGAGCGTCCACAAGAGGATTCAGCTCTGACACCCCCAATGTGTTCCTAGGCCCCCACAATACTCCCAGGCTCCGAGTTCCCAGGACCTCTCTCAGCAGCAGGGGACCAGAAAGGGCAGGTGGGGAAACTGAATCTGGGCACGCTCAGCCTAGATTGCAAATAGAGGATCTGGAGTCAGACACACCAGGTTCAACTCCAAGGCTGTTACTGTCCCTGATGCTCAAGTTTCTATTTAAAAACTATGTTTACCCTACAAGCTGGTTGCACAAAGGAGGAAAAGTGCCACAGCCAGCACCTGGTAAGTGCTGGATTATTCCAGAAAGATGGCTATTCTTGTCATTGTCTGAGAGATCAGAAAGCCCGAGCCAACCCCTGGAGGCCCTCAGCAGAGCCAGGAGGCAAAGTCCCGGCCCCCGGCTGCTCAAGGCCCAGCCCACCCATCTCCCAGCAGCTGAAGGATACCAACAGCTTCCAGCATGGCCCATCAAGAGGCGCTGTCCAAACCAGCCCTTGCTGGATCAGACCCACTCCCCGGCTCGGAGCTGCAATGAAAGATTCGTTCTTAAATATCTCAGATTCCCGACAATCTTCTGCCAAATGGGGGCCTGTCCTGCTCCCTGCCTGCCTTCAGAGGGTCCCTTCCAGAGTGGCCCTGAAACCCTGAGCCTCCCCAGACCCTGGCTCGCAGAACCCTCCAGAGACTTCTGCTTTGGCTCCAGGACATGCCGGCTGAGCTCCCTGGAGTCCCAGGTTCCCTTGGCGTCCCCACACATTCCGCCCTCTGCCCCTAGGTCTGGGAGCAGGGGTGGGGGTGTTCTCAGGCCTGCGGAGAGGATCTGGAACACTAGGAGGCCCTGGTGAGCTTCCTTCCTGCAAGTGGAGAGGCAGGGCAGAAGTCTATTTTAAACTATTCTGCATAGGGGGACACCTGGGTGGCTCAGTCACCTGACTTCAGCTCAGGTCATTATCTCGGGGTCCTGGGATTGAGCCCTATGTTGGGCTCCCTCTGCCCCTCATCCTGCTCATTGCTCGTTCTCCCTCTCCCCGTCTCACTCTTAAGTACATAAATAAAATCTCAAAAAAAAAAAAAAAGCTATTTTGTATGATGCGGTGCCTGGGCCCAGTCAGTTAAGCAGCCAACTCGATTTCAGGTTATGCTGTCACAGTCGTGGGATTGAGCCTGAAGTCCAGTCCACGGTGGGTTTGGAGGCTGCTTAAGATTTTCTCTCTCCTCCTCCCTCTGCCCCCCCCCAATAAAAAAAAATATCCTTAAGCTATTTTATATGAAGACACTGGTGCTTCCCCTTCACTGGCAGGTTCTAAACCGGTTAACCTCTTCTTCCCTGCTGTCTTTGTTCTGGTTTGCCGGAACAAAACCAGGAATGTCTTCCACATGCGACCCGGATCCTGCCAGCCCCCAGACACAGTATCCATGAGACCCATGAAGCCTCTGGGCGGAATGCTGGGGAGGGAGACTAAGGGGCCCCTTGGGAGGCATAGCAGGGCAGGGACAGCAGGGGGACAAGGAGGGACAGCGGGGCCCATTCGGCTCTGAGCCAGGGCTGCACACACGGGCGGGGATGGGAAGGGCACCTCGGGGCCCTGCCAACCCCCCAGTCAGCTCCTGGTCTGTCTCAGTCTCCACACCTGTAAAAGGGCAAGTGGGGTGGGGACAGAATCTGAAGATCCGGGCTCCCTGAAGCTTTTAAATGCTTCAAAGCAGCAGTGGCTAGGACACTAGGAATTCACAAGGAACCCGATACAGACAAGAGCTGCTCCAGCTGAATTAGGGGTCGGGTCGGGAAGCCACCTGGATCCCGCTAATTTCCGGGGACCAGAGCAGAACTGGGACATGAGGCCCCCCCGCCCGAGGATGCTGAGCCCACACTTTTTCTGCCCTACGGCTCAGAGCTCCTCTGGCTGCCGTGACTCAATCCTCCCAGCACCAGGCCCGCCTAGCAGGACTTCACAGCACAGGTCCCTGGTGGCTGACTCGATTTAAAAGTCCACCGGACTAATTTAAAATGGTGCAGAAACAGACAGAGAGACAGCAGTCACAGGTAACACTGCTCATGCCGGACCACGGGTTCAAAGGCCAGCTCTGAGCAGCTGTGCGAACCCAGGCAAGTCACTCAACCTCCCGAAATAATGAGTTAACCGTCCCATACAGTTGCTCTGAGGGTAGATTATCCCATTAGAGATCTTGTCTGGCTCAAGAGGTCCCCATCTGTGTTTTCCCAACAACCTTAGGAAGAAGACATGACTTACCACCTGTGGGGAGGAAGCTAACGCCCAGAGAGGTTAAGTAACCCACCCAAGGGTGAACAGCTGAGCTGTGTCACACCCCCAGGGCAGGTCCCAGAACCTGTGCGCTTACCCACCAGGCTCCAAAGACCAGGGCACATGAGAAAACACTCAGATTCCGTGGAAGTTTTTACTTGGAAGCATAGGCCTCACTGCGATGTGTACAGCCTGATCAATGAGCTCTTCCCAGCCCTGGGTCAGACCAAGCCCGAAGCCATGAGCGATCTCCGGTCAGGCACCAAGAAGGGAGGAGACAGGGCTCACGGCAGCTCACCTGTACCCAAGCATCCTGAAGGGCAGCCGTGTCATCTGTAAAATGCAGACGGAGAACAGAGAGGCAAACGAGCCCACGCAGGGTCACGTGCCTGCCCCGGGCCCCTGCGCCCAGGCTGGGACTGGTCAGGGTGAGAGACACCCATGCGGGCCTCCTGCCATCCTGGTGCCGCTTCTGACAGGCCACCACTGCCCCCTCCCTGCCATCAGCTCTCTTTACAATCCCACATTTCAACGACCAGAGAAAACGCTACAGAGCCGTGTAGAGAAGACCCAGGCCAGCCTGACGCCTGCCTCCAGGTGCTGAACTCCCCAGCACGGGGTGGAGGGGAGGGCAAGACAGCAACACGAATCCCCCAGCAGTGGCCGTCCAGGTAGTCCTATGAGGGGCATCTGCTCCTGAGACAAAGGTGACCCTGCCTCGGGCCTCTTCCTGCCGCCCACCACGTCTCAGTCATGCTTTGGGGCCTTTAAAGAAATCCTGCTGCAGCAAAGGGCTCTGCTCTAGCCAGTCAGCTGTCTCCAGGCTCCACACCCCAGGCCCAATTGGGTCCTCAGCCCCAATCCCTGAACTCCGTCATTCAGAGCCTGCAGTGTGTCCAGCCCTTTGCCCTCTTGGTGTAGGACATGGAGCAAACACAGTCCCTGCTGGCCAGGGGCTCCCCTGTGCTGCCGTCCTCACCCTGGACACCTCATCCCCCTGCCTTCTGCGTCAAACACACATTCCGCGCCCAGCAGCGGACTGGGGACTCTTCTCCCCACACGCCGCTGCGCACTCAGGAGCTGCTCGCAAAGCCGAGCTGCCTTCCGGATGCACTCTGGGCGGCAGGAGCAGGCCGCCGAGCAACAGTGGGTCAACCTCCTGGCATGGGGGTCAGAGAGGCTGGGAGCACCACCTGCTCCTCCCCGCACAGTAAGCTGGGATACAGCCAACTGCATCCTCTTTAAAGAAAAGCCGACTTTTCCCATCAAGCATCCTTCCTTCGGGGTGAGGCTAGCCAAGCCCTGCCTGCCTGAGCAGCCAGAGAGACCATCGTGGCCGTACCTGGACTTTTCCCTCCCCCCACCTCAAGGCCATAAACTTCTGAGCAAGGCCAACCCTGCCCCCACACAAAGGGAAGGCCAGGAGCCAGCCTGTGAGAACATTCTGATTACGTTCTCTAGGGGCAAATTTTCAAAGTGGTGCCGTGACTCATCCCAGCGCACGACCCCCATGATCCTACCCAGAATGAAGGGGGTTGGCTGAGCCTGACCTCAGGGATGCCCTTGGGCCTCTGGAGGGTCAGGCCAGCAGCCACGGGCCCTGCTGGGCTGTGCAGATGAGGAGACGAGGCATTCCACTGACCTCTCTCTGCAGCTGTGTGTTTACTGAGCCCTTCCTGTATCAGAGGTGCTCAGGACACAAAGGAAGCTTCCCTGTCCCAATCCCCACTTTACAGATGAGAAAGCTGAGGCTCAGGGCTCTTCCAGCTGGAAAGCGGCTGGGCCAGGGTGTGAGCCTGGGACTCCTCTCCAGGGAACATGGGCTCCGTCCCTGCAGCACCAACCCCAGGTGAGGGCCCGGGAGCAGCATCGAAGGGTCCCTCCTCCCGTAGGAGCACACACATGACACGGCAGGGCACTCATCCAGGCGCAGGGACAGCGAGGACACGTGCTGGCAACTTCCTGGGAGCTGCCTTCCTAGCCTGGGGTGGGGACCGTGGAGGAGTCCGCTCCGTCCCCCGAAAACAGCACTTTCTCTGCCTACCATGGGGCCGGAAGGGGCCACAACCGTGAAAGTGGCTGGGAAGCCGGAGGGCCTCTCTCCCTCTCAGGTTAACAAACGCAGAGTGCCCCCCACGTGCCGGGCATTGTGGGGAGAGTGAAACTGCAAAGACCCACCCGTTCGCTCAAGAAGCACGGAGGGAGAGAGCAGGGAGGCAGACGAGGCGGCCAGCGTCTGGGGTCTTCCCTCCTTCCTTGTGGGCAGGGAGCCCATGGCACCCAGGCCTGGGAGGGGGGCCGGGGCCCCCGGTCAGGAGGCTCTGGGGCAGCGGGTAGGACAGCATTCAGCGGCCCGGCAAGGTCAGGCTGGCTACATGCAAGGGGGCCGAGCAAACACAGCAGTGGAGGGAGAATAATGGAAACCAGGTTTCTCCCCGTAAGAAAAGGAAGGTACAAATCTGCAAAGGCATCAGCAGGGCTGAATCCCAGGCTGTCGGCCTGGAGTCCGAGGTGGCGGGGAGAACGTGCTGTCTTTGAGAGACACGGATGTGTGAATGCACGAGGTCACGCATGCATACGTGTCCCACGTCCGTCCACGGAGAGGGTCAGAAAGCAGTGACACCCAGAGGCATGGGAAGAGCGCCGAGTGCACTGGAGTTCGATTCTACCTACCACTATCCACTAAAAGGAACCAGGGCTCCTCAAGAAATGGCCAGCTCCAGGGCTGAGGCAAAACACTGTTTTGTGCCAGAAAACTAAGGAGGGGCTCCGAGAATGACGGGATGGGCCAAAAAGCCACGCCACCAGCTGGAAAGACGGCCACCGGCCACATCGGGGATGCTGTGAGCCTCAAAATAAATTCTGATGGTAACAGATTATAACCCATCAAACTAAACAGAATTCCATACATCCACACTGGTTGAAGTGAGTGGAGAGAAGAAAATCTTCTTCTTTACCGTAGATTGCCAACAACAAGCGTAAGAACGCAAAGATGGAATGGCTTCGGCAGGCATCACAGAAGCAGCGACAGACATCAGAGCAGAGAAGCGGAGCGAGGAGAGGGATTTCTCAGCCTCCATGTAGCCCCCACAAAGGGTCATAAGTCCCAAAGGGAAGAAAGCTCGGAAGTTTGCACAACTTTAAGACACTCACCATCGTAACTGACGTTGCCACCACCAACAGCGGGGCAGATGGACACCCCTCGCCTCCTGACAGGACGCCCTGAGCAGCACTTCTGTGACAGTCCGGCCCACAGTGTGCGACCCAGGTCACATCACAAGGAAGCACCAGGTAAAGCGCATGTCCTAGGCTCCTCAAGGGGGTCAGTGTCCTGAGAGCTGAGGGGAGGCCGGCGAAGAGGCCCAGACCAACGAGGCGGTCTCGAGAGAGGCCCATGGAGCTGCCTGTCCTGGACCGACGCTCCTCGCTGCGAAGGACGTCAGGGACCGACGGGGGAAGCCTGGCCAGGTCTGGCCCCAGGGGACAGGTACGTGCAATTGTTTTCTATTCTGGAAACCTCACGAATGGTTTGGAAAATAAGAAGCCAGGGGAAGCCGAGAGAGTGCCTGGTAGTTCTCCTGGAGGTGAGGTGTGTTTGGGCCCTGGCGTGGGCTCTGTCATGGGCTTCTGCTGGCCACAGGTTACTCCTGCCCGTGAGACCGTCCCGCTGCTCCTCCGAGCTCCCCACAGGAAGCCCGGGGGGTGCCCTCACGGCCCTTCCATGTGGAGGACTCTGGGAATTCCTTCATGAGGGAAGGCCTCCAAGTCAGCAGGACTCGGGTGAGGAAGGGGCGGCGGCAGAGGCGGAAGGCACAGCGTGAACGAAGGCCTGGAGATGGGACAGGGCCCTGGGGGCTGGAGGGCCCGGAGGGCCGCCTCCTCAAGGGGGCACCCGGCCTCTTGTGCTCGCAGGTGCGGCTGGGAGGCCCCCTCAAGCTCGGAGACTCGAGGGTCTCAGGCTCCTCTCCCCTGAGAAGGTGCCAGATGGAAAAGGGGAAAAGGCCTGGCGAGCTGATGTGAGGCTGCTCCACCTGCTTTAACTCCGGGGGCCCCAGCGGCCAGGAGGCTCTTGCCACAGCAGCAGCAGCGAAACCCGAAGACCCAGCACCTCCATGTTTCCCAGGCCTTGGTGACCCTGCCTGTGGGGGCAGCAGAGGATGGCGAGGGCCTGGAGGGAAGGCCGGACGCCCAGGCCTGCTGCCCCAGTCCCAGCACAGACACACAGCTGCTGCGAGGAAGAGCGGGCACGCACGCGGGTGTGGCCGGCATGTGGGCTGGGTGGGCGTGAGTGTGAGTGTGCCAGCAGGCCCATGTGTGCCGTCTGAGGGGGCCTGGGTGTGAGTGTGTTTGGGAGGGAGCCTGCGTGTGGATATGTGTGTGCGTGTGTGGTCTGGATATGTACGCGTGAGGGTGTGGGACCTGGGCGTGAGTCTGGTGTGAGTGTGGGACCTGGGCGTGAGTGTGTGGGACAGAGAGGTCACCCGTGAGCTGGTGTGCATCCGGCCCCTCCCCGGACCCGGCGCAGGGCGCCCTCTAGCGGCCGCAGCAGCAGGCAGCGCAGGGGGAAGGGAAAATGAAAGCGGACCCTGCCAGACCTGGGCGGAGGCGCGACGCCCAAGACCCCCGGGAGGGTGTGAGAACAGGAAGGAAGAGCCCAGGGGTGAACCTGGAGGAGAACAGAGAGGAGGCCAGGCTGCACCTTCCCCTGGGGTCCCGCCCAGGGGAGCAGTGAGTTGTCATAGTGACCGTGACTGTCTTAGATGACAGGTTGGCTTGGCCCTTCAGCTGGGAGAGCCCCAAGACGGTCTTCTGACGGCCCCTCTCCAGCTAGGGCTGGCTCAGGGCTCTCCGCCAGCGACACACCCAACCCCCCACCCTGCTCTGGGTTCTACAGTCTGCAATGCCAGAGAAGACAGCCCTGAGCACCCCCTCCGTGCTGGGGAGGCTGGGATGCCCCCCTTGAGTGCCTACCACTCTTCCACAGATCAAAATGTGTGTGTGTGTGAGCTGGTGTGTAGGGTATGTGTGTAAGTGGATATGTGTGTGTGAGCTGGTGTGTAGGATGTATGTGATCTGGTGTGTAGGATATGTGTGTGTAAGCCGGTGTAGGGGGGTATGCATGTGTATTTGTTGTTATGTAGGGTGTGTGTGTGTGTGTGTGTGTGTGTGTGTAAGCCAGTGTGTAGGGGGTATGCCTGTGTGTAAGCTGGTATGTAGGGATATGCGTGTGTGCATGTGTAAGCTGGTGTGTAGGGTGAAATGAGGCCACCCCCTGCTGGCCCCCAGGAGGGAATGCCACGGGGAGGTCGCAGACAGCTGCGCACGTGTGGTGGCCCAGAGAAGGCACTGCTTTCACCGCCAAAGGGATGGGAGCCCCCTGCCCTGACCCCTTCTAGATAAAACACCTCAGGGGGAGCAGAACGCACCTTGGATGTGTTGCATCCTAAGGGGAGGCAGAAGGAACTGGGGGAGCTGTCACTGGGCCAGCCCCAGTCTGGGCGGTGGGAAACTTCCCTACGCAGAGACCTCTGGGCGGTGATTTAGTCTTGTGAGCCAGAAGGGGTCCTCCCTGGGCACCGGGATTCAGGAGACAGCTGCCCGCAGGCTTGAGGATGTTGGGGTACTTGGGTTGGTTTCTGTTTGTGAACTAATGAAGCTATACTTATTTTTTTGAAAGAGAGAGAGAGCGAGCACAAGCGAGTACGAGCAGGAGACGGGGACCAGGGGCAGAGGGAAAGAGGGAAGCAGGCTCCAGGCTCAATGCGGAGCCCGACACAGGCCTCTATCTCACGACCCTGAGATCAGGACCGGAGCCAAAATCAAGAGTTGGACACTTAACCGACCGGGCCGCCCAGGCACCCCTGAAGTTGTACTTTCGGGAGGTTTTCTTTTTTTGGAATCTTCCAAATTCACACACCTGTGGGCAGGGTGCACAAGTGTACTTTAAAAAAAATAACTCTTGTTTGGAATCTCATCCTAAGATACTGAGATGACACTTAACTAAATGCTCTGTGACAATCAGATGTCCTTCCTTCCAGGCTCCTCGCTACTCGGCCGTCTACACACCTGCGTGTAGCTCTGCCTGTGGTTTTCCCGGCCGGGCTCCAGCCCTGGCAGTAACAGCCCCGGACCTGGAGCAGGAGGTCACAGGCTGGGCGGAATCGGAGGCCTGAAGGACAGGGCCTCAGCTTCCGCCTCCACAAGCGGGGACTGTGGCACTAACTGTGTCTGTCAGTGGGGACACAGGACCAGCCCCTGGGCTCGTCCCACGGACCAGAAGCACGGAGACCTGACTCCGCGTCAGCAGCCTCAGGAAGGATTCAAGGCTTCTTGTCGCCCCGGCCTCTGGCTGCTGCTGCCCCTTCTTCAGCCTCCCCAGAAGGAGGTCCGCCAGCCTCTGTGGGTCATCTCTAGTGACAGGCAGCTCATTCTATGTCGAGACGGCTCTGGCAAACCTTTGTGGGCAGTTCCCTCTGAGCTTAAATGAGGTGCTTTCCAACACATTCTAGAGCAGGGAGAAAGCCAGTGGTGCTAAGCTGAAGGCCATTGTGGAGGTCTCTTTCTGCCCTTTGAAAAGGGCAGCATGGGGACCTATCAGCATGTAAAGACAGGGGAACCCTGGGGCAAGCTCCCCAGTGGGCATATCTCAGAAAGAAGCCCACATGGCTGACCAGCCAGGGAGAGCTCGGAGGCTGGAGGGATGGAAGCGGAGGTACCCCCGGACCCCTTGCTCTACTGCTCACAAAACTCCTAATTCAATGGCCCACTTTTTCCAAAAAGGCCAGAGGA
Organism: Mustela putorius furo; assembly: GCF_011764305.1. Classification (NCBI taxonomy): domain Eukaryota; kingdom Metazoa; phylum Chordata; class Mammalia; order Carnivora; family Mustelidae; genus Mustela; species Mustela putorius. The sequence goes on from NW_025422057.1 coordinate 7,312,076, forward strand.
GGCGTCGGCTTCAGGCAGTGCTAGATCCAGATGCTCTAATCAGGTCACCACAATCTCTCTCTCCCCATCTCCAGACTCCGCTTTGACCTTCGATCAGGATTCTCTCTGGGGTGCCAGAGATGGCCCCTGGAACTTCCTGGCTTACGCCTCACCGGCCATTTTCCTAAAGGTTCTGGAAAATCCTGGGCTAACTCACCAGCCGACTTAGATCACAACCCCAGCAACTGTGGCCAGGAGCTCTGCATGCTTCAGACTGGCCAAGCCTGAGTCCCATGCCCAGGCCTGTACCTGCCAAGGTGCTGGGGTGGACAAGGGTGACCCCAAAGAAACACAAGGATCACACCCAGCACAGGCAGAAACAAAAGGTGCCCAGCACCCCACCCTGTTTATGTACTACGGCCCTTCAGAATGCCCGCAACCACGGTACGTCTAAGTTTTTTCACCCGTAAGAGGAATTCTAGCCCCCTTGGGAGCAACATCACCCCTACCGGGCATGCATGGGCTAAAGTGAGGAGCCACTGTCCCCCACCACCAGCCAATCAAAGAGCAAGTAAACCAAGCAGGTGTGGAGGAAGGCCAACCCAGGCAAAGCCGGAGGGCAAGGCCAAGAGGGGTGTGTCCGGCCCCCCACCCACCCTGCCTCTCCCACCCTGGCAGCCAGTGACCTCACCACCCATGCCCATCACCACCTCTGCCTCTCCCATGCCTTCTCACCCGAGGCCCCTGTGGGTCCCTCCCCACTTCCCAGGGGCGCCCAGCATCCGGGTGGACTGGAATACTGGGAGCTGACACTCCCCAAGGCCCCTAAGCCTGGAAACTAGGAACACTACAGGCCTCCCCTTCAAAACAGCCCTGGAGAAGAGGCTGGAAGCAAGAGGGGCCCTGCCCATGGCAGGCGGAGCAGAAGTGGTCCCACACGACCACCGTGGGAGTCCGGCATCACCTGCTGGGTCACATGCACTCCCCACAACGCTGCAATTCCAACTTACGCAAACCTCCCCTACGAGGACCATGCCCACGTGCCCAGGAACACGGATCAGACGTTCCTGGCAGCACTTCAAAGAATGGCCACACCAGGACCCACCCAAGTGTCCCCAGCAGGGAAGGGGAGGAATGGGGCATATTCACAACACGGATGCAGGACCACCAGGTTAAACCACTTATGCTCCGTGAAACATGCGGTAACTCCAGACAAAGCTCAGCTCAGGAAGACCCGACTGCATTCTGGAGGGAAGTTGACCCACACGGGAGAGCCAGAGAACACCATGAAGTGGTTCCCAAGCAGGGTGCCATGGAGGCCTCCGTGGCTTCCCAGCCCCATGGGGCCCAGAGCACATGGTTTCTCTAGCTGTCCTTTGGGGCCTGTGTGTCGCGAGTGCCATCTGCAGGGGAAAGGGGGAGGTGCAGTTCCCCCCTCCCCACTCCTTACAGAAATGCACGGAGCAATGGGACCCAGGGAAGCGAACAAGAACTTTCTAGCAGCTACACTGACAAAAATAAGAATAAGCAGGTGAAATTAACGTAAGATGTCAGCCTCTGCACATGTAATCGGGATACAACACGACAAATGAGCTTTTTCACATTTTTTGTCTCCCCTTCAGTCTTTAGATCTGTATTCCGTACTTCGAGCACATCCGACTGAGACCAGCCACAGTTCAAGGCAGCCTGTGGCCCCCGCACTCAGCAGCACAGCTCTAGAGTGGCCAGTGACAGAGAGATCCCCACCCACTCTCCCGCGCAGAGAACCCGGCCCCCATCTTAGCCGGCTGGCTCACTGGCTGCCTTACCTGCACCAGAGCGTCTCTCACTCCGGCCTGCACACCAACAAGGGCAGATTCACATCCTTATGATGAACAACAAGATAGGAAACTGCACCACCTTCCAGAAAAGACAGACTAAGCCCCAGCCTCTGTGCTCAAGGCCAGGTGAGGCTCTGCCTGGAGAGGAGACAGTATCACAGACACCATCAGCTTCACCCACCCCTGCTAAAAGCCTGCCAGGCGTCAGGCACCAAATGGTATCTGCATCTCCTGAGGCGTTTAAAATAAGTTAGTGTGGCCACGGAAAGATGCCACCGAACACCGTCCAAGGAAGTAGCAAGTTGTATAGTAATATAATGCTGTTTTCATAAAAAGATCTTTATATATATATATATATATACACACACACACACATACATATACATATATAAAAGCATGCACATGTATATACACACATATGTTTATGTGTGTGTATATATATGTGTATATGTATATATAAAAACATGCACATGTACACAAACACACACACCCATGTGTGTACCAAATGTTTATCTACACACAGTGAGCAGCCTAGAAGGGTCTGGCCAACTGTTGATGAGGTTGATGTCCCTGGAAGATGGCACTGGGGGGACTCTGAAAAGCGCCAGCCCCAGCCCTGGGAGGCAGGACAGGAGCAGCACCTTGTAGCAGGGGCGGCACCGTGCAACAGAGCGTCCACCAGACAGTGGCCAACCCCCCGGCTCAGCGACAGGCCTGGGCTCTGCACCTTTAAGGATCGGTGGAATTAGGGCCCTTGGAGCTCCAGGCTGCTCTCCTGAAATGCTTCCGAGGTTGGTGGGTGGTGTCTCCCTTACTTCCTTAGGCCAGACATAGCCAAGCGGACCCAGAAAACGCTCCCTTTGAGGGCCGATATTTCAGCTGTGCCAGGAGCTCAAAGAGAGCTGCCAGTGCCCTGGGAGGGTCCAGGCCGTGGCCGGAAGGGACTTTCTGGCCGCAGATTCCACCCGCACCGAGCCTCCCTCACACACCTTGTGTCCACCCCAAACCACAGGTCTCCTGGGTCTCACACACGAGAGAGGGGCTGCACAGTGAGTAGGACCTTCTACTCCATTTCCCTACCGTGGTTTGTTTTTGTTTTTATTTTTTGTTTTTGTCTTTTTAAGATTTATTTTATTTTTTTTTTTAAGATTTTATTTATTTATTTGACAGACAGAGATCACAAGTAGGCAGAGAGGCAGGCAGAGAGAGAGGAGGAAGCAGGCTCCCTGCTGAGCAGAGAGCCCGATGTGGGACTCGATCCCAGGACCCTGAGATCATGACCTGAGCCGAAGGCAGCGGCTTAACCCACTGAGCCACCCAGGCGCCCCTTAAGATTTATTTTAAAGAGAGAACAAATGTGACTGGGGGGAGGGGCAGAGGGAGAGAATCTCGAGCAGATGCCCCACTAAGCAGGGAGCCCAACACAGGGCTCAGTCTCATGACCCAAGATCATGATCAGAGCTAAAACCAAGAGTAGGACACCCAACCGACTGAGCCACCCAGATGTCCCACTTCTCTGACCCCGTTAAGCAGATCACTCAGGACAGATGCCACCCTCCTCTCCCCCGCCCCCCCACTCCCACCACCAATCCAAGTACCCCTGGGTAACCATATTTTAGCCAAGTCTCTCCAGCAGCTACAAAATTATATTGAACAGCCACAATCAAACCCGTCCAGAAAACACAAGCCAATACTCTGATGTCTAAGACACCCTCCACAAGCCAAACCCCGAAACCGCAGGGCACTTCCCCATGCCCACGCCCTGACCTAAGAAGTGTCACTGGGGACCCGCCAGAGACTAGGCTGCACTTCTGACCCAGGAGATTAACACAAGCTCCTCTGGAGACCAAGGTTTGGTTCCAAGGGGTCCCTGACCAAGGAAGGACCTGCTCTCTCGAGGTTCCCTGTCTCCCACAAACAGACAAGGCAGAGCCCCAGACGGAGGGCGACCAGGAGGGGCACCGGCTGGAAGCTCCAGGGGCAGGGCAGGCTCTGACCACTTTGCCCAAATGAGCATGGCCCCAATGCAGCCCAACCTGCTGTGGCCGGAGACAGCTTGGAGCCTTGCTCTTTCTTTCCAAGCTCCACCCTATTCGAACCCCAGTTTTCAGTCTTGGATCCTGTAGCAAAAGCGCTTTACTTGACCACTCCTGAGACGAAAAGGTCAGCAAGGCCTGATCTTAGGGCACACTTACACAGAGGTCAGCAGATGTCCACATACCATTCTTTTTAGAAAGAACAACCCCCTTTATTTGGGGGAAAAAAACAAAACAAAAACACGGGACACCCCCGGAATCCACAGAGGAAGGCAGACAGATGAACCTGACCACGAGCGGGGCACTCACCTGAACTTTCCCGTCCGCACCTGCAGGGCCCTCATTCCGCACCGCTGGGCACCGCCAATATCTCCCACGATATCGTCTCCGATCATGATGGCCTGCCGGGCAGACACATGAGCTCAGAAGTGATGTCAGGACAGTTTATTCTGTGCTCCTTCATCTTTTCTGACATAATCAAGCGCATGATTTGATGCTTAAAACCACCACCATACAAATTAAACAAGGCAGTTTTGTCATGGTATTGATTCAAAGTCAACCTACCTTGAATATATCTCCCACTGCACCCCTCTATTCCCCGCCCAACAGCCAAGGGGCTCTAACAGCGCATACATAGGCAACGTGAAATCAACCCACAGGGGTTGAAACGACACAGTGTCACAGGGATGTGTGGGGAGGCCGACCCTGTCTTGCCTCTCCTCCAACACAGGCTCCATTTTACCTGCAGCCAAATGCTCTACCCAGGAGCCAACCACTAGTTCTGTGAAAACTGACTAAATTTCTGCAAACCTTCGTAGCTCACAGTTTAGGAGGTCTTGCTTTCAATAATGAAGGTATTACTACAAAAGCCAAACTAACGTGCAAACAAACACACACACACACACACAAAGGAAATGCTTGCAGCCTGGCTGTCATTTCAAAAAGCATCTTGTGGGATATACTCTCCCACCCAAAACGGCCAGAAAACCAAAGAGACTAGAAGAAACAACAGTTTTTGAGTCGCTGGACATCAAGCAGTGAAGGACAGTGATTTGAGACACTGGAAACATAAGGGGAGTCCGGCTTCCAGACTGTGGGTGCAGGGCGGGACCACACAAAGGCTGGCAGCCTCCCGGAATTGAGGACAAAGCTAGGCGCTGGGAGACTGAGGCAGCTGAAGTTCCCAGGATGGAGTGTCAGAGAGGAGGAGGCCACCCTGGAGAGAGAGGATGGGCGCAGATATGCAGAGCGTCCCTCTGAATGAGGCAGCATTCGTAGACCGCTGATCAGCACACGTGAGTGAGGAAACCACCCGAGGCCAGGGAAAGAATCACTCTGGAAAATGAAAGAAAACACCACCCAGACCTCACATGGGGGTGGGAATAGTGCCTGTTTCCACCAGCCAGACTGGAAAGTCTCATAATGCGTGGGGCACTGAGTTGCGTTCTCAGAAGCACCTTGCCTCAGAGTGGGGAGTAATTAGCCTTAGACCAAACCCTGCTCTGGGGCTGACTCCCAAATTTTAAAGCAAGCTCTGGAAAGATCCAACTGTTTCCAAGCTGTTTAACTACATCCCAGAACAAAATAACCAGCCCCCCAAAAAAGGTAAAATCCACAGCATCTGGCAACTAATTTAAAAAAGTGATCAGACATGCAAAGAAGACAAATATCACACATAATGAGCAGAAAAAAAAAATCAGCCTCAACTGACCCAGAACTCACACAGATGTGGGAATCACCAGACAAGGACATTATATTAGTCACCGCAACTATCTTCCATACGCTCCAAAAGTTAAGTAGGGACACGGCAGATAAAAGAAAAGATCCCAGTTGAAGTTCTAGAACAGGCAACTAGACCGGATTTTTTTCAGATGGAGAAGAACTGCTTTGATTTTTAATTACTAGTAACAGTGCAACTTACTGATATTTGTAACTGATGGCAAGTGAGTGGTACTAAATAATGCTTACATTTCATTTACATTTTTAGCACTTGAGATACACTATGTCTGGAATGGAAAACCCGCTGGATGAAATTAATACTGGATTATACAATGCAGAAGAAAACATTAATGAACTTGAAGATACAGTAATAGAAACCAACCAAAACAAAAGCAAGAGAAAAAATAATTTAACAAAAATGAACAGAGCGGGCCACCTAAGTGGTACAGTTGGGGTAAGCGTGTGCTTTCCACTTGGGTCATGATCCTGGGATCCAGGATGGAGCCCCCCACATTGGGCTCCCTGTTCAGTAGGGGAGTCTGCTTATCTCTCTCCCTCTGTCCCTCCCTGTCCCTGGTCATGTGCACACACTCTCTCTCTCAAATAAATAAATACAATATTTTAAAAAAGTGAACAGAGAGTCTCATCAAACTATGATGTGACTTCAAAGGACCTGATACACGTGCAACTGGAATTCCTGATGGTGAGATGAGAGGAGGTGACAGAAACAACATTGGACTTCCTCCTAATGGCTGAAAAACTTCAAAACACAAGAAAACTCATAAAGCCACAAATGCAAGATCCCAATCAACATGAAACACAAGAAACATGAAGAAAATTACATTAAGGCACAACATAATCAAATTGCTCAAAGTCAGTGATAAGGCAAAAATCTTAAGACTACTGATGCAAAAAAACAAAAAAGTGGGGGACTACCTAGGTGGCCCAGTTGTTAAGCATCTGGCTCAGGTCATGATCCAGAGTCCTAGGATCGATCCCAGGACTGGGCTTTCTGCTCAGCGGCAAACCTCCTTTTCCCTCTCTCACTTCCCCTGCTTGCGTTCCCTCTCTCGCTGTGTCTTTCTCTGTCAAAAAAATAATAAAATCCTTAAAAAAAAAAAAAAAAGCAAAAAAGCACATCACATGCTTTTTTTAAAAAAAAATATAAGACATGCAATTTCCCACTGAAAACAATGCACGTGAGTAGCCAGTGGGGAAATGCCAACCTAGAATTCTATACCCTACAAAAGTATCTTTCAAAAACAAAGGTGAAATAAAGATCTTTTCAGATGTCTTAAGCTAAAAGAAATCATCACCAATAGATCCACACAAAAGACATGTAAAAGGAAGTCTCTTAGGCAAAAGGAAAGGGTACTAACTAGAAATACAGATCTGCCCAGAGGAACAGGGAGAGGGTAACCCATGACGCATGGCAACCCATCTGTCCGCTTAGCCCCCTTCTTCTACTGGCTAACTCCTAACAGGCTTTCAAGACCACCACCTTTGAAGCTGCCGGGGCTCCAAGGCCCTCGCCAAAGCCCTCAGGTTACCCCCCTGCACTGCACGTCCCCTCCTGCACTGCACTGATTCTCTCTTTCTGTAGCAGGTGAGCTCCCGCAGGCAGGTACGTGATGCTGGAGCTCAGCTAACGAGCTCATTGAGGGAACCAGTATTCGGGATGAAGGCGTGGCTGTCCACGTCTGGGGGCAGGTAGGAGGCAAAGTCGAGCAGACTCTTCACTGGTCACCAAGGTAGAGTCTACTTCGGGACTGCCTGAGCTTTATTCATTCCCATTCAAGCGGGTGTGCTTATGCCCGCGTCGATCTGTATTATTGATATTCTTGTTCAAATTGATTCATACTTTCTTAATAAGAAAATGTGTTTCTAAAGAAAAAACAGCAGCTCCCCTCACTCAGCTACCACAGAACTCTGATTAAAAGCTTGAAAATATTTTAGGAGATGTGGAAACAAAGTCCAATGCCTCAGACATCAAACACGTTCCTAGATCTGTTCTCAAGTTCAGTCAGGAATTTATGTGGTTGGAGGCCCAACAGGCCTGAGAAAACAGATCCCTGTGACAAGGCAGTGTCCTGATGGGGCCGGGACAGAAGCTTCAAAACCAACAGTTACTCCACAAGTCTTCTCTCTGGATCCCAGATGCCAGGTAGGGTGAACCAATGAAGGAACCCACAAGCCAATGTCAAGGAATATAAAAGTGATGACTGTGAAGCATTCGTGCTGGGGGAGTTCCACCCATGGGAGGTGGGGGGAACAGGAGTCCACATGGACCCTGTCTTCCATCTTAGAGTAGGGGTACAAGGTAGTGGAAAACAAGGCAGGCCCTATGTGATGAGCAGAATGGACAGACTAAGTTTGGGATTCAGACAGGGACAGAGCAACCAGGCTCACATCCCAGGTTTGTTATTTGCTAGCTCGGTGGTCTTAGGCAAGCCTCCTCCACTTCTATCTGTAAGATAGGTACAAACAGTGTGGCATTTAAATGAAATCGTGCAAGTTAAGCATCAAGGACAGTGCCTAGATTTGTTTATGGTACATCTTTAAAAGGAAAAAAAAAATGAGGAAATGTTTTGTGGGGAAATTCCTAATCTAGCCCTGTTGGAGACACTCCAAGTCTCTATGATGGCATTCTTGCCTCCAGTGTCCCAGCTCTTTTGTATCAAGCCCTTTTGGGGACAGGCAGTAAGGACACAGGGAGTCAAAGAGACACCATCACTGCCCTCGTGAAGCCTCCAGTGGAACGCAAAAGACAGAGCTTCGTCGGAAAGTTCACAAATACATAGCCAAGAACTCTGCAAAAGTACAGGAGGTTGTGAAGGGGTAGTGGTCAGGGAAGGCTTCCTGGAGGAAGTGATGTTTTGAGCTTTGATCTGAGCAAAAGAGGCCAACCAGGTTAGGAGGTACTAACAACCCATCTGCCACCATTCACCAAGGCAAGCCACACAATGAATTCCACAAAGTACAGGTTAATAAGCTTGAAAACATCTGAACAGGCATTCAAATTAACAGGAGGAATCCTGAGGAGATTGTGGAGAAGGCCAGAGACTGAGCTGGTGCCACTCTGGAGGCCAGAGAGGTCGTTCCGGGTGGAATGAGGCTCTTCTGACAACAGCCCCAGGCTGTCTCGTGGCTACCGAGCCCGTCGCTTGATCACACTCAAGCAGAGGCTGAAGGGGCCTCCACCAATGAAACCACAGGCAGATGCTGGCCCCAGGAGGAAGCTCAGACACGGACACAGTGAACTGTGCCAATTGTGAGCGGCTCCGGCTCCCGTCCTGCCCCCCGCAAGATGCGTGGAGAACTTGAAAAAAATTGCATTTCTTCCAGTGAATATTCTAAACTTTATACGCTTCACAAATGCCCTCTGATCCTGTCTCGAATCCCACGCTTCCCAAAGTCAGTTCTAAATATGGGGGACACACTATTTGATTTTCGGTAAAACAAGGACATGCATTTTATCATAGCTAGTTGGTGTTTATTTTTAGAGGAATCTATTTATGGGAAGTAAGTGATTCTGGTTTTCCATTTATAGCACTGATCAAAGTTCCTTTCAAAATTCATTTATTTAGGGGCACCCGGGTGGCTCGGTTGGTTAAGTGTCCCGCTCTCGGTTTCAATTCAGGTCATGATCTCAGGGTCCTGGGATCAAGCCCCACATCTCAGGGAGCTCTGCTTGACGATTCTCTCCCTCTGCCCCTCCCCTGACTCTGTGCTCCCTCTCTCAAATAAATAAATAAATCTTTAAAAATAAATAAATTTTAAAAATGCATTTATTTAGGGGCACCTGTGTGGCTCAGTTGGTTAAGCGTTCAGTCTTGATTTTGCTCAGATCTTGATCTCAGGGTCATGAGTTCAAGCCCCATGTTAGGCTCCACACTGGGCATGGAGCCTAATTAAAAAAAATTTTTTTTTAAATTATTTAAGTGTTTAAAAATAAATTGACTTAAAGAAAAATGAAGTAAATAAAAGTGCCGGTGGCAAGGATCCGGATATGGTCAAAATTGTTTTTTCTAGAATGACTGATGCTGGGGAGAACACTGCCAAATCCAAATGGGTTTAATTTTTGTGTCTGTCAAGCTCCCGTGCAGCTCTGGGGAAATCATCAATCACCAAAGAAGAGCGAGCCAGTGGCAACGCGTGCATCCTGACCCGACGGGGGCTGCAACAGCAGCTGATGTACACACGGGGGGATCCTGCAAGCGGGGGCCACCCAGGCCCCCACACGCCTCAGCTGGGAGGAGGGCATTCGAGCAGGGGGAGGGCTCGGCCCAGGCGGGGAACCAGCCAGGAGCCCCAGCAGGAGACTCTGCTTTGGCCTCTCAAGGAGTTGTCCTGAGACCCGTAAGTTGGCCTGGAAACAGACACAACACTCCAGCTTAGGCTTCTGTCCGCTGCTAGCCAAGGCTCCAGGGGCCACCTTGCTAGATTCCCTGGGAATGACAAGGTCGTCAACCCTCACGCCTTCCACGCTCCTGGGGAAAATACAGTTTTATGCTCACACACTCCCAAGGTGGCATAAATTCTTCCCCCTCAGAACAGAGCCCCGCGGGCCTTAGCAGGGCAAGCACATTGGTTGCTGTGGCCCCCAAAGATGGAAGCAGAGATCCGGGCCCTCGGAGGAAGACGTCGGGAGCAGCAGCAGCTGGCCTTGCGCCCGATGAGCCGCCGCCGGACCCCAGGCCGCGTGTGAGGCTGGGGGGGGGGGCGCAGGGGTGCGGGGACACGGGCTGTGCAGCTGCCCGGAGCAGCGATGCCTGTCCGGGCCAGCTTGTGGGCTCCGCATACCAAAAGGCGCCGGGGCCCCCGGGGATTTCACAGATTTACTATCAGTGAAGGGCAATAATCACGCCAGGAGGAGCAATTATTGCCAAATCATTTAGGATTTAAAAAATCATTGGCAAGAAGATAGAGGTCAAGAGGTGCGCTGTCGGGGGAAATAAAACCCCTACCTGTCAGGCCGGGGACGCGCCTCCTCGCTGACTGCAGGACGGCAGCGGGACACGCGAGCGCGGACTCGCGCGGGGCGCGGAGATCCGGGGTGGCGGGCGGCCGCAGGCAGGCTTTCCAGCTCGAGCCCTGACGCGGATTCACTCCCCTTTCCGAGATCCTGCCCGCCGCCCTCTCTTTACCATCCCGGGTGCTGTTCTCACCGGGAACGAAGTCCGGGAGCGCAGCCCTTCAGGGCCAAGGAGCCTTCCCAGGCAAGCGCACGTGGCATACACTTCCGGTCATCCCGGGCACACACTTCCGGTCATCCCGGGCACACACTTCCGGCCATCCGGGCATCTGCCCAGGAGCACTCTCCCTCCTGCGGGGCCGCAGCGCTGGCGGGGACGGAGCACTGGGCTCCGTGCGGATCTCCGCCCGAGGGGCGCACACACCCACAGGGAGACGCCTCGGGGGGACATCCAGCTCTCGAGGAGCCTCGGGTCTGTCGCCGGCACCCAGACCCCCTCGAGACCTGCGGACGGCTCGCTGCTAAGTCATTCCCCGCCCGACCCCAGTCGGACACATTCGTGAGGCAGGATGCACACAGCACAACGCAACGGCCACTGTTCTACAGGAAGGAAGAAGCTGGGTGTGGCGAGGCCGTGGGGGGTTACGGCTGGTAAGGAAGGTAACTGAGCCCACCTTTCTGAAACAGAAATCAGCCCTGTGCCTCACGGCCCAACAACTACCCCGCTAGGTGGGATTTCTCCACAAATCAGGTATGTGCCAAAGGACGTGCGTTCAAGGGTGTTCACAGGGTTAGGCACAAGAGGGAAACTGGGAGTCAAGCCCAGCGTCCGACCACAGTGGGTGGGTAAAGAACATGAGGTTACAGGCCACCTGGGTGGCTCAAACCCGAGGCTGCGGGTCTAGGTCTGTCACTGTCTCGAGGCAGAGCTTCACGTTCAAATTGGGGCCGCAGGTGCAGATGAGGCTCTCCTCCTGGCCCCCTCGCTCCTGGAGCTCCACTCACACTGTCCCAACCAGGGGCCCCTGAACTGACAGCCGAGAATGTGCACGCAGCCGGGCGGCAGGGCCGAGCAGGTGGAAGGGACTTGGGATGAGCCCTCCGTGGAAATCCATAACGGGTAGGAGGCCATGAGAGAAATGAGTGGCCCCCAGTGGCCCCACATGGACAGTCACTCCCCAGCCACAGGTCTCACCACTAGAGTTAACTGCCTGGCCCCATAGCCACATCGGTAGAATGCATGATCTGAGAACCAGCGAGCAGAAGGACAGTGTCCACGTTTTATGCCCAGCCCTCTCGGGATAAACCTACAAACCTCGCCCCCATATTCAACAGGCTGCCCTGAGGGCATTTATCCTCCCCACTTAGATCCTGTCTAACTTCACCGTCTATAATATGTAATTCTGCCAACGATATTTAGTCGTTTCCAAAATAGCAAGTGATACTGTAGTACTACATACACCTTTTCAAAGTTCATTCACCAAGCCTAAAAATCCTGCAATGTGGCCGGCCCCCTCCTTGAGAACCAGGGTACAGCAAAGGCCTGGAGGGGACAGGGTCGTGGACACGTGCCTCATCAGAAGAATATCTAGGGCTCAGTACTAGGGTTTCTGTGACTCCTCCCTAATGCTGTGATTCTCACCTGGGGACAATCTGGCCCCTGGGGGGACGTGTGGCAACATCTGGAGACACCTGTGCTTTCACTCTGGGGGCAGGATTGCACAGGACAGCCACCCTCCACCACAAAGAATGATCTGGCCCCAAAATGTCAGAGTGCAGAGGTGGGGAACTGCTGCCCTGACCTTAAAATGGAAATGCGAGGACCTCGGACAAGGACTGGCGTTAAGGACTTGGTGAAATAAGCAGGGACGTGACGGTACCCGGGTGTGCCCAACACACACGGGGCTCCAGGCAGTCAAGATCCTTCCTCTCTGAGCCTCAGGTTCCCTGCCTGTGAAATGGGCACCCCCAGCCCTCAGCTTCTTGGCCCCTGTGCTAATTAAGCCCTCTGGTTTCAACAGTCCCAATTTCCACGAAACCTGTGTAATTTGCAACAGACGCAATTTCGGTATTTACAGAAAACTGCCAAAACCCTCACATCATTTGGGCTGCGGTAGGAAGCTACAAAACTGCACTGCTTCAGAAGCCTTAAGCCATGAGAAATTAGGTATTTCTAGAAGTAACCTTTAAGGTATGTTATCCTTTGCCTTATTACTGACTCCCAGAAAGGGCCCGTTTACCTCTAAGAGGTTTGAATTTCCAATCTATTAGAGTAATACCAGCAATCTGTTCTTTCTAGGCTATTGAGGAAAGGTTAGAATGAAAATTGGATTTGGGTAGTTATGTCCATTCCGAAGGCAGGTGGAGGGCACATCAGTGGAAGCGGGCTGGGGCCTGGAAGGAGCAGTTATCAAGGGAAATGACTGGTGATAACTTTATTGATTAAAGCAGCTTGAAAAATTTAAGATTTGCCACAGCCTGGCACTGCAGGAGCAAGACCGCTCCTCACAGGCATTTTTCATTAAAAATAAAGAAGTAGGAACAGAGAATTTATTACCTTGTACCTAAGACACAGTTCATCTGAAATGGCCTTATTCTGAAATACTGCCTTAAAATGTCTACACGTTCTGAGGCTCAAAACATCATAAATGAACGAACATTTTAGAAAAACAGGGAGTGAGAGTGTTAACAACAGGCAGTTGCCACTCATCTGTCTGTCGAGAGGAGAGACAGAAACGGCACGTGAGGGCGGAAGGGAGAATGATAATATGAGAGGTAAGTAAGATTCAGCTCTGCCGCCTGAGCTGGGGGCTGCTGGAGCAAACCAGCCCTTAGCCATCCGGCCTCCGACACACACAACCACCGCAGGGACCTCAACCTATCCAAGAGATTCCCGGGGAATCCTCAAGCCAAAGCCCACCCCAGAACCCCCAGCCCCAGCACCCACCAGATGAGATGCCCAGACTAACCTGCCCCCCATGCAGGCCTCCGCTGCTCTCTCAGGTGTGGGGAGGGCAGTTCTCAGAATGTAAAAGGTGCCCTCTGCGAAAATAATTGAAAAATGCCAAAAAGCAAAAAGGGGAGGGGGGAACCATGCCAGGTTGAACTATACAACATAACCAACGAAACTGTCAGAATGTAGAATTCTAAATACTGGGGTTGGTTGTTTTGTTTGTTTTTAAAGATTTTATTTATTCATTTGAGAGAGAGAGCACAGAGAGACTCCCCACCAAGCAGGGAGCCCAATATGGGGCTTGATCTCAGGACCCTGAGACCATGACCTGAGCCAAAGGCAGATGCTTTAACCAACCAAGCCCACTGGCGCCCCCTAAATACTGGTTTTTAAAACTCATGTTACATTAGCCTTTCTTAAGATAATTTGTTACAGAGTAGAAGAATTTATTCTTTCTTAAATTTATCCTATGAGAATATAAATATGGACAAGGACACCTGGCTGGCTCAGTTGGTTGAGCGTCCAACTCTTGGTTTCGGCTCAAGTCATGATCTCGGTGTCGTTGGACGGAGCCCCAAACTGGGTTCCATGGTCAGCACAGAGTCTGCTTGAGATTCCCTCTCCCTCTCCCTCTGTGCCACCCCAGCTCATGGGAGCTTGCTCTCTCTATAAAATAAATAAATAAATACATATATAAAACCTGTTAAAAACAAATAAATATATATATACATAACTGTTTATATTTAAGAAATGAAAAGGTAAGCCATAATATTTATAAAAAGGGCTCCAATGAGATGAGTAGAAAGAGAAAGAAAAGGACAGAAGCTCAACTTCCTTGACTATATCTCGTTTTATGGATTTGATTTTGGAGCCAAGTAAATATTTTACATAACTATAAAAAATGTAAATGTTGAAAACCAGTTCCCTAAAAATGGTAAGTAAAGTGAATTCAAAGAGGGTCATGTTGGTGGCATACCATCCGGAGAAGAACTATGCCTGTGGCTCTAAAACCCAGCATTTTGGCCATAAATTTTTAGAAGGAAGTGCTCAATACAAAAAAAGAACTGCCAAAAAAAGAAATTGTAAACAGTAAGGGTCAGGACAGTGACATTGTGATGGCCATCCGGTCCACTGGGATACCAACCACAACAGTGGCTCAGTCTCGGGGCACTGTTAACCCTGTGGTAGCACCAGACTCTTCTTGTTTGGTTTCTTTCCCATAATTTCTGGAACTCAAGACTCTTGTGTGTACAATGGATGAAAACAAACAACTGGTTCTGTTGATATCCTTGAGAGCCAAGCTTTCTGATTGGAAAAAGGAAATAGAGATAGAAGACTGATGAGGTCAAGTAGAAACCCACTGGCCTGACACATCAGAGGTTTCAGTATGAACTCCAGATGTAGTTCATATTTAAAGAAAGATACTTTTTGCAGCACCTTGCTGGCTCAGTGGGTTAAGCCTCTGCTTTCAGCTCAGGTCATGATCTCAGGGTCCTGGGATTGAGACCCCTGTGGGGCTCTTGGCTCAGCAGGGAGGCTGCGTCCCCCCTCTCTTTGCTTGCCTCTCTGCCTATTTGTGATCTTTGTCTGTCAAATAAATAAATAAAATCTTAAAAAAAAAAAAAAAGATAAATACTTTTCTGAGCCTGGTTGACTAAAAAGGCTCAAAAAAGGGGTGCCTGGGTGGTTCAGTTGGTTAAGCATCTGCCTCCAGCTCAAGTCATGATCCCAGGGTCCTGGCATCAACCCCAGCATCAGCCTCCCTGCCTGGCAGAGAGTGTGCTTCTCCCTCTCCCTCTGCCCCTCTCCACACTCGTGCTTCCCCCATCAAATAAATAAATCTTAAATTTTTTAAAAAAGGCTTAGAAATTTAGAAATGATGATCAACCCAATAGCAACAAGAACCCTTCATGTTCCCAGCATGGTATCTAAATACCATTTTCCACCAAAGGTAAGCATGGCTCCTTGGAAGAAAGGAGCCTGAGACAGAAAATATACACGGCAGGTGTGGAAGATCCTCTCATAACAGGGAGTAAAGAACCTCAAAGACTCCTGAGATTGGGTCAGAAGGACTTAGAGGCCAGCTTGAAGGGGGTTCCACTGGTCAAAGATGAAATACTTTTGATATGAATAAGATAATGACTGCAATGGATTGAAACTCATCAATCTATCTGTCTTAAATCTATCTATTCATAGTGATTATGTATAGTTTCAAATCTCCTTCGTCACCTTGGGAGGATGCTAGAGAATCAACTCATTATTGTGAAAACTAATGAACAATGAAAAAGAAATAGGCCTTTATCTGGAGCTCCCTATGTGAACTGTACCTCAGGGTAACAAACAGTTGGTGAGAAGCTTTCTGATATAAAAGTAACCCAGAGGGGAAAACGAAGAAGGGATGGAAGAATTAATACAGCTCCATTCTATGGTCCAGGATGAATTAAAGGAGTTGGCACCAATCACGAACAGCAGCTAATAATACAGAAGGGGACAAGTGGACATTCTCCACCTGCTGACAGAGGACACACCACCACCTGTAAGCAGTCATCCAAAAACTGAACCAGACTCTGAGCAAACTTGTAGATCTTACTGTCAATATTCAGAGAACAAGAACGGAAGAGCAAGTGAGAGTATACCAGTGGTGCAACCAAGAAAATCTAGACCATGCAACAAACCACCCAATTTCCTCTTCACCACGTGGCAAGGAAAATAAAAGGGCGGATTGGGGGCTGGGAGTAGAGGGAACCAGGAGATTAAAGAACACCTGAGATTCTCATTGACCAATAACAATGCAAGAGTTTCATCTGGATCTGATTCAAACAAATTGTAAGCAATGTAGAACAATTTTAAGACCATCAAGGAGGGATGCCTGGGTCGCTCAGGTCATGATCCCAGGGTCCTGGGATCGAGTCCCACATCAGGTTCCCTGCTCAGCATGAAGCCTGCTTCTCCCTCTCCAGCCTCCCCTCCTTGTGTTCCCTCTCTCTTTGTCTCTATGTCAAATAAATAAATAAAATCTTTAAAAAAAAAAAAACCCCATCAAGGAAATGTGAACAATAACTGGATATTTGATGATATCACGGAATTATTGTTGGTATTAGACATGGAGATGGCATTACCTATGGCATTACCTATGGCTTTAAAAAGAATTCCTATCATCTGGGAACAAAGAAACATTGACAGATGAAGGAACAGGATTTCTGGGATATGACTCAAAATAATTTAGGGGAGAAGAATGGGTGGAGTACAGATTAAATAAGTGGCTATTAATCTTGAAGATTACTTAATGGCTAAATATGGGACAATCTGAGCAACAAAATTAATAACAATAGGAATGGACTGTAACTTGGGCAATAAAATAAATATCCTTTGGTCCAAGTTGGAACAAACAAGTCAATGGGAAAAAAAAAGAAAACTCTTTCTTACAGTAAAATTGAGCTAATAAATATAGAAGGAATGACAGAAATAGAAATACAGATTCACCATTTGGCAAACACCCCGTAATAACTGCTTCAGGTAAGAATTATCAGTGGAGGGGTGCCTAGGTCACTCAGTGGGTTAAGCCTCTGCTTCGGCTCAGGTCATGATCCCAGAGTCCTGGGATCAAGCCCCGCATCAGGCTCTCTGCTCGGTGGGGAGCCTGCTTACCCCTCTATCTGCCTGCCTCTCTGCCTACTTGTGATCTCTGTCTGTCGAATAAATGAATGAAATCTTAAGAAAAAATAAAAAGAATTATCAGTGGATGCAAACATTAAGAAAGGAAAAGAGTGATGGGAAAGAGGTTATTTATACAGTCAACATGCTTTCCCATAAGACGCTTACTAGTTACATGGGACAGGGAGTAATCCTGCAGTGTGGAGAACTCTGGTACAGGTCACCTCTGACACTCATCAAAGGGACACTTAGCAACAACAGGACGACATGCCCTCACGTGCCTCCTGCTGGAGTGCACCAAGAGGGCACAGCACTGTTTCTGGGACATTCCTGCCAAAAATGCGTAACCTAAAATTAAATTAAGTCACAAGGAGACATGAGGAAGAAAACCAAATTGAGGCAAAGTCTACAAAAGAGTCAGCTAGAACTCTTCAAAAATGTCACCATGCTTAGAGACAAAAAGGACTGAGGTTCTGGCCCAGAAGGAAGGACCCTGGGGGAAGGCAAGTGCTACAAGCCATGTGTCCCACACAACGATGCTGGCGGCTGGCTGATGACATGTGATTTTATCACTGTTCTATGACTATCGTATAAGACGTTAGCATTTGAGGAAGCCGGCAAAGGGCATGTGGAAAATTCTTTGTGCTAATTTTGCAACTTTTGTAAGTATGAAATCACTTCAAAATGAACAGTTAAAAGTAAGTTTTTTCTAAATGGTTGTAAATTGATCACTAGCGAAGCTCGGTCATGGGTACCTAGGAGTTCATTATACTACTCTCTCTCCTTGCATAGGCACTACAAATGTTCCATGATAAAAAGTTAAAATGAGAAGTTTCGGAGACAAAACAACCACATGCAAGGTACGGATTCTGTTTGGACTTGAGTCAAACAAATCAACATGAAAGAACATTTCTGAGACAGCCAGGGAACTTTAAATCTGATTACCGGTTAATACTAGGCAATCACTGTTGATTTTGTAGGTAGAGTTTTTTCCCACCGTGACAACAAAAACACAAAATTTACCGTCGGCATTTAAAGTGTACAAATCGGTGGCATTAAGTACATTCACCATGTTGTAGGACTGTCACCCCATCCAGCTCCAGACACTTTTATCACCCCAAAGGGAGACTGTCCCCATCAGCAGCCAGTCCCCACTCCCCCGCCCCCAGCCCCGGCAACCACTAACGTGTTTTAGATTTCTGATTTGCCTGTTTGGGACATCTCACAGAAATGCCACGTTACATGTAAAATATGGCCTTTTGTGTCTGGCTTCCTTCATTTACCGTAGTGTTTTCCAGGCTCCACACTGCACCACTGATCAGCATTTCGTTCTTTTTACGGCTGAACTATCCCATTGTGTGAACAGCCCCCATTTCCTTGCTCTGTGCAAATGCCCCTGAACGTTCACATTGTTTCTGCCTTTTGGTTACCGTGAGCGCTGCTCTGAACACTCACGGTAAGGTTTTGTTTGAACACCTGTTTTCCATCGTTCTGGATGCCATCGTCGGAGTGGAATTGCCAGGTCATATGGTGCTTCTGTTTCCCTCATCCAGAAGCGGTTCTCAACAGCGGCCGCTCCATTTCACATCCTGGCCAGTCTCCCCACAGGAGGGTTCCAGCGTCTCCACATCCGCGCCAGCGCTGGTCATCTTCTGTTGTTTTTGTTTTTAAAATTATTATGGATAGGGACGCCTGGGTGGCTCAGTCGATTAACCATCTGCCTTCAGCTCAGGTCATGATCCAGGGTCCTGGGATTGAGCCCCGTGTCTCCCTGCTCAAGGGGGAGTCTGCTTCTCCCTCTGCCCCTCCCCCTGCTCATGCATTTTCTTTCTCTGTCAAATAAATAAATAATCTTTTTAAAAAAATGATTATGGATGACCTTCCATAAGGTGTGAGGTGGGCGCTCACTGTAGTTGTGTTTTTTTTTTTAATTTTATTATTTATTTGACAGACAGAGATCACAAGTAGGCAGAGCAGCAGGCAGGCTCCCTGCTGAGCAGAGAGCCCGACTCGGGGCTTGATCCCAGGACCCTGGGATCATGACCTGAGCCCAAGGCAGAGGCTTAACCCCATTTTGACTTGCATTTACTTCCCAAATGACTGACGACACTGTTTGACGAGCATCTGTTTATGTGTTTGCTGGCCATTGTTAGATGTTTCAACACATTGGAGTTATGTCAAAAATAACCATCTTTTTTGGAAAGACGTACTATAATGCGAAACGACACAATAACAACAAACCTGGGGTTTGAAATGCAACGGGGGGGGGCCTGGGTGGCTTAGTTGTTAAGTGTCTGCCTTTGGCTCAGTCATGATCCCGGGGTCCTGGGATTGAGGCCTGCAGAGGGCTCTCTGCTAAGGAGGAAGCCCAAGTGTCTCTCTCACTCTCCCTGCTTCTGTTCCCTCTCTCACTGTGTCTCTCTCTGTCAAATAAACAAATAAAATCTTAAAAAAAAAAAAAAAAACAGCAAAAAAAGAAAGAAAGAAAGAAAAAGTTTCTAAAAAAAGAAAGGAAAAAGAAGAGAATGTGGCAAAATGTTTTAATTGTTCAATCTGAGCTATGGCTATATGGGGAGAGTCACTCTGTAACATGCCACAATAAAAAAAGAAATTCTGCCCTAGGAAACAAAGTCTTGAAAACCCAGGGTCATTGTGCCCGTGGTCTTCATTCAAAACACAAGCCTCTTCTCTTCTACCAGAGAAGATGTCCTCACAAGACATTTCCTGGGTTCTTCCTAAGAACCCCAGACACCCTGTGCCCTCTGGCATTCACAGATGTCAATAAGGCTGAGGGCAGCGGTTCTGGATATCCGAGGCAGTGGGCCAGCCTCCTCCATGCATCACGAGAGACCAGTGCTCGAGACTCGAACATGTGGGAAGTTCGGGTCTATCAAGAAGGGAACACCACAGTGATCCTGGGGACACCTGCCTCACCACAGGATGCTGTCCCCACTGTCATGTCCAAAACGGACATCGGGGCGGCCTCGGCTGGCTGCCTGCATGTGCCCCTTGTCTTTTCAATGATGTTCTTAGAAAACCACCTGCTGCTGGGGGCCAGCACCACACCACCTGGGAAATGGGAGCACTGTGGACACCAAAATCGTAACTGGTTTTTTTTTTTAAGATACATGTTGGGAAGGCCATCTGTCTCAAACACAGTCATCATGTAAGGGTGGCAAAATACATATTCTTTGAATCTTGTTACATATTGTCTTTTCAATGAACTGTTTTGTTTTTTGTTTTAAATGGAGAAGTGTCCTCTTATTTTATCATTACTAACGTAAGCATTTGATGTCTAAGAGACGAAGGTAATTTTACAAACCCAGAACGCTTGCAAGGACATAAAATTTCCATTTTATCATGGTTTTCTGCCACACTAGCTCAGATGTGCTTGTCCACAAGCACGCCGCATAGCCCCATCAGAATTATTTCAGTCAGCCTCAACATGTGACTCTCCCCAATACACCCGAGTCTAGAATAAACATAGAAAATTGTAATTATTAACTTCTCACTGGATGGGGTAAGAAATAAAGTCATCAGGTGATGGGACAGTCATCAGGTAGGACTGTTAATTTCCAACGAGAAACTTGGTTGAAATGTTTTTTCTGATAACAGTAGTTACAAATTAGAATTTTCGAAAACAAGGGCAGAACAAAAGTACAGTGAAAGAAACTTCTGCAGCTTAGACCTCCCACAGCCCTAAATCTCTGTGAGCAGCAAAGCAGATCAATGTTCCTGCAAATTAAGTGGGTTTCCAGGATTTCCATGTAGTGAGGATTTCAGAGATATAATCTATATACTATCTAATCTTTGGTTGTCTTTATCTTTTCTTTTTTCTTTTTCTTTTTAAATTTTATTTAATTATTTGACAGGGAGAGAGAGGGAGGGAGCACAAGCAGAGGGAGTAGCAGGCAGAGGGAGAGGCAGACTCCCCACTGATCAGGGAGCCCAACACAGGACTCGGGGATCCCAGGACCCTGGAATCATGACCTGAGCCGAAGGCAGACGCTTAACCGATTGAGCCACCCAGGCGCCCCAGCAGCTCTGGTTGTCTTAATTATGTCTGCAGAGTTAGACGGCCATCTGAGTCCAAAAGCAGAGGAGGAACATACACGCAGGTGTGGTCAAGGGCAGGGACAGACTGGAAAAGCCCAGGCTGACTGGGCTGGGCTGGTGCAGCCTCACGTGAGCTTTTCTTCCACGGAGGAGGAACCGAACAGTCCAGCTAAAGAGACGACGGAATAAGTCAACATAGGAAGAGGCAGAAACATTCTCCTTCCCCACGTCTTACCTGCCATTCTGACTCTTTAAAAGGTAAGTGGTATTAAGAAAAATCAGTTGTGGGGCGACTGGGTGGCTCAGTCAGTTAAGCGTCTGACTTCGCCTTGGGTCATGATCCTGGGGTCCTGGGATGGAGCCCCGCATCGGGCTCCCCACTCAGCTGGGAGTCTGCTTCTCCCTCTCCCTCTGCCCTTCCCCTCTGCTTACGCTGCACACTCTCTCACACTGTCTCCCTCTCTCAAATAAATAAGATCCTTTAAAAAAAAACTCCATTGTGGGTGTTGTCGTCTTCCATTTCTTCTTGCTTCTGATGTTGCCATGTCATCCTAGCCGCCTGTGACCATGTGAGGAATCCCGTCATAGGCTCTTCCAGAATCTTCATTCATCAGTTCATTGGTCAGTGCTTCACATCGAAGTGGCTTCTCGGAGGGCAGGCACAGCTGGACTCAAGCAGCGCCCGGTGGACGCGGGGCAGGTCCCCTGAACTCCTGCTCTTGTCCACTGACCACTGTCCCCCGGATGCGGGCAGGCACCCCCGGGGCCTGCACGTACCCAGCGTGTACCCCGCAGCACTGAGGCGAGCACAGTCTGGCAGCCCATGCAACCCTCGGCCAGGCCCCCACGCCTTCCGCTGATCCCCCGGCTGGCCGCCCCTCACCTCTTCTGTGAACTACTGTGAACACAGTAGTAGGGCACATCAATTCTTATCCTTCCAGAGAAGCAGCAGAAGTCACTTAGAAACGGCCACAGGCCTTTGTTTCTGACTCAAGGCTGACACGAATTTCGCCGCCTGAAAGCATTCAGCGGGCCTCCTCTTGGGGCTTTCTCCCCCTTCCCAGTAAAACCAGCTCTCGTGGAGGGCCGGGTCCACACCGGGCTGCCCAGCCGGCCTCCACAGGTGCCTAAGCCCCCCGGCCCGCGCTCCAGGCCGCCCCCGACCGAGCGGCTTCCACACACGGGCTCCCTCAGGAGACCTCCCTACCTCATGGGCTTCCACCCCCATCTCCTTCAGGGCCGACTGGAAATACTCAGGAGAAGGTTTCCCCACCACTTCAGCCTCGATTCCACAGGCGTACTGGGAAGAGAAAAGGACACAGCGTGGGTTGAGGACAAAGCCACAGGTGAGCCCTCCTCCGAAGGCCTCCCTCTGGGGAATCAAGGAAAGAGTGCCCTGAAGGTGCACCCGGGGCCAGGGGCCTCCAAGACACAGGACACTTGGGCTGAGAGACACATGGCCCCCACCTGGCCCCCTGCGATCTGCTCCAAAACCTGAGCACAGCAAGAGGCGGGCCACCCTCCCTCACCTCTCATTTGGTTGGTGCTCTCATTTGCATAATTGCTTCTCTCCTGTCCCCCAACTCAGTCACAGGCCCCCCATGGGAAAAGGTCCAGGGCTCTACCACAGTCTGCACCCGACTGTGGGGTGCCAAGAGCCAGCATAGCAGCAAGGGTGGTAGGTGAGCTGACCTGGGGTGGCTGAGCAGGCACGGGTTGGGGGGTCACCGGGGACCCCATCTGAACCCGGCCCTGAAAAGGAGGAGGGAGTCAGGAGGGAGTCCCATTAGGACACGTCATGCTCAAGGTGTTGCAGATGACCAGTGTCAGGAAGGAGGCAGGTGGCAGACGGATGCCGAGGGTCTGAGAGGACAGCGGCAGCGAGCAGGCCGGCGGTGGGCCTGGTGCGGGGCCTGGGAGTGGGAAGGAGCAGGAGGGACAGGACAGCAGAGTGACGACCCCGGCGGCTGAGGGGCCACACTCTGGAGCGGAGCGGGCGCTCCGCCTGAAGCCCCGAACAGGAGGGTGCCTGCTCTGGCAACAGAAGAGGCGCTTCAGACATGGAGTTCACCCCTCTCTCCCGAAAGACCAGAAGCATCCCAGACAGCCCCGAGATCTGAAAGCGGCTCAGACAAATTCAGGCCAGGTACCTCGAGCGCCTTCATGTAGGCACCAACGTCCAGCATCAGGCCCGAGTTCTCCTTGTAGTAGCGTCTACAAGAGAGGAGGAGGGGACACGGTGAGCGGAGCCCGGGAGCAGTGCCAGGAGAAACCGCCGCACCCCGGTTCTGCCAGCTCGAGAGAGCAGAACCATGGGTGAGGGTCAGTCCGGGCGCCAGGCTGGGAACGACCGACAGAGGTCGGCACGACACAGCCCAGCAGCGGGTCACCATGCCCGGGCGGGAGGGATAGTGGGCCAGCAGCTCTCACTCCCAGTGGCCCCCTGCTGCCAGCCCTCGGGGGACCCCAGGGGCAGATGGTTCCAGTTACTAACAGAGAAAGACAAGGGGCCTGCGTTGTATTCTGGGGAAGGGCAGAAGGTCCACAGAGCACATGGCGGACTCCTAACTGCTAATGATTAACCCTAATTGCTGCCCGAAGAAGAAAACCCCATTAGTTCCATGGCACCCCGCAGCATCTCCTATTAACTGGCAGTCCCGGTGCCAAATGCTTTCACGAGAAGACAACAATCTCTTCCTGTCTCACCCGAGGCTCATGGGAGCCTGCCTTTCTGAGGACAACTTCGTGATTCCTGTGAGCGCTGTGTTGGCCCTGGCCTCCACTATCTGGCCCTCCCGGGGCCACACCTAGACCCCTCGGGACACATGGAGAATGAATCCCAGTTCCGGAGCAAAGCCATTCCACTAGAAAGAGAGCAAAGGTAGTTTAATCTGCACTACTCAAAAGACAGGGTTAACGGGAGCCCAGGACTGTTAAAATGCTTTGAGACCCGTCACAGCAGGTGCCTCTCTTTCCCATGCTCTACAGACTGGAGAGAAGTCAAACAACACGTACACAGAGACCTGAAGAGAAGAAGAGTGAGGCACACTGACTCCAGGGCTCCAATCCAAGCGCTACATCCTTTTGACTATGAGACTTTGGGTTGCTGTAGCCCTCCGGGCTCAGTTTCCTAATCTGGAAAATGGGGGGCAAGGACCCTAGTGCCCACCTCATGAATTATTGTGAAGCTCAAACAAAACAATGTGTGCAAAGTTCTTGACATGACGTCTCGCACGCAGGCACTGCTCAAAAAATATTCGAGAAAATGATTATTCTGGTTACCTGGACTGGGCTACACGCAGGGAGCTACGAGCGGGACCAGAAAGGATGAACACACGTCCTTCCCCTCTGGGAGGGTTGCAACCTGTCCTGTGCCTACTGAAATGTTAGAACTGAGCTTCCCAGGAGCTGCCGCAGGGCTGGCTCCTTTCCTCCAGCTCTGCGCCCCCGGAGTCCTGTCCTGCCCGTTCCTCTGGACCCCACCTGAGGCCCTGAAGGCTGCGGGAGCCTAACTGCCCACCACATGCTCCCCCAGCACTCGGTGTTCTCGGGCTCCACGCAGGCTGGCCTGCAAGGCTTTAGCCAAACCCTTGGCTTTGGGAGGGGCTGGTGCCCAGCCAATCCTTCCTGTCAGGTACACTGGGAGCCTGGAGCCCACGAAATGAAACTGGGGTGGGGACGGGGTGGTTCCTGTTATGGCAGGACCAGTGGGTCTCCAAGTGAACCCCAGGTTTCTTGGTCAGGGGTCACCCCACAAGGGCTAGGTGGGACACTGCACCCCTTCAGGAAGATGCCTGGTAGCCAAGCGGAACAGCTCCTGCTTATAGCATTGGGGCCTAAAAATGCTACCCCATTTAAACGGTGACCCCAAAACCCAAGGTTAGAGGTCCTTAATTGCCTTTGTCTTAAATCAAGAATCCAGACATGTAGTCTGCCTGATAAAGCCTCACTGAAGTGTTTCCTTCTATTTCCCCATTCCTACAATAAACCACTTTCCCTAGCTAGGTCCCAAGTTTTAAAGGAACGGCAAAGTCAAGTCAGGTTTGGCCTACAGGAAGAGGGAGACACTGGGTGCTGGGCCCTGCACTCAGTGACCCTGGAGTTGGGGTCCATAATTCAGTCCCCAAGATCCACGGCCCTCTCTGGGACTCAGAGACCAGCCCAGTCCTAGGCTGTCCCCGAGGGACTCCCAGTCTGGTGGGGAAGCAGCCCAGTCCACAGACAAATATAAAGGGGCAGGGCACAGGCAATGACCAGGGGAACCCCAGACTCTGCGTGCTCTGCTTGAGGAGGGCTAATCATGCTGGGCACAGGGAGACAGCATCCCAGGGACACATCAGAGGTGGAAGCAGAAACTAAAGCGAAGGGAACAGAATTGTCCAGCCATAGGGACCATCTCAGAATCAAGCAGCAGCACTCTGCTGAGGACCCCGTGGGCCGGATGACCCTCCAGGCCCGGTTTCGGCTTTGTCCCCTCATCCTCTGTATGAGGACTGCTGTGGGAAGGAAGAGAGGGGCAGTGGGAGCCCAGAAGGGGCAGGAGGGGGACCAGGGAGGGCCTCCCTGAGGAAGGGACACAGCAAAGTGAGCCAGGGACAAAGGACAGAGGTGAGGAGAGAATGCGGCCAGCACAAGACCCCGAAGCCGAAGGACGAATTAAAAGCAACACCATCTTGTTGCAACAGGCACAGGTCTGTTTGGAGCAAAGGATTCTCTGGGCCTCTGGCCAGGGCTCTGGGCTGGCAGGAGGAGGCAGGAGCTGAGTGTACCTCCCTTTGGAAAACCTCCCGAGGACATGTTCCCAGCACAACTTCTGCCCAGCCGCACTCCCCAGAGTCTTTCTTCCCAAGCGACAGGAACCCGCACTTTCTGAAGTTTAAATTTAGTCCTGATAGAAGGAAAAACCTGAGCATATAGCTTAAAATACACAATCAGAACCTTGCCTTTGTTACCCTCATGTTTAGAGCCTAAAGAAAAAACTGACTTCCATAAATCAAAATTAGAAACCTTACAATTTCTTTTTTAACTGAATCTCGGCTTTGTTTTTCCAGTGTCCAGAATTTTTCTTTATTCCTTACTCATTCAGGAAAACCAAAAGCTACCTCAAAGGCCATCTGTTAGCTGAAAACATTTTTAGAGACATAGGAAATACAAGTATCTAAGTTAATTTTTTCTAAATATAAAGGTCCAGGTTATTCCTGAAACCGAAGAGATCTGATCCACCACCTTTGGTTACTGGCATCAGGAAAGCAGCAGCAGAAGCGGAGTGCTCCGACCACAAAGAAGAAACTGGGGGTGCTGGAGAGACGGGAAAGAGCTGGCCTGAAGCGGTCGGTTAGATTTTATGCTTTACTCTTCTGCCCTTCCGATTATTCAGCACGGCCTCCCTTCAAAATGACCACTTGACCTTTCCCACAAGAGCCATTAACCTTCCATAGTCTGTCGCGTAAACAGCTTAATTTTCTGACGGCAGCATGACAGAAGAAATTACAAAGGCAATTCCCACTCCCGGTCCAAACAGATGCCAAATGTAAATCACTCCATTTCCAGGAGGAGGACATTCTGCCCCAGTGCCCCTGCCATCCTGCCTCCTCCGGGGGCCCCGCGTGGCCCTGCGCCGGCAGAGGACGGCCCCTCGCCATCCACGACCCCCACTCGGACAGGACAGCAGCTCTTCATAGGTCCTTGGGCTGTCCCAAGAAGCTGCTGACCTGGGCCCCAAAGCTCTCAGTTCCTGTCCCTTGCTTCTGAGCGCCCAACCCACAGCCCAGGTCAGGAGCCCGATAAGTCAGAGGCACCCCCGATTGCGTATTTGTAAAACCAACCCTTGCCTACTCTTGAATTTACTACAAAATGAGGAAGCTAAAAAGCAAATGATTCCTTTTCTTTTTTCTTTTTCAACAACATATCTACTTTGACTACTCCCCAGTAGTAATAACGTTTAACAATTAGGGAAAATTTTAAAGAAAAAGTTTTAACGTAAATGAATCATGACAGATCTTCATTATGCTGTTCTCTAGTGAGGGGCTGGTGATCTCAGGGATGACTGAAGGATCAAGCCAGGAGCGTGAGGGAGTTGAGCAGGCCAAGTTCCATGGCTTGTAGCACTCTAATCTGCAGATGCTTGTGAGGTCGGAAAGGGACTAGAATGCTAAACTTATGTGTCAGCCTGACTGGGCCAAGGGGCCAGATATTTGGTCAAACATTATTCTGGATGTTTCTGTGAAGGTCTTCCTTGGGTGAGATTAACATTGAAATCAGTGGTCTCTGAGTAAATAGACTGCCCTCCATTCTGTGTTGGGCCTCATCCAATCAGGGGAAGGCAGGAACAGAACAGTATTATCTCCCTGAGCAAGAAGGAATTTGCCGGCAGACAGCCTTTGGACCCGGACACAGCTCTTTATGGGCACCTGGCCCCTCTTGGTTCTGCTTCTGTGACAAATCCTGACTACTACAGGACATATTTTATTTGCATGATAAACACATTAAATATTTTAAGTTCCTAAAAGAAATATATACTCTCAGGGCACCTGGGTGGCTCAGTGGGTTAAGCCTCTGCCTTCGGCTCAGGTCATGATCTCAGGGTCCTGGGATCGAGCCCACATCGGGCTCTCTGCTCAGCAGGGAGCCTGCTTCCCTCCCTCTCTCTGCCTGTCTCTCTGCCTATTTGTGACCTCTGTCAAATAAAGAAATTAAAAAAAAAAAATAGGAAATATATTCTCTCTTTCCTGAAATCTCTTTTGTTTGCCTATTTTGACAGAGACAAAGCCATTAAGAAATACCATGAGAAAAACAACCAAAATAGTGCACTTAAGTGGCAGCGGACTCTGAGCTTGGTGAAAGGGATGGCGAGAGTGGCGAGGCCTACGGTCAGCTGGAATCAGTGGAGGCGGTGGCCTCCGCTAAGCTTCTGCGTGTGGTGGAATGTGGGGCCCTGAATTATCAGATCTTCTGATTTTTTAAGTATCCAGAAATCTGGGAAGTTTATATAAAATCTCCCAATTCTTTTTTTAAAGATTTTATTTATTTATATGACAAGTAGGCAGAGAGGCAGGCAGAGGGGGAGGGGGAAGCAGGCTCCCTGCTGAGCAGAGAGCCCAATTTGGGGCTCAATCCCAGGACCCTGAGACCATGACCTGAACCAAAGGCGGAGGCTTAACCCACTGAACTACCCAGGCACCCACCCCAAAATCTCCCAATTTTTAAACACGCTGCCCCCAAATTTAGGGTCTTGTGAGGGCCAAACATCTGCTCTTGAAGTAGCCCCAGGGGAAAGGATTTATGGGCCGGGGACCCCAGCTTACTTCAACTCCTTAGGCCTCCATAAGCCCACTTCCAAAACGGCACTGCTGCTGCCTACAGCTCACAGGATTGTGGTGGGAATGAAACAAAATGGAATACATAATGGTGCGTGGCCAAACCAAAGGTCCCCCCCTTGACTCCTCCGATAGCCGGCCCCATTTGGTAGGCGCAGGGCAGGAGTTCCCGACCAGCAGAAGCACCCAAGCTGGAAAAGCCTTCCGCAGGGACGGCCCCCAAATCCCCGCCAGGCACGAAAAGCTGGGGCAGGGCTCCAGAGGGTCCCTGCAAATGTAAGAGCCCATGACTTGAAAGCCTAGTACTGCCTTGTGCTGACAGATTAAGTCTGCACAGCTTTCTGGAAAGCAGCCCGGCGATGTGCGCGGAGAGCCTCGGATCCGCCTATGACTGCTTTACTTTCGTAGAAAATCAGAAACAACCTAACATCCATCATTGGGCATCGGTTTAAGAAAACTACAGGATAGGGGATGCCTGGGGGATTCAGTCAGAGAAGCATGTGCCTTTGGCTCGGGTCATGATCTCAGGGTCCTGCGATTGAGCCCCACATCAGGCTCCCTGCTCAGCTGGGAGCCTGCTTCTCCCTCTGCCTGCAGCTCCCCCTGCTTATGCTCTCTGTCAAGTAAATAAATAAAATCTTTTTTAAAAATTAAAAAATAAAAAAATAAATTTAAATAAACTACAGGATATCCTGTAAAAAAGATTACAGGAAAACTGTGCTACACAGACATTTCTTTATCGAGTGGATAGCTGTTCACAAAGTACTGTCTGGTGAACAACAAAAACCCAGGTCAGGTTTGATACTGATGCTCCAAGGACATCCCTTCGTAATGATTTCTTTGCTCCAAGAACCACATGGAAGGAAACACACCGACGTGTTGACAGCTGTTTTCTTGTGCAGTGGAATGGAAATCTGTTTTCTTCTTTTTGCTCAACTGTACTAATTTTCCTCCAATGAACATGCACTGTCTTGGTGCTAAAAGATGTTGAGAAAAGTAACCAGCATGGTTGGTTTGGTTTTTTTTTAAAGGAAGAGACAATGAGGACTGTGCTAAAGGCTCAGACAAAAATGCCAGTGACAAAATCAGAACTTTACAGAGACTGCTCTGTGGCCAGAGATACAGAGCCCGGCCCAGAGCTTTCCTCCAGGCCCCCGAGCCTTCCCTTTACTACTCAGGTGCCCCCTAGAGACAATCCTTCAGTGCCTGGTGCTGTACCCTGTGCAAACACCCCTAACCTTGGGACAGTGAGCACCTGTGCTCTGAGGCCTCAACAGGGCTTCCATCCGCAGCAGCCCTCCCTGGCCCCAGCCTCTTCCAGCCCAGGGCCCACTCAGAAGCCTGACCAGCCAGCTCCCCCAAAGCCAGAGAGTTCTCATTTCCTCACAAATTATTAAAAGAAAGGAAGCATGAAGGGAAAAAAGCAGAGAAGGAGAAGGAAGGCAGCCTATGCCCGCCCCACACCCACTTTTCTGCACCGCGTGCTGATTCTGCAAGGCCAGAGACCCACAGAGTGTCGTCCAAAGCAGCCGGAAACCCTCTTCCTGAAGCTGACTTACCCTTTTCCCAGAGAGATGAGCACAGGACTTTCCAGCTCCATGAGCACCCGGAAAGCCTTATTCATGTTTTGGTAAGAAAAGCTTTCTCCAGCATCTGCAATGACCACGCAGTTGGGGTTGGAGGTGTCAATCGGATCAAATTCTGAGCGGACTCCTGGAAAGAGAAAGAGGGATAAAGCCCTACGGAGACATGGCTCACGTCTCACCTCCTACCAGGGACACCTTCCGTCTGCCACGTGGGTCTGGACCCTCTCTCAGACGCACTTCCGATCCTCCCAGCTGTACGGGAGGCGGACTTGGAAGGGGTCTGACTCCCACTTTACAGATGAAGGAATTCCACTCCCCACAGTTGGGGTTTGTCAGGAGAAAGATGGACCCAGCCCGGGGAGCCCCGGCCCAACCCCGCCATTACCCCAGGGGTTCCTGTCCAATCCCACAGCAGGGAACCCATAGTTCTGCAAGTGAGAAGCGACATTTGCCAGGAAGACACAGATTCCTGAATGCAGGGTGAAATGAGGCTGCTGGAAACCTTTGTAGGGTCTGCACTGCTGGACCCACACTGTAAGCATTCCAGCCCAACCCCATGGAAGACAGGAGAGCCTCAAGTTACACGTGCTGGAAGGAGTAGCCGCTGACCTCCACTGCCCCTCCGCTCACCGAGCCCCTTAAGCAAAGCCTCTTCCTCCTTTCCTTCTCTGCCCTCCCCTATTTTATCTTTTTTTTTTTTTTAAGATTTTATTTATTTATTTGTCAGAGAGAGAGAACAAGCAGGGGGAAATGGCAGAGAGAGAGGAACAAACAGACTCCCTACGGAACAAGGAGCCCGATACGGGACTTGATCCCAAGACCCTGGGATCATGATCTGAGCCAGAGGAAGACTTTTTTTTTTTTTTTAAGATTTTATTTATTTATTTGACAGAGAGATAGACAGCACAGGCAGGCAGAGGGAGAGGGAGAAGTAGGCTCCCCACTGAGCAGGGAGCCTGAGGCAGGACTCAATCCCAGGACCCTGGGATCATAACCTGAACCAGGGGCAGAAGTTTAATCAACTGAGCCACCCAGGCATCCCCCAAAGGCAGACATTTAACTGACTGAGCCACCCAGGAACCCCTGTCCTCTCCAATTTTATTTTTTTTTATTTTTTAAAAGATTTTATTTATTTATTTGACAGACAGAGATCACAAGTAATAGGCAGAGAGGCAGACAGAGAGAGGAGGAAGCAGGCTCCCTGTGGAACAGAGAGCCCAATGTGGGGCTTGATCCCAGGACCCTGGGATCATGACCTGAGCCAAAGGCAGAGGCTTAACCCACCGAGTCACCCAGGCACCCCTCTCCCCAATTTTAAATTAAAATCCGAGAACATTGCAAGGATAAACTAAGTTGTCAGCCTTATGCCCTCCATTGCTTAGGAAGAACCGCATTCTCACCTATCTTGGTCTTAGATGTTGACCTTGCTAATTAAAAAATGGAAGTAACTGCATGATACCACTTCCTATTTGGCAGAACAGCAAGAATTAAAAAGACAGGCATCGCCCGGCACTGATGGGGAAGCAGAGCAGCTGTAAGAGCCGGCTGGTCAGCACGTGAAATGATACAGCCCTCTGTATCATCTGGGGAGAGGCTAGCGGTTTCCGATAAAACTCAACAGCCACCTACCCTGTGACCCAGCAATTCAGTCCTAGGTATTTATCCAAAAGAACTCCACAGAAACATTCATAGCAGATCGCCTCCCTAATGGCCTAAAGTTGTTAACAGCCAGCTGTCGGTCAACAGGGGACTGGACAAAGCCTGGTATGTTCACTTAATGGAACAGCACTCCACAACAGAGAAGAAAAAACCTACTGATAACCCACAACCGTACAGATAATTCCCAACAACAGTATGTTGAGGCTGCTTGGACCCGGCAAATTCCAAAGAAAGGCGGTCCTCAGGGCACCTTGGTGGCCCAGGCGGCTAAGCATCTGCATTTGGCTCAGATCATGATCTCAGGGTCCTGGGATGGAGCCCCAGGCTGGGCTCTGCACTCAGTGCAGAGTCTGATTCTCCCTCTCCCTCTGCCCCTCCTCATGCACCCTCTCTCTCTCTCAAATACAATCTTAAAAAAGAGAGAGAGAGAGAGTTTTTGTATGCCTGAGGCCCTGGGAGGTCAGAGACTGAGTAGCCAAGGTTGGTCCACGGGCGCTGCGTGCCTCTCCGACCAACTCCTACTCAAAACCCTAGACACCAGGCTCCAGTGGGCTCCCCTGGGTAATGACACATTGCATGTACGGTCACACACCTCGGCTGGGGGAATTAAGTCATCTCAGGGAGTCTTCCCAGTTGAGGACCACTGAAAGGTCATGCCCCATTCTCCTAGAGTTCACCCCCGCCTCTCCTCCCTTTGCTGAGTTCAATCTGTGTTCCTTCACCGCAGTAAACCCTAACTGAGTCCAGCAGCTCTTCTGGGCCCTGCAGATCCTTCCAGCAAATTGTCAAGCCTGAAGGTGGTCCACAGGGCCCCGGCACAACTAGAAGCAGCAGGATTCTATTTATACAAAAATCTAAATGAGGCAAACTTCTCATGATGAAAGAAATGAAAATGCCTCCGAGGGGGTTGGGGATGGGGACTGACGTGCCAGTAAAGCTCTGTATTGGGATCACGACAGGGCTAGGGACACACAGATGGATGCATCTGACAGAACTCAGCAAAAGCACACCTGAGATTCCTGCATTTCATTGTACATAAATTTTGTATCAAAAGAAAAAATTATAAACAGACATTGAACTCCAGTTAAGTGCTAAAGTGTTCTGGGGACATGTACCAGTGTCTGCTATTTACCTTGAAATGCATCAAAAAGATAAGAAAAGCGGGAGCCTGGGTGGCGTAGTTGGTTAAGTATCCAACTCTTGGTCTCAGGGTCCTGGGATCGAGCCCCGCATCAAGCTCCACACTCAGTGCAGCATCTGCTTAGGGTCCCTCTCCCTCTCCCCACTCCTCCCCCCACCAGCACGCAAGCACTCTCTCTCTCCCTCGAATAAATAAATCTTAAGAATAAATAAATCTTAAGAATAAATCTTAAAAAAAGTAAGATGAAAAGATGGACAGAGCAATAGGTAGACATAATAAGGAAGAAACAAAACATCACTAGTAAAGCCAAGGAGACCACATACAAAATTATTCTGAGCACAATTCCTTCAGCTTGGCTGTATGTTTGAAAATGTCATAATAAAATGTTGGGGGTGGAATTCATCAACAGTAAAACTTGGAAAAAGATTCCAAGTCTGGAGACAGGCATATTAATGGAAGAGAGATGCAGGGGTCCGGCTGAGGAGGGCACCCGGCTTCCCCTCCGGCCCGTAGCGATCAAGGCCCCTCCGGGCAAACACTGAATCTCCTTCCCCTTCCCAGCGCACTTCACCCCCATTCCTCCCTCTGCCCCGGGGGTGGGGATTTTCTTTCTTAAGTTCTTCTCCTTCCTTGAGGACCTGTTCTGAAGACACGGGCAGAGATCCTAGATCACAGAGGAAGGGTTTTGAGAAAGAGGCTTTCTAAAGGCTGGGCGTATTGCCCTCAACCGGCACCAGAGCTCTGGATTGGACACTCGAGCCTTTCAGGGCGCACTCTCAAGCTCGGCGGGGGGGGGGGGGGGGGGGCTCCCTCTCCTGCTGGGAGGCAGAAGAATATGCTTGCTTCTGCCATGGTTTGTAAATAAAAATACCCAGCGCAGGGGAAGAAGGAGGGCTCAGCGCAATGACAGGGAAGTGTCCTGAACTCCGAAGCTCTGCTTATGTGTCTTCTTTTTAAATATTCAGAAGGCACCCAATAATACCGCTCCTTCCACTTCCCAGAAAAACTCCCCAAGGAGGGTCAAAATGTCTCTTTCGTTGCATTCAGACGAAGATCAGGATATAAACCTTGTGCCGTTTGCCAGAAAGTAGGGCTGGTTTTCACAAATAGAGATCAAGTTCAGGGTTGGGGGAGGGTGGCGGGGGAGGTGGGGGGAGTGGGGGATGGGGTGTGGCAGACAGAAACCTACAGACTTCAGTGGAGCCCCTCAGCCTCCTTCCCTGTCCATCTCCTGCCCCACAAGCCCTAGAAGCTAGATTTTTGCCGCTGTGGCGATTCCCTGCCCCTCTGGTCCATTCTAGATCAAAGAAATCAGGCTCAGAGGTTTCCTCCTTGGAAACTGTTCCATCTGGAACCCGCCTCTAAAGACCCTCCAGTACTCAGCGAGGGGTGGAAGGGAACTGGTCCCCAGCAGGGAGCCCACGAGGTTTCTACCCCACAGGCCCATGAGCACCAGCGGCAGGAGCCAAGCGTTCGTGTCCTCCCCGGTGGTCTGCCCAGGTCAGAAGGACGCCCTCCCTCGGCCCCCACCTAGAAAGGAGGCACCGTCACCCCGACCAAGCCCAGGGCCGGGCAAGCCTACCGTCCTGGACAAGCAGGTGTGGCCGCAGGCCTCGCTCCTTCAGGATCAGAGAGGCGGCTGGGGCGGGGGCAGTCACCTCGCTCTCGGAGATGTCGAAGCCATGGCGCCGAAGCAGCTCCACCAGGTCTCCCCGGGACTTCTGCGATTCGTTGGTGCAGAACCTCACCTTCAGCTGTGACTGCTTCAGTCTGGAAGTGGGAACATGACAGGCAGAGGGTGCCATCAGCACGTGGAGCACTGGGCCTCCGGGGAGGAAGCTGGAAAGTCACTTCCCAAGGGCAATCAGGACCGCCAACGTGGGCCAGACCACGGTGGCTCCCTGAAGCCAGATTCGGCTGACCCCGGGGTCTGGACAGGAGCTGCTGAGCTGGAGCTGACCCTTTCCAGGGAACCCCGACCCTGCCCACAACGCTCCTTTCCATCTGCACTGAGCCTGTTGCTGGGGACACGTCCCCACTCCCTCGGCCTGGGACACCCCACCTCGGACATATCTCTGTCCCCACTCCCTCGGCCTGAGACACCCCCCACCTCTTCATCTGACACACAACTCCAGCCTTCTCCTGGGACACATCTCCACTCCTGCCTGGGACATGGCACCTCTCTACATGTGCCGATTCTCCCACCTCCCAAGACGCACCGGACATCTCCCCTCCATCACGCCATCCCACTCGGCCTGGCGAGAGATCGCCCATGCATGTCCGTGGCAGTTTCTCCGGACCGCTCCACCGTGATCAGCACTTCCACTGTGCACATGGGCTACGTGTGCCTAATTACCTCCGCATCCATATTTCCCCTAAAGAACAAAGGCTGAGACACCAAGTTTGCGTGTGTCTTCTCATTGCTGTCGCCGAAGAAAAGTTTGCCAGACGGTCATCAGGTACATGAACGATCCCGGGATGGATAGATAGGACCCAGGGAGCCCCTGCAAGCCCAGGATTAACCTAACAGGACCCTGAGACCCAGCTGCACCCACATTTCTTCTCTCCTGAGCTCCCAGGACCCCGGCTGCAGCCTGGCTGCACTTGGCCAGGTTCTCGGAATGCAAACCCACAAGCAGATGCCGAAAGAGGTCCCAAATGCTGTAATATCCAACCCTCCCGCAACACTTACCGAGCATCTACTAAGTGCCTGGCTGGGGGCCAGCGCACAGAATTGTAACCTTGACCACAGGCAGGCTCCAGCTGGAGCCACAGGGAGGTGCTTTGAAGGACTGGAACAGGATAAAGAGACAGATGGGGGCCAGGAGGCAAAGAAACAGCCTCCAACAGAGGGAAGAGTGGACTCAGTCTGCGCAGGAAAAGGGGCTGGCACAGCTGAGCCCATGAGCCAGGGACCCATTCTGATGGCAGATGTCCCCATGGGCCCACAACACACAGCCCTCCCTAGACAAGCCAGAGCAAGACGGCAGTTCTACTTGGGGCGCCTGGGTGGCTCAGTGGGTTAGAGCCTCTAACTTCAGCTCGGGTCGTGATCCCAGGGTTCTGGGATCGAGCCCCGCATCGGGCTCTCCACTCAGCGGGGAGTCTGCTTCCTCCTCTCTCACTCTCTGCCAGCCTCTCTGCCTACTTGTGATCTCGCTCTCTATCAGATAAATAAATAAATAAAATCTTAAAAAAAAAAGACGGCAGTCCTACTCAACATCTGCACAGAGTCGCAGCGTGGCGTCACGGAACAGAAGCCAGGCTACAAGTCAGGAGGTCTGGGAGACGTTAGGAAAACTAACCTGAGGGCACTAACTGCCACCTCGCACTGTTTGCAAACAGGTCTCTGACACAGCCATGCCAGCGGTCTCCAAACGTGCAGAAGACACCTTTACTTTTCAGCCATCCTTTCAACTTTTACATTTTTATAATATAAATAATATATCTGATCCAGTGTTAAGTGCATAATTTATCATTTAGTATTTATCAATAAATACCCTGTATAACAGATATGTGTTCCAATTTTGTGCTCTTGTGCAGAGGCAACACACAGAGTAGACCCAGTTACTCAAAACTATGGACTTGAAATCAACCTCTGCTTGGCCAAATAAGGGAGACCCCCGGTAAAAATGCAACTCTGTCTCAACCCTGGCGGTGACACGCTTTCTATCCTGCTTTATGAGTGAGGACACTGAGTCTCGGAAGGTCAGGAACTTTCTATTCCTCTTCCTGGATCTGAGACACTAGGGACATGGGCTAAGTTCTACTTGACCCCAACACGGATCCTGGAACCGATATGGAGTCAGAAACAAGAAGCACACACGGTAGCTACCCTACGAAGCCAAAGGTGGGAAAGGTCTCCTCCAAGGATGGGGTCTCAGAAAAGGCTTCTCAGAAGAGCCAGATCCAACTCAAAACTGATTAGGTGGCCAGGGTGGGGGGGGGCAGGGCAGAGGGAGAAACAGGTGCAGTGTAGGCCCTGGTCGGGTTCAGAATCTTTGAGCAGCCTTGGGTAAATGGAAGCTGGGCCAGAAAATGAGGCTGAAGAGGAGGGTCACTGAGCGGGTAGGGGTGCCTCAGGCAATCTGCTCCATCCCGGGGTGGAGGGAGCTCCAAATTCAATGCTCCTTAGTGATAACAGAACTGGGAAAAGGTGGCAGGTCTGTCCAGTGTCCCCCTCTCCACCCTGTGTCACACTGTCCTTATCCTAGCTCTGGCTGTATTTCTCTTTTTTTGTAACGTTAGCCAATATCTCCAAGTGTCTGACTTATATCTTTGTTTATTGTTTCTCTCCCAGACCTATGTGCTCCATGAGGTCAGCAGTGACATCTGGTCCATTCTCCTCGGGATTCCTGCTTCACACTGGGCTGGTACACGGCAGGCTCCCATTTGCTGAATGACTGAGTGACAGAAAATCCAAATGACAACCAGTGAGAGGGACTCTTCCTTAGAACCACACCGACTACACCTACTGCCGCCCCCAAGGGTGCCCCTGCAGCCCCCTTCCAAGCCCCGTTGGACACAGGCAAGTGCTCCTTCGTTGTGACGACCCTCCAAGCCCTGGAGCTGACAAGTGCCACCTGAAAAGAAATCTGTAGACTGACCAACAACAGAGTGAACACACACCTTGAGGCTAACCATGTCTTAATCAACAGCCCAGGTGGTTCAGTCCTTTCTTAATATTTGTCTTTCCTAATCAGAGAGTTATGAATGATCAATTACGCTTAGTGGTTAATTGCCCTTCATAAAGACAGCTTTTGTATTTTTAAATTAGGCAGTTAATATATTGTAACTAATAGCATCACCTTGTGCATCACAGACAGATCTTCATTGATTGGCACCGGGAATGTGTGATTCGCACCCAAATTAATGGAGCAGTTGAGCGAAGAAGTGCAGGGGTGTCTGGGGACTAATTATTGCTAATGAATTATGATGTGACCTTCTCAGAACAGTGAACAATCGGTGTGACAGTGAGATGACAGTGCCTCACATCTGCTATTCAGAACACGACTTCAGATGCCGATGACAAATGTGTAAATAACACAACTCACTTCGGGACACTTCAGCCACGGGTCTCCTTTGAAATAACCACCTAAGTTCATAAGACATGTATTTAAAATCAAAGTACTCGTTTTAGGATCAAATCAGCCCTTGAAAAACATCTAGCGCAAAACGTGTGGGGAGTCCCCTCCCTGTGGCTCTGTTCATCCATGCCCCCCCCCACTGACGGCACCCCCTTTCTGACCATTTGGGACGAGTCCCAGGTCCCCTCTGTTTCTCGTAGTCACTGAAAATTATAAAAGCATGGTTTATTAGCGGAGTAAAGCGTGACTACAACATTACATTAAGTCCTGCCTCGGGACTCAGTGTCTGTGACTTGATTTGGTCCAGAACCACATGCTTTCTTCCCTACACATGTCCCCGGGCCGGTGCCCGGCGCACAGTCAGCACAGAGCACGAGCTGCCTGAGTACTGAGCCCAGAGACCAGCACCACTGTCCCCATTCTAGAGATGCCAAAACGGAGGCTCTGAGGGGCAGAGACCGATAAAGTCGCACAGCTGGTAAGCAGCAGAGCCCGCAGGCTGTAAACCGGCCTGGGGGGCGGGGGGGGGGGAGGGCAGCTACACACTGGTGTGTGCAGACCTGCATGTTTCCAGTAAAGGGAGTACTGTGCCCCCGGCAAGACCCAGGTCCAGGTGCGTGCGGGGCACACGTGAGTGTGTACGGGGGAGAGAGTGCGAGGTGAGTGGTCAGCACTGAAGGGAAGGCCCTGAACGGCCACTGCTGTGCACCGAGCTGCATTACACACACACACAACACACACACATACCTGCCTGGCAGATCCCTGTGTTAAAGCCCTGAGGAGGCAAGGAGCGCTAAGTGAGGTCGTCAGGGTGGGGGTGTGAGAGGACAGGGATTACTGTCCTTAGAAGACCACCAGCAGGGGCGCCGGGGTGGTTCAGCCAATTAAGCCTCTGCCTTTGGCTCAGATCACGATCTCAGGGTCCTAGGATCAAGCCCATCCGGCTCCCTGCTCAGCTGCTCCGCGGGAAGCCTGCTTCTCTCCTCTTCTCCCAAGAATGCCTGGCACACGGGTCCTCCCACAGGACCCTGACATCCCACGGTGGGGTGCAGGCCAGATCGTCCCTCTGAGACCCTGGCCACCATTTCAGCCCGCTGCCCCCTTCCCAGGAGTCCCACGAGAGTGGGGTTTGCCCCCACGTCCTGTAGCCGCGCCGGATCTTTGAACTGACCTTTACCTCAT
Organism: Mustela putorius furo; assembly: GCF_011764305.1. Lineage (NCBI taxonomy): Eukaryota > Metazoa > Chordata > Mammalia > Carnivora > Mustelidae > Mustela > Mustela putorius. Next base: position 7,351,239 of record NW_025422057.1, read on the forward strand.
CCCGGCAGGACAGGACAAACCCGCCTGGTGCAATTACTGTGCGTCACACGAACTGGTCCCCTGCAAATCACCTCGGACCTCACACAGCTGCTGGCTGTCGGCATCTGCCAGGGGCGCTCACCCGAAAATAATGGAAACCCTCTCATTATGGCTCCGTAGCAGGTAGAGCGCTAAGGCGATTACTGGACATCCTGACCGACCTTGGCACAGCTCCACAGCCTGCTGCCCTCTCCGGCTCGCCAGAGGGGCTGGGAGGGGAGGCCACCAGGGGGCAAGAAGGCTGCCCCAGACAAGGCCCTCCCAACTGGGCCCATCCTCCCTCCTCACTCCATTCCCCATCCCCCCACCCCCCCACCCCCCCACCAGCTCTTGGGAAGCTGTCACCTTCGCATGCCCTACGGAGGGCTCAAGTCACCCAGAGTCTGCTGACCCTCCTCTACAGCCCAATCTTTGTCATCTTTCAAGGACTGGTTCGTGTTTCCCCTCCTCCAGGAAGCCCCCCAGGGCCCCCATCCCCAGTCTGCTCAGGCAGAGCCCATCTTCAGCTCTGCTTTCACAGCCCTGGGAGGGTAGCAATGCTTTCCGATGGGAATTCCCTAACTAATCTGAATTCCAGATCTGATGGGCCCACGCATCATAAAGGAACAACATTGCCCTTGCATCCAGAGAACCTCAGGAATAAACCCCATGCTCCAAGCTAATCCTGCCCGTGGGCAGTATCGCCTCCCTACTGTGTCTAATTCTTCAGTGCAAGGTCTAGAGAATACCAGAGGAGAAAGAGTAAGGGAGCCAAATGCATCCGGACAGGTGAACCCGAGACTGAGCCTACGCATACGGTGCTGGAGTGAGTCACTCCTTCACACAGGCTATGGACCAGACGGAACAGCCATGCCCGGAGACGCTCTACTGCCAGGCTGCAGGCCAGGGGGCCCAGTGGGGAAAAGGAGGCACTTCGAAGTCTGATGACTATGGACTGTGGACGGAGGCACTTCGAAGTCTGATGACTGTGGATGACTGTGGCTCTGCCACCTAACAGCTGTGGGACCTTTAGCGAGCTCTCCCTTCTCTCTGTGCCTCAGTCTCCTCATCTGTAAAATGGGGACGACCACAGCCCCTGCCTGTCTCATACTGCGAGGCTTCAGCGAGACCCGCAATATGCCTGCATGGGCCTGGCACCCTGTGAGGGTTCACTCCATGCCAGCCGAGAACATCGACCAGGACACAGGAGAAACACAGCGGGAGGAGAGGGGAAGTGAGGGGTGAGGAGAGGGAGTCTCCCCATTCCTGTCTCAGCCTGCTCTGCCCCTGGTGCCACAACTCACGATGGTCCCCGGCGGAGCAGGGGTCCCTATGACTACTATAAGGGGAAAAGCAGCAGATCAATGAAAGGACATTCATGACACCTCAGGGGGCTGTCGTGAACCGGAACGCGGGCGGCAGTGCCTGGCCAAGGCCCTCAGCGAGATCAGTGACCCTCAGCCGGGGTATGGCTATCCCAGCCGCTGTCTCTCCTGGAAAGCCGCAGAGGTTGAAAACAACTCTGAGAGAGGACGTAGCAGATATTAAATTAATAAGAACAGATAATACACTTGATCTTAGCCAAAAGGCCAAGAATTAAGAAGTGAATCCTGCAAAGTACTTATTTGCTCTAAGAACCCCATTTAAAAAAAAAAAAATAAAGGGTCAAACAGGATCCCGCGAGCGGAGCAGGAACAGTCTGCAGTGAGTCCCGCGTTTCCTGCACCCTCCCTGGCGCATACCAACAGGCGCCCTGTTGACTCAGGGAGGGACCCAGCCCAGGTCCCCAAGGCCCGGTGACAGGCATCAGCTGGGGTCAGGGAGCCACCCTGTGGCTGGAGCAGCAGCAGAAGGGATTTTGCCCCCATGAGAACAGGGTCTGGCTCCCCAGCTGGGGTCCTGCACTTGCAACTTGCCAAGCATCTAAAGTCTAGATACAAGTCTAAAGGTCAGACTCCTGGGGTCCCGGAGTCCTGGCCATGATAAGGGGTAATCCCAGTGCCTGGTCTTCTGCTCTCTCCAGGACTGGGCATGCCATGAGCCGTCCCGCATGCTGGTGTCACCATCAGACCAGGAACTCCAAGGGGCACCAGTAACAGCTTCTGCCAGTAGGTCGAGCTGTGCCCGCCACACCTCCCCCCTCCCTCCAGATCCAGCAGGGCTTTCTGCTCGGCTGACAGCCAGCCGCTCCCCCACTCAGGGTCCCTCCCCATTCTCCATCTGACATTCTGTGGGCAGCAATGCACATCACTGTGTCATCAGAGCCCAGGCCAGAAACAGAGTCCAAAGTATGGACAGAAAGAAGAGAAGGAACAAGGGACAAGGTGACGCACATGGACGGGCCCTGGCTGGGCCTCTCAGTCGGGCCAGCTGGCCAGTGACCTCAGGGAATAGGGCCGAGGGCAGATAGACACTGGGCAGGCTCCAAAGCCAGGGCCCTTAAGAAACACGAGGCACCTCCTCCAGGTGCCTGTGACTGCCTCACCACCCAGCATGTTCTCTCTTACCTGCCTGAGTCTCAGAGCTCAGAGCAAAGGGGAATGCTGAGTCCACAGACATCAGTGTGCTATTTATTAATAAACACAACTTAAAATCAAGTGCAGGGAATCTAGAAACCAGAGGAGAGGTTCAACAGGATTCCACCAAGGGCTCACTTCACAGCGGGAGACTGGGGTGCAGAGGGATGCAAGGTACCCCAGGGCGTGTGTTGAGGCGCTGTGGGCTCTTCGGACCACTCTCCAACCCTGAAGAGCCAGTCACCAGCCATCACAGGCTGGTCTGGGCCAGGAGCAGCAGGGGACAGAGGCCAGGCACACCCAGAGCGAGGTGACAGGAGGGGGCAGCCTGACTCAGAAAGCGACGAGCCTACCGCACCTCCACCACCTCTGACTGTGTGGCTGAGGCTTCTGACCTGACTCTCCGATCTCAGTTTGCAAATCTGTAAAACGGGACACTAGCAGCAGGACAGTGTGATGTACAAATGTGATCCCCACAAACCGTATCAGAAGCACCTAGCATGCTGCAAAGACTCAGAAAATGCCAGTGCAGACTGACCAGTACCAACCACAAAATTTATGTGTCTGACAAGCCTGGGCTGGGGACATCTGGGCCTTGGAGGCAGGCAGTCTCACAGGAAGCCACATGCCCCAGGAACTGGGGCCAGGAGGTGGGGAGCCCAGATAGCACCACTAAGAAAAGAGGGCAACATTCAATCCAGCGAAGGGAGGCTGGGGCAAACATCCTGGGGCACCCGGGACAAAGGGAACCCCAACAACAGCCACAACAGTTCCCAGGGACTGGCTGCCAGGGCCTCCCCCAGCTGCCCAGGGCACCACCCACAGGCTCCCAGTGACTTCTCAAGACAATCTGGGAGACAGGTCTCTGTCCGCATTTATAGATGAGGATGTAGGCTTCAGAGGGGCTGCGTGCCTCACCCAGGACCAGAGCACAGAAGAGAACCCTCTATTACGAACCGGCCTCATGAAAACGTATAAAAATGTGAGAAATACAACCTGGGCACAGCTGAGTGATTTTGGGTGGAATCAGCACCAAGTTCAACAACAGAAGACTTTTTGTATTTGCAAAAGAACCACTCCTTCCCCATCATCTGACCGTTCAAGCCACAAAAGGCTCCTTTAGCTCCTAGGGGTAGCACAAGTAAAATGGTGGTTTCAGAGAAAATATCCTACTTCACTTACCCCCCGGTGATGCACACGGGAAACTGAGGCACAAAACGGCTATGAAACCTGCCCAAGATTCCATCACAATCACAGGACAGAATTGGGATTCAATACCCAGGCCCTCACCTACAAAAGCCGACACCGGCGTTCTTTTTTAGGTGACAGGTAGGAAGTGGCACCCACTCTCCCTCTCAGTGAGGCATCCTCAAGCCAGGCTCTCTGAGTCTCTGGTTCCTTCTCTACACATCCCGTCGGCCCCACGGTCACGGGAAATTGCCCTTCACACCTCTACAGGCAGGGCTGAGGCTGGGTTTGCCAATATGGCTTCTCTGTACATCCTTGGGGTGCTAGGGGCAACACGGGCAGGGGCGGCGGTGTTCACGACTCCTTTTGTAGGCCTCCTAAGTAACCCAAGCCACAAGGCCCTCCTAATCTGAGGGGCTTCCTACCAGAGGCAGCAATGTTGGGGTAAACCATGAACTCTCTTCCAGAACCACCAGCCCGGCTGCCCTTGATTTCCGTACGGTGACCCTGCCCACCTGTGCTGAGATGGGAACCCAAGAAACAGCCCTTGTCCCGTGCGGCCTCACGCCCCCATCCAGCATGTCTCAGTTTCCCTCCGTGTGGGTCAGGTGCAGGACTCTACTGCTCTCCCTCCGAACTGTGCGGATTGTCGGGCCTCCTTTATCTTTCTGGACAAAAATGCTATTTCCTACACATTATTCTAGAACATGTTTTACTGACCACCTACAACATTGATGTGACATAAATTGGGGCACCTGGGTGGCTCAGTGGGTTAAGCTGCTGCCTTTGGCTCGGGTCATGATCCCAGGGTCCTGGGATCGAGCCCCACATCGGGCTCTCTGCTCAGCAGGGAGCCTGCTTCCCTCTCTCTCTCTCTGCCTGCCTCTCTGCCTACTTGTGATCTCTCTCTATCAAATAAATAAATAAAATCTTTTAAAAAAACATTTATGTGACATAAACTAATGTCAACATCAAACAGCGGCAGAATCATGGTCTGGGTGAACCGCAATCTATTTCCTCCTCTTGTCCTGCTAGACGTGCCCCTTGTTTCCCAGCCACGCCCACAGAGGCATGAACAGAGGAACTGTGGTGCTGTCGGGGCGCCTGGCTGGCTCAGTGGGTTAAGTGTCTGACTTGGGCTCAGGTCACGGTCCCAGGGTCGTGGGTTCGAGCCCCACACCAGGTGTGCTGCTCAGTGGGGAACTTGCTTCTCCCTCTCCTCCCTCTGCTCCTCCCCCTGCTTGTCCTCTCTCTCACACATAAATAAATAAAATCTTTAAAAAATAAACTGGGGCCTCAGTCAATTAAGCCTTGGCCTTCCGCTCAGGTCAGATACCAGGGTTGTGGGATGGAGCCCTGCTCAGCAGGGAGCCTGCTTCCCTCCTCCCGGCCGCTCCCTTCCTTTGCTTGCTCTCGCTCTCCTGCTTGCCTTCTGTGTCAAATAAATAAATAAAATCTTTGAAATAAATAAATAAAATAAAATAAACTGTTGGGCTGTCCACTGGCCCTGACTTGAATATCGTTATTCATCAAAATACTTTGATCATTTTCCCTGACTGGCTTCATCATCAATTATAGATTTGAAGAGAGAAAACATACATTTGTCAAACACTGTTCTCTTATTTATTTATTTTTTTAATGGGGGGGGGGCAGTTCCTACCGCGGATTTCTTTGGGAAATAAATGCTCTGAGGCTACGGAAGATGGGGAAGTTCTCAGCCCCCAGTGACAGCCAGCACCAGGGCAGAGGAGGCAGGGGTGTGGGCCAGGGCACGAGGAGGATGCCATGTCAGGAAAAGGAGGCACCGGGCCTTCCAGTCCTCTGTGATTTGGGGGGAATGGAGAGGAAGGGGTGTGGTTGTTCCCACCCCCTGACCCGGTGGGGAATGCGTGGGTCAGGCCTGGTGACAGAAGGGTCTGGACTCTACTCCGCACCTTCATGCCCTAGTCAGGACTGTTTACAAGGAGATGCCCGCCCCCCCGCCCACCCGAAATGGCAGCAGGTACGCGGCAGGGTGATCTTGTCAAAACACACCTTGTCCCGGGTCGGGGCTGAGTGAGGCAAGCTCCTGCTGGCCTTGACAAGCTCAAACAAGCAGCCTCCTCCCTCCAATATCCCCAACGGGCCTCCTCTGGCAGGTGAGGGGACGAGGCCCCGAAGGTAAGGCCCCCAGTCCCTCGCAGCTCTTAGTATCGCCGCTCCTGGGCCCGGATGCTCAGCCCTGGCGGCCCAGCATCGAGGAGGGGAGGGACGGAGGGGTTGGTCCTGAGGTCTGCAGGCTGGCGACTTCGGACAAGGTGCCCCTGGCCCCATCCGTCGCCATCAAAACCTGCTGGGAGGGGCCTCGGAGTCAAGAGGGTCCCAGGGCTTCCGGGACACCCTGGGGCTTGAGAGGCCCCACCTGGAAGGATGGCTTGTGGGTCTGGCGGCCCTGGGTGGGAATTGCTTTATGAAGCGGCCCTGGGCTCAGGCCTGCTCCCTTCCGCCGGCCACAAAAGGGCTGGGCCGAGCAGCTGTGCTTTAGTGGCCGGAGACAGGATGCAGTAAATGCCCACCTGCCTTTCACATGCAGATGCCTCCGGGGCTCTCCTTTGTGCCGGCCAGCCCCCGGGCCGGCCCCCGCAGCCCCCGCTGGGCCCGGCCCTGCCTCTGAATGGCTCCCCCGGGAGAGCCCAAATGCCCAAGAATGGGCTCCAATAAAGGGCCCGTTGGGGGCACCCCGGGCTGGTTACAGATGTCCCATTACCACGCCCGCCCACAAATCCTAGTGCAGTAAGAGCGCCTGGCAGCACTGCCCCCAGCAGCTCCAGGAAGGAGCCGGCGTGGCCTCCGGGGACACTCCTGGCGCCGATGACATCTACAAACCCCAGCGCAACCGCAAGAGACCCGCGAGGCTACGCTTCCCCCACCCCAGCTCCCCAGCTGCCTGCCGGCTGGGTCTCCCCCCATCAGATATGGGTCTTCCCAAGGCCCTTTACACTGATTCTCCCAACTTTCCCTCTGCCTCCTTCCCAGCCGCGGATCCTGTCAGTTTAGAAATGCTCGGTAAACACTTGCCGGCTGGAAGTGAATGAAGGAGCAAACGCCTGTACCAAGAGGCAGCATGGTGCTGAGCGGGACAGGGAGGCCTTGGAGTCACAGGAACCCAGGGGTTAACCTGGCCCAGCCAGCTTTTCCACTTCGGCCAGTTGCTGAATCTCTGGGCCTCCGTCCCTTTGAAAAGGGGCCCGAAATCCCTACTTGGGGGTGGGCTGGGAAAGCAGCTATGTAGTCAAACACCCAGCTGGGACCCGACAGGCCCCCCTCAATCGCTGGTGACCACTATGACTGTGGTCCACATGGTTCTGGAAAGCAGGGCTTATCCTCTGCATTTGCTCCATGTCCCCAAAACAGTGGGAACCTCTTAGAAAACCTGGGGACAAACATGTCACTGCAAAAAGTCTAGGAAGAAGAGTAGTCAGTCGTCCCCCTTGGGTTCCTCAAATGATGGTGCTGCTGGGAGCCTGTGGTGCTGGGGGCCTGCTGGGGGCTGAGCGGTCCCCCAGAACCTCATATCCTCCCCATCATGCTTGGCCCTCTGCAGCTGCTCTCACCCCAGCGACTTCCATTGGGCTCCTCGGGACATCAAAGTGAGCCTCTCAAAGTGAGCCTTGCATATCAAGGAGGCCACCCAGTGCAGGTTGTAAAGAAACCCCTCTCCATGGCTACACGCACTATAGAAAGCAGCCAAACACACAGGGCACAGCATCCTTCACCTTGACAAGCAGGCCTGTTCCGTAAAAGGTTCCTCGGAGAGTCCACGCTTGGCTCAGGCGCTACAAAACAGGGTCATGCGGCATGTGTGAAACATTCCCATGGAAAACTCCAAAAGCAGGGGGAACCTTCCAGCACCATACTCACTACCACTGAGCGTCTGGACCCTGGGCTTTGTGCCTGCCCACGGCCACCCACAAGGGAGGCTTGGGTGTGATCAGTGGGCTCCTGGAGACCAAGCAGAAGAGCTCAAGAGGGGAGGATGTCCAGAGACCCAGAGCACACTGGGGTGTGCTCGGTGGGCACTTGGCCACAAAGAGGCTCGTGAGTGAAAACCCTACCCAGGAGTCTTTGCAACTGGCAGTAACGGGATTAGGTGGGAAGGCAGGGGACAAGGGGCCACCACGCTCACTTGAAAAGGCCCTAGCACACCAGGAGGAGGCATGGGGACTTGGTCTTGTGGCCTGGGAGCCCTTGAGGTTTCAGAGAGACGAGGCCATTAGCTCTCCAGGACCCTGGGCAGCACGATGATAAAATCTCCCAGGATAAGGAGCGCTATGTCCCCCCACCGAAAATAATCCCACATGCTCTGGAGAAGGCAATCCCCCTCTCAGTCACAAAACTGGTTCTGATGTATTTTAAGATTGACGTCACACAGCTGTTCGACTCCTAGGGTACAGCTGCTACCAGAGACAGCCCAGCTACTTAAATCAGCCTGAATTAAAGTAAATCAGAACAAAACCCTCCTGGGGATGGGTGGGAAGGTGTCAGTGCAGAACCCACGGAGGTCAACAGGCCGGGACCCCTCCTTACTGTCACGCCCTGCGATTGGCACACGCATTTGCTGGACACGGACAGGTCTGTGTCGGCGGGGGCTGCGTTACTCGGGACGGGCTGCCTTCTCAACACCCGTTGCTTCTCAACAAAGCAAAAAAAGGCACCTTGGCACAGTTTCGATTTGCACTTCTCTTATCTAAGTAAGGCCGAACATCTTTCCGATGCTTAGGGCTCATTTGCTTTTTCTTCCTTGTGAACTGTTTATATCTTTTGTGCATTTTTTATTAGGCTGTCGATTTTTTTTTTCTGTTGCTCCTCCCACAAAGGACTCCAAGTATGGCTGGGGCACAGCGGCTGGCAGTCAGGCAGACTTGGGTCCCCATGGTCCTTGGGCCATCCCAGCTGAGACCCTGGCAAGCCCCGAGCGGCAGTGGCTTCCCGTGGTAAAGGGGAGGCACAGCGCCCTCCACCCCAGACTGTCAGGGGGACCACACAAGACAGTGAGAAGCAAGCACGGATACCGAGCACAGAACAGGCAGCCGAGAGCAGCCTCACCTGCCCAGAAATACAGGGAATATCGTCAATAATGTTGTAACAGTGTTGTCTGGTGATGCTGGCGGCTCCATTCATACTGTGCTGAACACCGAGTAATGTACAGAACTGCGGAACCAACAGGCTGTTCCCCTGAAACTAATAGAAGATTGTATGTTAATTCTATCTCAATAAAAAATTCTACAACTTAAAGAAATAAATGTATGTATGTGTGCATATGGTGTGGTCACGGTCTACCCTGCACCCAGCACTGGGCCAAGACCTTGACATGCGCACGTCGTGAACTCTCAGAGCACCTGCCCTGCACCCCTCCTCACACTCTCCATCCTCCCAGGTGCTCTAGTCCGACCCTGGGAGCCATTCTTCCTCTTCTCCAGGCCCCCACAAGACTCCCTCATCCGCAGGCCCTCCCGGTCCTACTTCCAAAACATCTCTACTTCCAAAACTCCCTTCCCGCCACACCCCTGCTCCTTGCCCCGCCATCTCTTCCTGGACCATACAATGGTCTCCTAACTGCCTCCTCTGCTTTCTCTCCTGACGAGAGCATCTGGACATTCCCCACTTTGCAACTAGAACGATCTTAAAATACTTGTAAACTGGGGAGTGGGGGGGTGGAACCCTTTTTTCCGGCTTTACGGACATATAATTGACAGAGTACTTGCCATTCAAAATCTCAAATGGGAGATATATTCACACAGCTCAAAAAAACATTAAAGCAAAGTTAATACACAAAGCCGTACAGTGAAGAAGCAACCACCCAGCGTTCCCCAGCTGTCCGTCCCCAGCTCTCCCAACAGTGAACTCTTCCCCCAGCTGCCTTAAGCAAACACAGCAGCAGCAACACTGGCCTGCATTTCTGCCTTTTCCACCCAAAAGACAGCCACCACGCAGCCGGTTCTGTGCTTTGCTGTCTTCCCTGCCAATGCATCTATGTGACAGGCACACTTCGTGCTACACGGTACTCCCTTGCATAGATGGATGGACCATGATACTCCCCTATCAGTGGGTATGAGTTCTTTCCAGTGTTTTCCTATTTCAAAACTTATTTTCATGAATGACCTTGCACGAGGTCCTTTCTCATGCATGAGGCAAGGCAATTTCCAGAAGTGGAACTGGTGGGAGAGAAAGCCGAACGGATCTTCCACAAGCAATGCAGGACAAGGTCTGTTTCCACAAACACTCACCCAGAGAATGTATGCTCAAAGTTGTGCTTTTTTTTTTTTTAAGATTTTATTTATTTATTTGACAGACAGAGACACAGTGAGAGAGGGAACACGAGCAGGGGTAGTGGGAGAGAGAGACGCAGGCTTCCCGCTGACCAGGGAGCCTGATGCAGGACTTGACCCCAGGATCCTGGGATCATGATCTGAGCAGAAGGCAGATGCTTAATGACTGAGCCACCCAGGCACCCCTCAAAGTTGTGCATTTTTGCCAGTTTTCTCATATTGATGAAAAAAGGCTCCTTGCCCCAGTTTTAATTTGCATTTCTCTTATCTAAGGCTGAACATCTTTCCTATGCTTAGGGCTCATTTGCTTTTTCTTCCTTGTGAACTGTTTATAACTTTTGTGCATTTTTTATTAGGCTGTCGATTTTTTTTTTCTGTTGATTTCTAGATTTGGGGGCATAATTATAAAGGTCCTCTACTCCAAGATTTCAAAGGAAATCTCTGTCTTTGTTTGGTACTTATACAGCTTCACCTTTCACATTTCAAGTTCTTTAAAACATACATCAGATCACACGACACTCCTGCCTGGAATCTTCAGTGACTCCCCACTGCACTCAGAATAAAATCCAGGCACCTCTCCGCGGCAGGTTCCTGCTCTAGCCATGCTCCCTCTCTTTGGTTCCCTGAACATGAATGTGCCAAGCTCTCTTCTGCTGCTAGGCCTTTGCAGCTGCTGTTCCCTCTAGCCGGAATGCACTTCCTCCGTGCCTCGTCCAGACGGCCCTTCATACCCTCTGGTTGGGTCCAATGCCCTCTCTGTCCAACCTCCCCTCTGTCCCTTTTTCAGCCAATCTTACGTTTACTTGTCTGCATCCAAGTTTACTGTCCATTTCCCTCACAGACATGAGCCCCATGAAGACTTGTCTGCCTCATTCATGGCCCTGAAACTGTGGCCTCGTGCTTCCCCACACTAGGTACACATAATCCCAAAATACAGCCAATGCCCTCTGCTGCACTCACATAATGTTCTTGGCTTCATAAGATGCCAATGCATATATGTACTGATAGGATCTAATCCTAGTTGGCAATAAAAATGAATGAACTAACAACAAAAAAAAGATGCCAATGCACAATGTTCTTGCTTATGACAGAGTTCATCTGAAGCCTTAGGGTAAATAGGAACTAAGGCAAAGGGTAGAACTTAAACCTGGACTTCAGGAAATGAGGCTCGGGCGCCTGGGTGGCTCAGTGGGTTAAGGAAATGAGGCTCCCGGGGCCCTCAGGAGTCTCCTAGGACTGGGTGTCCTTCCCATGTTCTCCTTGCGGTTATGCCTCCCTTTTCTGAGTTCCTGGTCTCTCAAACACCTCCAACTTTGCTACACAGGACAGTTTGGCTCCTGTACAGACCAGTGGGGTGGGCTCCCTGAGAAGGACCAAGAGGCTCACTGAATTGCCAGCTACAGGTAGGTAAACTGAATCCTAGTGAGATCAGGCCACTAACCCGGGGTCCTCCCACCAGTGAGTCTAGGAAGCCAAGTCCGGAGCAATTAGCCCTTCCTGGCTGCCCACTGAAATCATGGCAGCACTGGCCTGGCCTGCCAATGGCAATTACAAAGCGGAGAGTCCAATGGTGCCAACCGTGGTCCTTGCGTGGTCTTCTGTGCACGAGATTTGGTGGGCAAGACGCCCTTCTCCTCCCCTCCCCCCCCCAACAAATGATGTCAGCACATCTTAAAGTTTTCTGGTAACTACATTAGCAAAAGTAAAAAACAGGTGGAATCTAATATATCTTATTTAACGAAATCAAATTATCATCACTTCAACATGTTATCCCTATAAAGCAAGGTCTTTCCGTATTTGTCACTAAGTCTTGGAAATCCGTGTGGACGGTGCCCTTACAGCGCATTGCAAGTCTGCCCAGCCCTATCCCAAGCGCTCAGCCGCCACAGGAAGTCAGGGGCTGCCGGGTCAGGCAGGGAAGTTGAGGGTCGGGGCGGCGGGGGTCCAGCCAGGATGGGGGGGGGTGGTCCCAGCGCGAGGGGCGGAGCCAGAGCTGCAGCCCTGCCCCCGGCAGCGGCCAGAAACCGCCGGTGGGACCCGGCTGAGCGCGGAGCCTCGCGCCCACCGCGGCCGGCGGGACGCACTCACCTCGCTACCGCCTCCACGGAGCCAGGGATCGGCATGCCGCCGTCCTCACTGCCATCGTACAGCACGCCCGAGATGTCGAGCAGCACCCCGCGCACGCCCGCCAGCCGCTCGCCCCACGAGGCCATCGCGCTCTGCCGGGCACCTCAGTCTCCGCGCGTCCCAGCCTCCGGCGGGGAACTGCGGCCGGGCTCGCCGCGCAGGGGCGCCTGGGAAGTGTAGTCCTGGGCTGTGCAGCCCGGAGGGGCGGGGCCAGTGGGGCGGGGCCAGTGGGGCGGGCCGGGTGCAAACCCGGCTCCTAGGGGCGCAAACCGGGATTCCCGGGTGCCGCCTCTCCGTTCCTGGGTCACACGCCCCCGAAATGGGAGCCATCTCCCCAGGAGAGCTCAGTGGACAAGAGGCAGGAAAAACAAAACATTAAGCCCCTGGGAAATAGTCTCCCTACAAACCAAAACAAGTCAAATCAAGATAAGGAGGCACCTGTAGAGGTAGCAAGCATTAAAGAGATCAGTACTTCTTGGGGCGCCTGGGTGGCTCAGTTGGTTAAGCAACTGCCTTCGGCTCAGGCCATGGTCGCAGAGTCCTGGGATCAAGTACCACATTGGGCTCCCAGCTCCATGGGGAGTCTGCTTCTCCCGCTGACCTCCCCTCTCATGCTCTCTCTCACTCTGTCTCTCTCTCTCTCTCAAAATAAATAAATAAAAATCTTAAAAAAAATAAAAAAGATATCAGTACTTCATTGGTGTCCTCATCTTTTTGCTGAGTGTGAACGGCCCTAAAAGCAATGGAGATAGTTGGACCAATTGGCCTGATAATCCCACGCCTGGGAAGTGATGCTAGGGAAGTGATTCTAAAGACGGTGAGGGCAGTGTAAGGTACCACGGCAGAACAAGCCGGAAGAAAAGTCACTGTACAAACAAGTGTAACATGGCTGCAGAAAGAAATATTATGCCACCAAAAATGAAAACTAGGTAACAACATGGAAACTGCTTGTGTTACAACATATGAGAAAGCAGACCACAAAACTAGTAAATTTTACATTACCAGGCAGTAATGTAGACTACAGCCCTGCAAAATTAAGGATGGTAGGAATAGGGGTGGGAAGCAAATGGAAACATTGCAGTGTGTTAGGCCAGTGACATTTTGGATGAATTGTTACAATCCATTTAATGTTACCTCATTTTTGCAATAAATAGAAGTTGATAGGAAAAGGGAAGTTTCCTTGACTGCCCCTCTGGCCTTTCCAAGTGTTGAAACTTGAGGGGTGCCTGGGTGGCTCAGTCGGTTAGGCGTCTGCATTTGACTCAGGTCATGGCCCTGGGGTTCTGGGATGGAGCCCCTCCTGAGGCTTCCTGCTCAGTGGGGGCCTGCTTGTGTCTCTCCCTCTGCCCCTCTCCACGCACACTTGTGCTCCTGCTCACTAGCTCTCTCTCTGAAATAATATATAAATAAGAATTTTTAAATTAAAAAAAGAAAGAAAGACATTTGAAAAAAACCAGATTCCTCCAGGCCTGACTTAGCTTGAAGGCATCAAAACAAGACCATTTTAGGGGCGCCTGGGTGGCTCAGTGTGTTAAAGCCTCTGCCTTCCGCTTGGGTTGTGATCCCAGGGTTCTGGGATCGAGCCCCACATCGGGCTCTCTGCTCAGCAGTGAGCCTGCTTCCTCTTCTCTCTATCTCTGCCTGACTCTCTGCCTACTTCTCTGTCAAATAAATAAATAAAATCTTAAAAAAAAAAAAAAAAAAGAATGGTCATTTCAGGGGTGCCTGAGTGCTTCAGCTGTTAAGCGTCTCCCTTCAGCTCAGGTCATGATCCCAGGGTTCTGGGATCAAGCCCCACATCAGGCTCTCTGCTTGGTGGGAATCCTGCTTCTCCCTCTCCCTCTCCCTCTCCCACTCCCCCTGCTTGTGTTCCCTCTCTCGCTGTATCTGTCAAATAAATAAAAAAAAAATTTTTAATGTTCATTTTAGGTTCTTCAGCCACAGACAGAATACAGAATTCGTCAGAATCTTAGAATTTTAACTCAGTTCAATAAATTATGCATACTGTGTTGCTAAGTTTACTGGGGAACTATGTACTCTTGATTTTATAGGAGGGATGTAAAATGTAGTTCCTGCCCTTTGGGAATTTACAATCTGACTGAGGGAGAAAAGAATATTAGACCTAAAAAAAAAATAGCCATGGGTCTTAGCTGCAAAAAACAGAAACCACACCAACTAAAGGGTTATGTTTACCCCAGGCAGTAAGAAGCTTACAGATGTCCAAGGGAACTGAAGAACCAAGCTCAAGTATCATGCAGCTCTGAGAAATGCCCAATAGCATTGTTTCACTGGGGTACTTGGCTCCCAAGTCACCAGGGACCTGACAGTACAGGCCCCCCAAAACCAAATCCACACACCACTGTGCTCCTGACGGATTCTCTCCACCTGTGGCTACCACTTACCTTGCTTTTCACCATGTCCAGCTTGGTGGAACCTAGTCCGACCTGCCAGGGACTCTGGGAAATGCAGTTTTTAGCCGTCCAGATTCTGTGGTACAGGAGCCAAGTGAGTCGATCTGGATAATCTGCCATGAACACTGTGCTCTGTACACACGTATTGAACTGTCCGCTCTGTGGGCTCAGGGGTCCAGGAATGCAAAAAGTCTAGGGTGTGATCTTTGCCTTTGAGTCAAGACTGCAGAAAACAAGGTATACACTTTGAAGATTGCTGACCGAATGTGTGCCAAGTGCCAATGAGTGACATAGACATAGCCAAGAGGATGGGCTCTGTTAACCACAGAGGGCAGCAATGGTTTCTGAGCTGAGGGACAGCCTGCTATGGACCTTGAAGAATGACTGGCCTGCAGCTTCCAGCCAGGGAGGAGAAGCAAGGGTATTTCTGTCAGTGGTGGGGAGCCTACCCATGGTTCTCCCTCTTCTATTGGCCAGGTATGACCTTGGGCAAATCATTTTCTATATCTAAGGTTATGGGAGACAAAACAATGCTCCTAGAAGGTGTCCACATCCTTCTCTCTGGTGCCCATGAATGTACTACCTTACCTGGTACAAGTGACTTTGCAAGTGGAATTAAGCTGAGGATCTTGACATGGGCAATTATCCTAGATGATCCAAATAGTCTCAGTGTGATCACGAGAGTCCTTAGAGGGAAAGAGGGAGACAGGAGAGTCAGGGTCAGAGAAGGGGACATGACAACAGAAGCGGAGCTGAGAGAGAAAGAGGGAGGGAGGAAGAGAAAGAGATTAAAAAATGCTGTACAGCTAGCCTTGAATTTGAAGGGGGCTGTGAGCCAAGAAATGCAGGCAGCCTTTAGAAGCTGGAAAAGGAAAAGAAATGGATTCTCCTCTGAAGCCTCCAGAAGGAATTCAGCCCCCGACCCCTTGATTTTAGGGTTTCTTGCCTCTAGAAGTTGTGTTTCTTGCCTCTAATGAAGTTGTGTTGCTTTAAACTACTACATTTGTGGCAGTTTGTTACAGTAGCAATAGGAAGTGAATCCAGGGACTCGGGTTCCTCATCTGAAGAATGACATTGGTCCAAGGTGAAATGTGGTATTGTGAGCCACTAATGGTCTTGGACTTAGCCCAAAAGTCTGTGACCTTTGCTTGGATATAACAGGTGAAAGACATTACATAAATTAGAGTTGCATTTGGCTGCATGAATCAGAAACGCAACTATAGTTGCTCAACAAAACTGAGATAATTTTCTCATGTATCAGGAGGTCAAGAGGTAGGCAGGCCTGGACAGGTACCATAGCTTCCGGAGATATCAGGAAATAAACTCCTTCCATCTCCAGCCCTTCCATCACTAACGTGAGGCTTTCACACTGATGAGCTCCAGGTGCCTTCTACATCCCTAAAACATTGTGTCTGCATCTCGAGCGAGAGGAAGGGGAAGGAAACGGACAAAGGACGTGTGGCAGCTGAGTCTTGCCCTTGCACCAGGAAAGCAGAAGCTTCCCCCAAATCTTGATCTGGATCCAATAGATTCTTGTTTATATCTTTTGGGCCAGAGCTAGTTCAGTTAACACTCTCGTGTGCAGAGCTTTGGGCCCATTATATTTACGATTATAAGTCTATAAATCATGTCTGAATTTCCACTCCAATGTGAATCCATTCAATCTTCTATTGGTATATAGACGTCGTATAATCCTTCTAGATTTGCTTGTATTAGCTAAGACTTTTTCATCACCGGTAACAGAAGCCCAATCTCACACGGCTTAACTTTCCAGGGAATGTTCTGGCTCCCGTAATAGATAGGCCAGCAATTGATGGCTTCAGGCATGACTGGTTCCAAGGCTTAAATGGTGGTGTTCTAGGCTCTCCGACTCTCCATTTCTTGGCTCTGCCCCATCTGTGGGTTGGCTTCCTTCTCTCTGTGTGTGGTTGGGCTTTCTCCAGGCAGCTGGGAGAGAGAGCTGTGTCAGGCCAACAGAGTCCCAGGTAAACCACATGGGGAGGAACCTATTCCTCAACTTGGTCTGACACTCCCAGAAAGAACTCTGGCCCTCTTGTATCAGAGCCCCCGAATTCCTCATGTCTGTGTTCAGAGGGAAAAGGTACTCTGATGATCCAGCCTGACCCAGGCGCCCTACCAGGGCTGGTGTTCACTCTCTTACCACACATGGAATTTGGGAGGGCCTCCCAGGAAAAAGTAGGGCACTATTACAAGAGCACTAAGGTCTAAAAGTTTGTGTCCTCAAAAATATTCATATGCTGAAAATGGGTAGCTCAGTTGGTTAAGCAACTGCCTTCAGCTCACGTCGTGATCCTGGAGTTGTGGGATTGAGTCCCGCATCAAACTCCCTGCTCAGTGGTGAGTCTGTTTCTCCCTCTGACCTCTCCCCTCTCATGCTCTCTCTCTCTCATTAAAAACAAAAACAAAACAACCCAGGCAGCTTGCTCATCCTTCACTCTGTGACAGCACTGCAAGAAATTGGGCAGTCTGCAACCTGGAAGA
Organism: Mustela putorius furo; assembly: GCF_011764305.1. NCBI lineage: Eukaryota > Metazoa > Chordata > Mammalia > Carnivora > Mustelidae > Mustela > Mustela putorius. Next base: position 7,368,309 of record NW_025422057.1, read on the forward strand.
AGTTGGGCCACACCCGACTGCCCGGGTCCCCTGATCTTGAACTCCCAGCCTCCAGAATTGGGAGCATTAGGTTTCTGTTGTGGAGAAGCCACCCAGTCTTCTACATTTTGTTTCCATAGTCCAGGTGGATAAGAAAAAGAAGGAAGAGACACTGTGTAGGCAAAATTATGGTCCCCCACGGGAGCGCTCTATTCGTATCAAAGTTTGTGTGCCCTGGAAAGTGAGACCAGACCAAGTGAGGTCTGGGTGGGCCAAGGGGTCTTCTGTGTGAGGTGGGCCATAATAGAAATGACAGTAAGGAGCCATCAGTCCAAAAGTGCTTCTCAAGCTTCCATGCGCATTAAAATCACCTGGAGGGCTTACTCAAACCAAGTTTTGGTTCAGGAGGTCTGGGATGGGCCTGAGAATCTGCATTTCTCACAGGATCCCAAGCAATGCTGCTGGTCTCCAGATCGAGATCACCGTTTCTCAAACTTTACGATACGTGTGAATTTCCCCGGGGGAACGTACTAAAATCTATATTCTGATTCAGGGGGTCGGGGGTGAAAAGAAATGCAGAGATTCTGCATTTCTTTTCCTTTTCCTTTTTTTCAAATTTTATTTTTAAGTAATCTCTACACCCAATGCGGGGCTCAAATTTACAACCCCAAGTTCAAGAGTTGTGTGGTCTTCCAACTGAGCCAGCTGGGTAGCCTGAGACTCTGCATTTCTTTTTCTTTTCTTTTTTTTTTTTTAAAGATTATCTATCTATTTATTTACTTATTTGACACAGAGAGAGACAGAGAGAGAGATGGAAAGCAGGCAGAGAGGCAGGCAGAGAATGGGGGGAAGCAGGCTCCCCGCTGAGCAGAGAGCCCGTTGCTGGGCTCTATCCCAGGACTCTGAAATCATGACCTGAGCAAGAGGCGGAGGCTTAACCCACCCAGGCACCCCAGGATTCTGCATTTCTAACAAGCCCTCAGGGAGGTGGCAATGGCTGCTGCTCCCAGACCACGCTTCAAGTAACAAGAGCCTAGATTCCTAGAATGACCTCGCATGCACAGGGAAGCTCTGGTATTCTGTGATCCTGTGTTTTTTTTTTTTTTTTTTTTTCCTAAAAAGAGATCACTTTGTAGAGGAACACGTTCCAGCTGCTGCGCCGCTGCGTGCATATGGTCGGTAGAGGGACTGACAGGCCAGGCGGCAATGATGCCCTTTGGCCAAGAAGCCGCCTGCTCTTTGGTTACACGAGTGGGGAGTTAGCAGTTTTACATAAGTATGCTGAATTATGAGGACTTGGCATCAGACCATGGGCGCACTCACACGAGGTCCTTCGTTGGAAGAGATTACAGCCAAAGGTGTGAGCAGGAGTAAGGGAAAGCAGCAAAGAACTTGTACTTATCAGTGGGAGCTTTACCCGCTCCCCCCACCCCGCCGACCTGCGGCCGGGGCACCCTATGGCCTCCGCTGGGGGAGGGCAGTCACTGCTCGCCCCAAGCTGGGTGAGAGAGACGAAGTAATCTCCTTCCTCCCCCATCCCTTCTACACGACTGTTTTCTTCTGTGAAAGGTGTGATTGTCCAGGGTACACGGCCTGCTTAAAAGCATCAAAGTCGTTCCACAAATGCATGGGATTTCCCCTAAGGAAGCAAGACCCATTATAAACCCATACGCCTATCTGAACACTTCTGAATCATATTGTTATTTTCAGCTGAGCCCATACCAGCTCTTACAGCATGGGGTTTCCAAACCCTCTTACTCAGGGTTTATGCTATTGGGCCATCATTTATTCCTTTGGAAACTTCAATTGGCCAATGCTAGGGTGTTAATGGGCACAGAGACAAATGCTACGTGGGCCCCCAATCTTTTTTTTTTTTTTTTAAGACTTATTTATTTATTTCAGAGAGTGAGAGTGGGGGCAGGGGCAGAGGGAGAGGGAGAATCTCAAGCAGACTCTCTGTTAAATGCAGGGCCGGACACAGGGCTCGACCCCATGACCCTGAGATCATGACCCGAGCCTAATTCAAGAATCAGACACTCAACCAACGGAGCCACCCAGGCACCCCAGTGTGGGTTCCGACTTTAGGAAAGACCAAGGACCAGACAATCTCTACCCCATACAGTATGACAAAGGCTGCACCAGTGGGCATTCCTCGGCCCCGGCTAACTGAATTCCAAAAGGGGAGGGGACATGACAAGCATTGGGAAGGCTGTAAGATGATTTATAGAATTAAAAAAAAATGTGGTTAGGGCACCTGGGTGGCTCAGTGGGTTAAAGCCTCCGCCTTCGGCTCAGGTCATGATCCCAGGGTCCTGGGATCCAGTCCTGCGTCAGGCTCTCTGCTCAGTGGGGAGCTTCCTCCCCTCTCTCTCTGCCTGCCTCTCTGCCTACTTGTGATCTCTCTCTGTCAAATACGTAAATAAAATCTTTAAAAAAAAATGTTGGATAGCCAGACCTCAGAAAGCACTAGAACCAGCAACTCCGGAGTGAAAATCAGGCACTACTGCTGAGATCAAGCAGCCCCAGCTCAGTGTTGCAGGGGAGAGAGCAGGGCCGGTCCTGCAGGATCCCACTCCCACCCCAGGGCCAGGGCAAGGTGGGGCCCTGCATGGCAGTCCCATACAGGAAAGAAGGTGAGATGGGGTCACCTGAAGACAGAAAAGGGGTGAGGGTGCTGATCAGGCAAAAGCAAGCGATGCTTAGCAAGGCTGGCCAGAAGGCGGGGCGCCCTGTGGGAAGAAGTGCCCAGGTCAGCCTGGGCAGGGCTGGGAGCATGTGAACACAGGAGACTTGAACCTGAAAGTAGGCTCCCTGGCAGGTGTGGGATGGAGAGAACATTGCCAGAGCAACACACACATTCTACAGGTCTTAGGACTGGCCAGCCTTCATAACTGCATGAACCACTTCCTGATTTAAAAAATCTCCATATCTCAATGTATCTCTCTCTCTGTGTCTCTATATCCATTCAGCCTACTGGTGCTGGCTCCCTGGAAAACCCTGACTAATAACCGTAGCTCGCATCAAAATGAGGCAGAAGGGTCGCAAGGATGCCCAGAAGCTCACCGGGAACCCAGAAGCAGCCGCCCAGCTGGTCTCTGGAAGAATGGATCTCGGGCAGCCACTGGTGCTCGCCCATCTGCCTGTGCCTATCATAGCTTCCCCGCTTTGCTCTGCATATCTGTTATGTTCTGCTCCCCAACTCTTGCCGAGTCTCTATTTCCTCATTACTTCTGTGCCCGTGTGGCCCCACAACAGTCACCCCATTTCTATATTTCTTGCCCAGTGAACTCAAGCACCCACCACGGGCAGGAAACAGGCCTGTAGGTCTTGGCTAGACCCCTGGGATCAGAATCCTGTGGTCTGACTCGTCCAGCTCACCTGGCTGAGCTGACTGCTTTGGGGAGCCCAGAGTGGGTCCGCTCAAGGATTGGGAGTTCTCCCCTCCCCCACTAGCCTGCCCACTGCCTACTCACCAGGCCCCAGGGGCAGAGCAGAGTCTCTGAGAAGGCAGCGTGCCTGGGCAGGAGACCCACACACATCTAGCAAGGAACAACTCGGTGCAGGGACCAGGGCTGCCCAGGTAGTGGGGTTGGATGGTAAAGAAACTCACATTCGAATTTAAGGCATTTTGTCTTCCCCCTGTGGATGGATCACAGCAGCTGTGGAAATGCCGCGAGCAGTGATTCAGGTACGGTCGCCTGTCATGAGCTCAGAGAAGGCAGCAGACATGGGACCCACAGACATGTTTTGTTTTTAAGGACTTATTAATTTGAAAGAGAGAGAGAGGGCAGAGGCAGAGTTAGAAAGAGAGTATCCTCAGGCATGAAGCTCAACGTGGGCTCGATCCCAAGATCCTGAGATCACAACCTGAGCCGAAACCAAGAGTCGGATGCTTAACTGACTGAGCCACCCAGGCGCCCCCACAGACATGTTTCTGATGGATTTTTTTCTTTCCTTCAACATTTGGGATCGCTTGCCAGGGTTTAAAACTTAGGACTTACCACATCTGAATCCAGCTTCCCAGCTACTTTTGGGCAGTGTGCAGACCCGGCCGCTCTGATCAGCATTCGTACGAGGTCAGCCCCCAGTATGTGGAGCCCCAGCACGCTCTTGTCCTTGAACACCAGCATTCTGGCTGATGGTGCTCCTCTGGGCCAGGCCTGGCCCCCTGGGGGCTGGAGTTTGCACACCCACGAGCTGAAGAGCCTGAAGGTGGCAAGGCTGGAGGCAGGGAGACCAGGGAAAAGACGCTGAAGGCATGAAATTTAGACACAGGTTGGGGGAACAGAGGGCTTTGACACCTGCCTTACAGGAAACTGCCTACGAATAATGGCTCATACTTACCTGCATTCAAGGAAGCAGGTGCACCATATGCTTGCAAAGTCCCACCTTGCTTCCTTATCTTTATGCTTGATGTGTCTCCCTTGGAAAGGGTGTTAACACGGCATTCCATGCTCACAGTCCACGATAGCCCAGACTGTGCTCTTGTCCCTCCCTGCTCCTGCCAGCCCTGTCCCTCACCAGTTCTCTCCCCATATGTCCTCAGCTTGTCACTTGGCGTTTTCCCTTTCATTCTCCTTCTTCGAATTACATGTTTCTACTTTCCTAGATGCCCGGAGCAATTTGGTTCATGGGCAATTCCCCTGTCTTGGGTTCCTCCCAGGAATATCTTAAAACATTAGAAAACACTGAACATCAGAGCTCCTGGAGCCGGATCCTCAAACAGGCACCACGGTACTCCCTCCACCCCCAAGGCAGTGCTGGGCTCAGTTATTTTCCCGCAGGTCCTCTTATACATCCCAGCTCTCTGTGTAACTTTGAAGGAAAGTCATTCGATAAATGTCTATAATTAGATTTCACCCTGGGGCCAGAATGTGATTCTCTGGGTCAGAACTTTCCCCAAAGCAGGTTCTGAAATCTCACTGCTCCGATTCAAATCTTCACTTCATCACTTCCTAGCTCTGGGGTTGTGGGCAATTTGGGGACAGTCACAGCGCCTGCTCCATGGGGTTATGGGGGAGGAGTGAATGAAATAACCCAAAAGGAGCAAAAAGCTTTGCCAAGCACCTGGCCCAGAGCAAGTTCCTCAAAAAGAACAGCTGGTAGTCATATTAATTGTCATTATCAGAAGGAATTAACATGTAGTCCACTAATCAATATAATCGCTGCTTTACCCCCTTCTTTGATCCTTCTCCACATTTCTGAGACAGAGAAGTTGACTTAAAAATGTTTGATTTTTTTTAACCTGTTGATTTCCAAGAAGAAATACTGATTTCTTAAAGCAAAATGTGTTGAGTACCCACTTCTCTTATGGCTGCAGTGGGGTTTAGTGGGAAGGCTACCTTCTGAGCTTTCACAAATCAAAGCCTCTGAGAGGTGTGTTTTTAAAAGGAATACTTGCTGGGCTTGGCAGCCGAGTTCAAAGCCCTGGTGGGAAACTAGGGCTAGCCTTTAATTGTAAATGAACTCTGTGGGGCAACCAGGGGTGTAGAGTCAAGTAAACATTAACACCTGATTTTGCTAGGATCTCTAGCTTTCTTTTACAAACCAGAGCCTTCCCCCTTCCCATTCTGCAGACCCATTTTTGAGTTGAAATACATCTTGGGGAAAGCTGGCTGAGGCTGCCCACACGACTGTCCCTGTGGTTGACTTCTCTCCCTTTGTCACCAAGCTGTGCCTTATGAAGCTGTCTGTTTGGCATCCCTGTCCTACTCAGGGGGCTGGCCCTGACTGCAGGGTTTTACCTAGAGAATTTGCTTATTTTACTTCAGAAACATAAGATTTTATCTAAGGTGCTTTGACACGGCTCACAATATTGGTCTCCCTCTGCACAAACAGCACATTCTTTCCGTATTCACACTGTTCATGTCTCCGGCAGCAGCTCTTCAAGGCTGTGCTGGAATTATAGGCCACTTTGTTTGTGGAATAGCTTGGGAAGCTTGGCACCATCGATTTGCATCAGTGCCTCCGGAATAGCCTTTGCCTTCTCCTTAAAGATACTATCTAAACTGTGAAATTCATTAAATAGCCCCAGAAATGGATCAGGTTATTTAACACAACATCCCTAATGGCGCAATATCTCAGCTGTCTGCACCGATAGCGAACATTGTCTTGGTTAGTGTTATCAGCCCAGGACACCCGCTATGAATATTGATCCCGAGCTTGTTACAGCCATCGCTTGCCATCAAGACAGGTCAGGGTTGGAACCCACCTAGCATCAAAGCAATTTAAAGACAGCACTCGGGCAGAATTTTAATGCCCACGTTGAAAAAACAAATCAACTCCAGGCACAGAGGGAAGGTGGCTTGCTGGATATGGATGTATTTATTATATAGGAACACCTCGGGTGTAAATACACGTAGGAGGATGTTAGTGAGTGAACATGGGCCAGACTGTACCTATGGGAGGTCTCCTAGCTCCTGGTTATTTACAAAGCAGGTGGCCAGAAAGAGGACTCCCTAAGCCCCCTCCCACCCTACCTCCCCTCACCAAAGAGAGTAATTTTTGCCTAGTTGTTGGGTGGGGGACTTCTAAGTGGGGTGAGTCAGAGGAAGCATTTTCCATCCCTTCAGTGTTGATGGGAGACACTCTGATGTTTCTTCTGCGTTATCTATTTCCAGAAGCCACACACAGTAACCTGGGCTGTGCCGAGCATGCATATCAGAAATGGGGGGGGGGGGATAATGGGCAAGAACAATTAAAAAGAACTAAAGGAAGTTCTTAAAGGTTGAGTCTTAAAAAGCGTGGCCTTTCTGTACTCTGGGTTTTGTCCCCGATTTGTTGCTTCTCCCTTTGCTGCTCCTTTTCTATGTCTAACACCCGTAGACCTCAAAGGAAAGGTGATTCCTATCTTTTAAACAAAAATTGTTCGAGGCAATTTATGCAGTGAAATGAAAATGACCCAGATTGGGGCTGCTCTTGGCAGCCCTCCTTGTCCCTCTGGCTTGGGTACAGGGTGCCTCTGGAAGGCTAGCCCAACTTCCCAGGAAAATGGCTGCAAGGTTGCTAACAGAACAGACAAGACCCATTGGTGGGAGGTCACAAATATCCCTTCTGGAGCAGCCTTAGGGAGATCTATTTCTACCCGGAAGACCTAAATGTGGAAGAAAGATGAATGTGTGTGGGGACAAAAAGTAAAAGGGACCAGGGCTCAGTATGGGGAGGGAAGGAAAAAGAAAAGGAAACTTAAATTAAAAAAAAAAAAAAAAAAAAGGCGATCTGGGTAAGAAAAAGTCCTCAAAACAGAAAGCAAATTATCCTAGGCATCTGTTCTGGAAGGTTCTGTGATTTGCAATCCAAGTTCCTGGGTGCCTCTGTGTATGTAGTTCCAGAGCCACCTCTTTCTTTGGTTTGCACCCGGCGTGTATTCCCTCTGGGGAGGTGGGCCAGGGGGCTCCAGCCGGGCCCCTCCCTTCCTGCTGTCCTGTAAAAGCACAATCCATCATAGCTTTAGACCAGAGCGGGTTTGCATTTCGGCGGGGCTTTAAAGTCCGCAGGGAATCCAGGGGCCGCCTCCAGGAGGGACCACAGGTTTGAATGAGAAAAGCTACAAGGAACGGGCGCTGGGGGTCTTCCCTTCAATAACAGATGGGATTAACAGCGCTCCACCCACCCCGCACTTTAATGAGCGACTTTCTCCTCCTCTTCCTACTGCTACCTTCTTGGACAATATTAATTGCCAAGTCATTGTTTGGAAGCCCCATGGGGCAGGGAAGAAAGAAACAGCAGAGTTAGAAGTGGTTCTGGGCAGAGGGGTTTTTGAAGAAGCCTCAGAATTTGCTCACTGCTCACAGACTGCTCCCCAAGCGACAAAAGGAACAGGGAATGTTAAGATGGGTCTGGCTGGTGGAAGCTTCCCCCAAGGACTGATGTTCATCATTCCAGGGGACCTGGAGGGGCAGATGGGAGCCCGATCCATTATCTCTGTTCCCTGACCTTAAATTCAAACCAGACAAGCATCTTTTAACCTTTTTTTTCTTCTTGGGGCTAGAAGTAGATTGGGGGGTGGTGGTGGTGGTAAAAAGTCCAACTTGGGTCCTAGAGACCCCGTCTGTTGCACATGATTGAATCCTTGGCTGTGAGGAACGACCGAAGGGCACAGGGCTGTGCTTGGGGGTCCTCGAGCGGAGCAGCCACCCTCACCGGGCTCATCTCACTTGGCTCTGAACCCGCAACCCGCCAAGGCTCCCAAAGCGGCGGGACACCCTAGCGGGGGCTCGAACCTCTCCCCCAAACCCCTGCTATTCTCGGGCAGAAGGGAAAGCCTCGGACTCAGGGGCAGAATTTCCCTCGTCCATTTCTGACATGGCAGGATATCCTGGAAGGGGTCCGGGACAAGAAGACCTCTCGGTTCCAATCCGGCCGCTGTCGCCAGTCAACAGTAACCTTGGGCAATGCTCTTCTCATCTTGGAATCTCAATTTCCTTGTCTTTAAATGGGGATAATAGTCTTGCCAGGCCACTCCTTCCACACAGGGATGCTCCGAGAACCAAGTGAGATCGCGCAAGCCAAGGGGCTTTGTCAACTGTAAATCGTGAGGACACTAGAGCTTTTAAGTCTGAGGTGACGAGGTCTGAGACCATCCCTGTGATTCCCTGGCGGGGCAGGACATGTGCACAGCGTTGCCTTCAAGTAATCATTGTTGGCCTCAGTGATATCCCCAATTCAAAGTCACGAGGGAAAAGTCACAAACGCAAGCCCAAGTCAGTGTGTATATGGGAGGGAGGGGATCCCCAGGATGGAAAGGTCGGCGACCCCTCGCTCGCGCACATCGGGAGTCCCTGTGGGAGAGGCGCGCTGAGCCCGCGGCGATGTATGGGCGGGCGGGTGCGCGCACCGGGCTCACGCAGGCGCCCGGATGCCGAGGCGAGCTGCCCCAGCGCGGTGCGGGCAGTCTGCGGGCCGCTGCGAGCGAGCTCTGCACGTGGCGGGGGTCTGGCCGGCGCAAGTGCCAATCCCCGCGCAGCGCCCCCGCGGCTCTCTCCCAGCCCCGCCTCCGCGTGCTCCTCCCCAGATCCACTTGGCGGCTCCGACCCTCCTACTGGCTGGAGAGCTGCGGCCCAGCCACAGCCAAAGGCAAGCTAGAGCGCTGCCATCCCGGACCCCGCGCCGCGGGGCCCGCGGGCGGCGGGCATGCTGGCATGGCAGGACGGCGGGGCCAAGGCGGCCCCCTCCCACCACAAGATCTCCTTCTCTGTCCTGGACATCCTGGATCCGCAGAAATTCACCCGCGCTCCGCTCCCGGCCGTGCGCCCTGCTTCCCCGGAAGCCAAGAAAAGTTTGGCAGAGGCCGAAGCGGGGAAAGACGCCGGCCTAGGGGACTCAGCTCGGCAGCGGGAGACCCCTGGTAAGGATGCGAAGCGACCCTGGGTCCCGGAAAGCCCCAGCCCAGATGATGCGATAGGGAGGTTGGGAGGTGGATGGACAACCAGGGACCGAGTGAGTGGCCGTTAGGAGAGCCTTCACCAAAGGGAGAAGACTCACAGGACGAGGTGTAAAGTGTTGTCTTTTCTCTGTGTTGGGACTAAACTGAGGCAGAAAAGAGGCCCCCAGCATCCTCCGTCAAGGATTTGCCTCCCAAAGCCCGTCCCTGCTCACCGGCCAAGCCATTAAGCATCACAGCTCTGTTTTGCTCGCCCTGGAAGCTAAACGGCTATCCAGGCTCATTCATTTCTCGGGCATATAATGCACCCACCACGTGCCAGGGCCTAGACCAGAGATAAGAGTCATGGAAAACTTCGGAACCCGCGAGGTAGACAACATGATGAATATTGCCCCTATTTTATGGATGAGGAACGTGAGGCTAACTCGTGTGTCCGTGTCTGGAAGGAAGTGCGAGGTCAGGTTTAGGCACCTAGGGCCCACTTCCAACCATCTAGACACCTGCCGAGATTCCGCTAGCCCACGCGCTCTGCTCTCTCTCCCCAGACCCAATCACTGACTGGGGCGGGAGCAGGGGTGAGGCTGGGTGATGGGAGGCCTTTGGTCCTTTCTCCTCAAAAGGTTTTCACTTACTCCTGTCTGGCGGCCACCGAGGCAGCGTCTGGGAGAGTTTGTGTCTGGAAGGACGAACAAAAGACAGCAGGATCCTTGCGGGGTCGAGCGTGGGCACGAGGTTCCCCAGAGGGCCGCAGAGTCAGGGGCGCAAATCCGAGAGAAGCGGGATGCGGCACGGCCCCTCGCTTCTCCTTCCCAAATTTGGCAGTGATTGTCTGGGGGCTCGGGGCGCCTCTGGCGGCTGTGCTTGGGCCAGGTAGTCCGCCTGGTAATTGTTCGGATCGCCCCTCGGCGGGGCCGCCCTCCCCTCCCCCCACAGCGATGATCGATATTCTATTACGGGCGCCTGCATATCTCCTGCCCGCAGCTTGCAGGTACCGACTTCAAACCCCCTTTCCCTGTCTGATCCTAATATTGTTCGATTAAAACTTACCTTTAATAGATGACATCTATCGATCCAGTCCCGCACAAATCTGAAACTCTATTAACACGGCAGGAGAGAGAAGATGGGAAAGAGGGAATTTCACTTTAAAGGGGGGGGGGCTTAATAACTTCTTTTTTAATTGCTAGGAGTTCCAGACCAAAATAGGCTTCTAGGGACTGGGGATACAGAGCCTTAAACGCGCTTGACATCTCGATGTCTCAATGTACGGTGATCCTACCCGCCCAATACTGTCCAATATGGTCATTGTATTTTCTTAATGGGGGTTGTCATTCATTCATTCAAAATTCATTTCTTGGACGTCAACTAGATAGCAAATGAGTAAAGGGCAAGAGGACACCGCACCCCTAATCCCCAAATCCTGGGAAGAGCTTGAGAGATGTGTGATCGCGGGAGGATGGGGGGGTGGGGGCGAGATGCCAGAGAGGGGCAGAGCTAGGGACTCTGGGGCAGAGGAGGAGGGGGTCTGGCGACCCGGAGGGGCTGGGTCGTTCCGGGCTTCTGGTCACCCTCCCCTTCTCCACTAGACGCTGCGGATCGCGGCGCGGGCACTGCGTCCCCCTTGGAGGGCTCGGAGGCCGAGGAGGCGGAGGAGGAGGAGGACGAAGCCGAGGACGCGGGCCAGCGGCGGACGCAGGAGCGGGCAGCGCGCTTGCAGGCGGACCCGGCGCGCTCTCCCGAGTCCCGGGCGGCGGCGTTGGCGGCGGGGGAGCCGGGCACCCGTGGGCTCGCGGGATCCCCGGGATCGCCCGGCTCCCCGAGGCCCCGGCGCCGGCGCTCCGAGCCCCGCTGTGCCAAACCGAGGCGCGCGCGCACCGCCTTCACCTATGAGCAGCTGGTGGCTTTGGAGAACAAGTTCCGGGCCACGCGCTACCTGTCGGTGTGCGAGCGCCTGAACCTCGCGCTGTCGCTCAGCCTCACTGAGACGCAGGTCAAAATCTGGTTCCAGAATCGCAGGACCAAGTGGAAGAAGCAGAACCCCGGCGCCGACGGTGCGGCACAGGCGGGGAGCGGCGCGCCCCAACCCGGGGCTCCCGGGACGGCAGCTGGAGCGGGCGGCGGCGGCGGCGGCGGCGCGGGGGGTAGCCCGGGACCCCCCGGCCCGGGCGCGCTGCCCTTCCAGACTTTCCCCTCCTACGCGGCGGCCAACGTCCTCTTTCCGGCCGCCTCCTCCTTCCCTCCAACGGCCGCAGCCGCTGGGGGCCCCTTTGCGTCCTTCCTCGCGCCCTCCTACCTGACCCCTTTCTACGCTCCGCATCTATGAACCCGGAGCTTCTCGGGGCCCCCTTGGTCGGGATTCACGGGTGATTGGCGTGGTGGTGCGGTTCCCCCTGCCACCGAAGGCGCCGACGCGCAGGGACCGCCCCCTCGTGGTGAGCGGCTGTCTGCGCGCCCCTGGCTTTCCAGCTGTCGGAAGGCGCCACCAGAGGGCAGGGAGAGGTTGCCTGCCCGCTCCAGCCGCGCCCCTCCCCGCCGCGAAGACCCCCTGAACCCCCGCCGTCTACAGGGGGGCCAAGGTTCTGCGGTCTGTAAAAGTGTCCGGAGACGAACGCTGTGCGCAGCCTTCCCGATTCTGGAACTGGCTCTTCACTTTCGGTCAGGCTCAGTTCTGTTCCGGGGCTCCCCCGGAGAGTCTGGGTTAGTCCCGAGCAGGGCCAAGAGCAGGGCTAACTCGGCTGCGGGGATGGGGATGCTGGGAGCCAGGCTTCCTGCCTGCGGGTCGCTCACACTTAGGATGGAGTCTTGGAACCTTTCAGGTCGCTCAGAGGGTAAGCGGCTTCCCCCTTTCGGAGCACATCGTTTCTCTTTTCATACTTGATTATTGGCCCAAACCCAGCGATTCCTCCCGAATACTGAACAAGCGGGGTCCTCGAGCACACACGGCCGCTGGAAATGGACTATTTTTAAATGCACAAAACTGCACATTTTTAGATCTTCATTTAAGATTGGGACTTGAGCACAATTCGTGTTCCAAACAGACTCCCCACAGGCTGTTCCTGAGAGAATAGGTATCCTACTTTTCGGAGAAGACCAGAAGTTTCTGCCAGGAAATGCAACGGCTTTGTGGCTAGACTCACCTGCTGACGCAGGCGCGGTTTGGTTGTCCGGCAGATTTTGGGACCAACTTTAACCAACAGGCAATGGCCTCACATGCTTAGAAATGATAATGAAGGGACCAGTGGTTCAACTAAAATCTTGACGTTTATGCCTGAGGCCTCCTGTTCTGATTTGCAGTATTCGATACTCTCATTGGTCTGTCCTGGCATTTCCCTAGGTTCCCAAAGAAAGAACAGAGTTGGGAGAGGACAGCTCCCCTAGGACACATGACAGTCATAAGTCGGACTGTTTTTTAAGGGCACAAACTCAACATTTTTAGAGCTTCATCTAGAGCCATTCTTGTTCCAGAGAGACTCCAGGATGGCACAACATGCAAAACGTTGTCAAGGGTGTGAGGGAAGTAGTTGCTGGGCTAGAGGAGGGCTCTGGAAGCAAAAACATTCTCGATTTAACCGTGGGAACTTAGTGTATGGCCCCTAGTTCCAGCTACTACTTTGATTATGTCCCTGGAAAAATTAATTATTCTGTAAATTTTTCATGCCAGATTTGTTTGGGATACTGCCTTTAGTTTTCTATGTGCTATGTTTGGGATTTGTATCTCAGAAACCTAGAGGTTCCCAACCAGGTCCTGTCTATTTCATTCTTACTTTTGTTACTTGAGGTCAGCTGATATCTACACAGATAACCATACTGCTTGCTATTTTTTGAAAGCCTGTACCAATAACAGTTAAATTTAATGCCCAAAGTTTGCTGCTGATAAAGCAAACCCAGTTTGGTGTCATGAACACATATACTGTAATTTTGAGATCTCTAGTTCTGTTATTATCAGGAATGATAGAAAATATCTCCCCTTCTGCCAGATTAAATGAAAACTTCATATTCACGGGATGCTCACAAGATTTGAGATTGGGTATCCTTTAACTGCATATGATGTGCTCATTACTCGTTTCCTTCTATGTTAAAGGAGAATGTCCCCGAACAGCGCATTTTAACTTTCTAAAAGACGGTTGATGCCAGATGAGATTAAAAATGCAGTTTCTGTAGTTGAGAATGTTTTATTCACTTTACCTGCTGAGAAACACTCCCTTAATAACTGTTCGTTGGTTTTCGAAAAGCAACATCCCATATGTCATGAACAGGCAGTTCAAGTGCTCAGAGTCAAGATCTGTAACAAGAAGCTGAATTTCTGCAAGGTGTGGGGAACGTTTCATCTCTCAGGTACCAGCATCACAGAAGACTCCAGCGGAAGGCTTATCTGTCTGTGGGCTAGCATGGAATGCTGTCATTCCTGACCTTTCTAGTTTCTACACGTAGTAGCAGAGTAATGCTCCGAGGGTGTGACTTTGAACTTCTGCGGCTTTGAAAGACCCAGTGGCTTTTGGGCTAAACCCTTAGACTCAATCGATTGATGTGTTTGTCTAATAAATCCTTTTTGTAATGATTTCTCATTTAACTATTTCTTGTTCTCTGTTAGCAGTTTTTAACTAATTTTATAATTGTCCGAGTTTGTATAGACCCGTCTCCCTCTCCCCATCAGCTAATCTCCACAAATAAAGGGTATTTCTACCCTGACAGGACTTTCTCATGCCATGCTAGACAGTTTTCCAAACCCACGCTGGATATACACATAGTGGCTGTGCTAGCAGGCTGTATATACAAACACACGGGGCCATTTTCATAGCAAAAGTGAAGTACCTTACAGAATTTTGTTAGTGGCTACAAATTAGATCAACACCTAAGTACCAGATTTTTAGGACATTAACTTCCCAGACTTACGTTATAAATTCTTAATACCCTGTAAAGAACCTAGTAAATAACTTTTTAGGTTTAGGCTGTCCATTGGTCGTAGATTTCCGATGTTGAAAATGACCATTGCAGGGACGCCTGGGTAGCTCGGTCAGTTAAAGCGTCTGCCCTTGGCCCAGGTCATGATCCCAGGATCATGGGATTGATGCCCTCATTAGACTCCCTGTTCAGTGGGGAGTCTGCTTCTCCCTCTGCCCCTCCTCCTCACTCCTACTCCAGTTCTTTCTCTCTCTCTCTCAAAAATAAATAAAATCTAAATAAAAGGGTGCCTGGGTGGCTCAGTGGGTTAAGCCTCTGCCTTCGGCTCAGGTCATGATCTCAGGGTCCTGGGATCAAGTCCCGCATCTGGCTCTCTGCTCAGCAGGGAGCCTGCTTCCTCCTCTCTCTCTGCCTGCCTTTCTGCCTACTTGCAATCTCTCTCTGTCAAATAAATAAAGTCTTTTTTTAAAAATCTAAAAAAAAAAAAAAAAAGACCATTGTAGATCCCACTTGGAACCATGTAGCCAAGGAGCCACATGTGTTTAAGGGAGTGAGTGGAGAGCCTACCATACATTGAGAAATCTGCTTCCATTTTATGGGCACAAATCAATATAGTGTATTGGTCTTTTTAGAAATAACCGATAAGACTTACTTAGCTGGTTTTAAACATTATGAGTAGGCTGAAAGACATTCTTCAATAAACACTAATAAGTATACTTTTAAAAACGTAATTCCGCCTTAAAATAAGTTGAATGGAAGCATCTAAGAGTTAACGAAGTGGGATAGGAAGTGCCCCCAGCTGTGATCTGGAGGCAAATTCCAGAGGAGCCCAGCTGTGGAGACAAAGGGAGAGAAGGCTTTGGAAGAAGGGCTGCTCTTCCGGGTCAGCCACGCTTGCCACACCTAACCCTCCCTGGTTCTCTTGGCCTTGGCCTGAGGGTTTTCTTTCTTTTTTTTTTTTTTAAGAATTTTTTTTTTTTTTTTAATTTGACAGACAGAGATCACAAGTAGGCAGAGAGGCAGGCAGAAAGAGAGGAGGAAGCAGGCTCCCTGCTGAGCAAAGAGCCCAATGTGGAGCTCAAATCCAGGACCCCAGAATCATGACCCAAGCCAAAGACAGAGGCTTTAACCCACTGAGCCAGCCAGGCGCCCCTGGCCTGAGGGTTTTCAAGGACTACAGGTTCCAAGTCACTTGCACCCCTCTGTCCACACGTGAATTTGCAAGTTCCCTATGTCTTTGGGCCTCACTTCCCTCACCACAGAGCCTAGCTCAGATGACTATAGAGCATCTCTGCAGAAAACAGAGATTGGAGCTTGGGGCCTGGCACAATGAAGGTATTGTTATTGCACCTGAAGCTAGAAATGACCACTTCTTTTGGTAACTATATCTTCCTGCTCTCATTGGTAATATATCCAGCAGGGGGGCTCCTGGGTGCCCACAGACCTAGCTTTAGTAGACAGAGCCAAGTAGTTTTCCAGTGTGGTTGTAACAGTTTACATTCTCACTTGCACTGAAGGAGTGTTCTACATAGGAATGACCACCATTGTCATTCGATGATTCTGGGAGGTATGTGGTCAGTCTGCTCTGGTTTGAGATTTCATTTCCTGATGGGTAATGATGTTGACTATCTCTCCATATGCCTTTTGGCCATTGGAGATCTGTTTTGGTGAAGTGCCTAGTCAAATCTGCCCATTGGTGAAATAAACTTAGTCTTAGAGGGGAGGTAACTTTTGCAAGGTTGTCCTGGTTATGTAAGAAACAGGCTCAGTGAGGTTATGTGACTTACCCAAGCTCACACAGAGGGTAAGAGAACAACAGAGCCTAAAAGCTGGGCCTCATAACTCTAGGATGATTAAAAAAAGTTTTTTAACTGGGAATATGCACAGAGTCTCAAATGTCACCCCATAAATTACTTTATTAATTACAAATGGAAATAGGTTTCCCTGCAATGGTAAAATCTGGAGGATATCACCTTGACCAAGTAATCACATTCACATCACCAACATGAGACAAAGTGATATCAGATCCCTCCTAGTGTAATCAGGATGATTTAAATTGTACATCAGGCCACCAATCATAGGAAATAATTGGAGGGTGGGGGGAGACTCCTGCATGGCTCAGTCGGTTAGGTGTCTCCCTTCAGCTCTGGTCATGATTCCAGGGTCCTGGGATCAAGGCTCACATTGGGCTCCCTGCTCACCAAGGAGACTGCTTCTCCTTCTCCCTCTGCCTGCCACTCCCTTTACTTGCTCTCTCTCTCTCTCTGTCAAATAAATGAATAAAATCTTTAAAGAATAAAATAATTGTTAAGGTCTTTATTTATTTTTCTTTTCATTTTTTTTTTTTTAATTTTAATGATCTGACAGCTATTTGGGCATTTTGTAGTTCAAGGTAAGCGTCAAGATTAGAAAGGAAGGGTATCCATTGCTCCTCCTTCCTCTATCCCCTGCCTTTTTCCCTCCTGCCACAGACATGTGTAGAGTCCCCATTCTGTGCCAACTGTTTTGGACGGTGGGAATTCATTGATTTATTGAGTTCCCAGGCACAGGGTAGATTACAGCCTGCGTAATCTAATCTGCAATCTAACATGAGTTTCCCCAAGCTTCCCGAGCCTGAGAGGCACATAATATAGCTCCCAGTAAATGGTAAAGTTCTTCCTGCCAGTGGAGAAATTGGCTTATATAGGTAACGACTGAGCCAGCCAGGCACCCTGGGGAGGGATTACATTAAAAAAACCCAAAAAAACAAAAAACAAAAAATGCTCTTCCAGGTAGCTACTGATGACACAGTGCTCATCCTTTGCGAGATTTAACCTGGCCGAGAACACAGAGGGCGGGAGAGAACAGTAGACAGTCCACACGAAAGAGCTGAGTGGATGATTTTATAAAATTACTTATTTTACAGAATTGATTCCCTTCTTGTGAGCCATTTTCTTTCGTGTATAGTTAATATATTTACCAAATGTTCTCTTTGCTTCTTCTAAATAACCGTCAGATCCTAAGGCAGAAGGGGCCAGGTCTGGGGAAGATCTAGACAGCACTTTCAGAGTACATACTCATGAGGTCCAAAATTACCACAAATGTGCAGGAAGGTTTAAGGATAATCTTAAAAAAATAAAAAAAGAATAATCATTAAAAGGTTAGTTTATCCCGTTTCTGAAAATTCTCTTCTTTCACAAATGCATTTTTTTCTGGAGGGGTTCTAGTTTTGCACAGGGGGTTCTTTCTGGTACATCACCATTGTGGCTGGCTAAGTCACTCTAAATTCTAGAGATTCAGAATACTCAGTTCCTATGAATATCTCTGCAGAAGAAGGAAACAGATCAACTCCTCTTGGAGCCTAAAAAATCCCCACATACCTCTAAACAAGATTCTGATGGAATCTTTTTTTTTTTTTTTTTTAAGATTTTATTTGACAGAGAGAGATGCAGCCAAAGAGGGAACACAAGCAGGAGGAGTGGGAGAGGGAGAAGCAGGATTCTCGCTGAGGAGGGATCCTGATATGGGGCTCCATCCCAGGACCCTCGGGATCATGGCCTGAGCTGAAGGCAGGTGCCCCTCTTTTGTTCCTTCTTTTCTTTTCTTTTCCTTCCTTCTTCTCTTTCTCTCTCTCTTTCTTTTTTTAAGATTTTATTTATTTGAAAGAGAGACAGAGAGAGCATGAGTGGGGGATATGGAGGCAGAGGGAGAAGCAGACTCCCACTCAGCAGAGAGCCCAGTTCAGGGCTCCTCCCCAGGACTCCAGGCTCATGATCTGAGCCAAAGGCAGCTTCTTACTGGACTGAGCCTCCCAGGCATCCCAGTTCTTTATGATGTGTGACTAGCGCTGAAATTGCTGGCTCATGTGGTCATTCTGTGTTTAAGCTGTTGAGGAATCCCAGAGTATTTTGCACAGCTGCTAGACTGCTAGACCATTGTACATTTCCCACCAGCAATGTCTGAGGGTTCTGATTTCTCATCCTGACCAACCCTTTTTATTATTGTTTTAAAATTAAAACCAATCTAGTGGGTGTAAAGTGCATCTCATTGTGATTTTGATTTGTATTTCCCTAATCATGTAGTGATACTAAACATCTTCTCATGTACATGTTGGTCATTCCTATATCTTTGGAGAAATATGCATTCAAACCTTCTGCTCACTTCTTAATTGGGTTGCCTTTTTTGTTGAATTTTAATAATTCTTTATTCAAAAGACACATCCCTCTACCCACTTTGTTTTTGTACATTAAAATAAGCATATAGGGGGGCCTTGGTGGCTCAGTGGGTTAAAGACTCTGCCTTCGACTCAGGTCATGATCCCAAGGTCCTGGGATCAGCATCGGGCTCTCTGCTCAGCAGGGAGCCTGCTTCCCCCTCTATCTCTGCCTGCCTCTCTGCCTACTTGTGACCTCTGTCTGTCAAATAAATAAATAAAATCTTTAAAAAATAAAATAAAATAAGCATATAGTCCAAAGACTCCCTCCCGTCCTTTGCACAAATACTTACTGGGCACCAGCTGTGTGCCAGGTGCTACTCTAGCATCTGGAAGGCAACAGAAAGATCCTGGCTGGGCACCGGAGGGGAGGCCTGGGGGGAGTGAAAGTCACAGACAGCTGTGCACTCAGTGCAGCAGAGTGTAGAAAATGCCACGGCCTTCTTGTCAGCTG
Organism: Mustela putorius furo; assembly: GCF_011764305.1. Taxonomy (NCBI): domain Eukaryota; kingdom Metazoa; phylum Chordata; class Mammalia; order Carnivora; family Mustelidae; genus Mustela; species Mustela putorius. Next base: position 7,387,215 of record NW_025422057.1, read on the forward strand.
TTTTTGTATGAAGGAACACTGATGTCATTTGGAATGTGGGCTGGAAGTAAATAAGCCACTCATGCCTTCTTTGCCAGGCTTGTTTTCTACGGATCTGGTTTATGGTTTACGAAGGTCTCACCAGGCATTTATCCCTCCCAGGGTGTGGCAGAACATAATCAACACAGAAGGTGATGGTATTAACAGGATATCAAAGAATCGGAGTTACTCGTTTTTTCTGAGATGAGTCATAATTGCTTTTTTCCCCTTACCGACTTGCTAGCTCCATCATGGTTTTCCAAAATCATTTTTTAAAAGATTTTATTTATGTATTGGAGAGAGAGAAAGCAAGAGAGAGAGAGCAGGATGGGGGGAAGGGCAGAGGGAGAGGGACAAGCAGACTCCCTGCTGGGCAGGGAGCCTGATGACAAGGGGCTGGATGGCAGGACACCAGAGACCGCTGATTAACCCACTGAGCCACGGCACCCCCCAAAATAATTTTAAGTAGAACTACTTCCAATGGCCTAGAGAAATGGATTTCTTCCCAGCAGCAAGGTTTATGGAGTATAAACCCATGTAATTGGATCTGCCAGCTGATTTCTAATTTTTCTGGCAACTCCAGAAGGTAAAAATACTCTATTTGAATGACAACTTCGGGGCAGGACAGGTATAGGGTGTTTTGTCTGATCTTTCTCTTTGGATGCTTAACTACTTAGCAACCATAGCTCTCCAGCCATGGAAGCAACTGGGCCCTTGAAGCAAGGACTTACTTTCAAAGCTGCATCAGATCCCACATAATCCTTCTTTGCTCGCTGTGGGTCAGGCCCTGTGTCCCTGGGAATATGATGGTGAGCAAGACACACTGGATCCCTCCCCTCCAGTCCTGCCACAGAGCCGTGAGTGGTCTTCCAGCTTTTCTGATCTCTGATCTTTCGAATAAAACATAATGAATCTGCATCCCCACTACATGTATTTGCTCAAATTGTGCATGTATACCACAGCGTTAGATTATTTACGTGCAAAATACAAATATACATTGGAAAGGACAAGATTATAAAATATAAATGTGAATTTCTAACATTTTCTTCCTGCACATCTCTACTTCATCTTAGGCTCCCTTCTTACTTTTTTGAAAGATTGGTGTCCTGGGGGTGCCTGGGTGGTTCTGTCAGTTGAGCATCCGACTCCCAATTCCAGCTCAGGTCGTGACTTTGGGGTCACGAGATCAATGCCTGCATCAGGCTCTGGGCTCAGCATGGAGTCTGCTTTCCCTCTCCCTCCTCCCGGCTTGTGCTTGCTCTCTCTGAAATGAATGAATGGATGAATGAATGAATAAATAAAATATTTTAAAAAATAAAATAAAGATTGGTGTCCTGGCAGAGAAGAATGATACCTAAGACCTTCCTCTTCTCTGACTGGGTGGCCAGCTCCTTCTGCAGGGGACCGATCACCATATGACTTAGCCCCTACTACATTTTATGTTCTGTCATTGTCTGCCTCTCACCCTGGAATATGCCGGCACTCACTCAATTGCTATTAAAGGATTGAAATATCTTTGCACTTTTTGGTTTGTCTAATTTTGTTGTGTTCTTTGGTGTGTGGGGATGGTTTCTCCATACACTTTTCAGAAGTTGGGTAACAAATCTGAGTCAACATCACGTTAAAAAAGAGGTTGTTCATGACTTTGCCTCGCAATGGAAGTAATTTTTTTCTTTCCAGTCATCATAGGTGGATAAGGTCAATAAAACTAACTCTTTAGAAAAATGCAGGTGGATGTTGCAGTGGGAGATTGCTCTAAGTTTTCCAACTGCTTTCAGTTTCTGTACTCCCCCCTGCAGATCAGCACCAGGCCAGGGACACAGGGAGAAGCCTGCTTTATTCTCTCTCCTCTGAGACCAGGATTTAGAGCCTTAGCCTTCCCACTGGAGATGTGAGCCAGTCCTTTGACCCGGCAATCCCACTTCTAGGACTTTATCCTACAGAAACATCTTTATGAAATTTCAGAGAGGAGGTTATCCCTTGTGACACTGTTTGCAATAACAAAAGATTGGAAATAATCCAAGTGTCTAGCAATGGGGCTATGAATGCTGCTCTATGAATGCGGGCCATCTCTCCATGTAGACCTGCAGGGAACTCCAGGTCATATTAAGTGGCAAGGTACAAAGAGTACATGTAACCTCCTTTCTCAGGTGTTAGAGAGTGGACGAAATAATGGCATGCATTTCTATTTCCTTCTATTTGTACGAAGTATCCCTAGGACGATTAACAAGAAGCTAATATTAAAGAGTTGCCCAAGGTGGGGGATACCGTCTGCATTGCTTTGGGGCAGAGGAGGAAGCCTGCATGGGATGTACTTTTCATTCGTAAATGAGTCAAAGGCATTAACTATTTACAAAACAAAAAAGTTGTTTGGGGGAGAAAGTGTCAGAGAGAAAAGTAGTTCTACAGACTTATTTAAAACAAACAAACAAACAAACAGCTAGATATTTCAGACAATTGGAAGGTTTCCAAAGTTCCTTCAAATATCACATTTGGAAATTAACAAGAAAACTGGGACTGTCTTTCAATAACCTGCCCAGTGGGGCACTGGGCTCCCTCCCTGGGTTTATCATAAGCTTCCTTTAGAAAATTAAACACATGGGAAAGTGTGAGCAGAGCTTGTTTATGGTCCAGAAGAAGGCCAATCCCGCCCGACTGTGCTTCCCAAACTCCAAGGAGCCCATGAGAAAACTCTAGGGTGGTCATGGGTAGGGCCGGAGTGGGAACAGTGTCTGTGCCACCCAGGCAGCCCTTTCACTGACTGTTAAAGAAGTTGCCTTTTCTAAACAAGATTTACTCTAGCAGGTCCCACTTGCGCTGCTCCCTGTTTAACTTCTCTAGTTTTCAAAGTACAATACCGAGTTACTTAGGTTTCAGCAGGAACCTGTAGAGGATGGGAGAGTCAAGGCCAGAGGGTGATCATGAGGACTTACAATAGAGCCTTTGCTCTAGATAAAAATAATGTTTGTAAATAAAAATAATAATGTAAATAAAAATAATAATGCTGTCACGGGTTGAACTGCTGGGTAGCTTCGAGGCAGCTGGGTGTTTTAGAGCGTCACATTTGTCTGTGATCCTCAGGACAACCCCCTTTTACGAGGTGGGTAAGTGAGCTGTGGGGTCTCAGGCTCCCCAGCAAAGAAGAGGAGTCAGGGTGGACTTCTGGAGTTTCCGGCTTCCAGTAAAAGTTATCCAAGTTTTGGCACTCAGAGTCGGCCTTCCTGGAATCAATAAAAAAAAAAAAAAAATCATTGCAAAATACACTGAGTTTCTTAGTGCCTTCATAGATAAGGATGTAAATATTTAACTATTACTTGAGGTTTCTCTTATTTTTTAAATTAATGAGCAATGCAAATGGCTGCAAACTCCCTACTTAAATTTTTGTAGGGCACCTGGGTGGCTCAGTCGATGAAGCATCGGCCTTTGGCTTAGGTCATGATCAAAGAGTTCCAGGACGGGGCTCCCTGCTCAGGGTGGGGAAGTCTGCTTCTCCCTCTCCCGCTGACCCTCCCCCTTCTTGTGCACTCTCTTTATCTCTAGATAAATAAAATCTTTTTTTTTTTTTGTTTTAAAGATTTTGTTTATTCATTTGACAGGCAGAGATCACAAGTAGGCAGAAAGGCAGGAAGAGAAAGAGAGGAGGAAGCAGGCTTCCCGCGGAGCAGAGAGCCCGATGCCGGGGCTCCATCCCAGAATCCTGGGATCATGACCTGAGCCGAAGGCAGAGGCTTTAACCCACTGACCCACCCAGGAGGCACTGTTTTGTTTTGTTTTGTTTCATAAATAAAATCTTTTGAAAAATGTTTATAAAAATTTTTGCTTTCACTTTTTTGTACTCAGTTGAAATTCCTTCTTTTTTTTTTTTAAAGATGTATGTATGTATATATATATATGTATGTAGTATGTATGTATTTCCGAGAGCAGGGAGGGGCAGAGGGAGAGGGGGAGAGATCTCAAGCAGACTCCTTGCTGAGCAGAGAGTCTGACATGGGGTTGGATCTCAGGACCCTGCGATCACCACCCTGAGATCATGACCAGAACTGAAATCAAGTGTCACTCGATCAACTAAGCTACCCAGGTGCTCCTGAAATTCCTTCTTCTGATGGTCTCAAGCAAGGAATTTGTTGGGCAGAATACCTAATTCCTTTGGTCTTCCATTACTTATTTCTTATAACACTGGGTGGTACCACCCTTTACTTTGGAGTCTTGGATTTCTCTTTAAAAGTATTAGATTAGGGTGCCTGGGTGGCTCAGAGGGTTAAAGCCTCTGCCTTCGGCTCGGGTCATGATCCCAGGGTCCTGGGATCGAGCCTCACATTGGGCTCTCTGCTCAGCGGGGAGCCTGCTTCCTCCTCTCTCTGCCTGCTTCTCTGCCTACTCGTGATCTCTGTCAAATGAATAAATAAAAAATTAAAAAGAAATAAAAGTATTAGATTAGGTTTCTAAAGCTCCTCAGCTCTAAAATCTACCATGTACTTACATCTCTAATGCACATGTCCAAAATACCATATTTATTATGTTTCCATATCGAGAATTAGCTGACTTTTCAGCTTCAGGAGCTGAGTCTCTCTTAAAACACTTGCTGTCGAGCTGATGGAAATAGGCTTCACCTCTGGATAGATGAGCTGAACTGGCCTGGTTGACCTCCATCATCTTTCTGGTATTTCCCATTCTCTCTCTACTTAGCCTTCCAGGCACACAGGTGTCCTCCAGCTGTTGTGACCAGTGCCCAAGCACCTCTCAGAGTCTCCCCTTCTGGACCCAGTTGTGTCTCCATGAGATATGGAGATCTCATGACCCATGCTAAGGACTGGTCCACCTCTTTCGCTCCAGCACTCAAGTTTATAAACTTACCACACCCAGTGACATTCCTTCGGCACTTAGATAAGTGACAAGGTGTTAATGGACAATAATGCTTCCAAGTGACCTCTTTTCTTCAACCCCAGCTTCTAGGGCTTAAATCTAGTAACAGCTTACCAGCATAAGAGTGGGGAGGGCTTTGGGCAGCCTGGGCTTTTAGAATCCCAGGATTATACTCCCATAACAGCCACTGGCTCTGCCCCCAGGAATGCAGTGTCGAACAATCATTCCTACTAAGCACCATGAAGATGCGTTCTGCGAGGTTGTAAAGATCCTGCAAAACAGGCTCAAACTTCAGGAACTTCAGAGTGTCGGTGGGATGATATGATATCGATAGAGCTAGAGGTATATGGCGGTGAAACAAGGATGGCAGGTGGGTGGCCCTGTGGCCTTCGTCACCAGGGAATGTGTCATGAGAAGGACAGGAGCTGCAGCTAGGATTCTTTTCTTTTTTAAAAATGTATTTAATTAATTTTAGAGAGCGAGTGTGTGCATGTAAGCAGGGGTAGGGGCAGAGGGAGAGAGAGAGAATCTCAAGCAGACTCCCCACTGAGTGTGCAGCCATATGCAGGTCTTGATCCCACAACCCCAAGGTCATGACCTGAGCGGAAACCACTAGTTAGATGTCCAACTGGCTGGGCCATCCTGGTGCCCCATAAAGCTAGATTGATTTCTTTCTTTCTTTCTTTCTCTCTCTCTCTCTCTCTCTTTCTTTCTTTCTGATCTTATTTATTTGAGAGAGAGAGAGTGAGAGAGAGCATGAGATGGGAGAAGGTCAGAGGGAGAAGCCGACTCCCCACGGAGCTGGAAGCCGGATGCGGGACTAGATTCTGGGACTCTGGGATCATGACCTGAGCTGAAGGCAGTCACATAATCAACTGAGCCATCCAGGCGCCCCGCAGCTAGGTTTCTTAAGTGGAGTTCGGCTGCTGGGGAGGGAAAGTAAGTATTTCTGGCAGGTGGACTCTCCTATCAGAATCAGTACTTCAACTGCAAAATTTCTGCATCTCTGCCTATTGTTCCCAGTTCAGAACTAAGCTCAGAACTTCTCCTCGCTATTCCTCTGCGGTTCCCCTTACTACTTTGCTTACCTCGCTCCTGCCAGATCCCTTCTGGTCTTAAAGAAGTTTACTCTCCTCCAGATGCAAAGGTCTGCCCTGGCTCAGGGCAGTAGCAGCAGGAGAGAGAAGTCATGTACGTTGTCGAGGTTTTTTTGTGTGAAGATATCTTTTTAGGGTGAATGGAACCTGGGGGAAGGAAAATTTCTCCTGCTGGGTAAAAATCACCAAATACTTAGTTCCTGAGTCTCTTCATGAGGTTTCTCTTTGGCTGTCAGCTTGGATTTTTCCTTTTTAATCAACCCAAGGTCAAGGTCAAGTATATGTAAGCTGTACTAATAACAAATCATAACAAGTTGGACAATGAAGGGAGCAGTGAAGAGTCAGGGGCCTGTAGAATCCATAAATCGTTTTTCTGGTCACTGAATAATTGAGAGTTGCCTATAGGAGAAAATAAAGACGTTTTCCTCTTTTTGTATAATTTTAGCTTTTTTAGATGGTTAAGGTAATTAGTTTCAGTTCACTCCTGTTGAAAGAGCACTTCCTGAACTTCTCTTTTCTCACTAAAGTGATGCATGTGCTCTTGCCTGATTCGAAACTCAATGCAGAACCAAAAATGTAGGCACACAAAGGACTTTGTTGAGTGAACTAATGAAATTAATTTAGGTGTTGGGTATCTGTTGTAAGATCAGTCTTTTTTTTTTTAATAAAGATTTTATTTATTTATTTGAGAGAGAGAGAAAGAGAGCATGAGTAGGGGAGAGAGGCAAAAGGAGAGGGAGAAGCAGGCTCTCAGCTGAGCAGGGAGACCCACATGAGGCTCGATCCCAGGACCCCAGGATCATGGCATGAGCCAAAGGCATGCACCTAACACTACTGAGTCACTGACGTGTCCCTACTGAGTCAGTCTTCATATTTCCCAGATTTATGGCTCCTGAATAGTTAATTACTTGAATCTGTGAATAGCTGTAGAAGCTCAAAAATCTTTGGAAAGTATGTTCTATTTAAACATTTCTAGATTGTACAAGTAAAAAACTTACAAATAGAACAGCTCTTTCTTGGTTGAAAACAAGCCGCTTTCCAGTCCAGTGCTCCAAGGTCATATTATGCTGCAAAATTACCTGGTAGTAGAGAAACCATAAAATATTATGTTCTTTGTACCTACTGCATTTTTCTGATAAGAGAGAAGAGATAAAACCCAGACATTCTTAGAAGTTTCTTACATATGGAAACTTTTTTGTTAAGGAGCATCTTGTCTGTGAGACCAAAGGCAATGCAACATACTTTGATGTTACACTCAGATCTTGGGTGTCATGTGCCCCTTCCTGAACTCAGAAACACCTGCCCCTACTTGCCACGGCTTAGGAGAGGATTCCTGGGCTCTGTAAGAGATCCAAAAGTGGGTTTGGCATGGTATACCTGCCCAGGTTTGTAGAACAGGAGCGTAGAGAAACAATCCCTCTCTGACCTGCTGGGTAGAATGACCTAACTTCCAAAAAATCACACTGTGTTCAGGGTTGTGGAGAGACATCAAAGAAGTAAAAGGCAAAGTCCTGCTCTCACCTGCTCTCAGGTAGCTCCAGAGAGCGAGTGGCCGTAACAGCTGGAGTAAGTGACCTTGGTTTGGGGTGGGAGAACCAAGGGGGACTGAATCCCTTTTGGTGTCTTTCTCTGGACATCTGCAGAGAGGGGCTCTGCTGTTTCAGCTCTGCCTCTGGGCCCACTCAATTTTCGACCCTTGACCTTGCTGCTTTGACTTTACTGTCTACTCAGCTAAGACGAATCTTAGTTGCTTATGTGTGTTCAATGTCTTGCATTTGTCTCTCTATCCCACCTACTCTCCAGCCTTTCCCACCGGGTCTGTGTTCCTGGAGAGTAAGCTGCCAAGACTTCCTTAAAGGGACTCCCTAGGTCTCTGGCTTCCTGATGTGTTCAGCCCATGGACCACTCTGGCAGGAGGTGGGAGGTCTGGATGCTTACCACCTCAGCACCCGCCCAGTGGGGTCACTGATGACCACAGCTCAGGAAGGTAGCCTCTTCTTCCTCTCTTTGGGTTTTGGGAACCAGTCTAGGGTTGACAGTGGTGCACTGACTCCAGGTTACTTCTCCATCCTTGTGGTTCACCAGTCAATGTTTAAATAATTCCTTTAATAAATGTACCTCAGGGACGCCTGGGTGGCTCAGTTGGTTGGGCAGCTGCCTTTGGCTCAGGTCATAATCCCAGCGACCTGGGATCGAGTCCCACATCCGGCTCCTTGCTCAGTGGGGAGCCTGCTTCTCCCTCTGCCTCTGCCAGCCATTCTGTCTGCCTGTGCTCGCTCTCTCCCACTCTCTCTCCGATAAATAAATAAAATCTTAAAAAAAAAATGTACCTCAGATTTTCAAATTTGGAGCGTGCCATTTGTTTCCAGCTGGGATCTTGACTGGGCACAATGCTTTCTTTTCCTCTCTTTCTCTCTTAGATTTATTTATTTATTTTAGAGGAGAGCTAGCTCCTGGCAGAGGGAGATATTTCAAGCGGACTCGCTGCTGAGCGCCCAGGCTCTATCTCACCACCCAGAGATCATGACCTCAGCCAAAATCAAGAGTCGGTGCCTTACCGGGCTGCACCACCCAGGCGCCCCTGACCACTATGGTCTAAGGAAACGTGGTGCAGTCCTTTGTCCCAGCATCTGTCTTGGACTGTGCACTGAGAAGGGAAGTGGCACACGGGGCTGGGCTGCCTCTCACCAGTGGAGTAACCCTGGGCAAGTGGCCTTCCCTCTCTGTCTGGTTTCCATTATGTAACAAAAACGGTGGAGGCAAAATGACGTCCAGGTCCCTTCCTCTTCTCATACGAGATTGTCCTGGACCGTCCATTTTGAGTTCCGAGTTTTAATTATGGCTTGTGGAGGGCGCCACAGACAAATTACACGGGGTGTGTCGCGGTCATTTAAGGGTCTGCCCACAGCCACGAGGAGGTCGGCAGTGCTTTCCAGCTGCCGTGATGACTTCTAGGGGTGGGTACAGAAGCGTAGCAGAGTTCGAGGGGTCCCGCAGCTGTGTTTGGGATGTATCTGGGTGGGCGTCCCCCAGAAGGCCCTGCGTGGCAAGGGACTGGGAGCACGGCCGGGAGCGCAGGGCTGGAGGTCGAGCCGGTCACCCAGACCCCCCTGGAAACATCACGAGCCCGAGGCCCAACAGACATTCCATCCTTCCGGTCCTCGTCTTGCCCGCAGCGAGCGGCCGGCCGAATGGCCCCGACCAGGCCGGCGCCGGAGCGCAGGCCCCCGGCGGCGGCCCCCAGCAACCCCCCCGCGGAGCTGCGAGAGAGGCTGGAAGCCGCGGTGGGAGGTTGGGTCCGCGCGGAGCGGCAGCGGGGCGGGCGGGGCGGAGGGCGGGCCCACGGCGATTGGTGCCCAGCCCTCCGCCGCCAGCCAATGGATGGCGAGGGCGCCCCGGGGGCGGGGCGGAAGCCGAGTCTTAGGCTCTGTGACGCGCCGCCGTCGCGCTGCTGTGCTGGGGACGACGCGTGTCCCGGGCGGCTTTCGGAGGCCCAGCCAGGTATCCGCGCTAGCGGAGGGGCCGCGGCTGGAGCCGGGACCGGGGTGTCCTGGCCGGCGGCCGGCGGGGCGGCCGACGCGGGCGGCTGCAGTCCCGGGTCGGGGGTCCGGGGGTGGGGGAACGGGCTGAGGGGGCGCGCTGGGCCTCGACCGGGGGGCAGGCTCCGCCTCTGCGGCCGTTTTACGTGGCGGGCGGCGGGCACCGCGGGGCAGAGGCAGCGGGCGGGCGCGCAGCCTCGGCGGGCGGGGACGCGGCGCATCCCGGCCGGGAGCGGCGGGCGGGCGAAGGAGGCAGGAGGCTGAGAGACGCTGAGGATGTGGCACCTCCGCCTGCCAGGGCAGGCGGAGCCGGGCCGGCCCTTGGCCCTCGGCCCTGGGCCCTCGGCCCTCCCGGCCCGCAGCCCCGCAGCACCTTGGCTGCGCGCCTTCGGGTTTGGGAGAAGGTGTTGGGCGCCGGCGCGTGGGGAGGAGGCTCCGGGCACTGCGGGCACCGCGGGGACCCTGGGTTCCCGAGGTCTACCGGAAGGCTGCATTCTGGATGTGGGGGAGCTGCTCAGTTAACGGGTGACTTTCGTAATGGGGTGGAGGGCCCCGATGGAGAGAGACCCTTGAAAAGGGTTCGAATCCTTCCGGGTAGCGCCTGGGCCCTGCCCCCAATCTGCTTATCTCTCCCCCGCCCCCAACATCTTTTTTCCCTCCAATCTGTCCAAATAAAAAAATTACAGAAGTAGAGCCTTATCTGTAGTAACGTGCAGACTAACTGGATGGTGTCAAGGGATTGGGGCCAACAGGGTTTTGAGCATGAAGACTTCATCCTTAGGGGTCTTTGCGAGCATCAGTAAGTTCTGGTTGAAATCAGTGGGGCACTCTTTCTCAGGAACCTGTGGTCTCCACCTTTTGTAACTCTTCCTACTTGGTTTCTGTTTTACCTCTTAGGTAAATAAAGGGAGGTGATAAATTCAGGGAGGAAAGCAGGCGTGTTTGAAATGAATTGGGTTTAATAAATTACTAATCTGTAATTTTCGCAATTCTAAGTCTCTTTTTGGGTTTGTAAGTTTCTGTAGGTAAACTGGTTCTCTCAGTTGGAACCTGGAAGTGTTATTTATGTAAACCAATTTCTTTATCTTACCTATTTGAAATAAACAATAGACTTCTTTCATTAGAATATCTTGGTTTCATCTTCAGAGAATCTAGTTCCGGATTATGAAAAAGATGCAAGTATGAAAGTAGAGTTCCTCTTTTTTAAAGATTTTATTTATTAGAGAGAGAGGAGAGATAGTAAGAGATTACCTGGGGCGGGGGTGGGGGGTTGTGGTGGTGGAAGGGAGAAGCAGGCTTCCTGCTGAGCAAGGAGTCAGGGGCCAGGCCTCCCGGGATCATGGACCTGAGCCCAATGCAGATGCTTAACGACTGAGCCATCCAGGCGCCCCTTGTTATTGTTTTTTTTAAATGAACCATTTAAAAAATGTAAATTCCAGTGTAGTTAAAATAGTGTTATATTAATTCCAGGTGTACAATGTGGTGATCCAACAGTTGCATATATTAGCACTCAAGAGAAAAATCTTTTTTTTAAAAGAAGATTTTATTTATTTGAGGAAGTTGTGGGGGGAGAGGGTCCGAGCTAGAAGCAGACTCCCTGCTGAGCAGAGAGCCTGATGCTGGGCTCCATCCAGGGACCTTGGGATCATGACCAGAGCTGAAGGCAGATGGCCAAACGAGTGAGCCTACCACATGCCCAATAAATGTACTTAAAAAAATTTTTTTTTTATTTATGCCAGAGGAAGAGAGAGGGAACACGCGCATGAGCAGTTGGGGGTGGGGTGAGGGAGAGGGGGAGGGGGAAGGGGAGGTGGGACACTGCTGAGCAGGGAGCCCAAGCTGGGATGAGGTGAGGTTCGATCCCAGGACGCTGAGATCATGACCCCACTGAAGGCAGCTACTTAACCAGCTGGGCCACCAGGTACCCCTGAATCTCATATATTTTTATTTTATTTTTTTAAAGACTTTATTTATTTGACAGACAGATCACAGGAGGCAGAGGGGCAATGAGAGGAAGGAAGCAGGCTCCCTGCTGAGCAGAGAGCCTGACGTGGGGCTTGATCCCAGGACCCTGGAATCATGACCCGAGCCGAAGGCGGAGGCTTTGACCCACTGAGCCACCCAGGCGCCCCTCATATATTTTAAAATCGAGAAATTGGGGCATCTGTATGGCTCAGTCAGTTAGGCAGCTCTTGACCTGTAGGTGGTTGAGTTCAAGCCCCCATGAGCTCTGCGCTGGGCGTGGAGCCCACTTAAAAAAAAAAGTAAAATAGGAATGGACTAGATTTTGGAGGTGTGTGGAGGGTGTTGTCTGGCAGAGCCAGTCCTTTTTCAATAGTAATGGTTAAGATGTTTGTGCCAATGACGCACTTGAGTTGAATTTTAGCCAGATTACGTACAAAAAAAACCCAAACCAACAAATTTTTCTTGGCAGAACTTAAAAAAAAAAAACTGTATTTGTGAATGGTTACCTCAAGAAAAGTAAATATTTGACCAATATAGGAAAGCCAAATTACAAGTGGAATATTTTAAGTGGCTTTTATAAAAAGTTTTTTAAAAGGGCACCTGGGTGGCTCAGTGGGTTAAGCAACTGTCTTCGGCTCAGGTCATGATCCTGGAGTCCCAGGATCAAGTCTCACATGAGGTCCTCTGCTCGGGGAGCCGGCTTCTCCCTCTGCCCCCTCACCCCTTTCATGCTCGCTCTCTCTCTCAAATAAATAAAATCTTAAAAAAAAAAAAAAGATTTTTATTTATTTGACAGAGAGAGAGAGAGAGAGATCACAAGGAGGCAGAGAGGGAGGAAGAGGGAGAGGGAAGCAGGCTCCCTGAGGACCAGAGAGCCCTATGTGGGGCTTGATCCCCAGGCTCATGACCTGAGCCAAAGCCAGAGGCTTAACCCACTGAGCCACCCAGTTGCCCCTTTAAGTGACTTGATGAGCTTTGCTGAACAACTTCTGGTTTTTCTTTTAGAGATATTTAAAAAAAATAGTATTTCGTAGTACATGCTAAATTAGATGAATTTTCAAAATGCAGCTGTTTATCAACATTCTGTTTTAGGTATGTTTTCATGGAGACAAGATAGACTAGTTAGATGGGAGTAAAATAGCTTGAAGAAGGGCTTTGTGAGTTATGTAGGTTACTGAAAACAATGTCAAAATTTTCTGTCAGTAGCAGTTTGCCGCCCTCCCCTGCGCGAACAGCCCCCCCCCCCCGCCCCCAGTTTGGGCCTTGGTTAACCACATGACAACAGCCTGGACTGGTCAGGCTACACATACTATTTTGACTCTTGAAGGCCATTAAATTTAATGAAATGAGCTTTTTAAAAATAAGTTTTTATTTAAATTCCAGTTAGTTAATGTACAGTGTACTTAAAAAAATTTTTTAAAAGATTTAATTTATTTGAGAGAGAGCGTGCAAGCAGGAGGAGCCACAGAGGGACAGGGAGAAGCAGGCTCCCTGTTGAGCAGGGAGCCCAAAGTGGGGCTTGATCCCAGGACCCTGAGATCATGACCTGAGCCAGAGGCAGATGCCCAACCAACTGAACTACCCAGGTGCCCCAGAAGGTTCTTTAGAAGTATTTGTACAGATTCTGGTTACATCATCACATACCTACTGCAGGACTTTTCCCAGTTGAATATCCAGAGTTCATTTTAAAAGCCTTAAGAATGAGTATGGTAATGTTTGAATGTTACTGTTTTATCAGTAAGTTGTTATTTTTTCAGTAAGACTGAACTTCACAGATAAATGGATATTTTATCTCAATTCTGTTGCAAATTAGCTGAGCAAATAACTTCTTGTATAAGATGAAGACCATTGGGGCGCCTGGGTGGCTCTGATTTCAGCTCAGGTCATGATCCCAGTGTCCTGGGATTGAGCCCCACATCCAGCTCTCTACTCAGCGGGAAGCCTGCTTCCTCCTCTCTCTGCCTGCTTGTGATCTGTCAAATAAATAAAATCTTAGAAAAAAAAAAAGAAAGATGAAGACTGTTGAATTTAGATAATTTCAAAAATTTCTCTCACTTGCGATACTGCTCTCTGCTCAGCAGGGAGCCCCCCCCCCCCCCCCCCCCCCCGCCTACTTGTGATTTCTCTGTCAAATAAATACATAAGATCTGAAACAAAAAACAAACAAAAAAAAAGCCATGCCAGTTAGGGGGCACCTGGCTGGCTCAGTTGGTAGAGCATGTGATGCTTGATTTGGGGTTTGAGTTTAAGCCCCACATTTGGAGTTGAGCTTAAAAAAATGCTAAATAAGAGGGTATTTAGGTTTTTTTTTTAATACGTAAGTTCATTTCATAGTGCATCTCTGCAAGCTTCTAGTCACAAAGCTGCAGACCTTAATAGCAAAATCATTACGGAGAGTAGTTTTTATTTTAGAATTGGACCCCGTCTCATACAAATAAACTTCTAGACCTACTTGCTGTAATCCAGGTTGTACTTCCTAGGGGAAATGACCTCTGCCTTTCTTTTAACCACAGACTGTTTTCTCATAGCTTCTCAAACACTTCCTTTCCCCTTAGTTTTGTTTTGTATGTTGCCTAAGCTTTTTCTCTATCGAATGTGACAACCTAGGCAGACATTCAGCTTCACTTGTAACAACTCTTTCTGATTATAAATGTGGGAAATACAGAATAGTAGAAAGATAATAACTGAACATTTTTGTGCCTTCTCAGGTAGTTTTTTCATTATGTGACTTTTTTATAATCTTGAACATATCGTATATATTTTTTCACTTAACCACATTCTAAAACACTTCTCCGTGTTGTTATACTACAGTGATTTTAAATGACAACATGCTGTTATGTATGCGATTATGTCTATCCATTCTCCTGTTGATGAACATCTTTTATGCATGAATGTTTCTCTGCATTCCTGAGTATTTATGATAGGATTTTAGGAGTGAAGTTACTGGTCTAAGAGTACACACCCTTCAGAGGCTGTGATAATGGCTATAGTTATTTTCTTTTTAAAAATATTTTGTTTATTTGAGAGAGAAAGAGCACAAGCAGGGGGCGTGGCAGAGGAGGAAGAATCAGGCTCCCTGCTAAGCAGGGAGCCCCATTTGGGACTCAATGTGGGGCTCCATCTCAGGACCCTTGGATCGTGACCTGTGCTGAAGGCAGACACTTAACTGACTGAGCCACCCAGGCACCCCTGTAGTTCTTTTCAAAAGGGGTTTTAGTTCAGAGTACCATGAAGGAATGCTATGTTTTATTGCTAATTTGATCAAGGCAGAAATTGTGTTAATTTTTTAGTTGGTCAAATAGAACATTAATTCTTACTGCGTTCAGAGCATAAAAGGCCAAGAAATAGGTTTTAGACTTCACAGTAGTATTTTAGGGAAGTTCTGTATCATTTTGTATAGCTAGACCTTGCATTTTACTAGCCACTGTCCCATGTCTACTAGTTCCTATATAAGGTTCCTCTCCCAGATAAAACCTGGTGAGAGCTAGGGACTTTCTCCTTAGGAGAAAAAACTTATGCGAATGATTCTGCATTTTATTTCAGGAGTTATTGGACCCTCTGAACACCATCCCTGGAACTCAGATTAAAAATCTGTCTTCTCATCTGAACCGTGGGAAGAAAGGATAGTCGGTGAGTCTGGGCAAACGGAGTGCTGGATTTTGTTTAGTAACTGTGAATTCCTGAACATACTGGATTTACCACATTGTGCCAAGCTGAAAGGGAAGTAAGCCAAGCTCCAAGTATTAAGTTTTTGCTAATTTGGCAGCTCACATTGAGTGCTAGGAGGTTGTGTGATTTGGCTTGTCATTCAGAGAACTCTGTCTAAACATGACTTAAGTAGTCTTTTTAAAAAATAGGTATAGACAAAAAATAAGAAAAAATATAGACATAGTTAAGTGTGCTTAGTGTGTGGCAACTTTAAAAAAATTATTTATTTATTAATTTCAGAGAGAGAGAGAGAGCCCCTACCTCCCTTTGCGTGAGGGGGTAGGAGCAGAGGGGGAGGGAGAGGAACAAGCCGACTTGTGCTGAGCGAGGAGCCCCGCCCCTAAGATCATGACCTGTTTGGAAACCAAGAGTCCAAAGCTTAACCAACTGAGCCACCCAGGGGCCCCCTGGCAACTTGTAAGATTTTATTTTTTTATTAGGCAGAGGGAAAGAGTGCACCAGCAGCGGGAAGGGGGGGCAATGGGAGGAGGAGAAGCAGGCTCCCCACTGAGCAGGGAGCCCAGTGTGGGGCTGATTCTGCCTCCTTCCCTGATTTGATCTGTATGCCGGGGGTGGGGGGGGTCTGCCCATCTGAACGGATCCTGCCCCACAGTAGTCCCTTTATAACAGCTGCTCAGTCCACAAGATCAGGTACCACCTCTCCAGCTCCTCTGCTGTGCAACCTTGCCTGAGTCCCCAGGGTGAGTTCCTTGGCCTTGATGTACTCTCAGCACCGATGGCTTAAAAAAAAGTATGTGTGCTTAATAAAGAACTCTCGAAGGGCGCCTGGGTGGCTCAGTGGGTTAAAGCCTCTGCCTTCGGCTCAGGTCATCATCTCAGGGTTCTGGGATCGAGTCCCACATCGGGCTCTCTGCTAGCGGGCATCCTGCTTCCTCCTCTTTCTCTGCCTGCCTCTCTGCCTGCTTGTGATCTCTGTCACAAAAAAGAAAAAGAAAAACCTCTCGAGTGTTACAGAAGAATGCGACAGTCAAAGCCTCTGACCTCCCATCCATAGTTTTTCTTGGTTCTCTTACCTATTATCCTGGCCCCCTTACTTCTAGTACTTCGTGCACGTCCTGCTGTAGTCCTTATCAGGTTTGAGTCTGAACATGTCCACGTTTATTTCCCTTAAGCTTCCCATCACAAGGACTGGGTCTTTGTTCTCCCTTGTTTTCTTGGTTCTTTGGAGGACTTCAGTAAATGCTCAACACGTGATGGGCTGACAGACACGGACTTTGGGAAGACTCTTACTTTCACTGCCTTCTCTCCTTTTTTGAACAGGTGGGTGCTTCTACTTGAAGGGCACGATGTTTTCCAGACTAGCTCATCTGCAGACCATCGCTGTGCTTCGTCGTGGAGTTCATTCCTCAGTGGCTTCTGCTACGTCTGTTGCGACTAAAAGGACAATCCAAGGTCCTCCATCTTCTGATTACATCTTTGAGCGAGAGTCCAAGTATGGGGCACACAACTACCACCCTTTACCTGTAGCCCTGGAGAGAGGAAAAGGTACATTTTGAATTAATCCAATGCCCCTTCTCCCTTTTGCTTGAAACTTTTTATAAAAATTGCTTTTAAATTTTTTCAGTGTACATTTGCTAGATGCATTTCTATGTGGCAGATATGGTTAATTCAACATTTAATGAGTGTCTAGTGCTTGCTGTCTTAGGTACTTGTGGGGAATACAGAGGTGAACTCCTTCAGTCTTCGTCATGATGGACATTGCCAGGAAGGAATGTAAGATCCTTAAGGAAAGTTGGCTGGTGAGGTAGTGACTGCCAGCCTTCTTCACTGCAGAGATACTGTTTTGCCCTTTCGAATATCTTGTAGGGACATGATTTGAGATTCTGCAAACTTTTACTCACACTTTTAGCATCCATTAATTATTCTCTACCTGAAAATGATTACTGATATTTGCCAAGTGGTGATTTAATGCACATTTTGAAATAACAGCCTTAACCTAATAAAACCAAAGTTTATTACTTAGCTTTGGGCCAGAAGATGATATATAAGAGTATTACACATCTTTATCATTTGCTGTATTTATTTAGGACCACCACTGTAATCTAGATTTTGAACAGCTGAAAATCTAGACTTCTATAATACAAATTTGGGAACTGTTAGTAAAAATATTGTACTAGGGCACCTGGGTGGCTCATTGGGTTAAGCCTCTGCCTTCGGCTTAGATCATGATCCTAGGACCCTGGGATCGAGCCCCGCATCGGCTCTCTACCCAGCGGGGAGCCTGCTTCCCCCTCTCTCTCTGCCTGCCTCTCTGCCTACTCTCGATCTCTCTGTGTCAAATAAATAAATAAAATTAAAAAAAAATGTTAATTGTACTAGCAGAGTGCCTGGGGTCAAGACCTGGTTCTGTATGTGCCAGCTTGGGCTGATTCTAAATCCAAGCATCTCTTTCCATATCTTTGTACTGTAGGATGGTCACACTTTTAGGTTTTTGTTTTGTTTTGTTTTGTTTTTTTCAATAGGTTTTCTTTGATGAGATAAGGCTCAGCAGCACCTAAGACAGTATGTTAAATACATGGTAAAAGTTAGCTGGTAAGCTGCCCAATATATTTTTAAAGGCATTTTTTTTTTTTTAAAGATTTTATTTATTTATTTGACAGACAGAGATCACAAGTAGGCAGAGAGGCAGGCAGAGAGAGAGAGAGGGAAGCAGGCTCCCTGCTGAGCAGAGAGCCCGATGTGGGGCTCGATCCCAGGACCCTGAGATCATGACCTGAGCTGAAGGCAGCAGCTTAACCCACTGAGCCATCCAGGCGCCCCCAGCTGCCCAATATATTTTAATATCTATAGTCAACTTAAACATTTTTTTTAAAGCATACATAACTTAAAATTTACCATTTTAATCATTCAATTCAGCACCATTAAGTACATATACAGTACCATAGAGCTATCTCCTCTAGCTAGTCCTGAGACTTCATTACCCCCAAAGGACTCCTTACACCATTAAACAGTCACTCTGCAGTCTCCCGTCTCCCTAGAACCTGGCAGCTGCTGACCTTGACTCCGTCTGTGGATTTGCCTGTCCTGGATGGCGGAACGGCCGCAGCATGTGGGCTTCTGTGTCTGCCTTCTCTGACTTAGTGTGACATTTTCAAGGCGGCCGTGTTGGGGCGTGTGGTGGTAGTCCGTTGCTGCTTACGGTTGAATAATCCTTCCTCACGTGGGTAGACTGTGTGTCGTTCATCCATTCGTCAGCTCATGGACATTTGGGTTGTTTCCAACTCCTGACTGTTGTGAGTAGTGCTGCTCTTGAGCGTTTGTGTATGGCTTTTTGTGTGAACACCTGTCCTCCACTCTTTTGGGGTATGTACCTGGCTGTGGATGGTAACTTCCTGTGTGACTTGCTGAGGAGGTGCTGGCCATTCGCTACAGCTGCTGCGCCTTTTACAGTATACACGAGTGGCGGTTTCTCCTTGTCCTGCCAACACTTGTTCTCTTTTTTTCTTTCTTTCAACCATCCTTACGAATGTGGAAGCTATCCCTGAGGTTTTGATGTGCATTTCTATAGTGATCGAGATACTGAAGCAACTTGATTTTCATGTGCTTTTGGGTCATTTGTATGTCTTTAGAGAAATGTCCAGTCATGTTCTTTGCCCATTTTTGAATTGTGTTTGTGTGTCTTTTTTTTAAAGATTTTATTTGTTAGAGCAAGAGAGAGAGAGAGAGGGGACAGGAATGGGGGAACAAGGGGGGGGGCAGAACGAGAGGGAGAAGCAGACTCCCCACTGAGTAGGGAGTCCCATGCTAGGCTCGATCCTGCGACTCCAGGATCATGACCTGAGCCGAAGGCAGCCACTTAACCGAACCCATGAATTGGGTTGTTAGTTGTTGAGTTGTAAGTGTTCTGGATACTAGACCCTTAGCAGATGGGTGTGCGATTTGGAAATATATTTTCTCTTTCTCCTTCTGTTGATAGTTAAAACTAATCACGATTTTTCGGTTATGTATAACTTCTGATTTTAAATTCCAAACCCCAATTTTCTAGGAGTGAGGGTGTCACTCCAGAGTTTATAAAACTTTTCATGTTATGGTGTTCTTGTTAAATATGTAATTTCAAGCTGGGCATATAAAATAGAATTCCTTATAAATCAGATTATTTTTAACCAACCTGACTATGCTTGAGCTAAAACATGATTAGCCACAATTGTGTATTATAAAGTAAAGGTTCATGTGTGGGTATTCAGAAGGCTTGCCAACAGTCTTAATCTTTGAACTTTACGTAGCTCACTGATTTTCTAAAATGACTCTCTTTATATATTTAGGTATTTATGTATGGGATGTAGAAGGCAGAAAATACTTTGACTTCCTGAGTGCTTACAGTGCTGTCAACCAAGGGCACTGCCACCCAAAGATTGTGAACGCTTTGAAAAGTCAAGCAGACAAACTGACCTTAACATCCAGGGCTTTCTATAATAACGTGCTTGGTGAATACGAAGAGTATGTTACTAAACTTTTCAACTACCACAAAGTTCTTCCTATGAATACAGGTAAAATATTTCATTTTTACATTAAATAGCCAAGAAAACAATCGTACTACTTTCTGATAATTTAAAATGTTTTTTTTAAACTGAAAAATTTTCTCTCTTGAATAGGAGTAGAGGCTGGAGAGACGGCTTGCAAACTTGCTCGTAGGTGGGGATATACCGTTAAGGGTATTCCAAAGTACAAGGCGAAGATTATTTTTGCAGGTATGTGAAATTCAGCATTAACCTTTGTGATGTCAGCATATATCATTACTGTTTCATTATCACTGGAGTATTTCCAGTGTTTGCTTCATCTGTGATACATTATTTGCTAAATGTTTCATAAAAATTGAGAGATTTTCCGGGGCTCTTTCTGCAGATTTCTACATAAATGGGTTTTTTTCCTGTTAAGTGACTTCCTATTCCTCACTCCCTAAAGTGAGTGACTATATGATTTATTTATCATCCGTTTATCAGAATTTTTTCATAGCAGGTTTCTCATTAATTAGATGGTAATTAATTAGATGGTAGAGCATTTTTGGCAGGTTGTTGATTTTGTGTTGTGTTAGAGTAGGGCCATGTCCTAGGTGTGATATGGAATTTGCATCTTAGTATTTGATGTAGTATTGTATCATGTCCTCAAAAGCTGTTGGAAGAGGAGGGCTGCAGCTGCCCTGGAGAGATTGCTGGGAATGGTTGAGAGGAAGGACGTGGATACTGATTCAGGAGACGAAGAGTTACTTCAGATGATGGAATCCTTTGCTTAAGATTTTCTCTCTCCTTCTGCCCTTCCCCTGCCTTGCTAGTATTTCCTCTTCCCCACCCTACCCCTTATTGGCATTTTATTTGTTTATTTAAATTTTCCTTTTAGTTTTTGATGTACCAAAATGTGTGTGTAATTAATGTGGACAACTTGCTGAGCTCAGAGATGGGTGTTCACCCACGAAACCACCGTCTCAGTCTATGCCGCTACCCTTTATACCACCTCCAGAAGCTTCCTTTTGCCCTCTTACTTGTTATAACTAGTACTTTTTACTCATTTTTTTTTAATTGAAGTATAATCATCATACAGTGTCCTGTTAGTTGGGGGTGTATAATGTGGTGATGGAGCAGTTCTGTGCGTTCCTCAGTGCACCTTGTGCTGAGTGTGCCCTTGAGGCCCTCGATTTCATCCGTGCCCCCCGCCCTTTCTCTCTGGAACCACTGGTCTCTCCTCTGTGTGATGTAATCTGACCCTTGGAATCTTTATAATGGTGTTCAGTTGAAAGGTTCTGACTTTTTTTGTAAAGTTCTGATTTTCATTTTTAAAAAAATAAAGTGCGGGGGGCACCTGGCTGGCTCAGTTGGTTCAGCCTCTGCCTTCGGCTCTGGTCATTGTCCCAGGGTCCTGGGATCGAAGCCCTCAGCGAGGAGTCTGCTTCTCCCTCTGCCTCTGCCCCTTCTTCTCATACACACTCTCCCTCTCAAATAAATAAAACTTTTATTTTTATTGTTTTATTTACATATATTTTTTTAAAGATTTTATTTATTTATTTGACAGAGAGAGATCACAGTAGGAGAGAGGAAGGGAAGAGATCACAGAGAGAGAGGAAGGGAAGCAGGCCCCCTGCTGAGCAGAGAGCCTGATGTGGGACTCGATCCCAGGACCCTGAGATCATGACCTGAGCCGAAGGCAGCGGCTTAACCCACTGAGCCACCCAGGTGTCCCTATTTACATATTTTTAAAATTTATTTGACAGAGATCACAAGTAGGCAGAGAGGCAGGCAGAGGGGGGGCGGGAAGCAGGCTCCCCACTGAGCAGAGAGCCTGATGCAGGGCTTGATTCCAGGACCCCGAGATCATGACCTGAGTCGAAGGCAGACGCTTAAGGATTGAGCCACCCAGGCGCCCCAGCATAACTGTTTCTTGCAAACAGTGGCATTTCTGGTCAATGTCATTCTTATAGACTGTATTAGTCTCTTAAATATTAGCAAAAGGTACAAAGGTGTTTTCTCCTGAGTACTGAAGCAGTTGGTGAGTCAGTGGGGTAGAGACAGAAAGGCCGTTCCCAATGAAATTGCCTTACACCTGCAGAGTAAGCCACAGAGGAGGCTGCTGGGCCTACGCGGAGGAGAGCACCTGGTCTGATGGGGGCAGTTGCTTTTCTTTTTTCTCTTCTCTTCTCTTCTCTTCTCTTCTCTTTCTTTCTTTGGAGGGAGTACTCCAGAGGCAGTGGGAAGGGCAGAGGGAGTGAGAAAATCTTAAGCAGGCTTCATGCCCAGTTAAGAGCCCATCGTGGGGCTCATTTCTACAGCCCCAAGATCATAACCTGAGCCAAAATCATAAAATCACTGAACTGAGCCACCCAGGCGCCCCTGGTGCCTTTTCTTGCAAACAAGCGTGGTCCTATCAGTGTGCTGTGACTGGTGGACAAGGAGAGTGGGGGTCCGTCATAGGAGAGAGATCCTTTGCAAGAGTGATGGTTAGGGATGCTTTATGCCAAAATACAGTAATTCAGTACTGGGTTAACTGAGTTGGTGCTGGTAGAGGTGGTAGAAAGCTATTAAAAAAAAAAAAAAAGTAGGGGAGCCCCCAAGCCTCTCTGTTGTTATTCTACATTGTTTCTTCCCTTGCTTGAATGTAACCCATTTGAAATTACCTTATGCATTTGCTTTACTCTGATTCAGGTTATGGTGTTTCTTTTCTCTGGCATTTAAGCAAGCTCCATGATGACCCCTTTTATCCCCAACACTGAGAACAATGCCTAACCTACATAGTAGGGCCTTAAACTTATTAATGAAATAAATTAATGGATAAAAAGATGTTCCTGAACAAAGAACAGTATCAGTCATTTGGTGCATTATAATACCAAGGAAGGCAAAATTGAATGTTTAGATTGCCTGAGGGTGTTTCAGAAGATGAAATTTTAAGTTCATTCTTTAGTGTTGGGTGTTTGAAAGGAAAATACTAATTCTCCCACAAAGGATATTCTTTTTCTTTTATTACTATTATAAATGCACCGTGTCTAGAAAACATGTGCTGAATGCCTCAGTTGTTAGGGTTTGAGATTACTGAAAGAAAAGACAAGTGTTGGGGCGCCTGAGTAGCTCAGTCGTTAGGCATTCACCTTCGGCTCAGCTCATGATCCCAGCCTTCTAGGATCGAGCCCTGCATCGGGCTCCCTGCTCATTGGGAAGCCTGCTTCTCCCTCTCCCACTCCGCTTGCTTGTGTTCCATCTCTGCTATCTCTCTCTGTCAAATAAATAAATGAAATCTTAAAAAAAAAAAACAAAAAAACAAGTGTTTATCCTCTGGGGCTGTGTATTACAGTCGTAGGTTCAGTAGAGGAGTGCCTAAAGTAGCCATGGCAAGGGCAGGCCTTGGTGGTTGTGTGAGCCATGATGTTTGATATCAGGGTTTTTTTCCTTTTTTCTTCTTTCCCTAATATCTGGTTTTATTTTAACAAGTGAAAGCTCACTGGAAGCTCTATAAGGCAGACCCACATTTTTATTTTATTTTTTATTTTTAAAAAAGATTTTATTCATTTATATGACAGAGAGAGATCACAAGTAGGCAGAGGTGGAAGCAGGCTCCCCGCTGAGCAGAGAGCCTGATGCGGGGCTTGATCCCAGGACCCTGAGATTATGACCTGAGCTGAAGGCAGAGGCTTATTAACCCACTGAGCCACCCAGGCGCCCCGCAAACTTGCATTTTTAAAAAAATCAAACTTACTAAGGTAGTTTTTGGGGACAGTGCTTATTAAATCTGGGGGTTTGTTTAAAGTAATGCCTGTTTATTTTTCCTTTTCAGCTGGAAACTTCTGGGGGAGAACTTTGTCTGCTATCTCCAGTTCCACAGACCCAAGCAGTTATGATGGTTTTGGACCATTTATGCCTGGTTTTGAAATCATTCCATATAATGATCTGCCTGCTCTTGAGGTATCACACTTAGCGCCACAGTGCTTTAGCTTAGAGTAAATGTAAATGAAATTTATTGAATGTATGGATTGAAAATAGATGTGGGACTGTAATGAATGTCTGTCTAACGTAAGTTGGGCCAAGATTTCAGACTGGTCTCTGGAATGGCCAGTTAGTTTCCAGCACGGGGAGGTCAGGTACTATGGTCTAATCCTGAGAACCAGCTACTTTCCCTCCGTGTCCTGCATAAGTGATTTGGATAGTGTATGTTTAATTACTTTATTAGATAAAATTACTCAGTTTTCAGCTAGCCTTTTAAAATTATGAGTGGAGGACTTCTAAAATAAAAAGAGTCAGAAAATGTCTTTTAAAAGCTATGTTTTTGGGGTGCTTGGATGGCTCAGTTGGTTAGGCATCTGTCTTCGGCTCAGGTCATGATCCTGGGGTCCTGGGATAGAACATCCGGTTCTCTGCTCAGTGGGGAGCCTGCTTCTCCCTCTCCATCTGCCTGCCGCTCTGCCTACTTGTGCGTGCACGCTCTCTCTCTCTCTGTCAAGTAAATAAAATCTTAAAAAAAGAAAAAGAAAGAGGTGCCTGGGTAGCTCAGTTGGTTAAGCGGCTGCCTTTGGTTCAGGTCATGATCCCAGGACCCTGGGATCAAACCCCGCATCGGGCTCCTTGCTTGGCAGAGAGCCTGCTTCTTCTCCTTCTGCCTGCCTTTCTGCCTACTTGTGCTCTATGTCTGTGTGAAATAAATAAGTAAAATCTTAAAAAAAAAAAAACAAAAAAGTAAAAAAATTGGATAGAGTAGATTAAAGCTCAAGTATTTGGAGTTTTTGGTAACTGAGTATAAGAAATGTTATATTTTGTGTGTGTGTGTGCGTGTGTGTGTGTGTTTAAGATTTATTCATCTATTCTAAGAGAGAGAGAAGAGGGAGTGTGCATGTTGGTAGGGAAGGGGAAGAGGGAAAGAGAGTCCCAAGCAGACTCTGCCTGGAGTGCAGAGCCTGATTGTGGTCTCAGTCCCAAGACCCCAGCTATGACCTGGGTCAAAATTAAGAGTCGGATGCCCAACCGCCCGTGCCACCCAGATATGTTATACTTTGACATCAGATATAAGTTAGTATGGAAACTTAATTTGCATACTTAACGTAAAAATATATGCAGTGTGTGATTTCAGATTTAAGCCATTTTTAGCCTATTTAACCAAATAGGTTTAAAAGAAAGTTACTAAAACGTATTCATATTTTTTGGTAGCGTGCTCTTCAGGATCCAAACGTTGCGGCGTTCATGGTGGAACCAATTCAGGGTGAGGCGGGCGTCGTCGTTCCGGACCCTGGCTACCTGATGGGCGTGCGAGAGCTCTGCACCCAGCACCAGGTCACCCACCTTCCGCCTGCCTACCTTGCTTAGGGCTGGGCTGCTAGGGTGGAAGCGGCGATGACATCATTTTTCCACTAGGGGGAGACTTCATTCTGAGAGCTTCAGAACTTTCTAGTATGCTCTATCAGTGGCCTGCACAGAAGCGCTCTTTTTGCTAGCTCTGGAAACCGGCCAAGCCCGGGCCCAGGCAGAGTTGCAGACTTCCCGGGCCCAAAGGTTGTTCCTTCCTCCCCTCTCCCGCATCCTGTGGTGGGAGCTTCCCCAGGCCCCTGGTTGTATCCCTCTGCTGCCTTCCTCTTCTCACCAAGCTAGTACATACTTAAGAAGTAACTGTTTAATACATGTTTGGAATAAGCAAGTGAGTTAATGTCTTCCCAGAGAGTAGTTCTATCCAAACCTTGCCGAATAGGGCAGAATGGGCCTTGGGGAGGGAGTGGACTGATACAGGAGGTAATTGTGGGTCTGCAGATTTTTATAGGATGCTGCTGAGATTATGTTGGTAATTAAAAGATTCTCATAAATCTGAGGGAATGTCAGGATGCCAGATTTGTGTGGGGAAGAGTTCACTGTTGGCCCTGGGGAAACAGAATCAGTAATGAACGTATTCTCTTGTTTCCCAACAGGTTCTGTTTATTGCCGATGAGATACAGACAGGATTGGCCAGAACTGGCAGGTGGCTGGCTGTGGATTATGAAGGCGTCAGACCTGATGTGGTTCTTCTGGGAAAGGCCCTTTCCGGTGGCCTATACCCTGTGAGTTGAAGGTTCAGCCTCTCTCTCTAGTCACTGCTCCTGTGAAGTCTGTCCTTCACAGGGCCCTGGAAAAAGTGCACTGCAAGACACCTGGAATGTGTAATAGAAATATTTCAGGGTTCCAGGGGCTTGATAGGCTTAGTTAACCTGAACGGGAGACGTGCGTGTACCTTGGAATTTGCCGTGGGGTCTGTTTTGGATGGAAAGATTTTACCCCAGAAGAACTTCTGTAGAAGTCTGTGTTTTTTCCCATTGTTTGGAGACCTAGCGTGACCAGTTGTCTACAGCCATGACTGATTCATGCAGAGGTTGGGGAAAAGTAGTGTTTTGTCGTAGCTTCTTCATTGGGTTTACTGTTCAGACCAGTCACTGGTACTGGATGGCCTGTAAAGTCTCTGAATGTAGCGTATGACATGGTTTTTTAGGCAATTCAACCAGGCGTTTCACTTTGCAAGTGAAAAGAATTCTTAAATTTTGTCATTGCAGAAAGTGCTTTCCTCTTGGTTCTGAAATGCTCTGGTTCGGAGCCATCGAAGTGTGCCTGACGAGCTCACACCGGGCCTGGGGTGTCACCAGTTAGTCCCCGGTTAACTTCAGTGAAAGATGTGTAGCCCTTGTTTGTGGAAGCTTCATGTCACATTTTTTTTTTTTTTAAGGATTTTATTCATTTATTTGACAGAGGGACACAGCAAGAGAGGGAACATAAACAGGGCGGGTGGGAGAGGGGGAAGCAGGCTTCCTGCTGAGTGGGGAGCCCGATGCGAGGCTCGATCCCAGGGTTCTGGGATCATGACCTGCCCTGAAGGTAGATGCTGAATGACTGAGTCACCCAGGCGCCCTTCATGGCACATTTAAAACCAGCTTCATAAGTACTTGTGTTCCCGGCGTGCTGAGAGTGGGAACGGTTAGTCTGGGAAGTGACTCAGTTGGTCCTGAATTCTCTGTCTTGCAGGTGTCGGCGGTGTTGTGCGACGATGAAGTGATGCTGACCATTAAGCCGGGGGAGCACGGCTCCACGTACGGAGGGAACCCGCTGGGCTGCCGAGTGGCCATCGCAGCCCTGGAGGTAATGGCCGCTTCAGACCATTTGTCTGGTGTGATTTGTCTGGGTTGTGTCGATGTGACTTTTAAGTTTGAGCTCGTGGACGTACTGAGAAATGTAACAGGATTGCCAGGAATCAGAGAACACCAGTCCAGAGGAGGGACTCCAGGGGCGCGGCATTCTCAAAAAGTGATTCAACCTTGGTCTAGCGGATGGGAATCTTTGGGGTCTTCCGAGTTGCAGTCACTTGGGGCTTTCGTCCTGGAGGCCTTGGGTAGTTCTCGGAGCTTTCATTCTGTGACCAGACCTGGCCTGGGGGCTATTTTTTTTTTTTTTTAAGATTTTTAAATTTTATTTTGAGAGAAAGTGAGAAAGAACACACAGAGGCAGAGAGAGAAGGAGACTCCTGCTCAGCAGGGAGGCCAGCATGGGGCTGGATCCCAGGGCCCTGGGGTCATGACCTGAGCGGCTTAACTGACTGAGCAGCGGCTTAACTGACTGAGCCACCCAGGCGCCCCCCCCCCCCCGCCTTCCCCGACTTTTTTTTAAAGTGTAGATTTGAACACTTTTAGACTTATTTCTTAGGAACCTACCACAAGGCACAACATTATGTGATGTCCAAGGAAGGGCTTTTTAGAGGGAAAAAAGTAAAGGAAACTATTGTAGTTTAAAAATTAAAGTATATTCAATCCATTGATTTATTCAACTAATAAGATATCACTTGCATTAAACAAATTTTAACTCTTATTTTGCTGTGAAATCAGATTGATGATGGATTTGTCACTAAAGCAAGGTTCTGTTTGAGCTTTGTATGTTTAATTAGAAACTAAACTGGTTGGGCCACCTGGTGGCCCAAGCATCTGATTCTTGGTCTCAGCCCAGGTCTTCATCTCCAGGTCGTGAGTTCAAGCCCCATGCTGGGCTCCACACTGGATGCGGAGTGTACTTAAAAAAAGAAAAATGAAACTGATATACTGGCTTTGGAAAGCAGGAATAAAAGTTCAGGGGGCATCAGGGTGGCTCAGTCATTAAGCATCTGCTTTTGGCTCTGGTCATGATCCTGGGGTTCTGGGATCGAGTCCCACATCGGGCTCTTCTGTTCTGTGGGAACCTTGCTTCTCCCTCTCCCACAACGCCTGCCTGTGTTCCCTCTTTCTCTCTCGCGTGCTCTCTCTCTCTTTGTCAAAAAAGTGAATAAAATCTTAAGAAAAAAAAAAGTGCAGTGACTCTGGTCTTTATCTGGTGGTGTTCTTTTGCTTATTGTTCACGCTCCCTTCCCTTCCAAAGAACAGCCTGAAACAGGACAATCTTAGCATTTATGTAATTTTTCTTTCATCACAGGTTTTAGAAGAAGAAAACCTTGCCGAAAATGCACAAAAAATGGGTAATATCCTGAGGAATGAGCTCATGAAGCTGCCGTCTGACATTGTCACTGCCGTCAGGGGGAAAGGATTGCTAAATGCTATCGTTATTCGAGAAACCAAAGGTACGGACACAAACTTTTTACTCCAGATGTTATTTTTATGTTTTCTCTGGTTATTGGGTTCCCCTGTCGAAATTGTTGACTAGGTCTGTTGGGCAGAGTCTCATCTGACTTCTGTTAATGGTCTTTGGAAATGGAGCCCTTTCCTCCAGGTAGGACGTACGTACTTTGTGACGTCACTTGTTACTCTGCCTTGAGTTAGTGACACAGCCCTCGGAGGCGGCCTGTTACCTGCTGGTACAGCCCGCACACAGCAGTTTCTTGGGAAGCTTCCTCTTCGATGTCTTCCCCGCCTCCCTCCTGGACTTTGCACGTGGGTAAAGGTGGCAGGAGCAGCGGTCACAGTGACAAGTGCGGGCGATGGTGGTGATCAGAGACCCCCTGCACCGCGCTTCCGGAGTGTGGGCTGTCTCAGTGCTTTTTCGGGACTAGCCCTCAAGGGCTCCCTGCCGGATTTTCCTGTGGTAACCCTTTCTTTTAAAGCAGCGATTCCGACCTTGGCAACACTTCAGAATCACCTCAGGACTTTTCATTTTTATTTTATTTTATCAAAGATTTATTTTAGAGGGTGCCTGGGTGGCTCAGTGGGTTAAAGCCTCTGCCTTCGGCTCAGGTCATGAACCCCAGGTCCTGGGATCGAGCCCCGCATTGGGCTCTCTGCTCAGCGGGGAGCCTGCTTCCCCCCCACTTCTCTCTGCCTGCCTCTCTGCCTACTTGTGATCTCTGTCTGTCAAATAATAAATAAAATCTTAAAAAAAATAAGATGTATTTTAGAGAGAGCACATGCAGCAAGTCAGAGGAGGGGCAAGGGAGAGGGCGAGGCTCTCAAGCAGACTCTGCAGGGCTCAACCCACGACCCTGACACCATGACCTGAGCCGAAAATATAACCCATTGAGCCACCCCGGTGCCCCCTGAGGAACTTTTATTTTTTGTTTATTTTTAAATTTTATTTACCCCCCCCCCCCCGAGGAACTTTTAAAAACTTGATCCAAACCTAGCCTCTCCCCTAGAGAGTCTGATTTAATGGGTCTGGGGGCGGCCCAGGCATTGGCCGTATCCTTTCGGTGACTCGGACGCACAGCCAGGGTTGGGAATCATCGTCTGAAGTGAGCAGAGTCTCTGTTCACAAGAGCAGGACGCAAATCCGTTTGAGGAGTGTATAGTGTTCGCGGGGTTTGAGTAGTGTTCATTCCCTGCCAGCTAACTTCTCTGTGTCCTGCCCAAAGTCTTTTTCGCTGGTTCCTCATGGTTAATATGACAGCCTGGTCTTTTTCATTTTTGGAAAAATGAACAGATTTGTGTCTGATCGTACCATCCAAACCTAGTTATGCACTTGCTGAAAAAGGACCTCATTTTTCAGAATAAGGACAGAGTGAGCTTGCACCTCCGGGCGTCTTTCTTGAGCAGGCCCTGGCAGTTTTCCTCCGCTGGGCGGCTCTTGCCCGTCTGTAC
The DNA here is from genome assembly GCF_011764305.1 of Mustela putorius furo. NCBI lineage: Eukaryota > Metazoa > Chordata > Mammalia > Carnivora > Mustelidae > Mustela > Mustela putorius. The sequence goes on from NW_025422057.1 coordinate 7,416,899, forward strand.
CACGAGCGCTGCCCAAAACCCCTGTCTCTGATCAGCGCACGTGTTTGGCCATTTTTCTTTAGATTATGATGCTTGGAAGGTGTGTCTGCGGCTTCGTGATAACGGACTTCTGGCCAAGCCGACCCATGGCGACATCATCCGGTTTGCCCCTCCGCTTGTGATCAAGGAGGATGAGATCCAGGAGTCGGTGGAAATCATTAACAAGACCATCTTGTCCTTCTGAGGGGAGCCACTGTTCTCAGTGGTGCCCGTGCAGCTGGGGACGGCGGTCCCCGTGCCTCACGTGGGCATGCGCCACTCCCCAGCGTCTTCGAGGACTTTTTAAAATATGTCTTTTTTTTTCAGTTCATGCATAATAGAATGGCGTTTATAAACACAGCTGTGTAATGTGTAAGAGAATGGAAAGGCCTCTCTGATGAAGTTTCTGTGTGCGTGTATTCTTTCTGGAAGTGAAATGTACCTACTGTATATAGAGAGCCTTTTAATCAAGCCCTTCAGTATAATTTATATGTTTTTATAATTTCCATACTGATACAGATGTTTCATATTTGAAAAAGTGATATGGGGTTGTACGTGGAAGACTTGCTTAACCTTATAAAGTTAAATTATAATCATTGAATTTTAGGAAGGATTAATGGTTAAGCTTAAATAAAACACTAAGATTTAAGGAAACTTCATATTGGCCAACACCAGGGTGTAGCCCATGAATGTAATTTTTAATTAGAAATTAGTGTTTAACATTCTCAAATTATGTTTTAAGTGATAGAATTTGTAAGAAGAGTTTATTTTTTGTTTTTCTTTAAATTAAAAGTAAAGCCTCTATTTAAAGTGTCTGTTATGATGGCAGTGTCACTGATTACCTAACATTTTTAAGCTCTTTGAGAATGTTCTTTATTGTGTGTGTTTTTCTAAGAGCCTTTCAGTGTCTTTGATGATATTTAGAAAAATAGAAATTATAAAAAGAAAGTCTCTTATTATACTCCCTTTTCCCCTTTGACAATAATTGCTTTTTTCCTGTGCTTATAGTGGTATTTACCATTTTTATTAAAGTATCCTTATTATGCATGGTATTGTGCAACTTTTTTTTCCTTTTTTTATCTGAACATAGTATTTTGGAGGCTTTTCTGTGTCAGTAATTTCAAGTTTATCTCAGTCTGTAGGGACTGTCATGTGGATGTGTTATTTCATATTGGGGGACACTTGGGTTGTTTCTAGTTTTTCCTTCTTTAAACAAAGCTTGTGTCTGCTTAATGTTTATACAGTCTGTGTTTGTGGAGGTCTCTAGAGGTGGATTGCTGTGTCAAGGGAATGAACTTTTATTTATTTTTATCTATTTGTAATTTTATTTTTACTTTTAAAGATTTTTACTTTACTTATTTATTTGACAGAGAAAGAAAGCACAAGCAGGGGGAGTGGCAGGGAGAGGGGGAAGCAGACTCCCCACCGAGCAGGGAGCTTAACACGGGACTCGATCCTAGGACCCCGGGATCATCCTGAGCTGAAGGCAGACTCTTCACTGACTAAGCCACCCAGGTGCCCCTATTTTTGTGTATTTTTAATATTTTATTTCTAAGTAATCTCTACAGCCAACAAGGGGCTCAAACCTATAACCCTGAGATTGAGAGTCATGGGCTCTGCCGACAGAACAGCAGGTGTCCTGGGAATGATTTTTTCCCCCCAAAGACTTTATTTATTTATTTGACCGAGAGACAGGAAGAGAGGGAACACAAGCCGGGGGAGAGGCAGGCAGAGGGAGAGGCAGATTCCCTGCTGAGCAGGGAGCCCGATGAGGGGCTTGATCCCAGGACCCTGAGATCATGACCTGAGCCGAAGGCAGAGGCTTAACCCACTGAGCCACCCAGGCACCCCTGGCTGGGGGTTTCTGACTGAAGTGTTGGCAGGGGCTTGACAGGTCTGTGTGACACATGCGTACTGGAGCGTGACCTTCCTCCCGAGACCTTCAGGGGCTGCCAGTTCTGCATCCCCGGTTTGCACTCCAGGATGGGGTACCCCTCTCTCAGCCTTCCCTACAAACCCCCGGAGGCCCCTGATTGGACCTCCAGGTGGCCTTGAGGCTTCACGTTAGCATCGCTGGGGCTGTGGGAGGCTGTGGGGTGAGACCCAAGCGCCAGTAAGTTTCAAGCTCCCCAAGAGGATCCTGTTTGCAGTCGGGGTTCAGAAACCCGGCTCAGGGCTCTTATTAGAACACAGATCCAGATTTGGTGTGAACCGCACTGAGATGCTGCATTTCCAGCGAGTACCTGGGGGTCCCAGCATCGGATGCTGATGCTGACTTCAGGCCTATGACCATCAGGCCCCAGTCAGGTCGATGGGCATTCGCCAATTCTCACCCATCTGAGAAGCCCTGAAGCCTGGGTGAATTTAACAGATCCACAAGATTCTTGCTAAATCCTTTGTGGGCCTAGATTGAGAAAGGACCCTGTAGGAAAGCACAGGGTGCTGTGGGGAACAGTTAGAACCCTGCATGCGAGAAGGCGGGAGCCCCTAATTCCTTTGGCATCCCTGGAAGAAGGGTAGGAAGCAGAGATGAGGGATGAGGCCAGATAGATTAGAAAAGCATGCCGGGGGCATGTTGCAGACGTGTTCACCCAGTGCATGCTTACTGGTTTGCTAGCCGTGCCTTCGGGGACCGTAGTGCGTGGGGTGGGGGTGTGGAGAAGGAGACCGAAAGACCCAGGTGCTCGCTTCACTTTACAGTTTGTGGAGTGAGTGCGGAGCTTGGTGATGGGGAGCCCAGGTAGTGGGGAGGCAGGAAGGAGGTAGAGGTTTTGGAATGTGGGAGCTATAGACTTGTCTTTAGAGCCTCAATTTCCCCCTCAGAGGAAGTGGGATAATTAATACCTTTCCGGAGAGGTCTGAGCGTTAAATGCAATGAAATGGGTCAAGTCTCGGCATAGAGCCTGTCAGGGGCCTATTGGAATCTGAGTTGCTAACCTAAAAGGAGCAGATTCGGCCTAGGGACTGTGATCCCACTCAGGGGTCCCCACTATCAACGGGAGGAAGAGGGAACCTCCAAATGAGGGTGCTAGCCAGAGGGGGAGACCAGAGGCAGAGTTGATGGAGCTGGTGCGACCCGAAGGGGAGGAGTGGCCTAAAGCAGAAGCCACGGACAGTGTGGGATGCCCGGATACAGGCCCTGGGTTGAATCGCCCAAAGAAGGATAATGCAGGTGTTCCTTCGCACTTAACAGTGGTCACGCGCCGTGTGTTGACTGGCTGAACTGCCCTAACGAACTACCGCGGATGTCTTAAATGGCAGAAATTTATTCCACAATTCTGGAGTCTCGAAGCCTGACGACAAGGTGTCTGCAGGGCTGGTTTCTTCTGGGGCGTCTCTCACATGGTCTTTCCTCTGTGTGTGTGTGCTTATAAGGACACCGGTTGCACTGGGCCAGGGCCCACTCTAATGACCTCATTCCAACTTCATTACCACTTGAAAGACCTGATCTCCAAATAGAATCACATTCTGAAGTCCTGGGGATTAGAACTTCAACCTGTTAATCTGGGGGAGGGGCAGGATTCAGCCCATAAGACACCCTAAGGGTGATTTGTTCTTTGCATTTTGACTTCCTAGGACACCTGATCTAAATTTGTCATTGCACACACAAGAAAACGGGTTGGGCGAAGACATCTGATTTAGCTCAGCTAGCATGTGAGGCAAGATGATGGTGCATTTGAAGGGCGCCTGGGAGGCTCAGTCGTTTGGGCTTCTGCTTCCAGATCAGGTCATGATCCTGGGGTCCTGGCATTGATCCCTGTGTCGGGCTTCCTGCTCAGTGGGGAATCGGCTTCTCTCTCTCTCTCCCCTTTTGCTCCTCCTCACTGCTTGTTCTCTCTCTCTCAAATAAGATAAAATCTTAAAAAAAATGTTCAAAAAAATTACAGTGGATCTGAGGCACTAGGAATTTAAAGCCCCCAGCTTCTTCTCTACAGGAGGGAGCACACCATCTGGGGGCCACTTGTAGGTTTAGATCTGTGCTTAATGCTTGACCAAGGGTCGCTTGACTTGCTGGAAGAAATTAATACCAACATCAGGCTTCACCTCACATCAATTGCATCAGAATCTCTGGGCAGAGGGCCTGGGCAACTGTACTGAACACTCCCCTGGGGGATACTAATGTGCAACCTTTGCAAAATGGGTGTTGAAGTGAACGTGTGCGTGGGTGAGTGTGAATGTCGGTGTCATTCACCCAACTCATGGCGCCAGGCACTGACTGGGCTTGCCCTGGGGGTCCAGTGGTGAAAGAGAAGGACTTCATGTGGTTTTTTGGTGGGTACATTTATTTTTCTTATTTTGAAGATTTTACTTGAGAGAGAGAGAGAGAGGGAGAGAGAGAAAGAACTAGAGGGGTGTGGGAGGGGCAGAGAGAGAGAGAAGCAGACTCCCCGCTGAGCAGGGAGCCCAACACAGGACTTAATCCCAGGACCCTGAGATCTTGACCTGAGCTGAAGGGAGACACTTAACTGACTGAGCCACCCAGGCGCCCCCAGGCAGTACATTTATTTGAAAAGTACTTAGTACCACTTGGCTAGGCCCAGAGGAGAGGCAGTGGTTCAAAGCAATCACTTTATTAACTGGTATGTGTCAAGCACTATTCCAAATGTGTTGTTTTACCACAGATACAATCATTCCCATTTCACAGATGAGAAGATGAAGTCTTAGGGCAAAGAAACTTGCCTTAAGTTATTAAAATAATAACTTAATATTAAGTTATTATTATAAAATAATAATATTATTATATTATATTATATTATAATATTTTATATATTATATTATATTATTTTATATTATAATAATATTATTAATATTATTATAAAATAATAATAAGGTGGTGGAGGCCTGGAGCCCTGAGTGGCCTGGGTGAGGCTTCTGTGGGGAGGCCGGGGGTAGTCCCAGGTGCTTCAGGGACTAGTGGTTTGGGGACAGACAATGCCTACATTCGTCTAAAGAGTGGCCCCAAATGTGTGTAAAAGCATTTTTCAATTTGTTCCTAACTTGGGCAATGGATTCTTAAAAATACCAGCAGGAGCCATTCAAATGAGTAATACATTAAAAAAGCAAATTAGTCCACTTAGGAAAAACTTGAAAATATATTTCAGAACTTACTCTACTGTTTCCTGCATAGAGAATGTTTCAGAGGAGGCTTTATTTTGATTAACGTGCAAATGAGATTTTTCTCCCCCTATGCACTAGTCTAGTCCAGCGAATTGCTAATGAAATATCCGAGCTAATATGGCTTTTATAATTTGCATCACAAAACCCAAGTGCAGAGCAGATGGTGGTGGCTAAAGATAAGTGGGGGGTAGAGCGGAACCTGGCTCAAAGCAGCTTGATCAGGACAGCGGCTCCGGCCTCTGTGTGAATGGGCCATTGGGGGCCCGGTGGGGGGGGGGCGGCGCTTCTGATCTTGGTGGCCCCGACGGGTGGATCTTCGTCTTGGGGAATGGAAGGTCAAAGATGCTGGTAGGATTCACCAGCCCCCAATCTCTTCTACCTTCCCTTTTATCACAAAACATTTTAACTTAGTGACGCCTGAGTGCCAAGCCATGTTATTAAGACAGACCTGGGAGTCCTGACTCCTGGGGTGATTTCAAATCAAGTATGCAAACAGCACACAGGGCTGCAGGCCTTCCCCGGGAGGACCTGGTTGCGCGAACCTGGCTGAGGAATTCTAGAGCCGCCGGAGGTCTACTGCCAATCGTTTCACAAGTGTGGGACGAGGGACGGGATGGCAGGTGGACCGTCAGGACTTCAGCCTGGCTCTTCCCTCCGTGGCCTGCGGCGAGTCCCCGCCTGTCTGTCCTTTAGGAAACGGCGGTTTGAATTAAGCCAGTATTTCTCCAAGTGTGCTTCTGGCTGAGTCGGTCTCTGGAGGTGACGCCCGGGCGGGGGTGGGGGTGGTTGTGCTTGGATCAGTCCGAGCCCCCCCTGGGCTCTCAGCACGCCTTCCTCGCCCGCTGGGGAGCCGGGGAGCCCGCCGGAGGTTCCAGATAGGGACCTGCCAGAAAGCGGCTCCCGCGGGCTGCGAGGTTCCCATTCCCCGCCTTGGGTCATTAGAGCCAATTGTTGTCCCTCCAAGTCAGCTCCTTGGACAGGGGAGGTGCCGTTAGCGCGGAGGAGGGGCTTCGAGCTGCGGGCGCAGGACAGGGCTCGTCCCCAGGATGCAGCACCGCTCGGCAAAACCGGGTTTGGCCGGAGCCGCGCGCGGGCTCGGGGCCCGGGGCCCCTCGGGACGGCAGGGGGCGCTGTCTGCAAAGTTTTGCTCCCCGGCCGGACCTCTGGGCTCCGCGCCCCGCGCGAGCGCTGGGGGCCCGGGGGTTCCACCGGCCCGGGGTGGGGGTGGGGAGTGACCGGGGTGGCCCGGGGGGGGGGGGAGTCTGGGGCGGCCCGGGGGTCGCCGGCGCTCCCAGGGTCCCTGCGCGGCAGAGCCGGGGCGGTGCGGGAGGTCCGGGGGCGGCGGCGGCCGCGCGCGGAATGCGGTGTGTTTTTGGGATCCTTGTTTTATTCCGGTGAAATATGCTCCTTGTAGGGAGTTGGAAAACGTAGAAAGCTCCCGCGGCTGCTCCCCGCAGAGCCGAGCGCGTTGCCGTGGGGACCCCGGGCGCCTATTCGTGGCTCTAGGGCTCGACCTCCTGGCTTGTCGGGGCTCTGCGAATCGCATCCACCCTCCCAGAACCCAGACGCCGCCCGCTGCACCCCTCTGCAACCCTCTTCTTCACTGCGCAGGGGTGCGGGCTCCCGAGCAGCCTGGGCTCCCTCGGGCTCCCGCGCGGGGTCGGTGACCGACTTGGCAAGGGAGGGCCGCTGTGCGTCCACCGGGCAGGGGCAGGGGGCGCTCTGACCCCACGGGAAGGGCCTCTTTCCAGGGCCTGCTGTGACCAGAGGAATTTGCAGCTTGAGGTCCCGCAGGACCGGTGCAGGGGTGGAGGGGTGCGATGGAGAGTACAGTGGCGGGTGGAGGGGTGGTTCTCTGGCTTCTCTGCACCTCAGTTTTTGTCCCAGTGGTTGGGGGGCTGCGTTGTACAGTGAGTGGCGGGATGTGGGACCTGATGCTGGCCTGGCTGTGGCCGTGGGTCATGGAGATCGTGACGGTCCTGTGCCAGTGAGGTCTGGCAGGCTCTGGGTGTGTGGGTGCCAAGGGCAAGGCCAGTGCCTGGGGCCCAGACCTGGGCTTGCCGCTGTGCTCCTGGACGGGAAGGAGAGGCGTGGGGAGCTGAGAGGGGTGATATCCCTCCTCCTCCAGGGAGGAGCCAGGTGCTGGGAGCCTGGTGGGGGTGAGTGTGGGCAAGCTTGCTCGAGGCTAGTTACCAGCTCCATGGACTTGGACCAGTTTCCTCCTTTAGAAAACCCAAGCAAGGTGCTGGGTTGGGGACAGCGTGTTGCATTCTTGGTCCTGCCTCTCTCCCTCTCTGCCCAACCTCTCTGGGAATTCTCAAGCTCTAGAGGGCACTGGGGTGGCCTGAGATTTGATAAACATGCAGGTGTCCTGGGCCCAGCTCCACAGGTGGGTTCTGTGGGTTTGGATGGCCCCAGGAATCGTGCTTCAAACAACCCTCTTGGGGTTGAGGGCCCCAGGGGCCCCAGCTCTGGGCAGGGGGGTGCTAAGGTCATGAGGTATAGGGGAGGTACACACTCCAAACCCATTAACCTACAAGGCCTTGTCAAGAGTAAGGGATTTTAGTGCTTTGGGTTTGAAACTTTGGGTAGGACCTGACTTAGGAGGGCTCCCTGGGCTTGGGTGGCCTGGGGGTCCTAATTCTAAGTTCACCTGCCCAGTGGCTGTCCCTGTCCCCATGGGTCTCAACCTGATGAGTGAGTAATAATCCTATCCTTCCTTCCTCATGGGGGCCAGTCATGCTCCAGACTCACTGACCGCTCTAGCAGCCCTGCAAACTTGGTCGTTCCCAGACCCTGTCTCAGGGAGGCCGGGCAGCTCTTGGGGTCTTCAGACATGAGGCACTGAGACTTGAGCCCTATGGAGTCTGGTAACCACACAGCCCGGATACGCATCGGAGTTAATGAAAACCCCAGACCCCATGCTCATGACATCCGTGACCCCGTGTTCTCCAACCCAAGAGCGGCTTGGGCCGTTTTGGTAAGCAGGGCCCAGGGTGGGGCGGGGTCCAGCCCGGCCTAGAGGCCAGGGGTGGGCGACATGGCTTCATCCCGTGACTTCTGTGCCCCTCACCTGTTTCCACTGTGTGGGGCTGAGCCCCAGTCCCCAGGCAGAGTTGTGATCCCATGCCACCCCACCTGGAGTGTGGCCCTTTCTGGACAGCTCCTGCCAGGTTGCCTGTGGGTATAGCCAGGGCTCCGTCCTGCGGTGAGGAGGAGTCTGCCCACCTCCTCCCCCATTTGGAGGAATGTCTGTCTCAGTGGAGCCTTCTTTAAGCTGCCCTACCTCGAGGTGGGGGAGCTCTGTATCCTTGGGTGTGGAGCACGTTGGGCTGCGGGAGCGGTGCCTTCCTCCCTTTGCCAGAACTTGGTCCCCCCTCCTGCCTGGCCTTGACTGTTTGTGCTTCTCGCCCCCCAGAGTATGTTTGTTTGGGTTGACACACCCCCTGCACACAGCCAGCCACAGGCACCTCTGTGGCAGCCAGACCCAGCCCTGCCTGGGGCTGGCCACTTCTCCAGAGGAAGACGCAGCCCCACAGGAGCGCCAGCACGGCTCTGATCGTGGCTTTGAAGGTGGGAGCCAGGAGGCCAAGGCAAAAACTGCACGGCGGGTAAACAGCTGAGGACGCAGCTCGGCCTGCTTGGGATGCAGGCTGGCTACAAAGGGACTGTGAGGGACGCCCTCGAGCAGAAGGGACCCATTCAGTTCTCCCCGAACGGGATTTGCCTACTAATTAGGTGCGGGGGACCTTAGCAGTGGGTGGGCTGCAGGAAAGGCTGGGAGGGGTAGGGGAGCGGGGGGCGGGTGGCTATTGCCGAAGAGCCGGCTGCCTCTGACTGGCTAGGACCCAAAGTCCAAACCCGGCTCGGCAGACCAGCTGCTCCAGAGCCATGCAGGGAGCTTGTTAAAAATGGCAATGCTCAGCTCCTTTCTGGGGGGCTCGGCCAGTTAAGCATTGGACTCTTGTTTTCAGCTCAGGTCATAGTCTTGGGGTCGTGGGATCGAGTCCTGTGTCGGGCTCCGTGCTTGCAGGAAGTCTGCTTGAGATTCTCTCCCCCTCTCCCTCTGCTCTCCCCCGACCACTCACGCGCACGCTCTTTCTCTCTCAATAAAGAAAGATAGAAAGAAACACATACCTTTAAAAAAAAAATGGCACTGCTGTCTCAGTCCTCCCCAGTGGGATGGCAAAACCCAGCCCTAGGTGGCAGGCTTAATGTTCACCAGATCCCTGCCTGGTGCTCTGGGAGGTCCAGGCCGTGCACATGGCTGCCCTCAGCATCCTGCGCGACAGGGGCGGAGACAGAGACCCCGCTAGCCCTGGGGCGGCTGGACGGGGCTCTGGGCGGGAGGCAGCTCCCAAGCAGTGCATTCCTCTGCTCAGTGCACTGTGCACGTAGCTCTCATTCTCCTTGTGCCTGGTTATGAGAACCCCGTGAAACAGCAGGTACTTTCGGTCCATCTCATAGCAGGATGTCCCGATTGCACAGGTGAGAACGTGGAGGCTCCTCGAGGTTCACCAGTTTGTCCAAGGTCACACCACGCGGGGGCTGGGACTTTCTCCATGAGTCTGCCTCCTGGAGGGTGGATGGGGCCTGGACATGTGATGGAAAACTCCACAGCGACTGGACTGTGCTGCCCTGGGGGAATCACGGTCCCCACAACCTCTTGCTCCCATGGCAGGTGGCCTCACCGAACACAGGGCAAACGTCAGGGCCACGCAGGGCTCTAGGTGGGGGAAGTGAGGGAGATTCGTATAGATGTGCTGATCGATAGCATGAAGACAGGCCCCAGGGGGACCCTGGCACTTCCTGGAAAAGGGACCCGATTTTGTGCAGGGATGCAGGCCAATGACCAGGAGTGGCAGCTGAGAGTCATTTCTAGACCCTTCTGGAGATGCTATTGCTTTTACAACAGCACTATCTTGTTTGTTTAGAAATGGTCTAATGAATCTCGGTGACCATCTGGTGGGCTCATTCAGGGTCACCGACTTTGTGTCTACCCTCTATGCCTGGCATGGAGGCCGGCACCCAGCAGACACGGCGGAGGCTAGTTTGGAGTGCAGTAAGCGGGTCCCAGGGCCAGTACCAGGGGGAGCAGCTGGCTGCCGGCTGCTGGAGTGACTGCTGGGGCTGAGCGGGGCAGGACAGGCCCACCAGAACCAGAGAGAGAGTGAGTGGGCTCTCAGACCTCACAGAGCTGAGGGGCCCTGTGCCAGGAGGGGTCCTGGCCAACTCCCTGCAGTACACTCAGGTCTGATACAGCGTCCTGGTGACAGGGGCCTGGCAGTGGTGGGTAGACCCCTGCACAGAGGCCACTCACAAGGCGAGTTCCCGTGTGAATTATTCCATGACCCACGTGAGGGGAGAGCTCATTCCCATTGTTCTCTCTCAAGGACGCAGAAGAATGTGCTTGGGCAGGTAAAAAATGGCAAGGGTTTGCTTAGCCAGCAGATGGTTCCCAAAGCAATTCGCGGTTTGGATTGGAAAGTGGTTTGCTGCTTCTCAAGCTGTCCCTTAAAGCCTGGTGGGTTTTTCATTCCGGCTCGAGTTGGGAGAGGGAGCGCGGCTGGGGCTCTGCGAGGCTGGGGCTCTGCGAGGCTGGGTGGAGCCGAGGAAGGTCCCCTGGGTGCCTGAGTCTCTGGAGAATCTGACAGATGCCTCAGTTCTGCCTCTGCTCTGGGTTTGAAGGAAGCGTCAGGGGGTGGATGGAGTTGAAGATGAGAGAGTCTGGAAATAAACCTATGACTTCCTCGACTCTAAGGTCTTACCCTTGAAACTATAGACTTTGAACTTCAGAGCTAGAAGACCCCACAGAGCCCTAGGCAGGAGAGACTTAATCAAGGACATGCAGGAAGTTGGTAACAGGAGCTGACCTTGAACCCAGGTCATGGGACTTCCAACCCAGTGGTCTCTCTGGAGTCGGAAATCCAAGTGAAGGAGCCTGGTTTGTGTCTGCTTTCTTTCAGACCCAAACCCTCATGTACTAATGACATATCCACTCAACATGAGGAAGTAGGTAATTTGGAAAAATTATCAAGTGACATGTTTCTTGCATCTGGGTGTCATGGAGCAAAGTCAGCCTTGTTATGTAAATTAAATAGTATTTGTGGCTGACAGCTGCTTTATGAGGTCAGCAGGGTGGGCTCTTGTGTCTCAGGCAGACCTATGTGGTCCGAGGAGGACAGGATTTTACTACGTCTGTTTTACCGATGAGAAAGCTGAGATTTGGACCAGCAAAGTGACTGACCCCAAACACACAGAATGTCAGAGGTGAAGCTGGGACAGCATCCGCCCCCCAACTTTGTCTCTCTGCGATCCAGTGGTCCTCAGTCTCCGGAGCCCTCTGGCTGGGGGGAATCCCCGCCCCCCTGCAGCTTTATAGCAGACTTTCCAGGTGTTTCGGTTGAGAGCCCCCTGATCAAAAATGCGATGATCAAACCCAGAACGTTTGGTCAGTGATGTGATGAAGAGAAGTGTCCACTCGCTGAGCACTGAATGACTTCATCTTGGACAACCGTTGACAGATTTGTCTTCCTGGGACTAAGTCTCACCATGTGTTCTTTACGGTCGCGTGCCAGCTGCTGGGGGTTTGGAATCCCTCCATAATCCAGCCAACCTTCCCGAGGACCTGCCACCGACATGGGGGTGCCCAGCTGGGTGTCTACAGAGAGCCGAGCCCCCCCAGAGGCCAGGAAGCTGCCTTTAGCTGTTCATTGTCTGTCTGTCCTGCTCAGAGGCCCCGGTCAGGGGCACAAAGCAGAATAGGCTTCTGGTTCTCTGAGGGATCCGGAGCAAGTGATGGGTTTGGGGTTTGCGTGGGTGGGATGCGTGCTGCTCCTGCAGGTTTTTTTTTTTTTTATAAAGACTTTATCTATCTATTGATCGATCGATCAATCACATGAGCAGGGGGATAGGCCGAGGAGAGGGAAAAGCTGACTTGGAGCTGAGTTCCACGCCAGATGTGGGGCTCAGTCCCACGACCCTGAGATCACGACCTAAGCTGAAACTAAGAATTGGATGCTCAACCAACTGAGCCCCCAGTTGCCTCATGTGACTGCAGTTTTGTCCTCAGGGGGTGCCCCTTGGGTGCCCGTCCTGGCTCGGACATCACTGGCCCTGTGATCACCTGACTTTCCCACTCCAAGTGTCCCCAGGTCTCTCCAGGATGCATCCCACGAATGTAGCACATCAATTACAGAGGACCCTCGACAGGACAGGCTTTGATTTCTTCCCTCAGCTCCGACGGTGGCTTATTGATGTTGCTGCCTTTCCAATAGTGCTTGGGAAGCAATGCCTGTCCTTCATGGCAGAGGGGCCTCTTGTTTCTGGTGATTTGTTGTGCTGGCAGCATTGGGGTTCTATGAGGAACTGCGTATTTATTCCAGGGCTGATATTTGCTCCCCTAAATGCACACACGTGAAGGAAGACGGACGAGTCAGAGTCTGGAAGGCTTGCCGAGGAGGTGGGAGAGGCTGGTTTCTGATTTCCTCAATGTGCCTGCCCCCTCCCCAGCTGGGCATCTTGAATCAATTTATGGAAAACTGCCAAGGAATCTTGAGATGGATTAATTTCAGAGATTGGCCAGCAGTGTCAACTTCAGCGAGGGTTTGTGGGGTGATTAAAGAACGGTGCCAGAGGCCAGAGGGGGAGAGCCAAGAGAAACCGAACAGTGCAAAGACCAAAACAGTGAACCTCAGGCAAGTTAGGAGAGGTGCATGGACATGTGGGGTGTGAGCGCGGGGAAGCTGGGCTTTGTGACAGGTGCATGGAAGAGGTGGCATTTATTTTATTTTTAAAAAGATTTTATTTATTTGAGAGAGAGAGAGCACGTGCATGAGCAGAGGCAGAGGGAGAAGCAGACCCCCCGCGGAGCAGGGAGCCCGATGCTGGACTCCATCCCAGGACCCTGGGATCATGACCTGAGCTGAAGGAGGCTGCTTAGCTGACTGAGCCACCCAGGCACATTTAAATGGTGCCTCGCAGACTAGCAAGAGTGTAGTTGCCAAAGGAAAGGGGGAGTCAGGCCCAGAGGCCTGGCAGTGGTATGTGGTGCTGTTTCCTGGCCACGGAGTAGGCAGAGCTGATGCACGGAGGGCCAGCCACGCCACTGCCCAGGCCACCTGTCTGAAGGGCCATCAGCATCACAGAAATGCGGCCTAATTGGCAGCATGTGCACTTGGGTTTGGGCGGGGGAGAGAGAAGGAGCAGCTTCTCAGGCTGGGGTACGAGTCCCCTGCAGTGAGATCTACATCTCACGCAGTGTGGACGGGGGCACTGGTCCCTTTCCTGCCTCAGCAAGTACACGGGTATCAAGCATGTCAACTGGAACGTACCAGCGTATCAGCCTTCTTGGGTACCTGCTGCTTCTCCAGCTTTTACAGTCGGCCACTTGTGCTGAGCTAAGGGACACCTGAGTTTGGGCCCCAAAACTACGGGCCTGGAGATCCTGACGCATGTCCTCCTGTTGGCTCCATATCCACGCCGCGAGCGGCTTGAGGAGCCCATCTGGAGTTGAGCGGCCTTCAAGAAGCAGGACCAGACCCCAGCAACCTTGGCTGGTTATCCTGTTCCTGGGACAAGCTGTCTCTCTGCAAACTTTCTCCCCAGCCTTCATACCTTCCAAACAGTGTGCCCTGGGCTAGATCCCCCCCACTCTGGGAAAGGCCCTGGCTGCACCCCCAGGACCTGCGGTGTTTGCTGCTCTCCCTGACCCCCGCTCAGCCCACCTGCATCAGGGTGCTGGGCCCAGCTCCCCACCCTGAGATCTCTGCTGACCATCGGCAAACTGTCAGGTCAGAGATTGACAACTACTGGCAGGTTCATGCTCCAGATATGCCCTCAGGGTCTGAAAGGCCAAGAAGTGGCCTCGGTGCTTGGCCACTGTGTGTTTCCACGTGCCTGGCAGGGAGCATCTTGAGGGCCTCCGGCCTGGCCCTAGCTCTCCCTGGTTGGGCCTTTGAGCGTTAAGTACGTTGATCTCCTGAGTGGCTTGAGGGTGAGGGGAAGCCTGACTGTATTATAAATCTACTTTTCTTATTTTAAAAGTAATATATGTTCACTGAAAAATATAGTATAGAAAAAACATACAGGAAAGCAGAAAAATCATCCATTATCCCATCCCTGAGAGAACACCTGCTGATAGGCTAGCATCTCGCCTTCTGGGCTTTCTGTCTCTGCGCTCGCAGAACGAGTCCTTCCAGAAACCGAACACCACAGGTAACACGCGTCTGACAAGGCGGGAGTTAGTTTGCTGTCTGTGTTTACCTGAAGAGTCCCACCCGTGGTCCTGCAGGCACCTCGTCTGGGGGGCACAGGGGTGCATCTTGACGTCTGAGTTTCTTGGAGGGGAGACAGAAAAGGAACCAGGGCCTTCTGGAAGGAGGCTGTGTACCAAGTCCCTATTCCCAGCTTCCCCAGGTTGCGAGAAAGGGAGATCTACTGGTTGCGGGGACCCAGTGTGGCCCCGGTCTCGATGCAGGGTTGGGGTCGGCTGGTGATGTCTCTGGTTGATCTTGTTGACCAGGGCAAAGCTGCAGTGTCTGGTGGCCCAAGTTACTACCGAGGGTGTGGGCGTGTGTGTGTGTGTCGGGGGGTGGGGGGGGAGGCGCATTCCCCAGAGCTCCGTTCCCTGTGTAGTTCCAGGTTGGCTGGAGCCATGAGCCATTTGGCCTGAGTTTTGCTTTGTTTTGTTTGTTTGATTTATTTATTTTAGAGAGTGCATAAGCAGGGGGAGGGGCAGAGGGGATAGAGGCATGGGGGAGGGGCAAAGGGGAAGAGACCAAGCGGGGAGGGGCAGAAACAGTCCCAGGCAGACTCTGGGCTGACTGTGGAGCCGGATGTGGGGCTCCATCTTGTTGAAACCGGCAGTCGGATGCTTAACCGGCGGAGCCACGGGCGCCCCTGCCTGAGATTTGGAAGAAGTCTGGTGGCGGCCACATTTCCTCGCCTTAGACGGGTGGGGAGCCACTCGTACCCGCAGCTCACACACATGGTCCCGCAGGCGAGGGCTTACCTGCCCCCATGGCCTCAACCACTCCTTCAGCCTCTGCTGCTCCTGGCCGAGGGCCGCTGGGCTCTGGGACGAAGGGCGCCAGAACCAGGCCATTGCCGCCATGCACGTGGGCTCTGCTCCTCCAGGCTTCCCTCCTCCCGGCGCAGCCACCTTCCCCTTCTCCGTGAGCGCCTTCCAGCGTGTCACCGCTGGAGCAGGGCCAGCCTCCCAGGGGTGGTTTGACCAGCCCCACAGCCGGGTGACACCAAGCCCCTGGAACCACACACATGTATTTGTGATATAATCAGTGCGTTGTATGTATTATGAGAAATAATGATTGCACCTACTTTACACGTGTGGAAATCTGGAAACTACCAGGCCACAGTCTGTGGCCCCAGATGCTGGCTGGGCACCGGACTGACCACGAGGGACCCACGGTCCACTGAAGACCTTCTTCTCCACGGGCTGGGGGTCTCAGCCCCTTTAGGAAAGAAGCAGGGTAAGGGAGGGTGCACCCCACAGGCCATCTTTGTACCCCACCCCATCTCTCCATTTCCTCCAAGCTTTCAGTGCCCAGAGCAAGAGCTGAGCCTTCTGTCAATCGCCTCGGACACTCGGCTGATTCAGGAGAAGGCGGGGGGAGGGTGCTGGGGTGGGAAAAGAGGAAACAAGATCTCAGAAAGGAAAAGGCCCCAGGAGGAAAGTCCTGAAGACCCCCATGTGGTCTTCACCCCCAAAGAGGGCACAGCCTCGGGGTGCTGCTTTGTACAACAGCCGGCCCTCTAAAATGAGCCCAGCAGTCTGGTAGGGAACCCCTTCCCCTGGCCCCTGGGGACCCTGGGCACCAGCCCAGACAGAGAGGCAGAGCCATAGACTCCCAAGGCTGTTCTGTAGGCTATTTCCTGCCAAAGAGAAAGCTCAGGCAGAACTTCTGCGAATAACCCTTGCAGGAACCTGGGGGGCTGGGAAAGATACTGCTCCCATCCCCCAGGAAAGGGTGTCCAGAAGTTAGAGGCAGAGTACACATCAGCTCTTGGAAGTGGAATCATAAAAAAGAATTCCTTCAAACCTACATTCACAAGTCTGTAATGTCACAGGGGACATTGGTGTGGAGGGAGGAGGGGAATCCCAGTCCCGGAACCCCAGTGGGGCTTTGCCATCCGGTGACGGGCATTCTGGAGAGGGTTTGATGGGCTCAGGGGTTGGGGACTTAGAATGTATCTTAGCTCTGCCCACCTTCTTGCGGAAGTCACCTGACAGCTGTTGAAAGATAAACTGAGGCATATTCAACATTTTCAGGGTTTGAGCAAAAATCAATTAGAATCGGGCAGCATCCACTCTAGCAAAATAAGAGACTTGCAGGCAGAAGGGAGTGGGAATAAGGAGGTTCAATGGCAAAGCAGAGGGCTGGTTATTGCAAAGTTACTTTCTTTTAGAGGATGGCAGGGGTCTATGAGGCAGATGACCTAACTCGTGCTGATCAGGGGATTCCTGATTTTTTTTTCTTTTTTTAGAAGATTTTACTTGTTTATTTATTTGACCGAGAGAGAGAGAGAGAGAGAGAGCGCTCAAGCAGGGGGAACAGCTGAGGGAGGGAGATGCAGGCTCTCCGCTGAACAGGGAGCCTGATGTGGGGCTCAATTCCAGGACCCTGCGATCAGGATGGGAGCTAAAGGTAGACGCTTAATTGACTGAACCACCCAGACGCCCCCTGATTGACTGGTTTAAGATTCCATTTCTGGGAGAGCTGAACCTAATGAAGTCTGGGTTTGGTGACCTGGGGCTTAGCCTAAGTGACTCCATTTGGGGTCTATTGTTTTAGTTCTTAAACACAGCCCTTCCAGAACAAGTCCTTCTGTCCAAAACCCACAGCAATGATTGTGGGGAAATGATGCATTTCCCCCCAATCCCTTACATTTCTTTTAGGCTTGCATACTGTAATTTGGGAAAAATTATATAATGTGATGTCTTTATTAATAGCGCTTTGGGGAGGAAGCAGGAGGACATGAGGTGAGGGGACTGGAACAAGCTGACATCGCCTCTGGAAACCCTAGCGGAGGGGCTTTGAGGGGTCTAGAAGGAAAAGGGACCTTTTGTCATCCTGGCCTAGCCCCAGGAAGGGACCCAACAGTGCCATTGAAAGGAAGAGTAAACTAGTGCCCAGGTTGCTATTCTGTTGACCAAAGGGGCTATTTGCATCTCAAAGACCCTGGACTAGTAGATGCTCCATTCATGGGGCTCTTGTTCCATGGAAGAACTTTCTTCATGGTACGTGCAACTGTGCTTTAGAGTGGGTCCTCAGTGCAGAGAAAGGGGAGCCCTCCTACACTCCTGGTGGGGGTGCCAACTTGCGCGGCCACTCTGGAAGACAGTATGGAGCCTCCTTAAAATGTTAAAAATAGAAATACCCTACGACCCAGCAATCACACTACTAGGTATTTACCCCAAAGATATAAACGTAGTGATCTGAAGGGG
Source organism: Mustela putorius furo (assembly GCF_011764305.1). Classification (NCBI taxonomy): domain Eukaryota; kingdom Metazoa; phylum Chordata; class Mammalia; order Carnivora; family Mustelidae; genus Mustela; species Mustela putorius. The sequence continues at coordinate 7,434,501 of NW_025422057.1, forward strand.
CACCTGTAACCCATGTTCATAGCAGCCATGGCCCCAATAGCCAAACTATGGAAAGACCCCAGATGTCCATCAACAGATAAATGGACAAAGAATATGTGGCATACACACACACACACACACACACATCAGAATATTACTCAGGCATCAAAAATGAAATCTTGCCATTTGCAATGACACGGATGGAACTAAAGAGTATTAGGCTAGATGAAATAAGTCACTCAGAGAAAGACGATTATCATATGATCTCAGTCATATGTGGAATTTAAGAAATAAAACAGAGGATCATAGGGGAAGAGAGGAAAAAATTAAACAAGACAAAATTAGAGAGGGAGATAAGCCATAAGAGACTCATAACTATAGAAAACAAACAGGGTTGCTGGAGGGGAGGGGGGAGTGGGGATGAGATAACTGGGGATGGGCATTAAGGGCATTACATGGGCATTACATGATGTAATGAGCATGGGTGTTCCATACAACTGATGAATCACTGACCTCTACCTCTGAAACTAATAATACACTCTATGTTAATTAATCAAATTTAAACAAAATAAAAAAAATAGAATGGGTCCTCAATGCAACAGCCTTGATCATCTTAAGGTGTGATCTGGATGACAGCAGACCTAAAGTAATTTAGGATGTGGTTCTAGTGGGATATTTCATGTTATTATACAGGTAGTATCTGGGCACCAGCAGGGGGAATTATTTTCAGGTTGGACTCTCGGCAGGAAATGATCCCTCCCTCCCGGAGAGTTTCATGGTGGGAGAGCAGCACTGGATTTAGAGTCAGACAACTTTAGAACCCATCCTGCCTCTATCTTTTCTAGCTGTGTTGCCTTTGGCAAGTTGAGAACCTCCTTTGAACCTCAGTTTCCTCTTCTCTAAAACTGGGCAATAAGCTCTTACAATTTTATTTTATTATTTTTTATTATTTATTTTTTAAAAAGATTTTATTTATTTATTTGAGAGAGAGAGAGATTGAGAGAGAGAGAGAGAGAGAGAGAGATCATGAGCAGGGGGAAGGGTAGAGGGAGAAGCAGACCCCCACTGAGCAGGGAGCCCGAAGCAGAACTTGATCCCAGGACCCTGGGTTCATGACCTTGAACCGAAGGCAGATGCTTAACTGACTGGGTCATCCAGGCATCTTATTTTATTATATATAAGGATTTATCTATTTATTTGAGAAAGAATGAGAGCATGAGCAGGAGGGGCAGAAGGAGAGGGGAGAGAATCTTTTTTTTTTTTTTTTAGATTTTATTTATTTATTTGACAGGCAGAGATCACAGGTAGGCAGAAAGGCAAGCAGAGAGAGAGAGGAGGAAGCAGGTTCCCCGCCGAGCAGAGAGTCCGATGCGGGGCTTGATTCCAGGACCATGACCTAAGCTGAAGGCAGAGGCTTTAACCCACTGAGCCATGCAGGCGCCCCGGGGAGAGAGATTCTTAAACAGACTCCATGGCGAGTATGGAGCCTGACTCAGAGTTTGATCTCAGGTCTCTGAGATCACAACCTGAACTGAAATCAAGACTCGGACACTTAACTGACAGCGTCCTCCAGGTACCCCTAATACTGGGCAATAATCTTATCCATGCAGTAGACTTGTTATGGATAAGAAAAGGCATGCAGAATGCTTACTCTAGCAACCAGCCCACAGCATGAAATTAATGGAAGAATTTTGAACAATGAGGATTGGTTAAGAGTGCAATGGGGTGTTGAAAAAAGGTGCAGATGCTGCTTCAAAGCTGCTCATCTCAGTGGCCCTCAAGACTTCCAATAATGTCCACCACCCACTCATTCTTCTAGAAATCCATACAGGAAAGTAGCCCAAGATGCAGTCAAAATTCTGTATACAAATATGCTTTTTTTTTTTTTAAGATTTTACTTATTTATTTGACAGAGAGAGAGACACAGCAAGAGAGGGAACACAAGTAGGGGGAGTGGGAGAGGGAGAAGGAGGCTTCCCGCTGAGCAAGGAGCCCAAGGCAGGGCTTGGTCCTACCCTAGGACCGTGACCTGAACCAAAGGCAGATGCTTAACAACTGAGCCACCCAGGCACCCCAAAAATATGGTTTTATACCATAGCATAAAGTAGAAAATGGGCAATAACCTTAGTGTCAGACAATAGATGGCTAACAAAAATGATGGAAAACCTTCATTTTGAAAGGTTAGATATTAAAAGTGTCTTTCTTTCTTTCAATATTTTATTTATTTATTTGACAGAGAGTGAGAGTGCACAAGCAGGGGGAAAAGCAGGGGGAGAATCAGGCTCCCTGTAGAGCAGGGATCCTGATGTGGGCCTTGATTTCAGGACCCTGGGATCACTACCTGAACCAAGGGTGGACACCCAACCAACTGAGCCACCCAGGCCCTGAAAAGTCAGGCTTTCCAAGGATATTAATGATGTGGGAAAATGTGAAAATGAATAAAAGTGAGCCTGGTTTAGAATAGAGTTGGGAGGCTGGCAGAGGAAGCTCTCAGGTTCTACCCCCTTGTCATTTGCAAATCTAACAGGTAGAGAGGGACCTTTTCTCTCCCAGCAGGAGGAAGACAGACTTTCCTTCTTCCCTGGCAACAGCCCAGCCAATGAGACATGGTCACAAATCAGCCAATGAAAAGTCACCATACTTCAAACTCCCAGTTTACTCCAATGGACATTTTGTTTATAACAGCTCTCCCAGCATCCTTTCCTCTATAAAAGAGCGTTCCTCTCCTTTGTTCTCCGGACTTGCCTATGGTTTTGCAGTAGCTTGCTTGTCCTGGATTGTAATTCTCTGCTGTTCCTGAATAAAACCATTTTTGCTGGTACAATAACTGGTAGTTCTACTTCTTAAGGTTTATAAAGCCCACAGCAAAATGTTAGGAGGGTTGCAAAATTATGTGTAGCCAGGGCCCCAGAATAAACCTACGCTTCAATCTAACACGGAGCTTGGGGGGTAGGGCAGGCTGAAGTACATCCTGGTGGCAGGTGGTCACGGGCCATGATCAGAGATTGCCCTTGGGGTAATGGAGAGAGCGACGGGGGACCTGGGACCTGGGCCAGCCAGGAATCCAACCACATTGCCGAGTGTCCCGGGAGAGAAAACCTGGCAGACTCTGTCCTGGGCTCCATGGTCAACACTTTCTCTGTGTTTTCTCATTTACTCCTCAGAGACTCTCTGTTAAGTGAAAAGGCCCAGTTCAGACCAGCTTAAGCTAAAAAGGAATGATTGGCTCCTGGAACTAAGAGGTTCAGTAGCGTAATTAGCGTCAAGCCCAGCTGGAAGCTGGGGCCGGCAGGTGTCGGGATGCCCCATTTCCTTGGCTGTCATTTAGGGGCTGAATCCCAGTTCTGCTGTCCCCCTCTTCACCACCCCAAAGGCCCCTCTGCGCATTATGGCCGAGATGGCTGCCTGTGGCCCTTACAGCAATCCCAGCAAAAACAGTTGGTCCTTTCTTTTTTTGAGAGAGAAAGAGAGCGTGTGCACCTGCGATTGGTGGTGGTGAGAAGGCAGAGGCAGAGGGAGAGAGTTTTTTTAGTTGTTTTCTTTTCTTTTTCTTTCTTTCTTTTTTTTTTTTTTTGAGAGAAAGAATCTTGAGCAGGCTCCATGCCCAGCACAGAGATCCACATGGGGCTTGATCTCAAGACCCCCTGAAATCATGACCTGAGCCAATAGCTAGACTTTTTTTTTTTTAAAGATTTATTTTATTTATGTATTTGACAGACAGAGATCACAAGTTGGCGAGAGGCAGGCACAGAGAGAGAGAGGGAAGCAGGCTCCCCACAGAGCAGAGAGCCCGATGCAGGGCTCGATCCCAGGACCCTGGGATCATGACCTGAGCTGAAGGCAGTGGCTTAATCCACTGAGCCACCCAGGCACCCCCAATATCTAGACTCTTGATCCTTTTTTTTTTTTTAAGATCTTATTTTCTTTATTTGACTCAGAGAGAGAGAGAGACAGCGAGAGAGGGAACACAAGCAGCAGGCAGAGAGAGGGAGCAGATTCCTTGCTGAGCAGGGAGCCCAATGCGGAGCTCGATCCCAGGACTCTGGGATCATGACCTGAGCCTAAGGCAGCCGCTTAACAACTGAGCCACCCAGGCGCCCAAGAGTCTGATGCTTAACTGGCTGAGCTAACCAGGTGCCCTCAGCTGGTTCTTTAAAATTATTTATTTATTTGAGAGAGTGAGAGAGAGAGAGAGAGCACACAAGTAGGGGGAGCAGAGGGAGAAGCAAACTGAGCAGGGAGCCTGACGTGGGGCTCGATCCTAGGACCCTGGGACCATGACCTAGAGCTGAAGGCAGCTGCTTAACTGACTGAGCTATCAAGGTGTCCCCCCTTCTTAAAGATCTTCTGTATTTATTTGAGAGGGAGAGAAAGTGTGAGCACAAATAGAGGAGGGGCGGAGGGAGACACCGACCCCCGGCTGAGCCCACTGACCTGCTCGCTCCTAGGACCTGGAGATCATGACTCCAGCTGAAGGCAGAAGCTTAACTGATTGAACCACCCAGGTGTCCCTGAGATAGTCAGAAAAATCCTGGGAAATCTTAATGAGCCTGGAGACCCACGGCCATTCTCAATAAGTCACAACTGAATTTACCCCAGGAAAGACGGATTCCATCTCCCGGAGATGGAGTAGCGCTGCCAGGCAGACAGTAAATCCTGAATGTCTCCTGCCGAGCTTCCGTATTATCTTCATTGTACAGATAAAGCCAAGGTTCAGAGAGCCCAAGTAGCTTACTCTAGAACACCTTCCCTAAGTCACCGAGGAAGCAGGATCTTAACCCAGGCCGGCTGTTACCAGAGCTCATACTCAGATCACTTTTTCATATGCTTCTGTTAGTCTGGTTGGCGTTCAGTAACAAAATATCATAGGCTGGAGGGGCTCAGTCAAAAGAAATTAATTTTCTCACAGTTCTGGAGGCTGGAAAGTCCCAGAACAAGCACTGTCACAGGTGGCTTCCAGGGAGCACCCCCTTCCTGACTTGCAGATAATGCTTTCTGCCTGTGTCCCCACATGGGAGAGGGATGCCTGTCCCCCTCTTCTTCCAAAGCCACCGGTCCTACCAGATTAGGCGGCATCTTCATGACCTCACCTAACCTTAAGTTCCTCATAAAGGCCCCATCTCCAAACATAGTCACAGTGGGGGTTAGGGCCTCAACATCTGAAATTTTTGGCAGGAGGTGGGACCCAGTTCAGTCCGTAGCCCTGCTCCATTGAAAAGAGGCGTTGAGCCAGCAGCCCAGGCTTGAATGCAGGAGTCACACAGAGCTCGGTTCTTGGCCCACTCCCTGGCCCTCCCACAGAATCTGAGAGCCAGAGCGGCCGCAGGCACACGCCGGGAGAGCTGTGTGCGCTGAACTGTGTGTCCATCAGGGAGCGGAGTGGCAAGCAGCTGAAGCTAATTTTGCTCATTAAAGCAAACCGGAAATGCATTATGCTAGGGAGGAGCACACAGGATGGCCAGAGGACTAGTCAGGAGGCTGTCTGGCCGGGCTCAGGGTTCAGAATCACTCCACAGAGCTGCCCTGGGAAGACACCTAGGAGTGTGGGAACGGACACCTCCACGTGTGCTAGTGACCCTGATGGTGAATGAGCTGGCCGTTGCTGCTTGAACCCAATCCTGGAAGCTTCTAGAGCTGGTGTGTGGGTATCTCTGTTGCTCTCAACCTCCCCAACGTGGTGTCCAGACTCTGTGTCCTTGGCTTCCATGCACACCTAATTGACAGAACTCTTTTTTTTTTTCTTTTTAAGATTTATTTATTCATTTGAGAGAGAGAGAGAGGCAGAGAAGCAGACTCCCTGCTGAGTGTGGGGCCTGATGCAGGGCTTGATAGCAGGACCCTGAGATATGACCGGAGCTGAAATCAAGAGTCGGATGCTTAACCGACTGAGCCACCCTGGTGCCCTTGGCAGAACCCATCAAATGTCTGTTCCCCTGGCTGCAAGGGAGGCTGGGAAGGCAGGGGCTTTTGGCATTTTCAGCCTCTGTAATGGGATGGGGCCTCTGCCTGACTCCAAGCTTCATGAAATAGGGAAAGGGCACACAAGGATGCTGGGTGGCCCCAAAGTGAAACTGATCAGAGAAGCAGAACCACCAGGAGGTTGTGTGTGTGTGTGTGTGTGTGTGTGTGTATGTACATATATACATATATATATATGTATCTATCTCCAACTCTGGGTCTCTTGCTCCCCTGTTGCCTTAATCCCCCCAAGGTGAGAGCTCCTGGCAGGGGTGTGACGGAGCTCTCGGGGCTCTGTTCACCAAGCCTGTCTGTGCGCAGAGCAGGGTGGAGAGGGCAGACCCCGTGGCTGAGCACCAGGGCCCTCGCTGGTCCAGGAACATCCACTGGACCCTGTTCTCTGTGCGGTCAGTGTGGGCAGCGTCTCCTTACCTCTGCCTCCTCCTCCCTACTATAAGTTTTCATTAGGTTTATTAATAAAATATGGCCACATCCCCCTGCCCATAAAGTTGACTTGTTACATTTATAGGTCTTGGAAAACTGCCCAAACCTCAAATCCTCAAACCCTCGACCCCACCAAAGCCCCTGCTTGGCCAGCACGGCTCCTTTTCCAGAGCTGCTCTTTCTGCCTGGCTCGGATGGGACGTAGCATCCGCGGGCAGATGCATGTACCTGGTGATGGGCGGCAGCCTCTATCCAAATGGGTTCAAGTTTGCCAGAAAGCAACTTAAAACCACTCTCAGAGAAGGAAATGTGTTTTATTTAGGGGAAACCGGAAAAGTCTGTTGCTATTTAAAGTTATTCTATAGTTTGCATCTTCCCCACCCCCGCCTTTTTTAAACCTGTCAAAAGACGCAGAATGGGATGATCTAAAGCCTGTTTTTCCACCCGGGAGCAGAACTCAGAACGATTGTGCTCTGACCGAAAGAGACACTTTCTTTTTCTTTTTTTTTTTTTTTTTTTTTTTTTTTAAGATTTTATTTGTTCATTTGACAGAGAGAGAGAGAGACCACAAATAGGCAGAGAGGCAGGCTGAGGGAGAGGGGGAAGCAGGCTCTCCGCTGAGCAGGGAGCCCGATGTGGGGCTCGATCCCAGGATCCTGAGATCATGACCTGAGCTGGAGGCAGAGGCTTAACCCACTGAGCCACCCAGGTGCCCCAAAAGAGACACTTCTGTAAGGGTCTCAGGGCGTGGCATCCTAGCTGGAAGGGGTCCCACGCGAGTGGGGTAGGAGAGCTAGTGTAAGAGTTTCCTTTTGCTGCCATAACAAAACATCACAAATGTGATGTCTTCACACAACACGGTTCATTGTTTTACAGTTCTGCAAGTCAGAAGTCCAGAATCAGTGTCACAGGGCTAAGGTCACGGTGCGGGCAGTGCTGTTTCCTGCAGCGTGCTGAAGGGAAGACGCCTGTTCTCTGCCTGTTCCAGGTCCTCCAGGTCACAGGCTTTCCTCAGACCGAGGCCCCTTCTTCTCTTGGGAAAACCCAGCACAGACCTCTGCTTCCGTCATCACTTCTCTGACTCTGGCCTGCTGTCTCCCTCTTCCCAGGGCCTTGGCGATTTCACCAGGCCCACTAGATACTCCAGGAGAGATGCCTGTCTCTACATCCTTATGAAGCATGTCCGTGAAGTCCCTTTTACCGCGTAAAGCGGCACAGTCACACTTCTGGGGACTAGGATTGGACGACTCTGGGGTCCTTATTTGGCCTCCCACCCCTAGCAAAGCCCTTGTGTGGCCTGGTTTTTCAATCCTGCCCACGGCTCTGGGGCCCCCTGGCATGGGGATGCCCAGCGGTGAGCTCACTGGCCTGGGCTTGGGATGGAAGTCTTAGAGCTGAGAGCAGAACAGGAGTTTCGCTGCTCCGTTTCTGCTCACTCACGCGAACATGCCCTGTCAGCAGCCGTTCTGCGTGGTGGCTCAGCCTGTGGACGCTGGCTGCCATGGCGCCTGCCCTCTAGACCCACTCCACCACCGGCCGGACCTCACACAGCCAGCAAGATGCTCAGCCTTCCTGCACCTCGATCTTCTGGGGAAAAGCATAGTTCTTCTCTCCGGGGGTATTTGTGAGGATAAATTAGAATTCTGTAAGAACAATGGTAAATGTTGGCTATGTGATAACTATTACTGTTACTGATAACAGTAGGGTAGAACTCCCAAGTTCAGAGGCCCCAAGGCCATGTACTGTGGCTCCAGGATGCCTTGGTTCCTGTCTGCTACGTTCAGGCTCCTACCCATGCTCTCTTTTTCTATTTGTTCCTCTCTCTTAGACAAACCTACTTGTCATTCTATGCTTCACTCGAATATCACCACCTCCAGGAAGCCCTCTTTGACTGTGCCAGCTGGAGCTCACGTCTCCTTCCCCATGTTGGCACCTTCCTTGTTTCTCGGGCCTGGTGGACACGGACGTGGCAGTGGAAGGAGCCTGGCGTTACCCGTTCAGGTCCGTGGTGGCGTCCTGGAACATTGCCTACCAGTATGTGTCCTTGGGCTGTCGGGGACCTGATTGCTTTCCTGTGACATGGGGTTGAGGATGATGCCAAGCTTGCTTCCCAAGGGGACATAAGGCTTGAAAGAGATGATTCCTGTGAAGCCTCCCCTCCAGGGGCTTGCACATGGGAAGTTCTCAGGGGCCGGTCGCTACACTATGTGAATCGCAGAGTTCTCTCCGGTTCGTGAGACAGAGGAGCCCAGCACCCACTGTCTCTGCTTTGGGCTGGGTTCATGTCAGCCTAAGGGCTTAGCTCGCCTGCACCGGACCGTAGCCGAGGCCGTCTTTGATGAGCGAGGGTAGGACAATAAATTAGTGACAATGAAACACGTGAACTGACTGGAACAACAGGGTGGTCTGTGGGAGCGGACGCTATTTCCAGGGTCCTTGGCACTGTTGAGGCGGGGAGCAGCTCAGAGGCCCTGCCCTGATGGCTTTTGTGTCCCCTGGGGCTCCGTTTAAACGCTGCTGGTGGTGGCGGGCTTCCCAGGCCCCAGGAATCGGGTTCTGATGCTGTGGGCCTCAGCCCCTGGTCTGCGGAGGTGAAGGCTCCTCGCGGGCCTCAGCCCGGTGGCTGCACCTAACAAGGTTGGGGAGGCCCTGAGGCCCGCACGGGGGTGAATACCCCTCAGTTCTCCGTGCTCTGTGCCTTCATCACGGGGTCCTGGTGCTGACCCGCCTCTTTGCCCCCATTGTCTGGGCGCCCGGCCGCAGAAGCGGAGCGCTGTTCCGAAGTTGTCCCGGGTCCATAAATGCCTTGTAAAAATTGCTGGGGAACAAGACGACTTTATGTTGGTGGTGACTCCAGCCGGGTCATTAAGTCTGTCCCGACGCAGGGTGGGGGCCCGCTGTGGCCCTGCTCACCGACTTTGGGTAATCCCGTAATTAGGGCCCCTGTGCTCCTGGCCCTGTGCTGTGTCCCCTCAGACCCGGCCCTGCTGGGCTCTGCTCTGCGTCCTGGCAGAGCTCTTGGGCTCCTGGCGCTCAGAGCCAGAGGACTCTGATTTATGCTGTTTGAGACCTTCTACTCCCTTTCCTGTGTGTTTTCTCCTCCTGTTTCTTAATTTCAGGCCTTGGAAGTACTGTTCTCTTACTGGGCTCCGCACTCCTCTCTGCCTCCTTTTCTTAGACCTTATTCCCAGGGGCAAGCTCCAGCTTGTAATTCCAGGAGGAGGCGCTTTGACGGTGACCCGGGGAGGGCGTGGGAGGGGAGTGTCCATGGGGGCTGCGCACGGGGCCTGCGGGTGGGGCCCCCAGAGTGCCTCTCCTCTTAGGGTTGGACCCAGACGTGGAGGGAGGGGGCTTGGTGTGGAGGAAGAGGTCTAGACTCTGCTCCCAGGGTGTGGGGTCCAGAGCTAGCCCTCTACTTTTCGGCCCTCTGACCCTGGACCTGTGCTACCCTCTCTGAGCTGACGTCCTTATCCAGAATGATGAGAGGATGACTGACATCTCTGTGCTGCTTGGCTCATGGGGTTCTAAGGACCAGAAGTGATAAGGGCTGCGTCAGGGCTGGACTCACAGCATTGGACCTGGGCAGGTGCACGGGGCCCCACACTCAGAGGACTTTGTACTTGGTTCTGTGCTCTCCTGTTGCCACTTTGAAATTCTTCATCGTTTGGAACAAGGGCTGGCCTTTTCATTTCGCATCGGGCCCTGCAAATGACGCAACTGCTCCTGGCTAAGAGAATGCTCTATGGACTGCAGGGTGCACTCCAGATAGAAGACCAGGGTAGCCTAAGTGAGAGCAAGTGCTCAGACACCAGGTCTGCGCATTGTGTCCTAGTGTGTATGGGGGATGCGGACAGCACAGCGCCCTGGGGCTCATTGTCAGAGCTTTGGCTCTACTCAGAGAAACAGGAAGGCGCTGGAAGGTTTGAACAGAGGGGTGACGTTATCTGACCTAAAGTATATAAAGATCAACTTAGCAGCTGTGTTGAGAAGAGACTCCAAGGGCCGAGGCAGGGAGAACAGCCAGCGGGCTGATGAGGAACCGTCACTCACTCACCCAGCTGCAGGAGTGCGGCGGGAAGGGGCAGGTTTCGGGAATGTTCTCCCGGCAGGGCCGATGGGACTTTTGATGCACCAGATGTCATCCCAGGCTCCGGCGTGAAGGCTGGGAGAATGGAGGTGTCGTCTGCTGGGCTGGGAAAGGCCGTGGGTGCCAGGTCTGGGGAAAGGTGAGAGCTGGCTCTCAGCAGGCTGGGTGCGAGATGTCCCGATAGAAAAATTTCCAAGGAGATGTGCTGACAGTTCCTCCCCTCCATTCCCCCACCCCATGCCCCTTGACCATTATCTCCCCCTGCCTCCCCATGCTTGAACCAGGGCTGGTCTTACAGCCTGCTGAGATCAGGGGAGCATGCAGAAATTATGCCAGGTTGGTTCCTGGCCTTGCCTTGACAAGACCTGGTAGCTTCTGCTTTTGCTTTCTGGGAACTTGGCTACCAAGCAGGAAGGAAGCTGAGGGAGCCAACTAGAGAAGCCCGGGGATGGCAGCGAGTGCCTCCCAGACACGGGAGAAAAGCCTTCCTCCACGCTCCTGTGCCAGCCAAGCTCTGTGAGGAATGCAGCCCTGGGGTGGCCCCAGCGCACAACCCGTGAAGCCCAAGAACCATCCAGATGAGTCCGGTCCAAAGTCCTGACCAGCAGAATCGTGAGAAATAATCAGTCGTTCTCTTGGGTCACTAAGCTCTGGGGTGTTTGTTACGCAGCAAAGATGATGGACGCAGCTCTCCGTCCTACAGAGATCTGTCGTGTGGGGAGGCACGGACCTGACGTCTGGGAGAGAGAGCTCATCTGGGAAGGTTGACTTGGGAACGTCGGACATAGGTGACATTAAAGTCCCGAGACTGGACGAGATGAACGAGGTCGAGTGTGGGGAGAAAAGAGAACGAGGGACTGAGCCCCAGGGAGGGGAGGTGGGGCTGGCAAGGCGGTGAGCAGGGGGTGGGCGGGGGGCTAGGCCTTTGTCCCACTCTGCTGGTGACGTGCCTTCTGACACCTCTCCCCTAGCTGCTGTCTCACGGGAGCACAAACCCCTTCAGCAGAGAATGCCGAGCGTCCTGCGGGGGCCACCCACATTCCCCTCTTCTCTGAGTCGGGGTCCTCACAAGCCCCACTCAGCCTCACCCCGTCTCAGCCCGGGGCTTGCTGAGAGTCCGCGTCTGGAGACGGGGCAGAATGCTTCATCCTCTGGGACCACTGGGCCTCCCTGTACCCCAAAGACAGAAGGAGCTGCCAGACTCCCAAAACACGTAGGCATCACTTACCATCATCTCAACACATCCACCTGCAGCAGGCTGAGTGGCACAGAGCCGGCAGGGGGAGGGAGTCAGAGCCCAGAGCTTTGAGCTAGTGTGCGTGGAAGCGGATGCTGAGCCAATGGTCTGCAGTCAGGGGAGAGTGGTCTGGGCCAAGGGAACAGTCTATGCGAGGCCCTGAGGCCAACGGGGAACAAGGCGGCTCAGAGAGCAGCCGGGTTTGCAGGGGTTCGGTGGGACAGGGGCCTCAGCCGCCCTGGGGGTCCTTGTGCTGGTCCCCAAACGCTCCAGATGACAACCCTTTTGAGAAAATCTCACACCACGCTTGGTGTCCTGTGGGTAATTAAAGGCAGGGACCAGGTTAAAGCAGACAAGTGCTTAAAGGGGTGTTTTATTTGCCTAAAGATTTCAAGAGGAGCTCAGCTCTCCAGATTTGGATGAAGCAGGTTTATACCACCCCGGACATGAGCATGGAAACCCCTATGGTCAAAGGGCTTTGCCTCCTTTTGCTTAGTTGGTGTGTCTGGGAGACTGATTTGTTTATACTTAACTGTGGTCACTGGTCCCTCCCTCCGTCCCTCCGTCCCTCCGTCTCTCCGTCTCTCCGTCTCTCTTTCCTTCCCTCCTCTTCCAACCGTCCTGTCCTTCTTCTGCAGATTCCATGGTGGGTCCTCAGCCCCGGGGCTGTGGGTGAGACATACCAGCTTTGGTATGTCTCATACCAGACCACCCCCTGCCCAGAGAGTCACCCTCAAAAAGCAACAGCAGAGAGGGCAAACAAATGCTACCCCAGAGGGCCCCCCCACACCCCTGTGGTGCTTCTGCTCCTCTGAGCTGCGTCTCCAGCCCAGCAGCGGAGGGCTGGGTCGGTAGAGGCATCGGTGGGGGTACGTAGACGCTCTTGGGTGAAACGGGCCTGGGGTCTGGCCATGATTGGTGACGAAAGCTGGACTTGGCAGAGGCTGGCCTGAGGCTGGCGGCGGGAGGCAGGATGCGAGCCCTGGCCTGGGAAGGCCCTGCAGATGAAGCCCAGCTTCCCCGTGGCCTGGGTTCTGTGCCAGAATGGGCTCTGACACTGTCTTCTGCCCTGGGAAATCCTGGAACTGACACCTCCCGCCCCCCAGGTCCTGGCTCAGCTCGCCCCGCTATCATCCCCCTCCCCAACCTCATCCCTCTCCTCACTCCGGTTTCCCTCCTCCCAGCAGCACCCACTTAAGGGCAGTTAATTCGCTAGAGTTTAATCCTTCTGATTCGTCATCAATACATGGTCCATTCATGTAAATATAAGTGACCCTTTGAAAAGGAACACGTGCCGTGCTGTGTGTGTTTTAGAATCTACGCAGAGAGTACTTGTCCTTAAGCTTCATTTTCTGTCTTAACTTCTTTTTAGCAGATGTTAAGTTTTTGAGATGGGTCCTTGTTCTAGGTCAATGTGGTTCAGGGTATCTGATGGCTGCATGGAATTTTTGTTGTGTGAGTTTATGGATAATTTTGACTGAAGGTGTGGGTCCCCACAAAACTCACAAGTTGCACTTAACCTCCCTCCCCCACCCCAGGGAGGTGTTAGGAGGCGGGGCCCTTCTGGAGGTCACTAGGTCAGGCGGGTGGAGGTCACAGATGGGATTGGTACTCCTATAGAAGAAGCCCCAGAGAGGCCCCTGGCTTGTTTTGCCTGGTGAGGACCCAGTGAGAAGGTGGCCATCTACCAACCCAGAAGCAGCCTTCTTAGGATGCTGAATCTGCAGGGACCTTGATCTTGGACTTCTAGCTTGCAGAACCATGAGAAATAAGTATCTGTTGTTTAAGAGCCTTCCAGTCTATGGTGATTGGTGACAATGGCCCTGATGGACAGAGACAACTTAACACCCCCATCCCCCGCCCATTCCTGAATGATGGGCCCTGACACTCTTTGTGCCTCAAATCACTCTGTGCCTTTGATGAAGTTTTAGAATATAAGTGAGGTTCGGTGGGGTGAGGTCTGGAGCCGATGACCAAGAAAGAGCTCTTGAGACATCTTTGGTGCAAAATGATGGTTTATTAAAGCACGGGGACAGGACCCGTGGGCAGAAAGAGCTGCTGGCCCAGGGCTGGGAGGAGTGGTCTGTTATATACTTGCAATATGGGAGGGGTCAGGGAGAGCATGGGTCTCTCAGGGATTTTGGAAGCAAGGTTTCCAGGACCTTGAGGGGCTCCCTGTTGTTGGGAAAATGTCATTTATTACCATCAAATAAAACCTTAGTCATGAGACCCTTCATATGGTGGGCCCTATGCTTGGGGATGATTGCCAGCATGTATCTTGGAGGGTTTAGAGATAAAGAAGATTCCAAAGGAATTTTTATACCTTAAAGTCGACTTACAGGATCCTGGTTGGGGGTAGGGGTTGTTCAGGCTATGATTGCTTTTTGACCTTAGCAAAGTATTAAGGAGGAGGCAGTCGAGTCCCCAAAGGAATGTCATCCTGCCTGTTTCAAGGACTTGTTGGTAGGCTCTAGATAGTAAGAAAATTTAATAGCTTTTCTTCTGCCTCTGCTTCCCACATCACCTTGCCGCCTTCCCTTGGCTTCTGATGACTGGGCAAGCACATCTGGGGGACAGATCTGCAGGGGACACACCCCGGTGTCTGGAGGTAGAGCACACTCACAGGTGTCCTTCTGCCAGGCTGTGGGCCTGCGACACTGCAGCCCTGCAGCCGTCAGCCCTCCCAGCCAGCGGGGAGCCTGTTTGCAGAGCTCACAGCTGTCTGACCTTCTATGTCCTTTGAAATGGATGCCTGGGGGGCTGCCACTAGGTCAGGTTCCTTGTCTGGAGATGGGAGAGGGTAAAGCTCTCCTTTTATGGTTACACATCAGGCCTCCAGCGGCTGATCTCTTGCTGATCTCTGTTCACACCTCTGCTCCTTTGGGAGGGGCTGACTCTCTTTTAAGGTGGTACTTGTGTAATTTGCATGATAATTCCTCATCTGTTTTAGACATTGATGGAAAAACTTGGCTCTATCTGTCACTCATCTGTTCACTGGTGGGGGTGGGGGGGTGCCGGTGGTGGGTGTGGGGGGATGGGTGGTTAGTTTGGGGTGTTCTTGATCCAGTAGAAATCTTCAACTTTGATGAAGTTCAATCTGTCATTTATCTTCTCATACTTTGTCTTTTAGCATCTTGTTCAAGAAGCTCTTCCTTTGAGACCATAAATCTTTCTCTCTTTTCTTCTATAGCTTTATACTTTAACTCACATATTCTAATCCTTGAACTACGTATGTGTGTGATTATAGTATTTTACACTATCACGTGATGTTATATAGACATATATAATGGTTTTCATTTTTATATTCTTGTCTCTGTGGATAGATCTTTTTTTTTTTTTTTTTAAGTGAGTTCTATGCCCAACGTGGGGCTTGAAGTCACGACCCTGGGATCAGGAATCACTCGCTCTACCGACTGAGCCAGCTGGGTGCTCCTTGTAGTCTGAAGACTTTCCAGATACCATTGATTGTTGCTTTTTTTTTTTTTTTAAGATTTTATTTATTTATTTGACAGAGTGAGAGAGCATAGGCAGGGGGAACACTAGAAGGAGAGGGAGAAGCAGGCACTCCGCCGAGCAGGGAGCCCGATGCGGGGCTCCATCCCAGGACCCTGGGATCATGACCTGAGCCGAAGGCAGACGCTCAGCCATCTGAGCCTCCCCGGCCTCCTGATAGTTGCATCTAAAGAGCTTTAGTGTTTTTTGTTTTCTTCCTTTATAATCTGTACTCTATTTTCAAAGGAAGAAAATTGTCAAGGCAAATACCTTTCTTTATACCTCCTTTTGTCTCCTTGCTTTCCTGATGCTAATTTGTTGGAATCGGAGGACAGTTCTTCATCCTTCTCGGGTAGTTTGGCTCCCCGCTGTGAGAAGCCGAATGTTCCCCCTGTTTATCGTCCCATGGAAGCTGTTGGATTATTTGCTTGCTTAATTTGGTGTAAGGATTCAAGGGACCTGCCTTTCATTTTGAACTTGATTCTTCCAACTGCTCTTCCATGCGGGAAAAGTCTGAATTCCATAAGCACTTAATATGCATTCAACATTGAAAAACATTGTGAATATATGTTGAAATGATGAGACACGCTGCAATACCCAGACTAATGATTGTCAAACGGGCAAATCATTTTTAGGTGGTAAATGAGGTCATTGGGTCAGGATGTGGATGAAATGTTGGGCCCCATTTGGAGTATATTCTGTACATAGTAGGAGGCTGCATCTGCTTCACATAGCAAGCTAATATCCCTGGCCTAATTTCTTAAATAATTCATTTTTCCTCCCTAATTTCTGATGCCACTGCCATCATTGTGGTGTGATTTTGGAATTTTTATTCTGTTTCTTTGATCATCTGATTTATTCCCTTGCCAAAACCACTTCTTTGATCTTTTAGTCATTCACACATCTTTATTTTTCACACAAATTTTCACGTCGATTTGTAAAGTTCCTGAAAATGTATTGCTGTGACTTTGATTGGATTGTTTTAAATTTACAGACGACCTTGGGGGAAGATTGACCTTGGCAATGTTAAGCTCTGTCAGTCGCGAACAGGGCACACCTCCCTATTTTCTCACACATTCTTTTGTGCCTTTACTAAATACCAAGTTTTCTCCATAGAGATCTTGTGCATTCTCTGATAGGTTAATTCCTAGATGCATTATATTTTGGGCCACATTTTTTCAATGAATTTTTGTTGGAACAGAGCAACACTGTTGCTATTGGTGTGTTGACTGTGTATCTGGCAAACATGGTGAGTGCTCCTGGTAGTTCTAACAGCCTATTGGTTCTCTTGGGTTTTTACTTTCTTTTATTGCTATGGAGATATTCAACTTTTCTATTTCCTCTTGAGCCAATTTTGGTACTTCATTTTTTTTTTTTTTTCCTAGAGATGTATCTACTCAATGTCTCTTTAAGTATTAGCTTATATATGTGATAATATCCCTCAAATGTTTAATTTATAGTTGTTTGTTATATCTGAGTTGTTTCCTGCTTCCATCCATGTTTTATATATTTGTGTTTTAATTGTGTTCATTATTTCTGTTTTGGTCTCCATTTTGTTGAATTCTGTTCTATCTATTTACTTAGGTCTTTCTTGTGCTTGAGTGCTGCTGATTAGTTTTTCTCTTTCTAGCTCTTTGAGCTAAACTCATTTGTTTTCTAATTAATATGTTAATGGCATTGAATTGTCCTCTAGGAACAGCTTTAGCCATGGTCTGTGAATATTTACATGTAGTATATTCGTTATTATATAGCTTTCTTGGGGTACTTTTGACTATTCAGCATTCTAAATGATTTCCCTATTCCTGTTACCTCTAATTTTTAAAATGATGTTTTTTTAAACTCTCAGACTTTAAAAAAAGTTATCTTTGACTTGAAAACAAACTGTGGGAGGTATGCCCTGATGTGGGAAACAAAAGGAAAAAAGTATTAAACTTCCTTAGTAATTATGGCCCATTGACAAGTCTTTGAAACAGGCAGAGAGACATTCCTCTAGGAACCCAGCTACCTTGATGTTAATACTTTACTAAGAGTAAAAGGTAATCTTAACCTGACCCCCAGGATCCTGTGAGTCTACTTTAACATATAAAAATTCCTTTGGAAACTTCCTTTATTGCTATCTCCCAAGATATATGTTGGCAATCATCCTCTAAGTATATAGACCCACTGATGTACATCTGAAGGGTTTCATGACTAAGGTTTTATTAGATGGCAATAAATGACCTTTTCCCAACAACAGATAGCCCTCTCAAGGTCCTGAGAACTTTGCTTCCAAAATTCTTCAGAGAGTTATGCTGTCCCTAACCCTCTCCCAACTTGAAAGTATATAATGGGCCACTCCTCAGGACCACAGTGCAGCTCTTTCTGCCTACAGGTCTGTCCTTCTGCTTTAATAAAACCACTTGTTGGGACCAAAGACATCTCAAGAATTCTTTCTTGGCTGTCAGCTTGGGGCTCCAACAATTTCTACATCATAACCAACCCAGAGGTAAGCATGGCCAGGGATATGGCTGAATGCAGAGTAGTGACAGCATCTCAGGAGTCCCTGAATCCTGACAGTAAAGTCACCTCCCCCATTAATCCAGGACATGGAGGGTTTCCGTACTCACAGAAGAAAAATATCAGAGTCTGGGGTTGGGGAGAGGCTGCAGATCACTGAGTCTGTATATGCCTAGACCATCCGTGGGGGCCCAGGGCAGTCCCCTGGGTCCAGGTCAGGATCAGGCTGGTGGAGCCTGCAGGGAGAGAAGGCTGAGGAAGGACGCTTTGCAAGTGTGTGTCCCGGGGCCCATGCAGGTTGGGTGGCTGGAGCGCCACACATCTCCAGAGTGAAGCTCATTCGAGGGGCCAGATGTGTGGTTTTCTTTTTTTAATTAAAGAGTTAATTAATTAATTAATTTAGAGAACGAATCGGGGAGGGCCGGGGGAGAGAGAGTCTCAAGCAGACTCTGTGCCGAGCGGGGAGTCTGACACAGGGCTCCATCTCACCACCCTGAGAGCATGACCTGAGCTGAAATCAAGACTCAGATGCTCAACCGACTGAGCCACCATAGGCACCCAGGGCATGTGTATTAATAACCACAACAATAGCCGCGACGAATCCCTTAATGAGGCCAGTTTTGTGCCCCAGTTCTAAGCACTTTCTAGGTATCACCACGTGTCGTCTTCACGACTGTCCACATCATAGGTGCTATTATCCTCAGGGGTAGAGGCTGTGGACCAGAGAGGTTACGAAAGTTGCCCAAGATGATCAGCTAGTAAGGAGTAGGGCTGGGATCAAACCCAGAGGCTGGTTGGCCCTGGGTCCCTGCTCACAGCCACTGTGCTGTCCTGCTTCTTGCAAAGGGCCTGAGTGAAGCCTCAACACTTTTGGCAGAGTAGGGACTCCCTCTGCTGCTTCTATGATGAGTCCAGGTCCCGGCTGTCCCTTTCTGGTCCCTGAAGCAGAGGCTGATACTTCAGTTCCTAGCTGGATGGAGTGGTTTCCTCCTGAAGAAGCTGGTTGTTGTCTACGTGTTTGGCCTTGAAAGAAGTAGGAATGATGCTTCTGATCCTTGACACATCACACGCTGTTCATGAATCCAGCTTGTATCAGAAGGCCTAACTCAGACTGGCTTCAGCAAAACATGGGATTTTATTGGTGCTCAACGGTGTCAGGAATGGTTTGATCCAGGGCTCAAATGATAAAACCAGGACCTAGCTTCTTCTCTCTATCCTTTTCTTGGCTCTGCTTCCTTGGTATTGACATATTTGCAGGCAGATTTTCTCTTCATGGACACAGAACGACTATCTGGGGTTACATTCATCCTTATTTGTGTTCAGTGGGAAAAGTCTAGTCTCTTCTAAGTTGCTTTTTTTTTTTTTAAGATTTTATTTATCTGAGAGGGAGAGAGAGAAAGAGCGAGAGAAAGATTGAGAGAGAGAGAGAGAGAGAGAGCACAAGCACAGGCATGATCAGTGGGGAGGGGCAGAGGAAGAGGGAGAAGCACTCCCCAGTGACCAGGGAGCCTGATGTGGGACTCCATCTCAGGACCCTGGGATCAGGACCTAAGCTGAAGGCACATGTTTATGGCTTAACAAGTTGCTTTCTTATGAAGAAGCTGTCTCACTGATTGTGAATGGCCTAGGTCCTCAGTCCTGAACCAATGACTGAATCTAGGGAAAATGGAGCTTGCTGACTGGTTTGTGAAAATAAACCCCACCCCCGGACCCGGAGATGACCAGGAAGGCATCCCCGGTAGCGCGGGTCTAACTCATGACTAATTAACATTAATGTTGGTGCTAAGAATGGGCACTGGCAGTGCTTTCCTTTACGTGCGCATTTCCCAGCGTAGGAGTTTTAATTTGGAGCTGGTACGCTTGTCTGTTTGGTGTGCTTATAGCCCGTGTTTTTGTTTCTTTGTTCTTTAAGCTGCAAAACCGTTTTGAGCCAGGATTTGGGTGGGAGTCCAACACAAAGCAGATGTGATCAAGATAGACGAGGTAGAAATTAGTGTTTGTTCTCTTGCATTTCCTTCCGTCCCCTGCTCTAAGACAGCTCAGGCAGCTGTGTTCTCTTGCCTTGGGCCACTTGTTGCCCGAAGACCATGCCTGTCCCTGGCCTTTTGTTGGGGTCACTGAGGGATTGTGGGGGGCTCTCCCAGAGGGACCCCAGGCATAAGGGGCAGAGCAGCAGTGGGAGGAGGAGCTGGGAAGGAGAGTCCTCTAGGCCCTGTGCTGCTGCCTGTCCTCGGTTTGCTCACTCTGCCCCTCCCACCTGCTCTGAGCCCCTGGAAGGGAACCCTTGGGGATGGCCTCAGGGCTCTCCTGGCCCCTCCCTTCCAGTTGGTTTGGCCCATGCGAGGGAGGCACTGGCCTGAGATGTGGAGGGAGGGAGATGGAGGCGAGTGGTTATTCCCTGGATCTCTCCCTCTGCGGCCTCTGAGGGTCTTAGCTTCTGTTCCGCAGCCCCCCTCACAGTCTCTGTGGCAGGTTCTGGAAAGCTTGCTCTTCCCTCAACCCTCGGGTAGGCTTGAGTCTTCTACCAGTTTTTCTACATTCAGTCACGTCTTTGTAAACGGCGTCTTTATGAGCCCTACCCAAATCACCCAATTTGATGGGCCACAGTCTCCTATCAGGCCGCTAACTGATTCAGGGATGGCACAGCGGTCTCAACAGCAGTGGACACCTAGGCCCCATGCCTGCAGTGTTCTGAGAGGTGGCCAGGCCTTGGGCAGTGACCAACTTGTACCTCTGGTCACCAGCTGCCCGGCTTTGGCAAAGACGCCCCCCATTACCCCACTCAGCATGGGGACAGGTAAGCTTCTTGCCCCTGAGGGAACCATGGTAGACTCAGAACTCGTAGTGGGTGCAGCGGGTCCTGGCAGTGGGTTCCCACCTGTTCTGCTCTGAGTAACCTCAGGCGGCATTTGCAGGACCCTTAGGAGATCAAGATAGGGTTGTCAGAGAAAATGAAGAACCCCCAATTAAATATGAATTTCAGATAAACCATGAATATTTTAGTATAAGTATATCTCAAGTATTTCATGGGATATACTTATACTAAAAAATATTTGTTATGTATCCGGGCATCTGATATTTTTATTTGCTAAATCTAGCAACCCTGGTCAGAGAGAGAGCCCTGATAATGACAGTGAATTTGCCATAGTCCAGAGGAATGGGAGCACGGGGCCAGATTTAATTTGCTTTTGAAAAATATGAAGTGTCATTTTTTGGCGCCTCTATCAGTCGAGTAAAGCCCATGCTGAACCAGCATGCGCCGCCTGGAGGACGCAAGATGTGAGAATGAGGCGTTGCCTGTCCAGAACAAGTCCCCTTCCCTCCCAGGGGTCCTCGGGGAATCCTAGGACTGACCCTCAGGAGCGCTGAAAAGAGCACCAGCAAGTCACACCTTTCACACCAGGAAATCAAGCTGTCAATTACTTCGGATATTTTCTCCCTGATTTCTGAAGTAACACAGGCTCATTGCTGAAAACTAGCAAATAGGGAGAAAGATAAAGAAGAAATGACTGACCATTCCTTACCCACCATTCAGAGAGAGCTGATGGCTTTCGCGCCCAGCCTTCCATTATATTTCTGTATATTTTTATACATATAGGTTATATTTTGAAGATAAAACTTTCATCCTACTCTACACACTATTTTATCGTTTGCTTTTTCACTTAGTAATAGAAAGGGAATACTTTCCCATTATCCCAATCATTAAGTTTATGGCTAAATCATATTCCATCTTATTAATGGGCCACAATAGGTCAATTATTTTAATCACCTCTGTCAAACAGAAGGTTTTAGCAGAATCAGTCAATTCACTCATTCATCCCATGTGCACTCATTAGACACCTACAGCATGTCAGTGGGAGGACCTGAGGTTCCCGGTGCTGACCGCTGGCCTCTGTCCACCCGGGCCCTGGGGAGGTGCACCGGGTGCCCCAAGATGCACATGGAGCTTGGTTATCAGTGGAGACTGATAAACCCTGGAGACTGTTTCGGCAAAGCCTTGGCCTTTCGAACTCTGCTGTAAACAGTCGGGGGCAGTAATGAGAGAGATGGGCTTTATTCTTCCTCCATGTGATCTTAGAAAATCATAAAAACTTCACCGTAAAAAAATTAATAAAAGGCAACACGATGATTCATCTACCACCAGAGTTTACACTTCCGATTTTTATCCCACAGCTGCCTCCCCTGAGAAAATAAAATATGCTTCTAATTAGCTGAGCTTTTAAAAAGAAAGCTGAGCGCTGGGCTTTTTGAAGGCTGCAGGGTGTGGGGAATGGGCTGGGCTGTCCGTGTTCCCAGGCCACTGTGGCGCCCTGGGGCCTGTCTCAGGGAGGGGCCAGAGGGACACAACAGGGTCCTGCCCGCTGAGCACCTGCTCATCACCCTCACGGGCCTCATAGGGCCATACTGCCTTCCTAAAATGGATGAAGTGCCCCACTCCCAAGGAACACGCTGTTTCTTCTAGCTCTGATCCCTTTGCCTGGAAGCATCGTGGTCCAGGGCCTGGGATCTGGGGCATGTCTGAGCCTCAGTACCTGCATCTGAGAAATGGGTATAATTAAAGCTGCCTGGAAGGACCCCAGTGAGAATGAGATGACATGTTGGTGCCCTGAGATCCTAATTCCTTCCCACCCCCCCATCTGTCTCACCTACGAGAGTTTCCTCTGAGCCTGTGTCTCCTGTCTTGGTTGGACCTCCCGGGGCCCCAAACATCCTGCCTCACCTTCCAGACAAGACCAGGACTGCAGGATTGTGTATTTGGGAGTGGAGACCCGAGCCAGGGTCTTCAGGTGGGGAGGGCGGGGGGGTCTGGGGATTCCCTTGACTGGCTCAGGGCTGGCTCCAGTCATGGTTGGTGTAGCCGTGCAGCTCCGGGAGGGCCTGGAGCAGCAGGGGACCCCAGGTGGGAGGATACCATGGCATCCAAGGCCTGCTCTCCCCTGTGTCCCTCAGCAGTGGCTTACATTCCTTCCACGGTCTTTAGCTCCTCTTTGATGATTTGCCCGTTTTAGCAGAGCTCAGGAGCATAGGGAAAAGGATCTCATTTTCCTTCCTGAGCCTGGCGGCCGTGGATGGGAGCTGGGTGGGCTGGCAGTGGGCCTGTTTTCTCCAGGCTGCGGGGCACCTGGGAGGGGGGAGGTGCCCTAGGGCACAGCTGGGGATGCAGTGGAGGGTGAGGCCCTGCTGCTCTGGGGCTACCCCTGATGCCCAGGCCCTGCTGGGGGGGCCTGCCTGCCTCCTCTGCTCCCCCCACCCAGCCCTGCTCCAGCCTCAGCTGGCCTCTGCGGTAGGCACATGGTTTAAAGCCCAGAGGAACCATCCCAGTGTTGGTGGGTGTTGGGAAGGCCTCTCTTCTGCACCCCTAAACCCATGTGTGTGGTTGGAGGGTGCTGGCACAGTCAGGAGAGGAGTTGTAAAAATGTCAGACAAGTCCGCATTGAAAATACGAACTTGGAGGGGCAGACAGGCTCTGAGATGCCAGGCTGCGGGCGTCCGTCTCAGGTGGAGGATGGCGTGCGACCCTGACAGCTGGGTGTGGGGGCACAGCCACACATCCAAGCAGCTGCTGGTGTGCGGTGTGTGTGTGTGGACGTGGCCACTGAGAAACCAACTTCATTTGAAGACACAGTCTTTGAATTTTGTCTTCAGCTCAGTTTAGGCAGCATAGTGGATGGTGTTCGAGGAGGCCCGTCTGGAATGTGAGGGTCCCAGTGGGGCCTGGGCGTGTTCTCGGGTGTTTCCCTGCACGCCGCCCAGCCGTGGGGCACCTTGATGTGAGTGTGTGTGCTTGCTTTATGGAAGTCTCACTTTCTAGAGTTTAAAAGGTGGTTTGATTTAGAAGAAAACTTGATGACTTTTCCAGAACACATCTAGGGGGCTAAAGGAGCTCTGTCTATCTGTCTATCCATCTATTTATCTATTAACTGTCTACCTCTCCACCCAACCCTCTAACTACTTGGTATCTATAAACATCTCTATAAAAAATACGTGGATACAGATTTATAACAGGATCTTAGTGTAGAAGGAAAGTGAGGACAGTGGCCCGAATAATCTTATTTACGTTTTTCTATTTCTTTAGGCACCAGTCAATTCTTGAAAGAGTTTGCAGGATATAGACATAGAAGATGTGGTCCTGTCTGGGCGCTGGGGGGCAGTTCTGGGGGTGCTGGAGAGGACGTCTGAGAAGGAGAGATGTGAGCTTGGAGGTTGTTTGCATCCGTTCCAGGAGGCTGGGAGGCACCAGCAGGTCCCCACCCGGACGCACACCTGGAGCGTCGGGCCTCGTCACGATGGGGAGCGGCCGTGAGCAGTCCCGGGACTTATCCAGTCTGTGGCCGGGGCACGGGTGTGTGTGGCGTGTTTGGACCAGCGTGCGTCCGTTTGGGAACTGACTGCTGTGTAATGACAGGTCACAGTGAGGACAGAGCGAAGGTTCTGAGGCCACCTGGGGTCAGAGGGCAGGCGGCCCGGCGAGGTCAGGCCCCTCGGCAGCCGGGGCTCTCACGCCTTCTTCCTTGTCTGTGAAGCCTCAGGATTGGGCGAGGCACTGCCTGCCTTGCTGGCCTGCTTGTGGCGATTGAGGCCAAGGAGTCAGATGGAGAAATCTTTATGGGGGTTGGAAGTGGGGGTCTGAGGCCCGTGGTTCAGGTGTCCCAGAGGAGGCCTGGAAAAAACACTGTATTAGCCGGGGCCAGAGTGCACCTGCCAGCTGCCGGGCCTGTGGGGTCTGAGGCTCAGAGCGGAGGCCAGAGATGGCGGCGTTCCTGAAGCCCAGACGATGAAGGGAGTCTGCCCGGGGAGGGGGCAGACTCAGAAGAGGGTTAGGGATGGACCACGAGGGAACCCTGACATTTAAGGGGCAGGGGTTGGGAGGCGGCAGAAGAGACTGGGAAGGCGCAGCTGGTGGGGAAAGAGATGAGGGTGTGCCGAGGCCTGGAAACCTAGGGGGAGCAGTTTCTAGAACTCAGGGTGTGGGTGTCTGCAAACTGTGAACTGGAGTTGGTTTTTTTTCGCACATATATGGAAAAAATATATATATTTATTTGACAGACACACAGAGAGCATAAGCACGGGGAGTGGCAGGCAGAAGGAGAGGGAGAAGCAGGCTACCCGCTGAGCAAGGAACCTGACCTGGGGTTCGAACCCAGGACCAGAGACCATGACCTGAGCTGAAGGCAGATGCTTCACTGACGGAGCCCCCCAGCTGCCCCTGAAGTTGTTCTGATCACTTTACGGAGGTGTTTGGGACCAACCAGCATGTTCTTCGTTTTTGGGGCTTTGCAGCCGCCCAGACCCTTGTTTCTGCACAGCCTGGAAAGGCGTGAGAAACTTCCCTGCAGAGGTCTTCCGTCCCCTTCTGCATGGCTCCGGGCAGGTCAGCAGTGCCCGAGGAGTCAGGGGGAGTCTGGATGGACAGGGCGACAGAGAGGCGTTACCCTGGCTCACATGTGTCACCTGTAGGGAGCCAGGCTTTCTAGGAATTTTTTGATGGGACCCTTGAGGCCAGAAGGAGGGAGGGTAGGAGTGTGGCTGTCCTCAGGGCCCAGGGAGGCAAAGTTGGGGGGTGGGGACCTGACCCACCTGTGATGACGGAGTGGGAGGAGCAGGGGGGCTGCTGTCAGGATGCGGCCACCTCTGGCCACAGCTGCTGATGCTTGCTTAGCTCTGTCCTGGCCACAGGTAGACAAGAACACGGGGCCCGCTGTGCATGATGTTTGGCTTGTTTGTGCTTAGGGGGTGGCTTCCCTGAAGGCCGATGTTCTCAGTACACAGGACCTCCTCCCTGCCCTGGTGCTTGGGAGCTTTGACATTGAGGGGCTTCCTGCTAAGCTCTGGTTATATGGTGCTGCCGGTGGCCCCTGGTGCTGCCCGAGCCAGTCCCAAGGCTGCAAGCAGGCATGTGTGGGAGACACAGGGAAACCCAGCCTGGCTGTCAGGGTGGACCGAGGCTGGGCCATGTCCTGAGGACAGGGGAGAGCTGGTGGCTGTTTCTGGGGTCGCTCCAGTAAGCCCCAGGCTGACCGGCCCCTAGCTTGTCTCTGGTTCTCCGGCGTGCACTGATAATGAACCGGTGTCCCAGGTAGAGACAGGCAGCACTGCATGCCTGGGAGGGACTGAGGGGGCACGAATGTCCTTGGGGCCCCTGGAAGAGGCCAGGTTTTGCCTTTCTCTGTCAATGACAGGGAACTCCTAGCAACAATTTCCTAGCACACATTGCCAAGACCTGGGAAGAACTTCCCCTTACAGAGTAATTCTGTAGCTATTTTCAGACTGATCTGCATTTATCATCCCCATTTTACAGATGAGGGAGCTGAGGCCGAGAAGGGTAAAGGAACTTAGCCTGGGTCACAGGGCCAGGAGGAGTCTGAGCTGGAGCGTGAACCCAAGAGGCTGGGAGCTGCTCGCGGCTCAGGAGAGGCCCGGCCACGCGGGCCAGATGGCTGACACTCACCTCCGTGAGTGTTCAATGTCCAGTGTTGTTCTCAGTCGATGCCTGGATCCTAGGAGCAAACTTCAGGAGTAACTGAACTCTGTCTTCAGACTCTAGAGCTTGGACTCGGCTCTGGGAGGCCCAGGTAGGCTTCAGTGTGGAGATAAGCAGCCAGTCAGGCCATTCTGGGGCCGAGTGGCCCTGCGTGGGGATCGGACCTGGGACCACTCGAGGAACTGGATCGTGGGGTTCTAATCTTTGCTCCGCCATTTCTAGTTGCATGACCTTGGGCAAATCTCTAAACTGCAGTGCCTCAGTTTCCCCATCTTTAGCTCCCTCACAGGGTTACAGAGAGAAAGAAATACCTCCTCTGCGAAGGGTGGGGACTGGAGCCCAGAGCAGGTGTGCGCTCCGCTCAGTAGTCCTCCCGCCTGGAGCCTGGGCTCCCTGGTTGGGCGGCTGGAGCGGCTGTGGTCCTGCCTCGGCCAGGCGCACCCCCTGTAGCCCCTGGCCCAGCGTGTTTTTGGTAGGTGGGGGGAGTCTTTCCTGAGAACTTTCCCTGCTACTTCTTTCCCAGCAGACCCTTTTTGTTCCCTTGAGAGCCCTTCTCACAGCTGGAAACGCTGCTGTGGGTCATGCTGGTTTTGTATCTCTGGAAGCTCCAGAGCCGGGACCCGGCTCGTTTCTTTCACAGCAGAGCCCTCGGTTGCTCAACAAAATGAACCTCTACAGAGCGAGTGAGTCTGGAAAGTCTGGGGAGGCCTTGCCCTGGACCCCGGAGCAATGCTGCTGTTAGGACTGTCCTTATGTCCCGGGAAAGTCCAGGGTCTGGCGTCACTGGCCTGCCAGCAGCCGCGGGCTCACATTTTCCTTCTGCTCCTGATAACATGCGTTTCCTCCTCCCTGGACTTGCCTTCCTCCAAGTGTCCCAGGAGTTGCTGGGCTCTGGATGCAGGACGGAGAGGGTCCAGGTTTAGTCTATTTTCCGAGCAGATAGATGCCCTGTGAGACCCCACTCTTATAGACCCAAGGCCACGCTTGGGGCCATCACTCTGTTCTGCTTCATTCCAGGAGGAGATGCTGCTGAGACCTGCGTGTCCACAGCATTTGGAGCTGCCTTGTCTGGGAGACGACCGATCTGGCAGTTCTGGTCCTTTGGGGCCCGAGTATCAGGTAAGGAGTGTTCTTGAGTCTAACCCTGGGTATTGGTCCGCGGATGCTGACGGCAGGAGTTCTTGGGGCAGGGACTAGGGAAGCTGTGCCTGCACTACTGGCTCTCGGGAGGTTTGAATTGTACTTGGCCATGACCAGGAGGTACTACTCTGAGCATGTGGTCTCTTTTAGATTCTAACGATTAATTAAGTAGTCATGATAGCCCCCCTCTTGCATGGTCCTGGGGCCAGTGGTCATGGGAGGACTCTACATTGATCCAGTGTATGTCTTTGGGAAGTCACAGGGTTTTGCTGAGCCCTAGTTTTCTCACCTGGAAAATGCGGCTAAAATAGTATAGGGCTGTTGGAGGGATAAATGACATACTTCACCAAAGACCTCAAAAGAGTGTCTAGTTCCTGGAAAGTTCCTTTTTTTTTTTTTCATTTCATCTTTTTTTTTGTCCCCCAGTTTTTTTTTTTTTTTTGAGATATAATTGTGCTAAGCTCCCCCCCCCCACCTTTTTAAAAGTAGGTTCCATGCCCAGCATGGAGCCCAACGTGGAGCTTGAACTCGCAACCCTGAGATCAAGATATGGGCTGAGATCAAGAGTCGAATGCTTAACCGACTGAGCCACCCGGGCGTTCCTGTTGCAAGTTCTTAGTACGTGTTCATTCAGCCTAGAAAACAGCCCTATGGGTGCTGCCATCCCTAGTTCAGACGAGGGAGCAGGTTCAGAGATGATGCGGAGGCTCCGGTAGCTGGCTACATCTTTTGTGGGTTCCAGAGGAACAGCGATGGAGCAAGTGACCCACAGTGAGGCAACAGGTTGCTGGGAAGTAGCCAAGGGAGCAACGAGTTTCTGGACTGGGGGCCAGGGGGAGGCCATAATCAAGATGAGGAACCTACTCTACACTCACCGTGCAGAGCCCGACGCTCTACCCATAGAAACTGCTGGGTAAATGTTGGCATCAGGCTGTGTGTGTCTTATTGGGCTGCCTTGACCACCTGATTGGGTGGCAACAAGGTCGCTCTCAGTGACTCAGGCGGCCTGGCCCAGCCGGACACTGGGGAACAAGGTGAAGGTGTCCGAGCAGGCCCTATAGGTGTCTGAACCTTCCGTGTTTTCTCCCCTCAGAGAGTTTTAAAAATAATTCTTTTGTTTCTCCTCCAAGCTGAGCCTCCTATTGGAGGTGCCATTTTGGATTCTGTCTGTTGGCTGTCGTGGCCTGGGTCTTGCAGCCCTAGACCACCTACTTTCACTGGGGGGCTCTCCCTTCATGAAATGAGCCTGTTCTGATATTGCAGGTGAGTGCTGTGTGGGATAAGAGTCCTGGAGCGGGTAGCAGCCCCCAAAGGGTGCTTGGCCTGAGGCTGCCTCCTGACGGGTCATTGGAAAGGCGTCCGTGCAGGGAGCAGGGGCCCTCTCCTGTGCCCAGGGCCATGGCTCAGGGTGCAGGGGTCCATTGCCTCTTTGGTTGTCTTGTTTGAGAGACAATGATCCCTGGGAGCAGAGGTCTGTGAGCACAGAGACATTTGTTTGGAGGAAGTCAGAGGACAGGAGGGGCTGTGCGTTGCCATGCTTCTGGGTCTCGCTGTGCTTACTTATCTGTCGATGAGGAATTTCTTTCTGAGTTGACGCTCAGGAAGATCTATAAATAGATCCATAATAATTTCTGGCTCTGTTTAAGGTTGAACCCCAAAGGGAGTCCTGTGAACCTTTCATGCTGACAAGCAGGGGATCTGTAGCCTGGAATGAAAGCGTGTGCCCACCTCAAGGGTCTAGAGAAGTCTATCGCTGAAGCAGCTGGGATTCTGGGGCATAGCTGGGTATGGATAGCTTTCCTGAAAATATTGGCTCAGTAGCCATTCCTTACACCCAGAAAACTCAAGAGACACCAGTGTTGACTCTGTGACATGATCACGGGGCATGGGGTGATGTCATGGTGCTGGGGTACGGGGACACTGCGACGTGTGAGGCGACCTGCAAACCTGAGCCAGGCCTGCAGGGGCTGGCAGGCCTGTGGGTTTGAGCTGGAAGGAAATCCTTCCTTCGGGCCAGCCCCGCTCTTTGTCTTATTCCCCTCTGCTTGCCCACCTGGCCAGGTAGAGCTCATCTCCGTGGGTCCCTGGCATTCCTTGTCTTCTGGGTCTTGGTGGGGGGCGGAGAGGTGGTGGAGGGCAGTGCCCGGTCCTCCTTGGGCTTCGCAGGAGGAGCTCCTGTTCTCTCGGGTGGCCCTCCAGGAGGCGGAGCAGTCTCTGTTGGCATCAGCCACTTCTCATAGCGTCGCCTGGGCCGTTGTGCTTGCAAACTCCCTGAGCCTGTGCTCTCTGATGTCGCAGGGACCCTGTGCCTTTGGGGCAGTTGGGGCTGGGTTGGGGTATGTGGCAGAAGCAGGAGGGTGCAAGGTGGCGGGGGGATTCCATGTTGCCCCTTAGTGCTGACTCCAGTGCCCTGGGTGAGGGGTCTCCAGCACTCCTGCAGGCAGAGTCCCTGCTCTGGCTCCTGACTTTTTAGTCAGGCTTTGCAGCTGGAGAGCGTTTTAGCTGCTTCAACGTCTCTGGTCCAGGGTGAGTTCCCCTCCTTCCTTGGGCCTCTGATTACCCTGAGGGATGCCAAAGAGGCTGCCTCAGTTTCCCCCTCCACCTCCTGGGCTTTGGAGTCGTGCCCTTGGGAGGTGAAATGAGACAGGGCTTGGGGTGGTGAAAGGCACTTGCCCTCCCCCACAAGTTCACGCTAATGCCCTCGATCCCCAGCTGTCAGCGGAGCTCAGCTCTAAGCAGCAGAGACCCGGGCTGGGAGAGCTGTGGGTGTCCCAGTGGCTGCTGAGTGTGGACTCTGGGGACACCTGCCACACACAGCTTGGGGGACTCTTACTCGATCCCTGCTCCACGCGCGCATGGAATGACTAGCAAGTCATAATGAGCTACTCTAATTCCAGCATTTGGGGAAGGAGGTGGGTGAGGCCTCCTGGGTCGCCACATTTCCGATCTGTGCCGAAGGGGCACCGATCATTCGCCACGCACCGTGCAGAGTGGGTTATTCTCACCGTATCAGATCCTCACGGCCCCGCTGTGAGGGGCTCTGTTATCCTTGTCCTGACTTCACAGATAACGACCTGGAGGGTCAGAGAACACACTGACCGTGTGTCAGCGCTGAGGTGTCCCTGCACGTGCTCCCTGCCACTTTTCCTGGCTGCCCACTTGGGGGAGGCTGTCACTCAGGTTGAGGTGGTTGGAGACAGGAACAACCCCTCCCCTGGACTTGGCTATGCCCGGAGCCTTCGGAGTCTTGGAGCCCGCAGGGGCTGCAGTGGGGGCCTCTCCTTCTTGCTGCTCTGGACCCACCGTGGTCCGTGTGCCACCCATGGCCTCAGCAGGGGGCTGGACCATCAGCACTGGAGATGGAGGCAGGGTCAGTCTGGGATGGCCTCGGACCACCCCCAGCATGGTCACTGCGGGACTTGCCCAGACCCCTTCTAGAGAGTTTTTAGCCACCTGGTGGCCCTGCCAACCACAGGGCAGCACCCAAGTCTCGCCGCCCTGGACTGGCTGCTGTGGCCCGCACAGTGGGAGGCTCAGGAGAGCAGCTGCGGCCCGCAGCGTGCTTCTCTCTGGAAGCCCATCAGCCTCTCGGAGGCTGCTCCTCTGAGTCTGCATGAGCATGCCTGGGGAAACACGCATGTGTTGAAAGTAGGTGATTTGACGTGGAAAGTGTACTTGGTCATTGGAGAATGGCAGGTCACAGCACAAGAATCTCTGTCTGGAAACTCTGTAAGGATAGGGCGGGGTGTAAACATGGCTTTCTAGACCCAACTTCAAGCCTGAGCTCCTGCAAAAATCCCCCAGCCTGTGGTCACGGAGGAACCAAGATTCATGATGGGAAATGGGAAATGACATTTGTAGACTCCGTGTGTGGTGTGGTCCCCATGACCCGGGGCTGGGACAGCTTCAGAGGCCGTGGGCGAAGCTCCTGAGGGTCTAGACTCAGACCTGGGGTCAGATCTCAGTCTGGCCACCCGACAAGTCCCCTCCTGTCTTGGAGCCTCAGTTTCCTGATCTGAAGAATGGGGTGGAAATTGTGCGAGGTTGCACACGAAGTGTGGACCCAGGGTCAGCCCTGAGCACCTCCCAATGGTGTGGTCACTGTCATTGTTTACACCAGGCCGGAGATCACTGCCAGCTGGCAGTCAGAGGTGACGTGTGTGGTGAGGGGACCCTGGGGCCCATCCTCCCTCTGGGAGGCCATTCCCCACCCTGTGTACCACAGTGCTTACAACATACATGGCACCCAATCCTGGGCTGGAGGCTCCTGGAGGCGGGAAGGGCCTGTGGGACTCGTCTCGCTGCCCTGCAGCAGCCCGCCCAGTGCCCAGAGGAAGTGCTGGAGAGTCGTTTGCGGGAGAAATGAACCTGCGCAGTGACAGTGCCCAGCACACCTGTGTGCCACCTCCAGGCCTCCCAAGCACTAGGGTTTTGCATGAGAGGCGAAGAGGAGGGTAGAGCAGAGAGACGAGGCTCTTGGCACCGTTGCAGAGTAAGGGCGGGCAGAGTGGACGGGACAAGGGAGGTGTGCCAGGCGGAGACTTCTTCCTGGCCCTGGAGCTGGATGGGTCCCCTCCCCCATCGGTCAGGTCCCCAGCTTGCCCCCTGCTCTTCCACTCATGGGGGGGCAGTGAGCCCAGTGGGCCCGAGAGAGATGGACGTGAGCCGGGGGTGAGGCACAAGTGGGATGCTTAGGGACAGCAGAGGAGTCAGGAGAAGGACAGGACCATGGTGGGGAGGAGGAAGAGAGGGAAGCCCTTCGGCCCACTCAAGGTGGGTTCACTTGGTCTGATGGGATATTCTGGGGGAGAATGAAAGGATCATTTGGCCTCAGTCTCTGCATTGCTGTGTGTGCTGGACAGGGTCCGAGGCAGTCTCTTGTGGGTAGGAGCCTTCCCTCCACACATCCGGGGGCATAGTGAAGGGAAGCAGCTCTCACTCCCCAGAGTGTGTGTGGTGGTGGTGGGGGGGTTCTGGTGCCTGACTGCGAGCCTGGCTGAGAAAGTCCTGGGAAGCTGGAGGTGAGTGGGACCTCGTCCCTGTCCCCAAGGAGCTGGAATATCCAGGGCTGCTCAGGGCTGACCCTGGGTCCACACTTCATGTGCAACCTTGCACAATTTCCACCCCATTCTTCACTGGGTCAGAGCCTTACGTGATGTGTCTTCAGGGTGATTAGTTTTATGGAATGGACCTGGGGGCCGGCAGAGCTCCCTCACTCAGGTCCTGGGGAAATACCTAAACCAGGACAGGAAGCTGGCACGCCCTCGGGCACCTCTTGTTAATTAATACGTTTAATTAACCTAAGGCAACATTTGCCAATGATGATCGCACGCTGGGAGCACGAAATGAAGTGCGCTGGCAAATCCTCAGCCCCAATGTGACTCTCCCAATGTGCCGTGGGTGCCCCAAATGGGTAGAGTCTGTACCCTTGGGTTTTCCAACAGACGAGGTGCACCTGCCCACCCTTCCTCACAGGCTCGCTGAGCTGCAGAGAAAATGCAGCCTAACTCCGCAC
Organism: Mustela putorius furo; assembly: GCF_011764305.1. Taxonomy (NCBI): domain Eukaryota; kingdom Metazoa; phylum Chordata; class Mammalia; order Carnivora; family Mustelidae; genus Mustela; species Mustela putorius. The sequence goes on from NW_025422057.1 coordinate 7,467,331, forward strand.
CCCGCCTTCAGAGGTGTCACCGTGCCCTTCTCAGGTGGGTTCGCACTCCTCTGCTCTGACCTTCCATGCCTGAAGGCAGGGCCTGGAGAGCCTGCCAGTGGGGACCTGCTCGAACGCTTCCAGCCTAAATCCTGGGCAGGAGCCGTCCTGCCTTTCTGAGCCTGGGGAGTCACTTTGAGTGAAGGACAAGTTCCCCCTTGGCTAGGCTCTGCCTGTGTGTCTCCTGGCCGCTCAGCCTGGTTGTGTGTATAAGGACAGAGGAAAACGGTGCCCAAGGCAACCCCTGAATGTTGGCTACTGTTGCCTCTCAAGCTGGATTATTTTCAATAGTCTTCTAGCAGACTGCATTTTGTAGTTTTGGAATCTGCCAATTCCATCTGGGCAGAGTCAGAGAGCCCCCCAAGGGCCACGGGGCTCTACAGAGATAGCCTTGTGGGCAGGCCTGGGCCACTGGCTTTGGGCTGGAGCGTGTGAGCAAGCGATGGGCCGGGTCCGTGAATGGCAGTGAGCCCCCCAGGGACAGAGGAGAGGTGGGTGGTAAAAGGGTGCGTGGTGTGGAGGGTAACAGGCCCACGAGGTCGGTCCAGCTGCTAGTGCTGGGAAGGGCGGCACCCAACTGCCCACCACCCCACACCAGCCCCATGACGCCCCTGCGTCCTGGGAGCCTCAGCTGCCTGCAGAGGTTGGGTGCTGGCTGCGAGTTCTGTTTGGGATTCCAGCCAGTATGAGAATGCCTCCAGACCTGGGAATCAGCGCAAAGAGTGAGGCTGACAGTTAAGAGTTTTCATGGCAAGTACCGAAAACCTCAGCTCAAACCGGTGTCAGTAAAATGAATGAGCACAGAAGAAACACATGAGCGAGGCCTGCAGTGACTCACGTAACTGGAGTGTCCGCAGACTCGTTGCTCCGACCTCATCAGGAAGTGATTTTTCCCTCTCGCCATTTCCTCCCCACGCTCTCCCTTGAGAAAAGGTGGCCGCCAGCAGTGTGTATCCTCCCAGGTTCAAGTACAGCAGAGGGGAGAGAAGGCCTCAGTGTGGCAGTTCCTCAAACAACTGAGCACAGAGGGTGAGGACCCACCGTTCCGCAGCCACGTGTGGATCTAAGAGAACCGAGAGCACGTGTCCACACGAAGACTTGCCATGAGATGTTCACAGCAGTGTTAGTCCCAAGAGCTGAATGTAGGAACAACCCCACACTGCTCGGCTGATGATGGGTAAATACCAAAGTGGTCTGTTCATACAACGGGATATGATTTGGCAACAAAGAGGAGCACAATATCTTTATCCACAGGGATCCCATGGTAAGGGGTGGGGAAGGAAGTGTGAGCAAAGAACATTTTCCAGGAAACAGTGGGCATCTGTCCCATCTGGAAGGCTCGTTCTCCCTCTGATGGGCAGAAATGTAGGGCCCTGGACAGGACAGGAAGTCTGAAGACAAGCGGCACGCCAGGTGGGGAATCTGCAGAGTATAGAACGGGAATGTGGTTAAAATGGGGCCAAACCAAAATCCAAAAAAGAAGCTGGCAGCCCAGTGGGCTGTCCCTGGTCTCTTGAGCTGAGTAGAGGAAAACCTGGTGCCAAGAGTAGGAAATGACCTGGGCAGAAATGTCCAGCTCAGTGGGAAGATCAGCTGAGAGAAGCCCCAAGTCATGTGATGCTCCTGGCCAGGTGAGGGTGAGGGGATGCTGATAGAGAAGATTTTGCCTCCTTCTGTAGAAGACAAGGAAGAAAGAGAAGATACTCCTGTAGGAAGTGTTTGGATGAGTAGATGGAGTCCAGACCAGGGAGAAGCTCATTCTGATAAGAGTGATCAGGAATGATTCAATAAGGGAGAAGTTTGGAGAATGTTCTTGAAGGATCTGTAGACATTTGACAGTCAAAGAGGTGGTAAAAGACTTTGAACAAGGTGGAGTTTTGAGAATGCACTCTGGAAAGGGAGAGCCTGGAAGTCTTCACACCAGATGGGGAGAGCCTGGAAGTCTTCACACCAGATGGGGAGAGCCTGGAAGTCTCCACACCAGATGGGGAGAGCATGGAGGTCTTCATACTAGATGGGGAGAACATGGAGGTCTTCATACTAGATGGGGTGAGTATGGAAGTCTTTACACCCAAAGGGGACAGATGGGAAGGGGAAACTGAGAAGAGTGAGTGCAGCGAGAAGCACAGTGCCCTGAGGATGGGACCTTGGAGCGCCTAGGTTTGAGCAAACTGATTCTTGGAACCCAGGCTGGAGGTACAGCTAGGGGGTAGGGCATGGAACCCCAGGGTCTATCAGCATTCATTCTATTGTTGGAGCCAGGGTCTCAGATGGGGCTTGTGGATCCTCTTGCCCAGAAAGCCCTTTAATATCTGCCACTGGGAATCCAATGGTGGGAAGCCAGCTGCGGGCAGCCCAGTGAGTGTGAAGGTGGTCAGCCATCCCCTCCACCATGGGGAGCAGCAGGACAGGCACTCCATCAACTCCTGTGGTAGGAGGGCCTGGCCCAAACAAGGGCCAGCCATGGGTAGGGCCAGCTGGTTGTGGAGGGCTTGAGTTCCAAGAAGGCTGATGGGTATTGGCCCCCAGGTCCAGAAGCTCAGGAGTGAGGCTGACGTGGGACCCCCACAGTCAGGGCACCTAGGGCAGGAGAGAGCTTGTCCAGGCCACATGGGTTGCCCACTTATGGTTTGGGTCAGCATAGGTTCCTGGGAAGAACCGTCAAGTCCAACATTCATTCATTCATTCATTTATTCACTCAATTATTTTTGCCTTTTCCTTCAGGCAGCAGATGTTCATGAGAGGCTGTGTCAGGGATCCTGAAAAGCTGACACAGGGCTCTAAGGAGCTCACAGCCTGCAGAAGGAGACAGCCAGACCAACAATGGGATCTTCCCTCCCGGAGTGGTAGGGGCAGCATGGGGGTGGGGAGTGCTGGGAGCTGAGGGAGTGGGAGGAGGGACATCTGTGTGAGTCTAGTGTGGTCATAGAGGGCTGCCTGGAGGAAGCAGACTGAGACCTGAAAGAGCAAAGGGAATGAATGGTGTGAATTGGGTGGGGAAGGGTGTCTGAGGTAGAGGGAACAGCAAAGGCTCGCCCTGGAGGCAAGGATCTCTGGGAACCCTGAGGAGCCCAGCACATCGCGCTCTGCTCTGAGGTCTTGTACCTCCTCCCCATCCCAGGTGATGGAATTTGGAGCCTTCCCCTCTGCATGGTCATGGCTGCTGATCCCTCTCCTGGTGCTGATGGCCTTGGGCCTGGAGGTGAGCCTGCCGCTGTCGGGGGAAAGGGGTAGTTTTGCTGTGGTGCCTGGGCCACCAGGGCCAGGGAGCCGAGGGGCGATGACTCAGACTGAGCCCCGAGTGTGTCCAGGAGGCCACGGAGGCCAGAGCACCTGCCGCCCCTGGACAGGGCCCGGCCCTGGAAAATACACGGCACGTCTAGAAGAAGGAAGGCAGCGGAATCAGGGTTTGCTGGGGTTTGTTTACATTTGAGAACCCAAGGATGACAAGCGTCCTGCCTCTTTCCAGGATGGTGTGGGGGCTGAGGGAGAGGCCACTCACGGGGGTTAGAGGGGTGGCTGGGGGGGGGGCTCCTGCTGGGGGCCCCGGGTGCAGACGAAGAGCAATGAGGTTGCTTTGCTTCCTGACCCTGGGCGACTGAACTCGCCTCCATTCTGCTGAGCACCTCGGCAGAGGGGAGGGACGGCCGTACATCAGACATCACAAGCCGCAGGCTCGGAAGCTGGTATGCGGGCCTGGGGCACCGGGCGGCCTGGCCTCCTGCCCACGGTTCCTGCGGCCTCGCAGCCTCACTGGCCGAGGATCAAACGACACAGACGCGGCTCGGCCGGCAGAGCTGTGGGCAGGGGCCTTCTCCATGTCCCCGGCCCCCAAACATGAAAGCAAGCTCTGGAGTGTCAGAAACTCACCACAGATCAATATTTCTCCGCGATAAGCTGCCTCATGCCAGTGAGGTAAGAACATTCCAAGGCACCCAGGCCTTTCTCCAAGCAGGAAGGGGTGGTTTTTACATTTCGTCCACCTCCGCATTTCTCGGAAGCTGAAGGACTGTGCTCAGTAGAGGGGAGGAGGCGTGAATGTCTCCTGGAGCATCACAGTTTAGGGAGCGGCCAGCAGGGACCGCGGGAGCTGGAGGACACCTCCGAGCCTGTCCCCTGTCCCGTGGGGTCTGACGTTGGCTCAACTCTGCCCACCCTGCTCCCTGTCAGCCCCGTGAGGCCCGTGCTGCTTCCTGGGGAATCTGTCCCCAGGTGTGTGGCTGGCCTTCAGGGACACAAGCTCGGATTTGCTTTCTTCTGGCGTGGTGCTTCTGAGCACCCGTTGGTGGGCTTGCGGGCTGCGGCCGCCCGCAGACGAGGTGTTGAAGCGGAGAGGGGGGAGGCCTGCACCTGCGGGGGGGGGGTGCCCTGGGAGGCAGTGAGCACACCCGGAGGGGGCCCAGGACCGATCCATCCCGGACAGGATCCACAGCAGAAAGCAGGGACTCCCTCCCAGGCAGAGACATCAGCAGACCGTGGCTTGGGCTCTGCAGTATTTTTCTTGGGGATTGTCAGGGGAAGATCTTTGTAAACGGTGTGGACTGAGTGGGCGGCATCTGGCAGATACCGTAGGGCTTTCTGGGCAAAGGTTCAGTGGAGGGAGGTTATGGGGTCTGAGAGGGGCCCCGGCTCCCCGATCTGCTTCAGGCCTGGGCCAGGAGGTCAGAAGATGTCCCAGGGATGCCCCGGCGGGGGTGGGGTGGGATGGGGGTGGCTGCCGTCACGGTGGCGTGCAAATCGGGTCCCGTCACGTATCAGCAGCGTCAGCAGCCCAGGGGGCTGGAGACTGGGTTTTCCTGTTGTAGGATTGTGGAAGGTGAACCGTGACAGTGAGGCCCGCCCTTGAGCACCTGCTGTGTGCCAGGCCCTCTGCTCACCTCATCTCACAGGATCGCCCCATCCTAGAGGTGGGCTCCCTCTCAGTTCATGGAGGGGGTCTTGTGAGTCCGGGAAAGTTCATGAACTTTCCAGAACTTTCCGGGTCCAGAAACCAGGACTGGACCAGGTCTGCCTGGCTTCACGTTGGGGCCGTTCCCATGGGACAGCTCAGCACTGGGCTGTGGCTGTGCCCAGCTCAGTGCTTCACGCACAATGGGTGCTTGGGAAACACTGGCGTGAGCCTTTCCTCCTTCCTTCCCCAGAGCCTGTCTTTCCTTTCCCGCCTAGTGCCCTTGCCTTTGCTGAGGCCTTGTCTTTCCCCCTCTGCAGGCTTCTGCCCCCCAGGGTGTGGCCATGTGGTGAGTTCTTGGTAATAGAACGTGAGGGGAAGTGACACCCGTCCTAGCTGCTGTGGTCGAAAAGGGGTGTGCAAGAGGGGGAAGAGGGAGTTGTTCCGTGGACGAAGGTCAGTTGTGCAAGATGAGAAAGTTCTCAAGATTCACTACACAACAATGTGCATGTAATTAATTCTGCTGTTCTGTACACTTAAATGTGGTTACCATGGTAAATTTTATGTTGTGTATTTTTTTTTTTTTACCATAGTAAAAACAAACCCTGAAAACCGGACGTGCCGCCTCTGTAGAGAGGGCTCCAAGGACTGCGGGGAGGGGGGCATAGGCCGGAGGGAGCCCAGGGCCTTGAGTGAGCCTGTAGAAGGCTGCCCAGCCAGGAACATCGACCTCGGATGTGACATGCGTGACGTGAGGCCTCAGGGGTCACTGTGTCAGCCCAGTGAGGTTCCTGCTCCATCACCTCAACAGATCAAGGGGGGGGCTTCAGAGATGAAGACCAAAGGCCCCCCTTCTTTTGGGGTTCACAAGGGTCAGAGGGGACAGCAAACATTAGAGACTGTGACCCAAAGTGGATGAGTACCTTCAGGGCCCTGGGAAAGATGTGGGGCAGCCAGAGACGGTCTCATCGGGACCAGGGAGAGATTCATGGAGGATATAGCCAGGAAGAGGACATTTCAGAGTTGCTAAGGGAGAAGGGGGGCCTCTTGGGGAGGGAGCCCCACTAGGAAAGCATGAGAGCTGAAGGCCAGGCAAAGTGTCTGAGGCCCTGGAGGAGCAGTGGAGTCGGATCCGATAGGACCCCTAAGAGTGGGAGCTTGATTTTGTAGGCAATGGGAGCCATGGAAGGTTCGTGAGGGAGAGCATGCCAGAGACACTGTGCTTCAGGCAAGCCTTTCCAGTTGACATGTACAGACTGTCTGGGGCAGGAGAGGTTAGATGTGGGAGACTGGACGGGTAGTCGGGGATAGAAGGGAGAAGCCCAAGAGGGTGGAATCCCGGGACCAGGAGACAGAAGAGGGGCAGTGGGGGGAGGGGAGCAGTGTGGACGGCATCTCTCCCCTCTTCCAGGCTGTGTGCTGGAAGCGGGGGTGGCCCTTCTCATGAAGATGGGGAGCCCAGGGAAGGAGCAATGGATGTTGGAGGACACAGTGCCAGAGTTTGTTGGGCCCGGGGTAGATGAACACCCCTTCCCATGATGGGATGCCCAGTCCGGAGAATCGGACTCTGCCGGGCCCCGAGGCTATCCCTGCCAGCGCGCTGGATGCTAGAGCCGCCCATGCCTCCTTGTGGCAGCCCCACCCCGCCCCGCCTCCTGCCCCACAGCTGCCCGATGGAAGCTTCCTAGAGCTGCTGATGGTTGGGGGGGAGCGACTGCAGAGTCCTCAACTCTGCCACGAGGTAAAGGAAATGATGCTGCAAACGTGCCCGCAGAGAACATCCACGCTGTGTGTGTTCCCTTTAAAAAATCCACAGAATTGGCTTTGCTTTTCTGCATTTATAAGAAATCTACCTTGCAAATAAGTTTCAAAAATAACCTCTCTCACAGTTCTGCACTGTGCTCACCATCTGTGGCGCCGGGTGCGGGTATGTGCGTACATGGCCTATGGGTCCGAGCCGGGACCGGCTTAGGACACGGTGGGAGGGAGGAGGCACCACTTGGAGGGGCTCCTGGTCAGCTGGGAGAGATGGCGCGTTCCAGCCCATTGTACCCGGGGCATCGAGTGGGAGGGACACGTGCCAGGGAAGACAGCCACCTTCAGCCGACGGAGGAGACAGCAAGTGCGCCCGGGATTCCAGGAGAACCTCAGGACTCCCCCGGGCAGAGCGAGCCCTCAGAGGCAGACACTCCCCCTGCTGGGGTTCCAACACGGTCCCCTGAGCCTCTCACCTGGACCTTCTGGATTTCTTTTCTCGTTCCCATGGCCTTGGCTATAGAGGTAGGAAGTGGAGTCTGTCTGTCCCTCGCAGGGAGTGGAAGGGCCTCGAGTGGCAGCAATGCAGGCAGGAAAGATGCTGAGTCCCCGGATGCTGAGCAAGACACCCAGGCCACTTGAATAGTCTCAGATGGAGCCTGGCTTCTTCCCCAGACCTGGTCCTTCCCCTGTGCCCTCTGACCGGGGTTAACAGCACCCACCCCACCCCACTGTGCCTCCTGGAACCTGATGTTCCCCACGTCCATATCCCATGAGGAGGCTGATGCCAGCCTGGAAAGGTCCTGCGTTCCCTCGGCCCTCCCCCCAGCATCTCCCCGCTGGGCCACGGATGTCACTGAACTGGTCAGCACTGTCAGTCTCTGCCTCCTCCACGCTGTCCCCGAGGGATGGTCCTGAGACCCTCTGCAGGCCTGGCCGTCTCACTGACTCTTAATGTCCACGAGCTGACCTTTGGGGGCAGGGAGCCTGGGTCCTCCTGTTCCCACCCAATACGCAAAACTTTGCACGTTTGTGGTCCCCCAGGCCCACGTGCAACTCCGTGTATTTTCACGGGGGGCTCTTTCTCCTTGGAGTGCCCTCACCTGTCTCCCATCAACAAACCTTGGGACAGTGGGGCTTGTGGTCCTAGAGGAGACAGTGTGTTTGCAGGTGAGGGACATGCATGGTGTGCCACGCGGTAAGGGGACTGGTGGGTGTGTATGTGGGACACACGTGCCTTTGTGATGGCAGCCGACTGCAGTTGGCAGCCCTTGGCATGTGCCCCGGGTCTAACACTGCCAGCTGGGCCCAGGCCCTGGCTCTGCCCCGCGGCAGGACACCTTGTCATACCAGCCAGCGCTGCCCAGCATGAGCCTTTGAGAAATGCATTCATAAGCGCAGAAGCGTGGACCAGCCGGGCTACCCAGGTGCAGCACCTGCATGATGGCAGTTTGCACAGGCTGACCCTCGGACCAGCACGGCGCCAGTCATCTCTTGGTAAGCACTGGGCCAGCCTGCTGCAGGGTGACTGGGACTTCAGGGACGAGGTGTCAGTGAAGGCTGTGGCCGGGGCTCTGTCTTCGCTGGCCCCTGTCACTCCGCGGGCACAGAGAAGACCTCAGCCGGCATCCTTGCTGCTCTCCTGGCTGGGCTGCTCCGTGCCTGGTCCCTGCCTCCTCGGTCCTCACCGCAGCTCAGAGATGCGGATGCTCCCACCCCAGGAAAGATCGGGACATGAGGATGAGCAAAGGTAAACTGGGACATCTGACTCTCAAACTTTGTCCCCTTCTGCTATACTTCCTGTCCCCGGGGAGCCAGACACAGATGCCTGTCTCTCCTCTGCCCAGCTGCTACTCTCAGAGGCCCTTATGTCACGTGGGAAGCCAACATGTGCTCGAGGCTAACTGTGCCAGAACGGGGCAGACTACAGAAAAGGCCGTGGATTCTTCCCTCTCCCACTCGCACCTTCTTGTCCTGTCGCTTTGAAAGCTCTCTCACTCCTCCTCCAGGCGCGGCCTTAGGACTTGCTCTGGCTGCAAAGTTTCAATGAATGTGTCTTCGGTGGAGGTTTGAGACACTTGGACAGTGGGACAGTGGGACAGAGCCTTTTTTCCTGCTCTTGGAACTCGGCTCCACTGTGAAGAAGCATGGGCCAGCCTTCCGGGTGAAGGGAGACCCATCGCCCAGGTACATCGTTGCTCTGTTGACAGCCTGCCGACGGCCAGACACGTGAGTGGAACATCCTAGTTCGTGCAGCCACAGCTGGTCCACCGGCCGACCACAGACACAGAAGAGGGCCCAGGTGAGATCAGCAGAGTCAGCTCAAACATGGGAATGGCTCAGCCGACCCACAGAATCATGCACCAGATAAATATGTGCTGTGTTAACCACTAAGTTTTAGGGTGATTTGTTAGGCAGCAAAAGCTAACTGATATAGCACATTATTTTTTTGGCTAATATTGCTGCATAACAAACTTAACTTAAACCCCTGCTTAATTGTTAAAACAATAACTTTTTAAAAAGATATTTATTTGAGAGAGAGAGAGAGAGAGAGATCGATAGCAAGGGGAAGGCAGAGGGAGAAGCAGTCTCCCCACTGAACAGGAAGCCCGACTTGGAACTTGATCCCTGGACCCTGGGATCATGACCTGAGCTGAACGCAGATGCTTAACTGATAGAGCCACCCACGTGTCCCAAAACAACCATTTTATCATGCTCGTGGATATGAGTCAGAGATTCGAAGAGGGCATGGTGAGAATGACGTCTCTTGGCTCTGTGCTGTCTGGAGCCCCAACTGGGACGACTCAAGGGTTGATGACCTGGGGTACTGACGGTTGGCGGTGTCTTGGCTCACTTCGGGTAGATCTCCGTCGGAGCTGTCTGTGGGAGCAGCTTCATGCGGTTTCTCCATGTGGCCCGAGGCTCACTGACATTTATGACCTTGTCTTGAAAGTCACACGGCATCACTTCTGCTGCCTTCTGCTGGACACAGGCCAGCCATCCTTCTAGAGTTAGGCTCCACCTTGGTGGGGGAGCGGCAAGGTTCTAGATGGGCATTTGGGGTGGGAAATACATTGCGGTCACTTGTGAAAAATACAGTCTGCCACCTGTTTTCTCACCCAATTCTTGTAATAGCTTGGTTAGATTGGCACCACTGTTCTCTCCACTTTTCAGATGAGAAGTGGAGGTTCAGACGGTGAGTAGGGTGCTCAGGGCACACCTCCAGGGAGGGCTGGAGCCAAGTCTAACCTTCGCCTTCACACTTCCTGGGCTGCCTGTTGGCCCTTTGGATCTGGTGTTTCAGGGCCTCTTTTCCCTCTATATTTTGTCTCCACCTTAGTGGGACACCTGCTGGTAAGCAGCCGCTCTCCTGGTATCTCTCTCCACCCTGTTGGGATTCCCTGCTGGTTCCCAATCCTCTGCCCAGAGACCAGGGGTGTGGTCATGCTGGAAGCAAGAGAGGGACTCCAACGCGCGTACCCGCATACCGTTGACTGATTACCACTGTCCCTCCTTCTGCAAAACAGGTAACAGTTTGAAGGTCCCTAGGAAGTAATTTGAATTTAAATCCTAAGAGAATGGAAATAAGGGTTATGTCTCTGGACTTCAGAAGATTGACTTTTTGTGTTACAAAAATGACAACGGAGGAGTATTTGCAGTCCTATTTCCTACCTGGTCCCTCCTCCCAGCCCAGGAAAAACCCCAGCTTATCCCACTGACACTCCCCTCCCTTCTTAGGGACTCTGGGAGGACCCCTATGAATAGCAGTGTCCTATGAGGTTTTTTTTTTTTTTTTTTTTACATTTATCGATGTATAAAATACATTTATGACACACATTGATGGACAAAATGTCCATTAACAGAAGAATAGAATAGGGTTGTTAGGTAAGATACAGGGTTTTCTACTAAATTTGAACCCCTGCAAAGCAACAAGCTCGGTCTCTATAAGCACGTCTCACACTTATAAAAGGGCACCTATTTTAAGTGTACGGTTTGATGGATTTTCACACAGGAACGTGTCTGTGCAACCAGCACCCAGAGCAGGAAACAGAACATTCCAGGCTCCCAAAATGTCTCTGGTGTTCCCATCCAGGAACAACCCACCCCGCCTCAACTATCCTAGATCCTGAGCTCTGTGAACAGCATTGCTGAGTTTGGGCTGGTTTTGAGTATAAATGGAACCACTCGGTTTGTATTCTCTTGGGTCTGTCTTCTTTCGTGCATCAGCGCGTCTGAGCGAGCCATCATGTTATGTATGGCAGTAGTTCATTTTGGATAATAATTACTGTGTGAGACATGCTTGTCCTGAAAAATTATCTGTTGTTTATCTGAAATTCAAGTTGAACTGGTTGTCCTGTATTTTATCTGGCAACCCTATTCCAGTCTTCTGTTCATGGACATTTTGTCATTTTCTGTTTGGGGCTCTTGTGAACAAAGCTGCTGTGAATATTCTAATATGTGTCTTTTGGTGAACATATGGACTCATTGCCTTTGGGCATTTACCTAGAAGTGGAATTTCTGGGTCATAAGGAATGCATATGTTCAGTTTAGTATATCCCGCCAAAAGCTGTTCCAAATGGTACCATTTTACACTCTAACCAGCAGTGTGTGAAAGTTCCCGTTGCTCTGTGTCCTCACCAATACTTGGCATTTTCTGCTATTTCTTTGCAGTTGTTCTAGTGGGTGTGTTCTGTTCTAATTTCACCATGGTTTTCGTTTGCATATCCCTGAGGATCATGAGGGGCCACCTTCTCACACGCCTAGTGCCCATTCGGACCTCCTCCTTAGTGAATTCCCTGTTCTAGCATGTTGCCCTGTTCTACTGGGATGCCTGGCTTTTTCTCATTGCTCTGTAAGTGCAATAAGAACTCCTCTCCTAGGGAGTTTTGGGGAACAGCTGAGAGAGGATTTCTGGCTAACCGTGGGTTGTGTGGTTAACTTGGAAGAATGGAGTGGGAAGAGGGGTTTAACGAGTCTTGCCATGGATTGTGGTTCTTCTCCAGTGGTCTTGGGAAGGCACCATTGAAGACCAGACTGTGTTTCTTTGAATGCCTCACTCACTCTGAGACTGGGCCACTTGGGGCCCTGAGTAATATTCAGATCTTGACATGAGGGCACAGATAGATTTCCATTGTATTGAGTTTATAGTGTGTCTTGGGAAATTTAACTAGGAACTTTAGAAGCACTTCTAAGAAATTCATATATGTCCCAACAAAAACTCAGGTGCCTCTTTCCACACCCTGAGGGGAGAGTCATCCCTAAGAGAATGGAGATCCTTATTTTTCAGAGAGGGAGGAACTCCCCTCCAGAACACATGCTTGATAAGAATAGAATGTGGAATGTTCGAACACTAGTGGCATCTAAAAGGTACACTTAACTCATAAATCAAGGCTGCACAGCAGATATTTATGGCAACTCTTTCTGGAGGAAATATTAAAATTTGTACGAATAGTAAATGCTGTAACACAAAATGCTATAGTCACTGGTCGTAATTGATGACTTCCTCTTGAATGTATTGAATAAATTAATTTCATCACCATACAGATGACATTAATATGCTTTTATAATTAATTTAGTTCTGAGAGCTGTTGTGGGTGCCAAGATTATACTGGAGGGAGAAAATGGCCCAAGGAAAAAGGTGACACATGAAGAATAATTTTGAAATCAAATAAAGAATAACACTCTAATAAGAAACAGCAGGCTCAGCAGGGCCCTGTCATAAATGAGAACACACCGGGGAATTGTTGGGGGATGGATATTGAGGTCAGCGCCGCACGGTGTTCCCGATGTTGCTGTATTTTCATTGGGATTTCTCCCGCCCTGAGTCAGTGGCTTAAGAATGGCTTATGTGGAAAGCCCCCTTCTTTGGTGGGGATCGTGGATTAATCTCGAGACTGGAGGCTTCTGCCCACACACTGGGCTTAGGAGCAGGATTCTGAGGGCCTCCAGAAAGGGGCATCAAACGGTCAAGGATGCCGATTTCTTTCTTTTTTTTTTTTTTTTAATATTTTATTTACTTACTTGACACAGAAAGAGAGAGATCACAAGTAGGCAGAGAGGCAGGCGGGGAGAGAGGGGGAAGCAGGCTGCCTGCTGAGCAGAGAGCCCGATGCGGGACTCGATCCCAGGACCCTGAGATCATGACCTGAGCCGAAGGCAGAGGCTTAACCCACTGAGCCACCCAGGCGCCCCAAGGATGCCGATTTCTTTACAACCAAACAACCAAAAAGTGACATTTCTGAGCCCTTTTTGCCAGGTGTTGTGCTGAATTCTTTATACTCAGTGTGTGAGCAGGATTGTTTCTTTTTACTTCTAAAGAATAACTTTTGACTTATTACAAAATAATGCACGTTTATTTGAGATATTCCTTAGAAAACACAGTTCAAAAAATTCTGTCATGTTTTTACTCCTGGAGGGTTCCATTCCTGGTTCTCTGTCTGGGGGGCTTTGGAAGCTGCAGCCTCTAGCCTGCTGGGCAATTTTTCTGGAAGTTTCCCTTTTCCTTCAAAAGGACCCCCCAAAATGTGGGGGAAGTGGTTTGCTCGGAGAGACTCTTTTATGCTTCCTCCCTTACATAAGTGCTTGAGTAAAGTATAAGACTTAGAAATGGCCTGACTTACAAAGTCATATTTCAGGAAAAATTCCCTAAAGCGTGGTGAGTTCAGATGCAATTGTGGGAAAGGGAAATGATCTTTAACTCCAAGCGGCATGAGTTTAGGCCTCTGCATGCACACAGCAAGTGCTCAGGAGCTGATGTTGAACCGCTGGAAAGATTAATTGGAAAAAGGGATCCCCAAATGCAGTTTCCTCTGATTTATGTCTCATCGATGCTGTCAACCCTGACAGAGCACCAGCCGCATGCCAGGCCCTGGGAGGATGCTGGTGGGGATCATGTGTGTATGTGTGTGTGTGTGTGTGTGGTGATGTTTGCGTGTGTGCTGTCGATGTGTGTGTAGGACCCTGAGGGCAAGTATGTACGACTTGTGTATTGTGTGTGTGTGTGAATACATGTGTGCGAACACGTGTGCATTGCCTGAGATTGTGACTGTATATGAGTACATGTGTGTGTTGTGTTGATGTGACCATTTGGTCATGTGCATTGCCTGAGATTGTGACTGAATATGAGTACGTGTATGCGTTGTGTTGATGTGACCACTTGGTCGTGTGTGTGTATGTGTGTGTGGTGGATATATGTGGTGTATATGTCTATGTGTGTGTGTATGGTGTGATGTGTGTGTATGTGTGTTGTATGTGTGTGTTGTATGTGTCTATGTGTGTTGTGTTGTCTATGTGTTGTATGTGTCTATGTTGTATGTGTGGTGTGTGTGTATGGTGTGATGTGTGTATGTGTGTTGTATGCATGTGTTGTGTGTGTCTACATGTGTGTGGCATGTATTTGTGCGTGCATGCACATATATGCTTGCATGTGTCTCTGTGTGTGCATATGTGGTATAAGTGTGTGTGGTGTGTGTCTATGTGTGTGTGTGGTGTGTGCGTGTGTGGCATGTATTTGTGTGTGTGTGCACGTGCGTGCATGTGTGCATGTGGCAGGAGAGGAGGACATGCAGGGTGACTGGGATGCTGTGTCCTGCCCCCCCGCTGGTGGCCTTGTCAGGGAGGGAACAGCAGACCTGCATGCAGCATCCTCTCTCTCTGCTGTCCAACCCCCCTTGCCCTCTCTCCCTCCCCTCCTGCCCCTCCCCTTCCTCCCCTTCCACCCCTCCTCCCCCTCTCTCCTCTCTCTTCCCTCCTCCTCCTCTGCTGCCTTTGGCTCCTGCCACCCTGCACTGCTGGGCTTCCTGGCCGGCTCCCGCTCCCACCCACAGTGTTTGGCTCTGCGGCCCTCCGTCCATCCGTCCATCCGTCCATCCGTCCAGAACACGCTCCTCCCGCAGTCGCAGGCCTGCCTGTCAGGCGGTGGGTGAGAGCAACAGGCCCGAAGCTGGCACAGGCTCCGTGCTTTCTACCTCCTGTCACTTGGCAGTGGCTTTGAAAGGAGCGCCGCGGTAGGCAGCCGAGTTGCTGTGAGTGGGGGGTGTCGTGTGGACACGAGGAAGGGCAAGCGTGTCGTATGCCGGTGTCTGAGACGACAGTGAGGTATGCTTTCTACAATTGGCAAGTATAAACCCCAGGTACATCAGGTGGTGGAGGAAAAAGGCATCTGGGGAACAGATGAAAACCATCTGCTGAGTCGGGGTCAGAGTGTGGAAGCTGAGTGGGGACACACCGCTATGAGGTGGGACCCCCCAGCCCGGGGAGCAGTGTGTTCAGCGGGCGACCTTGGTTCGACTCCTGGTCATGGCTTCATGCCGCAGAGGGGAGAAAGCCTCGAGTTTGCCACCTTGAGATGAATCAGCCCGCTGGACAACTTCTGTCTTGGAATTTGGTGAGGAGACACCCGGCTGGCTGATCCTCTTCTGAGGAACCCAGTGAGCTGTGTGGACAAGCCTGCTGCTTGTGGGGGCCTTGATCTTTTGGTCATCCTGGGCAGTCTGACATACAGTCTGATGTGTTCTCTGGTCTTAGAAGGAAAAACTGCCTTTCCAAAGCCAGGTATCTCCACTCTCAGTCTAGGTCCATCCTTCCTGTTTTGGAGCAAATCGGTTTTGGAGGGTGGCCTCCAAGATGGCGGCCTTCTGGTATCCGTGCTTCGTGTAGTCCCCTCCTTTGCTGGACTTTTTGATTCTCTTCCAGCAGGAAAGATGAGCTGTGACAGCTGGGATTAAATTATAAGGGACGGTAGCTTCTGCCTTGGTGTTTGGGATCTCTTTTCCCTCTCTCTCCCCCTAATTTTGAATCACAGCCTTCGATGTTGTAAGGACACTCAGAAGGAGATACCTAGTTGCAGGCTGAAGTGCATCTTCCCTAAACTTGTATGTCAAAGTTCTAGTCCCCAGGACCTCAGAATGTCACTATATTTGGAGATGGAGTTTTTTAAAGGGGTAATTAAATTAAAACAAGGCCATTAGAGTGGGCCCCAAGCCAATATGACTGATGTCCTTATAAGAAGAAGAGATTATGACACAGACATACACAAAGGGATGACCATGTGAGGACATGGGGCAAAGCAGCCATTTACAAGTCAAGTGGAAAGCTTGAGGAGAAAAATCCCACTGACATCTTGATCTCAGACTTCCAGTCTCCAGAACTGTAAGGAAATAAATGTCTGTTGTTAAAGTCCTCACTCTGTGCTACTTGTTATGGCAGCCCGAGCTGACTAATACAGGCCTATGACCCTGTCAGGGAGCCTGGAGGCACAATTCCTGAAGCTTGCTGACAGCCATGGGAGTGGGTTTAGAAGTGGATTTCTCAGGCCCCGTGGGGACTTAGATTAAACTGTAGCCCTTTACTGCTGCCTCATGGGAGACCCCAATCCAGAGGCTAAACCACATCTGGATTCTTGAGCTACATGGTATCTTGTATCTCGTCCACATTGGACAATAATAACTGTTGGTTGTTTGAAGCTGTTCAGTTTGGGGATAATTTATTATACAGCAACAGTGACTAACATGCCTCCCCATCCTTCCTGCTACAGTGACCAGATATTTCTTTTTTTTTTTTTTTAAAGATTTTATTTATTTATTTGACAGACAGAGATCACAAGTAGGCAGAGAAGCTGGCAGAGAGAGAGGAGGAAGCAGGCTCCCCGCTGAGCAGAGAGCCCGATGCGGGGCTCAATCCCAGGACCCTGGGATCATGACCTGAGCTGAAGGCAGAGGCTTTAACCCACTGAGCCACCCAGGTGCCCCATGACCAGATATTTCTTTTTTCTTTTTCTTTTTTAGAAGATTTTATTTTTAAGCAATCTTTATATCCAAGATGGGGCTCCAACCCACAGCCCCGAGATCAAAAGTCAGATGTTCCACTGACTGAGCCAGCCTGGCACCCCTAGAGGGACCATAGATTTTGTTGACGACACCAAGTCACTTTTGAGAGTGAAAGAAGATTCAGAAACAATTACAGTTTTGTGTATTTTGAAAGTGTTTATTTCTTGACTGATGGATTGGTTTTATTATACTGGTGCTGTGAACGGTTCTGTTAGAAACAATTTTCAATAACATTCTTTCTAAAACAAAAAATTAACATATATTCATGTACAATAAAGTAAAATTTAAAAACACTGTTTATATTGATTATCTGAATATAAAAAATAACAAACACAGAATCAAGTACTTGAATCAGTATCTTAAGCCATGTCTCTTTTTTTAATTGACTTTTTAATTTTAATTCTAGCATTTAACATACAATGTTACATGAGTTTCAGGTGTACAATACAGTGAATCAACAACCCTATGCAATACTCAGTGTTCTTCATAAATGTACCCTTGATCCTCCTCACCCATCCCATCCGTTCCCCCACCAACCTCCCCTCTGGCAATCATCCTTTTGTTCTCTATAGTTAAGAGTCTCTTTCTTGGCTTCTTTCTCCCCCGCCCCTTGTTTATTTGTTTGTTTCTTAAATTCCACATATGAGTGAAATCATATGGTATTTGTCTTTCTGTGATGGACTTTTTTCACTTAGCATCACACTCTCTAGGTCCATCCATGTCTTTGCAAATGGCAAGATTTCATTCTTTTTTGTGTCTGAGTAATATTCCATTATATATACCTAATGGAATATTATATATATTATATATATATCCATTACACCACTTCTTTTTTTTTTTTTTTTTTTTAAAGATTTTATTTATTTATTTGACAGACAGAGATCACAAGTAGGCAGAGAGGCAGGCAGAGAGAGAGGAAGGGAAGCAGGCTCCCTGCTGAGCAGAGAGCCCGATGCGGGGCTCGATCTCAGGACCCTGAGATCATGACCTGAGCCGAAGGCAGAGGCCTTAACCCTCTGAGCCACCCAGGCGCCCCCATTACACCACTTCTTTATCCATTCATCAGTTGATGGACATTTGGTCTGCTTCCATAATTTGGCTATTGTAAAACACGTCCATCTTTAATATGTCAATGGGATTTTCCCCCCTTAATATGGTATCAGGATTTTTATGATTTTTTCACAAAATTTCCTGTAATCCTCAAAGTAACATTTTGTGGTTAGTTAATTTGAAATTATTGGCACCTTCAATCTACTCTTCATTGTAAGCTATAATATTTTTAATAGGGAAAATATCCTGTCTACAGTTGTTGAGACACCTAGTCAGCTGAGGACAAATGAAGGACACTCTCAATGCTGATTTTTTGGCATTAAAAAGTGAAAATCTTTCAGCCCCCAAATTTTACCAGGGACTTTATTTTTGCTTCCTTTCAGGGTAACTTTTTTTCAACAAACATTTTCATAAAACTAAACTCATCAAAAAATTGTGTTTATGATTCTTTTGAATGATTCTTTTTGAATTCTTTTTGCAACTTAGATGTTGCAAAATTATAGGCCTTTCCAGTTTCCTGCTCTTCTGGGACACAATGTAATTTTTTCTAATTAAAAATAGGGACTCCTTCAAAAGAGTCTTTTTACAAGTCAAGATATTCTGAAGTCCTCTTACAGAATCTCAGTATTGAGCTCTCATTAATTAATGTGTTCCACTTCTCTCTTAATTTTTAGGGATAAATTCCAATGTGTTTTCGCTTGCAAACTTTGCTTTCAATTAATGTAATTCTTTCAAAGCCTCCGCAACTGAAAGTTTATGTGTTGAATAATTTGATCAAGGTGCTCCGATTTTTGAACAACATGCATCCAAAATTAAGAAGACTTACTTGCGAAAAGATCAATATCATTGTAGAGCAGTTAGTTGACTTCAAAAGGTCCAAGTGTTCTAAAATCTGATAGATGGCAGACAGCACACAGTAAGCCGTGCTGAAAGATATTTTTGTTTGTTTGTTTTTCATTTTTATCAGCCTTGTCATAAAATGTTGACAGCTACAACTTCTACTTAAATTGGTAGAATATCACACTTTATTTGGATCCAATTATGAATTATATATGCATCATTACCAATTCCAAGTAAATCTCTGCTTCATAGGTTTCTTAATTTAGTAAGGATGCTGTTTTTGCCATGACACTGCCCTCCACCAAAAGTATATTTGATTATTATTGTAAAGACAAGCACTATTTAGCTTCAATGTCAACATCACAATAGTGTCCTAATAGTCTCAGATGATGCACAATTGAGGAAAATGTCCAAGAGCTTTATTCTGAGTCTATGACTTGGATGAAAAAAAATGGAAACATTATTGTAATTAATTGAAGCTCTATTAGAAGAATCTGATGACACCAAAATAAAACCCGCACCATATTCTTATTCGTATGGTTTTTCTGATGGAGCCAACATATAAACAGTGATAACTTCACTTTTTGTGCATGAACGTGAATGAATCTCACTTTTAATCAGGATGTAGAAAATGGCAAAAGACTGCTTCTTTTGAGGAAACAGAAAACACTGGATAAAAAATTATATATCTAAAAAAAGCTGTTGAAGAGCTATGGGTATAGAGAAGTTTATATGCCAGGGAGAGAGATCGATCATTTCTAGAAGAGCACTGACCGATGGCTGATTTTTTACCTGGGAAAGGTTAGCTAGATAGCATATGGGTGGACTGAGGAGGCAATTTGCTGTAGATAAAGATATTTTGCTGGAAAAAAACAAGCCAAACTTTTAATTACTGCACAGGCTGGCATAAGGGGTTGGAATTTTTAAGAATCCCAAATGCAAAACTAATTTCTGTCTGCTAATAAGCGGAGAAAGCTATGGCTGAGGGTGTCGCCAGAAAGCAGGGAGAACTCATGGCAGCATGGTGCCTGGTCCCAAAGCTGTGCTGGAAGGGGAGGCCTGATTTCAGCCACAAACATTCTGAAGCCAGAGGTAAGCTGAAATGAATTCAACTTGCAGTTGGGCTCCAACCAATCTCAACTCCTAACTGGGTCAAAGTGATCAACTTGTTAGCCTAGGTGCTCTATAGAGGAAAGGACATAAGTTACCCAAACTCATTTCTACTTCTCTTTAATACACTATGTCCAGACTTCAGTTTTTAAAAAGATAGGACCTACAAAGAAGCAGGAAGATAAGCCTCATAACCAAGAGGAAAAATAGTAAACAGAAGCAGTCCCACAAATGATCCAGATGTTGAAATGAACAGACAAGACCTTTAAAATACCTAATATAAATTTGTTTTTAAAAGTTAGGGGAAAAAACCAGGCACTATGTTTGAACAGTTGGAGAATTTTTGTAGAGAAATGGAAACTCTAAAGTAAAATCAAATTGGGATTTTGAAACTGAAAAAAAAAACCCAATGTGAAATGAATTAATTCGTTGGGCTTAATAGACTAAACAGAGCAGAATAAAGGATTGAGTGCTCAAGGACAGGCAGTAGAATTATTCTAACTGAAGCACAGAGGATAAAAAGAAAAAAACAAAAGAGAACAGAGTTTTAGAAGCAAAGCTATGTTATTTGGTGCACATATCTCATATATATTTTACTTATTATCTCTCATGTAACCTACTGACCCCACTGACTGGGTGGCCTGCCTGGAAGCTTTGTGTCTCTCACAGGTTATGGCACAGGTCACAGCACACCTGGCTGGTACACTAAGTGGCCTGAAAGAGCAGCAGACTAAGAAGCTTCTTCTACCACCTGAGATTGGAAGGCTATTCCTAACTTCTCATGTTCCTGTAGACTTTGTTTTATGAACAAGGGTCCTATTGTTGAAATGGAGGCATTAGGGACTGAAAGATGTTGTTACCCTCTTGATCGTCCTTGACTTATGGTCTCCGGAAACTCACTCTTCCTTCCTCCCTTCCTCTTTCCCTCCCTTTCTCCCTCTCTATTTCTTCTAAAGATTTTATCTATTTATTTGAGAGAGAGAGAGAGAGAGAGAGAGAGAATGAGCACAAGCAGGGGAGGGGAAGGGGTAGGAGAAGCAGACTTCCAGCTGGGCAGGGAGCCTGATATGGGGCTTGGTCCAGGACCCTGAGAACATGACCTGAGCTGAAGGTAGATGCTTAACCAACTGAGCCACCCAAGCACTTCCAGAAACTTTCTGATTCCCAATATTAAATTGTATGCTAGGGCTGCAATGACAAAGTACCACAGGCTGGGTGGCTTAAACAACAGAAATTTATTTTCTCACAGTTCTGGAGGCTGGTTCAAGTTCAAGATGTTAGCTGGGTTCGTTTCTTCTGAGGAGTCTCTCCTTAGCTTTGTAGGTCATCTTCTCCCTGTGTCTTCACATGGCCTTCCCTCTTATGTGTTTAATTTTTTCTTATTAGAAGACCAGTTATATTGGATTAGGACCCACTCTAATGATCTCATTTTAAATTAATTACTCCTTTCAAGGTCCCTGTCTTCAAATATAGCCATATTCTGAAATATTGGAGGTTAGGACTTCCACATATGAATTTTTAGGGGACTCAATTTAGTCCATAATACTCTGCACTCCAGTGTATTTTTTTCTGTACCTTTCTTTATCTGTATCTTCCTCCTGATACAGACATCATTCTACTTTGTCTTCTGGACATTTCTTTATCTGGCTAATCTCTTTTATTAGAATGTAGGCTCTTGGAGGCCATGGTGAGGGTCTGGTTTCTCTTGCATCTACACATCACCTAGCACACTGTTCAGACTTTATAGTTGTTTAAGAGAGAAGTCAAGAGAACAAAAATATGTTATTTCATCTCCTTATATCTCTATCTGTTCAAAATTTTTGTTCATTACCTTAATATTTCAGTTCTATTGATTACCTTTTATTTACTTAATTTTTTGTGAGAGAGAGAGAGAGAGAGAGAGCACAAGAGTGGGGGTGGGGGTGAAAGGGCAGAGAGAGAGAGAGAAAGAGAGAGAGAATCTTAAGCTGGCTCCACTCTCAGCATAGAGCCCAATGTGACATTTGATCTCATGACCCTGAGAGCATGACCTGAGCTGAAATCAAGAGTCAGCCACTTAAGCAACTGAGCCACCCAGCTGTCTCACTATTGGTTACCTTTTTATTCTTTAAAAAATTTTTTTTTAATATTTTTATTTTTTAGGTTATTTTTAAAATTTTATTTATTTATTTTTTTTTAAAAGATTTTATTTATTTATTTGACAGAGAGAGAGAGATCACAAGTAGGCAGAGAGGCAGGCAGAGAGAGAGGAGGAAGCAGGCACCCTGCTGAGCAGAGAGCCCGATGTGGGACTCGATCCCAGGACTCTGAGATCATGACCTGAGCCAAAGGCAGCGGCTTAACCCACTGAGCCACCCAGGCGCCCAAAATTTTAAACATTATCCATATACTTCTGGTGTTTTTTTTTTCTATCACCTTTATACAGATTTTTAACTGTCACTCATATAAGTGATAGTATTAGTGTTCTTCTGGTTTCTTTACAACTTTTCAAGTTTCTGTCAACCACACCACAATATCCACATTGTTAATACTTATGACATGTACATTCCATTCTTAAACATAATTAAGTGGTTCTTTATCTATGGATTAGTTATTAAAGAAGAAAAAGGATAAATACTAGAAGGAGAATATTTTAAGAGCCCGAGTGAAAAGAATTTTCTTTTGTTATTTTCTAATGATTGCTCAAACTTTGCTACATCTTAGTTTATAATTGATCATGACTTATTATTTTTTTCTTTCCTGGAATTTATAATTGCTTTTCTTTTCTTTTTAAGAAAAGAACTATATATCTCTATTATCTTTAAGGTTACCTGTCACTCAATGATACTGTTTATTAAAGTAAATGTTTTCTTCTTGAAGATTTTTTTTTTCTTCTCAGAGTTCTCTCATCTCCAGTTACAATTTGGACAGATTATTTCTAGTTTTACTGCCTAACTGTGACCTTGGACTTTTTCCTTGAACTCCTGGGATACCTACTCTTATTTTAGAGTTACCACGTCTTTTTTCTTGCTTGAATTTGTTTTTCATTTTGCTAGAAAATATCCTGAGACAATATTTTTTAAAACAAATATTTAGGATGTAAATTTTCTAAGTATTTTATACTGAAACTGCTTATTTTGTCCTTACATCAATTTAATAGTTTTTCAAAAGAAAATACAGAATTATAATTCTAGAACTTTATGTCTTTAATGAGAACTTTAGAGCATTGCTCTATTTTCTAGTTTTCAGTGTTGCTGGTGAGAAGTCACATGTCAATGTGATTGCAATTCCTTTGCAGATAATTTGTTTTTCTGTCTAGAAGCTTTTACAACCTTTGTCTTACACTTAGAATTCTAGTTTTCAGGAGAATGTGTCTGGGGGTGGGTCTTTTTTCACTCACTGTATTTTACTTTTGTCTGGAATTCTTAGTAAATGGATACAAGTCTTTTTATTTTTATTTATTTATTTATTTATTTTTTAAATTTTTTATTTTTTATAAACATATATTTTTATCCCCAGGGGTACAGGTCTGTGAATCACCAGGTTTACACACTTCACAGCACTCACCAAAGCACATACCCTCCCCAATGTCCATAATCCCACCCTCTTCTCCCAAACCCCCTCCCCCCAGCAACCCTCAGTTTGTTTTGTGAGATTAAGAGTCACTTATGGTTTGTCTCCCTCCCAATCCCATCTTGTTTCATTGATTCTTCTCCTACCCACTTAAGCCCCCATGTTGCATCACCACTTTCTCATATCAGGGAGATCATATGATAGTTGTCTTTCTCTGCTTGACTTATTTCGCTAAGCATGATACGCTCTAGTTCCATCCATGTTGTCGCAAATGGCAAGATTTCATTTCTTTTGATGGCTGCATAGTATTCCATTGTGTATATATACCACATCTTCTTGATCCATTCATCTGTTGATGGACATCTAGGTTATTTCCATAGTTTGGCTATTGTGGACATTGCTGCTATAAACATTAACGTAGTGATCCAAAGGGATACAAGTCTTTTTAGACTAATCATGTATGTTTTGTATTTTCCCTCATATTTTCTTCTGTCTTCTTGATTATATTCTGAGAGATCCCCTGAGCTTTATCTTTTTTTCCTATGGAATTTTTATTTTAGCATTAACACTTAAAAGAACTCATTCTTGTTCCATGTTTGCTCCATTTTAAGCATAGCCTGTTCTCTTTTAAGGAAAACATACCTTCCTGAATTCCACTAAGGACACTACTTTTTTAAGAATTCCTTTCTGTTCTTTGAATTTTGTTGCTTTGTTCATCTTGGTTCTTACCTTTTATGCTATTGGTATCCTTCGGTGCCTTGTTTGGTGGTCCCTATTTATTTAATATTTATTTATTTGAGAGAGAGAGCGAGAGAGAAGGGGGGAGGGGCAAAAGAAGAAGGAGAGAAGCAGATTCCCCATGACGCGGGAGCCCACTGCAGGCCTTGATCTCACAACACTGAGATCATGACCTGAGCTGAAATTACGAGTCTGACACTCAACTGACTGAGTCACCCAGATGCCACAGTGGTCCATATTTATGAAGGAGAATGAGGTGATGCACATTTGCAATTAGTGAGATTCATGAAGGCAGCTTCACTTTGCTGGGATTTCTGCTTGGACAGTTGGTTCCACCAACCTGAATATCTGAATATGTATATATTCCTTATAGAACTTGGGAATGTGAGTCTATTATTCATATAATTTATATATTTTCTTCATATATATATATATATATATATATATTACCACCCCCCACCTAGAATTTCCAGTCAATGCTAGCATTTCCCCCAGAATCTTCTCCTCAGAGTGGGAGTGGCCCTGGGAGCTCTTTGACCACTTGCTTTTACTTTGGTGTAAATAGGCCCGGAGTGGTCAGGCCAGGTCAGGCCCAGCACTCATCCACACCCCACCTTCCTCTGATATAGGGAGGGTTCAACATCATCAGATGAGGAGCTGGGGGTATAATGCCTGCGCTGGAATTAAGACGCTCGTGAAGCCAAGGGTATGGCATTGTGAGCGACAAGAACATGGACGCTTGAGAATGTGGGGATGGGAGGACGGAGAAGACTCGTGGGGTGGAGGGAGAGGGAGGCATGAAGTTGGCAGAAGGGTCATCACAGGAATGGAGACATGCATGCTGGGATCAGAGAGAGCTGCGCTGGGATTGGGGGATGTCTCCGGCACATGGAGAGGCTGAAGTGAGGCATGGGAGGATACGGGGACCAATCAACCTCCAGAAATAAGGGGAGAGGTAGGAGTGCAGTCCGAGCACTGCCCCCTTGGGGGCTGGGAAGGAAGAAGGAGAGCATGGAGTCTGGGTCTCTGCTTGCTCATTCATTCATTCATTCATTCATTCATCATGCTGACTGAATGTCTCTCATGTCTCAGTGTGGGCCAGGCTCTGAGGGGCACTGGAGGTGGTGGACAGGCTGGACTCTCACCCAGCACTGTCTCTTTCTTCATGACAGTGGCCCATGAGACACCCTCCGTGTTTAAACGAACAGTAGTCGCCCGCCTCGTCATTCATTCATTCATTCATTCATTCATTCATTCTGCTGACTGAATGTCTCTCATGTCTCAGTGTGGGCCAGGCTCTGAGGGGCACTGGAGGTGGTGGACAGGCTGGACTCTCACCCAGCACTGTCTCTTTCTTCATGACAGTGGCCCATGAGACACCCTCCGTGTTTAAACAAACAGTAGTTGCCCGCCTTGTTCTGTAGTAAAGGTTACGATGCCCCGACACATCTGTGAGCTCATTTGTTCCTGGCACTTACGTCTGAGTTGGAGCGTGGACTTGGGCGCTGCCCAGACTTGGGCATGACCTCAGTTCTGCTGAGTGACCTCAAGCCAGTTTCCTCATGAATAAAGCTGGGACAGGAACATTCTTGTTACATGATTTTTCTAAGCCTCAGGCGTGTCCACATGAAGTAGGATTGGGCCGCCACCTCGCAGGTAGCTGTGAGGATTTGTGCAGTGCCCTGTGGCCCAGCTTACAGTGGAGGAAATATACCAAGTGTTACGTGGCTTCCCTCTGTGTCACTGACAGACCCAGGTCCCATGGCTGTGGGTGGAGAAACTGGGACCCCCTGGATCTCAGTCTGGCTCTCTTTCTGTCTTGACAGGTAAGCTGGACAGAGCCACAGAATAGCCTGGACTCCCTGTGCTGTGTGACCCAAGTCCGTCCCTGTTCCTGTGTCCACAGGGCCTGTCTGCTTCCTGGTGAGAAGAGGACAGTGTGAAATCACCGTCTGAGACAGGAGCGTGACTAATGCCAGCACCTTCAGCGGACATGGGGAAAGGCTTTCCTCTGTGGCCGTGGCTGAGCCCTGATGGGTGGGGATGGGCTTATTCACAGGAAATGGGTGACCAAGGAAAGAACAGCAGAGTAGAAAAGCCGTCACCCAAGACAACCATCGTTGACTGCCAGTTCCAAGATCTGCAGACACGGGACGGCCCGTGGTCCCAGCACACTTGGCAAAATCCACCTTCTGTGGGCAGAAGCTCTGAGCAGCCCAGCTGGCCTTGACCACCCCATCCTACGGAGCTGGATGGCAGACCCACGTGTCCATTTTAGAGCCTCATGGCTACGCAGAGAAATGTGTGACCCTGAGCTTGCTGGCTTATTGAGTGTAGTTCTGACCCTGAA
Source organism: Mustela putorius furo (assembly GCF_011764305.1). Classification (NCBI taxonomy): domain Eukaryota; kingdom Metazoa; phylum Chordata; class Mammalia; order Carnivora; family Mustelidae; genus Mustela; species Mustela putorius. The sequence goes on from NW_025422057.1 coordinate 7,493,480, forward strand.
CAGAAATGGATTTTGTGTCACTCCAGCTCATCTGGAATCAGGTCAGCTCCCTGCTGTCCCTGCCCCACTGGCTGTTCTGTCTGGTGCCTGCTGCACTCAGGGTGCAGGCCTCTTCTCTCCTGGGAGTCATGGCTCACCAGCATTTACAGCATCTTGCTTGCACATGGTACCCCCTCCCCACCGCCCCCTGCCAAGTCACTAGGTAGGCAAGCCAGGGGCATATTGTGTCCATTTTATAGTAGAGGTGGGCTCAGAAGGGTCCAAGCTTGACTTAACGCTCTTCTGCTGCCATCTTGAAATTTTAATAATCTTGTCTTTGAACTTGTGTTTTGCAAGTGAACTCTGATGGGATCTTGAAGCCCATGCAGGAGTGGAAGAGGTCCATTGACTCATGTGTCAATTTTTCCTTGCTGTCCTACCTGCGTACAGTGTTCTCGAAGCTCCATGAGCACAAAACTCCAGTGGGTCCCCAGAGGTACAGCAGCACTGCGAGACTCAGAGTGAGTACAATATGTGTGTGTTACGTTCAAGGACACCTGAGCAAGGGCATGGATGCCTCCAAAAGGCCACACTTTGCATTTGAACCAGAACTTGCTTAGAATGCAGAAAGAAGGGTAAGGTTCTAGGGAACATGAATGACCGAGAAACACTGTCTTATTCTTACTCAGGTTACTTCCCTGTGTCAGCCAGTCGCTTACTGGGAAAGTGAGGGCACAGAAGGGAGTAGACACACAGGCACCCAGGGTTCCCTTTCCTCCAGTCCCTCCTCACTCAGCAGGAGGGCAAAGGCACAGCGACGTAAAAAATGTCGAGTTAGTGCCGTGTTTCTACTGCTCTGGAAAGGACGAAAATACTTTTGCGTACAAACTGCAAAAAATGAAGTGTGTGATTTTGATGATTCCACATATGAGTTAAATGGTCTTATATTTGCATTTAAAACTGCCACTGCACAATGCAGTGTTGAATGGTGTAGTTAGAATGGCATTAAATAGCAAATAAAAACACCATGACAAGTGGAGATGGAGGGTATCGTGGAAGAAAGAAGCATGTTTGGTATTTTAGCAATTTTAATGGCACTTTCCTCCTGTTTTTTTGCACAAACATCCCACATTTTCGTGTTGAACAAGGGGCCTTGCAATCATAAAGACAGCCCTTGGTGGGGGGTAGGGAATGAGACAGAGAGGATGAGAAGCCTGTCGAGATCTTGGAGTTATTTGGGGGCAACCCCGGAGCAGACGGTGGTCTCTGAGGAATCTGGGGCAGGATCCACCTCGATGATGATGAAGATGATGGTGATAAGCCCACCGTGTTGCACCAAGCATGATACTTGCAGGGGCCCACTCATCTCCATGGCAACCTGGAGGCAGAGACAATTACTATCTACCCTGCAGAGGAAGAAAGCAAAACTCTGAGAACTGCTGCAGCCTGCCTGCATCTCTATCTGCCAAGTGCCTCAGCCAGGAGCCCTGGACCATCAGACCATTGTCACCACGTCTCCGTTCTCCCACCTGCAGGGGAGAACACACCTGATCCCTTGGCCTCTGTCTGATGACCTCAGGCTCCTTTTGGTAAGAAACAGCACCATTCATTTTCTTTCTTTATGAAAACTTTATGAGAGTAATACATGATGACTACTAATAAACCATTTAGAGAACACAAAAGTATTTTCAAGGTACTGGTAGAGAATGCCCTGTAGCCCCTCCGTGGCCCCACCCCTGTTCAGCATATATCCTTCTAGAACTTTCTCCATGCATGTATGTGTCAGGCTAATGATTGAGATGGCGCTTCCTCCTCAGTCCTGGGTTTTCCTGCCTCCAGATCTGTAAGGCAGCCAAGCAGGGGTTTGTAAACAGCTTCTGGGCTGCAGGGCCCGGAGTAGAAGATGCTGGACAGAGAAACAGAACCTGGGTATGTGTTTTGAAAGCCAGGAAGTCAGGAGCGGCGGGACTGGGTGTCCCACAGTGGTGGTGTTCTGAAGGTAGACATGGACCCACCTGGGTTAGGGTTTATAAATAGCAGAAACCTGTTCCCCTTCTCAAACATCTCCTGGGGAAGCCATGGTAGGGGAAAGATCTCAGAGCTGCATCACAGATGTCCAGGGACCCCATGCTTAGGCACGGTGTGTCTCCATGGCATGTCTCCACCTTCACACAACCACAGGGGTGGGCCACAGGCCCCAAGAAGGGCTGCTGTGGCCCGAAGACCCAAGACCCCCTCTGTGAATTTCCTGGAGGTCTTGTTTGACCACCCAACACATTGGATCACTTCCCCTCCTTTTGAGTGAGGGTTCCAAGACAGGTTTGTGTTGGTTTAGGACAAATTAATAAATGTGACATCTTAATGTCCAAGTGTAATAGTGATATTGACCTGAATGATCCTGAGGTCCCTGCCAACCCTGGCTTCTTGGCAGGCCCTATCTGGGATCGACTCTTGCCCTGGGAAGCCAAAGGTGCCTCCTGCTCACGGCCCCATGTGTGGCTGTCTGCCTAAGGTGCTGCCCTAGTGGGAGGGGCGCTGGCCCCACTGCTCATGAGGCTACACATGGCTGTCTTGATGGGGTTCCAAAAAAGGAGATCTGGTAGCAGCTTCTTAGAGGTTATGATTCCCTCTTGTTGCAGAGAAGACCCCCTCGCCCTTTGGTGACAAGTGGGCTGCCTGCGGGTCTCTGAGGTGCTTACCTAGTGGTGCCACAGGGTCTGATTCAGGGAGCTGGTCATTTCCCAGGGCTCCTCCCAGAGAACCCCCTGGCCAAGCCAATGGCCACATGCTGGCATCTGAACCCAGGCTCATCTGGCTCCTGGGTCTAAGCTCTTGAGGGGCAAGAGACAGGTGTACGCAGGCAGATATTCTGGGAAACTGAGCCCCTGGGACTTCTCTCCAGAAGGGGGCTTTTGTCACCACCTGGCACGTGGATGGGGGAGTCCTCCTCACAATCTGAGGCCAGCCTCCCTTTCCTGTCACCTCATACAAGACCAGCCCCTCTTGGGCTCCCAGCAAGGCTGTGACTCATGCTTAATGGGATCACCATGGGGAGGCAGAAATAGCATAGTTCTGGCAGACCTCAGTTTCTTTTTTTGGAGAATGGCGGCTGGACTTGATTGTCCCTTCACTCCCTGTCCAGATGAGTCTCACAAAGCTGCTTCCCTAGGGCCAGGCCGAACGGCCAGGTTTCTGTATTAATCCAGGTGAGAAGCCATTCAGAGGGTTTCACCAAAACGCACCCCAGATCCACCTGGGCTTGGAGGAGCCCTGGTACCTGCCTGCTGGGAGGCGTGTGAGCATTCCACCTCTCGCGGCCAGGAGCCAACTTTGCTGGCAGCACCGAGGGGCTGACGTCCCGGTCAACTTTCTAGAGCACCAATTTACTGGATGCATCAATCTAGCAGATGGTAACTAGTTTAAAACAGCATTTTATTAAAACAAACTAAGATAGGATGAATTAAACATAAAGTCAGCAGGAACCCAGAAGATCAAAGAAGAGCTATCGCAGAAATTTCACATTTGCAGAAAGTTGCTCCGAGTTACTGCTCCCGGGAGCCCAGAATGAAGTTTACGCTCCTCTGCCTGGGGTGCCCCAGCACCGGGGAGGGGGGGATGATCACCAGCTCCTGCCCAGAACTCCAGAATTTGCAGTGAGGGCACGTTTTGATCTCCCTGCATCCAATGTACCCAGGGTGGTGAAAAGGCAGTTTGAATGAATGACCTTTATCCACATTCCACAGCAAGAGAGCGTAAGCCCTCAGGGTCACGGGGAGCCACACTTAGCTCAGATGAAACCCACGCCTTCTGACATGCTACCAACCTTTCTCCTCTCTGGTTCTATATTCTGGGAGGCCACGTGGCTGCCTGGCAGACTTCTTGAGGGAAGTTGTGATTTGCTGGACAGCAGCATCCCTGGCTGGGGATGAAGCTTGATTTTTGTCCCTATAGCAGAGTGGGAGAAGGTGGTCTGCTGACCTTTGTTCAAGGACATTGCCGTCTGAGTACGAATGGGATGGTGGCGGGTGCCACAGGGTTTCTCTTTGCTAAAGGAATGTCCTGACTTCCTTTCTCTCATCTGTACCAGGACTCACATGTGCATTTGGGAAGGAGTCTTGTGAGCAACTGGTCCAGCCTCGGTCCCTCCGACACAGCATCTTGTCCCTGTCCCAGGTTCCCACCTGCTCTACACATTGCTCCGGGGGTATGGAGGAAAAGGCGGTGGCTGGGATGGTTCCAGAAGAAGGTCACCCATGGAGTCTCACTTTTCCTCTGGGGATCGGGGCAAGGAGGCTTTTGTTGGTGTTTGGTTGCCTCAGGTTATATGTGGGGAAATCAGTGCATTATTCACATGGGGACCTGAATTTGTTCTTTCCTCCAGGCTTGGGTTGAGGTGACCTGTATGGGCAGCTCCCCTCTCTTCCCTGTCTCTCTTAGACCTCATGCTTCTCTACTCACTAGAACACGGCTGCAGCAGATGCTTCTCTACTCACTAGAACACGGCTGCAGCAGATGCTTCTCTACTCACTAGAACACGGCTGCAGCAGATGCTTCTCTACTCACTAGAACACGGCTGCAGCAGATGCTTCTCTATTCACTAGAACACGGCTGCAGCAGATGCTTCTCTACTCACTAGAACACGGCTGCATGCTTCTCTACTCACTAGAACACGGCTGCAGCAGATGCTTCTCTACTCACTAGAACACGGCTGCAGCAGATGCTTCTCTATTCACTAGAACACGGCTGCAGCAGATGCTTCTCTACTCACTAGAACACGGCTGCAGCAGATGCTTCTCTATTCACTAGAACACGGCTGCAGCAGATGCTTCTCTACTCACTAGAACACAGCTGCAGCAGACTTCTGGTGGGGCTGTGGTGGTAGGAGGAGAGCTCTTCCCAAGCCTCTGGGGGGTTGTCAGCACATGAGCTGTGACCACACCCTTGTTGGGAGAAGCATCAGCTCCTTATCCTTATAAGTGGCAGCTATTAAAAACCATGATCTTAGAAAAGCAAAATTAATGCTGGCAGCTAATAGGGAGGGCTCATTGTAAGCCAGTTCCCACGACTGGTCCTTCTCGGCATTGGCACTTCACAATGGTTTTATGATAAGTTGTAATCAGTCCCATTTTACAGGTGCAAAAAGCAAGGCTTACCACGGCCTCTTCACTGTCATGTGTCAAACCCTAAGCCCTTTTCTATGAAGCTCTGCAGGAATCATTCCATTTTCATCTCTTAATGACCTTCCAGGTGAGTACTGTGGTGATGTCATCCTATAGGTGGGGATACTGGGGCTCAGAAAGGTTCAGTGGTTTGCCTTAGTTACACAGCTAGTGGTGGGTCAGGCCCTAGAACTCTGGCCGTCTGACCCCGGAGCCATTGCTCTTTATCGCTGGGCTGGTGGGATGCCCTGGGGAAGGAATATTCTTGCAATCAAGGGGCCAAAACCCAAGATCACAAGACCGGGGTGAGGCCCAGGCCATGGTTCCATCATCCACCCTCCACTGGTCATGGATTAGAGGTCACATCCTCACTGCTTAGGAAAGGCTGAGCCACCACCTCGTGGTGGGCAGTGCATGAGGCCGTGCTAGGTACTCAATCCGCCTGTGCATGCATGGCTGGGGCTTGGCTGTGAGTCTGTGGCTTCCTGTTGAGTTGGAAAGCCATGTCTGGGCTTCTCCCTAGGCCACCAAAAAAGCTCAATACCCTGGGCAAGCTGATTTTTCTATAATTAAATTGCTACATTGTCATCCTTTCAACAAAAATGACATATTAGCATTTCCCTGTTCTCTTAGAAATTCATCACACACCTAGGAAATACCGAGAAAGCTAAAAGCTCTCAGAGCCCTTTTGTTTTGCAAGTCAATTCATTGCTTCCTTCATCAAATGTCCTTGCTTGGGGGCTGGGGGTTCCCCAGGCCTGTCCTCAGGGATCTCATATTCTACAAGGCAGATGTAGAAGTATTTTGGGCAGCTCTAAAACTGTACTTGTATTGATTGATTGACTTATTAACTCATTCAATGAATATTTATTGAGGATCTATTATGTGTAGGAAATTGATACTTAAATTATTCATATTTTGCATTTCTTTATTGGTTTTAGAATTGTAAAGTGCCTTGTGATATGTTCTATAAAAACCCAACAGGCTTGTGACCTTGTTCACTTCTAGAATAAAGATCATCTTCTACAAATCAGAAGTTAGACTACGGGTTTGAGCATGCTTCCTACGTCATGTTTTTGAGTGAGAGTGAGTAGTATCCTGGTGTTTCTCCCCCTGGCTGTGAGTTAACACCATCTGGGTTGGGGAGGTTTAAAAAGGGTCCATGCCACTGTCTGGGCCTTAGACCTATAGTTTCTGATTTGACAGAGTTGAGGTGGGGGTCTGGGAGAAAGCTGTTTTGTGAGACTCCCCATGTGAATTTCCTGTGCAGCCATATTTGGAACCCTTGGTTGCTACCAGTAGTTCCTAAACTTTGCTGCATATTAGAATCTCTCCTGGAAAGATTTAAAAGTTCCCATGCCCTGGCTGCAACCAGTCTGCTGAATCAGAACATCTGGGGGTGTCACCCAGCCACCGATATATGCTAAAACTCCCCAGAAAGTTCCAATGTGCAGCCAAGACTGAGAGCCACTGGTCTCCTCCAATTTTATTTTATTTTTAAAATTTAATTAATTAATTAATTAATTAATTTGCGAGAGGGAGCATGAGTGAGAGGGAGAGGGGGAGAGAAACTCAAACAGACTGTGCTGTGCACAGAGCCCGATGTGGGGTTTGATCCCCTGAGTGCAAGATGATGACCTGATCTGAAACCACAAGTTAGTTGCTCAACTGCCTGAGCCACCTGGGCACCCCAGTCTGCTCCTATTTTACATTCACAGATGGGCCGGGGATGGTATCACAGAGCCTGGGAGATTGGAGCTGGGTATTGAAGGAGGGATAAGAGTTTGCTAGGATAGTCTAGAAGAAGATGGGACATTTGCAGGTGGAGAAGCCAGCCTGTGCAAAGGCAGCAGAACAGGAAGGAGAGTGGAGGACGTGAGATGCAGTGGGACTAGGGCGGCATCAGGGAGGTTGAGCAGGTGGGAAGAGAGCATCCTGCAAGCCAGACTCGTGAGCCTCTGCCTGAGGAGTCCCGGTAAGTAGGAAGTAGGAAGTGATTGGACCTGTTTGTGTTGTGAACATCGTTGTTGGTGATGGAAGTCTTGGAGGGAAGGCTGGAGATGGGGAGACCAACAAGGAATTTGTTTCAAAAGCCTCAATGAAAGTTAGGGAGGCCCCAGGCCAAGGTAGTAGCCAGAGGGTGAAGGAGAACAGGCTTTCTGGAGACACTCCCAAGGGGTTGGGTGGGTTTGAAATGTGTCTGCGAGTTCTAGAATGTTCTTCCCAGGGAGAGGTGGCATTGATCTCCCCTCCCCCTTGAAGTGTGAGGACAATATTTTAATGAGGAGCTGCTGCAAACTGTCAAGGGGGCGTGCAGAGCTTTTTGAAGATGGGGCAGAGGTGTGCTCATCTAACTTGATGATTTGGGGAGGGACATGGGCCACCATGGAGCTCCCATACCCTTTGGGCACCTCCAGCCAGTAGCCCACAGGCACATATGATCCCACAGGTCCGAAGTGAGTTAGAGGCATGGGGGTATCTCTCACTCTCCCTTCTTCCTCACCCTTGTATCTGGCTGGTCGCAAGGCCCAGGGTCCATCTCTTCCAGTGACCACAGCAATGGTGATTTGCTTTCCTCTATGGACTGGATTCTGCAGGCCAGGAGTCCAGGTGGGAGAGCTTGTCTCTGCTTCACAGCATCTGGAGCTTCAGCTGTGAAGACTCAAGGCTGAAGTGTAGAATCATCTAGAAGGCATCTTCACTTATATGTCTGGCAAGTGATGCTAAAGTTATCCAGGACCTCAACTGCTTCCGTTGGATGGAGCACAACATGTCATCATGGACATGTGGCCTCTTCCATGGCCTGGGCTTTTCCAGCATGGCAGCTGCAGGGGAGTCAGATTTTTCTCAATGGACACTCAGGGCTCCAGAGGTGAGTGTCCTAAGAGAACCAGGCCCTAGCTCCCGAAGTAATGCACTGTCCCATCCATGGCATTCTGGTTCCTGGAAGGGTGGCCCAAATTCAGACAAGTGAGGCAGCAGCTCCTATGTGGCTGGTTCCCATGGTTCCCATGGTCCTTGTGGTTCCTTTGGTGCCTGTGGCCTCTGTAGTCCCCATGGTTCCCATGGTCTCTGTGCTCCCTGTTGTCCCCATAGTCTCCGTGGTCTTATGGTCTCTGTGGCCCCTCTGGTCTCCATGGTTCCCATAGCTTCCATTGTCCCTGTGGTTCCTGTGGTGCCACAGTTCCCATGGTCTCTGAGGTCCCCATGGTTCCCATGGTCTCTGTGGTTCCTGTGACTGAAGCCCAACCAGACCCAGGGTGGAAAGGTCTTCTGGTTGCTGGTGGTGTCTAAGGGCCAGCCAGAGAGCTTTGGGGAAACTTTCCAGGTAGGTTCTTCTCAGAGCAGGGAGGAGCCAGACGGGGCTGTGTGCTGGGAAGGAGACCAGACCCAGGACCAGCCGCTCAGCCTCTCCATCCAGCCTTTTGACCCAAGGCCATTTTGAAGGGGCCTAAAAACCAAGACCTTAAATTACTCAGCTTTCTTTTTATTACCAAGAAAGATACAAAGTAAAATCCTCACCTGACCCTACGGCTTACCTTGGGGTGGTGTCTGGGGATAGAGTGGGGGGGGTCAGAGAGGGGGCTGGCGTCCACGTGGACTGGGGGCCGAGAGCTGGGTGCAGCCGCTCATGGACCACATCCAACCAGCAGATCCAAGCCCGGCTTTGCCTCTCAGGGGTATGTTGTGTGTGTGTGAGTGCGTGAGAGTGTGTATGTCTACATATATATGTGTGTCGGTGTGTGTATATGTTTTTGTGTATTCTGTGGGTCAGTGTCTGTGCATGGGTGTAGGTCGCGTGTGTGCATGCATGTCCGATTCTCAGTGTCGTGTGTGCATACGTGGCTGCGGGTGTCAGAGTGTGTACACGTGCATGTGTGTGCATGTGTGCAGCTTCTCCAAACTCCCCCAGGAGTCCCAACGTGCTAAGCTGAGTTCTGTGCTCTGTGCTTTGCATGGTGATGGTTGGTGAGTACTGTGTCATTCTCATGATGGCGTTCGGTGTGCAAACCCCTGTCATCCTCGCCGCCCGGGTGTGCCAGCGGGGGTCCAGCGGAGCTCAGGAGCTCCTTAACCTTTTCTGATCTCGGGGAGGCTGATCTGGGCTGTTGGACTCCAGAGCGCGATGCTTAGCCTGGCTGACTCACGAAGCCAGTGATGGCCTGCTCCCCAGGAAGGACCCCTGGACAATACTCCAGGCCGAAGAGCCGGGCCTTTGATCCACATTCCAATCCCGGGATCCTGCCTCAGCTGGCATCTCTGCCCGAAGCCTCCCCGTCCCCCTAGGGGACCGTCTGGACAGATTGATAAACTCAGCACCATGAGGGCCACCTTGGGACTGCCGAGGAGCTGAATAAAGCAAAGCCTTCCACTGGCTTCATGCTAGGGTTGATGGCCCGCCACTCTCGGGGCCTAGGCAGCGGGCAGCAGGTAGTCTTTGTGGTTGCAGAATCCGGCAACCCGGCTCTGAGCCAGGCCTCGGTGTCCCTTCACAGCGGACACACCTGGGTCAGCAGAGCGAGATGGAGAGGACAGTCGATTCCAAGATGTCACTTTGCTTCTGAAATATGCTGATTTAAAAGAATCACAGAGAGCGGTTTATTTATTGCCCAAGTCATTTCAAATGGAATTAGGCACTGACATCAAATTTGCTATGGCTTCTTTTTTAACCACCTCCAGAGCACGAAGTTTGCATTAACTCTGTGTTCACGCAGAAAACCAGGCTCGTAGAGAAAGCTAGGTCCAGACGGGACTCTGAGTCATGCAATGAATTCAACCTGCTCATTTATTACTATCAATATGGCATGAATATATCATAACACAGTAGGAGTCGACAGCCCCTCACCTTACTGGAGCACTTCTAGTTGTAGTGTGGGGGTCGATTCTCCCAGTGGTTCTGAGATCAGGAAGGGCAGGTTCATCAGCCCCAAGCTGCAGAGAAGGAAGCGGGCGCTTGGACATTGGGGGACCCGGCTGGTTTGCACAGCCGAGAATGGGGGCTGCCATCCCCCCAGGACAGCCTGCTCCAAATCCAAGACACCTTCTCTAATCAGAGGATAACACTCATGATCATGGAGATCGTCCTAGACGGTTATATTCCGTGGCCAGGATCAAGAGTGGGGTGTGAGTTTGGGCACCAAACCCCACACCGAACTCTCCCCACCAGTGCTATTGCGAGTATTGGGGCATGAGGGGTAGGGCTGCTCGAGAGAAAGGGGATACCAGCTTAAAGCTGCATTTCAGATGGACTGGGAAATACAGCATGCACCATACTTAAAGATTTATTTGTTGTTTATCTAAAATGGAAATTTCACCAGGCATCTTGTGTTGGTTCGTGTTTGCTAACTCTGGCACCCTGAGGTCAGGGGTGGGGCATGTCCTCTTGCTACTTGTTCCCTCCCAATCTCTGGAAACTTCCTCTGTCCTGGCCACTGGGCCCCATTTTCTAGGGAGACATGGACCCTCCACTTCTCGGGGAGGATGACATGACTGCTGAGGGGAAGCTGAGGGGCCGCCGAGAGGCTTTACAGATGGATGTGGATTCAGCTTTTGTGGCCACGGCTTGGCCGGCCCCCACTTTGCCGTTGGGTCAGCAGCCTGGCCATTTGGAGAGAAGTCAGGTAAGGCCTGGCTTAGCCTTGAGCACATCCCTTCACTTCTCCATGCCTGGTTTCCTCATCTGCAAGAAGAGGGTGATCACGGCACCTGCTCTCCCAGGGTTGCACTGGGGAGCAGACGTGCCGGTATTAGAAACGCTCTCGGCAGGTGCCTGGAAACCTTGTTCGGTAGCACGAACCCCATGGGACCAGCCCGGATGCCCTGACTGCAGAGCTGGGAGAGGAGTGGAATGCGGAGAATGGAACCCAGAGTCCCAGCCGGCTCGGGAGGGGTGGGCAAATTGAGGAATGACAGATGGTGCAGGATTACTGGGAACACATACTTGTCTTCGCTCCGGAGACATTAATTATATGTATTTTAAAAGAACCGTGATACCAGCTGTTTACCTGCTTCCTAGAATTCTGGGTTTGGAGGGCTCTCTGTAAGGCTGGTGGCCGGGCTCTCCTCTGAGTCCAGGTGGGGCTCAGTCTCATGACCCTGAGATCATGACCCGAGCCAAAATCGAGAGTCGGAGGCCTCACCGACCGAGCCACTTGGGCGCCCCACGTTGGTTTTATTATTATTCCCACTTACAAGTCAGGGAGCGTAAGTGACTTCCTCAAGGTCATAGTCAGCACGCGGTGGAAATGGAACTCAAAGCCAGGCCCTCTTGCTCTAAGGGTAGAGCCAATCCGTAAGCCACATAGATCAACCTTCTGGTTTTGCACTAGGGGCCTCCTGAAGACAGAGCCTTCCAATCCCAAACCAATAATTATTCCAATCAAAGCCTTCTCTGAGCATCAACTCCAGACCAGGTTCTGGGATGAATTCGAATTCAGACTCAGTTCCTGCCTGTACGCTAGGAGGGAGACAGGTATAAGCAGCGGGTGGTGGGCACCATGGGCATCCAGGGGGTGAGTAGCAGGCAGGTCACAGAGGCCCCTGCCCCCAGCCAGACTAGCAAGGGGTCATCTCGCATTACAGCTGCCTCTGGTCTAATGTCCACTGCCCTCTCCCAGCTTCTCCTTAGCCCTGAAGGCCAGCGCGGACTTGCTCACCCCTGTTTCCCAACCACCTCCCTGTCCTGCTCATGCCCCAGCAGCTTCCCAGAACAGCCCCATCCAGGGTGGGCCGCCGTGCCTCTGGGTAGCACTTGAACTTCATTCCTCTCTCTTTGTTCCTATTTCCTGACCAAGGTAGTGTGATCATCTTTTATTTTTTTTTTTTAAGATTTAATTTATTTGACAGACAGAGATCACAAGTAGGTAGAGAGACAGGCAGAGAGGGAGGGGGAAGCAGGCTCCCTGCTGAACAGAGAGCCCGGTGTGGAACTCGATCTCAGGACCCTGGGATCATGACCTGAGCGGAAGGCAGAGGCTTTAACCCACTGAGCCACCGAGGTGCCCTGTGATCATCTTGAATGAGACATTTAATCCGCGGCCCAGAAGCCCACACCCGGAGTAGCAGAACCACCAATAATCAGGAGATTTATTGCATCACTTCTGGGGCTCCCGGAAAGAACGAGCCCCTCCTGGGAAGCCGAGCAGCAGGTGAGCCGCTCAAGCTTCACGGGTCCGGACGACGAGAGCCTCTGCGGCCTGTCTCGGCGTCTTCCTTGGGGGCTGGCAGAGCTGTCTGGTTGGCTGCCGTATTTTTGAACGTCTTCGATGCTTCTCCGCTTCTGGCTGTCAGAATCTGACACGTTCCATCTCGAAGCTGAAGTCGGCAATCATCTAAGTTCTTGGGAGCCAGACACGGTGGGGAATGTAGGGGAGCATAATTCTATTTCGAGATGGATTGTGAGCTTGCAAATACGAGGAGAGCTTCATTTTGTTTTTTAACACAGATTAGAGAGGAAAGCTGGTTACCCTGGAGTATTTCACTGACTCACAAACAGCCATGCACTGTATGTTCATTCAGCAGCAGTTGGCTGAGCACCTACTATGTGCCAGGCTCCGTGCCAGGCCACGGAGACTGAGACAGGCTGTTATCAGTGCCTCCCTGGAGGGCCTCAGCCCTACCTACGAGCATCCCTGGGAGGCCCACACTTGCCAGGGCCAGCAGGGCCCTTCCTGGGGCTCTAACGTTGGGTGCAGTAGGATCAGCTGGAGGAAATGATTCAGCAACGGGCTTGGAGGACCGCACACAACCCACATGCTGAGCGTCATCTGTTCCCCCCAGGAAGAGGTTAAGAGAGGTCGAGAGTCTGGATGGAAACCCCTCCCCTTGCCACTTCCTGGCCGGGTGACCCTGGGCCAGTTGCTTAACGTCAGCTTCTTGAGGAGAGCAGGGCAAGCCGTCACACACCCTGGTGAAGGTGTTGTGGGTACCAGTGGGGGTCCCGCGATGCTGTCCTTGTCTGGAGCTGGGACACGGGCACCTGTGGGGTGTAGCCGGAAGGGGATGCGATGCCGTGGGCTGAATCTGAAGGAAGGAGAAGCGGCTCCCACTCGCCTCATCTTTTTCTGCTCGGTGCCCCAGGGCCGGGAGAGGCAGGACAGAGGGGCTGAGGGTGGGGGCAAGCTGTGCAGGGATACAGAGCTGGTATCTCAGTCTGCTGCTTGTTTGTTGATTTAAAGGAGCAATGACTCCTGTCTGCAGGACGCTCTGGGTGAATGTTTCGTTCAGAATGTTTCTGCCCACCGCCCTGGGCAGAAAGGCTGACCCTGAGCTCTAAACTTCATCCTACTGGGCTCTGCTTGTGGTCATTTTCCAAATGGGCGGCCTTACCTCTCTTGCCTTGGACTGCATTTTCCTGCTGGCTTCCCAGAGTGGGGCTGAAGTCCGGGGGAACAGAGACTGAGGTGTCCTTGAGATCGTGGTTAGCGACAGCAGGATGACTGAATGAATACGCAGTTGGGAATCTCAGGACCTTCTTCCTCATTACCCAGACTGGGGTGACTCATCGGCCAAGCCCTCCCCTCATCCCAGGAAGACCTGCTCAGACCATAGCAGGGCCTGTGTGGCCAGTGTGGCTCCGTCCAGGGAAGAGAGACGTCCAGGAAAGAGAGCTTTGTCATTCTAATGAAATCCTTTGTAGGGACATTCACATCATCCAAAAATAATACTCCAAAGGCTCCTAAGAAGTCCTGCAGGAAAGAAACTTGTTTGACTTGATTTAAACCAGGGATCAGCACATTTTTCTATAAAGGACCAGACAGTGAAGATTGGAGGCTTTGCAGGACACACAGGACACACAATTCCCGAGGCCCCTGTCTGTGGTCGTGTCCAAGCAGCCACAGCCAATACCCAAGTTGATGTTCCAATAGAGCTTTATTCACAAGCGGGAAGGGGGCTGGATTTGGCCTGTGGGCTATAATTAGCTGGTCGCTGATTGAGACCAGCATCTCCCTTCGCCCTCCCCCACCCCAGTGTTTCATGGGGGGCTGCTGATGTGCTGAGAGCCTGTCTGAGCACGGCCACCTGTTTTCACGTCAGGGTGGTTGTGTTTCACACATAGGACCCATTCTTTAAGCTCTGTGTCCTCATGACGTGAATAATTCAAGACCCATTTCCCGCAGCATGGACAAAAGGCAGGGTATGGTTATTCGCTGGCTATGGGGGCACAGGAAGCCCAGTTTACAATGCGTTCAACTTTGCAATTAGACAATTCGTGACACATTTGAATATTTGAAAGGGGACATTTGCATTATTTAAATTTTGCACAAAAAGAGGCTTTCTTAACAGTTTGCTGCTGCATTTTCTCCAGAGTTCAAGTCACCTGGAAAGTACCACACACTTGCCAGCTGCCCAAGGGCTGTGGGTCCCGTGGTGCCCCCTTTGGAAACCACTGGCATGGCGTTTTCTGGTGAGAAGGCAGTCGCTGCTCAGTTGGCCCCGAGTTCCTGGGAGCTCCCAGCTGAGCTCGGCTGAGCACCCGGTCCAGAGCTGGAGGAAAATCTCATGCTGGTTTTGCAGTGGGTGAGGAGCTTTCGGTGTCCTGTTCTTCTGACTGGAGCCCTGACATCTCAGAGCAGCCTCAGCAGCCCAGAGCAGGAGTGCGGCCCAGACTCCGGCCCCCAGACCCCTCCAGCTGATCGTTTTCATCTCAACTGGCCGGGCGGGGCCGGCTCTCCCCGAATTTTCACTGTTGCTGACTCAAGTGGCTTGGAAGGATCTAAGAATGTCCCAGCATTGTTTTTTTTTTTTTTTTTTAAAGATTTTATTTATTTATTTGACAGAGAGAGATCACAAGTAGGCAGAGAGGCAGGCAGAGAGAGAGGAGGAAGCAGGCTTCCTGCTGAGCAGAGAGCCAGATGCGGGACTCGATCCCAAGACACTGAGATCATGACCTGAGCCGAAGGCAGCGGCTTAACCCACTGAGCCACCCAGGCGCCCCCAGCCTTGGTTTTTATTTAATTTCTTTTCGTTAATGCCCGCCAACAGCTAAAGCAAAGAGAAATTGCTTTCTTGAAAGTCCACTCACCTACAGTTCAGATGCCGAGGTGCTTTCTGGGAACACAGGCACCAGCCGGCAGGTGCTGTCTTAAAAATTATTGATAGAGCCCCTGGCGCGTGCCAAGGCTGGTGCCAGGCATTCCGGTCTTCTTCTCTTTCAGTCCCTGCTGCAACCGCACAAGCCAGGTTTATTGTACCCATTTCCCAGATGAGGAAACGAAGGCCAAGCATAGTTAGATCACATTCCCAAAGTCACATGGCCAAGGAGTGCCAGAGCCAGGGCCCCTGAGCCACGCTTCCTTCTGGCTCCTTTTGAGACCAGCGAGAGTATGTTGTGATGTTGGAGTGAACAGGGATGTCCTGCCCACCCCTCTGTGGAACCGGATCTCTCAGCCTGGGTATGTGGCAGGTGCATTGCACATGGCGGTCTGCTACACTGACCATTTCTCTGTCTGACCCTGCCTGGCAGAATTCTAAGCACTTCCACACTGGAGGGGACCGCTGATGTTTCTGCCTGGCCAGTAGCTGTTATCCGTTCTTCAGAAGCAGCCCCTCAGTTCTCCTTTGGGACCCCCGAACTCTCAATCCCAGGCCTCCCTCTAGTCACAGGGCTTGGTTCAGGAACGGGGAGGTGGCCTAAGCCTGACCAGTGAGGCTCAATCTTGCAAGCTTTGCTGGAAACAGTCACTTGCTTGGTGGGGTTTGCCAGACTGGTAGAGTCTAAGTTGAAAATTCTAGGACCACCTTTGCTACCTGCTGGAGACCACTCCCTTGAGAACAGAGCCTACCTAGGGGAAAGCGGAGTGAGAGGCGGAGAGAGGTGGAGTCCACGCCTCTCTTGAACATCTGGAGCCAGCTGTGCCTGAAGCTCAACCCTGGATTTTTCCATTTCATGAGTCAATATATGTTTTTTTAGGCTGAAGCTTGTTTGTTTGGGTTTCTGTCACTTCTCTCCTACGGGCACATCTAGATCTGCCTCATGGGTCATCTTGTTTCTGTGTGTGGGCGTGTGTGTGTTAAGAACCTTTAAATAATTGTGACAAAAGCTGCATAACACAAAGATCACCATCTTAACTGTTTCTACGTTTCCAGTTGCGTGACATTCCGTACGCTCAGGCTGGTGTGCAGCCCTCACCACCCTCCAGCTCCAGAACTGTTTCATCGTTCTATCCATTAAACAGCCCTCCAGTTCTTGTCACTATTCCACGGGGGTTCCCTACGAATCTGACCACTCTGGGAACCTCATACAAACAGAGTCGTATGATGTCGGTCTCTTGGCAACCGACTTACACCGCTGAGTGGAACAAGTTCTAGGTCCGTTCACGTTGCAGCAGGTGTAACAGGTGTCAGAATGTCCTTCCTTTGGAGGCTGGACAATATTTCCCTGCAGGTAGAGGCCACATTGTGTTGGACCTCATCCGTAGATGGACACTTGGTTGTGGCGAGTAATGCTGCGAGTAATGCTGCCGTGAAGACAGTTGTACAGATATCTCTCTGAGAACTTGCTTTCAAATCTTCTGGATATTTTGCTGAAGTGGGATGGCCATATCATCTACGACTTCCACCTCACGTCTTTTGCGGAAACTCCATACTGTCTCTCACAGCGGCTGTACCGGTTCTCATGCAAGCCAGCGGCTTTTGAAGCTTCTAGGGTGCAGGAGGGACCCCAGCCCTGCCCTAAATCCACAGCCTCTGACTGCTGGGGGCCCAGTCCCAGACCACTGAGTTCCCCGGGCCAAGTCACTCCACCCCTGTGTTTCAGTTTCCTCATTTGTGAAACAGGAATTGTAATTCACCTGCCCCAGAGGTTTGCTGTAGGGTTTACGTCTGCCCTGCTGTTCACCAGCCCAGCACCGACCTGTGGCGAGCGCCCCCGAGAGAATGACTACTTTTCCTGGGGAGCAGAGGCCCAGCCTTCACCGTGGCTTGTGGGCAGAAATCACGGAGCCCTGCGGGCTGCCACAGCAACCTTCCTGGCTCTCTGAGAGGCGCCACGCAGATGTGGACCTTGTTGAACTTTCTTGCCTTCTGTTAGCAAGTTGGATTTCATCAAATGAGGCTTTCGTCTCTTTAACTGCTCTTACCAAGTTCTCAGAGATACAAAGTCATCGTAACTGGCAGTTGACAGTTGCTTAAAAAGGGACTTGAGCTTGCTTTTCAAAATCTCGATGGTGTGAGCGTTATCGACAGTACCCAAATGATGGAAAGAGCCCACGTGTCCGTGGATGGATGAATAGATAAAGAAGATGTGGCATATATATACAATGGAATACTACTCAGCCATCAAAAAGAACGGAATCTTGCCATTTACAAGGACATGGATAGAACTCGAGAGTATTATGCTACGTGAAGTCAGAGAAAGACAAGTACCATGTAATGTCACTCATATGTGGAATTTAGGAAAAAGATGGTTGTATACGTGTGGAAGCAAAGGAAAAAAGAGAGGGAAGGAAACCATAAGAGGCTCTTGATGTTAGAGAGCAAACTGAGAGTTGCTGGAGGGAAGGAGTGTGGGGGATGGGCCACATGGGGGATGGGCATTAAGGAGGGCACTTGTGATGAGCACTGGGTGTTGTGTGTAAGTGATGAATCCCTAAATTTGACACTTGAAGCCAATATTACACTACATGTTAACCAACTAGAATTTAAATAAAATTTGAAGGAGAAGGAGAAAAAAAAATCTTGAAGGTGTGAGAGCATGCCGGGTTGGTGGGATTGGCCATCCAGGGTCTGTGCAGAGGTGCTGGTCACTGTTTGGCTGAGGACACAGACTGCTGCCAGGGCTGGCCTTCCCCGGGAGCAGCACAGCCTAACTCAGATTCTGGTCTTCTTTCCTCGACTGTAAAATGGGCTCAGAGAGATTGCCTTCCCTTTGCCTGGCACCCCGTGAGCAGAGTTCCTAGGGGGGTTTTCGCTCTGGGTCTCCTCAGGGTCAGCTATAGGAGCCAGAGCTGAGAAATGGGACTTGGGGGTGCTCCGACAGGTAGGGAGGGCGGGCTTGCATATTTCAAGGGCGAGGTCAGCTCAGCTTCTTTGAGGATCCTGCTTAAGGGAGTTTGGAAACAGCTCTTTGGTTTGGGCTGGGGGTGCCAAGTTCACAGGGAACAGAGCACGTCCCTCCCAGACCGGTATGGAAGCCTGGTTCTCACTGGCCATGTGACCCCCAGCAAGCTGCTTCCTGTCAGCAAGCTGCAGTCTCCCGTTCTAGAACCTGGGAAGAAACCTCACTCCTGCTTGCCCATGGGAAGGTAAATGGAATAACGTAAACACACACATCGCCAACAGGGTGGACTTAAAACATCTGCTCCTCCCTTTTTCCAACCCACCCTCTTTATCTTCCTCCGAACAGCCCGGCCGTGTGCGGGGGGGGGCCTCTGCTGACCCCCGAGCGTGCTGGCCGGCCAAGATGGTGTCCCTCGGGGGACAGTCTTTAAGGCTGGTACAGGGTGGAGGCTGCCCTGCTTCTCTCCCTGCTGGAGCGTCGGCGTTGTTTGTCGCCATGAAACAGGGCCCCCTGCCTTCTGCCCACAGCCCCTGCTCGTGCCTGCCCGCCTGCAGCTGCTGCCGGGAGAACGGCAGCCCTGAGAGACCCTGAGGCTGAGGCTGTCTCTCAGCTGCCCGGGCCAGTGCCCCAGCGGGCTGGGAAGCTCCTTCCATGACCAGGGCAAGGCAGGAGTAGCCATGCAGGTGGCCGGTCACACCTGGGCTACTCTGGGTCCCCAGAGCCACACCCTCGATGGAGGTGGCCTTTCCTGTCTCCCTTCCCTAAGAACCCAGTCCGCCGGCTTGGAGCCCACAGAGGGATCTGTGTGACACACACACACACACACACACACACACCCAGCTGCGGCAGGATCAGCCTTAGGCCTCTGTGCCCTGTTGGTCAGGCTAGTCCCCAGGACTCTCCCAGGCCCTGGAAACTCGGCCAACGGGGACTTTCCATCTCCTAGGCTTGCTTTTGAACCATGACGTGTCCTTAACGAGTCCACTCTGTGGGTTTCTGACACACAGCCGTATTTTTCTGTTCCTTCTCCTCCCTGTGGAACACACATGAAGAGGCATCGTGGACAAATACGAATGAGGTTTGGATCCCAGCCCTGCCCCTCCCTTGACAGCTGTGTCACCTCTGAAGAGTCATGGACTTTCCTGAGCCTCAGGTGTCTCATTGGCGAGTCAGGGCTAGTAAAGTCCACGGAGGGTGGAAACCTCGCGCTGTCCCTGGGCACAGAGCAAATCCGCAGGCCACGAGAGCCCCATCTCTGAACGGTGGACGGGCCTGCCCGTCTGTGTCTCGTCCTGCTCCTTGGAGGGAGACACAGACGGGCAGGCCCGTCCTACTCCTTGGAGGGAGGAGGTAGGAGGTAGTAGAGGAAGGGGGGCCAGGGGTGAAGTCAGGGGCCCTGCCAACGGGGACGCAGCTGTGCCCGTGAGGCCCCAGGTGGGCGCATGAACCAGGAGGAGGAAATCAGAATGGTCTGGAAAACGTGTCCAGTTCAGGGTGGAGAGAACAGTCTAGCTGGACGTGAGGTACTAGTCTTCCAGGGCTGACTCCTCTCTTTCCTTTCTCCCTGGCCTCAGAAGGGGCCGTCACTTAACTGGGGTGCCCTTGTCAGTGAAGGGATGACACTGCTAAGAGCTGTCTGCGGGGCAGGAGCAGGGCGAGGGGAGCCGGGAGAAGGCACTGTGTGTGCTTGTGATGCCAGATTTGGGGGTTTTGCTCAGCTGTGTCTCACAGTCAGGGTCTGAGGCCATTCTAGCTTGGGGTCTCTCAGAGATAGGTGAGGACCCCCAGGACAGGAACAAGAGTCTGGGCTGAGCAGGGACAAGGGCTGATATCCAGCCCACTCTCCTGGCCACCCTGTGTATCCTGCTTTGGGGCTGTGTCTGTTCGGAGCTGGGGGTTACCTTTTTCTAAATTACCCCAAGGCATGTTTGCTCACCCAGCTGTGCGTGCATGGGGTGGGGGGGTTCCCAGAGGGGGGCTTTTCCCACGAGCACAGAGGCAGACGTGTTACCTGTGGCCAGAGGCCTGACCCTCCTCTGCCCCAGTGTCCTGCTCTGTCTGTCATCTCTTCCTCCATCATGGAGTTCTGCAGGGCACAACAAATGTGGGATGTGTGACCGTCACCACGCAGTGGATGTAAACCTTACAAACTCATTTTCTTCTCTGATGACTGAGTTGCAGAGGGTCCTTGAACAAAGCAGGGTTTGGGATGCTGATCCCCTTGCCTAATTGGAAATCCACACACAAAAATTAACTACAAATAGCTCACTGTTGAGTGGAAGACTTACTGATGGTTGACGTGTCTTTTGTATGTTATATGTATTATATACTGTATTTTTATAATGAAGTAAGCTAGAGAAAAGAAAATGTTGCTGAAAAAATCATAAGAAGGAAAACATTTATAGTACTGCTCTGTATCGAAAAAAATCCATGTATAATTGGACCCACACAGCTGAAACCTGTGTTGTGTCAACTATAATACATATTTATTATAGAAAATTAGGAAAACACAAGGAAGTATAAAGAAAGAAGTGAAAATCCTGCATAGTCCTGTCCTTACTGAGAGACACTCCAAAATATTAAAAAGTGGTTTCTTTTCATTTTTTTTCTCTATGTATTTGACTATTGGAATCATATTGCATATGGTTTTGTACTCTGCTTTTTTAAAATTTTATTTACTTATTTGAGAGAGAGAGAGAGAGAGCATGCTCACAAGCAGCGGGGAGGAGCAGACAGAGGAGGAGGAATAGACTCCCCACAGAGCAAGGAGCCTAACGTGTGGTTCAAGCTTGGTGTTCTGGGATTACGACTTGAGCCCAAAGCAGACGATTAAATGACTGAGCCACCCAGGTGTCCGTGTTTTACTTTTTTAGTTAATTAATTAATTAATTAATTTTAATTTTTAAAAGATTTTATTTATTTATTTGACAGACAGAGATCACAAGTAGGCAGAGAGGCAGGCAGAGAGAGAGAGAAGAGGAAGCAGGCTCCCTGCGGAGCAGAGAGCCTGACACGGGGCTCGATCCCTGCACCCCGGGATCATGACCTGAGCCGAAAGCAGAGGCTTCAACCCACTGAGCCACCCAGGGGCCCCGTGTTTTGCTTTTTTAAAGTCAATATTTCATCACAAATGTTTTCTCATGTACATAAATATTCATCTCTGTCATTTTTTAAAAAAAGATTTTATTTATTTATTTGACAGAGATCACAAGCAGGCAGAGAGAGAGGAGGAAGCAGGCTCCCCGCCGAGCAGAGAGCCTGTGGGTCTTGACCCCAGGATCCTGGGATCATGACCCGAACTGAAGGCAGAGGCTTTAACCCACTGAGCCACCCAGGCGCCCTCTTCTCTGACATGTTTTATTGATTATATAGTTTTCTGTCATACGAACATTGTTGAAATCAAATCAGCTGGATCAGATGGGTTCCAATTGTACACTTTTATTTTATTTTAGTTTTTTTTAGATTTTATTTATTTACTTATTTAGAGAAAGGTGGAGGGGCAGAGGGAGAGGGAGAGACAGCATCTCCAGCAGACCCTGTGCTGAGCAAGGAGCCTAGCCGACATGGGGCTCGATCTCACGACCCTGAGATCATGACCTGAGCCTAAACCAAGAGCTGAATGCTTAACCAACTGAGCGTTCAGGCTCCTGTCAATTGTACACCACTTTATTTTTATTATTTTATTTCTTTTTTAGAAAAGATTTTATTTATTTGTCAGGGAGAGAAAGCAAGCACAAGCAGGGGGAGCTGCGGGCAGAGGGAGAAGCACTGAGCAGGGACCCTGGGATCATGACCTGAGCCGAAGGCAGCAGCTTAACCAACGGAGCCACTCAGGCGCCCAAACTGTACACCATTTTAAACAGCAGTGTTGGCTGTGCAAGTCTGTACTTGTCTGATTATTTATTTAAGGATAACTTCCAGTCAATGGAGTTATGGGGCTCAAAGGTATGTAGGCAACCTGTAAATTGGCCCTCAACAAATCCCACTCCCAACCTTCCTATGCTTGTATAACCTCCTTGAGTCCTTGAGTGTGGACTGACACTACTGACTTGCTTCTGATGAATAAAATAGAGTGGAAGTAACAGGATATTGCCTTCAAGATTCACGTACAGAAAGACTGTGATCTGTCTTGCCCATCCTCCTTTTTGTTTGCTTTGAGCAAAGTAGGCCGCCCTGTTGTGAGGCCCCAGCCTGTGGGGAGGCCCATGTGGTAAGGAACAGAAGGCCAAATAGCCCGTGAGGAACTGGGACCTTGGCCCCATCTCTGATGAGGAAATGAATCCTACCCACAGGACTGTGAGATGATGTTTGCTGTCTGAGGCTGCTAAGTGCCGGGATGATTTGTTTCAAAGCAGTAGATAACTGATGCGAAGCCAATGCACTTCCCTTTTGATATCTAGTTCCATCCTGCCTTCCAGGATGTTTACTTCAATTCCCACCCACCACCCTGGCAGACAGGAGTGCTAACAGATTAGCTTTCAGCAGGGGACACTGCTGATGGCCAAGGCCACTGATGGTACCCGTTCTGAGTAGCCTCCGTCTCTAGAGAAGCCAGTCCAGAGAGTGTGGATGGTCTCCTGACGGCCAGCCTACTCTCAGGGAGCTATGTCAGTGAGTGTATCCTGACACCTTACCAGAGATTCTGGCAGGCTTGGTGAAGGTAAGGAGGTCAATGGACCTAATGGGCTTCCAGGGCATCTGTGCACATCCCACCAAGCCATTTCTTCATCTTCATAGTCTGTAGCTTTTATTTTAATTGCAAGAGAACACAGTTTTGTTCTTCAGATTGAATGGATAGGCCCCCATTTTAAATTCCTCTCAGAGCCTCACTGTATTTCTTACTGGCTCAATGATTTTGAAATTTAATGGACATCAAGGAAATTCCATGACCTTCCTGAAACAAATTGTCCCCTTTGGTGATGAGTAGGACCAATGCGAACCCTAGCCAGATGCCCTCTTCCTTTCCTCACTCCCCTTCCTCTGTCGTGACATCCTACGGGGACACAAACAGCACTTTGCTCCCACCCCATGCCTCCGGGAAGGGGAGACCACTGGGGCCAGACTGCTCTGGAGGGAACAAATGGCTGTCTCCAGGCTCAGTCCCTTCCTCGGAGGAACCCGGTGTCCTCTCACTGGCCAGGCTGTGGGGAGGATAAACGAGCTCTGCCAGGCTCTAATGGATCCATAATCAGCTTGCTTCATTAGGGTCTGCTGCCTGTGGAAGCTAATTGTGCACTTAGAGATGCAATAAATGGAGCTGTGTTGTGGGGCTCAGAAATCGGGAGATCTCTTGTGTAGACATCAAGGCTGTCCTGAGAGCCTGACCCATCCTTATAAGCCAGAAACTTGGCCATGGGAAGCAAATTAGTATTATCATCTTATCCATCAGCGTGTCTGAAGACCTTAAGGAAATGGCTCTTAATCTTTTCTGGGTCACGGACCCCACTGAGGATTAAATATCTGCACATCTCGCCACTCGCCCACTGTTCTTTACTGGGAGGGGAAAGGGTGAGTATTGTAGGATGTTCATGGGTTGACCGTCCCCTGCCTCCATGGGACATCTTTAAGGTGACCCTTTTATTTGTTTACTCATTTGTTGATTCTCTAATTTATTTAATATATTTTTATTGAGCACCTACTATGTGCCAGGGAGCTTATTTTCTTTTGCCAAGATTGGAGCCAGCCCTAAAGCAAGAGTAAGTGAGAAACATCTTTTGAGGATACAGCAACTATAACTGTATGTTTGTTTTCTCTTCCTCTCTAGGTAAAGCCTGGGAGTGAAGGATGGGGGTAGATGTTAGGGAACAGTTTTATCCTTTCAAACCATTGTGCCTTGGCTGCATGAGAGGAGCCATTAACAGGGGCATGAGTTTACTCTGAGGCCAAGAGATGTGGAGACATCACAGGGCATTTGAAGTATCTTCCTTCTGTTATGAAGCAATATATACTTATTTCAATCTAACTTCTATATCTCCAAATTCCACCAGCCCACAAGAATGTTAGAATAGCTTCCTGATGCTGCCTTGGCAGAAAGGTCACTGCTTTCTCCACTTGGACCAAAAGATTAAAAGAGAACAAGTTCTGTGATGATTCTTCCAGTTTCAAGCTTTTCAGAAGGAAGAGTCCTGCTCTGACTGCTATGAACTTGCTCTTATAAAATCTCAATCTGTGATGTCCTAGGAGCCTGCCCGTCATCATCTTAACATCACCATTAGGAACCTCAAGGCAGAACTTAGGAAAAATGAAGGCTGTGGAGCTGGAGGTGAATGTCTACCAGAGGAGTGAAGGATAAAAGTGAATATGTTGGGGACTTCCATTTCTGATCAAAATGGAGTAACCCTCAACCAATAATTACATCAAATAAATTCTAACAAATATTTAAGGAAAAATTTATACCAATTCTGCACAAACTTTTTCAGGAAATTAAAGAGGAGGCCATAATTTTCAACTCTTTCTATGATTTCAGTATTACCCTCATACCAAACCAAACAGATATTGCAAGAAAATAAAACCACAGATAAATGGTCCTCATACATGCAAATCTGTTAACAACATTTTATTGAATTAATTCCAACAATGTATTAAAAAGATAATATACCATGACCTAAAGGGGTTTATCCCAGAAATGCAGGGTTTTTAAAAATTAAAAATCTATAATCATAATTCATTCTTTTTTTTTAAAAGATCTGTCCATTTATTTTTTAGAGAGAAGGGGGTGGAGGGGCTGAGAGAAAGGGTGAGAGAGAATCCCAAGCAGACTCCCCACTGAGCATGGAGCCCAATGTGGAGCTCGATCTCATGACCCTGAGATCAGAATCTGAGCTGAACTCGAGCTGGATGACCAACCAACTGAGCCCCCCAGGTGCCCCTGCAATTCATTCTATTAATAGGTTAAGTAAAACGTGATCATCTCAATGGATTAAGAAAAAACATAATCCAAGATCCTGTATTCCTGATTGTAACTCTCAGAAATCTAGGAAAAGAAGGAAATTTCCTCACCCAATAAAGCCACCTATGGTAAATCCACAGTGGACATCAAATTCAATGGGAAGGAGAAAATATTGCCTTCTAATTTCTAGAACAAATCAAGGATGTCCACTCTCACCACCAAGTAAGTCGTTAGTTCTAGCCAGTGCAATAAGGCAAGAAAAAGAATAGATGGCATCCCGATGGGGAAGGAAGTGAAGCTGTGGTCTTTCTTACACAGCATCCTGTGTCGGAAGAAAGTCTGAGGGAGTGTACAAAAGAAGCTACTGGAACTGACAGTTGTGTTTAGTAAGGTTACAGGATATATGATCAATACATATAATTCTTTCATTTGTATGTACTAGAAATAATCAAATGGAAGTTGAACTTTAATTTTTCCATTTACGATATGATGAACATAGGAAACGTTTAGGGGCTGTATTCATTTCTTATTGCTGGTGTAACAAATGACCACAAACCAACTTAGTTTAGCTCTAGCACAAACAAGACAGATTCCTTGTCTTACAGTTCTAGAGCTTGGAAGTTTGAAATTTGTCTCAGTGGGCTAAAACCACGGTATCAGTGGGCCTACATTCTTTTTGGAGGCTCTAGAGATGAATCTATTTCCTTGTCTTTCCATCTATTTTTTTTTTTTTAAGATTTTATTTATTTATTTGACAGACAGAGATCACAAGTAGGCAGAGAGGCAGGGAGAGAGAGGAGGGGAAGCAGGTTCCCTGCCGAGCAGGGAGCTTGATGCGGGGCTTGATCCCAAGACCCCGAAATCGTGATCTGAGCCGAAGGCAGAGGCTTTAACCCACTGAGCCACCCAGGCGCCCCTCTTGTCTTTCCGTCTTGTAGAGGCAATGCAATTCCTTGGCTCATGGCCTGTCTGCTCCCCTCTTTACATCTCCAGATTACATTGGACCCTTATCAATAATACAGGATATCTCCCCATCACAACACCCTTAACCAAAATCATGGTTGAAGAATCCCATTTACCAGGTAAGGTAAGATATTCACAGGTTTTGGAGATTAGAACATGGGCATCTTTGGTGGGCATTACTTTGCCATCCACAATCTGCTCTTGGACCCCCGAAGATTCACATTCCAGACTCTGGTCTTCAAACTCTGTTTCCAGAGTCATTCTTCCTTGTTCATGAAGGACAGCATGTGTTTGAAGCTGGGGACACGTTTCCCCCATTATACTGTTACAGAGTTTGCATTCTGCCATTTTATGTTTATGGAAGACTGCATCAGTAGCTGTTTTGTTAACCAAAAGAAATCTGAAGGGGACTTTCCTTTTCATGACATGGTAATTGCTTCTTGGTTTTGCCTTCAGTTTACGAAAGGTGTCACAGGAACGCCCCACTTTCAGATAGTGGGGGAGACCTGGAGGGTATTAGCACCCCCAAGAAAGTCACATCTAGTTTTAAGCCTCACCTTCTCTTTTGCTTCCAAAGGCAGTTGTTACCATTTGTTTAGGAGCCTTTTGAGGACTCTGGGGTGTAAAATGGGTTCTTCTTCCCTTTTCCCTTGTGGGCTTAAGATTCAGAACTTCGGATTTGCTAAGTTACTTACTATTCAACCATTTGCTTCCTGGCTTCTAAAACTTTGTGAGTGTTTTCTCTTCTCCCTTTGAAGAGTGAGAACAAGTAAATATGTGTATTTCATTTGCCGCCTCATCTCTGATCTGTCTCTACTTCCTTCTGAGCAATTATCCCTCCAGGGTTTGAAGAAAGCTCTTGACTGAGAATAGTCAGGGACGGGAGGTTGGGAAGCAGTGGGGAGGGGAGGGTGTTGCAAACCTTGGGAGACAGGCAGGCAGTAGATGACCCCACTGGTCCACGCGGTGAGGAGAGCAGAGGGTCCCCCATGTTCTGATGTGGCTCTCCCGGGGGACAGCAAGCATCTCGTAACTCTGAGCATGAGGCTGAGGAACTATGATGACTGAAGCCACCGAACCAGTGTCAGGGGCCACCGTCCTTCAGATTTCTTGTTAGCGCAAGAAAGTAAATCCTTGTGTCTTCAAGCTGCTGTTAATCCGACTCTGTTACTTGCAGCTAGTCTATTCCTAACAGGCAGACGGCCTTGTAAATGCGGGTCTTAGCTAGCAAGCCCTGGATGGTCGCCTTCCTCAAGATGAAGCCCACGTGTCCTTCTAGGCTCCTGGGGGTTCTCCGAGCAACATGGTTGCTGTGTCAACCTGCTCTTACAACCTCTGGGGAACCCTGGGCAGGCCCTAGTGAGAAACGTGTAGACGTACTTGATCCCTGTCCCCCGGACTGACCTGGCAGGGGCAGCTTAGCCAGTCAGTCTTTCAAGGACAAGGCAGAGAATCGCACTTGCTCACCATCATCCATGCTCATAGTCTGAGGTTCTAGAAACAAATAGAAGGATCATTTGGACCACAAATGAGCCCCTTGGCCAGGAGGAGACGTAGGGCACAGTGGGTCAGAGGGCGGAGGTCTGCAGGATGGCGGGGAGGCAGGGTTTTGGCATTCCTGCTTGGAGCGCCGGGGCAGGCTGGGTCTGTCGCCAGTCTGAGACAGTGGGGCCAGGAATACAAGTCTGCACGTTTCCTGAAAACCATAGACCCTTCTGCGCTTCCAGGGGCGACTTTGAGGCAGCCTTGGAAAGGCCTCCGCCTTGCCTGTGCCCAGTCTCCTATAGGGCAGCCTCCCCGGCAGAGGTCCCCCTGGGTGAGGCTGCTGGCAGAGTGCCCCAGGAGCAGGTGCTGTGTGATGGATGGATGGCCCTGGGCCCTCTGGGCTGTGGGGGCAGCTGCACTGGAGCTTTGCTTAGTGATAGCCCATCCTGGAGCCCGTCCCTGTGCGTGGGGTGGACTCTTGGCCTCTGTGGGGAGACCCCAGCCCTGGTGTCTTTGCATCTCGACAGAGAAGCTGTGTTTGGGCAGAGGGTTCGGGAGAACCGGCCTCACATTCAAGGCACACACATTCCACCTTCCTTCAGGGAACAGCTTCTGTGTCTTAATTTCTCTTGTTAGGCAGGTGGTGGGTTGCAGGCGGGGGCCTCAGAGAGGAAATGCTGCGTGGGGAATGATGATGGGACGGGGAGGGTCCGCATGCTGTTTGATAGGCAGAAACAACAGGCCTGCAGGCTGGGCGTGGTAATGTGCAGGGTGGGGTGTGTGTTGGGGGGAAGAACGCTGTCTGGTTTTCTGTCTGTGCCGCTAGGTTTTCCCGGAGCTGGGGACATCCGAGGAGGAGTGGGTTTGAGGCTGGAAAGACAAGATTTATTCTGAACATGTTGGATTCGGTGTCTGTCTTCATCCCTCTATCCTCTTGGGCTCACAGCTTGGGAAATAAATCACAGAGCTGACTTCTGGAGGTTTTCTCGGGGCCCCAGATTT
Source organism: Mustela putorius furo (assembly GCF_011764305.1). Classification (NCBI taxonomy): domain Eukaryota; kingdom Metazoa; phylum Chordata; class Mammalia; order Carnivora; family Mustelidae; genus Mustela; species Mustela putorius. The sequence continues at coordinate 7,521,957 of NW_025422057.1, forward strand.
CATCCTTGGACAAAGGGAGGCCAAGAGAACTTGCCGTCTGAGCCCCAGCCAGCTGGAGGCGCCCATTCCCTCCACCTCTGACCACCCTCAGACCAATCACAAATCAATAACAAATACAAACAGTCTTTTGAGGGGTCAGGTGTTTCCTCTCTCTGTTTTTTGGAATATTGTTCTGGTTGCAACAGCTAGAGGTACCTGTCTCTCCATGCCAGGGCTTTGTTATCAGAATGGAAACTTCTGGTCTGATTCTGTGCCAAGGAGGCAGAATCCTTAGAGGAACCTTGATAACAGCCAGTCAAACGCCGGCATCATTGGCTCAAAATATGTGTTTCAGAACGAGTAGATGCGCTCGGGCAGCAGTTTCTTGTGGCCACATAAGTCAGAGAAACTCCACATGCTGGGCAGGGCTCTGCCCTGCTGGACTCCTCAGGGCCTTTAGTACGTGCCAAGCCAGTCCCCAGGAGGGGGCTCCTGTGTGCCAGTCTTCCCAAGGGTACTGGACCAGCGGACATCTCCGTGGGATACCCACCTCCTTCTCCTAGACCTGCTGCTATGGGGTCGTGGTTGAGGGGACTATGGACAGAGCCGGGCTGCCTCTGGGCACCCTCCCCAACCCCTCAGCTTTTCACTGGAAACTCTGGAGCCTGAGAGAGAAGGGGATCGCTTGGCACAGCCAGCAGTGGACTTTGGCCTCTGGCCCCCTGGTCCCCTGGCCGGGATTCCTTCTTTTGCGTGGGCTTCCTACTTCCTGCCCAGGGACACAAGAGCTGCAGTTTCCTTGGTCCCCGCAGAGGCCTACTGTTTCTTTCCAATAGAGCCTTCTGGAAGGAGTTTGGGGGGTGATTGCGAGTTGCTTGTCCCCTCGGTGTCCAGGCATCTCATGTGGACATGTATCAACATGCCCTTCCCTCCCCCGGAGTCAGAGAGAGAGAGAGAGAGAGAGAGAGCGCGAGCGAGCCATGTCTGAGCACAGAGTTGGCCTCTGGGTGAAAAGCAATTATAGCTCTCACACCTGCGTGGGGCGGGAGTGTGTCTGTCTGGGGGTGACAGGGGTAACAGCAGTTCTTTGGCCCCAGGACAGGGCCAGCTTTGCTTCTCTGAGCCTCCCGGTCTAGGCCATGATGCCGGCATCTGCTGGGGCCTTCAGCCATGAGGACTGTCCATAGGAAAGGCGGAGGCCGGCCCAGTCCACCCACTGGTTCAGCTCCTACTGCCCAAGGTTGGACCTAGGGATTAACCCCTGTGCTCCCAGCTATGTGTGCTGGCCCGGGCAGGCCCTCATGTGCTTGTCGACGTGCACAGAGCAGGTGCTGTAGTGGCCAAGTGAGTGTGAGGTCACCCGACGCTTGTCTCCGAGGCCCAGCAGTCAGAGGTGGGTTCAGGGGTGCCGTTGGGGGTGGGGCAGCTGGGGTGTCTGCCGCCCGCCGCCTGTCTCCAGGGTATGGTAAGTGTAGGTGGGCTCAGGTGGGAGGGACAAGAGCGGAGTGACCCCCCCAACCGTCCTGTCCCTTGGCCTGGCTCCATGTGACTTCCTCCCCGGCTGGTCATTGTCATCCACCAACGGTCCTTGGAGCGTTCTCCCTCTGAAGAAAGAGTTGGAAGGGGGCCACTTTTGGAAAGTGTGGTCAGGGGGTGCCTAGATCCCTACCACCTCCCTTCCTGAGCAGGGGGCCTGCCACACACCCAGAACATTCCGAAGGAAGGCCGGAATAATGATTTGCTCACTGCCTTCAGATTCAGGAAGTCTTACCTAGTTTCAAGCTGGATTCCCGCCGCCCCCCCCCCCGAAACTGAATTAGTAATGCAATTTTTAAAAACGTGGTCATGAAAATGGGAATCTGCGCCTCAAAATGGGCCCTGCCAAGGCTGCTGAGATGGCTCTTAAAATCTGGGGGCCACCCAGGCTAGTGGGAGGATTTTCTCCCTGTTTGGTGAGTCTGGATCGAGCTCGCGGGAGGCTCCCCATCTTCGGGGCGCTCTGTTGCAGAGAAAGTGTGTCCTCAGAATCGGCAAATTCCCTGCATCCTCGAGGCCAGCCACACATCCCTGTTGAGGGGTTCCTGTCAGAGTGCCACTAATTCTCAGCCTGTCACGCAGGGCTTCTTCCTGGCTGAAGGAGCCCGGGCTGCCTGCTCAATGGTGTTTGATGTCAAAATAACTCAAGTGGAAATGTGTGTCCCTTCCGCCACAGCAGAAAACTTCTCCCAGAGCTGCCTGCCACAGCCTGGGTGAGCTTGGGCCGCGAGGCTCCCTATTCCTGCAGCTGAAGGATGGGTGTCGCAGGACAGGCAAGAATGGAGTTATGGCCTGCACCGGATACCCACGAGGACACACAGTACGGGACCCAGTCCCAGGGAAAGGAAAGCCTCCCGCCATACCCACGACCCATATAACAAACATCTTCACGGGGGTATGGCACCTAGTCCCACCCAGAACAGGGGTAGCCCTAAGCCATGACCTTGAAGATGACCATGACCAGTGACTAGGACCATAAAAGACATCTTCATGTGAAGGGCGATACCAGGGCCAGGGCAGAGACAGCCCAAGCCATGACTGTGAACATGAGCGTATTATAGACTCTGACGGGCTCTGGGACCTGTGGGTCTACAGGTGAAGCCTCTGGTCCAGGGACCTTTGGCAAGGAGGAGGAGCTCATCCCAGGTGCAAACTTGAGAAACCACAGCTAGGCGCCATGCTGTCGGATGCCTGTACTTGCTGGGGGGCTGGACGTTCTCCTGCTGGGGGCGTCTGTGGGGGGTGTTCTGTGGGAGCCCAGCAGAGCCAGCGAGGTGGCTGCGAGAGACAGGTATGTCTCAGGGACACAGCAGAGGCAGTAAGAACGAAACTTGGGGAATAAACAGACGTGTTAACGTGGGAGTTTGAGGAAGTCCTCCCCCGAGAGGTTCAGAGTCATCTCTTCCTTTACGTCTCCATGAACATTTCAGTGAAATCTGCAAGACTTGACAATGCTTTTGAGGTCAAGCTTCTCATACGTCTAGGGCCACTTTGCTGACAGCCTCAGCGTACCCGTCCTGCCCTTCCCAGACAGCTCGGGTCTGAGCGCCTTCGTCCAGGCTTGTCCTGGAGCGGGGCCTCTAGAGCGGGTGACACCCTGCCTCCTGCCCGCTAACTGGAGACAAAGAAGGGAGAGAGGCCACGTGAGAAGCCGGCTTAAAGGCATCGCGGTGTTTCTCCGGGGAGAACTGGGGGAGCTTTCCGGAGGTGGTGGAGACAGACAGCGGCCAGGGAGGGAGCAAGAGGGCGCCGTGGGATTCTTGCTGGCGTCCTTCCAAGAAGGCGACTTGTGGGGAATTTCTCGCGGAATGAGTCCATTTACGTAGCTTGGCGAAGTAGACCGGGGGGGGGGGCTGTGCTCGTTTCTGGGGCAGCTGCGATCGGCAGCTTTTCGTAATTATCCGTTCGTAATTATCTGTGAAGACTTTGGTAAACAGCAGCCTGTTAGCCACCCTCGGAGGATTAAATCGGTACGTTTACTGCTCTATCCACTTGCTATTAACTTCCTAAGAGGTTTTTCCACCCCGGACCTGGGTTTTTCATCGGAGGAGCTCCAAGGAGAGACAGCGGGGCAGGGCAAAGCTCAGCGGGGTGGCCGCTGTGGGGACGTTGTTGACCGCCGCTCTCCGTCAGCGCGGTCAGCGCGGCTGTGGCGGGCGTCCTCTTGCGCCTGGCGTCCCCACGAGGTGCTTGCTCTGCAGGAATGCAGGAGCTTCTCTCGGGATGTGCATTGCAAGAAGCAAAGGGCCCAGCTGGCAGGCCTGGAGAGTTCTGGAGAGAGATGTGGGCAGACAGGTGGGCTGGGCCTTTCCTGGGAGGGATGGTGGATGTGGCTGGCTCGCTTTGAGGTCACAGTCTGTAGGGTCATGGGAGAGATCTCCGTCTCTCTTGGAGTGCGCCGTGAGCTTGGCCAAAGAACATCTTTTCAGCGAGGATCTGCCCTGACTTTCCCTTTGGGCTAAGGTTGCCTTTTCCTCTCTGGGCCTTTCAGGGGCTGCCCCAAGCTGTGACCATGAGGATGAACCCCACTGCAGAATGGATGGGCCCCCAGCTGACTTCATGCCTTGGCAGGTGTGCTGGTGCTCCTGATTTGGGGTCCTCAGATCCCAGAGACCCGAGACCTGGCATCTGCCTTCGGTTCAGGTTTTGATCTCAGTGGGCGGGGAGTAGTGTCCAGGGGCCCTGGACACAGTTCACCAGGGGTCTTACTCCTGACGGCCTCCTGTGTGCCAGGCATGGTGCCAAGCAGAGAAGCATAATGGTAAGGAGACCTAGACTCGGCCCTCGCCCTCATGCACATGCTGGTCCAGAGCGGAGAACCGTAGCAGCTCTTCAGACATGACCGGGACCAGCAAGGACACTAGACACAGCCAGGCCTCCGGGCAGAGGGCTGCTGGATCTAACAGGAGATCGGATGTCCAGGCCAAATTCTCTGGCTTGTTCCTTAGACTCTGAAGCCATTAAACATGAGAAAAATGAGAGGAAACGATGCATCTAATCAATGTAAATCCATTTTGGAAGAAGCCATGCTAATGGCTCACTTTGGAACTCCTTTCGAAGCCGGCTTTCTCCATCTTCTTTTCAACAGCCAAGAAACCCTTGGTGCAGGCTGAGATGTGGAAGAACCCGGAACTGGATCACGGGATTGGGCAACAGATTCATAATATGTGAATTAATTAACATCAAGGACTGAGTAGGAGAACCACGGAACAATGCCCGTTTTAGTACAAGTGGCCGTTGTTGCTCAGTTTAGGGAATGGAGGTTGTATCAGAAGATCAGGGTGGATAGTGACTTCACCTTCTGAGTCAGGGCTTTCCAAACTGATCTGCATCGAAATGACTGGCAAGAGCCCCCCCCCACATTTATCTATTTGATAGAGGGCATGAGTTGGGGGGACAGAGGGAGAGGGAGAGAATCCTTATGCAGACTCCCTGCTAATCTGGGAGCCCGATGCGGGGCTCGATCCCAGGACCCTGAGATCACGACCTGAACCAAAGGCAGATGCTCAATTGACTGAGCCACCTAGGCACCCCAAGGCAAGGGTTTAACACAAAAATGACATCCCCCTAGATCGACCAGATCTCAGGTCTCTGGGAGTTGAGGACTTCCAATCAGGAGCACCACCAGAATGTCTCATGGGGGAACCGACGGACCCTAGAGGGCTGCCTTCCGAAGGAAGCCCCTTGGGTCCGGCCCAGCCCCTCGTTCCCTTTCCGCCCCAGCTTCTCCCTACTCTGTTCTGGCTCCATCTCGCCTGCCCCTTGGGCTACTCGGCGTCCCAGCCTGGGATGTATTTGTTCTCCGTGGGCTGGGGGTCACCCTCCACACAAGCCCTTGGGAAGGGCCCCTCCCGTTTAACTGCCGTGTTACTGGGCTGACGGCCTCCTGTCCGTCAGGGGAAGGAGAGGAAGGGAGGGCGGCGGGGGACCAAGCCTCCTGCCCCGTCGCGGTTGCGGAGCTGCTCAGGGGGGGCCCACACCCAGGGGCGGCGCATGCTGAGCGCACCGGTGCCTTCAGCGGGTCACGGCCGCCAGGAGGCCGCAGGCAGCTCTTCCCACCCGGCAGCAGGAAGGCCTCCGGTTTGAAACACGCCTGTCCGTCAGGCAGTCAGGCCTGCCTTGGACCTCTTGCCTGTCCGCGTGAGGACCTGGCCCTGGGTCGGAGCCTGTGCTGAGTTTTGGTGGAGCGTTGGCGGCCAAGTTTACGAGGGACCCAGCGGCGGGGAGAGAGGCCGGTGGGCATCAGGCGACAGGCGTGGAATCTGGGGATGAAGAGCCGGGAGGAGCCGCCTACGTCCCGGAGCTGGGATGGCAGCCCAGGGCTGTCTCCAGCAAGGGCCAAAGGATGTTTCCAGGTGTCTCCACAGGACGGGGCCTGAGGGAGGGGCTCTGGGAAGGCGCTCACCCCAGGGCACGTGTGTAAAAGGGACCCACTGCTAACTGTGGGGCAGGGGACAATAGAGGGTGTCAAAAGCTGTGTAGGGGCCCACAGAAGGAGACGGCCATGTTGTGGGTGTGGTGGGTGAGGGGACCACGTGAGGCATAAAGAAGGCTTCGTGGAGGAGCTAACATCTGAACTGGGCTTTGGAGGTTGCATAGGAGCTCCCAGTGGGAGAAGAACAGGACAAGGAGAGGGAGGCTCCCAAAGGCACAAGCCCAAAAGGGCCAGTCACATTCAGGGATGCTACGGCGTGCGATGAGTCTGGGCTGTGGGTTCAGTGCCCCCTCAGCACGGCTCCGGTGCTGCAATGCCGTCCTATGGCGGGCTTGCCTAGTTGGTGTGGTGGTGGGTCCAAGATGGCGCCTAGAGAATCTTGCATCCAGTATTCTTGCCTTCGCCACCAAGCAGGGCTGACCCCGTGGTCGGGGGAATACGGCCGAAGCAGCACTCTGTGGCTTCCGGGGCTGGGCTAGAAAAGCATTCTGTAGCTTCTGTGTGGTCTCCTGGATGGTACACGGGGCAGGCCGGCCGCCACACTGCAGGGACACTCAGACAGCCCCCGTGAAGGCCCACGTGGGGAGGAACTGATGACCCCGCCAGCCACCAGCACCAACTTATTTGCCAGTCACGTGGGTTGGCCACGTGGAAGTGGATCCTCCAGCCCCTGTCAGACCCTCCCTGACGTCCACCTGCAGTCCCCTGAGAAACCCCAAGGCAGAAGTGCCCAGCCACGCTGCTCCTGCATTCCCGACCACAGAAACTGTGAGAAATAGGAAGTGATTATTGCCGCTTTACGCCGCTAAGCTTCAGGGTAATTTGTTACACAACAGTAAGTAACTAATACGGCTGATTACTAATTACGGTTGATGACGTTTCTCCTAAGCTTCCAAGACGGCTGCCCAGGATCCTAGCCTCCAGGTTACTCATGCCTCCGGGGATGCCGTCCCCTTGAGTGTGGACTGGACACAGTGACTTGCTTCTGATAAAAGAACAAGGCATACCTGATGGGGTGTGACTCTGAGCTCGTTTCCAGAAGACTCCGGCTTCCATTATGCTCGCCTCTCTTGCTCCCTCCCTGGCTCTGAGGAAAGCCAGCTGCCATGTCGTGAGCTGCCCTGTGGAGAAGCCCATGTAGCCAAGACCAGACGGACGTCCCTAGCCAACAGCCCGTGAGGAACCAAGACCAAGAGTCCAGCAACCTGTGAGGGGCAGAATCTCGCCGGCAGCCATGCAGGTGAGTTGAGCCTTGAAATGACAGCAGCCCCAGCAGACGCCTTGGTTCCAGACTTGTGAGAGACCCCGAACCCCGGGACTCAGGTAGCTTCCCCTGAAGCCTTGTCCAGAAACCGTGAGGTAGTTGATGTTTGTTGTTTCGGAGCTGCCGGGTCTGGGAGTCATTTGTTACGAAGCAGAGGATAACTAACACAGTCTGGTGACTGGCATCGACTTCCCCTATTCTGTCCCCAGGGGAGCCGTGTGGCTGTGGTCTACCCTTGGGTCTCAGCCTGCTGCCCTAACTTTGGTCAGAGAAGGTGGGGGGCCGTTGAGGGCATGAGAACGGAAGGGGACGGCAAGTCGGTCTGTGTAGGAGCAAGGAGGTGGATAAGCAGGTGGGTGAGACGGGGGGGGGGCAAAGCCAGGCTCTGCCACCTTGTACCTGTGTGATCTTTAACAGGTCTACAAGAACCCCCCAGACTCCGGTTCCCAAGGAGCCCTCCTGGCATGGAGGGGAGCCACAGAGGGACCAGACTGCTCGGGCAGCACCGGCCAGAGAGCCAACCTGCAGACTGAGGAAGAGGCTCTTGGGCACTGGCACATGGCGGGTGCTTGATGCAACCCTGACCCTGCAGCTGTCGGGGTTCTTGGCCTCATTAGCTTCATGGCAGCCACTGTTGTCACGACATCCTCAGGGCACTGCCCGGATCTGGGAGGACCTCGGGAGGATGCTGCTCTTCAGAGATGGGAAGCTTCGGTTTGTGCAGTCAGCCCTGCTTTGCTGGGGGCTTCCTGAAGGAACGTTCCCTGGATCTGGTCACCCCTCGCCAGGTGAGGCTGAGCCTGAGCTCTGCATGGCACCCTGCCCGGAACAGCAACAGCTCGCTCAACTTTCTGGAAGTCTCCCGCTCTCCCTCTGCGTGCCGAGAGGCTCTGCCTTGCTTGGGTGTTTATTTCTTGCTCTACGAAGCGATGATTTAATTCTTGCCTGGGATATCATTCAGCCCAAGTTCGTGCTGAAGTGAAGCATATTTCAGCACCCACCAATTTCCATATAGATAAAAAAAGAAAAAAACCCAAGAAAGAAGGGAAACAACCTCTACCAGCATCTTCACAAACTATGCATTTGAAACCTGTTTCTTGAAGATGGATTGCTCCATCAGGCTGCTAAGAGGCTTTTCTTGACTTGTCAACAGTTTTATACCCCCACAAACATGCGTGGCTATAAATTATTCATTGCCCAGTTAGTGGTTAAAAAAAAAAAAAAAAGGATGCCTGGGACCGAGGTACATTCTTAATTCTCCCTCTGCTTTTCAGATCCAACTTGTTTTTTTCCTTCCTGCTGCTGGAAAGTAGAAATAACTGCAAATCTCTTGACTGGGAGGTTCATGGCTCTGGCGTAATGAGAAGGTCCTGCTGAGCCCTGTGTGAGCTCTGCTGGGAGGGTGGGGTCGTCATCTGTGGGACCCCGGGGTTCTCAAATACATGCGGAGGTGAGAAATAGAGGTGTTGTGGGCTTTCCTCCTCCTCCTCCTCATCTTCTTCTTCTTCTTTTTTTTTTTTTTTCCCTGTTGGCAGGAACTCCAGGGTTTTCAAAAAAGCAGAGAGGAGACTTGATTCTATTCTAGGCCCAGCCATTTCAGAGACCATGGCTGGACAGGATCTTAGCCCTTCCATGCTCACCGGCTTCCACCCTCCTTGGGTCCCTCCCAAGGTGGGAGCCCCCGTCAGGAGATAGCACGTTTCTTGTCCTTCTCCTTGTGTCCACCCTCTCTATGTGCCCAGCATACCCTTGGGCCTCCCCTCCGCCCCCCAAGTGGCCTCCTCCTCCAGCAGGATTCTCAAGTCTGCCAGCACCCGTGGGACGTGGAGAGAGGTGGTGGTGGGGGGCTATGCTTCAGAGTTTGGGGCCTGCATTGGCCATGACAAAGCTGCCCAAAGTGGATGCTTAAAACAACAGAAGTCCTTTCTCTTACAGTCCTGGAGGCCAGGAGTCAGAAATGAAGCTGCCTGCAGGGCCGTGCTCCCTCCAGCCTCTGCCTCTCCCTCTCCCACCAGGTAGAACCTTCCTCGCTTCTCCCTAGTTCCTGGTGATGGCCCTCCATCCCTGGCCTGCGGCTGGAGTTTCTACCTCATTGTCACATGGTGTCCCCCCTATGTGTGTCTGTCCCGCCCTCTTCTAGGAACCCCAGTCACATGGGATGATGGGCCTACGCCACTCTTCATCGTAATGTCACCTGTTACAGCTGCAAAGACCCATTGCAATCCGAAGGGTCCGAAGAGCCTCCAGCGATCGGGCCCAGAGCAGAAATCAGAAGAGTCAAAAGGCCAAAGAGTTGGCAACCTACTGAGAGCTTCTCGTACAACATTCTGGCACGTTGTTATCCCGAAAGACTGTCTTTTGCCCCAGTTTGGAGGCACAGTACCAAAGGCCCCTTCTCCATCTCTGGTTGTGGATGGGCCAGACTCTGGTGTGGGCCTGAAACCTTGTCCTTCCATATGAGCATAGAGAGAAAATTCAGCTGATGGCAGGACTGACCCACCTTGAATGGGAACCAGATGTCCCTGGAGAATAGCTGCCTTGGATACTGTCTAGTGGCCTGGTTTGAGAGCCCGGTGTCCACCTGCCACTGGTAGAAGGACATGTGGCCTCTTGAGTGGCCCCCTGCTCCACCTTGACCCCCGCTTCCTCCCCCTTACTCACGTTGTCTCCGGGCACTGGGGACGTTGCTGGCAGTTTCTCTGGGTGGACTCTGGGAAGGCCTCTGGGGTCCCCTGCTCAGTCTGGATAGAGCGGTCGCATGCCGGTGTTTTGCTGAGCAAGCCAGTGTCACGTGGGGAGTGACGATGGGACTGGACATGGGGTTGTTTTCCGCCAGCCCTACTCCCTAATGTGGAGAGAAGGAGTCATGATTTCATTTCCAAATATTTTGTATGTGGAATGCTAAGGAAGAGACATGGCTGGGTGTTTGGGCTTTCAGAGACTTCCAGATGCTGTGTCTGCAAACCCCAGGGGACATTAGGTTTTGTCGAGGCCATCTGGTGCCCAAGTTCTGTCACCTCTCACCAGCCCAGCTATGGCGAAGGGGAAGGCTCCATTCTGCAGACAGCAGACCAAAAAGGCAGGGGCCCAATGTCCTGACTCATCTCATTGGATGTGGCTGTTATTTCGGGGTGACCCACCTTTGATTCAATTGGAGTTTAAGTCAGATTAAGCAGCTTTTACTCAGAGCCGCGGGAGCTCCTCTGAGACCGGCCCCAACCCTTCACGTGTGGCAGTGAGGCAGTGAGGCTGTTTGGAGCACAAGAGGTTGGCAGGAGCTCTTGGCCCATAATGGCTGACGGAGACAGAAACTAAGTGCCAAGCACCCCACGTCCAATATTTCATGTACTTCTCACGCACCCATTGCACAGGTGAGGGGACCCTGGCTCCAAGAGACCAAGTGATCTACCTGGGTCACCTGCCTAGTAGGTGGCAGAGCCTCCCAGGCCCAGAGTTCCTGAATGGGAGGATGTCTTCTTCAGGCGGCTAGCTTCCCCGTCCCTCTGATCGCATAGTGCATGGTGGTGGCCGAGTCCAGATGCTCTCCGGGCAAATGAGGTTCCTTCCTAGGGCTGAGGATCTGAGTAGAAGCCTTTGGAGTGGAGCACCGCCTCCTCCTTGGCTGTCTGGGGGGCGGCACTTGCGATGCGTCTAGGTATGGGCCATATTGATGGAGGAAATGTGGACCCCAAGATGGGCAGCCCGCCCTTGGGGTACCTGCTGGGGAATTACTCAGAGGAAGAAACCACAGCAGGGACCCGAGGGAACAGGCTCTCCGGGGAGTGTTGTGTGAAAATTCTCTTTTCATTCAAAGGCCAAAGAGTCAAATAAAAGAAAGTCTTCTGAAATGAGGGTCTTCCTGGGAGCACTTGGAAGCGTTTTGCAGAAATCCAGACTGTTGTAAAGAGAAACAAGAGTAGCTAGGTGTCCAAAAAATAAATGTATTCGTTAATCCCATGGTCTTTTCTATTATCCAGGTCATTTAGTTTCATTTTTTTGGTTTCATTTGTTTCTTTCTTAAGACTGGGTTCTTTGAAATAATATGGAAATGACTCCGTAGGTCATTTATTTTCTGTATCTTTTTAAAAATTTATTTTATTAAAAAATGCTAAAGTTCAAGTGTAATTAAGATACAGTGTTACATTTGTTTCAGGTGTGCAATAGACTGATTCAGCAATTCTATACATTTCTCGGTGCTCATCACGATAATTGTACTATCTTTTTTAATTAATAATTTTGTTGAGATGTAATTCACCTATCATATAGTTCATTCATTTGAAGTGTACAACTCCATTGTTTTTAGTATAGTCATCAAGTTGGGCATCCACCATCTAATCAATTTTGGAACCTTCTTTATCCTCCGAGAGTACAGCCTTGGGCAGAGCCCCTCCACCCTGGGATGGCAGTGGTCTCACAGGGTCCTCTTTGTCTGTTCCGGTCTCCTGGTTGTCTACCTCATTGGGTAATAGACCCAGCCCCTTTCCTCTAATCCCTGGCTGATTGCTCAATTGTTTTCAAGAATGCCCTGGCATAAAAATTGTTCCCTGGTCTGATCCAATTAAGTTCATGCAGTCTTTGAGGATGGTTTGGAGCCCAGGAGGATGGTTCTTGGCTGTCTCTTTCCCTGGTTCTATCTGCTATCCATATTATTTCAAAGAACCAGCTAGCTTTTGGTTTAGCTGGTTGCTCTAAATTGAGAGGAGCTGTTGTTTTCAGGAGTGCCCTTAGGCTTGAACTTCCCACATTCTGTTTTACGTACATTCGGTTCCTTCTTCTGTGGGTGCTTGGGAGCTCCTTCCCACACACCGCCTTCTCTCCTGGGCACTCCCTGAGCTCTAGCCCTGGGTGCCTCCCATCATCTCAGCTTGCCTCTCCTGGGGAAACTGCCTTAGGAGCAAGCCGGCAGGAAGGGAGCTGGGATTCCAGTCTTCTAGGCCTGTCCTGGATTAACAGAAATCTGATATCTAGAATCTAGGAGGTGAGAGTCCCTAGTCTGGGCAGGCTATAGGATTGGCCACTGTGAACAATCTGCAGTAGCCGGAACCTAGTTAGGAAGGACAATCCTAGGGCAAACAGGGAGTTGAGGAAGTGAGAAAGCTTAACCCAGGTTAAAACCACCAGTCTTCCGAGAAAGACTTTCGAAGTCTTTCAAGATAGAAGATGGGGCTTCTTCTGTGTGGAGCCCACGGAGTGGAGGCCCCATCAGATGAGCACCAAATCTCCAGATTGATTTTGCCAAGAATCTAACTTCACCTCTTATAGCCTGTGCCCCTGGAAGCAGCCAGAGAACTCATGTTCATGGGCACATGTCACACATCACCTGCAGCTACCTTAGGCTTTGTGATGGTGAACTTGGCCATCAAGGCTCAGTCTTGTCTCCTACTGCAGGTCTTGCTCTCTGTGCCCCACCACGATGGGCCATCCTTTCCCTTCTGCAAACAGTCCCAGCTCCCCCCATGCAGACAGATACATGTGCATACATGATCTCACACACAGAAACACGTGCGTACCCACATACATGGGCACACATGCGCAAAACATATAGATACACACAGGAACATATCCACATACACATGCACATATGAACACACTTAGACACATACATACACACACACACTCAACCACAGGAACACATCCACACTCCCCCATGTATACACATGGAACACAATCATACACAAATGTGCACATGTGCACATAACCATGAACTCATATTCACATATGCACAAACACATTCACATAGAGAACATGTTGTCCATGCTCAAGCTCACACGGGCACACGTGAACACACATCCATGCACTCACGTAGTCATAGACACATGTTCACACAAATTGTATATTTTTTTGTGTGTGGGTAACAAAGCAAGGTTTATTGAGTGATAGCAAACGGACAGTACAAAGAATACCTGGAGTACAAAGCTCCCAGGAAAGGAGGGAGACCTGAGAGTCTTGCCCAAGAGGATCATATGGCTCTTATCCTTTCTTTCATTAATGTAGTGTATCACATTGATTGATTTGCAAATGTTGAACCATGCTTGCAGCACAAGAATAAATCCCACTTGGTCATAGTGAATAATCCTTTTAATGTACTGTTGGATCCTATTGGCTAATATCTTGGTGAGAATTTTTGCATCCATGTTCATCAGGAATGTTGGTCTGTAATTCTCCTTTGGGTCTTCGGTTTTGGGATCAAGGTAATACTGGTCTCATAGAATGAGTTGGAAAGTTTTCTTTCCAATTCTATGTTTTGAAACAGCTTCAGGAGAATAGGTATTAATTCTTCTTTAAATGTTTGGTAGAATTCCCCTGGGAAGCCATCCAGCCCTGGACTATTGTTTGTTGGGAGATTTTTGATTACTGTTTCAGTTTCCTTGCTGGTGATGGGTCTGTTCAGGTTTTCTATTTCTTCCTGTTTCAGTTTTTTTGTAGTTTATACATCTCTCGGAGTGCATCCATTTCTTTCTGATTGCCTAATTTGTTGGCATATAGTTGCTCATAATGCGTTCTTATAATTGTTTATATTTCTTCAATGTTGTTTGTGATCTTTCCTCTTTCATTCATGATTTTATTTATTTAGATCTTTTCTCTTTCCTTTTTGATAAGTCTGGCCAAGCATTTACCAATCTTATTATTTCTTTCAAAGGATCAGCTCCTTGGGGGACCTGGGTGGCTCACTGGGTTAAAGCCTCTGCCTTCAGCTCAGGTCATGATCCCAGAGTCCTGGGATCAAGCCCCGCATCAGACTCTCCCCTCAGCAGGGAGCCTGCTTCCCTTCCTCTCTCTCTGCTTGCCTCTCTGCCTACTTGTGATCTCTGTCAAATAAAGAAATAAAATCTTTTTTTTTTTAAGATTTTATTTCTTTATTTGACAGAGAGAAATCACAAGTAGACTGAGAGGCAGGCAGAGAGAGAGAGGGAAGCAGGCTCCCCGCTGAGCAGAGAGCCCGATGCGGGACTCGATCCCAGGACCCTGAGATCATGACCTGAGCCAAAGGCAGCGGCTTAACCCACTGAGCCACCCAGGTGCCCCAAGAAATAAAATCTTAAACAAAAAACACCCAAAGGATCAGCTCCTAGTTTTATTGATCTGTTTTACTGTTTTTTTTTTGTTGTTGTTTCTATTTCATTGATTTCAACTCTAGTCTTAATTAGTTCTCTTCTCCTGCTGTGTTTAGGTTTTATTTGCTGTTTTTCTCAAACTTCTTTAGGTGTAAGATTAGGTTGTGTATTTGGGAAAGTCTTGTATTGTTAGGTACTTCCCTCTTAGGACAGGCTTTGTTGCATTCCAAAGGATTTGAACAGTTGTGTTGTCATTTTCATTTGTTTCCATGAATTTTTAAGATTCTTCTTTAATTTCCTGGTTGACCCATTCATTCTTTAGTAGGATGCTCTTTAGCCTCCATGTATTTGAGTTCTTTCCAAATTTCCTCTTGTGATTGAGTTCCAGTTTCAAAGTGTTTTGGTCTGAAAATATGCAGGGAATGATCCTAATCTTTTGGTATGGTTGAGACATGATTTGTGACCTAGTATGTGATCTATTCTGGAGAATGTTCTATGTGTACTCAAGAAGAATGTGTATTCTGTTGTTTTAGGATAGAATGCTTTGAATATATCTATGAAGCCTCCATTTGCACTCTGTGCTCACCCAGCCTGTGACCGAGAATTTCTTTCTCAGGCACACGACTCAGTTTCAAATCCTGCAGACTCCTGAGGTGCACACCTGTGCTGCTGCTTCCTGGGAGAAAGGGGGGGGGGGGTCTTGCCTCAGTTCTGCCACTCTGTGGGCCCCTGCTTAGAGAGCAGTCACGATCGCTCCTCAGTTCACTGTATATGGCAACCCTGAGCTGATCCTGAGACCACACTGTCTCACTTAGGATTTTGCCCTGTTTCACCCCCTGAGCTCTGTTCAGGCAGGGTCATCCCTCACTGGAGCAGACTTCTAAAAGTTCTGATTTTGTGCTCCTCTGTTATAACACTTTCTGGTGCTGGCTTATGGAGACCCCCACCCCATGGTTTATCTTCCCATATATCACCTTGGATTCACTTCTCTGCACCCCCTACCTTGTAGAAAGTCATAAGTTTTCTATTTGTAGAGTGGCAGCTATTCTTTTCTTAGAGCTCTGGTTGAGTTCACAGCCATTCAGAATGATTCGATAGCTATCTAGCTGAATTTGAAACTAAGGTCTCTTCCTCCGCCATCTTGGATTATGCAGCAGTCCTCTGTGTTTTTCATTGTTCCAGGGAATCAGTCATGTTCTTTTGTCACCAGGACAGCCTCTGGGGGGAAACTTAGACTGAGAACCAATGATTTATTGTGAATAGAGATGGGAACATGCTTGGGCCCATGGGGTGGCGATGGTGGGGGTGGGGGCAGACTGTCCCCCCCGCCATTTCCAGTGCTTCAACTCCCTGCTCTCTGGAAGGGCGCCTGGGCCACATTCATGTTACTCAGTATGTGGCCCGAGGACCCTGCTGAGTGTGGGTTGTTAATGATCTAGTAAGTATAGAAATTTAGAGCAGGCATTTAGACATATGAAAGCCATTTGAACAAGTAATGATCTGTTAAATATAATAATATAATATATAATATAATAATGAAATATGATAATAAGAAAGTTGTTTTGCATCTTGTATCTTTTTTTCCATGTCATTTTTCTAGAAATTTATTTTTTTATTTTACAAAAGTGTCAATCCATGATGGATTGGAAATTGATAAACACTGCCCCCCCCCACTAGTTCATCATCTTAGAGGATTTAAGTGCTGGGACCGGGTGCTTCCTGAAATTCCCCTCCTGCTAAGAGGCCAGGACCCTTTGAAGAGGATGCACCTTGGCCTGCAGTGACCTTGCCCCCACCCCTCACCTCTACCCCCTGGGAATAATTGCCATGACAAAATGTTGCAGGCCTGGCTTGTTAGGCCCTATGCCTTGCTCTGAGCCTGGCCCTGGCCTGCTCACTTTGCCTGGGGAATAGACCCCTTCTGTATATCTTGTACCTAGAGGAGCCTGTTCTTATTTAAAATTTTGATCCTTTGCTTATCATGTTTGTTTTGTATTCATTTGGATTTTTTAGAACAATACTTTACAATATTATCTTTCTTGATTAGAGTTTTTGGTGCCCTTTAAATATTGGACCCCAGGCTTATACCCAGACTAGAACCTAGGGGCTCTGGGGTCACACAGTGGGAGGCCCCAATGCTGGAGGGGAGTTAATAACCAGAGCAAACCAATAAAGATTTTCAGAGGCTCATGAAGAGCTATTGCTGGGCCCAAGGGGGGGCTTACTGTATGTGCTGGGGGTAGGCCTGGGTAGTTAGAAGTGGAAGTTAATGGTGAAAAGTCTCTAGCTGAATTAATATTCCCCCAGTCCTTCCACAAGCTTATGTTCTGAGAAGCCCATCAGAGATGATAAAATCTTAAAAACTGGCTGGATCTTGCTGAGAAGTCAGTTAGGTATGTCATGGATAGAATGTTCTATTAATTCACCTATTCTAAACTTCCTGTTCTCCTCCTCTTCACATTCTCCTGTCAAGACTGGTTTTGTGGGAGAGATACCTGCCAGCATTCACACATGAACGAAGGATGCCTTCCTCCCCTGCCCAACACAGAAGGAGGTTCTGGAAAGTTCTTTCAGGAGTGGGAGGGTGTTCACCCACTGATGATTTTGTACCTGATCATAAGGTGACCTCACAGACAGCAGTGCTTTTTGAAAAGGAAAATATTAAGTACCCCAGTAATGTTTTTCTACATAGTCCACCATGACAAAAGGCCATAGCCAGGGGCTTGAACGACAGATACCTGTTTCTCACAGTTCTGGAGGCTGAATTTCCAAACTCAGAGTGCCCGCATGGCTGCCCCCTGGCAAATGTTCTCTTCCTGGCTTCTAGCTCTGTCTTCAGAGGGAGGAGAGAGAGCTCTGGTGTCTCTTCTAATGAGAACAGTAGTCCCATCATGGGATCCCAACCCTCATGACCTCCTCTAACCCTAATTATCTCCCCCAGGCCCCACCTTCAACTTATGGGTTTGGGGGGACACATTCAGTCATAGTAACCTATAATCTTCCACTTCAGAAGGGAGCGTTTGTCCCTATAGAATTTTTTTTTTGTTTATATTTTAGCTTGTGGGGCTGGTGCTGGAGTCATGGCCATGGTCATTTAGGATAGCTCCTTAAGTGGTTCCCTCAGCCAAGGTTTCAGTTTGGGGACAAACCAGGTCCAAACAGTGAAGCTCAGAGCCTGGCCAACAGTGGTCTCTTCACCACAGCTCTTTCTGCCAGTACTACACCCCAGTTCTTGGCAGGTCACTGGGTGAGGATGACCCACAGGAGAGGGTGCCCAACAGCCAAGCTGCAGAAGGAGCCAGAGGTCCCACCATCCCATGGTCTTTTGCCTCTGTAAGCTGAGCTGTGGCTCACATGTTTTATTTTACAAGCATGAAGGGACCTTTGTGTTTGGATTTCTGGGGCTCTCGAGCTGGCCATGCTGACTTGTTTGTGGACTTGGACTTAAAACAGTGCACAGTGAAGTTTCACCCATAACTTCTGCTGACTATGGATTTACTTGGGGAATGGATCCCACAATCTTTGCCCTGGTTGAGTTTCTTCTATTGTCTTGTCTCCTAATTCCCATTTATTCTTCAAGTAAATATACCTAGAACAAGAAGACAAAAATAAATAAATACTAGAAATTCATTGCTTCCTAATTATCTTACTACAGTTTTTATAATTACCCATGCTCTTGAGGTCATTCACATCTTTGTATTGGTGCAGTGGAAAAACTACACAATGCTGTTCTACTATGCATCTCTTCCCATCTCAGAGTCCAGTGATAGACATTTGCAGCTACAAATGACTAATGATGGTATTATTTACACAAGAAGTTGGGCCTTCCCTTACTGTCTACCCTTCAGAGCTGAGAACCTGCTGTTACACACCTATCAACACCCCAGTGGAAGCAGGAGTAAAAAAATAAGCTCAAGGTTTTTGGTCTCAGAAATCAGATGAGTTGAGTTTCCACTTACCAAGTTCAGTAAAATGCAGAGAGAGGGGTTCTGGGGTGGAAATCAGTGGTGTGGTTCTGAACATTTTATCTTTGACATGAAAATCATGCATGTGATACAAGTCTGGGGTTCAGGGAAAAAATTCCAGGTTAAGATAAATATTTGAGAGTCATCAGCATTTGTCTGACAGAACCAAGAAGCAAGATGAGGTCAAGGCAGTGAGTTAGGAAGAGGAACACAGTCCCGGGACTGTGTTAGTCCTGGGGGTCCTATTGTTATTTCCAGATTCAAATAGAGACCAACCACCGGCAGAGGAGACCAAGAAGAATGGCCAAGGAGTTGGAAGAGAACCAGTAGGATGTGATGTGTTCAAGAAGACAAGTAAAGGAAGGACTATTAAAAAGGAGGAAGTGATCAACTATGTCAAATGTTAATAATGACAGAATGGATCATTGCATTTGGCAATGTACAACTATGGTGATCTTGAGAAGACACAAGGAGGTGGTGGAGAAAAGGCCTGATTGGGATGGTTCAAGAGAGGATGGGAGGAAAAGAGGTAGGAACAGTAAGTAGAGATGACTCTTTTCAGAATTTTGAAAGAGAAGCAGAGGATTGAGGTAGTTGCTGGAGAGGCATGTGAGTGCATGTGAGTGAAGATTCCCTTTCCTTAATTTAAGAGGAGGTACACTTAGGCACACTTGTATAATGATGGGAATAATCTGGTGCAGAGAGATAAGTTGATGATACAGAACAGAAGTGACAATTGCTAGAACAATGCCCTTGGGAAGTTGAGAGAGGATGGAACCCAGAGCCTAAGTGGAAAGCTTGACTGTAGGTGGGAGCATGGAGAAGGAAAGAAAGAAAAGGAGAGAGAGAAAGGAAAAAAAAAAAAAAGGAAATGTCCCTAGAATAGCAAAAGCCCCCAGGATGCTGCAGTTGGGACAAACTCCCCACATGTGAGTGGGACAAACTCCCCACTTCCAGATGAAGTGACAGGTTTCTGTTGGCCACAGCTGCCACCTGGCTGATCCCTCCTTGTTTCCAGCTCTGGTTTGCTTTGATTCTAGTGGTGACTCATGGCTGTGTCACACTCCAGGATACAGGGTGGACATCAGCCCTTATAGTCCTGAGGGAGATTCATTCTGCAGCCAGCCCAGCCTGTCCTGATGGGAGCCCCACCTGCGCAACATGGGGCAGGCTGGGGGCTGTGTTTGTGGGACAAGTGCTCAGCTGACTCCCATCTGGGATGTATTGGGAAACACCAGCAATCCCCCAAATGGGCTTTCTACCAGAGTCAATAGGGTCCTGCCCCTGGTCCTTCCTCAGTCCAACAGAACCAGAGTTTCACAGACCTGGGCTGAAGAAAACTATTTTTCAAAACTGTGCCTGGTAACTAAAATAATAATAATAATAATAATAATAATAATAATAGTTTTGTTCTTTTTTGTAAAGGATACATTTTAATTGTTAAAAACTTAAGTCACACAGAAAATGCAGAAGAAAGAAAGAAAAAAAAATCATCCTCAACTCTCTCATCTAAGAGCAGCATTATTAGCTTTATGTAGGCAGAACCCCAATGTTTCTTTTTCTTTTTCTTTTTTTTTAAAGATTTTATTTATCTATGAGAGGGAGAGAGAGAATGTACAAGCAGGGGGAGGAGCAGAGGGAGAGGGAGAAGCAGACTCCCCGCTGAGCAGGAAGACCGATGTAGGGCTTGATCCCAGGACTCTGGGGTCATGACCCGAGCCGAAGGCAGACTCTTAACTGACTGAGCCACCCAGGCACCCCACCCCAATGTTTCTTTAAGCATCAACACTGACAGAAGAAGGCTAGATGGACAGGAACACCTGGTTACACATTCTGAGGCAGGTGGGCCCACGTTAGGTCCCCATAGCTCAGGAGACTCTGCTCTCTGTGGGATCCATGGTACCTTCACTGAGTGCAGCTGTTGGTGACTGGAGGAGGCCCTGGATGGGGAGTTCTTCCCGGAGGCCCAGGGCTCCCACCATCTCTGTATCCACGTCCCCCTTTCACACACTGCTGGCCCCTCATAGCACTCTGACTGAGCTGTCCCCTCAGATGGGAGTGAGGCAAAGTGCCATTTTCTCCACCACCTTAAACAAATGGGAGCAAGCAACCATTAACAACATGAGACAACACGTTAATGTTGTGGCTTACCCAAAACAGGGGACCATGGTTACTGCTGACCCCAGTGCCTCTGAACCAGAGCTTCCCAACAGAGGTTTATGGTGTTTGACCTTTCAGTCCATGGTGAGGCTGGGGTTGGTGTGCACAGGCAGCAACACCCCCAGGCCAGAAGCATCCAGCAAAGGAGCCTCAGTGAACCACAGAATGCTATAAATATAGTAGCGTTTTTTTATGTATAAGCTGGTAGATTAGTGTTCTGGGGTTGCTGCAACAAAATACCAAAAACTTGGTGACTTAAAACAATGAAAATTTATTTTCTCATAGCTCTGGAAGCCAGAAGTTCAAAATGTAGATGTCAGCAGGGTTGAGCTCCATCTGGAGGCTCTAGGGGAAGGTCCTTCTTCTCCTCTTCCAGCTCCTGGCTGCTGTTGGCATCCCTTGGCTTGTGGCCACATTGTTCCCATCACTGCCTCTGTCCTCATATGGCCTTCTCTCCTGTGTCTTATAAGGACACTTGTCATTGGATTTCGGACCAGCCCTAATAGAAAACGATCTCATCTTGAGATCCTTGAATTCTGTCTTTGAAGAACCTTTGGTCATGTTGACAGGTTCTGGGAAATGGACTATCTTTTTGGGGTCACCACTCAACTCACTAGCTGTGCTGTGAAAAGCTGGAAGCATGTCCAGCTGCCTGGAAAATAGCAGTGAGACCCTACTTGGCCTTGGGGAGATGTGGTGGTCCAGGTGTGAGTCCCCCCAGACTCATGAGTTGAAATCCTAACTGCCTGAGGTGATGGTATTGGGAGGTGGAGCCTGAGGGAAAAACCCTTAGGAATTATTGCCCTTTTAACAGAAAACCCACAGAGCTCCCTCAACCCTGTTTGGGGACAGAGCAAGGAGTCTGTGACCAGAGGAGGGCCCTCACTTGACCATGTTGGTGCTCTGACCTCAGACTTCCAGCCTCCCGAACTGTGAGAAGGACATTTCTGTTGTTTATAAACCACCCAGTCTGTAGTGTTTTGCTAGAGCAAGCTGAGTGGTCTAAGACAAGAAGTTTCTCCAACCAGGGCTCTACCACTCTGTATGCCTCGAACGAAGTGTCTGAGCCTGGTAAGGGCTTCAGAGAGCATCCGGTTGCTGGAGGAGGGTGGCATCTTGGGGGGGTGGGGACGCCCCATGCCCCATTCTCCACACCACGTCCTGTGCACCTCTTCCCCCGGATGTTCATCTCTATCCTTTATCACGTCCTTCACTGGGTAATACGCTGCTAAGTGTGAGTGTTTCCTTGAGGTCTGTGAGCTGTTCTAGCAAACGATGGAGCCCAGGGAGGGAGCGGCGGGCACCCGGACGCAGAGCCCGTCGGTCGGACGTAGAGGTGGCACCCGGAGACTTGTGATTGGCACCTGAGGTGGGGGCAGTCTTGTGGGACCGAGCCCCGCACCTGCGGCATCTGGGTCAACTCCAGTCAGAGTCGGAATTGAACTGAATCATGGGACGCCTGGCTGGTGTCGCGGAGGAGAGCTCCATGGGTGGGAAACCCACATCCGGTGTCAGAACTGTTGTGAGTATGGGAATAAAGAAGTGTTTTTTCCGATGCCGTGCCCCACGAGGCCACCAGGAAAGGGGGCACACATCCTGTGTCCACAAACATAGGAAGCCACGCGCTCAGCCTGAGGATGTCCGGTTTGGCCAGGAAACCTCCTCTCCGAGACTCAGGGAGCTTCCTCGGCAGCAGCCTTCAGGGGCACATCGGAGGGGTCCCCAGGGTGTCCGTGGGTCAGGGAAGCTGGTTTGGGGGGCATAGAAGCCTGACCTCTGCCAGGTCATCCATCCAACCACACCTTCAAGGTGCCTACTAAGTGCCCAGAGGTGTGCAAGACTCAGGGATCCTGACGGCAATGGGCCACCCCTGCCTCCTGGAGGCCCTGGTCTGATAGGGGTCAGCTGGCCAGTTGGAGGGTCAGCCTTGGGAAACGGGATCCCAGGCCCCCTCAGTCGAGTCAAATGGACGATGGCTGTGTGCAGGAGAAGGCTCAATCTGCTGAGGAAGGGGTCTTTGGGGGACCGGAGGAGTGTAAAAGCCCAGCTCATGGGGCCTGGGAGCCAAGGCGTGTCACGGGGGGCTTTGGTGGGGTGAGGAGGGAGTGCAGGAGATGCCCCCGGCTCCGGGTCTGCTGTACGTTAGAGGCAGGTGCAAATTCTCCTCCATGTCCGGGGTCTGGAATGGAGCAGTGGTGACAACAGCCGTCCCTGCCTCTCCTCAGAGCAGGCCACCCTGCTCTGAGTCCCGACCTTTCAGTGTAACCCAGTCAGAGCACTGGCTTCCCTGCCCTGGGCCACTCTGGGGATGCTCTGTCACTCTCTGGTCTCCCCGGGGCTGGGCTGCGTCTGGCCCTCGGCCAGAGAGAGAGCAGCCCCCGTTCACACCCACAAAGTTGGGAACAGAGAGCCTCCAGCACCTGGCATGGGTTTCCTATCTCGGCTCCAACAAGTCTCCATGATCAGTGCCTTGGGGGACCGAGGAAGAAGCCATTCCCTTGCTTTCCCAGCTGCTGTAGAGGCGCCCACGTGCCCACCCCGAGCTCGGCCTCTCCGTAGGAGCCCCTCCTGCTTCCCTTGAGTGAGGACCCTGTGACCACTCGGGTCCCACAGACCCTCCCCATCACCCCACATCTGGATCACTAATATAATCACGCCAGCCCAAGGCAACATAGTCTCAGGTTCTGGGCACCAAGACGAAGACATCTTTGGGGCCAGTGTTCTGTCTACCACGCACTGTGGGAACCGCAGCCCTAACCTAAGCTAATCCTTACAAGGATACCGTGAGCTATTGCAATGTCCATTTTACAGATGAAGGACTGAGGCCCAGAGAGCTTGGGCAATTTGACCGAGGGCCCCCCGCCTGGCTCCAGAGCCCTAACACCCGCACCTCGCACGTCTCCCTGGCCTGAGATGAGGGGAGGGCGTGAAGGCCAGGTCTTGGGAGGGCCGGAGAGGCAGGTCATGGGCACACAGGGCCCAGCATGGCCCCCCCTGCCCACCACGCCAGCCGCCTGGCCGCTCTGCCCTGCGGGGCCAGATGGGAAGCAGGCTCCGTGCTTCAGCCTCTGGGCGCGAGTCCCGGCTTGACTCCGAGCAGCCGTGGACAGGCCGCCTGGTCTCTCTGAGCTTCAGTCTTGTCACCTGAGAAACGGGAAGAACTGTTACTCCTTTCCCAGACTACTGCGCAGCTCTGGCGCGATGGTGCAGGCCACGTGCTTTAGAACAAGCCTGGGCGGTGGGAAGTGTCTACATAAAGTCACTGAGGCTGTCCTCTCACTGAAGGGAGCTGTTCCATTTCGCTGGCCACGTGTGCAGCGAGGCTGCTGCTGACCCGAAGTGAGGAGGGTCCTGGGCGCTGGGCTCAGTGATGGAGGAGCCCCTCTGGGTCTCACTCTGGCCAAGGAAGCCAACTTGCTGTGAGGCCTTGGGCGAGTTTCTTCCCCCTCTGTTCTCCCACCTGTAAAGCAG
The DNA here is from genome assembly GCF_011764305.1 of Mustela putorius furo. Taxonomy (NCBI): domain Eukaryota; kingdom Metazoa; phylum Chordata; class Mammalia; order Carnivora; family Mustelidae; genus Mustela; species Mustela putorius. The sequence continues at coordinate 7,545,822 of NW_025422057.1, forward strand.
TAGCATTGACCCACATGGGGCCTCCAGGCCCTGCTGTCCTGGGGGCTGTGTGGTGGCGCGGCCGATGGGGGAGGCACAGGCCACCATGTGGTCAGATGGGGAAGAAACCTGTTTTCCGGGGGGGCCCCAGGAGGCAGGCTGGCTGGCGCATTGGGAGCATGCTGGTTGGTGCTTAGGATGCCTGTTGGGCTGGCCCTTGGGGGTCATGCTGGATAAATACCCAGAAATGGAATTACTGGGTCATACGGTATTTCCGTTGTGAATGTTCGAGGAAGGTCCACACCATTGTCCAGAGCACATGAAGCAGTTTGCAGCCCCAGTGGCAGAGGCACGAATGTCCCCTTTCTCCACAGCCTGGCTGACACCTGCTGTATCCACATCTCCTTGGTTGTCTTTCTCTCCATAAGGTAATTTCAGGACAGCGACTGTCCTAACGTAAGCTTTCTATTAGCCTTTTAAGCATGGAGTTGTCTACACATTGTAACATTGCCCCCAGCTTCCCTTTCTGACAGAGGCACCAGGGACACGGACAAAGATCCCGCGTGCCCTCTGTGAAGGAGGGAAAAGGGACGAACGTCCTCTTGAAAGAGTCTGAGCAAACAGCCGGCCTGGACTGGCGCTTCCCGCCACGGCCGGAGGGGACCCCTGGCCGCCCGACCCCCATCTGCTGACCAGCCTCAGTCCCAGCAGGGTGGATGTCTCCATTCGTCCTTCCTGCTGTGGCTGCACTTTCATTTCCAAGTTCAACGTCCGTGGTAAACGGGAGACTCCAGAACAGATTTCTTCCCGTCCTCCGTCCCCGCCCGTGTCAACGCACCAGACAGATGTTTTCCACTCGTCCTGCCTTGTCCCTGGCCAGGCAAAGTTCTGAATCGAGAAAGGGAAAATATAATTGCTGCGAGGAGTCAAACATCTTTACCCTTGAACGAGAAAAGTCGTTCATGTCTTCGGTGGGTACTTTCTGAGCATGGCCCTGGGATGTGATGGGTTCACAGGCTCCATCCCTTAACACACTCAGAGTCCGGTGGAGGGGACGAGAGAGGGGGGGGGCCCGTTGGGGAGTGAAGGGAGGGGTGGGGGGGACTGATGTAAAGGGAGCCAGGGACCTCGGTGGGAGGCCTGGGGAGGGGTCTTGGAGGGAACTGAGAGCTCTGCAGGTGAAGGAAGGCATCCCCCAGAGGGAAAGCATCAGCGCTATGACAGTGAGCGAGGAAGGAGGCTTGTTGGGGGTGGGGGACTGGACTCTGGGTGTGGGTGGCAGGGAGAGGCCCAGTGGATCTGGGGCCAGACGAAAGCCTTGAGAGCCAACCAAGGCTCTTGGGCTACATTGCCGAGGGACAGGAGGGATCTCTGGGGAATCTGAGCAGGGAGTGATGTGGTCATGCCTCGGAGGGCAGGCTGGGGATGGCAGGTGGAGGCAGTGGTCTGGGGGGCCCAGCCAGGTAGGGGATGGGGTTTGAGAAATGCTCGAGAGATCAGAGCAATTCACCCCTGGGAAGCTGGGGGTTGAGGAATGAAGGAGGGTCTGGTATCTCCCAGGAGGTGGGAGGAGGAAGACGTCCGTCCCCCAGACCTTACTGGGCTTCAGGTTCAAGTCAACTGGCTGGAGCAGGTTATACTCTGGCCAGGAGGAGCAGGGTGCTAGGCAGGTATGATGGTGAGGACCTGGGAATTACACACACACACACACACACACACACACACACACAGGTGGAGCTTGGGGGTATAATAACAGACATTTATTGAGTGCTTACTCTGTGAGCAGACACTTGACACATGTCATCTTACTAACTTCTCCGCATTTTACAGATGAGAACACGGAGCGTTGGAGAGAGCACACAGGTGACTCTAGGCATGGCTGGCAGTGCCACAGCGGGATCCTGTACCAGGCAGCCTGAGTGCAGAAGTGCTTTGCCCCCTGAGGTTCACAAAGCAGACACCCACCTTGGGGGACATGGTGAGCCTGTGCCTGGGGTTGGCATTGGGTCTGAAAGCTCCTGAAGCCTTCCCCATGCCGCTCGTGGGACGAAGCTGCTCCTCTTTCTCCAGTCCCTTCTCTCCTATTGTCTAACGGACCCCAGGTGTAGAGAGCTGGCCGACACATCATCTTTGTTGATGACACTCGCAGAGCTCTCCATGCAAGACCCTCTTCCCTCTGCCTGCCTCCCTCCCTATCTCTCCCTCCCTCTCTTCCTTCCTGCATTTTAATCTAATGAACACCCGTTAACCAACATCCGACAAGAAAGCTGGAATGCTGACAACAATTGCCATGTTGTGCTCCCCCATCCAGAGCCTTCCTCCCCCAACCCCAGGGAAGAGACGCTCAGAAGTCTTCTCTTTATCATTCTCCTGGTTTCATTTGATCACATCTAAATAGATTCTCAAAACCATTTTTAATTTTAGTCATTTTTTAGCTTGAAAAAGAGTATTCTGCTATATAATTTAAAAAAACTTGAAGTTTTAGAATAGTCTTGGATGCACAGAAAAATTGAGAATACAGAGGATTTGTATAATCTTTTTGGATTTTCTTTTTTTCTCTCAAAATTATATTACTGTTTTGGAAAGCGTTTTGGCATTGTCTCCTGAAGCTGAGCCTTTACATACCTCACATACCAGCCATTCTTCTTCTGGGTATTACCAGAATGTTCGTGGCAGCACCACTGCTGGTATTAAAATGTTGGAAGCAGCCCAAATCCTGGCAACAGAAATAGGTAAATAGATACATGAATTATGGTCTAGTTAAACATTGGGATGTCAGAGCAGTAAAACTGGACAACAGCAGGGAACACAAATGTGAGCGAATCCTAGAATCTAATTTGGATGGATATTCAAACAATAATGGATATTCAAATAAAATAAATGTAAATAATTAGGGATATTCAAATAAAATAAAAGGGAGTCTGAGGTTTTTCTCTACTTGGTATATACGGGACTCCAAAAAGTTGTCCAGCATTTAGGGACAGTCTTGGCCAAAGCCCACCACCTTCTGAGCACAGGATGAGCAAACGTCAAAACCAAGGTTCTGTCCGCAGGGAGACCCCCGCCAAGGTTGGTTTGGAGCTTCAGGCATGACCAAGTTGAGTCAAGGTGACCAGAACTGAAGGTACCTGTAGAAAGTTACAATGCACCACAGTTGGAGCCTGGAGAGCCGGGGTGGGAGGGGGCCTCTGCCAGGACTGCAGAGGGATTGAAGGTGGCTCCCAAGGTGTGGGGGTGAGAAAGACCTGGAAACTGGCTGACCCAGTATTGCGGTCACTAGCCAGCGGCCCAGAGCGGGGCAGGGCAACTTCTTCAAGTGCTACCCCAGCTGAACAAACTGTCCCTGAGCCCCATCCAATTTCCATGCTCACTTAGCAACCCTCATATTTTTCTAAAATAATTTTTTTAATAAAACAGGGCATCCTTATAAAAGAAAAAATTTAAATGCATAAACTAGAAAGAAGGAACAAAAATCATGCATGGTTTCAGCACTCGTGGTTACATTCTGTTTAAAAATTAGATGCTCGAGGCTCCTGAAGGTGCAGCGGTTTCATTTCAGCCGTTTCCATATACTAATAATTATATCATACGCATTATATTAACTCTAGTTTTTTATCCAAGCACATTTTTGCATTGTAAACCTTTTGGGGTTATCGTCTTTAATGAAGGTACGTAGTTTGTTGGGTGGAATCCGTGTATCTCTCTACCCGTCTGTCCATTTTTCTCTCCCACCTCCACTTTATGGAATATATTCTATATAGAATATATATTTTTATTCCAATGCTGGTTATTTTGGCTGTTTCTAGGTTTTCACTATTACAAGTAATCCTGCCAGGAATATCTTGGTGCAAAAGGCGTTTTCAGTATTCAAATTATTTCCTTAGGAGAGATTCCCAGAAGTGGAATTATTAGATCAAAGGGTTTGAATATATTTAAGGCTCAGGAGACTTGCTGCCAGATTGCTTTCCAAATGTATGGCAACAATTCACCCTCCTGCAGGCATCCTGAGATCAAGCTCATTCCGCTGCATCTTCAGGAGCCTCGAGCATCTAATTTTTAAACAGCTCCGCTAATTTCTGATGACCAGTCTGTGGAAATCAGCGGTATCCTAGAAAAGACAGGAGCTGCCCTAGAGTACCATGTTCTGGGAAAACTCGGTCCTCCATTGTGAATGATGCTGTTGTCTGGTTGACTTCTAGCTTGCCATCGTTGGACTCCGTGGGAGCCAGTCCCTGGGCAAGATGACCAAATCGAGTTCTATGGTCTGTTAAGGTGAGGCCTAAGCCCATGGACCTGAAGGCTGAAGGATCCAGCCGGGCACCTCTTTGGTTGCTCTTAACCGCAACTCTTTCTGGAGAAAGAATGTGCTAGAAGGGAAGAAAAATAGAAGGATGCCAGCCATTGGGGGAGGCTATTGTTGGCCACTCAACATCTATTTCACTCCTATTGATGCAAAAGGAACAAACCTCTTTAAACACTTTTAAAAAGAAAGAAAAAGTTTTATTCGAGCCCAAATTAGAATGGCTGCCCAGGATACATGATCTTTACAAAGAGTGCTCCGGGAATGGAACATTTGGTGCAGGGTGATGTGTCTTTTACATAAAAAGAGTTACAAATCATCATGACCAAGGACATTCCAGAAAGTTACAGACCTTATCTTATGTTTTTAGTATGTGCAAAACCGTATGACTTTAAGCTTTTGGGAGCCAGGAAGGGTTTTGTGTGTGTGTGTGTGTGTGTGTGTTTGTTTTTCTTATCTTTATTTTTGGAATCCTCCTTTTTGATTATTTATTATTTTTTTTTAAATAAAGCAGACATTCAACGCGTAGTCGGGGCAGAACTAGAGCCCGTGCTTTGAGGTTTTGTGGAGGCATTTTGAACACTGGTAAAATGTTAAGGGAGAGCTTCTCTGGGAGCCTGGGAGCAGGGCCTACTGGTGTGAAAAGTTGACAGTTTTCTTTATCACTCCTATGTTCCTCCCACCGGTGGACCTGTAGTTTCTTCAGGCAGTCATGTAGATCCCCAGATCTAAGGGCAGGGGGATTCCAGACCCCAGCTGCAGTGGTCGAATCACAACTGTAATAAGGCAAGTGTAATAGTATCATTCCTGCTGGCCAGTCATTGGTTCAGGCAGGCATGTGATGCCCTTTTGGTTAATAAAATGTACGTAGACGTTGGCAAGAGTAAAAGTAAAGTAGAAGTCGAAGCTGGGACAGATCTGATCGGCAGGATGCTTTCAGCCCTTTACCCTACATCCTTCTTGCTGCTGGAATGCACATGAAATGTTAGAGGCACAGCAGCCCTTTTGTGACTTCAAGTTGACAAGCATGGCTACAAACAGCAAGAATGGCTGAGCAGAAAGATAGATGAGCCGGTGTCCATGAGGAGCTGGTCCACTCTTGAATTGCCTTTTCCAAGACTTACTTCCTGTTATGTAGAAAAACAGGGTTATATTTATTTATGTCACTTTGGCTTCTCAGTTACTTGCATCTGAATGCGTTCCTACCGAGAGATATGCCAGGATAAATAATGCTAGCTTTGTAACAATGTCTCAGCGGCTAAACACCGTACAGTTCATTTCTCACTCTTGTCACAGTCTGATGTGGGGTGGGCAATGCTCTCCAAGCCGTGACTCAGGGATCTAGGCTCCTTCTATCTTGCGACATTATCTTTTTCACACATAGTCACACATAGAAGGGGAGGGGAGCACAGACAGCCATGCCCATGACCTACGGCCAGTCCTATAAGCAGCATGGGTCACTTTTGCTGACATCTCCGTGACCGGGACCCAGTCATAGGGCCTCAATCTAACCAGTTGCAAGAGAGGTTGGGATGGAGGCTTTCTGTATGCCCAGGAGGAAGAAACAGGGTTAGTGAGCAAGCAGCCAGTCTCTGCTCCACACTCCCGGAAAGGGAAACATCCCGAAGATGAACACGTTGGCATCATGGTTTGCCAAGGACCCATCTGGGAATGTGCATTCTGGATCTGGAAGGCGAGATTGCTCTAACGTGCAGTGGCCGAGCTGCGCCCGAGACTGGCAGTCTGTCATCGGCGTCCAGGGCAGCCGTGCCAGGCGCCCAATTTCTGTTTTTGTTGTTTTCAGTTCTGCAAAAAAGTGGTCTTGACATTTTTCAGAAGTGTGATTTAGAGAATAGTAAGACCCTCCCTCCCTCTCTTTCCCCCTCCCCCTCCTCCTCCCTGCCTCCCTCCCCCTCCCCCCTCCTCCCTTCCTTTCCTTCCTTCTCTCTCCCTCCTCTCTCTCTCTCTCCCTCCTCTCTCCCTCCCGTCCTCCCTCTCTTCCTTCCTGTTTATATATTCTGAAGAGAAGGGTGACTCGTGGCTTGCTTTGGAATGGACTCGTCAGGATCTAGATCCCCTCGGTCAGAACATCTTCTCTTAGAGGCTGTTTTCACAAATTCACTTATTAACATCATGGGTCCTGACTGTGCAAAACTCTGGGTCACCCTCGGGGCCCAGATAGACACATATCAGGGTTCTTGCCTTCAATGAACCTGCCATTTTGTCAGCATCTAAGTCCACAGTAAGGGGGGAAGGACAGGAGGAGGCCAACAGGGGGACCATGGCTGAGAGCCCAACGCTGATGGAACCACACAGGGTCACACAGGGGAAGCTCGCTGGGTAGGGCCTTTATAGCAATCTTGGTGCCAACATTCACTCATTCAGGCAGTATATGCAAAATGCTGAGAACCGTGTCTGGCACATGACACACTATTTTCACTCATCCATCTGTCCATTCATCCATCCATCCGTCCGTCCATCCATCTGACTGGGAAGGAACACTTGTTATGTTCCAGGCCCTGGGCTGATGCTGAGGACAGGTAGGGAGGGCTCTGTAAGGCTGACAATCTGGTGATCTAATTCTGATGCTCCATCCAGCGGAAGAGCATGTGGTCAGACAAGCAGACCTTTGCAGCACAGTGATGCGCGGGCTGCTGTTTCTTGTGGGAGTGCACAGGTGGGGGCACTTCACAGCTTGCGGAGGTACGGAGGGCTTTCTGGAGGAGGTGGCACCTAACCAGTAGGACGAATAGGCAGGAGCTGGCCAGGCAATGATGGTTATATAATTCACAGGACTCAAGGCAGAAGGCAAATGCAGAGCTTCTCATTCATAAAGAAAGACAAGTACCACTTAAAGGCACTAAAATATAAAGGTTTCCCCCTTTTTCCACATTACCTCTCTCATCTTATCATAGGGTTTCTTTTGCTATTTAATGATACTCTAAAGAGAAATTAAAAATCAGAATTATCAGCGTACCTTTTACCCTCATCTTGATGCCATCCCGGTTTTAAACGGAAGTCCAAGAGCACTTAGCTCGTAAGCAGAGTCACCGAAGCGACACGGCCTGTCTCAGAGGTCTTGTGCGCACGTGAACTGCTTTCTTACCACGGAAGTGGGAATGCTCAAGTATTTTTATTTTGCTTCTTGATGGAATCACCTTCCGCCCACACGCGGTGCCTTGGTCTTCCCGCTGAGTGAGGAAGGGCCGAGGGAGCTACGGGCCGCATCTGTCCCCTTCCTTCTGTGCCTTCCATGTCGCAGAAGCGATCGGCTGATGCAGGGACGGGACGCGACCAAGAAAGGGTGCCACAGGGCCTCGGTCCTTCTCGTTTCTCAAGATGAGTCGCTTGAGTATGGGCGCGTGTTCTGATCTGAAGGGCGGGCTGGCCTCCAGGAGGTGCCGGCAGGCTCACTCGGCCGCAGACGTAACACGCTTCCCTTGTACTCACTCGGAGTCGGGCTGAGTTGCACGCACCCGTGGGCCCCCCGGAATGGCACGCTTACCGCGCCGCGGGGAACGGCACACACCTGCCTGCGCACCCCTCCCCGCGCCCCGCTCTCGGTCATGTGCGTGCCTCCGTGTCCCAGTGCGTCTCATTTACCAAACGCAACTGCAGAGATGGACTCGTTCATGATTTCAGGATAGTGACGTGACAGCCCAGCATTAAACCAAGCGAGGAACCCTCCTCGGCCTCGGGCCGGGCGTACCTGGTCCTCGGGCCTCAGGGGCTGCGCGTGAGCAGGGGCGGCGTGTAGGAGTGTGAGAAAGCAGGGAGGGCTGTGGTCGGGTGCGTTGTGCCTACTTCCTCCGCTCACACGCGGGCTTCATGGCCCATCCCACGGCATTTACAAAGTACAAGAGTTCAAAGATGGTGTTAAGAATTTCCAGATGGCAACAAGGGAACGTCAAGTACCCCGGCCCTGGGAGCACCAGGCCCTTCTGAGCGTGGGGCCCGTGTGAGTGCAAGGGTCACAGGCTCAGGAAGTGACCCCCGGGGCCACAGGAAGGGAGACCAGGCCAACAACAGCTTCTAGGTACACGGAAGACTCTGTGGGAAGCTCCACTGCCTGCCCAGGCTCTGTGTTTCCCCTCTGTGATGTACGGGGGGGCTCCCTGTACCCCAGCTTCTAGCCATTCTCTACCCTATTGCCCCCTCCCGTATCATCATGTTCCACAATGTCAGGGACGCCCAGGAACGAATGCTTGCCTCTGGTCATGCTGGACCCCGGGGGGACCGGGACGGAGGGCTGGCTGTCCCAGGAGCTCATAGCAGGCAGGACCTCAGGAAGGCAGGGCAGACACAGGCTTCTGAAAAATGAGACCCTGGAGTGGGGGTCTCTTTCGTGGACTGACTCCAAGGCTGCCCAGAGAGGGGAAGCCCAGCACAGCCCCGTCAGGTCCACACTCAGCCTCCACCGGCCTCTCCTCCTGCGCGTGTCCTGGCCTCCCCTCCACCCCGCAGAGGGCAGCATTTGGAAAGCGCCCATTTGCCAGCAGCTGAACCTTGACCTAACAGTTTGGCGCATCTCTCATCCTTGGCTAGGGGGCCAGTGTCTCCGCGGTCAGTCCCCTGCCCACCTCCCCAGCCTTATCTCTGCCTGCCCCGGTCTCTCCCCCAACCTCTTGGCCAGGGCAAGCCGCTACAGAAGGAGCACGCGGGGCTGGGCAGACCCCAGAGGGCGAGGAGCTTTGAACAGACTGTGGGAAAGCACGATTGCTCAAGTACTCTGACGTCCAGTTCTGCTCAGTCGGCTGGAAGCTGGCAAGGCTTGAGCAAATCTGGGAAAGGAGATGCGAAGCAACAGGAAGTCTGGAGGTAGAACAGGACGAGGAGGAAGTGGAGGCGAGAAACTCCCGCCTGGCCGGGCGCCTCCTGTGCCCGTCGTCTGAGCTGCCCATAATTAACTGCCTTTGGTTCTCTACGGGGTGGGCTCAGCTGCCCGAAGTTCCAGGAGGCCCTGAGCATTTCTGGCCTCTTCCGGGCCAACTGGATCTATTTCTGGCCGTTTAATTTTGGATGCTCTGCTCCCAGCATGGGAAGGAAGACAGGAAGGGCATTTAGGTAGCTGGGCTGGAGGGGAACCATGGCTGCCTGCATTTTCAAACTGTGCCCCACGAGGAACAGGCTGCCCTTGGCGGCTGAGCTGCACCACCCACACCTACTTCCAGGTCGGGGGTAGGGGGCAGGAGGGAAGCGAGCCTGGCCTAGCAGAGGCCCAGCTATAGCTGGGAAGGTCTTCTTACACGGAAGGGGCTGGGGCCCATTTGCAGAAGAACCAACACATTCAGAGGAAATGGAGCCTCTAGTGAGGGTGGGGACGGGCTCGGAGTTGGCGAGGCCCCAGTCATGACCCTGGGGATTCATGGAAATAACAACACGTCTGGGGCCAGCGCGGGGCCTGGCACCCAGCGCAGGATCCGTTAGCGATCGTCTGCCTCCTGCCCGTAATAAAAGCCTCTCGGTGGGGGAACAAAGCTGCCCAGGACTGGACAGCTCGTCTTCGGGGACTCCAGCCAGTGTGGAAATCCACAGGCCTGAGGGTGGAGGCCGGCAGGAAAGAATTTGGGTGGGGATGGTCTTTAAAAGTGGTGACTGACGCGTCTCCTGATACTTAAGAAAGAGTAAGGGTAGGTTTCCAAATCTGAGAATGATGGGTCACCGTTTTGATTGAGCTCACCCTTGGCATGAATTCCCGGACATGTTATAAAACAGAAAGGGAAATGGGGGATCATAAAGGGGTCTGGTTTGTTATTACTTTATTTACTTGTTTACTTATAGGGCTGAGCAAGAGGGCTGGTGCTCAGTCCTTGCACTTGAAAATGAACTGTCAGCAAGCCAGAGTGAGGCCATTCTCCCTTGGCCCTGGGGTGACTGTGGGTGTCCCAGGAAAATGCCATGCACGTAGGCTGTTTTGAAATTTGGTAGGGCATTGGAAAGTCCCTCCCAAAATCTTCATGAATCACAGGGAAAGAGGAACTGAATGTTGGCCGGTAAAGGTAGGATTAAATTTGGTTGTTCAACCAGCTGGGAATCTGGTAAAGCCATGATTGCCAATATTTGACTGATTTAACCTACAAACTTGGCCATGTTGTGTGATTTACCTGCTATTTATTGGACTAGGGCGCTGTGTAAATTCCTTCCAACACAAAGGCTCTATATTGCTGGGAGACTGCTTGCCCAGAGAAGCTGGACCTTCAGCCATGCACTGAGGTGAAGACTCTGATTCTGGGGTCAGAAGGCTCTTGGCTCCAATTCTGGCCCCACAGCTCCCAGGGTTCCTGGAGGCTCACGCTTGGCATGCCCAGCACGGCGGTGCCTGCACACGCTGGGTTCCTGCCCCCTCTCTCTGCGGAGGGTCTTTGCTCTGTCACCTGGCCTCTGCTATACCTGGTGTGAGGGGCGATGCAGGAATGAGGCCAAGAGGTGTAAGGTCAGAACTGTAAGGTCAGAGACCAAGTGCGTTGGGTCCTGGATCCAGGGGAAGAGCAGGGGTGGGAGCACTTTGTGCAGCAGGTAGGGCACAAAGATGGGGAGGTACCAAGGCGATGCCATGAGCATTAAAATCAATGTTGCCAAAACATGGGGAGCAACTAGGACCGAAGGCGTAAGCAGGGCACTCAAGGATCTAGTCCGTTAGTTATTGCTGCAAAATGCTGCAAAACCAGCGCCCAGTGCCCAACGCCCAACTCATGGCCCCCAACAGCAAGTCTTCATTCGCAAGATCAAGGGTGTATAGGAGGAGCGCTGGGCCTGGATGGGTGGCAGTTTCAGGCAGTGAGTTGGATGTTGTTCAGGGGTCTAGGATGAAGAGATGGAGCCTGGCTAGGGCACGTTTTCCTCAAGGGGTGAGTGGAAACGTGCCATGGTGTCACTTCTACCCACATGCCATTGGCCAAAGCAAGCTGTATGGCTAACCCCAGTATGAATGGGGCAGAAAAGTGCACAAACCCTATGGAGGCAGCTTGGGGGGAATGAATGATCGCCAAACAAGAAACCGTTTTGCCACCACATTCAAAAGCGGGACAGAGTCCGTAGCCAGCAACACGAGTACCCAGTATACTGGTAACTGGAGAGCTTCTCTTTATTTTTTAATTTTTATTTTATGGAAAAATTTTTATAGATTTTATAGATTTTATGTATTTATTTGACAGACAGAGATCACAAGTTGCAGAGAGGCAGGCAGAGAGTGGGAGGGGAAGCAGGCTTCCTGCTGAGCAGAGCACCTGATGTGGGGTTCGATCCCAGGACCCTGGGATCATGACCTGAGCCGAAGGCAGACGCTTAATCCACTGAGCCACCCAGGTGCCCCTATTTTATGAGAATTTTTAAAAGAGAGAGCACGCATGTGCATATGTGAGTGGGGGAGGGGGACTGAGAGAGAAAGTGAGAGAGAGAGAATCCAAAACAGGCTCCATGCCCAGCGTGGAGCCCAATGTAGGGCTCTGTGTCACAACTGTGAGATCACGACTGAGCCACCCAGGAGCCCCTGGAGAGTTTCTCTGCAAAAGGTCAGGTCCACACTTGTCATGCAGCTTCATGAAGGTGCTCCGTGACCCTCTTTAGTCCTACAAAGAGCCCCTCCTATTAGGCTCCTCTTACGGCTGCATACATTCTTGCCAGTCCTCAAATCGGCCCTGCCAGGTGGTATCATTCCAGTTTCTCTTTGAGGAAACCCAGTCTTCGGGAGGTCAGGGGACATGTCCTGGGCAATCAGGCATCTCAAGGCAGAACCAGGATTCCAAGGCAGATCTGGGTTCCCCAAGGTCTGTATGCATTACCTTGTGCCGACCTTGAAGACCTGTGACCCAAGTGTGGGAGATTCTGGCTCCCCTCCCAATAGGCTGCAAAAAGGTGTCTGGGGGCAGAGAGGGATCCCTGTGGTCCCACGTATCAAGTGGAGCTGCTCTGAGGAGCTGGCCATGCGATCTCCCTTTTAGGAGATTGGGTGAGACTCATTCTGGGCCACCTTTATGGGGTGTGCTAAAATGGCGGCTCCAGATGAACAGGTGGTAAATCCGGGTTCTTTATGGTGAGATGGAGCATCCCGAAGACATCACATTGGTCCCCTGAGATGACCTGATGACATCATCAGGGCTCATAAAGCTGACCCGCCCTGAGCACCACTCTGCTGCTGGCCGCCCTGCCTGTGGATGCTCAATAAGGCGACACACTCTTAATTCTACGCCTGTTACTCTGGACGCCTTTGCAAGGACTGCTCGTGTTCTCAGTCATTGATCCTGCCGGGACAGATGGCCCCGTGCTCCTGCCAAGGCTTCCCGTAGACCCCGAGTCTGAGCCTGGCATGCAGGTCACCCCTGGAAATGACCTTGGGAAACCATATGTTGGGGCCTTGAAGCAGGGACATTTGTATTCATGAGAAAATTGACGATCCCATACCTCTGGGCTATAAAAGGGCCTTGGTGCAAGGCTAATAAAACTCTGAAATCAATATTCTAGGAGGTCCTATGTGTTGTGGAGTGAGGCGCTGTTTGCTTCAGGTTTGCCTCTGAAATTAGATAAATTATCGTAATGAATTCTCACAACTCGTTTGCATACATTGCCAATCTGATTTTAGAGGGAAGCGTTGGCAAAGACAGTGTTGTGGATGCGTGCGTTGGGTTTGGCCTATTTTCTGAGCTGTTTGTGTCTGCAAAGTGTGCAGATTCTCTCCAGACGAGGCTGTGGCGCCGGCTTTAGAATGAGCGAGAGGCCCTTGGCCGGCACGGAAATGAGCCGGTGTCCCAGGAAAGAATTCGGGGCGGCTCGTCAACTGTGGGGACACTGTGTGCTTCTGGAGGCCTCTGGCTCAGCCAGTGACATTGGGGAGGTGTCTCGACCTCCTGGAAAGTCCCTCTGTGTGTGCAAGGCTGGAATTCTGGGTGGGCGCTGGGGGGCGGGCAGCCCACAGCCTGTGTGAGTGCTGGGAGGAGGCCATGCCTCTGTGCTGGGGCGGCCAGTCCTCTGTGCTCACTCCCTTCTCTCTTCTGCGCAGCTCACACGAGCTCCAGAGTCTGGCGGATACGGGCTGGGAGAGGTGACCCCCACCCAGTCATCCTCACACAGTTAAACCCACAGGGGCCCTCTGCAGTGTGGAAGGAGCCAGAGCTGGGACTGGTCCCGGCGCACACCCCACCCCTGTCCCCAGGGGCGTCTGCAGCACCCTTTGCTCCCATCGATGAGCCCCGAAGTGCCGGCTCCTTGCTGGGCTCCTGGAGGAATCTCACTCTTAGGAGAGGAGGACCCATCCCCCCCGCCCATGGCCTGTGTCCAGGCCCCAGCCCTGGAAAGTGAGGCTTTCCCGGGAGAAGTACTGGTTTCTCCTGATGTGTGGAGAGGGGGCTCTGGAAGCCCAGAGCGTGAGTGTGAAAAACTGGCACAGGAGGAGGTGAATGACGTGATCACAAAGTCAAGGTTTCTGAACCACGAGAAGGAAGCAGGTGGACTGGTAGCCCCCCTGCCAGGAGCTTTGATACCATCTGCCAGCAGCTGACTCATGTGTCCCTGTTGACGACGGTCACACGGACACCACTGCTCTGGGGACCTGGCCTCGTGTCCCACTTCCAAGTCTTTGTTTGCTGAGGAACGCAGGAAGGTCTGGGGGTATCCTTGTCGACTCTGCTGACCTGGAGCCTGGCTCCTCACAACCTGTTGGGTGGCACTGTCAACAGTGCTGTCTCCTCACATCCACCCCTCACCTCCCCTCACCTTGTGTTTATGTTCTGGAACATTCTGGGTGAAGTTTTAGCTAAACCCAGGTATGACACCACGCACGATGTAAGGGTGCTCTTGGCTGCCATGGAATAGTGACAATCGGTAGAAATGTGTCGTCAGTTTTGCTGACGGCAAAAATCCTCAAGTCAGTGGCAAATGTCCCCCCTGCAGGAAAGGTAGGAGGAACGTTCAGCCCAAAGTCTAGGCGTCTTCAAAGCAAGGAGTGGGTAAGGCAGTGTGGGGTTTGGCGATGCCCGGCATCAGTGCCATCACTCAGTGCCTCCCCCTGCCCTTCAGCACCTCCCCCCGCCCCGGGGGGGTGGTGGGAATGGCGAAGGGGTTGGGAGTGAGCCCTGGACCGCCTGCCTGGGTCTGAATCCTGGCTCAGCCTCAGCTCCCTTTCCTCAGGCATCGGCTCCATGGACTGGGTGACACACTGTCCTTCTCTGTTCTCCTGGGATTACGATCGAAGCTCGGAATGTGCCCCGACGGCTAACCACAGTCTCAACAAGGGGCTCCCCCTCTGTTCCCATACCTGATGCAGGCGTGGGGTCCAGGGCTGCAGGGGTCAAATGTCTGACTGGAGGTCCAGGCCGCTGGCTCGGATGCGGAGAACGGATGGGGCCAAGCCATTCCCCAAAGACGGGCTCTGCAGGGAGGTGGGGAGCCCACCAGCTCTGAACCGGCAGCGTGCTCGGTACCCACCCCAGGAGAAAGGCAGGCCCGGGTGCCTGTGTGTGAATCCTCCCGGTTTTAAAAAATTTTAATTCCAGTGTATTAACATCCAGTGTTGTATTAGTTTCAGGCGTCCAGTGTAGTGGCTCAGCGGTTCCATCCATCCCTGCTATAAGTGCTCTCCGTAACCCCCATCTCACTCCCTTTGCCCATTGCCCACCACCCGCCGCCCCTCTGGTCACCATCTGGTTGCTCCCTACGGTCAATAGTCTGTTTTTTTGTTTTGTCTCTCTCCCTCTTTTCCCTTTTTTCACTTATGAAATTGCACGCGTGAAATCATACAGTATTTGTCTTTCTCTGAGTTATTTCTCTTTGCATTATACTCTCTAGCTCCATCCATGTGGTTGCAAATGGCAAGATTCCATTCTTTTTTCCGGCTCAGTAGTATTCCACTGTGTATGTAAAGCCACATCTTCTTTATCCATCCCTCAGTCCATGGACACGTGGGCTCCTTCTGTGCCAGGGTTGTTGTCAATAATGTTGCTATAAACAGCGGTGTTCATATCTCTTTCCGAATTAGTGTTTCTCACATTTAGGTCCTTAATCCACGTCGCGTTTATTTTTGTATATGACGTAAGACCGTGGTCCGGTTGCGTTCTTTTGCACGTTGCTGTTCAGCCTTCCCAACGCTGTTAGTTGAAGACTGTCCTTTCCCACTGCATATTCTTGCTTTCTTTGTCAAAGGTGAATTGACCATATAACTATGGATTTATTTCTGGGATTTCTGTTCTGTTCCATTGATCTATGTGTGTATTTTTGTGCCAGTCCTGTTTTGATGACTACAGATTTGTAATATAACTTGAAATCTGGAATCGTGATGCCTCCAGCTTTGTTTTTCTTTTTCAAGATTGCTTTGACGATTCGGGGTCTTTTGGGGTTTCACACAAACTTCGGGATTGTTTGTTGTAGCTGTGAAAAATGCTCTGGGTATTTTGATAGGGATTGGATTAAATCTATAGGTTGCTTCGGGTGGTATAGACATTGTAACATTATTTGTTCTTCCGGTCCGTGAGCAGTCTTTCCATTTCTTTGTATTCTCTTCAATTTCTTTCATCAGTGTTTTATGGTTTTCAGAATATAGGTCGTTCACCTCGTTGGTTAAGTTTATTCCCAGATATTTTATTACTTTTGGTGAAATTATAAATGGGATTGTTTTCTTAATTACTTCTCCTGCTGTTTAATTATTACTGTGTAGAAATGCTATGGATTTCTCTACATTGATTTGTATCCTGCGACCTTACTGAACTCATGTATCACTTCTAGCAGTGTTCCGGTGGAGTCTTCAGGGTTTTCTATATATAGCATCATGACATCTGCAAATTGTGTAAGTTTGACTTCTTTCTTACCGATCTGGATGCTTTTTATCTTTTGTTGTTGTCGTCTGATTGCTGGGACTTCCAGGACTATGTTGTATAAAAGCGGTGGGAGTGGAGAGCCTTGTCTCGCTCCTGACCTTAGGGAAAAAGTTCTCCGTTTCCTCCCATTAAGAATGATGTGAGCTGTGGGTTTTTCACACAAGGTCTTTATTATGTTGAGGTATGTTCCTTTTAGACCTATTTTGTTGAGGGTGTTTTTTTTTTTTAAATCATGAATGGATGTCATACTTTGTCAAATGCTTTTTCTGCATCTCTTGAAATGACCATATGGCTTTTATCCTTTCTCTTGTGGATGTGACATATCATGTTGATTGATTTGCCAAAAATCTCCCAATTTTTAAGTGATAGAACCACTTCAAATTTCTGTAAGATGGTACGAGGAGCCAAGCCAGGTGCAGCGGTAGAGCAGATGGGCGCAGCAGACAGAGAGACAGGAGATCACACCCCTCCCTTCCTTCCCCGGGGCTGGCTGGTGCACGTCCTGTGGGGGGGGGTGCCCTCCGGTTCCTCTCCCCAGCTGTTCCTCCCCAGGACACACCACATCTTCCCCCCTCCCCTCCCATGTCTGCCTTCTTGTCCCCTCCCTGAGCATCACTCTACTGTCCCTTTGCCCCCTTCCAGGTCCACCTTTGGATCTTGCCTGGTCTTCCTCTCCGGACTTCCCTGCCATGTGGCTCTTGGGGTGACTGGGTAAGCAGCAATAGTGAGCTGAGCGCAGGGCTCTCCCTGTTGTCTCCTACTGAGCTTCCGGGTGCATCTGCAGGGGGAAGGTAGAAAGGGTGCGGGAGAGGACATCCGGAGGGACTTTCTGAGGCCAGCTGGGGCAGCCTGAAGAGTGGTACACCCAGAACTTCCAGGACGATGCCGGGAACAGCTGCTGGGGAGCGGGAGGTGTTGTTGCTTCCAAACATGTTTTCCAAAGGACACACCTTGGAGTTAGCGGTTTTTGATGAAGACTGTGGGCGAGCCACTGGAGTTAGCTGAGTGGACAGGCCAGGAGAGGGAGGCGGTGGTGGGTGCACCCGTCACATGCTTCCTTCCCACCAGCCCCTGGCCTGCTCCTCTGGGTTAGAGCCAGGCGGAGCCTTAGACTGCGAGGCCATGGAATGTCAGGACAGCAGCACAGCCAAGGTCAGTTCTGATGGTGACTCTACACAAGGGCAAGCCCAGTGTGCCTCGCTCAAGGAAGATGTTTTGCAGTGAGTCCAACACGGCACAGTCTGAGGAGCTTGTCGGGGGCTCTCTGGAGCCTGGCAGGCTGCACCCTGGAGGGACAAATGTGTGCATGGGTGAGTGTACACAAACCTGCCTTCCTGCGCGTTTACGCAGTGCCTGGGCCCTGGAGCTTTGTATTGGTTTAGTCTGAAGAAGTACAAATCCAGCCTCAGACACCAATGGAGGGCCAGAGAGGCAGCTTGGGGCTGTCCAGGGAGTGAGTGTGAGGGTGCACACTCTCTTGCCTGTGGATACTGCAGTGTGGGTTGGTGTAGACGGGACCTCCCCCTTACCTTTCTCTTCAACCTTCCAGAAGGGCCAAGGTGTCTAGAACTCCATGCTCTCCTGCGCATTCTGCGTGCCATGTCTACAATGTGAATGAAGCCCTCTCAGTTAAGGCACCCATGTGCAGTGTGCAACCTAAACACCCATATAAGGCCATCCTGGGTTATAAGTATAGGTTTGGATAATAGACTCTTGGGCTTGAATCTGGGCTCTGCTAATAGTTAGCTTAAAGCAGTGCTTTGCATAAATTAATCACTCAACGTGTTTCGCTATTACTATCACTGAATTACAAAAACAGGCAAATCCTGGCTAAAAGGGTCTTGGGTACTGCCAGTGTTACAGCTTTCAATGGACAAGTCAGGCCGAGGGTCCTTGAATGTGGAGATCGGGGCTGAAAGAGGAGGCAATGCTGAGTCTTTTTAAAGGGTGCCCTGGGTATTCTGGCAAACACACCCTCAGCCCATTGCCCCCAGATGAACTAGATTAGCAAAAGTTCTCCAAACTTCTAGGTCTTCCAGGACTTCTGCCTTTACTCCTGCTGTCCCCTGCCTGGGCCATTCAGACCTGGTGAGCTGAGCTTGTCCCTCTAGCCTCCGTGTGAATGCCTTGGTCCCTGCGTAGTTAGTCCTCCCTTGTCTGAGGAGCTGGCCCTGGGCTTGATTTCCTAGGACCAGACTGTGGGCAGCCCTGGGGCCGCTGGGGCCGGGCAGACTCATCGTTGAGCCTCAGCATGGCCCCAGCATCCAGGACTCCGGCAAATGGAGTGTCACCGTGAAGGTTTTGTTTTGTTTTGTTTCCTAAAGGCAGTGGAGTGTGTCTTCCTGATTTGGGAAGATAAGTGTCCGGGCAGCGTGGGGTAGACCAGGGTTTGGGCCCCGCAGAGTCTGGCGGGGAGTTCCAGGTCCCCTCCGTACTCCCCTGCGAGTCCTGGGGGCCACGCGTGGGCGCCTCACCCGGCAGCCCGGCCAGTGGGCAGGGACACAGAGACAGAGACGGAGAGGCATGGAGACTTTCAGCCTCGCATCCTTCACTGACTCTTCCTCTTCCCGTCTCTGCTCCCTCCCCTTCCCACCCTCCCCCCATTCTCCCTCCCCCTCCCCCCACGCCCCTTCCCTCCCCCCCTCCCATCTCCTCCCTCCCCCCTCCTCTCCCCTTCCCCACTTGTACTCCCTCCCTCTTCCCCTTCCCTCCCCCAACTTCCCCTCCCCTCCCCTCCCCTGCCCTCCCTGCTCCTTGCACAGCCACGAGGTTCTGAGGTTCCGAGAGCTCCAGAGACTGGCACCCTGACGTGCGAGGCTCGTTCTATCACTTCGCAGCTCTGAGATCGTGGTGGAATAACTGTGCCTCTCTGGCCCCCTTTCCTTCAGCTCTAAAGTGGGAATAACAGGAGTCCGAACCTGGTGGGCCCCTGTGGGATGAGAGAAGCACAGCCTCCCCTGGGAGCCGATGGTGGAGAAGCCCCGGGGGTCCCTGCCGGTCTGCAGCTGGGAGACCTGAGCGTCCCTGCTCGGTGGAGTGAGAGCGATGTGTCTCCCTCTCGCTTTTCCTTTCCCCAAAGTTCTGCCTTTGGCTGCGCTGTATTTGTGGTCAGAAAGACAAAAGCAATAAGTACCATTTGGGAAAAAAAAGCATTTGTGGAGCTCTTCTGCTTTCTGACCTCAGCCGGAACGCCTGGGTCCAGGAGAGAGGACGTCTCGGGGGCTTCAGATCTCTGTGGGGAGGTGGCAGCTGCCAGGCAGCGGGGTGGGGGTGGGGCTGGCAGGGGGGCCACAGACCCGCTGTCCCCAGCCCAAGTCTCTGCCGGGACCTGACCAGCACCCTGGGCCGGGAGGCCTGCAGGGAAGATCTGTGCTGGGATCTGCTCCTGTGTCCCCCACTCCCTCCCTCCAGGGCTTGTCCAGACAGATTCCGACCCCTGCCGCTCTGCTTTGGGAGGTGGTGCACCCCCCACCTTCCCTGCCCTTTGGGGCTGCTGATAAAACCCCAACCCCTTGATCAGAGCTGGGAATATTTTGACCCGAGGCTCTATTCCTGTGGACATTTTGACCCCAAGGCAATTTGAATGCAAGCATTTTAATCAGAATTAGTCAACAGTGATGAGTTTTCCCCTAGAAAGTACCAGAATTCCACAGGGAACTCCATTAAGCCAATTTAATCCCTTTATGAATCTTCTGTACAGCACAGTTAAACCATTTCCGCTGCTTCCGTTTCCATTTTGCTGAAATTATTTTCATAGAGATCAATTCTTTTGCATTTAGATTTTCACGGTGGAGGTTTGCTCCATAAATCAGTTTTTCTCCATGTCGGACTTTACTAATTGCAGCTGTTGTTGTGGCGAGTAGCATGGTGTCCGTCAAGGACAGCTTTCCTGGGTGTGTTATAGTCCACGTTTCTCCAAGTTAATCCATGAGGACACAGTGAGCAGTTTTATGAGAGGGGGAGCTAGTAGGGTGGGGGAGGGGTGGCCCGGGAGGGGAGGGGGAAGGAACAGAGGGAGACAGAGGGGCCGCTGCACGGAAACAGGGCCACAGCTGGCCTGGTGGCCGGGGTAGGAGGAGCCAGAGGTCAGAGTGTCCCCTCAGCCCCAGAGGCATCCTGTGGCACAGTCCTGGTGAAAAACCATTGTCCTCTCTCTCTGCCAACCTGAAGCATCTTCCAGGAGCATTGGAGCTGCTAGTGATGGAGAAGGCGTGTGTCCACTTGGCACACACGCTGGAAAGTGAGCCTGAAGGGCTGCCAGCGGCCACGTTCTGCTGCATGAACAGAACCTAAGTAGGAGAGTCTAAGGGGCACAGAAGAACAACGGGCCAGGAGACAGCCAAGAAGGGAAGTCCAAGGGCCCTAATCACTTCAGACCCTGGATCCAGCTCTGCCTGACAGCAACTCTCCCAAGCTGCTCTCTTATATCAGCCAATTACCTTCTCCAGTGTTTTTTTCTTAAGGTAATTGATTTGAGATTCCCCCGCACACCCTCCAGCTCTGTGCTCACGAGTCTTCAGTGTCTGCCTCAGCTCGTGTGACTTGGTATTCCTAAATGCCTTGCAGGAACCCGCTTGTCCTCTCCTCACAGCCCCCTCTGCTCAGTGGTGACATATCAGGGGTCCGTTTACTATTTCTTTTCAGAGGACTATTGAGTGCCAAGCACGTTCCAAACGGTAGGCTGGGGACGGAGAATGGGGTGGGGGACATCAAGACAAATGTCTTACTCGATCTCACTTCTCTGCCGCCTTCTGCATAAAACAGGTCAGTCACAAGGACCGAGACTCTGTGGCTAGCAGGGCTATCCAGGTCAGAGAAGACAGTGGAGTGTTGACAGAAAGAACTCCCCTGGGCCTGGGGAAGGAGCCTCAGGATGGCTTCCAAGGTTTCTCTGCTGCTAGACGACAGGGAGTGAGTGACCTGTGACCCACCCTCGTGAAGGGAAACCTCTGGATGGAGAGGCCAAGAGGGGTCAGAGTTCCCCAAGGGACAGGCTGGGTGCCCGGCACATGCCCGCGGTGGCGAGTGGGGCCGCAGGTGGGCAGCCCTGGGAGATGGGCACGCCCGCCCGGCTCCCTGGAGCCCTGGTCTGGGGCTTGGATATTATTCCACATGCTGCGTCTGCATTTTTGGGCTGCGCAGTGGAAGCCAAAGCCTCAAAAATGAGCTGGCACCTTCCTTTCTCTTGGCGCCTCTAACCACAAGCACATCAGTCTCTGTTGTTTACCAGAGGCCAGAAGGGCGCCTTCTGTGGCATCTTGGACCCCGGTTCTGGCGAAGATGTTTGTTGGAAACAGGGAGGGAGCCTCCGCAGGGCTCCCTGGCAGTGTGGCCGTCCACGCAGCATTATGCATCTGTGGGGTGTTGCTCAGTGGTGGTGAGTTAACCTCTATGCTTGTTGAAATCTGGGTGGGGGGGGAAGCTTTGACAGGTGTTTTTGGAGCAGCCTACGCAATACTCAAATGTAATTTTATATTTTGGAAACTAAAAAGCAAAACCAAACAACTTCTATAGTTTTAATAAAACTATAGAAGTTGTTTGGTTTTGCTTTTTAGTAAAGCTGGAAAAATGTGCCCGGGCTGCGGAGACGCCGGATGACAGAGCATACTCACAGGTGCAGGGGTGCGGCAGAAGCATGGCTGGGGTCAGAGTGCGCCACCGGGGAGAGCTATCTCCTGTCCTGCTCCAGTCCGCCTCGCCTGGATTAGCCCGGACCTGACGCAGGATCAGCTGTCCTTGCTCCACATCCTCAGGCAGCAGAGTTGAAACATGTCAGAAATGTCCTTCCTTACCACAAAGAGCATGTCTTGTGTTACAGAGAGGGAGGATGATAGGTTTGTGTAAGCCACGTGTTCCATCCAAGAATGCCAGGGAGGGGTGGGGCTTGAGCCTCTGCAGGGGAGCTGGGGGGAAGACAGTGAGGGGCAGAGGAGTCTACCATGGGTGTCCTGGGAAGGTCTGTCCCCTTTCCTGGAGTCCTGGCTGAGCCTTGGACCTCAGGAGACCCTCTCAGAGAAGGCCAGGAGCCCTGGACTGTGGTCCCCAGCTCAGAAAGACAGGAGACAGATGAGATGACCTGGTCGGAGCTGCAGGTGTGGCAGTCATCAGCTGAGTGAACTTGGACAACTCCCTTGACCTTGGGTTCCATTTCTATAAGCTGGGGCGGCAGCTCCTCCCCTGTTCCTCTGGTTAGCACCAAGACAACCTGTGTTCTCCCTCCCTGAAAGACTGTAGGCAGTGAATAGATCTCGAAGGTCCTTGACTCGAATAACCAATATCCGTGGAGGGCGTCTGTGGGCCGGGCATCATTCAGATGCCTCTATCTGCGCGTAGTCCACAAACTCTCCCCACAACCCCATGGCACAGGGGCTATCCCTCTTCTTTTTTACAGGGGGGCCACCCAGGCAGAAAGCTGAGAGAGGAGGCGCCAGTGCTTGAAGTTGGCAGCCTGGCCTCGAGTCGGAGTTGCTGGGCGCTGTCCCACCGGTTGGTGGGTGAGTGACAGCACACCCTGGAGGCCTCCGCTGGTGCAAAGGGAAAAGGGCATCCCAGATCTTCCGAACTCTCGGAGCTCTCCGTGGACGGAACCGTCAGTGTTTCTCTCTCCACCTCCTTCTCCTCTTCGGCTTTCTTCAAGCTTCCAAGATGGATTTTTGATCTATTTGTGTTTTATTCCTTGGAGGGCAAGCTCCCAGCCGAGGAAGGTGAGGCACCGAGAGGGGTGACTTGTCCAAGGTCACGCGGCGCCCTGCTGGCAAGAGCGGTTCTCGGGCGCACGTGGCATGGCGTTGTGGCCCAGCCCAAGTCCCTTTTAAGCTACAGCGTATGACAGACGGACTGGGAGGGAAGGAAAGGCGGAGAGGGAAGAGCTCCTTGTTTCAGACCGAGACCCCCCGAGACCCCCCATTTGGGGAAATCTGCCTAGTGGGCAGGTGCCTCTTAGCACGAGGACCAGCAGAGCAAGAGTGTAAAGGTAAAGCCTGTCTGTCTGCAGGCTCAGGGACAGAGCCTAGCTACAGGCGGGGGGACGGCAGTCCGGCCTCACACTCCCTTCCCTCTGACATCTGACAGACATGGCGCATGGTGGAACCTGCCTGGCCCGAGGGTGGAAGGGAATCATCGAAGGAGCTTTGTTCCCGAGGCATGGGGACGCACACCTGAGCTGCTGACCTCACTCCTGCCATGGCTGCGTAGCTAGCACGTGGCTTCAGGGCCAGGCTTAGAACCCTAGCTCTAGGGTTCTTCACTGGGGGTAGCAGAATGCTCAGCGACACTGGTAGAGATCAAGAGGGATTATTTTTTAAGCTGGCCTCACCAGAAGTTTGGTGTCGACGGTCCACACTTATTGCAATGGCAGGGGCCCAAATTCTTTTTTTTTTTTTTCTTTCTCCCCTCCCTTAGAATGTTGGCTCTGTCCTCATGGCTTCAAAAAGGTTGCTCCAACTCCAGCCTCTGGTCTGCGTCCCAGTCAGAAAGAAGAACGAGGCATTCATTCTGGTTCAGAAGGGAAGCCTGCCTTTGCCTGATGTCTTGTTGGCTAGAATGACAGTGAATGGTCACCCCTATCTTCAGCGGAATCTGGGAAATAAACTATTTTAGCTCCCTAGACTCATCAGCAAGGGGAAGGCAATTGTGGGTGCCTTTAGGTAACACATCTCCCCATGCTGGGCCTTACAGAGGATGTATCTAAAATGCTAACTCCAGTGCCTGACACAGATTAAGTGCCTGAGGAGGGAACATTTCATTCTTATTAGCTAAATTCACTAAGGAATGAATTTTAAAAAGGGGAAGGATTAATACCTTACAGTGAAAATGAGGCCTTAGTAAATAGATTTCCTTCTAGTTCTTCTCTTGGCTTCCACTGGCTGGCGTGGGGCTGCTCTCGTGTCTCCCATCTCAGACAAAGCTTCCACTGAAATCCCCAGCATGGGGGGCCATTCTGAGCCCCCACCCCTCTTCCTGGGCTCTCTGCAGACTGGACGCTTTGTGCTGCCTGGAGAAACTTGGCTTTGCACACCAGTTACAAAACAACTGGAGAGTGTGTTAGACCAGGGGAAGGCTGGATTGCCCTCAGACCTATCAGTGAGAAACGGGGTTCACCTGCACATTTGTACCCCGCCCTGATTTAATTGATGATGTCACCATGGAGACCCTGAGGCATATTCCTTTCAGCCTCCTGACTTCTCCAGAAAGCCACCATTCTGTTCTACACGGTCTTGTTTTTAAGCGTATTTTAAAAAAAAAAATGTGTTCATCCAGATAGAACTCAGAATTCATGATAAATTCATGATTACATCGCGGGTGTTTACCGCAGTAAGTTTTCTTTGGGCTCCTGATTGTTTACTGCCTGGGGTAGATTATGCCTGCAGCAGGTTAAGGAAGGAAATTCATTAATTTCACAGCTAACCACAGGTCTCACCGTGCAGCTCGCACCTCACCTCCAACCTGTCTCAGCAGCTTAATGAACCTGAACCTCAAACTGGGAGCCATTCTTCTGGAACTTGAACGGAGGTAGCTCTCCATTGGTTTGGGAGCCAGGCTTGAGGGGTTGGGTGGGCGGTGATGGGGAACTACCCCGAGGACTAATCAGACTGACATGCTGATTCCCAGGTGCCAACGACCTCCAGACAGCGCGGAGGCATTGATCTGTGTGTCTCCCCCTGAGCAGGCGCTGATGACGGCAGCTTGTGATTAACTCTAGGACAGAAGGGGGTTGAGTTGAGTAACAACCCCTTGGAAAGTGGGAATTAAAAAGATCCTTCTGCCTAGCCTCCCCTGCTTTGTGCGCCCTGCTCACAAATCACAGGCTCGGGTGCCCGGCCATCAACACCGCTGAGGGAGACGGGGCGGCTGGGTTTTGACGGCAGACTTGGTTGATGCTTGGACCGCGGGTGTCATCAATCTTGGAACTTTTGGAAAGCTGTATGGATTTTGTTGGGGGAGGAGACAAGCTATATTTGTAGGTTAGGAAGGCTTATAAATTAAAGGCATATTCCTGGTCGTACTTTTGAAGTTCTCCGTGGCATTTTATATCTACGCTTAACATAACATCAAACAGTTACCTGCGTACCCGCCGGGCGCCGCTATGCCAGGGTCTTCCCTGGGTGAGACCCCTGTTATTTATCCTCACTATGATTCTCTGAGGGGGAGCAGTTCCTTTTTTTTAAAGTTTTTAAAAGATTTTATTTATTTATTAGAGAGAGGGAAAGGGAGTGAGAGAGAGCGAGAGAGAGCGAGAGCGAGCTAGCATGAGCGGGGGAGGGGCAGAGGGAGAAGGACAAGCAGACCCCCTCACTGAGCAGGGAGCCCGATGTGGGACCTGATCCCAGGACCCCAGGATCGTGACCTGAGCTGAAGGCAGATGCTTAGCCAAGGGAGCCACCCAGGTACCCCAGGAGGAGCAACTTTTATCCTCACATTGAAGACGATGAAATTTTGGCTCCAAAAAGGGAAGGTGCTCATCTTGGGCCACACTGTAAGTGTCGGACCTGGCCTGAGAGTGACATTTTCTTCCTTTAGCGTTTGATGGCTGTTGACGACAACTGGCAGTCCTTAGAATTACCATTATCTCCGTGTCTCTCCAGTGCTAGAGCTATTGTGTTAGCAATATTAATAATTAGTAACTAATAATTATTCTTAATAATTATATTACAGTTAGCTATAATAATATCACTAAGTGATAATAATTAGCAATGGCTGGTGTATCATCACCCACCTGTACTCTGCCTTAGCTCACCAAGGTGAGGGTTACTTGTTTATTTATTTATTTTTTAGGTAAGCTCCATTACCAGCATGGAGCCAAAGGTGGGACTTGAATTCATAACCCTGAGATCAAGACCCGAACTGAGATCAAGAGTTGGACACTTAATTGACTGAGCTTTCCAGGTGCCCGCCCCAAAAGATGAAGGTGCTTAACCGTTGTGCCACACAGAACACTGGGGGTCATCTGGTCACCCCCGTGGCACTCTTTTGCTATTAGGCAGGCAAATGATCCAGTTCTAGAATCAGAGTTTGCTTTCTACAACCTCTTTCTTTCTTTCTTTCATTTGACAGAGACACAGCGAGAGAGGGAACACAAGCAGGAGGTGCGGGAGAGGGAGAAGCAGGCAGACGCTTAGCCGACTGAGCCACCCAGGTGCCTCCTTTACAACCACTTCTTAAACCATCTTGGGTCGGTCTCCCCCAGAAGAAGACCCTTGTAAGCAGTTTATTTAGGAGGTGATCTAAGGGAGCATCTGCAGGTAGAGGAGAGAGGAAAGGTACAGCAGCTGGGGATGGTGTCCTATTGAGTCGGTTTCTAGCTTCGAGCGAGTGGAGCCCATTTCCACTGGAGAACTGTGCCGCCGGTCCTAACGCAGCCCAGAGTCACTGTTCGGGGGGTGTGGCAGCTGGGATCTTACCCTCTAGGCTGTGTCAGTGAGGGCTGGAGGGCTGCTTCTGGAGGCTTCTTATCCTGCAGCCTTTCTGGTGTATACAGCCCACGGGCTAAGACTGTGCCTAGAGCGGAAGGGAGCCCTCAGGCAGCGTCCTGGGCTTGGCAGTAAGCAGCCTTTGGCATCTGGAGAAGAACGTTGAGGGGATCTGTGTGGGTTGCTGACTGCCTCTGCCCTGGGAGGGGGGCGGTCCCCAGCTCCCAAGCAGTCTATTCTGACCTTGGACTCCAGGTTGCTGGAAAGCCCTTTCTCCAGATCCAAAATCAGTCTGTGGTCTGAAAATGGCCCCTCCAAGGATATCAAGTCCTAATGCCTAGAACCTGTAAATGCTGCCTTATTGGGGAAAGCAAATCAAAGATCTTGTGATGAAAGATTATTCAGGATTTTGGGGGCGGATCCTAATTATTAGCACAAGCGTCCTTGTGAGATGGGCATGGGGATCTGAGGGCAGAACAGGAGAAGACAAGGGGACTGCGGGGCGGAGATGAGAACACTGCCGCTGCAAGCCCAGGAATGCAGCGGCCCCAGAAGCTGGAAGAGGCGGGGGAGGACTTCTCTCCTGGAGCACCTGGAGGGATGCAGCCTTGCCCACACCTTGATTTTCGAGCAGGGATACTAAGTTTGGCATTTTGGCCTCCAGAGCTGGGAAAAAATAAATTTCTGTTGTTTTAAGCTACCAAGCTTGTGCTCATTTGTTCCAGAAGGCCTAGGAAATTCACATAGTGTTTCCGGCTTTTATCTCATTGGCTTCGAGCTTCTCAGCTCTGCCAGGACAGTTCCTTCAACATCCTTAGAAGGGCCCGTGCTCCCTGGGTCTCTCTCCCTACAGGCAAAGCACAATACCCTGCTGTCCTCTGGTGGTCCTCCCGCGGACAGGCTCCCTCCTCTCCATTCCTTTACATGGGTAAAGAAAGAAGGTGTAGCAAGAGACAACAGCCAGACCATCCCTGAACCTTCTCCCAGATTCTGGAAGCTGAGCCCAAGAATTGATGCTAGCCCCAACCACGCCTGAGCTTGCCAGGCTCATCACATGTGGAAGATTGTGCCTCTGTGTCCACCTTCGTGGCTGCCTGGGCTGGAGGTCTTGTCTCTCTACGGTTTCACAGTCCTGGTCCGAGGTCCCAGAATGCCTAGTGGCCGAGTCCAAAAATCACTAACTTCCAAAGAGTGACCGACTGAGAAATCACAGGTCACTGGTCCTCTGCAGGTCTCAAAACCCTGACTGAATCCTGCCAAGTTTCCTGCCTCAGTCAACCAGGACCCCAAGGCCTTCATATAAATCATCTAGAGATCCTGTCACAATGCGGCTTCGATCTGGCGGATCTGGGGTGGGGCCCAGATCCTGGCTTTCTAACAAGCTTCTAGGTGGTGCCGAGGCTGCTGGGCTGCAGATCACACCTTGAGTAGGACAGATCTAGAGACACCAAGTTAGTTCACTGGCTGAATATTTACCACGCCTCGAACGCAGGTCATTTTTCTGCAAAGCTTTAGCAAATCTCAAACACAAATCTCTCTTTTCTATTGTGTAGAATGCTGTTTTCATGGGTTTGTTTCCAAGATTGTTAGGAAACACCTCATCCCTGGCTTGCCTGGAACGGAGCACGGACTTGAGTTTGCTCCAAGAGACCGTATCTGGCCTTGGTCCTCATTCCCTGTTGGGCTATAGAGTCTGAGTAGATTAACAATGTGCCCTTCTGCAGACTCTCTAGGACTTGAGTTTGAGAAGGACTTTGGAAGAGAACTTCCAGAATGAAGGTCAAAACAATCATGACTCCACGTTTAAATAGAAGGCACCAGAGAATGGAGAAGACAATGACACTTCCCTTGAGCTTGGGCATGTGCCAGAGCAAGAGATTCCGAATAGAGCTCACTGCCTTTCCACCCAAACCCACACCCTCCCCACCTCGCCTTGGTGGGGACATCACTGTTCTCCTAGCCTCCTGCTGCTAAAGCCTGCCTCCCTCCCTGGCCCCTGGTGTCTCTGGACAGGAATGGTGTTGGCCCACCTCTGTGGCTCTGGTACCTGTCTCGTTAGGGGCCTAAATAAATGTGTGCATTAAATATATATCTCCCCAAAGGCTTTTACTTTATGTCCCTCCCTGAGAGGCCCCACAGCAACAGTGACAGGGAAGGCAGGTGCCCCATGGCTATGCTGAACCAGCCTATAAACTCATGGAGAAGGAGACTTCATCCAACCTGATTAGCTGATAAACTGAGGCCAGGGAGGGCCAAGGAGTTGACCCGGATCCTACAGTAAGTCAGAGATTAACTGGGCCTGGATTCTGGCTATCCTGGAGGAGGTCTTTGCCCAGATATCCTTTGGGATTCTATATGATTCCACTTAAAATGTCAAGAGGAATGATGATGAAGAACATCTCCCAAGCTCTATAAAGAGAGGAGGGGGCTGAGCCTGTGAGTCATCTTGTCTTCTGGGTTTGGGGTCGCCACCAGAGGCCCTGCATTGGTTTCCTGCGCGGGACTGAGGGAGTGCTCCCGCCATCTGTGTCAGCGGGAAGGGTGAGACCCTGTGATTTTGTTTGTTTGAGGGAGCAGGGGTGCCCTCGAAAGAACAAGCGCCAGACTTCAGAAAACGTCTGCCTTGTACCCAGCAATTCCGTTTCTCGGGTTCTCTTTTACAGAAATTCTTAGATAAACACACCAACGTTTATGTATAAGGATACTCGTTGCAGTTGTGTTGGAAACAAACTCTACCCCTCGGAATGTTGTGAAGTCATTGGCAAGAAGGCTGGAGAAGCTTCTTTTATGTACCTCCATGGGGAGATCCAAGACAGGCTATTAAATGACAAAAGCAAATCGCAGAAATGTATGTATGGGGTACCCTGTTCATTATTTATAAATTTGCGTATGTGTCTACAAATATGTAGGAAAGTCCTCAAGGTACTCAGAACTGTGTGGTTGCTTTTGGGAGGAGGAGTACGATTAGTTGTGAGGGAAGGGTGAAGAGGAGCTTCTGATTTTAATTGTATGTATTTTTTTGTTTGAATTCTAAACAAAGAATTAATAAAATATCCCTTCCGTGGGTAAAAAAAACCATACAGGGGGAAGCCAACAATGGCTTTGGCACTGTTCCAAGATATGCTTGATCCCTGTGTTTGTTCTCTGGGCCCCAAACCCAGGGACACGAAGCCACACGCATTTATTACCTCACGGTTTTTCTGGCTCAGGAATCTGGGCATGGCTGAGCCTGGTCCTCTGGCCTGTGGTCTCTCACAAGGCCGCAACCAAGACGTCAGCTGGGACATTTGTCTCATCTGAGGGCTCCCCCCAGAGGAAGGTGCTCTTCCGAGGCCACTCATGTGGCTGTTTGCAGGTTTCAGGTACCTGTGGGTTGTTGGCCGGAGACCACCCTCCAAGGGCAGCTCACAACATGGCGGCTGGCTTTCCTCAGCAGGAGTGAGCAAGTGAGAGAACAGGAAAGTGAGCTAGGCGAAGCCAGAGTCTTTTTGTAACCGAATCTATGCGGTGACCTCCCCTCACCTTTGCCATATTCTACTCAGAGCACAGCTGTCACTGGCTCCCACCCACACTCGTGGAGAAGGGATTATACTAGGAGGTGGAGGCCATTGAGAGTCAACCTAGGAGTTGCCTATCATATTCCTAGTCTCTTCTCTTCAGTGTTCGCTAGCTGTGAGACACTGGGCAGGTCACTTAAAACCTTGGAACTCCAATTCCTTATCTGTAAAATGGGATTCTAGCGGTTGTCTTTTGAGGCCATTGTGAGGATGATGTCCGATGGCATGTGTGTGAAATAGCCAAGCAAGCACTTCCATGGGGCAAGTCCCCATGTCCTTCTCTCCATAGAAGGACCATATATCCAACATTTTTCATGATGGTCTCTACAAGTTAGAGATCTATCCACACAGACTCTGCTTCTCCAGAAACTCACTTTCTGGGGAATCTCTAGAAAAAATTATGCTTATGTCAAGGAGCCTAGAATAAAGAGTTCTCTATTTAAAGGCTGCCAGCACGGGGAGGAGGCAGGATGGAGAGCAGTGTTAATAATTGCTATGTGGGCATGGAGGTGCCATAGATTATGGAACGCTTGGAGAAAATGGGGTCTTTTGCTGTGGGTCTCAGTCATTAGCAAAATTTCGCATTCAAAATTAGTCAGAAAAGGTAATTAGTGTCAAGGAGTGATTGCAGCCGTACCGTTAACATGACGGATGCTGGTGTGGGCTCATGCTAATGACTTATGGAATTTTCATTCGGGAGAGACAATCGGAGCAGTTTGGTGGCCAGCAGAGAGTCTGGGAATCAATCACCGGGATAGTCAATAATTTATCATCTCTATTTCAAGTCTGGAATCTTGTATCCGCTTAAATAGAAATGAGCGTCGATGAAGGAAGGTTAATATCCAGCAAAATCCTGGGTCCTGGGTCCCTCTGTGTAGGAGACATCCATTTCTCCCCAGCGCAGAGGAAACAGTGTGGTTTGAAGGATCTGCTTCTGACTCCACGTTGGGGTGAACTGGATAGGCTTCGGGCTGCTGAGACGTCAGGATCTAGACGTTAACTAGATTTAACTTCACAAGTTCGTCTCTTGTGATTGGAAAAACAGCTCCGACCATTCAGGGATCCCCTAATGATGTCATCGGTAACTATGAGGTAGGGAGGGGTCAGCTCCCCCCAACAGGGAGGACATGGACTCAGAGACCACAGTCCTGACCTTGGTCATGTCCTTTCAGCACGAACAACGTTGATGATGACAATAATAGTAATGACACCAGCTAACAGTTCTTGGGGGCTTACTGTGGGCCTGCTGTTTGCTGAGGATCTGGCACATATTTAGATGAGATCTTTACAGATGGAGGCTTAGAGAGGTTGAGGATGCTGCTCAAGGTCATACAGCAAGCAATTACTGGGTGGCTCTTCACACCCAAATCCTGGTCTCCTAAGTACTGTGTTATATTCAGCCACTGGATACAGGAAATTGAAGCTCAAGTCTCATTACCTCAGCCATCTCATCTATAAATTATGAATAACAATGGGCTCCATACACAACTTCAGGAATAGGTTGCCTGGCGAGCTGTTGTGCGGGGCGTCTAATGCCTGAAGGTAACTGTGATCTGCTAATTGGAATACCCGGTCACACAGCGGGCACCTGTGTGCTGTGGGTTTGGATCGAGGCTGCACATGTCCACTCCCTCCCTCCTCACACCCACAGCCCCCTCCCCCACACACCAAGTCCTGCCTCGTTCTTCCCTGCATTCTCCCATGTCCACACTGTTTGCACTCATATCGCCCGTGGTCTATATCGCCCGTGCTGCCACATTAATTTTCTACTACTGTCTGTCTCTGAGTCCCCTCTCCTAAAGCTTCCGGTGGTTCCCCGTTTCCTTTAGGATTAAATGAGGCCTCTTCAGGGTAGCATTCAAGGTGCCCCATCTCCTTGCATAATCTGCCTCCAATCTGTGTCCAGAGCATGCTCAGCTCAAGTCTCAAGTCCCCCCCTTCCTCCTCCACCTCCTCCTCTCTCCTCTCCGCCATCATCATCACAGTTAGCGCCCTCCTCATGATAATGACAGCAGCCCGTCAGTTCCTCGGGACTCTCACCAACAGCCCCAGCCCATCAGGTTCCTAGGAAAGGGTTCCTGTCCCCGTCCCCAAGCAGGGACCATGTTCTTGGTCCCGTTCTCTAGACTGCAGCTGCTCTAATACATTCTGGCACCATTTGCAGGTCCAGGAAACCCCGGAGCCATGGCTGGGGCTGGAGACAGGCTGGACTGGAGGGAGGCAGAGCGCTATGCCCATGGATCAATCTTCCCTGCTCCATGCGGTGACGCGGTCACCACGTGGTCCAAATTTACAACATTTCCTTTGTCTTCTTCTCTGTTTTTCATATCATCTGTCCAGCTACAAATTCACATTTTTGGTTCAAAATAATAGCCACCAAACTTCCATTCTGGGATAGCAAACTTTCAGGATGAGAGAATCCCCTGAAATCACATACAAATACAGATTTAAGGCAAAGGCTCCGAGCTTCCACAATTAATCCCAGAAGCCCCTGACCCAGTATGACTTCCCCAAGAGACTTGAGGTTCTGGGGGCAAGTCCCACACCAGAACCTTGGGACCAGAGGGGACACACGATAGAGGCATAAGCAGGCCTTGACTGCACCACAAAGAATTACAAATGCGCAATCACAGCAGATTTTAACATGCTTCCCTCAGCAACCGTTAGATCAGGCAGACATAAAAGTAACAAGGTTGTAGAAAAGTTGAACCACACATTGATCCAACGACAAAAAAAAAAAAAGAGCTCTGCTACCCGCCAATGAGAGAATGCATATTTTCCCCCGGACATGATTATATTTACCAAAATGGATCATATTAAGCCAGAGAATTCATCTCGACAGATGCCGAGTCATCACATCCTATAGAAATGATGTTCCTGGCTCACATGTAATAAAATTAGAGAGCAAAACCTTCTATATGCTTGGGAATAAAAAAATTAGTATATAATTCATGTATCAAAGAAGAAATTATAATGGAAATGTCATAATACTTAAAACTGAACAATAACAGAACACCGTGCGTATCGGCCAGGACAGGCGAGGTTATGTTAGGATAACACACAGTTTCCAAGTCTGCGTGGCTTACACACCGAAGGGTTGTTTCTCCTTTCCGTTACGTGTCTCTTGTTGGCCGGGAAGACATTCTGCTTCACACCTTCTTCACTCAGAGACAAGGCTGAAGGAGCCTCAACCAACTGGAATGTCACTAATCCCCGTGGCTCGGGGAGGAGAGCTCTGGAAAGTCTGGAAAAGAGGAGAGCCCTGGGAAGTGGAAGTGTCTGGAAAATACTTCCACCCAAGGGCAGCACTCGCCAGTTCTAGTCGCTTTTCTGTACAGTGAGGTCCAGCTTGAAGTGGGTGAAGGGATTCAGTCCTCTTGTCGGTAGGAGGACCCCAGCCACCAGCAGGAGGTAGTAACGAGTAATGGTGGCACCACTCACGAAAACACGTGGGATTCAACTCGGTCACTGGTTTGAGAGAAACAGACGGCCTCACGGGCAAAAATTAGAAAGCAAGAAAGGCCGAGAACGGATGAACTAGGAGTTCAGCTTGAGAAGTAGAAGGATCATGAAGCAGAGAAACCGCAAAGAAAGCAAAAGAAAATGATGACATGGGCAGGAATGAGTGAAACCGAAAATAAAGGGATAATGGAAAGGATGAAAACCTAAAACCGAGTCATTAAAAAAAAACAAAAGCCTAGCAAAATAGAGAAAGGTATGTCAAGTTAGAGTAATTAAAAGAGAGAGAAAAAAAAACCCCACCAATCCACAGTATTAGGCATTTCTTATGATAAAGTCAGAAGGGGTCAGCTTCAGTGGCAGTGGCAGCCAAGAGTCTGTTCGCTACAAGCAGGGAGGAATATTGAAGGGTCTTTGTGAGATGTGGGGTGTGGGGGGGGCGATTAGGAAGGGAGGGCAGAGCCATGCTTGCTGCTGGAAATCAGGGAAGGAGGTGCACCCTTAGCTTCTGAGGAGGGCTGGGAGGGAAAGAAACCTGCAGCCAACTTGCTGCCTGGGCTTTGGTTTTTTGATGAGCTGTGAGCCTTTGCAAGTGAGAGCGCACATTAACTGAGGTTCTAGAATGTTCTAGGCACTGATCTAAACCTTTCATATACAGAAATTCATTTATTCCTCCTCAAAACTCCAGGACTAGCTGGTGCTATCCGTTGATTGTAGACGATGAAATTAAGGTCTAGAGAGTTGGAACATTTCCCCAACATGGCTGGTAAGTGGTGAAGTTGGATTCAAACACAGGTACCAGACCCCAGACCCAGCGTGGTCAGCCAGGTCACTTCTATGGCCTCTGGTCTAGAAAATGAGTCCAACTGCCTATCAATCCAGGTGCAGACTTACCCGGAGACAGGAGCCCTCAGCCCTGATGTCACCTGTCTGTACTTATAGATGCTTGGTTTGCCATGACAAAGAGTTTGATGTCAATGTCAAATTCTACAGTCTGTTCTCTTGTTGCTTCTGGTTAAGTGTGTTCCGTTCCCAGGTTATACAGGCCTTCCCCCATGTTTTCCTGTAGTACCTATAGGGTTTCAGCTTTTATATTCAAATGTCTGATCCATTTTGGATTTTGCCCCAGTGTGCAGTGCGAGCTCCAGGTCTGACTTTTTCCATATGGCTATCCAATTATCTTAACACCGCTTTAAAAAAAAAAATCATCTCTCCACATAGACTTGCGAAGCCGCCTTTCTCATATAATGACTTTCCAGATACAGTTGGATCTATTTCTGGATTTTCTTTCAGTCCCACTGGTCTGTTTCTTCATGTGCCAACACCAAACTCCTAATTACAGAATTGACAGTATGTGTTAATGGTGGGTAGCCCTGCCCCCCATATGGCTCTTCTTTTTCGGGGTTCTTCTGGCTCGCTCTGCTTTTTTGTTCTTCAAGGATAAACTTTTTAATCAACTCGCCTAGCTCCAGAAAAAAAACCTGGTGGGTTCTTTTTTTTTTTTTTTAATTGGCAGTGCATTCAATCTGTAAATTAACTTAGACAGAAGTGACGTCTTTCTGAGAATGAGTCTTTAGTCAAGGGGATCGTATGTCTCTCCAGCCAAAATAAAATTTTGAGGGGAAAGGTAAGTTCTTACAGAAGAATTCCTACTTAGATGAACTTAAAGAAACATACAAGTTAACAGTCTATTCAGTGTACGGATTCGTACGAAAATTAGCATGTGAGTGATTCACATCATTTCAGGGCAGGAGTTACTTGTGGGGAAAGAGGGGAAAATGGAATGCATGGCTCTAGCTGATTTTAAGTGATTTCAGAGGGGGAGAGAGAGAGAGAGAAATCTGAAGCAATTATGGCAGATGTTTGATCTTGGTGGAGGATAGTCTGTTATATTCTCTATACTTTTCTATATGTTTGAAATGTTTCACACATTAAAAACGAAAAAAAAAAAAAAGGAAATATAGCTGTTCCCATGGCTTACGGGGACTCCCCAGAAAACAGCACAGTTCAATTTCTTTTTATGTGGCTAAGGAGTCGCGCCTGCCGGTTAGGCCTCTGTCGGGGGAAGCCTGTAGTTCTTTCTATGGAAAGGGATTTTATTAAAGACTTTGCAGCCGGCTCAGCAGCTGGAGTGGGAAGATTTCCTTCCTTTAAATGGGCATCCTTAGCAGCTCCAAAGCAGACATGAGATGGTGTGAAATTTGGAGTTGAATGAAATCTTCCTGCAGTCGCCTGAATTTGTGATAGGAAGGGTCTCACGGTATTAAAAACCGGTTTCTCAGTATGTTGTAAACATCTCATTTTCTTCCTCTACATCCAGCCACGAGATTTAAAATCCCCAGAAAAAAAGCCCAACAACTTCCAAATGGAAGAGGGAGTTGTTTCTCCTCCTGACTCTACAATAGTCTTAAAAGGACCTTATTTAGAACAGCTGACAGGAAATTGTATTTTCCTAAACTGATTTATTGTGCCGTCCTAATACCTCCCGTTTCAATAGGACTTAAGAAAACAGTTTCAAAATTGAGTTACTGAGGCGGTTCTTTTCGGAACAATTTTCTTCTATGAGGAAAAGTTTTCATTACTGAAAGTGGCCCAAATCGAGGCAATCATGTTTTTCTGGATTCATCGCCTCCCAGGAACGCCCTTCAGTGGGGCTTGGTGGCCTTGGCTCGACATTCCGAGCTGGGTTTGTTTTCTGAAGCAAGTGAGCTTAGTGTGAGCCCAGCCACTGGACACAATTCCTTCATTTCTATTCTCGCATATATTACAACTGCCTCCTTAGGTCCACACAAGATTTCTAGAGAAATGAGCATTGCATTAGACACCCCATTTTATGTGAGGAGAAACACTGGTAGGTAATGAGGCCTGGCAGCGCACCTCATCTCCACAGATGCCAGAGGGAAGGCCCCCAGGGAGCCTCCTCTGCCTCAGGGAATCCTTCTCCCACTCCCTGTCTTCCTTGAGGAAAAGTCCCCACCAGAATCCTTAAAAAAAAAAAAAAAGAAAAAGAAAAAAGAAGAAGACTTAAATTGCTGGTGAGATGGTTAATTCTGAGAAAGAGCTGCTAATAAATGTGAGACAACCCTTTGCGAAACATGCTAAGTCAAGCTGACATTCCCAAGAAGGGCTTGAGGGAATCTTGAGCGTCTCAAGGAAGGGAGAATCTTGAGCGAAGCCAGCATAAGTCGCTTTTCCCCAAACTGGAAACAGAGAATGGAGGACGGCTCTTAATGCAAGTATTTACCAACAAAAATTTCCTGAGGAAAATAGTTGACCTTGATTGAGTTTTTAATTGAAATCATGAACATCAAGAAAAGGATGGGAAAGGAAACGACACCAGTTTCCCATTTAATTGTTGGTCTTTCTGTGGGACTAGACGTGGAAATGCTCAGTGTCGCCCTGTGTGAGGGAGTCGAGACAGAACCAGGGCCCTGCCAGTTTGGGTTGCCCAGCTCCAGCCATTCTGGCCTCTTCTTGGTTCCCGAGTTCTGAAAGCTCTTTCCTACCTCAGGACATTTACACATGCTGTTTTCTTTCCCTGGGACGCGGCCTTCTCCTTTTGTCCCGGCTGGTTCTTCGTGCTTCAGATCTTGGCTTCAACCTCACCCTCTCGGTGGAAATTCTGTGAGCATCTATTAGCAATTCTGTTATGATACCACATGAATGCGACATCCATCTTAGGAATGACAATTCATGTTTATTTACTGGCTTATTTACGTATTTACTATCTGTTTCATCGTGCAATTGTAAACTCTGCTTGTTGACTGTGTTTTATCATTGAATCGTAAACTCCACGGGGCAGGAAATATGTCTTTTTTTTTACTCACCCATGAATATTCAGTATCCAGCACAGCAAAGGGCAGGTAGCAGATAATCACAATGATTTACTGAATACATGAATGAATATTTAGCATTAATTATTAGAAGTAGAATTATTATATCAAATGGACTGTGCACATTTTGGAAGTTTTTGATGCATGTTTCCAAACTGCTTTCCAGAGAAGTATACAAATTTACATTCTGCTAGTCGTGTGTGCTACTGACCGTCTCTCTCCATGTCTGCCAGCATGGTGTATTCTTTTTTTTTAAGATTTTATTTATTTATTTGACAGACAGAGATCACAAGTAGGCAGAGTCAGGCAGAGAGAGAGGCGGAAGGAAGCTCTCTGCTCAGCAGGGATGCTGAGGCAGATGCAGGGCTCGATCCCAGGACCCTGAGACCATGACCTGAGCTGATCCCAGGACCCTGAGACCATGACCTGAGCCGAAGGCAGTGGCTTAATCCACTGAGCCACCCAGGAGCTCCACTGTGTATTCTTTTTATAAACATTTGCCTTTGTGAAGGTGAAAACAGTTTATGTGA
Source organism: Mustela putorius furo (assembly GCF_011764305.1). Classification (NCBI taxonomy): domain Eukaryota; kingdom Metazoa; phylum Chordata; class Mammalia; order Carnivora; family Mustelidae; genus Mustela; species Mustela putorius. The sequence goes on from NW_025422057.1 coordinate 7,583,693, forward strand.
TAACTAATAGAGTTCAGTGGTTTTTCTTATTTTCCGTTTTCCCTAAGTTTTACTTATTTCTTTTATTCTTCTTCTTTTGGGGCTTTGGGGGAGCTGTTCATACATGCTTCTGTGGGGGTCACTCACTTGACTGGAGGACGGTAGCTTTCGATGACCGCTGCAGAACAACACGCACACTTTTCAAAGACACTTAGCAGGGGGTCCTTTCCTCTGTTTTCGAATGTGGTTTGTATTTAAGACGCTGCAGACGTCATCTGTTGTCTGTGTCTCCGTGACCTCTAAGCCAGTATGGCAAAAACAAAAACCCTCAGACCAGTGGGTTGACATGACGGATTATGTTTTGTGTGTCTCCTCTGGAGTTCTGGGTGTTGTGTACACAGAGACTCTGGCTCCCCAGGGAAAGCTAAAGAACACTAAAAACAGTTGCCTTTTCTGTGTTTGTTTTGTTTTCCTCAGAAGAATGTCCGGCTTTTTTTTTTTTTTTTTTTTTTAAATGTGGCCGACGAGATGGGGTGGGTCCTTAAAAGTCAGGGAATGCGCCTGTGGCAAAGCAGATACTATATGGATGCCGTGTCTTTGCACACTGCTGCGGACAGAGGCTACTGAGTTGCCTGGGGATGGCCCCAGATCGGGCCATAAGCTTGCTAATGTTTTCATAGTGGTTTCCTAGTGACGGGTCCTTGCATGAACGTGTCCTTGACCATGGGCAAGTGTCAGAGTCTACGCCAGGCTTCCTCCTTCATTCAGCAAGTAGTCGCGAGACAGTATTTCAGAGCAGTCTGCCTCACAGACTCTGTCTTTTGTTGGGGAGGACAGATAACTAAGAAGTTGGCAAATAAGTAGGGTTCCAGGGAAAGAATCCAGGTAGGGTATGAGTCTGAGGAAGTGTTTGCCAAGAGAACACTGACTCTTTCAGCCAAGCACCAAGAGCAGCAAAGAGATGCATCAGGCAGGTGTGTCTGTGGGCTGGAGACCTGTGAGGCCTCTGTCAGGCCCTGGGAAAGAAATTGTTCATTGCCCACTGATACCCTTTCTCTCCTTTCCTAATATTGGAACCCCCTAGTTTTATCTGGACACAAGACTGCCAAGAATAAAAACTGGCCCTATGACTAAGTTCTGGCCAATGGGATAGAAGCAGAAAGGCGATGTATAATGTGTGCCAACTGTCTTTTGTGCAAGAGGGTGTACCTTTCTCTTATTTCTTCCTTCTTCCTTTTGAGATCAAAGGAATGTAATGGCTGGCACTCACGCAGCCTTCTTGGATTAGGAGGTAGATGGATCTTGCTGATGATGGAAAGTTACCAAGTCAGAAGGAGCCTGGGTCACTGACCTGGTGGAGTGCCATTGTAGATCTAGATTGTCCACCTCTGACCTTGTTTACTTAAGAGACACAAAAGTCTATCTTGTTTAAGTTACTCTTCCTGTGTGACCAATAGCAGTATGGTACATGCAGCCAAAGTGATGCAGGCCCCGTGGTGGCATCCCCTTGAGAACAGGGATCATGCTCTGACTTATTTTTTATCCCCCCTCCCAAAAGTTTCATGTGGTCTAGGACACTGATGGGTGCGGGGGTGGGGGGCGCAACTTCAAGGAGCTCACTCATACTGCTGGCAGCAGGCACCAGTTCTTCTCACGTGGTTGTTTCCAGGGACGAGGACATGGCAGCTGCCTCCTCCCTGGGAGAGTGGTTCAGCAGAGAGCAAGGCAGAAGCACTCTGCCTTTTATGGCTAAGTCTCCCAAGGTCTCTCCTATTGTTTCATGTTGTCCTCGTCCACCCTATTCAGTGTGGGAGGAACGATTCCCTGTGTCAGCACCAGGAGGCTGGAATCATTAGAATCGTTGGACGCCATCTTGGGTCCTGTTCCATTTCATTCTTCAGACCCTTCTCCATCTTACAGGAAGGTACCTCAAGGTTCTCTTTTTGTCCCACAGCAAAGAGAGTCTTAGCTGGAGGTGCCACATAGAGGCCTCGTGGGCCCTTGGGTCAGTGGGATAGAGCCAATATTTGACACAGGGCCGCCTTTGAGATGATCCCATGGAGGAGGAGGTTACGTATGCATGAAGGATGAGCACATTAGTGTCCAAATATCCCTTCTTACAGGAGTTGGAAATAGAGTTCAGGGACCAGATCTCATCTGTGGAGGGATATGTGATAGTATTTGATAGCATTTGAGCTCAGCAGGTGCTCAGGCTGACTGATGAGAAAAGGAAGTACCAGCCAATGATCGGTCCTTCTGGGCCAGTGTCTTTGCAGCCGAGCCTGCGAGCCAGACCATGGCCCTTTCTCAAGTATGTCCACACTAATAAAGGTGATGTGTGGCCAGTGACTTTCAGCGGAGGGGGCAGTGGCGTGCTCCAGCCAGACTGAGCTGATTGTCTGACTTTCAGGAATTTTGAGAACTGGTTGTTAACTACAGTCATTACTAAAAATTAAATTACATAAACTAATAATGAAATTATATTAAAAACAAAAAGTGATAGATGCTCAAAACTCACCACCTGCTAATTCGTTTACTACAAGGCACATTGTTGAGGTCACTCGGGACTCTTGTATCTGTGTGGTGAAGATACTGTGTGAGGCTGAGCGTCTCTCCAGGGCCCGCCCCAGGGACCTCACGCTGGTAGCCCCAAGTTGGCGAATTCTTCCAGTGAATGACACCTCTGCGAATTCTTCCAGTGAATGACACCTCTGCCCCCGGAGTCTGTCGCTCAACATTCTGCCAGCACACAGTTGTGAGGGACATGGCTGAGGAAGGATCGCCTGGCTTGATAGGTGTATTACCCAGGGAAGAGGGCACTCAGGTGGCAATAACATCCCTGATCTACCTTGACCTTGACTGAAAAGGTGACTTCTTCCCTCTGAACCTTAGGGGGAGCTGGCCATCTCTGGGTGTAGACAGAGACCCCTCTGACCCTCGAGTGTAGACAGGCGCTATTAATTTTAAGAGGGTTATTAATTTTAAAGGGTGGGCCTTTAAAATATCCCAGATGTCAGCCACCAGAGACTTCCTGTCTCGTGGAGGGTTATTAATTCTGGGTCTGGGTGGCACTGAGCTTGCGAAGGTGAACTCCTGGTGGACTTTGAAGGAGAGAAAGATGAGCTGGATCTGATCAGAAGGTTACGTCCTACCCGAGTATCGACGATGCAGCCAAAGCAGGAGAACCCCAGAAGCTTTCAGGTAAACCTGTTCCTAACTTCAGAACGCGCTGTCTTGACAACCTGGTATGCTGTGCCCCAATTTGCTTCCCTGGAAGATGGAAAGAGACCAGAAAAGAAGGAGTTAATCTGTTGCCACCACAGGAATGATCCCTCATTCTGCCTTGGGTGCTGCAGACCATTAAAATGTAATATGGCATGTATCACGGTCCATTTCCTGTGTGTGTGGAGTGTGGCAGTGGGTCTGGGACTGCAGGATTCTGCGGGCTACGCTCCGACTCCCCAGAGCCATAGATCAGGCTGGGATGGGCAGGGGGGGAGGCCTGGGCATGAGGGTCAGCTTGGTGGGGTTTGGAGCAATTTGGCTTTCCCTCAGAGAACCCCCACCCCCACCGCCTTGCAAACCCTGCTGAAGCCCAGTCAGGGAATGGGAATGGGGAATCCAGGAGCCATTTTGCTTTCCCCGAGGTGAGAGTGGGGGTGTTATTCACACCGGAAGGGACCCTGGAGAGCCCATTGTTCAGATGACAAAGCTGAGGGGCTCAGACCAGAGCTGCCAGGGGCAGAGAGGCAAGGGGGAGGCCCTGGGCTCCTGGTCTTGGGGGAGAGGCATCTGGTCTGCTGCTCAGGAGACAAGGCTAAAAATCTGTTAGTTACTAGCTTGGGGTTCCAGGATGCAAAGTCAGGGTACCCCAAAGCTGTTTATGCGCCATCGCCCGTAAGTGCAAATCTAGAATCCTTTCAGTTACAACTGCCAGCTCCAACCCGGAATGCCTGGGAAGCAATGTGGGATTGGGAACCAGGAGAGACCCCCGTCGCCCTCACTGTCACTGCCAACCCCGGGCAGCTCCAGCCCTCCCTAAGGGCGGGGCTGCCTCTGGGCGGGGCTTTGCAGCCCTCCTGGGGAGAGCAGGTGGAGAGGAGGGTGAGCGCCGTGTGCTCCCGAGGCTGGGGCCGGTCTGCGTGGCAGGGGTAGCCTTGCTCTGCGTGGCAGTGACTGGCAAGCCAGACTCAGCCACCTCCATGGCTGAACAGAGCCTGCTTGTGTTCCTTGCTGCATGTCACTTGGGACGGTCCCTTCCTCCCCCTCTCCCTCAAGGTCATTGCCCAAGTGCCAGCACGTTCATCTTCTTTTTAAAAGAAAAGTTATTTATTTGAGAGAGAGAGAGGCGGGGGAGCAGCAGAGGGAGAGGGAGAAGCAGACTCCCCACTGAGCGTGGAGCCTGATGTGGGGCTGGACCGCACAACCGCAACATCACGATCTCAGCTGAAATCGAGAGTCCGATGCTCAACCGACAGAGCCACCCAGGCACCCCTGCACCTTCTGACTGGACCTGGGCAGAGGCTCACCCACCACCCACCCCCAGCCCCCGACTCCAGCTGCCACGGTTGCTCCTTACGCTCCCTCCTCCTGGCCTTGGGTGGATCAGGTCACTAATCCCTGACCGTCCTCAGGGGGTCCCTGGGGCCCACAGCAAAGTCCAGCAACTTTCCAGCCTTGCTTGTCCAGGGGAGATTCTGCCCTGCACATCTCTCCTGGGTCCCTGCGGTCCCCTGAGCCTGAAATCATCTCCCAACCTTGGGCGTAGCAGGCTCCCCCGCTCCTGGGCTGTTTCTTCCTGCCATCCCCTCTGCTCAGAATACTCTTCCCCCTCTCTTTACTGGGCTGATGAACTAACTAATCCACCAAGGCCCAGTCTTCTGTTTCTGTAGCCTTGGAGCTTCCACGTTAGGGTCTCTCATCACAGCATGTGGAGCTTTGCTTTGCTCTGGGCTGCTTTCCGCTCTAGTCTGGACATCGTGGCATCAGGGTCCGCCTCTATCCTGGTGGCTGTTAGGATGAAGACCCAGCACGGGGCTTGGCACAGAGCATCCTTAGCTGAACTAACTTCGACCAAGGGACACAAACTACCAGGGACAGAACTTTCTAGAACTTTCCACAGATGCTGCACTCTACCTTGGAAGGTAGTGAGTTTTCTGGCTCTGTAGATACACCAGGAGAAATTAGACACTCCCTGGCAAGTTGATGCACTGTAGTGGGCGATGAGTTTGGATGGATAACGAAGATTCTAGAGTTTCCCTCGTGTCTCAACATGGAAGAATGGGGAGTGTGGGGCAGCATAGGCCAGAGTTGGGAGGGAAGAGGTTGGCATCAGAGAGGAGAGAATTTGGATGGTGGCTTCTCTTCACTGGGATGTGCCCGATGGCTTCATTCACTGATGTGCTTCTGTGTCGGGGCTTTACACGTATGTGCTCAGCTAAGTCCTGACTGTGGACCTATGAGAGAGGTTCCATTATTATACTCCTTTGACAGAGAAAGAACGAGGCCCAAGTCATCCAGCAGGTGGATAGTGGAGGTGACATGTGACGGGGCTGTCTGCATCCAGAACCTGGGTTCTTAGCTAAGATACCCTACCACTTCCCCGAGTATTGAAAAATGCCTCCATTGCTTTGTCCCCTCCAGGCTTTAACTGCTCTATCCGCACCTCGCTTCCCATGGGCTCCTGCCCTCACTCTGCTATGCTGTTTCTTGAACTTGCCATGTCTAGACCTGTCCCTGGACCCTACCTTCAGGTGCAGGAGGCAATTTTCTCTTACTGATTACTGATTACATGACCTTTCCATGTATCTCCGCTCAGAGACTTCCCCAGAGACAGTCATGGTCAGTTTCCTCCACCGTTGCCCGAGGGATGCCTCCCACCAAGCAATAACCTCCTTTCCAATTTTTTTAAAAAAGATTTTATTTATTTGAGGGGGGGGAGAGAGAGAGAGAGAGCGAGCATGAGAGGGGAGAAGGTCAGAGGGAGAAGCAGACTCCCCGTGGAGCAGGGAGCCTGATGCGGGACTCGATCCCGGGACTCCAGGATCATAACCTGAGCCGAAGGCAGTCGCTTAACCAACTGAGCCACCCAGGCGCCCGATAATCTCCTTTCCTATGTGAACCCTACACAGTGGTGATGAAAGGTAGAAGGCTAGAGGTTGGGTTCAGGGGCTGATCCCCCTTTGACCCAAAGAGTAACTTCCTAATTGGAGTTGAAGAAGGAAAACAATGTTCTCCCTCAAACCCTGCGTGGAAACGGCTCTTCAGGAGAGTACTAAAAACTGCAGTAAAAACATGGATGCAATCGCTCTGGGCATGGGCCACTCTGTGTGTATCCTCTCATCTCACTTCCTCATCATCCTATGAGCCGAGATCCCCTTCTCTTCACTTTAAAATCTCATTTTACAGAAAATAAACTAAGGCTAAAGAGGTAAGGTCCCCACAGTGCGACACTGAAGGGTCAGAGCCGGGACGCCAGCCTGTGGTCCATTTGGTTCCCAAACTTGAATGCCTAACTTCCTGGTCAGCTACCTTCTGGAAGAAGGCTGTTAGCAGCTAGAGTGGCCCTTGCTGGCGGAGACTGGAATCGGACGATGACAGACCTCAGGCCTGGACGGGCACCCGCTTGGATTCCCCCAGGCCTCTGCTGTCCTCTGCGGTACAACATGCTGGAGGCAGTCACTTGGAAAATTGAAAAATGATGAAGGCCCAAGCGAGGTGACCGTTTTGATATCAGTCAATGGTTTTATGTTGTGGGAGAGCCTGGGCAAAAGCAGAAAGGCCTTTTGTCAAAGTTGTCTGCAGGGAGATGAAATGAGCCGTAAGATCGAGCGAGGGCCGAGTAGAAGGGGCTGGAGCTTGGCCATTTATTCCCTGTGGGAGCCCACTTAGCGGACAGCCTCTCCAACCCTCGGTTGGGGCTCCCTCCTGGCACAGAGCTTTGGGGGGCGGGGGTCCCAGCTCTGCTCTCTCCCTGGGAGCCGGGACCATACCCGGAAGGGAGGAATTTGCCCTTTCACCGAGAGCTCCCCTTTCTCAGGGATCTGGCTGCATGGGGTTTATTTTTAGTAAGAGTACAGATGATGGAATTGACAAAATGGGCTTTAGTTAAAGGGCAGTAGGAGTAGTGCAGGGAGATTTGGGAGGATTCTCGGAAGACAGAGAGGCAGCCTGGGCTGGCTGGCGCTGGCAGGAAGGCCCCTCGGTGCAAGGGCTTTGGTCCTGGCGGTCTCAGGGCCACCCTGAGCCCAGGGCCCCAGAATCCCAGCTGGCAAGGGGCCTGGCCTTGACCTGTGCGGCCAGCGCCCACCCCAGCTCCTGAGACAGGCTGATGTTTGTCAGCATTTAGTCCCACCGTATTGCCCAGAAACACAAACTCGAGTGAAAGACGAGGTAGTGGGCAGTCCCTCCGAAGAGCGGCTCTGTTTACTGAGTGTCTGCTGGCGCCAGGAACTGCGCTAGGTTCTTTATAATTTCATTCAATCATCGTTGCATTCCTCTGAGACACATATTAAAGGAGACAGGAATGTGAACTGTTGGGTCTCTGCCCTGGACCAAAGCACTGTCACGCGTGTTATTTATTTCCCCATCACAACAGCTCCCTGTGGTTAGGAGCACGAACCCAGACTCAGGGAGGTCAAGGTACTCGCCAAGCCCCCGGAGCTCTGACCTGGCAGAACAGCATTTAGCCTGTTCCTGCTTCCAAAGCCCGTGTTGCCAGTCGTCGGGGCTGCCTTGTTCCTTCCCAGTGCAATAGCGACAGGCCCCGGGTTAGGAGTGAAGCCCCTGGGGTTGGGGCCCAGGGAATGAGAATGAGTAAATCCAGTGCCATAAGAGGAAAACAGGGATCAGACAGTGCTGCTAGGTTCTGGGGGTGACAGAGGGGAGGCAGAAACAACACCTTCATGGTTATGAGCGCCCTCGCCCACTGAGCATAGATGGGAGACATAGGATAGAGGTTGACTTGCATAAGTAGCAGAGTCATGGTTGACTGGGGCAATGGGTCCTGACCGAGGTTGGAGGCTGATGGAGAGATTGAGAGTATAGAACAATGGTACTCTGAAGGCTAAGGTTGAGAGTGCATTCCCGTGCTTGGAAGATTCCCACGGCCCCGGGCTCCTTACTTAATAGTCCTCAGAGTCAGCATGGGGCCCCAAAGGAGGTGTGTTTCTTTTGACCGGGATAGATTTGGTTAGACACAAGGATAGTGTTCTCAGCCCTTAAAGGAAGGGACTGGTCTCGAGAAACCTGCGATGCTGAGTGTACAACCATGCAACCCCGTGTATCATACAGTGCAGGCCATGTGCATCCACGCGGATCTCAAGTCCCAGCTGCAACGGTGAGCAGCTGTGTGAGTGCAGGCAATCCAGGTAACCTCTCTAAGTTCCAGTAAGCCTCAGTTCCCTTGAGTGCTCAAGAGGCAGACTAATATACCTTCCGGAGTTATCTTGCAGTGTCCTTAGCAGAGTGCCTGGCCTAGAGCACACAAGGGATGGGAGCCACTGGCAGAATAGTCAAGGCAGAAAGTGGGGACCTGGAGATAAGTCATAGGTGAGGAGACAAAGCCCTGGGCTTGGGCAAAGTGTTTCCCATCTGAAAACTGGGGTAGGTTGGGTGAGCTTCACTCTCATATGGGCCCTTTATGCCCCTTCCAGCTAGTCTAGTTTCAGATTCTGGGATTTCCAAGATGTGAGTCAGTAAGTTATGGAAAGATCACCTCTGTATGATGGAAAGATTGTGATGGGAATCCTGGGTAGACCAGTTGGCTAATTTTGCTCAGGGACATAAGAGTTGAGCCTCTGGTAAGGTGTGTGTCTCTCTCCCCACAGTGATACTGATGGCTGGTGTCTCCACTACCCCACTCCCCTGAGGGAGCCCTCTGATGGGCAGAACCTACTCCCTGCATCAGAGAGTTTTCAAGCTGTCTGCATCAATAGGAGAATCACAAATGGGAAAGTGATGAAATGGGGTCTGATTTCGTCTTGACTGCATCTACTATTCCTCTACAGCACCTCTATTCCTACTCTTTACAGCTGCTAATTGCCTTCTCTGGCCCAAGCTGTTGGGACTTAAAGCTTTGTAACAGGTCCCTGCTTCAACACCAGCCAGTATCTGCTGTCTCTGTTGGAATAGGTCATCTTTGAGCCAGGACCGAAATAGCCCTAGAGTTTGGGGTAAAGGGTATAGGCGCTCAGGGTTTCTTTTTGGTTCTTTCCAGTTATTTTTCCCCAGGGAATGGAGAAGATGGAATATATTTAAAAACAAACCAGTCTCAAAATAAAAAAGGCCTTAGTTTAAGCTTCTTTATGGTTTGTTTCCGATTCTCATGAATTACAGAAAAAAAATAGAATATTGTCACTTTTTCTTTAGTAGTTTTATAGGGCTCTTAAGTAAATGTAGAATTCTATCACAATCTGTTTAGATTATGTAAAAATATCCTACCTTGGATAGAGGGATAATTTCTTTAAACCCCTCCTTTCCTCAAAAATCATCACTGGCTTCCTATTGCTCACGAAGAAAGTCTAGACTCCTTAGTGCCCTGTAGACTGGATTCAACTACTTCACCAGGCTCCGGTCTTCTCACCATCTTCTATGGTTGAAGACGGAATGCTCACCGGTCTTTCCAGCTGACACAATCCATCCATTCTTCAAAGCCTCCCTCGAATGCTCCCCCACCCCCAAAGCTCCTCCCCTACCCACGATATTCGGCTCCTTCCATACTACAACACACTAATACTTCCCCCACCCCCTTAACCCTTGAGTCCTTCCCTGGGTGCTGTGGGTCTCTGAGCACATGTCTGTCTTTCTTCCCCAACCTCCTCCCAGATTCGAAGTGACGGAGAGCTGTGTCCATGGGACAGTCACACTCACTGACCAGCATTTAGCAGAGAGGTGGCATTCAGCCTCTGAGTAAGAAGCCCGGGGACCCTTACCAAGAAGACCCTGATGGGTAGTTGGTCCAGTGAGGAATGAAGAAACAGAACTACTCCCAAGTCTTAAACCAGTGAGTCAGTCAGGGGTTTGGCAGGCAGGAGAGGGACTCATTTAAAGCAGTGATCTAAGAGAGCTAAATGACGGGTCCATTTACAAAATGGGGGCAGGATGGAACCTGACAGGGCGTGGGATGCCATCCTGGAGCTGGGCACAGGAAGAAGCCTTTGCCACCTCTAAGCTAGCACGAGAGGAGGTGGAAGGGCTTCCTAGTAAGGGCTGTAGGAAAGCTTTAGGAAAAGAGATTTGTGTCTCTCAGGCTGTGCCTGGTAGGCAAGAAACAGGATAAATAAATACCCTTGGCTTTCTCTGCTCCCACCCTCCCATCTCCAGCCTGTTCCTCTTACTGGCCTAGACCAAAGGCAAAGAGGGCTCGGCTGATGCACCCTACAAGGACAAGCCTCCCGGGCCACAGTACAGAATGGGAGAAACACCCGGGAAATGCCCAACCAACACAGTTACTGGGTGTCCTTTTGCCTGGCTTTACCCATTATATAAGGGATGGCTGGTTTACCCACCATGAGTCTCCAAGGAAATCGGTCATCAGTACCACCCTTACACCTGTTCAAGCCATGCCCCTGCCCAGGTCCAGACTTTGGAGGGCCTTGCAAAAACATTTTAAAATCTGTCTCCAGTGCTTGGAAGAGCTGGGGTGGCAGTGCTGGCTGGGCAGGAAGCCCAAAGCCTGGACTGGGACCGAGATGGGCCCCGAATCCCATCTCTTTTCTTTGACGATCTCTCCAGTCCTTTACTCTCTGCTCCTCCCTGACCCCACATCTCTTGTGTGACCAGATGCTCCAAGGAGCTCTAGGCAGTCGTCCTAGAGCCTGGCACGGCATCCCCGTTCGCTGGGCAGGGAGAAGGGAAGGACCTTGAGAGAGGATTGTTTCCATTCACAGGTGTAATATTTATTTTTCTGCTTCAGTGACATAAAATTGACATATGGTGGAAGTTTAAGATGTATCATGTGTTGATCTGATACATTTATATATTGTAAAATGATTACCACTGCAGAATTAGCTAATGCCTCCATCCTGTAACATAGCTACTCTGTGTGTGTGTGTGTGTGTTGGTGTGGTGAATACATTTGAGATCTTCTCTTACCTACTTTCACGTATATTATACAGTATTACTAAATACCATCACCATGCTGTACATTGGACCTCTGGGACTTCCTCATTTTGTAACTGAAAGTTTCTACCCTTTGACTAGTATCTTCCCATTTCTGCCTCCCCCAGGCCCTAATAACCACCACCTACTTTTTGTTTCTATGACTTTGGTTTTTTAAATTTAAAAATTTTTTTTAAATTTAAATTCAATTAATTAACATACAATGTATTTTCAGAGGTAGAGGTCAGTGATTCATCAGTCTGATGCCCAGCGCTCATTACATCGAGTGCCCTTCTTAATGCCCATCACCCTCTCCTCTCCCTCCCCTCCAGCAACCCTCAGTTTGTTTCCTATGATTATGAGTCTCTTACGGTTTGTCTCTCCCTAATTTTGTCTACCTTTTTCCCGCTCTTTCCCTATGATCCTCTGTTTTGTTTCTTAAATTCCACATATGAGTGAGATCATATGATTCTCTTCTTTGATGGACTCATTTTGCTTAGCATGATACCTTCTAGTTTCATCCATGTCATTGCAAATGGAAGGATTTCATATTTTGATGGCTGAGTAGTGTTCCATTGTATATATATACTACATCTTTTTTTAATCCGTGCAACTTTCAATGGACATCTGGGGTCTTTCCACAGTTTGGCTATTGTGGACATTGCTGCTATAAACATTCTGCATGTGCCCCTTCGGATCACTACATTTGTATCTTTAGGGTAAATACCCAGTAGTGCAATTGCTAGGTCATAGGGTTGTTCTATTTTCAACTTTTTGAGGAACCTCCATGCTGTTTTCCAGAGTGGCTGCACCAGCTTGCATTCCCACCAGCAGCATAAGAGGGTTCCCCTTTCTCCTTATTCTTGCCAACATTTGTCGTTTCTTGACTTGTTAATTTTAGCCATTCTGGCTGGTGTGAGGCAGTAGCTCATTGTGGTTTTGATTTGTATTTCCCTGATGTCGAGGGATGTTGAGCACTTTTCCATGTGTCTGTGGCCATTTGTATGTCTTCTTTGGAGAAGTGTCTATTCATGTCTTCTGCCCATTTCTTGATTGGATTGTTTGTTCTTTGGGTATTGAGTTTGATAAGTTCTTTATAGATTTTGAATACTAGCCCTTTATCTGATAAGACATTTGCAAATATCTTCTCCCATTCTGTTGGTTGTTTCCTCTGCCGTGCGAAAGTTTTCGATCTTAATGAAGTCCCAATAGTTCGTTTTTGTCTTTGTTTCCCTTGCCTTTGTAGACATTATCTGACAAGAAGTGCTGCGGCCGAGGTCATAGAGGTTGCTACCTGTGTTCTCCTCTAGGATTTGGATGGACTCTTGTCTCACTTTGGGTCTTCCATCCATTTTGAGTCTAGTTTTATGTATGGTGTGAGGAAATGGTCCAGTTTCATTCTTCTGCATGTGGCTGTCCAATTTTCCCAACACCATTTCTTGAAAAGACTCTTTTCTGAGCTTGCCTTTTTTAGATTCCACGCATAAGTGAGCTCATACGGCATTAGTCTTTCTTTGTCTGACTTATTGTATTTAACATGATGTCTTCAGGTTTTATCTGTGTTGTCACGAATGCAGATGTCCTTTCTCATGGCTGATAGCATTCCATTGTATATGCACATCACGTCTTCTTTATCCATTTATCCTTTGACAGACACTTAGGTTGTTTCCACGTCTTGGCTACTGTGAATAATGCTGCAATGGACACGGAAGAGCAGATTCCTCTTCGAGACCCTGATTTCCATTCCTATGGCTGTATGCCTGGAAGAGGCTGGACTCCTCCATATTGCTGGATCATATGGTAGTTCTATTTTCAGTTTGTTGAAGAACCTCCATACCGTTTTCCACAATAACTATACCAAATTATGTCCCCCGCATCAACGCATGAAGGTTCCCTTTTCTCCACATCCTCAAAAGTATTTGTGATCTCTGGGCGCCTGGGTGGCTCAGTGGATTAAGCTGCTGCCTTCAGCTCAGGTCATGATCTCAGGGTCCTGGGATCGAGTCCCGCATTGGGTTCTCTGCTCAGTGGGGAGCCTGTTTCCCTCTCTCTCTGCCTACTTGTGATCTCTGTCTGTCAAATAAATAAATAAAATCTTTTTTTAAAAAAAAAGTATTTGTGATCTCTTGTCTGGCCATTCTAATGGGTACAAGGTAATACTGTGGTTTTGATTTACATTTCTGGTATGGGTTCTTTTTTTTTTTTAAGGATCGTGTGAGATAGGGCTGCTGATTTGGGGTGACTCAAATTGTTTATATAGACAGAAGCCTGAAAGCAACATTTGCTCAGGGACCCGCACCCCAAGGACAGTGCCATCTGTCATCTTTAGGTGCTCCTTTCTGGGGTTCTCAAGTTCGACCCCCTTACTCTTGGACATAGCTTTGGCTCATTGGCATGGCTAGAACGGGTCTCTGCTAGTTGAGTTCACAGACGTGACCCACATTATAGAAACCTGAGAAATCACTGGCCCCCAGTGGGCACCAATCCCCCTAACCCAGTGACAGGCTCCTTCCAAGTACAGCCAGGTCAGCGGGAGAAACATTATCCCTCCTACGCCTGACTTCCTCTGACCACCATTTACTGGGACCCCTGTCACAATTCTGAGCTATTACAATATTCCAAGGGATGTTTTGATTTCACAAATGATTTACCCACAAGAAATTAATACATTCATTAACCTTCTGGGGCTCCTGGAGTGCAATTTTTTTTTTTTAAAGGAGAGAAAAGAGCCAAGAAACAGCTAATATTTCAATAGCTATCTTTCCTGCTCTCATTGGCTGGTGGGAGGACAAGCCATTCTAATCTTTCCAAAAGGCAATTTGGCAACACTTACTAAAGCCTTTAAAATGTACTTATCCGGCAGTCCAACTGTTTTTCTAGGAATTTACCTGAAAGAGAGAATCCAGGATGCGTTCAGAGATGGGTCTCCGAGGATACTTTTCAAGTGTGGTTTACAATAGCGAGACCTCAAAAAATACGTGTTTGGAAACCAACAACCCGGAGTGGGTTATCTAAAGCTTACATGCCGTGGGCCCTGTCCCATCCCTGAGAATGTTGTTGCTGGAGAACAATTGTTCACATGGAGAGGTATTTATGATGCATTTTATATGTGCATGAAGTAACGAAGTGGAACAGGTAGTGGGGTCTTAGTTTTGTTTTTTGGAAAAAATCTATGTCTGGGTCTTATACTCAACTGATAAATGGTTGAACATTGCATCTGAGACTAATGATGTCCTCCTATGTCTTAGCTAATTGAATTTAAATTTAAAAAAACCTAGGTCTGGATATGTCTGGGGGAGAAAAGATGGAAAAACTATATATAACAGTGGGATGATGTTTCTTGTCCTTGATGGGAATACTTCAGTAAGTATCCTACATGTCATCTTTTTGAAGTAGTGGGGAATTATGCTCTGGCTTCCTTCAGGGCTTCCCATAAGCAAGTCCAGCTGAGCCGCCTGCTTGGAGAAGCTGCTTGAAAAATCAGTAATTCCTGGGTCTGTGGGACGCGCGTGGTCCTGATGGGGACTGTGGAGTGAAGTGAGATGGTGGTCCCGTGCTTGCCTTCAAGAAGCCTGAAGTCGAGAAGCAGGGAAGCCTGGGTGTGTGTGGGGAGCAGGTTAAGAGGAGGTTCCTGCAGAACCGGGCAAGTCAGAGCGACTGCGTGTGACACTGCCGTGGACAAATGGGCAGGGGTCAAGGTCCCAGACATGGAGGAGAGGCAGAGACTTGTGCTGGAGGAAAGCGTCTTCCAAAGGCGTGGAGGACAAGAAGCTTGTAACTGCAGTGGTGCCCCACCGGGTGAGTCCTCCTTTAGGTGTGATTCCACGGAGAGCTCGGCACAGGGTCGGTGCTCTGTCAGGGAGATGCTGGGTTCGCAGAGCAGGCGGGGGGAGTTGGCCAGGAGCCCGTGGGCTGGATCCCTCTGCTGGGCGCCCCTGCCCCGTTGGACCTCCCCGAGTCAGAGTGTCACCTGCAGCTGCTAGCACCAAGCTTCCTGGCCTCTTGCTCTTCTTTTTGGGGAATCTGAGTCCCGCCCGGGGAGGACTGTTTCGGGGTTAGTGGGATCCCTCCCACGTGCTCACTCTGGTTAGTGGTGCCGACTCTGGGCGAGCCTCCCCTGAATCTGACCTCCAGGCAGAACTGCAGATGGGAATGAAGAAGTAAGACCTGAGACCCCGGTGGGAAATAACACCCCGACCACAAGTTATGGGAAAGGATATTCGCTCAGTGATAGCGCTTCTGTTTTACTCTCTTGGACAGTCACTGCAGACTGAGCCATTGTCCCGAGGCCCTGTTCTTTCTCTCCTTGCGGCCAAATCAGCCTGAGAGTTGGGGGTCCTGAGCCCTGCCCTGAAGGGAGCTGTGTTCTGTGGCTGCCGGGGGCACAGACAAAGTCCTGGTGCCGCCACCAGGGGCCCCCCTCCCAGGGGCACACCCACACGGGTGCACCTGCGCGCTGGCCCGCGTGGGTCAGGCTGTCCCAGAGGCGGCAGACAGAAGCGAAACGAGCCCTGCTGTTGGCATCCCAGGCCCACGCCTCACGAGCTAGGGGCTTACTGAGTGAATTCGCCTTTTGGGGCCTCAGTTTCCTCCTCTGAATAATGGGGATCCTAAGAGGATCCCGCTCAGAGGGTTGGTGTGCGATGACGGGTGCTTCCAGGAGGGCCGATGCCATGACTAGACGTGTGCGCCCTGGCGTGAGCGAGGCCCCGGGGGACATGTGGGTCTGTGGGTGGTGCTCACGTGCACAGGAAGCCGGCACTGAAGAGGGGTCCCAGGTGACCCTGGGGGGAGGGTGTGGGGACTGGGAAGCACTCTAGCTGTGTGAAAACTAGGAGGAAAAGGCAGGAGCCAGCCAAGAGAATGGACAGACTGAGCAGACTCCATGGAGAAGCCTGGTGGCCTGGGGGACAGAGGACTGCTTGGGTCAGGATGCCAGGCTGGGGGAGGCGGGGGGCTGCATGAAGGAGGCAGTGGCCTAGGTTGGGGGGTTTTATCCACCAGTAAGGCTTTGGCCCTGAGTCAGGGGTAAGGGAGGCGAGGCCCAGATTTTTGGATTGCCCTGGAGGACGTCCTTGGTAGCATTCCCTAGTCCTGGGCCCCCTCCCATGGGAATGGGTCACTTGGGCCTCCCAGAGCTCTCCCAGAAGATTTTTAGGGTGACTCGGACCACATACAACAGAGAGTGGAGGGAAAGCCCAGGCCCAGGACATGAGGAAAGGCAGGGACTTCGCCTGGCCTGGGGAAGGGCTCTGCGGTTCCCCCCTGGGCAGCAGGCAGTAGCAGAGATCCTCTCTGCTGTCAGGTAGGGGCCGGCAGAAGGGCCCTCTCTGCTTCTCTGGGGCCCGCACAGCTTCCGTAAGAGGAGGAAGCACAGAGGAATTGGAAGGAAACTAACAGGACGGCGGCAGACCATCATGACCTTGGTAGGATCTCTTCCCACGAGCGTCTCCCAGCAGCTGTGCATGGGTTCTCCAGCCCAGGCTGCGCCAACCCCTACCCTCCCCCCCACCATGCATGCACAGGAGGCCCTGCAGACATGCCCCTGACAGGTGCCGGTCTGCTCGGCTGAGGACGGTGGCCCAGAGACCCTGGCCCCATTTCCCCTTGGAGCTTTAATGAGGCTCCAGCATGTATTTTTGGAAGCAATAATGAAGGCTTTCCAGGAAATGAGGGGCATGGTGAAATATATTGCTGCTGCCACAAATTTGTGGTTGGTTTGTTTTTATTTTTAAAATAACGATGCTATTGAATTCAATTATTTCCAACTCTGAGAGTGCCTGGATTCTGATGCAGTCGGAGTTTGTGGTCTGGAGTCAGGAGTAGGCATCGGGGCGAGTTTGGGGGGAGTGAGAGGTTGGGGTCCAGATTAAGGAGGGCAGGAAATGAGGAAGGAGAGGCAGATGGGTCAGAAGCAACCTAGGTCTTCGTAGGGACTCGTCAGTTGTCCTGTGGCCATTTTGCCTGTGGAGAAGCTGAGCCTAAAGGAGTTCTTCATTTGTCCCACGAGGGCCTCTGGCCTGCCTGGCTCCCCTGACCCCTCCCTGATGGGGGTTTCTGGATGCCAGGCAGGGGCTGAGGATTTCTGGCTGTGGGTCCTGCACGGAGGGACTCTTGGGATCAGTGTTGACCCCGGGGCGAGGGTGTGGGGACTGGGAAGCACTCTAGCTGTGTGGAAACTAGGAGGAAAAGGCAGGAGCCAGCCAAGAGAATGGACAGACTGAGCAGACTCCATGGAGAAGCCTGGTGGCCTGGGAGACAGAGGACTGCTTGGGTCAGGATGCCAGGCTGGGGGAGGCTGGGGGAGGCGGGGGGCTGCATGAAGGAGGCAGTGGCCTAGGTTGGGGGGTTTTATCCCTCAGTAAGGCTATGCTAAAGAGAAGAGGTGCCTGTGGGCCGAAGACAGCACCTGTGGGCATCTCTGCCCTGCCATCCTACCCGCAAATCCCATGCACGCTCTCTTATTCACGCTCTCTGATCGCTCCGGGGGGCACACCCCCAATCTCAGCCTTTCCCCCCGTGTCTTCCTAACTCTGGGGTGGCTCGGGCTTAATGGTTCCTTCTCCTGTGACTTCTGTCCTTCTTGGCTGTGAACCTTCCCGGGAACTGGAGGGCACTGGGGTCCCCCGCTGGCTGGATATGCAACACCATTGCCCACAGTCGCCTGCCCCTGCGTGAGGAGGGGTGAGCGAGTCAGGCCCGCCCAGTGCCAGCTCTGCCCTCCACCCACTGCACCCTTAGGCAGGCGCTGGGCCTTCCTCAAGCCACAGTGTCCTCAGACCCACAGACCTGCTGTCTGGGGGTGGATGTGGGAGGTCAGCAGATCAATATTCCATGGTGAGATCTGGAATACTTGCGCATGTGACGCTGGTCCCCTTGTGTACAACTGGGTTGAAAAGTCTTTTGATGACTGCATGGGTGTCCTAGGACTGCTGCAACAAATGGCCATGAGCTTGGCTTCAAACAGCAGAATTGTATCTGTAGCGTCCTGGAGGCCAGAGCCCTGAGTCAGGTGTCAGCACGGCCCACACCCTCTCTCTGGAAGCTCTAGAGGAAGAGTCCTCCTCACCTCTTCCAGACTATGGTGGCCCAGGGCGTCCCTGGGCTTGTGGCCGCATGGCTCCCTCTCTCCTCTGTGTTCATGCGGGCTGCTCCCCGTGTCTCTTTTCTGTCTCTTATGAGGACACTCATTGGATATTGTGTCCAACCTAATCCAGGATGATCTCATCTCAAGATCCTTACCTTAACTACATCTGCAAAGACCGTTCTTCCAAATAGGTCAGCTTCTAAGGTTCTGGGCGAGCATGTACTGTGGGGACCACAGTTCCCCCTGCTATACAGTGATGTTTTCTTACTCTTCGGGAACATTCTCCCCCGTTCACACAGGCCAGACATGCTCCACGCCCTGCCCCAGTCTGGCCTCACCCTGCACGTCCCTTTCTCTAAGCTCTTTCCTAGTCGTCGCCTGGCCCATGCTGCCCATGGCTCTGCCTGGCTCCCAGGCGGCCTCCGGGCCTCTGCTGGAATGTTCTAGTTCCTTGCAGATGCCTCAGTCTGGCACAGCGGTCTTCTTTGACCACCGCCCCCCTCAGGTGGGTGTGCTGATAATTGTGTAGCGATTTGTTTAACATCTGCTTTCCCCAGTGGAGGGAAGACTGTAGAAGGCCAGACACTGTTCTGTGCTGTTGACTTCTTGTAGCCCCCAACGTCCAAGGCTCTGGCCTGTGTTTCTGCTCCAAAACTCTTTGCTGGATGCCCGAGAAAGAAGCTGGTACCAAAGGGAAGTGGGCACCCGGGCTTGGGTTCGGTCTAGTTACCCCAGACAGGGACTGCCCTTCCTGTCTCCTGACGCATCTCTCTCGGATCCACCTTCCATCCTGCACCTGGAGGAGCCAATGAGACCCGAGTCTGTCCCTGTCTCTCTCTTCACTCAAAAGCTTCCCATGGCTCCCTATTGCCAACCGGAAACGTCCAAACCCATTAATCTGCTGCAAAGGAAGCTTAATGGCGGTGTAGCCTCAGCTGACAGCTGAGCCCCTTCCCACAACCTGCCCTCGTCACCCAGGGGTCAAGTTACCCTGGACTCTTTGCAGTTCCCTGAACATGTCAGACGCTCCCGTATTTCATGCTGTTCACACACGCCGTTCCCTCCCCTGGAACTGCTTTCCCCATGAATCACCTGGAAACCTTTATCTATCCCTTAAGCCTCCCGTTGAAATCACCTCCCAGGATGGCCCTGGCTGAACTTCCTGGGGTGAGGGTGGGGCAGCACGGCCTTGGCTGGGTGTCTGCCCTACCTGGGCCTGGCACAAATACTCCCAAGTGAACTAGCGTGTGGTCCCCTGTGTAGACAGTCTCCAGTCCGCCCCAGCAGGGTGGGGCCTGATTCGGGGTTCTCTGTGAGGCTGGAGGTCCTTTCTGGGTCTCCCGAGGCTGCCCAGGGGCCCGTGGTGTCAGGAAGTGGCGAAGCCTGTCCCCTAGCCGGCCTGCCGAGGGCTCTGAGATGCGAGGAGGTGGGGCTCTTCCAGCCCTGACTTTCCTCTTCCACCACCAGCCACCGGCGGAGAGCAGGGGCACCTGCTTCTCTCTGATAACAGAACGGATCAGTCTGCGGCCGTCGCTGGAGCAGCTGTGATGACAGTGGGCAAAGCAGGCCCGTCAGGGGCGCCAACAGCAAGGATGTGGACGCTGCACATTTGCACACATCCCAGCTATAATTTTTCCCCTTGAGAGAACGGGATGTCACAAGTCTGACAGGCGTTCAGCAACCAGGGTAGGAAGGGGGAAAAAAATAGCAAGCTGCCAGGGCTTCAAAAGCACCGTTTTCTTGGCAGAAAGGACGGGAGAGCAACTTGACACGATAAAGAGTGCCACGTTCGGAGCGGCACGGCCGTGGGTGTTACAGACGCAGCTGGCCCCGGGAAGACCAGGCAGAGCCGGCGGTGGCTCTGGGAGCATCGGAGACAGAGGACCATGTGGCGGCAGCGGGGAGCGTCCTGTCTCCTGGGATGGTGACCACTTGTATTCACTGAAAAGGGATGTGTGTGTGTGTGTGTGTGTGTGTTCCATGACTCTGTATGAGCTTGGCTATTGCATCAGTCAGCTACTACCGCGAGAGTGCTGCGTAATGAACCACCACCAAATCCAGTAGCTTCAAACAACAATTGCTCAATCTCACTCGTGGCTCTTCGGATCACCTGCAACTCAGCGGGGCTGGCAGAGGCTTTGCACTCCTGGCTCTGAGCTTTCCGGCTGGGGTGCAGTCTGGGGTTCCGTGTGCCCGTAGGTCAGGCATCGCATTTGACCTGGAAGCCACCAGGGCACGTGGTCTGCTCCGTGTCTCATTCTGGGACATGGCTGAAGGGGCAGCAGCTCCTGAAGCATGCTCTCTCACGAGGACCCCCGGGGCGAGATGGCAGACCCCACCAACCACACGGGCCCATTTCGGGCTGTTTGCTGGACCTAGTGAACACAACCACATGGCCAAGCCCAGGGACACATATTCTCTGCTCCATATGCAGCCATCGTGGAGTGGGAACGGGACCACAGATCTCTCTGTGTGTGAGACTCTGAGCCACATGAGCGTCCGGAGCACCCGCCTGCACGTGGTCACGCATCTCTGCGTGGCGGAACCACTCTGCTTTGCTCAACGATCAATACTCTTCTGGAGGAGCGTCAAAAAATTATTTTAGTGAGCGGCTGATGGCGGCTGCGTGAGAGAAAGGCCGCGGGTCCCTGCTGGGAATTTAGTGCAAAGTGGGACAATCTGGCCTCCGTCTCCGCTCCCGTCATCAACTGTGTGAAGCGGCCGGTGTGTCCATCACCTTGAAGGCATGAGATTTCTGGCCTCGTCGCCCGCTCACAGGAACAGAGGGGCACAAGCCAAGGAGACTGAACTTTCCAACCTATTCGGGTGAGCTCAGCCGTCTGGGATTCGGAGGCCACCGGGGAGCAGCTGGAATGAAAATTCGGCTTGAGGAACTGCTCCCCCGCCCGCAGAGTTGAAAGCATCCCCGCAGGTAAGGAGAAAAGCCGGCTCTCCGCTGGGGCCTGTTCTCTGGGGCAGGAGGGGGGCAGAAAAAAGGGCGTTGATCGCAGTATCTCAGGTAAGAGGCTCTCGGGGACCATGTGTTCCCAGCGCAGATGCGTGGAGGGCCGCCCGCATCAGCTTTCAGGCAACGGAGCCCACCTCCCGGTGAGTTACACTTGCCTTTTGTTTTTCACAAGATGAATTTTTAATCTTTATGACAGCATTGGGAACGTTCCAAACTATCTCCACATGGCGGCCTCCAAATGTGCTGTGTATTTGGTCAAACTGTCAGGGCTTCCAGAAGGGTCGATCCAGCCCCAGACACGGAAATGGGAGCGGGTTCCTCCAGCCCTCAGAAGTGGCGGGGGGGTCTCCGACTGGGTGTCGCCTGAGGTCCTCGGGCAGAGGCCCTGCTGGTTTCTGCAGCTGGAACACAGAACAAGAGAGGCAGGTGGGCTCTTCGCCCCATGGAGCTGACAAGCTGGTGGGCAGCCAGACCTCAGAGAAAGAGGCTGATAAACTTAACACCTGGGCTGTGGATGAAGCCCCTAGGAGCAGAAGGCAGGTGACAGCAGAGGCCTCTTTAGACTTGCTCTGGCCTGAGGGTGAAGGGTGGGCGGAGCTGCCTGGCCCCTGGAACAGCACACCCCCGCTGCCAGGCTACCGGGAGGGGGCCCGAGTTAGCCCAGCTTCACCTAGGATGGAAGCCCATCAGAGTCAGTCCCTCGCCATCTCTGAGGCTGTGTTGGGAGGCGCCCTGGCCCTGGCTGTTTGAGCCCCTCCAGACCTGGGTGGCCATGAGCACCACCACCCCCTGCACATTCTACCCCTCTCTCCTCCCTCTCTTTTCCCTCCTGTGGACCAAGTCCGCATTGCCCCGCAGTCCCAAGGCTCGGAATGTGGAGGAAATGGAAAGCGGCCTCAGGAGCACTGCCTTCTCTTCCCGCCCTGTCCTGCTCCCTCCATGCCCTGCTTGGTGCCTGCAGATTCCAGGCGGTCAGAGCCCGTGACGTAGAGTCCCTGCTTAGGGCCTTCAGGGAGGAACTTGATAATTCAGGAAAAGGTCCGTCGCTGGAATGGAAGTCCGTTCAGACCCCAGGAGCATAGGGGGCCTGAGCCAGAGGGCATTTTCGTACTCGCGTGGTGGCCTCCCCAGCAGGATCCATCGAGCACGCGGCCAGGTGCCCAGAGCGGGTCTGGCAGACACAGGGCAATCCTGGGCACAGGCAGGCGCAGCCCTCTTGCTGGATGACGGGGCTCAGGTTGTGTCCTGGGCCCCGGGACCTGTGTGCAGAGCCCAGAGGAGGTGGGGGGTGGGCCGGAACCCCACATCCTCCCCACGGTTTCGGGGAGATTGGACGAAGGGAAGATGAGGATGCAAAGCGAACCAGGTGGGTGTGATGATGCTCCTCTGGGGCCCTCCTTTATGTGTCCCCCCGCCCTCTTCCGAGGGGCAGGACCTCGGAGTCGGGCCTCAGCCGGAGAGGAGGAGTCTGGCCTGAGGTTGTGGCCTAATGACAGTTTTGATGATGACTTGTGAGCTGGTGTTTCACCACCAGGGGGGAGGGGGAAATTCTCCAGGCTGGGAGAGGGGAGGGGTTTAGAGCTAGACACTGGTCTTTGTCTGAGATGCATCCTGCCCTGACCCAGATCCTGGGGAGAGAGGATAATGGGTTTGGAGACCTAGGAACACAGAGGACCCCTCCCACCTTCCGCCCCCCGCCCCCACTCCTGCCCTGGCTCTCTACCATACCAAGACGCGACATCTCCTATGTCCAGTGACACTTGACTTCTCGGCAGGAAGAGAACTTCACTATTGCGCAGCAATGTGGCTCAGACGCCTTCCAGGTTTTTACCATGTTTTCCAGTCTCTTACGGATGGCGGCCTACCTCTGGTCGGATCGGGAGGCTTTTTAACACCTTGTCTTTATGTGGTCTCGCCCGTGTACTCAGCTTCACTGCCGTAGAAGCAGCAACTCTCTTTTTACATTCATATTTCATTAGCTTGTATCACATTTAATACGGCGACGGCATCGCAATAACAAAACTGGCGCAGACAGGTCTGGGACCATCACCTCCACTCCGGGCAAATTCAGGGCTGGACGCGTGGGAGCAGAGGTGGCCGAGGGACCCGAAGGCGTCCCCTCCCGCCCAGCGCAGTCATGTGTTGACAACATCGGGCCACCTTGTCCAGGGGGAGAGCAGAGGGGCGCTACTGCAGAGCCTTGCTAAGTAGAAGTTGGTTAAGAGAGTTCCACTGTGTTTGCAAGAGAATGTTTGCCTCTAAGACTGGGTTCCTCCAAAGCAGACCTTGAAGCCAAGGATTTGAGAGCAAGTAACGCTCGTGTTTATTTGGGGGGTGATACTAAGAGGTGCGGGTTGGGTGGGGGATGCCAGGCGAGGATGGGAAGCAAGCCGGCTCGGTGAAGCTCCCTGACTGCAGGTTTCCACCATGGGCAACAGGGGCTCACGCTCACTGCGGACTTCTACAAGAGCACGCGGAACGCTTCAGAATATTCCCTCCCAAAGGCTGGGACGTGGGGGCCATCTACTCCCGCTGACCCCGACCCATCCTTAGCTGGGGCTGCTCCTGGGGGGCAGAGAGGACAGCTTCCTTGCAGCTGAGCACCCTGCTGTGGCCCCAGAGAAGCCCTGGGTTGCACCATCTGGTCCATCAACCTTCATAGACGCAACGCCCAGGACCTGAGATCCTTCTGGGGCTCATGAAAATGGTTCCTTTTTTTTTTTTTTATTAGAAGGGAAAAAATGAACTTTATAGTTAAAGAAAATGTTTTAATATATAATATTTGTATGTCTATCTTGATAACTATACAGTCATAAAATAATTTTTAATATTTTCGTAGGGAGTGTGTAAGTCTGGTTGAACTGTCGTAACATGACATCACAGACTGAGTGGCTTCAATGACAGAACTCACAGTTTTGGAGGCTGAAGTCCAAGGTCAAGATGTTGGCAGATTAGTTTGTTGTGAGATCCCACTTCCTGGCTTGTAGATGCCACCTTCCTGCTGTGTGCTTCTATGACCTTTCCCCAGTGTATGCACATGGAGAGAGCGAGAGAGTTCTCCCTTCCTTGTATAAGGGCCCCAGTCCTATCAGATTAGAATTTCACCCTTACGACTATAATAATCCGCAATTACCTCCTAAAAGCCCTTTCTCCAAGTGCATTCACACTGAAGGTTGGAGCTCCAACATATGAATGTGGGGAAGACAAAATTCAGTCCATAGCATGGAGGAAGGGCCCACGAGGGTCAGGCTGAGGCCCTGGTTGGGGGTGCTCGCAGGGAGAAGCAATGGGTGCGTGGAGCATGGGGGTGGGGGCCAAGGGGCTGTCGCGTGGCCCTGGCAGCCTCTAGCCGTCCGTCAAGATTGTAGACTTGACCTGGTATGAGCAAGGTGAGTGAATATGGGGGAACCACTTGGGTAGTGAGACAATGAAGGGGTCAGTGGTTAGGGGGTCTCCGCAGGGTCACAGAGCACTGAGTGTGGCATCCTGTAAGCTAGCAGGCTGAAAAGATGGAAGGCGGTAGAAATTTGTGTTTTTGGAGGCCACGTAGTTTGAGGGTGGTGATGGGAGTCGGGGGCTGAGATTCAGATCATCGCAGGCAAGGGGTCAGGGTCATCCGGTGTCCAATGACACTGTGTCATTGTCACTTGGATATGAGGTAGATGGGGCAGGAGGAAAGGGGTATCTCCAGTGGCAGATAAGAAGAACTCTTTGGAAGAAGGAAGACCAACCTATCCCTGACCTGAGCAGCAGGCGGTGAGAGAGAAGAAACCAGCATTTGCTGCTTCTCTAAACAATTAACCCGTGCAACCCCTCATTGTCAGGGTGGAGAAAGGAGCACTTGCTGGAATTCTGGCACCAGAGAGAGGCCGAGCTGGAACTGGAACACAGCCCTTCAAACTGAATTACTCAGGCTAATTTTTAAAGGGAGTTTATAGGATAGACAGGTAAGCTATGCTCTTGGTCGGCAAGATAAAATATTGAATAGATGTCTATCTTCCCCCAAGCTAATGTATGGATTCAACACAATTCCAATCAAAATCCCCAAAAGATGTTTTAAAATCAATAGGCTTTGAAGTCCTCTCTGAAAAACAGGAATAAGCAAGACTTTCAAAGAATGTTTTTGAAATTAACAGCAACAAAGTGAGGGGTAGAGAGGAGATGTGAGCTGAGGCTGCCGTGCCCGAGAACATGCTATCAGGCAAAATTATTGAAACCTCAGAGCTGGCGTGGGCCCAGAGAAATGGAGTATGGAAAATGTTCGCATTGATAAAGTCCACTTTCCAAAGTAAGTGCTAAGGAAGTAGTGTGTTTAAATCGTGTTGGCTAATAACATAGTTATTTGGAAGAAAAGATTAGCTTGGATCCACAGAGCACCATACACCTCCTAAAGCCCAGGCAGATTCAAGTATTAAATATGGAAAACTAAATTTTAGATAAACGGGCAGAACAGAAAATAGAGTATTTATCAGCTCTCTGGATGAATTGCTCATCTCACAAGCAGTAGAAACAACCACAGTGACAGAGATGAGTTCCATAAGTACGGTCTACAAACTTCAGGTTGATGACAACAATAGAAAAGAAATTTAAGGGATAATGCACTGGGGTGATACTTACACCAGAAATGAAAATAACGTGATTTTCAAAATATGACTGGTGAAGAATATAATATAATATAATATAATATAATATAATATAATTAATACAACACAATATAACATATAATAATGTAAATAACAAATATAGTATAATTAACACAATATAATAATATCCAAGTCCGAGTCCACTTGAATTTATAAAAACAAGACTCCCAAGAATATCCAAGCAAAGACGACTAAAATCATTCATGAGGTATGAACAAATCGCTACCAACAAAAGAGATGAAGCCGGGACACCGTTTGGACTTATTTAAGAATGTGTAGTTTTGAACAGTTTTGGTTTAACTCTGAGGCTGAGGTGATGCCTGCAGCGTGACGGATCTGTGGGCGCGGTGTATTTGGAAAACAAAATGGGGAGATAAAGCAAGAACTACAAAGATTTAGACAACTTGAGTGCTTATTCCAGCGTCTGGAACTCTATACGAAGAAAACCATCAAATGGAACAAATGCCACACGTGCCAAGAGGCTCATTATCACGTGCATTTAATAGAAAAACAAAACACAGAGAACCAGAAACGACCGTAATCCAAAAATAAGAGCTTAGTTATATCGTGGCATGTCTACTCAATGGAACGTATCTGGTCGTCCAACCCTGTTAGAAAAAGGGAAAAAAAAAGCCCCAAGTGGAGTCATTTTCTTCCCATGAGGCAGCCTACCAGGACCTAATTACAGTTTCAACCTATTCCAGGAATGCCGCCTTTTCAAAGTCCATCTGAAATGTTCTGATCAGCTTTAGGGAGGCAATCACTTAAAAAAAAAAAAAAAGGAGATTAAAAAAAAGACAAAAGACTTGCTGTTCCCTTCCCCCCCTAAAAGACTAAAAGACATGTCCTGGCCTGGCACAATCATTTCTTTTGCTAATGAGGTTCCTGCCCCACCCTCCTGCCTATAAAAACCTTCCATTTTGACCAAGTTCTTGGAACACCCGTCTGGTTGCTAGTGGGATGCTGCGCCATTCATGAATGGCTTGATAAAGCCAATTAGATCTTCACATTTACTCACTTGGATTTTTTTTTTTAAAAAACAAACCTGTGTGGGGAAATGTAGGGAAATGTTAAGAAAATGTTAAGATAAAAAAACATCATCTCGGGCGCCTGGGTGGCTCAGTGGGTTAAGCCGCTGCCTTTGGCTCAGGTCATGATCTCAGGGTCCTGGGATCGAGTCCCGCATCGGGCTCTCTGCTCAGCAGGGAGCCTGCTTCCTCCTCTCCCTCTCTGCCTGCCTCTCTGCCTGCTTGTGATCTCTCTCTGTCAAATAAATAAATAAAATCTTAAAAAAAAAATCATCTCATGGATGGAAAGATTATAACTCTTAAGATACATATGTGTAAAATTAACATGTGCGTAGAAAAGGAACAAAATGTAAGCTAGAAAAATAAAAATGGTCCCTGTGCTAGAACCAAGGATTTAAAGATTATGCTGTAAATGATTTTGGGGGAAAAGTCTTGTAGTAACATCTTTCCTTCCTTTTCCTCCTTCCTTCCCAAGCAGAGTAGACCATGTACCCGATGGAGACACCAGAACTTAAACCTCAGCCTTCTATGGTGGTCTCCCAGGGTCGGCCGAGTGGTGTTGGGGGGCGGGCGCTGGGAGTGGAGACCTTTCATCTGCCGAACGTGCGCACACGCCTTCGTATGAAACATTAGAAATACAACCCTTATATTTAGAAAAACCATGCATGCCAGTTATACTAGATATATTGCCAGATGAGCCTAAAATACTATTTTGGGTCTGTCTGAAAAGAATTTCACCTCCTGGTGAAAATGAGTCACGTTTGCTGCAAAACCACAACTCTCGGCGTGGATTTCTCCACCCTGCATTCACACCAGAGCTCGTCTTGCCTGGGATCTTCCTAGCTACCTCTGCCCTCTGGGAGTTGCCATTGTGGGGTTGAGGTCCCCTTGTGTCCCAGAGGTGTGATGTCCTGCCCTGCGGACCCTCCTTCTCCGGTATCTGCCGCGTTCACGTTTCTGCTGCCCGCGGTGTGCTGCTGCTCAGACAGCGGCTAACTCTGCCCACATCCCCACTGCCCACCCCCTCACCCCAGCTGAGCTGGTGCCTTGGCTCCTTCTCTGCCTTGTCATGGTCCACATCTCAATGCCAGCTCTTGAGAGGCCTTCCATCCACGGGGCTGCTGGTGCCTGGGGCAGGGGCCTGTTCCGCTCTACCGTGGATTTCTCCTCTCAGAGTGCAAGACCCCGCTGGGTCAGGGAACTGGCAGGTCAGCCTCCCTCTGTGTGCATCACCTCCTTCACTTTTGGTGGTTTCTCTCAGAATGTCACTGTCGCTCCTCTTCCTCAGACCCCTTTTTATGGACCCGTCCCCCAAGTTCATCATTGAGGATGTTCGAAGAGGTGTTGCTGCAATGGCTGACTTGGTTCAAGTTCTTACTCCCAGGCTCCGGGGTCCCACATAAGTCCTCAGAGGTGGTTGGGCAATTGTTTCTGTGTTTCAGAGCCTTCTGTGAGAACTAGAGGCCTTCTCTGTCCAGGACACATAGAGACTCTGGGGAAGTGTGGCCTCGGTCTCAAAGCAGCCTGATGGAGCCCCACCATTAAGGGGGAACCACAGAGGTGTCCTGACCCCCACTGCCTATCTGCATGGGGGAGGGGGCCACACCCGTAAAGAGAAACAGAGGGAAGAGGGAGAGACAGACAAACAGACGGACCCTGAATGAATCCTTAGGTATAGTCAAGCCAGAAGCAAACTCTGCCCTTCACCTTATGCAAGATGCTGTTTCGCTGAAGGGGAGCAGGATATGTCATCCCAAATATGTCTCTTTGGCACAAGGATAATTTTAGGCTGATTTCTTTTAAGAAATAGCTCTGAAAACTGAATGGACATTGCCCTTTTGTAGGAGACACTAGTCTCCATGTATAAGGGAAAGCTGCCTGTGTAGGACTGTCTGTCTCCCTCTCTGCACCAGGAAGGGAGCATGGCTGAGCCTCTAGCAGCTCTTACCCACGTGGAGGGCAAGGACTTATATCTGCCAACAACCTTAGCCTTGTTTACTGTGCTTCTCCTGATAACCTCCTTAACCGGCCACCCCCTCCCAGACCTAACTTCTTCTTCTGCCTTTGGCTGGAGATGGCATTTAAGGGATTGGCTTGGGCCATTCTGGAGAGTGACTCAGTTTCATCGGGTTTCTTCCGTGTATGCAGGAAGTATACATGTTACTAAGCTTCTGTTTGATTTTCTCCCATTCATCCGTTTTGCTTATAAGAGGGGGAGCTCAGTGAAGAACCTAGAAGGATGGAGGGAAAATGATTTTTCCACATCCACAAAGCTAATCCAAGCACGGTTTCTGACATGCAATGAAGAGAGTCGAGAATGTAGTATTAATTATTATTTCTTAACTATTGCAAGTCATCTGTTGTGCGTGATCGTGGGGGGGGGGAGGTGTGGCTGCCACAGGCCTGGGATGATGGTGGGGAGGGAGCAGCGAGGTGCCCCAGAAGAGCCCAATGGCCACTGTGTGTCTCAGTAGTGGGAGCAGACAGAAACAATGATCCTTTGTGGCTACACAGGCTCAACAGTTGGCAAGCGGTGCCTGAAACCCTCTCTGGGTCAGTGTGTGGTGACAGCAGCCAGGCTGGTCCCATGGGGGGCAGAGGTGACGTCTGAGTCCCATAGCGTGTTCCTGAGAGACTCCAAGTGGGCTCCAGGAGCCTCTTCCTGGTGCCATCCCCAAGGGCTGCTGCTGGATATCTGACAGCGTGAACCTGGCTGATAAATTCATCTCAAATCCTGAGAAGGACCCAGCATATCTCTTCCAGAAATGTGAACTTTAATTTATTTAAATTTAATGGAAAAGCATATGGAGGGGAACGGAAAGCTAATTTAAAATAGTGCTCAAAGCAATCAATATGTTAACAGATTCCCTTCAACTTTTTGTGCTTGGCTGCAGAGGAAAAAAAAAAACAACCCACAACAAACCTTTAAAATGTAAGTGGATCCTTTCCATCTTTCTCCTTCTATTTTATAAAAACACAGTTTTTGATGTCTGGTGCTGAGTCCTGGGGAGTTAAAAATCAGTCAGTCTTGTAAACATTAAAATATGCTTTTGGAAACATAAATCATCTGATGAAGTCAGAAGTGGTACTGGAGAGAACTTTTTTGGGTTATGCTGAAGCGACAAGGAGTATGAGGTCTTTCGCATCAAGATATCATTGTTTTCTTTGTGCACTTGAGTTTTCTCATCTACAAAGTAGGCATGACGATCCCCTCTCAATGTTCTTGTGAGAATTCCGTGGGCAGAGGAGCAGGAGCCTGTTTTGCAAA
Source organism: Mustela putorius furo (assembly GCF_011764305.1). Classification (NCBI taxonomy): domain Eukaryota; kingdom Metazoa; phylum Chordata; class Mammalia; order Carnivora; family Mustelidae; genus Mustela; species Mustela putorius. The sequence continues at coordinate 7,613,766 of NW_025422057.1, forward strand.
CTGCAAAGCTGTGCGGTTGTTCCTTTAGGAGACACTTCTCACCACCCCTCTCGGAAGAGACAGCCTGGGCCCAGCACCACGGGTGTCCCGCAGACATGCTGGTGTCACCTGAGCAGACCTGAGTGGCTGCTTTGTAGCCTGTTGGGACACAAGAGCCAGCAGTGAAAGTCCCACCATTAGAGAGTCATTCCTTTGTTGTGATCCCCGCTTAGTCTTTTCTTGGGAGGGAGCAAAGTATGGGGGAAAGAACAGAGGCTTTGCCACAAAGATTTGGTTTGAATCCTGCCTCCAGCAGGCTTCCTAGCCACGTGGACTTCTCCAGGTCGCTCCAGCACGCCCCAGTTTATTTTCTGTGATGTGTTAAGGGTAGTTGTACGGAAAGAATCAGACAGAGTAAGTGCTCAGCAAGCACTTTGTTCCTTCCAAAGAACAGGTCCCCCTGGGGAAGGCTGCACTGAGAAAACGCTCTTCTGTAGTGACAAGAATGGACAAAGCCTATTTGGAGATGGCATAGGGCTCCTAGAAGGTCTTCTGGAAGCAGATGCAGTGAACAAAACTGGGCAGGTTTGGAGGTCTTGGTCCTTAAACTCCCACCCCCCATCTTTCCACTGGGGTGCAAAGGGAGGCCTTTGTAATGGTGACAGAGCCCTTTCTCCGCTCCACGTTGCCTTATTCCTTAAAGCGTCTCAAGGTCAACTGTTTCCAGATTGAAATTTGGATCCCACTGGCAGACGCCAGCAGAATCCTGATTCTCCTGGCCTCCCCTCCCCCCAGTGCTGACCTTCACAGGCCTGGATGGTGTTAAGATTCTAGGCTTCTCCCTGCTCTGCTGCCAGGTGCGAAGAGCCCTCATTTGCTTATATCTTTTAAAAAGGGAGAAAAAGGCTGCAGGACCATTTTAGAATTTCATATGTAATCAAAATCTGCCTAATTGCATTTTCTCCTGGAAAAAGGAGAATTTCTGGGCTATTGAGTTACCTCCCTGACGCACGTAAAGGTGGGTTTAATTTCCATAATGTGGCTGCACCAGAGTTTCCCCGTTTGAGAGGTCACGACTGAGACACTGCACTCTTCTTCCGGGAGGGGTATCTCAGCTTGCCAGGAATTTGCCAGCTTAAATGTTATCGGGTTGAAGGAAGTGTATTTCACCATGTGTCCAGAGGTGGCTTCTGGAAGGTTAAAAGGTTGTGGGGCTGTTCCCCCAGCACAAGGTGAGACCTGGAAAGGCAAGGCGGTTTCTTTCTGGCAGGTAGATAAACATCACTCCCAGAGGGAGAGGACTGTGGAGATCCAACAACCGGGCTCCAGGTCTGAGGATCCAGAAAAGGCATCTCGGAAAGTGGTAAAAAAAAAATTGTTTGCAAATTGTCAAAAAGCCAGGAGGGGCCATAAATGCATATGCCAGGAGAGATACAAAGAATACCTTCTGTGCTAAGGAAGAAGCAGGGTCCTGGGCTCAGCCCCACACGGTTCTGTGCAGCAGCTAGAACAGGAGCACAAGAACCAGAGCCACAGAAACACCGAGGACACAGGCCCCAGCCTCCTGTGCTGTCGGGGAATTCGTGATTCACGCACAAACCTGGATGCCGAGAAATGACGGCTCTGCCACCAGAAGCGTGAGGCACAGTAGAGTGGGCTCTAGAAAATCAGCCATAAAAGGAGCATCTGAACCAGCTTATGGCCGAAAGCTTCCTCGAGGCCAGGCCTCTGACAACGGGGCTGGGCAGCCGTATTTGAAGGTTGCTGCATGCTTCCAGGCAAGGGGATTCTCGGGAGACGTTCCAGGTCTGACCTGGCGGTCACCAGGTTGGGAGCTTGCCTGCTGCACTGCCCCCAAGCCACGCGGCCGTGCATCTGGCCGCTAAGACTCAACCAGAATGGGGGTCGTGGGGTGCCTACCAGCGGCTGCGAGCGCTACATTAGATGACGTGTTACACGACTATGTGAGTGCACGTGGCCCGATGGCGCGCGGAGAACCGCGTTCCCTCTTCCTTGCTGTCACCAGTGTTATCAGCGTTGTTTCTTCGAACTAATCCCTTGGCTGGTTTATAAGGATCTGGTAAAGAACTCTTTTGGGTGTTATTAAGGAGGACTTTAGCCCTGTGACCCCCCACTGTGTCATTGGGGAGGGCGCAGGTCCCCTCTCCCCCCACCCCCGGGGAGTGCCCAGGTCTCAGTCCTGCAGCCCAGCGCGTTCCTGAAGTGGGTGTTTCTGGACCTTTGATTCCAGACTCGCTCTTCCTCTGGGAGGGGACACTCTGGCAAGTCCCCCGCCCCCCACCCCCGGCTCACATGTAACACAGAGCAGCGTGCCGCTGTGACATATAATATGGGAACTATAAATGGGAGGCTGGCTCTATTTTTAGAAATGGCGTTCACAAGTGTGCAGTGTCGTGAAGGGTCTGTAACTTCTCCCGGGTTGAAGAGTGTGGCTTGCACCAGGGCTGGGGAGTGTGCATCCAGAATGAAATCTGAGGCGGCGGCGGGAGGAAGGAAGACAGCATCAGACGGGGAGACAGACCATAAAAGACTCCACTCTAGGGGACAAACAGGGCTGCTGTGGGACGAGGGGTAGGGGCATGGAGCGGCTGGGGACGGGCAGGAAGGAGGGCACGTGGTGGAGTGAGCGCCGGGTCTTCGCAAGGCTGATGAGTCACCGACCTCGACCCCTGAAACTAATAATACACTATGTGTTAATGAACTGAATTTAAATAAAAAAGGTGGTGGCTAACCTGCCTGGCAGCGGGGGCCTAGGGCACCCCGGTCAGAGAGCGGGACCCTGCTGGCCCCCGAGAGTTCGCCCGGGGGCCTCTGCGCCGGCAGAGCCTCGGATACCACCAGGATGGAGCCTCCTGGGGGTGGGGACCGAGGACCCTCCCCGTGGGGGTTTGTCAGGAGTCAAGTCCCCCAACGTGGCTGCAGCCCTCTTGTCCCCGGGGGGCGGGGGTTGGGGCTCAGGGAATGCCGGCTCTAAGTATGACGAGATTTGAGCTCCTTCCCATTCTGCCCCTCTCCAGTCCCAGCTGAATGTGCTCCTGGTTGTCATTGTCCCTCCTGTAGCCCAGCACGGATTAGGGGGCCAGGGGTGGGACCCCAAGTCCTGGGCTGTCATCGCAGCCTGCGGCCCACAGGGCTGGGTGGGAATGTGAGCCTTTGGCCATCAGGGACAGAGCACGTGGCTGTCTGCGGCCCGACCCTGGGGGCTAGAACGTCAGCACTCAGGCCTGGAGGGGAGCCTGGGAACCTGGGGAACCGGAATGAGGCCCCCCATCACGCAGGCCGACTTGGAGCCTATCCGGTGTTATTCCAGCTGCCACTTCCTCCCGCTTAACCCTGATCTCCTCTTCTGTAAAATGGGCGACTTGCTTCTGATGTGCTGAGCACGGATGGGCCGTCCCCGAGGGGCTGCGTGCGCTTTGTGGCAGAGGGGCTCTAAGCACCCCCGCACCCCCGCACCCCCGACTTCGGAACCCTTCCTTCAACCCCCCAGGCACCTGTGAATCAGTCTCAGTGAGCAGATACGGGGACAGAATGAATTAAATGTAGGCCTGGGCCCCCACCCAGCCCGACCCCGTACAGGAATAAAAAATGTTGACCAAACGTCTCTTGCAGCTGTCCAGGTTTTCAGACTGCTGAGCTGGACATTTGGTTTCTAACCCGTATCAAAAATCCCACAGCAAACACACCAGCCTCGTGCCCAGGGAGTCGGGTGTCGGGGAAGTGTTCTCCTCTGGAAAGTCCAATTTGGAGGCAAGAAAACTGGGACAAAGGTGACAGGGCTGGGAGTGAGCCCTGGCCAGGGCTGCCGGGACCGCACGCACCCCGAGACGATGGCGGGGGGCGAGAACCCCTGGTGTGAGCTCCCTTCGATTCCACTGGCCGCTTTATCTCGGCTCCCAGAGCAGGAGCAGCGGCCACACTGGGTTTGGGGATCCCTCTTGAAATTAAACCTTGGGATGAGGGAAAAAGGAGAGAGAGGGAAAAGAGCCGAGTGACCACACGCGTCTGCCTGCTCTGCATTCCACAAGCGCTGTGGCTCTGCGGCCACCTTTGCCGGCAGCAGCCTGGCCGGTGACTCTGGCACAGGTCCTGTGGGTGTCCCCCGCTGGAGTAGTGGCCTTGGCACAGGCCCTCCCTGGGAGGGTCTCCCTCTGTGGCTCTGGGAGAAGGAGCCTGCCACTGTCGAGGTGGTGAGTGTGCATGGGAGTGTGAGGATGCGTGTGAGTGTGTGCACGTGAGTGTGTATGAGTGTGTGTGTGTGAGGATGCGTGTGAGTGTGTGCATGTGGGTGTATGTATGAGTGTGTGGCGTGAGTGTGAGTGTGTGAAGACTTCCCACAGCACGGATCCAGCTCTCCAACCCTTCGGTTCCCCTGCTCAGCTGCATTCCAGTCCTCCTGCCTTCTGGTCCTGGGGTCCCCACCTCTCCTTTCCTGCGTTGGGGGCACTGAGGGCCACCTGTTCTGTACTGGAAGGAGGTGGTGGTGAGAAGGTGCCTTTGGAGTGGAATCCTGGTGCTGCCATGTTCCAGCGGGGTGACCCCAGGCAGATTACTCTGATGCCTCGAGCATCAGGTGGAGATGAAATTCTGCCCTCAGGCTTTGGGAGGGACCCTCAGCACAGGGACCGGGAGGGCACTGAATGCTCGCTCCCTGCTCCTTCTATCCTGGAGGGCAGGAGCCGCGATGCTCATCTCCGGGCCCAGCTCCTGGCCCTCTGTGGGGCTGGGAAACACATGAACAGATGAACTTAATTCATGGTCTGGAGGGAGTCTCTCTGGTGTCAGGGGTTCAGGGCAGGGAACGGAGCAGGGCCGGGACTGGGCTTGAGTGTGGCTTCACCTCTGATTAGCAGGGAACCTTGAGGCCCGTCTGTGGGGGTAACAGAGCCGGCCTCGCAGTGACCAGGTAATGTGCTGTGCCTGGCCTCACGCGAGGTAGCCTGAGGGATTCCCACCTGAGCCTCCTTTTCTGCCTTCACCCCATTTCCTTTGTGTTTCCTCTCCTTTCGGCAAAGCGGCCCAGGCTGAGAGGCCTTGGGAGGGACCCTCTGGGTCTTCCTGAAGTGAGACAAGTAGAGGTGGCGCTTTGGCAATGGCAGTGACCTGGTTTGTGGTTCCACTGGCGAGGCCTCAGGCTGCTTCTCAAGGTCATCAGGCTTCCTCCACTGTTAGCAACGGACATTCCGACTGGCGTAAGCAGAGAAGGAATGTTCTGGAAGGATACCAGATAGCTTGCAGATGGGATGGCATAGCGGGAAAGCTGCCTAGTTTCCCAAATCTGGGAAGAAAGCTCAGAGTGCCCTGGCTCGGGCCACGGGACCACCCTTGACTGGCAGCCGCACCGAGGCAGGAGCTCACCCGGAGGGCTGTTCCCCAAGTCAGAGCCTGCCAGGCTCCTCACAAACAAGGGCAGGCGAGTCACAGCGCCCGGTGCAGGACACTCCTGACCCCGGGAAGGCAGGGCTGGGCGCTGGCCCTCCTTCCCGGCTGAAATCTGGTTTCCTCAGGCCTGGGACCCACCATGGGAGAGAAGTCCAGCGCGCGCCCGCAAGGCTGTCTTGGGTGTCACAGCATGGCAATTGTCTCATCCCCTGGGGACGCTGGCCTGTCAGGAGATGGAACCTCCTGGGCGTTGGGGGCTGAGGACAGCTCTGGCATCCTGGGGTCTGGCGTCCTGAGGGAGTCTGTCCATCTGGCTGTGAGGCCTCCTCCAGGCGCCTGAGCTCACCTTTCCAGGGCCAGACCCAGGAAGCCACCTGTCCTCCTCCCTCTGACTCGTTCTTCTCTTTTCTGGGCTGGGGGCCTGGGCTGCCATCTGTCCCGGCCTTTCCCACGTGTGCCCTCCGGCCGGGAGGCCAGCAGGGCCGTCCCCAGTCGCGTCCTTGTTTCACAGCTGCTCTCACAGGGGCTGGTTTAGCGACGGCAGCGCTTATCTCGCAGCCCAGACACTCTGCTCGCCTCCGTCCCAGCGGCTCCGTGGCCGTCCGGGGCTCCGGCGGGACAGCGGCGGCCCGTTTCCCAACCCCGTGGAGCTGTGGGGTCGCTGACGTGATTTCGCAGGCATGTTGGAGGGCGTGAGGAGAAACGTCCGTGTGACTCCCGTGCAGCTGGACCCCCATGAGCCCCAGGCCGCCCCTCGGGCCCACGGGCAGCACGCCAGCGCGTATGGGACCCCACGAGGGTTAAGAAAGATGTTTACAAGGTTTTATTGGGGTCACACATGGTCACACAAGGGGAAGTTGGTCCAGCAGCGCGGAACTTCCTCAAATTCCTGCTCGAGCTGTTCTCTCTGTAAACCCTCCACCTTCCCTCTGCAGGCACCTGCCCCTCAAGCGAAGCAATCTTTTTTTTTTTTTTTTCTTTTTAAGAGATTTTATTTATGTATTTGAGAGACAGAGCGTGAGCGGGGAGAGAGGCAGAGGGAGAGGGAGAAGCAGGCTCCCTGCTGAGCAGGGAGTCTAGCGGGGCTGGATCCTGGGATCCCAGGATCATGACCTGAGCCGAAGGAGGGCTCCAGGCCCCCTGAAGCTAAGCAGTGCTTACCTCCTCTTCTCTTCTCCCATGTCATTTCCTCCAGAAGCGTCTGAGCCGTACGAAGGATTCCTTTCCCTTGTTGGATGAGGACGGGGTTCTTGGAAGCATTCATGATTTCATTTGATTTCTTCTTTGTCACCTGTGTGAAGTTGCCCAGCGGTCCTTGGTCTCCTGTTGTGGCCGTGGAATCACCAGCACGTCCTGGTCCCCAGGTCAGGGGGCCCCTTCTTCCCCTGGGGAGAGGGCTTGCTGCGGAGACAGAAATTCGGGACTGCCCAGAGGTGCTGGCTTTCAGAGTCCCGCTGCCCTCTGTGGTGAGATTCCCCTCTGGGGCTGGAGCCTCAGACCCTGCCCAGACCCAGGGATTCATTACGGGGCTGGATCTTCTTGAGCCTGTACAGCCCAGCGGGAATCAGGGCTCACGATGTTGGAATTACAAGTTTCCAGCCCAGTTCATTTTGGAGAGTCCCTGGATACCAAGTGGGACTGCAATCTGGTCATGCATCTGTCTAGGGCCTTCACTGGCTCCCCAGCACTGTCAGGGCAAAGGCTCGGCTTTTTGCGGCAGAATCCAGTGCCCTGGTGGTCTGGGCTGTGCTCACCTCTCCGTTGCCCCTGGTGGACCCTTGTCACGGGCTGCTTTCTGTCTGCACCAATCTTACAGTGCCTCCCTTCTCTCCCTGGGCTGGCTCTGACCCACACCCCTGGCTCGGCTTACCCTCCTCAGTCTCCCCTCTCTCTGCTCAGGAACGGGGGAGCAGGGGGTCCTCTTAGTGTCAAGGACACTTGTCCTTTCTGGCCTGGCTCAGAATCACCTGCTTTCTTCCCTAGATTCCTCCCAGCAGATTCTGAGCTCTATGAGGGCCGGGAGCGCTCTTGTCTTGTTACCCTGTGACCCCAGTACGTGGTATGTGGTGGGGACTCCGCAGGAGGCCCAATGGCCAGAGTGCAGGTTTTGTCCAGATGCCGCACTTGTAAGCAAAGAGAGTCTCCTTTCCGGTTCACATAGCTTCACTAGATGTTCATCTTTTACACGATGCCCTCATTGGCTGTAAGTCAGTTTTTTAAAAAAAATAATAAACATTTTGTTTTCGGTTCTTGGTTCTACACAAAATAGGCTTCATTGAGTTTTTGGAATCCTGGTTTTGTCTGGTTTCTGTAAAAGTAAAGCTTCTCAGTCAAATTAATGATTTGTTCCTGAAAAATGAATTCATAGCCAGTGGTTTGATTAAATTAAATCCCCCCACCGAGTCCCCTACCCCTGCCCCAGCCCCAGACCCAGAATCCCCGGTGAGAGAGTCCTGCAGCATGCGACATCAGCGCATCCTGGAGGGCAGGGGAGGAGCTCCTGATACCACTGCCTTTTCTGTTTCCACTTTCAGATGATTTAATGCTTCGATGGAGAGTGCTTTGAAAAGAACTCTTGCCCCCCCCCCACCGTCCCCAGCCCTTCAGCAGGTTAGTTTAGCTTAGTAATTAGCAATCACAATATGAGCTGGGATAATTATCCCCAAAAGTCAAAAGAAAAACACAGATGTTTTTAAAGCTGCACAGTTGAGATTTTGCTTTTCGATTGTAAAAATTTAGCATGTGAAATGAATTAGATGCCGGCTTTTCCTGAGACTTAATTTCTAAGGTAAGTTAGGGAAAGCCCTGCTGTTTTTGAAAAGAATGGTCTTGGTTGGGGGGGGGGTGGGAGGTGGGCAGCTGGGGTTGGCGGGGGGACGCCTATAAGCATGATAATTTTCAAAATCGAGAAGGAAGCAAGAGAAGCCAGATTGAATACATTAATGAGTTTTCTCCTCCTGGGATTTGAGTTAAAGCTTTCTCATAATTGAAAACTTGTGAGATGCTCCTCTGGGCCAGAATACAAAACTGTAGGTATGCACCCGTGGCCTGGCACGGCAGCGATGTGCCCACGCGGAGGTCAGGAGTGAAATGGGTCTGGACAAAGGAATCCGTAGCCTCGGTCAGCTCTGAATGGGCTTGGGAGCTGCTCTCTCCGGGCTCTGGACCTTTCCCTCGATGGCCTCTCCCAAGTGCTCATCAGGATTTCTCCGTACCGGTGGGAAGGTATGTCCCAGAAGCATCCTCAGCAAAACAAAATGAGCCAACTCTGTTTTTGGAAACGGATAAGCGGATTGGATCTTTGGGAACATAGAGATGACACAGCCAAAGAGGGGGCCTGGTCAGGTGTTACACTGGGTCCTCCCTGTGGGCTCCATCCATGCTGCCTTGTGGGGCCCTCAGGAAGTTTTACTCCCCCGACGAAGCAGAACCAGGTACTGGCCTTGGGTCAAGGGCCTTGGGTTTGGGTTCCAGAGTTGTTACGGGCTTTGCTGTTTTTGGTGGGGTAGACCTTGTCCCCTTTCAGTGATGAGGGAGCAGGAGGCTGGCTGAGGACAGAGCAAAAGCTGGCGCCTTGCACCCCCCCCCCTTCATCGGCTCCCCTCCATAGGTGTAGCATTCCTCAGGCACCCCTGACTGCCATAAAATGATAAATAGTTAACTTGCTAAGATCACAATCCTACAAGACAGGAGTCTCCCTTGGTTTGCAAATATCCTTGAGATTTACAAACAAAGAAGTTACCTTATCAATAGCCCAAATTCCAAAGACACAGAACTCAGTTTCTCAAGCCTAATGTCACCCTCCCCTCCATAAAAACCGAAGGAGGCGGAGGTAGAAGGAAAAGCAAATAAAGTTAAATTTCTTCTAAACCTAAATCTCATTAACAAGGATGCTTGATGGCAGGAATGTAACATTCCACCAGGAGACTCCCAATTGTCTTTACTTGATAGTAACTAAGCCTTCAATATCCTGATAGTATTCTTTGCCCCAATAACCCTTTGTCCTCACCTACCCAACTCCTGCGTATATAACCAACCACCCCTCACAACCCGGGGCGGCCGCATCTCTGCCTGCCCACGGGCCCTGTCCCCGTGCTTTAATAAACCACCATTTTGCACCAAAGATGTCTCAAGAATTCTTTCTTGGTCATCGGCTCCGGACCTCAGCCCACCAAACCTCACCTAGGTTCTAGAACTTCATCATATGGCGCCCGAACGTGGGGCTGTGAGTCTTTACATTTGGACTCTGAGCTTCGGTGCAAAATTGGTGAGTACTTTCTCTCCTTTACTTTACTCTGATTTCAGGGGCTTTTTCAAGGAGTATGGTCTTATTGGAACACTTGCATGTCAATTGCTCAGGCTGTAATCCTCTAGCCCGTGGCTACTCCACGGGGAGGAGAGCGTCTGCCTTTTGGCTGTAAGCTAGTACCCTGGCCGGAATGGCAATAAGACCCAGAAACTTGATGGCCTCACTCTATTCCTGTTCTTATAGAAATTGTCTCTCTTGGGCACGGGACAGCCAACTAAGTCACCAGGACGGCTGCCAATCTTAAGACTCCCGTGTGAGGTTTCCTCCTGAATGATCTAATGTGATCCCCTCCACATGCCCGGTCTAGCCACTTCTGGCCGCGGGACCTCCACTGGGAGCCGGCCGAAACCAGTACCCGATTGAATTAAAACGCAACCGGGGACCGTTTCCTAGGGAAGTTGGCTGTACGGACCACATGTGTTGGAATGTCGCTTAGACCATGATGGATTTCAGTCTTTACTATTTCTCGTCAATGTCTTCTGCAAACCGCCTAAAGCTATGAAATTGAGTAATTTCCCCTTGCCAAACTTTTCTAGTATTTCCATGGGTTAATATGGCAAAACAGTATGCAGTCTTCAGGACATATGATAGCATGGCACAAGCATTTTAGTCCATTCACCAGGCACCCATCAGCAGCCTAGGATGCGATGGGAAAGTGGAGGGATGCCGGCACCCCTCCAGGGCCTTTTATGGCAGGAATGTCTTCCCAGGGAAGGCAGGATGGTGATCAATAGCGATATCTTGAGGGACGCCTCTGGTCGCTTTTGACACACAGGAACCTCTGACATATCCTGCGTGGGACGCTACCCAGGAGTCAGGGGGGATTTGGTAATGGACCTTCTTTACTTTTCTGGAAGCATGGCCTCAGTAGGTTTCCTCAGTTCCCAAGGACTCTACCTTGGGGTGCCTTTTAACCCACTGGAAATAATTTGGATTGCAAAACTTAGGAAAGGACTGAGCTCCTGTAACACTGCATGGCCTCAGTGGGATCTATCAGATCTCCTCTGCAGGAAACAGGGCAAATGGACCTAGGGTGCCTGCATTGCTCATACCTAGGCCTTCATTGCTCTGCACCAGGACTCCAGACTAAGGGGCTTTTGCGGAATGTGTTTGCCCAAATGAGTAATCTAGTAAACTTTCTCCTGACATATTGGATGGTAATTACGTAAATAAGCCTTCTTCTAGTAAACCCAGGTTGCTGGGCCATCCCTAGCAAAGTGGACTCTGGCTTTATTTCTCTCTGTTTCTCCTAATAGATGTGGGGGCTTCTCCCTCACTCCCTTCCCGTGTTAATGGCTATAACTGGAGCCAACTGGGGTTAGTCTAACTCGAGACAGAGACTATAAGGAATATTCCCAAGCAGCTGCCGAAACTCTCTTTGTTTCGGGGAAGTTTCCTTGTGTTCTCTGGCCTGACTTGGACTGCCTAACCCCTCCCCCCTTGCTGGTGGGAAAGCATGGCGTCTGCTCCTCTGTTGGGGCTTATGAGCTCTGAAACCGGGAATCCCTTCTCTGCCTCCTGGCAGCACTTTGTTTCCTCTGTTTTCCCCTTCTGTTTCTGTACCAACACGTGTGCAACCTGCATGACTAGCCTCTAGATCATGCACCACAGCTCCTTCTCTCTTCACTGTCAAGGAGCAAGAAGAGAACCCCCTGGACCTAACACCCACTCCAGATATTCCCACACATGTCTCAGGTAAAAATTCAAAGCGGAGTGGGCCCAGGTGGAACGTAAATCAGTGTTGGAACTAAGTTAAGTCTGTTGGTTTAATTAAGATAGATGCATCTTTGAAGTTAACAGCAGTAAATGTGAAGCTTTATTCTATCGAAGTTTACTAAAGGTCAAATAAGCTCATGTTATTTATTAAAATTTGTTAGCAAAGAAATGACTAAACTGATGGTTAATTGTCTGTCTCAAAGTTCTAATGGGTAATTGCTGAAGTAGCTTTCAAAGTCTTTGGTAACCTGAAAGTTTTAAAGTTTTGCTTGGATGACAAATGGAATTAAATTGTGGACATCTAGGTCTTAACCAAACAGGATAAAATGCTAAGTCGTTAATTACTGAATGTAGGTTTGTGCTTTTGACTTCTTACTGCAAAGAAACTAAGAGTATTTAAATCTGCTGGTAAGCTTGTTTTCTACTTAACTGATTCATAAATTGCCACCCGAAGAATTCTGTTGTAACAGTTCACAATTGGTTAATAACTAAAGGTGTTTCTAAGAATACGAAGTTCTGCTTAGTGTAACTAAGACTGATGGAAATAAAGGGAAACTCTGTATGTAGGAAAGTAGGAGATATGTAAGAAAGATTTAAGGAATGGGAATACATTTTGTTTAAGGTAAAGGAAGGTAATTTTGTCCTAAATGAGATAGTTGTTTAGAAGGAAATGGCTTGGGACAAAACTTGAATGCAAAGGAAAGTTGTAGAAGGTTTGTGAAGGGAAATCTTCAGAAAAGGAATTTTAGCTATGGTCAAGAATGGATTAAGATTGAAATGAATGGGTTTTAAAGGTACATTGGTACAAGACTGAAATTCTCTGTTCAAAAGGACAATGTTTTCTTAGATCAATTGATCTGTTAAGAAAATGTAAATGGTTTTCTCTTTGCCTGCCCAGAAAAGCGAGTTTCTATGTTTTATCAGGTGTTTAACATCCCTAATTATATTTAGGCATGTGCTTTAAAACTTTCTAAGATTTTAGCAAATGTTGACAAGATTTAAATTGTAAATCTCTTTAACTCAGGCTTTTCCGTGGTATGTGAAGTTGCTCATGAAGTACTACTGAACCAGTGACAAACCTTGGATTACATTTGGGAAAATACTATAACTATTCTAGAGATTCTACGCACTTCCTAAAGTTTTAACGTTTTGAGAGATCACCGCTTGATACTGTAATTATGGAAGTGTTATGTATCACAGAAATAACCTGATTTACTTGCAGCTAAATTGTAAACTCCTGTGTCTCTTTAGCTCTAACCATATCCATTCTGAGTTTTGTTATTTATAATTGTTTTAATTCTCTTGTAAAATGAGTTTTATCTTCAAGGATATTCCTATGAAGGACTTTCAGGACAAATACAGATATTTGATATACTTGAAATCCTAAAACTGAAATGGGTAAGAATTTCCAGAACTGACTAAAGCCGCATTCACCAGAATTAGCAACATGGGACTAAATTAACTAAAAGATTGTAGTGTTGTGTCTGTTAATGTTTTGTCTTACTTTAAACATTGCTGGTTCTCTCTACTGTTTGCTCTTACAGACTAGGGATACTCCCTCCTAGTTATCTGTAACTTATAGAGATGTAAAAGTGCTCATTTGTAAAAGTGCTCAAAGCATTCACCTTTTCTCTTTATCTGAACCCTCTGAAACCAAAAGGTCTCAGTAAGTATTCTTTCTTCCATGGCAATCAGTCATTTGCATAAGTTCAATAAGAATCTGTTCTCCTTGTAACAGGAAAGAATTGGAAACACGGTATTTTACCAAGGCTTTGACTGGGATATCATATTTAAAAAGACTCAGATATGACCAGACAGCTTTAAGGAACTAAGGTTGACTTTATGAAACCTGGAGCCATAAAGCCCCTTGGGACTGTTGGCCTGATACCTTGCTTACAGAGTTCCCAGCAGCCTCACCAGGTGAGTAAAGAATGTCACTCCTTGGTAGGTGCAGTCTTGGGAAGAGGAATTCGCCCAAAGGTATTGCAGGCATGCCTCATGGCAAGTACAGGGCTTGGCTTCTGGCCCGGAGAGGCTACTAAAAGTTCAACCTAGAGATTCCTTATACAAAGTTCCAGCAAAGCAGATTCTAAAAGATCTATTGATCACAGTCACTGTTCTTGCTGAGCTTATGTAAATAATGGGCCAAGTTTGTTAAAACTGGACTTGTTTCACAAGTGAATTAGTCCTGATTTGGCTATCTCTGGAAATGAGGGTTACTTTAGAGAGAAAACTTATGTTTCGGTAACACACCTTCATGGATGTTAAATTCTAGATTTGATTGTCTTTAAATGTTTGTTTACCTAAGCTAAACAATTTGAGGTAAACTTCAGAGAAGTTGCACAATAGCTTCTTTAGTCGATCTTATTATTTTGTGGGGATATTAGCAGACCCCACAGCACATGATTAAACAACTGGAATAATGAAATTGCCTAAAAGCCAACCTATCGTACTCCATAGGATTAACTATGCACTTGTGGAGATAATGGATGACCCCACTTTCTTTATGAGTGGATTGGATGATTCATGGGGGGCTCCCCTTATCTCTTGACAAGTTTTCTCCCACTTGACAATGATCCTCTGTAATCAGGATATTGTTAAGGCTGGACCACTCAAAGGTCTTCTTATTGGTTTCATCCCTTAGTTATATTTATCCTAGAGGCCACCTCTGTTGAGGTGCAATTGCAAACAGATGCTTTAGCTAAGCATGGAACAGCCCTCCTATAAAAGAGCCTCAAAGCTCACTATGGGACAGTCCTTGACTGTAATGATGTCACATCAGGTCCAGATTTGTCTTAGAAGGCAAAGGCCACCAATGGATGATGGAGGCCAACTTATTAAATACTGGGCTACATTAACAGATATGCCAGAAATAAAACTTGTCAAACTTTAAACCTAGTTACCTGTATGCCTGAACCTGACCTGTACTTCTTTCTCTATAGAGCAAAAAGGTTATTGATCTTGCTTACTCTATCTGGCCAGATTTAAGATGCCCCTGTTAAAAATATGAATGACAGTTGGTTTTCTGATGACAGTAGTTTTCATAGGAAAAAAAATAAAGATAAGCTAGGTATGCCATAGTGCTCACTAGCACTTTGCAATTGCCAAAGCCTAAGAATTAACATTTATACTGACTCCAAATATGCTTTCCTGGTACTACATGCCCATGGAGCTATTTGGAAGGAAAGGGGATTGCTATCAAGCCATAACTCCTCAATCAAATATGGGCCTAAGTTCCAAAACCCTCCTTATCGCTATACTAAGGATGGTGTATATCAAATCTAGGATACATATATGTGTTTCATACCCACACCCATTGGACAGCTCACTCAAAAGGCAGCTTTATGCTGGGAACAAAGGAATCATACGAGTGGTACTTGGGCAAATAACACACGATGTCTAGGATGGCTCACTAGAAATGTGTTCCCAAGTAATAGTACTCCAGGCTACTGACTGGTTTGCTACTGACTGGGCAAGGTGACCTGGCATCAGATGGCCAGCTCCAAACGGAACCCACTGGATATGTGGAACCAACCTGTGGCCCTGGCTTCCTCCAGGGTGGATAGGACGCTGTACTTTAGGATTTGCCTGGATTCATGGGCGCATTACTAAAACCATTACAACTCCAGCTAATCTCCCCAACTTAAAACAAAGATGGACACGATCTGTTTTTAAATGGTATGATCACTTAGCATCCATCTTTGTTCCATCTGCGGGACTAGAGGATGTCATGTGGCATGTAGAAGCCCTTAATAAATATACTACAAAGGCACTCAATGACTCACTGAACAGCATCTCCCTACTTAATACTGAAGTGTCACAAATACGCCAGGCAGTCCTACAGAATAGGATGGCCTTAGATGTCCTGACAGCAGCACAGGGTGGCACATGCGCAATTATCAAGACAGAATGTTGTGTGTACATTCCAGACTATCACAAAAATGTCACAGGACTAATAAAAGACATGAATACCCAGATTAAGGCCCTACAAGATCCTCCTCTCTCTCTCAGTGAATGGTTAAGTTCCTGGTTTGAAGGAGGGCTATGGCCGAATCTCCTTTTCGGGCTTCTTATTCTTATCGCCTTATTAACCTTAATATGTTGCTTTGTTCCATGTTTCTCTACTTGGTGCCGAGACTCCATTGCTACAATGACTACACCACGGCAGACGATCCTTGTCGCACGCGAGGACGCCTCCCCACTGTCAGCGCTGGATTCAGCTGCCTCCACCTTTCGTAACTCCCTTATACGTTCCTACCCTGACCAATATTGACCCGAGCAGGTAGGGACAGCTCTACGCCCCTATTCAGCACGAAGAAGCTACAGAAGATGAGACCTTCCACCTTCAACCACCTTAAAGATTTAAGGGTCAAAATTGTTCAGGGGGGAATGATGAGGGAGCAGGAGGCTGGCTGAGGACAGAGCAAAAGCTGGCGCCTTGCACCCCCCCCCCTTCATCCGCTCCCCTCCATAGGTGTAGCATTCCTCAGGCACCCCTGACTGCCATAAAATGATAAATAGTTAACTTGCTAAGATCACAATCCTACAAGACAGGAGTCTCCCTTGGTTTGCAAATATCCTTGAGATTTACAAACAAAGAAGTTACCTTATCAATAGCCCAAATTCCAAAGACACAGAACTCAGTTTCTCAAGCCTAATGTCACCCTCCCCTCCATAAAAACCGAAGGAGGCGGAGGTAGAAGGAAAAGCAAATAAAGTTAAATTTCTTCTAAACCTAAATCTCATTAACAAGGATGCTTGATGGCAGGAATGTAACATTCCACCAGGAGACTCCCAATTGTCTTTACTTGATAGTAACTAAGCCTTCAATATCCTGATAGTATTCTTTGCCCCAATAACCCTTTGTCCTCACCTACCCAACTCCTGCGTATATAACCAACCACCCCTCACAACCCGGGGCGGCCGCATCTCTGCCTGCCCACGGGCCCTGTCCCCGTGCTTTAATAAACCACCATTTTGCACCAAAGATGTCTCAAGAATTCTTTCTTGGTCATCGGCTCCGGACCTCAGCCCACCAAACCTCACCTAGGTTCTAGAACTTCATCATCAGGACCTTAGGTCCTTCAACTCTGAAATGGAGGTTGGTTTCGACGAGCTATTTTCTAAATTCTGTTCTGCAGAATTGTAGTTCTAAGAGATGTTTAAAAAACGAAACAAAGCCAAAAGCAGAACAGAAGGGTAAAAAACCAAAACGAGCTGTTGAAGATGATGTCCCCTAGGCCAATGGTTCTCAACACCGACCCCTGCCCCGGGGCGAGGGCATCTGGCAATGTCTGAGGCATTGTTTGGTCTCCATAAATTGGACTGGGGATTGAGTAGGTGGAGGCCGGGGGGGGGGGGGGGGGGGGGGGGGGGGGGGGGGGGAGGGGGTGCTGGAACATTCTGTGTGCTCAGGACAACCCACACAATAGCCCCCACAACAAAGACTTCTCCAGCCCCAAAGCCCACAGTGCTAGAGGTGGAAAATGGCTGTGTCTTGGTCCCACAACCTATTTGAATATGAAAGACAAAGAGCAGCGCAGAGATCCTTTTAACTTTGAGGCCAGAATTTCTGAAATGTATGTGCTGGCGGACTCCCTTAGGCTTGCCTACCTAGCGATGAGACGGATATGCCTCCGGACCCACCCTGGAAACTACTGACGTTGGTTTCCCTAGGCTCTGGCCATGTCGACAGTACATCCAAGGAGCAGAACCCCCAAGAAGGAGGCAGGGGCTTCTTGTTACCCGTGTCTGGGGTGGGGCATCATTCAGAGGGTGTGCTCAGGAATTGTCTGGGACTTAAAGCTGGTCTCAGTGTAGGTTCTCTGAAGCAGAGCCTGGAATAGAGATGCTCATTCGAGTGGTTTATTGGAAAAGAGTTCTCAGGAGAAGAGTGAAGGGAGCGGGCAGGGCAGGGGATGGAGGGAAGGTAGGATGTGGTCTCTGCGGGAGACTTGCCTCCACCTGATCCCGCAGCCGTGGAGGAGAGCTCTGGCGCGGGAACCGCATCCCATGTTGGGGCCTGGAGTCAGGAGGCCTTTCTAGTGTGGAGTGCCTCCAACTCTGGCCCTGGTCTAGGGGAGGGCATCGTCCCACAGGCAAAGGTCGGTTCTCCGGAGAAGCGGGGAGGCTGGGTGCCGTGACCAGCTACCCCTCGCCCCTTCCAGGGCTGACTGCGCAGGCGGGTGGAGTGAGGCCCAAACAGCCCAGAGCCTGATGCGGGGTCGCCCAGATGTGCCAGGACCCTCAAAGCAGGGAGCCCTTCAGGCTGGAGGAAAAATAAGTTCTGTGCTTAACAGCCTGCCTCAGCCACTTGCCTTAAATTGGGGAGGGATAGGGAGGTCAATCACACTGGCACAGCACTAAGTCAAAATCTCTTCCAAAGCTCACAGTGATGGAGAGGAGTGTGTGTGTGTGGCGGGGGTGGGGGTGAGGAGATGGGGGGGGGTCAGTGTTTTTCCCTCTTATGTGAGCCAATATTGAGCTTTTGAAATTTCTCTTCCCTGACGTTCCAGCCGTTTCCAGATTGCTGCTGTCCACGGGAGTGGGACGGCTGGTGGGGAAGACAGCAGGAGAACCACCACCAGCCAGTCAGCCACCT
The DNA here is from genome assembly GCF_011764305.1 of Mustela putorius furo. Lineage (NCBI taxonomy): Eukaryota > Metazoa > Chordata > Mammalia > Carnivora > Mustelidae > Mustela > Mustela putorius. Next base: position 7,631,774 of record NW_025422057.1, read on the forward strand.
GGGAGCACCTGCCTAGGCCAGGCCCTGAGCTAGAGGTGGTCTGGAAGAGGAGCGTAGTGTTCCGAGTGGTCTAAGGCCAGACAGCTGCGAGGTGCCCAGGAACTGGGACTTCTGGCCTTCTCTTGGCGCGGCTTTCCACATGGGCCCTGTGCCCTCTGCAGAGCGGCAGGGGCAGCCCTGGAGATGGAGCACACAAGGGGGAAATACCCAAGATGCAATTTTGTTTCATTAGCTTCCTGTTTGAAAACACGTGGCTTCAAACCCATGCGAGTAGAAGACTCTGGCCCATATCCCCTATTCTTCCAGGGCATCATTTCCTGCTGCCACCTCTCGCGGGAATCACAGCCTTAGGAAGGAAGAGGCTCCAGGGCTGGCCTGAGAAGCAGCCGCCCCTCGTGGGAGGCCATCAGACGTGGCCTTACAGATCCCGTGGAATTTTGAACAGTGGTATCATAGCTCTTCATATGGGGTTACTTTCATTTTCGGAGCACTGATTTATTGTCGGACACTTGGCCTGTTTTCTCCAGGCTTTTCAATAGTATACGTAACAACTCAATGACTACCTTTGTATATTCAGTTCTGCTGCTGTCTTGACTAATTCCCTTGGGAGACCGTCTTAAAATATTTACCGGGCCAAATTTATCCTCATCCTAAAGTCTTCTCGCACACACTGCCAGACCACCCTTCAGAAAGGCAGTGCCAATTTAAATGCCCAATGTCACTTTTGCCCAATGCCAAGGGCACGTTTCTTTGCTTCTTCACCGGGACCAGGTATTATCGTTGGTAATCTAATAGAAAAATAACATCCTAAGGTTTTATTTTTTTTTATTTTTTTTTTTTAAAGATTTTATTTATTTGTCAGAGAGAGAGAGAGGGAGAGTGAGCACAGGTAGACAGAATGGCAGGCAGAGGCAGAGGGAGAAGCAGGCTCCCTGCCGAGCAAGGAGCCCAATGTGGGACTCGATCCCAGGACGCTGGGATCATGACCTGAGCCGAAGGCAGCTGCTTAACCAACTGAGCCACCCAGGCGTCCCATCATCCTAAGGTTTTAATTTGCTTTTGTTTGTCTACAGGTGAGACTTTCCATTCTCCCCCTATGCTGCTTCATGGTTTCTGTCTCTTCCGTGAACTGCCGACTCATTGTGCTGCCCACTTTTCTCCTGGTTGTCCTTCTCGTGAGCCTGTTTCTTGAGGATATCAGCCCTTTGTGGGGATGTCCTACCTACTTCTCCTAGTTCGTGTTTGCCTTGTTTTCATTTTGCTGGACTCCCCCTTTGGATGTCTCTGGAAACGACCCTCCAGGTAGAGATGGTTTGCCAGGAAGAAGCAACTGTTGAATGCTTAGGTTAAAGGATTATCTTTCTCACCCAACCCCCATCCAAACACAACAAAACAAAACAAAAAAACCAAAAACCCCCAAAAAACAAAAAGCCACGGCAAAAAAACCCCTAAAGCTCAAGTAAGGCCAGAGAGTTCGGCGGGGAAGAAGTTCAAGGGGTCAGAGCATATCCTGTTCTTCATTTCACAAATCATGCAATTGCCCAATTTAGAGCCACTTGGTGGCAACTCTTGGCAGCAAGATGTGTGTTTCCTCACACACAAGGACAGCCCAGGATGTTTTCATTTTGTTGGGTGGCGTGTCAGGAAGTCCCACGGAGGCCTCTGGGGCTGAGTGACGAGGGTCCTGGTCACGGAGTCGGAAAGATCTGGGACAGGCCTGACTCGGTGTGACTGTGAGGACTCATTTGAAACGACCCCTCTCAGGTTTCCGGGTCTAAAACACAGGCTCGAACACAGCCTTCAGGGTTTGGGGGACCATCCAGGGGGCAGCCGATGTGAAAATGATTCTCTGCACGGCGAGTGGATTGGAAAGGGCTCCCTTTCCCCCCCTGAGTTATGACCCTGCAGTACGAGAAATGTTGATTTACGCCTACCCTCTGTGGGCGGTGGTTCCATTTCCTCTCCCCAGCTACTCAACACGACTGTTTCTCATGGCGCTGAACGGACTGTGGCTCCCACGTGCCCTGGGTTGATGGGTTCTCTGAACAGAACTGTGGGTCGTGCACTTCACGGGGATCCCTGCCGACTGCAAAGTCCCTTCGTCCACGGGGGCCGCTGTGTAGCAGAACACGGCCCACCGCCCACTGGGAGCATACACGCCGCAGAACCTGACTCTTCGCTGTTCTGGGAGTTGGGAGTCAGAGGAGAGGGTGTCCTGGAGGTCGGTCAGAGCTGCCTTCCCGGCTCGTAGGTGCACCTTCTTGCTGTGTCTTTCCAGGGCGGAAGGGGAGCAGGAACGCCGTGGGGTCTACTTCACGAGGGGGCTGTCCTGTCCCGGAGGCTCCTCCCCCAGGACCTAATCAGCTCCTAAAGGCGCAGCTACTAGGATCATCTTTTGGAGCTAGAATTTCTACATGTGAATTTGGGGGGACACAAACACTTTGCCCACAGCGGGGACCCACCAAGCCACCAGGTCGCTCTCTCCCTCCCTAAGGAAATGGATAATCTAACAGGGGACCTTTGTCACGAGGTGGGGCCCAGGTCACACGCTGGTCTGGGACAACAGCGGTGGCTGAGTCTGCTGAGCTTTTCCTGGGGTCAGGCCCTGTGCTCGGGGCTTCCCAGACAAAGTCCCCACGTGCATGTGACTGTCTCAGAGACCCCCACTCAGACACGTGTGTACATACCACACACACACAGACATTCTCATGCACACAGACACTCACACACACACACAAACACAACACACAAAGACACACTCAGACAACCCATACAGCACACACCCACTCTTGCACAGACACAGACAACACTCACACACACTCATAGTCATTCTCTCTCTCTCTCACACACACACACACAATGGCATCAGAGCCCCTTCTGTGCCTGCGGACATGACCTGGAGAGCTGGGCTGGTTCTTGACCGTCCCGCATAAAGAAGAACAAACATAGGGGGTGAGCGGTGCGGTCCCCGTGTCCGTGGGGGAGCCAGGAGTGCGCTAGGGGTGTTGTTCTGGAGAAGGGAAAACTCGGAGGGGCTGGTGGGGGCTCTTCAAATAGTCCATGATCTTCCCTGTGCAAGAGGGTTCTCGGTGAGGCCCAAAGATCCACAGAATGAGGAGGGGGGTGGTGAGGGCGTCTTATAGGGGCAGATGCTGACCTGAAAAAAGGCAGAATTATTTGTCACTTCAGTCTGCTGGAGCATCGATCCTGGGCCAGGCGCGGGGACAAAGCGGTGAAGAGGCAGATCGGGGACCACCTTCCTCAGCTTCACGCTCATCTGAAGAGGGAAGACAGCGGAAGAGTTATGCGGTGTCTGTGAGGCCCGAGGGAGACGTGCAGGGCTCCAGAGGTGTGCTGTGGGCAGAACTCTACCGGCAGGAGTGAGCTCCCCGTCACAGGCTGTGGCCAAGTGCAAGCTGGGCAACCTGTTGGCAAGGACGCTGCTGGGGGCCATTGAGACCCAGACGAGGGTTTGAACTTGATGCTCTGCCAGATCGCACTTATCCAGGGTCCGAAACTGCCAGAGTCGTCTGTTTCACACTGGGGAGGTCTTACAGAAAAGAGATCAGGAAGAGGAAGTCGGAATAATTTTGTCACCTCTCCCACCCCTTGTCCACTGTTCTCTTCAGGCGGCCAGCCCAGGTGACCATTGTCCGGCCAGAAGCAAGGAAGGAAGGACAGGGAGGATGGCGGAAGGTCCAACGTGCTTCCGCAGGTGACAGTTGCCCTCTGGAAGGACCTAAGCTGCAGAGTAGAGAAAGAAGGAATGTGGACCCTGGACCGGGAGGCAGGAAGACGGCTTTCAGGGTTCTGCTTTGTAACATATCACTGTGTGCCTTTAGGCAAAGTCACTTGGCCTTTCTGGGCCTCTGCTATGATCTGAGGAAGTGGCACTGGTTGATTTTATGGCCACGCCAGCCCCGAAGGCCTGCAAGTAACCCTGTACTTACGGAGCCCAGGAGAGGCCACCACAAAGGGTGGGTGGGCCGGCCTGTCCCACAGCAGCTGCCGGGCTGAGATCAAACATCCTAACAGGCGTGTTTCGGGAGTGATGCTATTTATTCCTTTCTGGGTTTCAGAACAAAACCCCAGAAGCAGAAACCACTTCTCGGCTCCCAGAGGTTTCTTTCCAAGGATGATTATCTGCTAACCAAAGACAGACGCAAGAGAACTGGAGTTTTCTTTAAACTCTGCTCTGAAAAAGCCAGTGCCCAGCACACCATTCTTCTGCTGCAAAGGGCGGACGGCAGCTTTAAATAGATATCCGTAGGCCCTCACATTTCAATTGAGGGAAAATCCACTAACAGTGGGAAAATTAAGAGTTTCAGAATCCGTATTTCAAAATTGACCATGAACTTGCAACAAGTATTATGAAATGCCTCCATGGTTCTCAGCCCTCCCAATCCTTGGATTTAATGGATGCTGGTAACTCGCCAGCCAGTCAGCATGACCTTCGCAGAATTTCTCTAAAACTCGTGAGGAAGGTGGACTTCCATCCTCTCAACCAGCCTCCTTCCTGGGGAATCCATGCAGGGCCCGCTTCGCAGGGGTCAAAGGGCCCCGCCGTGCTTGGTTTAATACCTGGCTGTACTGTTTTAAAAGTCTTAGTAATTTTTGAACAAGGGGCTCTGCATTTTCATTTTGAACTAGGCCTTGTAAATGCTTGAGAAAACCCAACCCTTTCCCTGGGCCGTTACTGAACTGGGGCTAATTTGTGGCCCACGTCCATTTAGCTTTCAGAACTAAATGCGCAACTTTTGTCTTATTAGCGCATGACGTAGCCAACTGACCTGTCCAGAATGTGTCAAACACAATGGAAGGATGGGTCCTTTGGTTTTGTGAAATAAAATCGATCTGTTTCACGTATAACTGTTCTCATCTGTAATTCCAAATCCAATTGCCCAAAATTACACAGACTTGGTGGGGAACCTGTAAGACCGTAAGAAAGTGCTGATCTCCCAACCCTTGACTTAGATCATCTTGATCGGCATGAGCAAACTACGGCTTGTGGGCCAAACCTGGCTTGCCGCCTGTTTTTGTCAATAAAGTTTTATTGAAACACAGCCACACACACAGCCACTGACATACTGCCTATGGCTGTTTTCATGCTACAATGGCAGAGTTGAGAATTTACAAGTGTTGGTAGGTCCAGCAAAGTCTAAAATATTTACCATCTGGCCCTTTACAGAAAAAGCTTGCTAACACCTCTCTAGCTATTAGAATTGCTAAGTTTCTAGAAGACACTCGCAAACTTTGAAAACATGGCTTTTAAGAATAATGTTGTACTCTTGGGATAGGAAATGATTACTTAGACATAAACCATAAGTGAAAAAGATTTATAACGTTGGTTACGTTAAAATAAAAACTTTGGCATGACCAAAGCCACCATCAACAAAGTTAAAAACAATCAGCAGGCTGGGGAGAAAATGTTTCCAAAACTTTAAACAAATGCAATTCTGATTATTTGAAGAAATCCTGAAAAGCCAAGAAAAATAGAAAAAAGCAGGCAAAAGATATGTATAGAAAATTCTAAGAGAACTAAAAATGATCAAGAAACATATTAAAAGATACTCTCACTTAGGGGCACCTGTGTGGCTCACTGGGCTGTGCATCCAACTCTGTATTTTGGCTCAGGTCATGATCTCAGGATCGTGAGATCAAGCCCTGTGTTGGGATCTGTGCTGAGCATGGAGCCTGCTTAAGATTCTCTCTCTCCCCTTCCCCCCTCCACTGCTTGCATGTTCTCTGTCTCTTTAAAATAAATAAATAAAATAAAATAAAATAAAGTAATAAAATTCACTACCTTGGGTAGTAGAGTTAAAAAACAAGAGATACTCTGATTTAATAATTAAGAATATGCAAATTAAAACACGACTGTTTTTCACCCATAAGATAGGCAAACAGTGTTGAATTCTGACAGATTCACATAAACAAGAATGCAGGAAAATTGTGGCTCTGCACCCTACTGATTGAAGAATAAGTTGGAACATCTCCTTCGGCATACCTAAACCCTAGAGAAACTTGCAACGACATGCCCAGAAAGGATGTGTCAGGGTGTTTGCTGCAGCACCGTTTATATTGGGGGAATATGAGCCAAAAGTAACATCTATGAAGAATGGACAAATTCTACTACTTTGTTTCCTCTCTTTGGCAATTCTTAGCCAGTTTTTTAGTGAAAGAGGCAACGTCTGCAGGACATGCCCCCTTCTCCTGTGATCCTTGCCTCTCCGTGGCTTCTTTACCAGAGCTGACCCACAGGTCATCGTGGACCTGGGTCTGTGGACAAGTGCCCTTCAGCTCTGCACATGTGGATGAACACAGAGGCCCTTCCACTAAGTGGCCAGAATAATCTGTCACTGAGTCTTTGTGGATGGTAGAGACCAGAGTGCCCTCACCAGGCTCCTAGGTAAATTTGGCCTTATGTGATCAGAGCAGCACAGTAGAATAGGAATGCATGGATGTTGTTACCCACAGCCTTGAGTTTAAATTGCTACTACATCACTTACTGCCCACGTGGGCCTAAGCTCCAGAACTTACCCATCTTGATCTTTTATCACTCTTCTTTGAGAGGACATATGTCCTCGGTGGTTAAATGAGATGGCCCCTGAGTGACTCATTTGGTTAAGTGTCAGCCTTTGGCTCAGATCATGATCCCAGGGTCCTGGGATCGAGTCCCGCATCAGGCCCCCTGCTCAGCAGGGAATCTTCTTCTCCCTCTACCCTTCCCCCCTGCTCATGATCTCTCTCTCTCACTCTTTCTCTCAAATAAATAAATGAAATCTTGAAAGAAAGAAAGAAAGAGAGAGAGAGAGAAAGAGAAAGAAAGGCAGGCAGGCAGGCAGACAGACACAGGGCAGGGTCTGACACCCTGAGGACCCAGCTAGGGCTGGCTAAGCATGTCTTACCTAGGATCCAAGAACTATTCGAGAGTTGTGAGCTGAGCAAAGCAGGAAAATGAATCTCTGCCCAAGTCTGAGCTGGGGCCTCTGTCTTTGTCGCCATTCAATGTTATAAAAGCCACGTTCTCAAAGCCCTCCTGCTGGGCAATCATCTGAAGGTCCTGGTGTTCTATATTTAAACTTCAAAACAGAAGTCAGCTCAAGATGAATTTTCTAGAAGCTCCTTTGCAAGACTGGGATCTTATAGTTGGTCTTGTGTGGCCCCGTTTGTCTCTTCACACTCAGAGAAACTCTAGGTTGGAGTCTGCAAAAGGGAAGACTCATAACAGAAAAGTGCATCTGTTTGTGGGCGATGTCTCTAGAGGGACATAGGATACTCTTGATGGACATAATCTCTGCAGAAGGGGACTGGCGACCCAGGGTGAGGGGGGTCCTCACCTCGTTGGCAAACGCTTTCATGCTCTGGAGTGACCCTCCTCATTTACAGGAGTTTATTGCTGTTATTATTATTATTGTATGTTGTATGCTGAACAAAAGAAAAGAACTTTGGGCCAAGATGGTGCAGTAAGATTATGCTTCCAATACCCTGACAGCTTCACTTCTGCATATGTTTGGAGCTGAACAAAAATAAGGGTGCCTGGGTGGCTCAGTCAGTTAAGCATCTGTCTTCAGCTTAGATCATGATCCCAGGGTCCTGGGATAGAGCCCTGTGTTGGGTTCCCTGCTCAGTGGGGAGTCTGTTTCTCCTTCTCCCTCTGCCTCTCCCCAGGCTTGTGTTCTCGCTCTCTCTCTCTCACTCTCTCTCTCTGTTTCAAATAAAGAAATAAAATCTTTTTTTTAAAGAAGAACTGAACAAAAATAAAAGAATAACATCACCGCTTGTGGGGTGTAGCAAAGGCAGCATGTAGAGGAAAACTTATAGCCTTAGCTACAAATTAGTTCAGGGTTCAACTCAAGTGTCTAGAAAGAACTTTGGAGTAAACCTTTTTAAGGAAGAAGAGAATCACACACATAAGAACAGAGTTAACAAAATAGTGAACAAAATATTTAATTGTTATACTTGAGAAATACATGAATAGGGTTTTGAACTTCATTACAATTTTTTACTGCCATAAATAATTTCTTCACTAAATGTGTCATACATGCTTTGTTAATAATTGTGTGGTTATCTGTTTAATATCTGTCTTCCCTGAGACACTATGTATTCTATGCTTGTCTATCCCCACAGTCTGACCCTTGATAGATGTTCATTAAATATTGCGACTTGGATTAGCGAGTGGAATTCCAGCCCTGCCATCGACGGTGTCCCTGAGCAAGTTATTTTCCTGACCTGAACTTCCTTTTCATGATCTGTCAAATGGGGAGAACAAAGCCCCCCTCACAGAGCTGTGGGGAGAAACAAATTATGTAATGTACTTGAAGTTCCGGCGCCATTGCCGGTACAGGGTGAATAGCCAATAAATGGAGGGAGGTATAATTATGAGTCAGAGAACTGGCTCAGTCATAAGAGTGTAATCAGCCTGCCCTACAGCCCCCAGCTCTCCGAAGGGCGTACTCTGCATTGCTGGAAAGGACCAAAGAGGCAGGCTTGAGTCGGAAGGGAAAATCTGGCAAAAGGGAATCCTGAGAAGGGGTCAACCAGATGACCAGTGCCTGGGACAAGCCTGGACCATGATGAGGAGGATAGTACACCCATCCCTGCCTGGCTTGCTCTGAACTCTTTTTGCTAGAATTCTCTTCCCCCAGACTTTAGCATGGTTCTATTCTTTCAACATATGGGTCCTGACTTGATGTTGCCTCCTGCTCTGGCCATTTGCCTGTTTGCACTAGATCCAGCCCCTTCCCTCCCCTGCCCTGCTATATATCACAGAGCCCTGGGGGAAAATGAGTTTTCCAGGCTTGCTTGCCCACTGGCTCATGGTTAGGTTCGGCTACTGGGAGGTGTTGGCAAGGGATTGGAAGGCAGGAGAAAAGGAGAAGCCAGCATCTTTCTAGCCTTTGCTCCTTGGTTCTGCTTCATGGATGATCTCCAGTGGCTGTTTTAGCTCCCTGCAGTTCAGCCCTTCCCAGATTTGTGTCCACAGGCTCTGGGACATCCCTTCTCATTGTCTCCACTGGGGTTGGTAGTAGCTGCGTGTTACTGCTCGTCTCTGGTTAGCCTCATCATCGTGTCTGTGCTTGCTGCCTACCCAGCACCTTTGTAACTAGTTGTCCATAGTAAAATCCTTCTCTTGGGCGCTCTGATGGGGAATCTGCTTTCTCAATGGGCTTGCTGTTAAATATCTAGTGTTAAATACCTGGGATTCTGTGACTTTGCTTTGCAATTACTATTGTAATTCAGCCAACTTGGAAATAACCCCAATTTTTGAATTTCCTTGTCCAGAGTCATCAGATGGGTTAATAAAGGTCAGAAATCACTAATCCCTTAGAGTGCTCTGTTCTGCTCAAAGGCGGTCAGTCCTGGGAGGTCACTGCTCTCTATTAAGTGTTCAAGTGTGTGTACTCATCAGGAAGAAATGGAACCGAGAGGCCATCTCCCAGATTCAACAACGGCCAGACAACACGGGCAGTGTAGAATCCATCCCAAATACCAATAAACACATAATTACAGTGTCAGAGGTGAGCAGAACTCAGCCAAGCTGGTGGGAACCTGCAGTTCTAGGCTGTCTCTAGGAAGACATAAGAGACCTTTATTCATGGGTGCTGGTACCGGGATTACAGTAGAGGACTAAACCAACAAATTTAGTTCTTGCTTCTATGTTTCTATTTTAGTGGGAGACAGGCAGTAAATAAGTAAAAATCAACTCAACATTATAGCTATTGATGGAAATCAGCAGGTGCATTGATAGAGTAGGGGAAGCCTTTCTTGAACAGGGTGTTTAGGGAAGACCCTTTGAGGGAGTGGCCTTGAAGTGGGCATCTGATGGAGAGTGACAGGCAGTGGTGCCCAGAGCCCTCCTCAGATGGCCTAGTCACCTCCAGTCTCTTCCCCTGGACTATGAGCTCCCCGAAGATAGGCATTATTCATGTGGGTATCCCCGACCTAGCACAGGGCTTGGCACAGGGTAGCTGCCCAACAAATGTGAGCTGACTGTTAGGTATAGGAGATCTAGGATAAACATTTGAAAACTTCTATAAACCGGCTAGAAGAATCCCTTTATAAAGGAAATAGCCATCCTCTACTCCACAAAGGCTAATAGTGCCTGCATGGGGTTACCATCCTAAAAGCACTCGCTTCCTTGTCTCAGGAAGCTTGGCAGGACCCACGGGCTGATTTGCACTCCGAGAAGAAGAATGCCCTTCTCTGAGATGCGCCATCAAAACCGTGACAGCAGCCGGAATCAGCGGGACAGCTCCGTGTTTATTGGTTTGGTAGCAACGTCGCAGCAGCATTTTCCGCCAGCTGGCTTCATGCAGCTGTCCTCGGATGGGTCAGAAGTGTGTTCACGTGCCTGGGCAATTCCATCATTTGGCTAATGCCTTGCGAGGGAAGTGGACATTTGGAGGAGTCAGGAAAACAAGCTTTTAAAATACGCAAATAATAACAATGTCTTGTTTCCATATTTACTTACGCTTTGTCAGCATGGGTTTCCGAGAATTTAGAAACTGCTCATTTCTCCTGTGTGTTCTTCAGGAGGTCTTATCTCCACTGGGCATAACAGAACTCTCCTCTGCTACAGCAAAAACTAGAAAGAAATCTCTAGCTGCTGTTAGTAAAGAAAGTCATGGACAGTTTAGGACAGAATATAAAGAATTACAAACGCGCAGGATCAAACAGGTCCCTTCTCAAAACACGCCCGTTATCAACCGGCACTGTTTGGTCAAACCCAATCTTCGCCCGCCAGCCATTTCCTGATTCCTACAGGAGCCCCTGGTGGCCTCGCGGGTGCCCCGGTGCTGGGGTGAGAGCCCTGGTCAGCAGCACATGGCCCATCGGGGATCCTCCTGCAGGAGGGACCGTTGCTGCCCACCTCGCGGTGGGCGACCGTAGCCGTCAACACTGGCCCCCCAGCATCTAGCACTCTCCTGGCTTGTCCGCTAGAGCAGCAAGTGAACCTGACCTTGTTAGGTCATAGAAGAGGCTGTCTTTGTAAAAACTAAAAAGAGAGAATCCGGGACAGTTGCTTTTCTTACTTTTCCCCAGTTTCCTCTTTTTTACCTTGAAACCACCACCAACCAATCTCTTGGCGAGACTTGCAACCTGCCTTTTCTTGTCCCTAAACTTAGCTTGAGTTTTTCTCCTTCAAGAGCTTTATGAACAAGGCCCTACACATGAAAGTTAAGCAAAATCTGTCCTTCTAGACAGAGTCAGGAATTCCCTTCACTTCCACACTGAGCTTGGCCACTGCTGTGTGCTCAGTATTTTGCAAAACCGTCTTTGCTTCTCAGTGTTCTTCAGCAGGTGTCCTGGTTAGGGCTTCCCAGCTACTGTGACTCCATTGCTGTCACAGAGAAACTGAGGCCCAGCAAGTCTGATTCCTCATCCAGTCCTGCTCCCCCCTTCTTCATCCCCTACGGCCATAGATACATGTCACCGTGTTGTTATTGCACTTCAAGTCCCTAGTGAGCCCAGCGCTCTGGGCTTCCAGCTTTACCTGTCCCAGTTCCTCTGTGGCCCAGGACCGCTGTGGAGCTGCTGGCACGGTGGCAGATGGGCCTGTGTGCTGCCATCACCCAGGGCCATGGGAGGCCAGGGACTGGGTGCCCATTGTCTACACCAGCTGACACGGAGTAATCGGCACTATGAATGGCTTTGAGCTCCTGTGTAAGAAAATGCAGGGGGAAAATAATCTAAAATTGGAACAAGGGTCTCAAGTTTATGTGGTTAGTTGGGAACAGAGCTGAGGGGAGAGGCCAGGACCCCACCTCTGGGTTTAGGGTCGCTCCCGTGCGTCAGGACACCTCTTGGAATTCCCTTCAAGCTGCCTTCCGCCATCTTGCTTTACTTTGCATGAAAAAGCGTTGGTCACATATATGCTTTTTTCATTTTGCTTTTGAAACTCGAAGGTAGAATTATTTAAAAAAGTTTTTTTACAGCCATCGATTTACAGAAGAGTGTTTAAAAAGTAATCACTGGTGAGATCATGATGTTCAGGATGAAGAGAAAAACCCAGTGCCCCCTCAGAATTTGCTTTTACCTGCAGCTGGCTGACGCCCCGGTGTGTGTGTTTGGGGGTGCGGGCTTTCTTCTTGCAGAAAAGTTCTCCACGCAGCTTCTGGAGGGTAACCCACTGGGAGCCCACCTGCCATAGAAGCCAGACCCTCCCTGGGACATCCCGTACCCAGGCCCCAGACTTTGGGGTCTTCTGATGGTTTTCCCGGCATGCAGCCCCTGTCCCACGGCCCTGAGATCCGACATCCGTAACTGCAGGTGACCACACGCCCCTTCTCCTTTCCAGGCAGCACTTTTGTTTCGTTTTCTGAGATGGCAAATTGTGGGATTAAGCGGACTGCTGGTTTGGGAAGCAAAGGAAGGTTAAGAATATGTCAAAAACACTGAACCAAGTTTAAATGGTGCCACCAACTTCAAAACCAAGCCAGGGGTGCAGTGGGCGCATCATAAACGTTTGTGCAGTGTATGAATGAAAATACCCAATCCTTGAACCACAGGCAGGAAAAATGATCACACGACAGCTGAATTCAGAATTCTCTATTGGAACTTGTTCTTGCTCTAAGAAAAGTGCATGTGCCAATGTTAATGTTTAATATCTAGGAACCTCCAAGTTTCAGCCCGAGGCTAACTAGAAATATCAGTGACTCTGGAGAGATTTGTTGAAGTGACAGCCGAAAAAGGATAGGAAGGGCTTCTGCCCGCGGGTGTGCAAGGAAATCCCAAGACGCTTCGTGAAATGCTATTAGTGATGTTATTTCAAAAGACTTTTTTCCTTATTTAATTTTTGGTGCCATTTTGTTTCCTTCTTTATCTTGTCAGGCTGCTGCTCCCGTCTCCCGTCGTTCCTTCCTATAGTCTGGGTCTGTTTCAGTCCTCCAGGAGCTAAACCATACGGCGCGTCTCCCCTGGGACCTGAAACCTGGGGGTGGGGTGGGGGCGCACCTGCGAGGTTGAAGGAGAGCAAGAGAGACCGGAAAACCCCAGAGGGGAAGGAGAAGAGGAAGAGGCTCTTCCTACCTGCTCCACTCACTCTCCCGCCCCACCACTTGGGTCACGGGGTCTCCCTAGCCACGCACAGAGTCACATGACCTTTCCACACCCTAAGGCACTGGCGCGCGCTGCATTCCTGGGTGGCTGCCTCAGTTTCCCTGCTCAGCACTCCAGGTCTTAGCTCAGTCCTGAAACGTGTCCGGAGCTGCTGGAACCCTGACGGGTGACTTGGCATCACTTAGGTCCTTCCCACTGCCCCTGGCCAGCCTGGACAAAGCAGCCTCCTGCATTGCAGAGTTCTTTCCTAAAGTCCCTTTAACTGCCTTTTCGACCCCAGCAGGCTAGCCTTGAGTTCTGAAGTCCTGTGTATCTCAAAGCTTGGCCCATTGTGTGTGCGTGTGTGTGCGCACGTGTGCACGTGTGCACGGTTCCCAGCCAGTCTGAGGCTCACATGCACACCCGGAAAACCACAGCACCGCTCACAACCTGCTTCTCAGAGCTTCTGGGAGCTGCGAACAACACTGGGTCAGTGTCTGCCTTGGAGGCCAAGCTCAGACCCTCAAAACCAGCCTGCTGCTCTTCTGCCCTCTGGATCAGGCCATCTAGCTTCCAGCGGGCTCTCCTTGGGAGAGTGAGAATAGCTGTTCATGAACGGGTTGGTGGCCGGTCCTCTGAGACGGAGGCTACAACAGGTGTATCCCACACTTTATGCCCTGGCACAAGGCCTGGAACTCAGCGGTGGGGGCCTCTTCCTTTAACCACAAAAGGACCAGGTGCAAGTGGATAGAACTCCTTGGAGTGGACGGATACTAGAGGCCTAGGTGCTTCTGGAAACATCTAGGGAGGAACTGTAGGGGGTCCAAGCCAGAATCTGAATCGGAAAGCCCTGTGCTACATTAATTACCCCACTTGGAGATGAGAGCTGTGCTTCCCAGGAAGCTTTTAACATCATGGTCCCAGCCGACTCGGGGCTGCACACAGGGGAGCGGAGCTCGTCAATTATACATGGCCCAGACCTGCGGATCAGGGGGGTCAGCTCAGCCCTGAGTGGTCGGGAGTGGAGGCTGAGCCTCGGACCACGATCCCCTGGGAGAGGGTATGGGAAGTGGCTCATCCCCAGGCTGCCCCTCCCCGCTTCGCCCCACCTTGGCTGTGCCTCCCCTCCCCCTCGGGAGTGACTCAGAGTGAAGAAGAAATCACTTGAGTGGTTGAAGGTTAAAAGGGAAAATAACCGTTGGGAGATCTGTGCATAACGGGGCTGGTTAACGCGAGAGAGCGGAGCGGGGAGTGCTGGTTTCTCCAGGTTTGCTGGTCCCCCCTGCAGGGGCTGGACCCTGGGGTTGGATGTGCACAAGGCTTGTGCTGGAAAAGCCACGGAGGTCTCCTCTATGCTGTCAGTTTGTGGACGAGGTTGCAGGGAAGGGGAATGTGACACCCGCCACCGCCACAGGTCACACGACGGGAGCGTGGAAGGGCAAAACATGTGGAAGAGAGGCGGGGCCCAGAGGGGCTGCTTCGGGACAGCCGGGGGGCCGGGGGGGTGGTTGGGTGGAGAGAGAAAACACTTGCTCCTCCACATTTCGTGGCATCGCAAAACCCGGGGGCCTGAGCGGCTGCTGCTTGCTCCCTGCCAGCCAGACTGTTGAGAGCAATGGAGCCCCCAGGCCTTGCCTCCCGTCCCCCCCACACCTCCCAGTCTGCCTTGAGGGTTTGGAGAAGGAAAGAGGCAGCAGAGAAGTGAGCGAGGAAGCAGACAGGTTGAGGGCAGCAGGGAGTGGAGTTGGGCAAGGGGACCGGATGGGACAGGCCTCAGCAGAGAGGGACAGGCAGCCTCGGCAAGGGGCAGGCTCCGACTGGCCTGAGCGATTTTCCCTCCCTGGGCTGGGCTGCCGCATCCAGACCATGAAGGGTGTCGGGCCCCCTGGCGTCTTAGACTTGCCTGGGGCAGATGCTCACTAGGACTCTTTCTTCTCTGGTGGGTTCCAGGTGGTTCTTAGTCACCAATCCCAACGCACCCTGCCCCTGGGAACTGGGGAGCTCAGTCCCGACCCTATTCCCAACCTCAAGTCCCCCAGCCCCAAGAGGAGAAAAAGGGGCCCCACATCAGGTCTCTAGACCAGCATCAGAATGGTGATGTGCTTTCCGTCCACTCTGGGGATTGGTCTCAATTTTATGTATTTTTATTGTTAACAGGTTTTATTTGTTTATTTGGCAGGGATTGAGCGAGAGAGCACAAGCAGGGGAGGGACAGGCCGAGGGAGAAGCAGTCTCCCCACTGAACAGGGAGCCCAACCAGGGCTCCATCTTAGGATCCCAGGATCATGACCTGAGCCAAAGGCAGATGCTTAACCCACTGAGCCTCTCTTCTCCTCTCCGGCACAGCCCTCTGCGCCTCGCTGGGGGCAGGGACAGAGCCCAACAAAGCAGCTCTCAGCTGAGGAGACTGAGGACCCCCAGGACCCGTCTGGCCGCCGTGGTCCTGAGGCCGCCCCTGTAGGGGTTTCCTCCTGGTCCTGCATGAGGCCAGGGTCCATGCCCTTGCGTGCCCCAACCATATGCCAAGGCCACAGCCAAATCCCAGGCACAGGAGCCCTGCCTGGTGAGGGGATGAGGAAGGTGGCCAGGGGCAGGTAGGTTAGAGGAGGGCGCCGGCTGATGGCTGGTCAGCGCTAGAAGGAGCAGAGGCTTGGGGGCTGACTGTCGGGGAATACCCCGGGGTCGCACAGGGACAGGGAACACTGGGGCAGTTGATCATTCCAGGGCCGGAGCAGCTCGGGCGGGCTATTGACCACGCACGGTGAAAGTGGCGCTACATGGGTGAAAAGGCGGTGGGGAAAGAGCTCGGAAGCCCAGTGTGGGCTTTGCATCCAGTTCACCCTCCGAGGCTGCCTCTGGGGCTCCAAATCCTCATACTCTGGAAGCTGAACAAGGAGTTTTCTCAGGCTCCTTCTGGAGGTTCTAACCGAGGCTGGCCGGCATCCATTGCCCTCCTCGAGCATGTGCTGGTGGAGGAGGCTCCCTCTTGGACGCTGGCCCGAGGACTGGGAGGGCATGCCTCGCCCCACGAGCTCACTCCAGGGAAGAGGAAAAAAACCGTGACCATGACGGTGCTCAGCTCAGGGGTGGGAGAAAGCCGGGGCCTCCAGCTAGGAGATCACAGAGCCAAGCTCAAAACGAGGATAGATTTGGTGTCTGGCAAGAATACTGTCTTAAGGGGTAATTTTTCTCCTGTTATAAATCCATTAGGAAATTAAAAATCTAGGCTGTGACTTTAAAATATGGAATGGAATTTTCGTCGGAGCCCCCAGGTATATATATATTTTTCTGTAAATGCAGAAATCGAATGACTCTAAGTCTCCTCACTGGGGTAACGTTCCCAGAGCTGGCCACCACGCCGTCCCCATGCACGCACTTGAAGCTGGGTCACGTGCTCAGAAACGTTGACAGACAATCTGACAGCATTTGCCCTGGGCCGGGACGGATACCTGGGCTCATGAGTGTTGCAGAAAACCTACTGTGTGCCAGGACCCCCCACCTGCGGAGCCGGGGCCGAGGAGGAGGGGAGGGAAGGGAAGGCGGCCAGCAGGTGGCTGAGGTGGGCGCACGTCCCACAGCTCACAGCTGGTCTGCGAGACGGAGACCCTTTGACAAAGGTGCGGGTCCAACATTCAAAGTCGGGTTCAACCAGGTCTAGTCAGTCTCCGACGAGGGGAGTTAATGTGCAACCAGGTTGAGTTAGTGTCCAACCAGGGAAGAGGGTGTATAACCAGGTCAAGCTAGTGTAGGAAAAGGGCGAGTTAAGGTGTCATACGATGTAAATGTCACAGTATTCCACCATCTAGGGACTGGACTTGTAGCAAAGCTGGGTCTTGGGCAAACTTGAGGCCGGAGCTCCTTAGTGAAGTAGGATCTGCCCAGCCAAGCACCTTGCTCTGTGGTTCTTCCCTTGACGTCCGCGCCCCTCCGGAGGCCTTGGGTGACAAGCGGGAGCACATGTGCCATCAGACAGTGGCCGGAAGAGCCAGAGAAAGTGCCCTGGAGGGGCCCGCAGCCAGGAAGCTGAGAGCCCCCCAGACCAGCTCAGACACCAGATGGAGCAGACATGTGGACAGGGGCTCATAATGATGATCTTAAATCAAGACAACTATAGTTGTCACGTTGGAAGACTCCAAGAAGCACGTAAAAGTGGTATCACGGCTTTTGACCAAAGTGGTTGAAATTCTAAAAACTTATGTCCTGAGGATGAATATCGTTGACCTGGAAATTTTCGATTCAATTTCACACACATTTTCTAAGAATGCTGGGTGGGTGTGACTGTGTGGTATGTGTGGTACATGTGAAGTCTGTGTCTGGTGTGCATGTACTGTGTGTGATGTGTATGTGTGGTATGTGTGCACAGTGTGTGTAATGAATATCGTTGACCTGGAAATTTTCGATTCAATTTCACACACATTTTCTAAGAATGCTGGGTGGGTGTGACTGTGTAGTATGTGTGGTGCATGTGAAGTCTGTGTCTGGTGTGCATGTACTGTGTGTGATGTGCATGTGTGGTATGTGTGCGCAGTGTGTGTATATGGTACATGTGTAGTACATATGAGATATGTGTGGTGTGCATGTGGTATGTGTGGCATGTATGAAACATGTGGGTGTGTGTGATATGTGTGTGGTATATGTGGTGTGTGATGTATGCATATGGTATGTGTGTGGTACATATGAGATGTGTGTGGTATGTGAGGTGTGTGCACTATGTGTGTGTGATGTGTGCCTATGCTATGAGTGTGGTATATCAT
This sequence comes from Mustela putorius furo, assembly GCF_011764305.1. Taxonomy (NCBI): domain Eukaryota; kingdom Metazoa; phylum Chordata; class Mammalia; order Carnivora; family Mustelidae; genus Mustela; species Mustela putorius. The sequence goes on from NW_025422057.1 coordinate 7,649,566, forward strand.
GCATGTGTATGGTGTGTGAGATGTGTGCAAAGTGTGCATATGGTATGTGTAGTATGTGTGGTGTGTGAGGTATGCATAGGTTGTGTGTGGTGTGTGTGTGTGATATGTGAATATGGTGTGTGTGGTGTGTGTGTGGTGTCTGAGGTTTGTGGTATTTTGTGATGTGTGAGGTGTTCATATGGTATGTGTGGTGTGTTTGAGGTGTCTGTGGTGTGTGCAGTGTGTGTATGGTTTGTGTGGTGTGTGTGGTATGTGGTATGTATGTGGTATCTGAGGTGAGTGGGGGTGTGTGAAGTGTGTGTTCCGTGTGTAGTGTGTGGTGTGGCATCTGAGGTGTGTGAGATGTGTGTGGGGGTGTGAAGTGTGTGTGCTGTGTGAGGTGTGTATATGGTGTGAGTGTGGTGTGTGTGTGGTTGCCGACCTCAGAGAAGGGACAAGGGCGCTGGAAACAGGAAAGGCAGAAGCAATTGAACCTGCTGTTTCGACTCTCCTCAGATCAGATAACAGTTTCCTCAAAATATTTTCACACAACTTGGTTGCATTTAAACCCTATCAACAAAGAGACAACTCCTTGGCAAAGATCCCAACATGGCATTGGAGGTTTAAGAGCGTTAGAAGGAGCTTGTAGATGTGGTTCCCGAACAGAAAGATCTGTCATATAATCAATGAGGCATTAGGAGACTGAATTCTTGGTCCCAGCTCTGCCCCTGACTAGCTGTGTGACCTTGTACAACAACCTCACTGGTTTTCATTTTCTGCAAAATCTGCAAGGTTTGGGGCTCTGAAGCCAAGTCTGCAACAGAATCGTCCAGAATGCCTTCTCCTAACATGCAGGGTGAAGTCACCCGGCAGATCTACGGATTCAGAGTCCTTGGGAACCAGATGCTTAGATTTTTCTAGCTCCTGAAACAAACAAGCCCCCAGGTCCCTCTGGGTCAGCGCGATCATGTCTGTTCTCAGTCATGTCACGTCTGCGCATGTGCCCCACCCGCAACCCTCCAGGGTAAGTCGGCCACTCTGACTCCTATCTAGTTGGCTCTGCCATGGTCACTGTCATCTTCAGGCTCACTGGGGCATCGTCTCCATCACGGTGAGCGGGAAGGCGGAGAGCCCGGAGGATCCGTGGAGTGTGGATCCCTCTCACGGGGCCACAGTCCCAGCAGCCACATGGCCCCCCTTCTGCAGGGAGGGGAGGAGCCGGGTCCGGTCATCAGCGGCAGGGGCCGCCACAGGGGGCAGCATCCTGACATTCCTTCCAGCAGCCGAGCTCCTGAGCGGTGGTCCCTTTGGCTCCCGCAGTCATCGGGACAGACCTCTCCGCAGCGCGGGTCCAATCCGCCTCCTGTCACCTTTGCATCAGTGTCCCCCCGCCCCGCCCACCCCCGATGCCACAGGCTCCCTGCAGCGATGCTACACTGTATGCATCATTCTTGCTGTCCCCCAAAGCACCCCACTCACTGTTTTGTGAAGATTAGGTGCTCAAATGCTAACTGACTACATGACTTATAGATGTGATTTTTAACAAACCCGTTAGCCCTGGGCAGGGAAAGCGGGAGCCCTGGGATCTGCAGACCTGCATTCCGTCCCATTCTCTCTCTCTCGAAATGGCAGTCCCTCCCCAAGCCCCGGTTTCAGTGAAATCGGCCCACAGTGGGACCAAGCTCGTAAAGCCGCGGCAAGGACACACGAGGGACTGCTTGTGACGTGCTGAGTGGACTGTCTGGGTGAACAACGCCGTTCGTCTTGGGTTCGTGCCATCTCGAGACGGGCTCAGCAGAGGTCACAGCCACAGGCAGCCGGGACCTGCACAGACGGGCTCCATTTACAACGGCCTGGAAGTTTGGCACCAAGGAAAATAATACCTAGAATGTTCGATACTTTATCTGGGCAGTCCTGCTGACTCTTGAAGTCCGGGTGGTGTAATGTCACTATATAATTCCTTACATTTATACGGTACTTTGTGGCACTCATCGGCTTTTGACTTCTGTGGTCCTGATTCAGGGCTCTGCTAACTCCTCTGCAAAGGGCCAGACAATATGTAAAGAAATGAATGCGCCCACGCTCCAGGAAAACCTTATTTCCAAGACAGGCAGCAGGCCGGATTGGGCTGCTCGGGGCTCCACGGCAGGTTCAAGCCCAGGCATCATTCTGGTATCATGGGACTCTTCTTGCTGGAGCTGATTGGACTGGATGACTGTCATCCAAGACCAGGGACCAGTCCGATTATTTCCCTGGAGAGATGGATGACACGATGGACCCCCGAGGCTCCATCTTCTTGTTCGCCCGTGTCCCAGCGCCTCACGGTGCCTGGCAGACAGACGGTGGGCACTTTAGAGAAATTTATGAAACAAAGAGATAGACCAAGCGACCTAGAGGCTAGTCCGTATGTGGTGGAAATTGCAAGATTACAGACACTTACAGCAGATCCAAAAAAATAAAAAATAAAAAGAGAGAGAGAGAGAGAGAATGGGAGAGAAAGAAGAGAAGGGGAGGGCAGAGAGATCGCATGGTCCAGGGAAGTGAGGGAGAGAGAGAGAGAGAGAGACCATGATTGCTAACGACTTCCCAGCCTCACCTGAGTTCTGCTCACCCTTACGTCCACTCTCCCTCTGAGCTCTGTGTGGGTTTGTGCTCCAGACAAGGCACTGGTATGGCGAGGATTAGGATCCCGGCCTCTCGAGCTGTCCCAGGACATGGTCTACTAATCAACAGTTCCCAACCCCTTTTATCCACCAAAAGCCATACTGAAAACCCGGGCTCCCCCAGGAGAGAAAAAGAAGCCGGGCTTCCTGAGAGCGCGTTGCTGAGTCGCGGGTGTCCCCGTGCTCTGCTGGGCTCTTCGCCCCACCTCTCCCCTGCATTCACTTTCCTGTCCTTAGGGGTTGCCCCTTCTGCCTGGAGAACTCCTGGGGGTCAGGAAGCACCCCAGGCTGCCGTGGGCTTGGTTTCCTCTGCATCTGTGAATGGAGTGCCTTGCACAGGCAGTACATTAGCACACACGTATGCACGCACACACATACACCCACGCACACGCACACATACCCCACCACCATCGTTTCCTGTTTTTCTCACTCTCGAGCCTATGCACTCCCGGGTCTCCTCCTCACACCCCTAACATCTCCAATGCAAGTCTTCTGGATAATTCCGCAATAGTCAGGCAACGGTCCCAGTTCCCCTCATTTCCTCCTATTGTTTGAAGGGAAGGCGTTTGATGCTGGGGGTGTGTGTGTGTGTGTGTGTGTGTGTGTGTGTGTGTGGAAACGGCTGCAAGTTTCTCCGTTTGCAGGGTTATCGGTGACAGGAAGGAGATTTTAAATTCTAAATCCTGGGGAAGAAACAGGGATGGGAGGCAATCCTGTCTTTTCCTGCTGGCCATTTGTAACACACGGAGCACGTATTTGCCAAATGCCCACCGTACTCAGCCCTTTACTGGGCACCGAGAAATCCTCAAGAGACAACAAAGGCAGCGAGACCTGGACCCAAGTCTGGGGGCAGCTGCCCGTCTGCAGGTGTCAGGGGAGAGGAAGGAAAAACAAGCCACATTTGTCAAGTGCTTGCAGCGTGTGTGGGTCTGCCCCAGTGAGCCCCTTCCTCCACGCCACCTGGACGGTGGGTTCCATCTTACAGACGAGGCCGTCGCAGCTCTGTCAGAACCTGACGCAGTGGGGAAGCTCAGATCCGGGTCCAGGTCCGCCATAACCGGCTCACCAGACCAGGCTGACTTTGGAAATAAACAAAACCAGCAAAGGAAATAATCCCGCGCACTGGACAGGAGCTGGGAGAGGAGCGGCAGCGGACCCGTGGGCACATGGAAGGAGTCAGCGGGCCGAGAGAGAGGACAGGGCTTCGGGGCAGAGGAAGCCCCTGGGCGAGAAGTGTCTGGGTGGGAGCCACTCATCCCCACCCAGTGGCTTCCAAAGAGAGGTCCCAGCACGGGGGCGGGTGGGGGGGAGGCTGAGCAGATCCCAACTTGAATTGGGGGCCTTCTCTATGGCCTGAAGGGGTCCTTGACTCAGCACACGCAGCTCCCTCTCCCCAGCCCTCCCCACCCCGAGCCTCACCCTCCCTCCTTCTCCCTTCAGGCAAAGCTGGTAGAGTCTGTGTGATGCCGGGCCTCCCTGTGTCTGGAATGACCTTGTAGGTGAATCTGTTTCCCCAGGAGTAAAAAATTACATCTTTTATAATGTGACAAGGGGAGAGTTATCTCTCTCAAATATGTGGGGCCCTGAATAATATATCCCAATGGGAAAGGGCTGTTAAAAGGTCTCAGGTGGCTGGAATCCCAGCTTGGACCACACACAGCTCAGATAGCGGGAGGAGGCAGGGGGTAGCTCGTCTCCGTGGGCACCGCGCCCTGGTCCCACCAGCCCTGCATCAGGGCCTGCCTGGCCCAGGAATTTGGGGACCTGGGGTCCAGCTCAGGCTCTAACCTGAACTGTGTGTGCAGGACCAGCTGCCTCTACTGCCCTCTGTTTCCCTCTGGTTTAGCGGGGCCACGGGCAGGACAGCGGTTGCCCGTTAGAGTCACTGACGCTCCAGGCCCCGAGACTCGGACTCAGTTTGCTGGAGGTGGGACCTGGTGTCGGCGCATCTAAAAATCTCCGCCAGCAGATTCTAATGCCCAACCTGGGACTACAGGACCCTAGGAGTGTCCACCGGGTCTCACATGGGGTCATGGGTCTTAGCCTCTGAAAAGAGAAACCAACGTCTCTGAAAATCAGGATTGTTTTCAAGTCTGACCGTCTGTTTCTTTATCTTGATGATAACGATAATCAGAGAATCTGTAGGCAGATTCCTGAGATAATGGCTAATGCTTGCCTATAATTACAGAGTACCTGAGACAGAAGCGCCGGGCAGAGAGTTATGCTGTCCCATGCAGTAGCCACTAGCCCTGGGGGCCAATTTAAATTCAAACTGATAAAAATGAACTAAAATGAAAAATTCTATTCCTCAAGTGTCCAATACCCCCATGTGACTGGTGACTGCTGCTTTGAACAGGGTGGGTTACGGATGTGTCTGTCGTCACAGAAAGTTCTACTGGCCAGTGCCGATCGACAGACAAGACTGTGGCCCCACCTTGTCACTTTATTGATGGGGAAACTGAGGCCCACTGAGGCTCAGGGCTTCCTCATGGTCGCAGAGCTGAGTGAGGCGGGGGCCCTGGGATCCTGACATTCAGGGCGGCCTCCTCCCCTTGAAGAGAATTCGGGAAAGCCTCAAGGCTTTTGAGACTGAATGTTTCCAGACTCACATCTTTTCTTTCCGACTCCCTGCCTCACCCACTAAAATATAACGCTCAATGTCTGGCCACCTCTGCCAACATCTAGCACACACTGAGAGCTCACATGTTTGTGGACTGACTACATGAAGACCAGGAAGGTGGCCGGAACTGGGCAGGGAGCAGGCACAGAAGGCGCTGCAGGAGAAATCTTTTAAAAAGCAGGTGGTGGCTGAGCAGGAGGAAAAGAAACGGCGGGAGCTGTAGGAGGCGAACCAGGACGGGAACCACAAGTGCCTGATGCTGCCAAGAGCCCCAGATAGGGACCAAAGTGTAAGGGGACGCTGTAGGACAGTCCGTGGCAGGGAGCCTGTGAGGCCAAAGCTCTTGGCTTGGTTCGGGTGGGCCGTGTTTGCTCAGACAACCAGACAGTGCTGGCTGCATTCTGTCCTTCAGGACCTGCTATGCCAGGGTGTGTCCCAGAGGACATCTGTGCCCTTGTCCTGAGCCCTGGCGGCCAGCAGCCCACCCAGCAGCTGAAGGATGCCCACTGTGCCGGGTGTGGGAAACCGTGCTCCCCTGCAGCTTCTTTCTCTGCAGAGCGGGGGTCTCAGACAGCAGAGGGCACCGGCTCCTTCTGGAGCCCCGGCCCCTCGGTCAGCAGACTGGCCTCCCTGGGGCAGCAGACTGGTGTCTGGGGCTACTTCGGAAGCTGCTGCCATCAGGGGGACTAGGAAAATAATTCTTCCTCTGTGGCTTCCAGCTCTTGGCCACAGGACGTCAGTGCTCTGAAGCATCTTTTCAGGAGGTGTTGATTTTATGAAATATGGATCAGAGCCAGGTCTGTTATCTGAAGAGATGCCTGGTCTGGGTTGCTCAGAAGCAACAGGGCCCTGGGGGTACATCCTCCTCCTCAAGGCCCGGCCAGCCCTCCTCCCGGGGCCCCATGTCCTCAGCCCCGTCCGTCTGCAGGTGGAGGTTAAAGTTCAAATAGAATACATTTCGAGGTTAATGCTGAAAGGTTTTTAAGAAATATTCTGTTTTCTTTGTTGCAAATTCTGCGTGGAACACGTGACTATTAGGGTTTTGTAACTGGGGGCTGAGGTGGGGACAATTAAAACAGTCACTTAAAATATTCCGGTTGTCCCCCAGGGCGCTGACAGCGGTGTGCTGATGCCATTAGTGGGGGAAGGCAGGGTTCCGGCTGGGAGAGAGAAGGCACAACTTCGTGTGCTGTGCTCTGGTCTGCAAGGTGGCCCAGAAGATCTCATGGTGGCAGGAACTTGCCCTCACCCCTGCAACACCATTGCGATGTTACAAAATGTGTCTACTCCCCTTCTATCCCTAGAGGTAGGAAGGAAGCAGGGATCACGTTGCTCTCTGAGAAGCAAGCCCTCTCCGTCCTCAGGGACACAGCCCCAAGTGCTGGCGCGTGACAGAGGGGCTAGGATTTGGACCTGGACTTCTGGCTCTCAATCGCAAGGGGTTCTGCTCCAACATGCCACAGAAGTCATTCTTTGGGTAGCCTTCCACCTCTTTGAGACTGTTTTCCTATCTGGCAACTGGGTTTGTTGGGGTAGATGAGTAGTCCGTCAACATGGATCATTGCCTCAGAGCTGGACGGGGGTCCCCAGGGGTGGAGAGGGGATTGGGGAGCACGTAAGAGTCTGGTACTGGGGTCACACTGTCTGGCCACAAGCCCGGCTCCGAAAACCCTCTGTGCTGGCAGTGCTGGGGGTGGAAAATTGCTAAAGCTCCCCCAACCATAGCACCATAGAATCTGCGGAATGGGAGTGATGGCATTCTCTTCCTGCACCCCCCCCCCCGATGGCTAGAATGGAGAAGGAGCATCCGTATACAGGATTTAGACCAGTGCCTGGTATGAGCAAATAGGAGCATTAATCCCCAAGCACTACTTGTCAGACTCTCCAGGAGCTGAGTCGATATGAAAACATGCCCCAAGATTTCTTCTAGAGAGACCGCAGGAATCTGGAGGGTGCGGCGGCCCACCATGTTCTGTGTTTTGCCAATTTAGCTGGGATGGTTGATTTTTAATTCCCCTGGGCCACAGGGTGCCCAGCTACCTGATTAAACACGATTTCTGGGTATGTCTGTGCGGTGTTTCTAGAAGAGATTAGCGTTTGAATCTGTAGACTGGGCAGAGCAGGTGACCCGCGCCGGGGCTGGCGGGCATCATCCCAACCATTGAGGACCTGAATAGAACCAAGATGTGGAGAAAGGCTGCGTTTTGTTTCTCTGCCTGACTGCTGAGCCGGGAAATTAGTCTCCTGCCCTTGGACGAGGACATACGGCATTGGCATTCCTTGTTCTCGGGCCTTCGGACTTGGACTGGAATTCACACCACCGGCTTCCCTGGGTCTCCAGTGGGCAGATGACAGATCGTGGGACTTCTCAGCCTCCATCACGAGCCAGATGCTCATAATAAATCACAGTGTCTCTCTTCCTGTATCTGTACCTCTACCTGCACCTGCATCCAGCCTTTTACTCTGTCCTCCCCTGGTTTGTTTCTCCTGGCACCTGTCACCAGTGCGCTACACGCTTACATGTTCCTCTGCTTGTTGCCTGCAGTTGCCCAGAATCACTCTCTCTGAGGGCAGGGTTCGGTCTTCTTCACTTACCCAGCTGTCACTTGAGGTCCTCGGTCTGTGCTGGTTTAGAGCAGGGGCTAAGTATTTTTTTAAATGAGTGAACGGCTACATTCACAGATGACAGAATGCTTCCTCATCAGTGAGTTCTACTGGTTTTCACCAGCCTCCCTGAGGCTGCTCTCAGTCAGCCTGATTCTGTAGAAGAGAGAGACAGAAACACAGGAAGTTGATTGGTTCCCCAAGGTCGCTGGGTCCGGATGCTGGCAGGTACAGCTAATGGCTGGCTCGTAGTTCAGGGCTCTATCCTTGACCCCACGCTGGTGTCCTGGTGGGAGGGCTTCCTGTTCACCAGCTTTGCAAATGGGCCAGAGCCAGGACTCAAGGAGCAGATGACCTGCTCTAACCCCATAGCCCAGGGCGCTAGCTGTCCCCCCCCCCCCCCCCCGTCTGGGGCTGACTTTCCATTGCTTCTCGAATCTCCCTGGTCTAGCACAGCATCGATTGTATGATGCGTTGGTTAAGATATTACATTTGGGGGGTGTAATTATTTCAAAGGCAATTAGGTATTCGATATTTCTTATTCTGCCTGCCAGTAAGAATTAATAGAAAACCTTTCAATCAGGAACAATTGCAAAACATTTTCTGACCCCAAAGATAATCAATATTACCCAGCAGAGCATTCTTCTGTCTTCAGGAGGTACTTTTAAAACCAGAGGGGACTGTTCTATTTCTATATTTCAAAAGAAACAGAAATCTATATGGCTTTTTCTTACTGCCCATCTCCATGTCAGCTCCAGGGTGCTGGGCAGAGTCCTTGAGGACTCTGGGTGGGACAGTGGGTGATGTTCATGTGGTTGGGAACACTAGTTACCACTTTATCCTGAGCCTCTGACCAGGTTTTCTGGGGTCTGTGGTGGGAATGAGACCTTGAACCTTGCCACTATGTGGTGTGTCCTGCAAGTCCCCGCGGAGCCCGGGCACCTGGAGCCCTCTCAGGAGGCGAAGGGAGTTGAGGGAAATTGGAAGGGGGAGATGAACCATGAGAGACTATGAACTGTGAAAAACAATCTGAGGGTTTTGAAGGGGCGGGGGGGTGGGAGGTTGGGGGAGCCAGGTGGTGGGTATCATGGAGGGCATGTATGGTATGGAGCACTGGGTGTGGTGCATAAGCAAGGAATTCTGTTACGCTGAAAATAAATTAATTTTAAAAAAGGGGGTACCTCTGGAGCAGTTGGTGGGATCTTTACTCCCCTTTGCCACTCAAGTTCAGTTCCAGGGCTGGCCTCGGCCTCAGTTTCCCTGCTGTCACAAGGACTGATGTTCTGCGTGCTCGGTAAGGGCCCTGATGTCCTATTCAGCTCTTGCTAGGCTCCTCTCCAGGGTGGGAGCTGTAGATAGGGACACTCAGAACAAAGGTCTGTTATTGGCTCCTGTTCCCTCTATCCCCTCACCCCCCGTTTCTCTGTGTTCTGCTCTCATCTGCAGGAATTATGAAGGGGACTCAAATGATGGCAATCAGTAGAACGGGACCATTTTTCATATGCTAATAGGAACAGCTGATCTCAGACCTCCATTTCCATACAACAGGGTAAGGAACACTACAGGGCAATGAGGTCATGGGGGTGATGTAGAGAATGTTCTAGAACAAAGACATCCTTTGCATTGGATTCTTGGATATGAAGAGCCCATTTTCACTGGAACCAATGTAATATCTACACTTGGGAGCCTCTACCCTTTGAGAGAGGGTGACTGTCCCATGCCTTGGGTTCATTTGCAATGCTGGCCGCATAGGCTGCTGTCTTGGGGACACTGTGGGAGTTCTGAAAGCTGATGGAAACATTAACACACAAATCCTCTCAGGAAGGGAGAGGAGGGACCTCAGATCTTTGCAGGTTTGATGTCAGGGACAAATGGCGAGAATGTCTCTATGACCAGCTGAACACGGGGCTGCTGGGAATCCAACCGATCGTTCCCAGTTTCAGTTTGTGAAACTGGGACTCGAGAGGGCTGCAGCTCAGCTGAGCCAGCACAGAAATCCTTGGAGAAACAACCCAGCTGAGCAGAACCCAAAGGCGTCCTAGTGAATCCGTGGAAGAGAAAAATGCGAGGAAGCTGCAAGGGACGGGGAGCGAACGTTCATCTCTAATGACAGACCCGAGTCCCCTCCTCCGGCGCCCCCCTCCCCATCTGAATGCTCTGCTTCCGATTCCTCTGAAGAACCAGGTTCCTCCTGCCTGCCTGCCACCATCTCACAGCAACCCCCCCACCCACCGCCATGTTACAGTTGGGGAAACTGAGGTGCAGAGCCATAAAGTGACCCTGTCATGGTCATCCAGTCAGGGAATGGCAGAACCACAGCATCAGCTCAGGTACAGGTGATTCCATGGCCTTCTCCCGGCAGAGACGCCAAAGAGATCTTGGCAGGACTCCACCCAGGTCTCCGTGAGGGCCTGGAACATTCGGTGGTCCGTTTGGCAAACATTTAATGAGCATTCAGGGTATGATAGGTGGCCGCCTCGGGCTGCGTGGCTCCTCTGAGTAGCACGCATGGGACCAAATGTCCCAGTTTTGTGATCTGTTCTATCCTCAGTAGTCCCCACACTGGTCCTTCGTGGGCTTCAAGCTTCTGAGCTCTCCCCTGTTGATCATTGGTGACGAGGATAAGGAAGGGATGGCTGGAGGACGTGGTCCTGTTTCTAATCAAGCAAGTTCTCCAATGACCACGTGTTGACAAATCAGGCGTGGTGTCATCTCCGAGGGCAGAGAGGGGATGGCACTGTGCTTCTGGTGGGTACCCTAATGTGTTGGATGTCTGATGGCCTTCCAGCCTGTGACAGCTCTCAGTGGCTGGACGGACAGACTGAACCATGGGTGGTTTCCCATACCTGTTGAAGGATCTTTGAAAGGGTGAGGGGTGGCCTGGACAGGAGAGTCCTCAATTCCTACCAGACTCTAGTCCTGCCTGCTCCTGACTCCGGAAGACCCCTTCTGGAGAGCCCTTCAGAGTAACCTCACGCTTTTTGACCAGGCCACATCTCTCTGTCTCACCATCCATCTGTCCATCCATCTCTCCATCCATCCCTCCATCCATCCACCCATCTACCAGCACATTTTCTATTTGTTCTCCACTGGCCCCAGCTCTGGGCAGGCACAGACAAGATATTGTCCCAAAGAAGAAGAGGGGCCCACTCTTCTGTCTCCCTTGACAGCCTTTAGTTGTGAATTTTCCAAACCTGAGATTGGGAGCCACGAACCAATCATAAAACGTGAATTCAAACTCAACTGGCTGTCTCAGGGGATCTAAAATCAGGCCAGAGACAAATGCTACCTTCAGCTGATTCTTGGAGGCCGTGACTGGTCAGCTGAGCAGTCATTACAACACAGTGGACAGCACTGTCCTTCTCTCTTCTCCCTGGAGCCTGGCACCACACAGCCGGCCATTAAAGGACAAAATCCAGACTGTCTGCTCACCTGGCACCTCTCCTCTCCGCTTCCGAGCCCCTCCTGGAACTGGCCCCCCCAGTCTTTCACACAGTCTTCCCACTTGTTACTTCGGGGTTGCTTTTCTTTTTGCCCAGGAAGGAAGACAATCAGCATAATGGCTCCCTTGTGCTGAATGTGACACCAGAAAGAGGCCACCAGAGCCGCTTGCAAGCTCCCCTCTTTGCTCTCAGCCCGGTGTTTGTAACGAGAGGCCCAGCTCACCTCCTCGGCCCCCCAGCACAGACGGGTTTGGGGCGGGGAGACCATGTCTGCTCTGATGCCAGACAACCTGTAGCTCAGCGTCCTGCGGGCTGGCTGCGCAGGGCACATGGCCCAACATCTCGAGCCCCGGATGCTCTCATCTAGGAGGGGGATCACCCCATATCTCAGAATCAAATAAGATAAGGAACTTGAAAAGTGCTTTGCTCCCAGGGGAGTGCAGGAAGCTATTCTAGGCCTGGAGGGACCAAGCCTTGAAATCTTCATGTCAGGAGGAAGCATGGGGTGAGGGTGAGGACTCTGACCATCCATTCTTCTTTAGTTTTCTTAAAATAAAGGCTCATCACAAAAATCTCCTGCAAAATGAATGAGAGGAAATATCTAGATCCAACTGCCCTGGAGGGAGAGCGGCCTGAGGGGCATCTTTCTGGCCACAACTTGTCCCTTGTCCCTAGTGCTCCATGTGCAGCGTGCGGCCCACCTTTCCCCCTGAGGCTCTCCTGCATAAAAGGAAGGTCAGAAAGCAAGCGTGATTTGTGCAGACGTTCAGCAAACTTCCCTGAGCACCCACTGTGCTGTTGCCTGTGCTCGGGGCTGGGGGTGTGACAGTGGATGCGGGAGGAGACAGCGGGGGGGGGGGGCACCTGGGCTACGGGCTGGCGCAGACCACTCCTCAGCAGCTGGGCCACCAAAAGAGCCTTGTAACTTCTCTGAGCCTCAGTTTCCTGGTCTGCGAAATGGGAACAATGAAGAGTACATATTAAGAGGGTGATTATGAGGGCGAGAGATGTGGAATGTCTATAGAGCGTTTAGACAGCAGTCAAGAAACGACAGATGCCGATGATGGGAATGACAGTGACCATGGTGAAGATGAAGACAAAGGTCCTCCCCTCGGGGAAATCCTCGGATACTCCAGAAGCACAGAGGGGGGCCCTGAACTTCACTAGGGGCCCAGGGAGCAGGCCCCCGGGGGAGGGGGCTCTTGGTTGTGTGATGGGAAGAGAACTGCCAGCCTGCCATTGCTGTGGTTGCCACAACTCTCAGATCTCAGGGGTTTGACATGTATGATTTATTCTTGTTCACACACAGGACTTGGATGTCCAGACTCAAGCTGTCCTCAGTCCCTGGGGCTGCTGTCACTCGGGGTCCACCAGCCCAGCAGCAAGTACATGGAGCGCCCACCGCTCTTCCAGGCTTCAGCCAGAAATGCTATCCTACTGCCTGTGCCTTGGCCAGAAACTCATCCTGTGCCCAGTCTAACTGCAAGGGGTGCTGGGAGACGCGGGGGGAGCACGTGCACACTCAGTTAACAATGAATGTGTAGCGCCCAAAGGGTGGGGATGGAGAGAGCCTCCTCGACTGGAGGGGCAATATATTCAAAGGCCCAGGGACCAGAGGGAGAGGGTGTCTGGGAAACTGTGAGCCCCTCAGAGGTGCTGCAGTAACGAGAGCCAGAAAGGAAGGAGGGGTTGGGAGCGGGGTGGTGGTCAGGGTGGGATTGTGGGTCAGGCTAGAGAGGTCTGGCTGCAGAGATCAGAGGGCTAGAGACCTGAGCAGGAATCTGCACGAGGGGAGTAGAGGCCTGAGTCGGGAGGCAGGGTGACAGGGCAAAAGAGGAGGGGACTGATCCTTGGGCTGTCAACAAGTGGAATCCAGAGACCAGCTAAAACTTGGGGTGAGGGGCAGGAGTCCGGGCAATTCCCTCGGCGCTTGGGTGATTGCCATTCCCCAAGATGGGTATCAGGGAGGCAGCTTTGCGGGGAGATGAGGGGCTCAGTGGTGCATCTGCCCAGGATGCAGTGGGAGACATCATTCTAGGGTTTGGGAGAGAGACCGGGGCTCAAGAGTGGATGACACACAGAACAGCCCTCCCCAGCAGAGCCCTGCTAGGCACGGCTCGGAGGGGGCTGAGCAGCCAGCCAGTCCTGCGAGAACGAGAGGGAGGCTGACAGATGAAAAAGCAGCCCCTGACGGTCTGATCAATTTCCAGTCTGCAAATTTCCAATGGGGGGGGGGCACTGGCTGGAGGGAGGACAAAAAGTTGAGGTGCCAATTATGGCAAGGGGAAGTACACTCTTAAAGCAGGGGACAACTGGGGGGCGCAAGCCAGGCCCCCACGTCAGTATCCGGCTTTGTCATTGGTGAAGTAATTGACACATGATTAACCCCCCTGGCCTCTGGTCCTTGGGATGTGGACTGCAGTGTATGGTGAAGGACTCCCTCCCGAAAGTGGCTGTCTCCGCCTGTCCTCCTCAGCAAACAGGAGCTATTCACAGAAGCATCATAAAAAGCCTCGTGCATTATTAAGTAGCCGAGGTACTTTCCTGCCGATTTCTTGCTTGCACTCCAGCATTTCAAAGGCTCTTTTCAAGTCAGCAGACACCCACCCTTTGGCCTCTAGGGCTGAAGTCCTGCAGCCCTGAACAGGGAGGCTGCTTCAGGACGGATCAGAGGTGGGCGTTTACAACGCAATCAGAGCTTGCATTTGATTCTAGCCATTTTGCAGGTGGGTTAATGGAGGCGGAGAGGCCTTAAGCCAATTGCCTAGTTCACAGAGCAGAGGGAAGCTAGGGACGGAAGTGCTGCTCTGGCTTCTGTAAATCGTGGCTGCAGGTCCTCTGCGGAGGGAAGGAGGGAAGATAGAAGCCTTGCTAGAGGACTCCACCAGAACAATCCCGACCAGAAGTGGGAAATACAGCCACACTTGTCTGAGCCTCTCTGCCCGGTAGAAAGGCCTGGGTGCCTTTTATGAAACAGAGGACTATTCAACAATAAATATTTCTCACACGGGGCCAGAGAAGTTACCCGGTTGGCTCCTGCCCAGCCTGGCTGAGTCAGCAGGAAATTAGCCAAGGTGTAGAAAGCCTTGTGTTCTGTGGTTTGGGGGTGTTATTTTTAAAATAGCAGGCCGAAAAGCAACAACAACTGCAAAACACACGGGAACGCCACCACCTCTGTGGGTCCCAGATCCCGGAGAAAACGGGTCAGGACCCTGAGGTGCCGGGAACGTGCTGTGGGTGGAAGGCTGGGGGCATGAGGGGGGCAAGCTAGGGACTTGGAAAGGTGTCCAAGATAGAGCTTCCTCAACCTCAGTTTCTTATCTGTGGAATGGGTTGAAGAATGTCTACTCCTCGGGGCTGGAGGGAGGCTGAGATTTTCTGCGAAGTAAGGAGGGTTTTAAGGGCAGGCATTAGCCTGGGATTCACTCCTCCTGGTTCCACTTTCTAGCTGAGTCTAAACAAGGCCTGTCCCCTTTCAGAGGTCATGGCTTTACTTGTAAATGGTGTGTTAGTACGTCCCATAGGGATCTTACTATTTTTTTAAAAAACGATTTATTCATTTACGAGAGAGAGAGAGAGAGAGAGAGAGAGTCCATGAGGCTGGAGGAGCAAACAGAGAGGGAGAAGCAGGCTTCCCGCTGAGCAGGGAGCCCAATGTGGGGCTCGATCCCAGGACCCCGAGATCATGACCTGAGCCGAGGGAGACGCTTAACACACTGAGCCAGCAAGGGATGGGGCTCAAAGAACTGGACCAACATGAAAGCCGGTAAATTGCAAAGCCCTAGGCATAATCACGGCAGTGGTTTTGGTGCTGCCCGGACGGTAAGCTCTTTGCCTGGAGCAGGTCCTGACCGGGTGTGCAGCTGCAGTTGGGACCTTGCCTATCTGTGGGGGACTTTTACCCCAGACTGGGGACAGCTTCTCGGTTGGGGCTTCACAGAAAGGGATTGGTTCTGCCGGTCCCTTCACATAATTAACATTCCAAATGAGAATGATACAGTCATTTCTATAAATATTTGATTCCTCGAATCTTCAAATATCAGCTCAGTTCTCGGGCTGAAGTGAAAGAAGGAATAATTGTTTTTACAATGTCCCAAGCCAGGGAGGCAGCTCTGGGTCCCAGTCACAGCCTGAAAATGAATGCCTCAGTTTGGTCGCCGAGATGTGTGATGTAAACATCTGTGTCAGTGTCTGTGGCTCGTGGGGAGAGGGAGAGAAGCGCCGCTCAGCTCCTTTGGGGGCAGACATTGAAGGCACTGGCTCCCCAGCCCTGAGCCCCTGAGAGACAGGAGGGAAGCCTCATGCAAAGGTTTGCTTCTAGGTGAGCACCCCATCTAGGACTCGTGGAGGCCCAGCCCCCCGGGGTTGGAAGAGGATGACTCTAGGCTTCATGGCCAGTGAAGCCCCCCTGGTGGTCACCTGTGGGAGGCAGGCAAGGACCAGGACTCAGGATGCATGGCACCCCCTTCTCGGGTGCAAAGACAGTGGGTCTTCCTGGCTCTGGAATGAGGGATATCAGGCCCGGAGGCCTCTTGGCCCAGAAGAAGTTCCTTCTTGCTTCTTGGCTTGGGTCCCAGGCTCCTCCCTCCTAGAATTCTCCCTTCTGAGGGGCCAACCGGAGGCCGGATCCATCACATTTACCATGGGGCAGCCGGTGGGGACCAGGTAATAAAAGGAATAAACAAGAGATGGCGAATGGCTCAGAATATGGTCATCTGTAAAGACTCACAGCCCTGGTCGGCTGTGCTGACGGTGTGTAAGTGTGTGAATCAGGAGCAGAGTGACTGGTGGTCCCTCAGGCTCCTGGAAGAGACCCCCATCTGAGCGCTCCAGCCCTTCCACTGCTTATCTGCTACGGTAGGACTCTTGGGTGACATCAGACCCATTTCTGGGTTGGGGACACCTCGAACAGAGCACTGATTCCAGGGGCAAAGGGCCTTACCTTATCTCCTGCTCTGCCACTGGCAAAGCTGTGTGCCTTTGGCCAACTACATGAGCCTTAGTGCTCTCACCTGTGAAATGGGGCAATATCCTCTTACTCTCACCCGGACTGTCACAGCTTAGCTGGTGTCTGGAAGTCACTGGCACAGAGCTAGATAGGTGGTGGTCCACGGACATCAAGTAAATAAAATCTAAAAAAAAAAAAAAAAAAAAAAAAAAAGAGGACGAAGTAGGTGATAAAGCCACCTGCTGTCTCTTCTTCGATCTGGGAGGGGAGGGGTAGGCCAGGAGGAAGGAGGCTTGCACTGGTCATTCAGTGAAGGTAGAGGCCCCGGGGGCCCTTCCCAGGGCCAGCTTGCAGCTGAGGGGGGAGGTGTGAGCAACACGTGGGGTCTTGAGTCTTGAGGGGGTGGTGGGAGGGCAATTCAGAGAAGAAGGTCAGGTAGGTGCCCAGGTAAGGGGTACCATCAAGGTAGACTTAGAACCCAAGCTTTTTCAGGGGCTCTCGCAGCTGCTCTGGGCTGTCTTTCCTTACCCCCAGCCCCTCCCCAACCCCAGACAGCACACCCACAGTCACAGATGGGGACACTGCGGGGTTGGAAGGTGACTCAGAGCTCCTCTGTCTGACCACAGGGGCTGTTAGGGATGCATGGATTTGGCCTTAAATACAGCTTACTGAGTTGCTTCTGCTTTGTGCTTACTGAGAAAGATTTAAAATTAATGCCAGTGAGGGGCGCTTGGGTGGCTCAGCCGGTTAAGCATCTGCCTTGGGCTCAGGTCATGATCTCTGGGTCTGGGATGGAGCCCCGAATTGGGCTTCCTGCTCAGCAGGGAGTCTGCTTCTCCGGTTCCCTCTGTCTCCCCTCCCCCACCCTTGTTTGTGTGCACTTATGCCTCTCTCTCTCTCCCTCCCTCTCAAATAAATAAAATCTTAAAAAACAAAAAACTTACACCAGTAAGAAAGCCCACTGAGCCTTGTCCTTAATTCTGATACTTGCTAACCTCCTTGTTAACAAAGACAAAAACCCATCAGTACCGGGCTGGGATTGAACCACTTTGTTTTCTTTTAATTATATTTGCCTTTTCCTGGGTGGCTCAGACGTTAAGTGGCTGCCTTCAGCTCAGGTCATGATCCCAGGGTCCTGGGATGGAGCCTTGCATTGGCTCCCTACTCAGCAGGAAGCCTGCTTCTCCCTCTCCCACTCCCCCTGCTTATGTTCTGTCTCTCACTCTCTCTGTGTCAAATAAATAAAATCTTTTAAAAAATAAAGAAAAATAATTATATTTACTTTTTGATAATTTTGTATGGCAAATGATAGTGGCTTTTCCATTTATGAGGAAATGAAACCAGCCCTTTAAAACATGCATTTTAAAAACTCTTTTTATCGTGGACATTTCCAAACTCAGACCGGAAGCTGAGATGGGTGCCTGACGTCTCAGCTGCCGGCATCAATCATCGTTGGCCCGTGGCCAATGTCATTTCTCTCTTCCCCCGACTCTCCCCTCACTCATTATCAAAGCAACTCCCAACTTGGTCTGTATATGTTTCGGGATGAAAATTGCTTCTCAGGGAGTGTATTGAAAGAGCGCAATAAGTAAATCATCGAACAGGGAGATCCAGATAAAGCGGAAGCTGAGAGTGGTCAGAATACCCAGGGGCTGGGACCCTTGTTGGGCCAACTTCTTCCTGAGCACATGAGACACGTGGCCCCCATGGGCCCCGGACCCAGGCATGGCACCTGGTTCTTCCCAGCTGTATCCTTTCTGACTGGGGGCTTCCAGAGTGCAGGGCTGTGGTTCCCGGACCCACTCAGGAAGTGTTTGCTGAAGAAATGGTGCCCGGGAGAAACCAGATGGGTGGTTGGCTGAATTTAAAATAACCCCCATCACCTTTGGCCCCAGTGTCCTGCTTATGACTATGTAGGTCACATGGCCAAAACGACCTTGCAGATGTAGTTAAAGTCAGCCTTAAGATAGGGATATTATCCAGCATTACTACCCTCCTGGATTCTCCGTGGATGCAATGTAACCACAGGCACCCTTAAGAGAAAGCAGAAGAGAAAGGCAGGGGAGTCCAAGAGAGAGTAGGACGTGTTGTTGCTGTTTTGAAGGGCACAGGATGCCCTGTGAGAAGACAAGCTGGTGGCCCCAAAAGGAGAGAGAGAAGGCCCGTTGATACCCATCAAGGAAATGGGCACCTCCATGACCACAAAGAAAAGAGTCCTGCCAACAACCTGAATGAGCTTGGAGGTGGTTTCTTCCCCGGGACCTGTGCACGAGAGCCCAGCCGCCCTGCGTCTTGGCTTCATTCTCATGAGACCCGTAGCAGGCAGCCCGCTCGACTCTGACCTCTAGAGCTCCGAGGCAACAGACGAATGTTGTCTTAAGCTGTTAAGTGTGGGGTAATTTGTTCCACAGCAGAAGACTGATAACAGGTAGTGAACCCTTTCCGTCACTTCTCATGGATGCGTCATCAAGATTTGTATGACCCTTTGGTGAGGGTCCAAGTCCACAGTCCCAAGAGATAATCCAGTTCCACCCTCTGTGTCAGGAGCAGGGATGTGAGGCCCAGAGAGGGGAAGAAGCCCCCCCCCCCCGGGTCTCAGAGCAAACCAGGAGGGTCACCCAAAGCGCAGGACCTAAGCCTGGGGACTTGCAGCCCATCTACCAAGTACCCGAGCGCACCACAGTGCTCACACCCTCCTAGCAACCCAGACCACCACAGCTGCAGACACACGCTCTCTGGGCTGTGTGCAGGGCTTTGATTTTGCGAAGATGACAGAAGTTCGTTTTCTCCCAGTGCTGGAGGCTGGAAAGTCGAAGATCAACGTGCCCGTCAGGTGGATTTCACACGGAGGACTTTTCTCGTGGCTTGTGGGTGGTCGTGTTTCTGCTGGGTGCTCACATGACCTCTTCTCTGCACTTGGAGAGGGAGAGCTCTCTCTCCCTTTTCTTATCAAGCCACCAACCCCATAGGATTAAAGCAACAGGAAAAGCAAGTCTAACTGGTCACCCCTGGAGGATGCTGGAGAACGAAGCCATGCTTTTGACAACGGTCACTGAAAGAATTATGCGTTTATTAAAATTGCCTTCTCTTTGCAAACTGTACCACAGGCTGAAACAGTTACAGACAAGGAAAACTTCACTTTTACAGAAGTATTCCATCCGGCCAATGAAGACAGAATCATGGATTTTGAATATTATAATTTTGGATTTAGAAGCATTGTTAGCTATTAACATCACAAGAAGAAAGACAACCACAAGTCATGTGCTCCTGGCCACCACCATCCGGCAAGGCTTCTTGCCAAAAATATCTATCCTGAGTCTGACCAAGCCTGTATGATATCTTCTTTTATTTTTTAATATTTATTTATTTATTTAAGAGAGAGAGAGAGTGTGTGTGTATGTGCACAGGGGTGGGAGTGGGTGGGGAGAGGGAGTCTAGGGGGAGGGGCAGAGGGAGAGGGAGAGAGAGAATCCCCAGCAGGCTTGCCACTGAGCACAGAACCTGATGCAGGGTTCGATCTCACGACACTGAGATCATGAGCTGAGCTGAAATCAAGAGTTGGATGCTTCGGGCACCTGCGTGGCTTAGTCAGTTAAGCATCTACCTATGGCTCAGGTCATGATCCCAGGGTCCTGGGATGGAGCCCCGTGTTGGGTTCCCTGCTCAGCGAGAAGCCCATTTCTTCCACTCCCTTTGCTTGCTCTCTCTCTCTCTTTCTCTATCAAAATAAGTAAATAAGATCTTTAAAAAACAAACAGTTGACAATCACCCAGGCACCCCTGTACCTTGTCTTCTTTACCCATTCATCCATCAGTGGCCACTTGGCTTGCTCCCATGTCTTGCCTGTTGTAAATGAACATGGGGGGGGCCACACCTTTTCAAATTAGAGTTTACACTGGTTTTCAAATAAATACTCAGAAGTGGAATTGCTGGATGGCAGGGCGGATCTATTTTTAATTCTTTGAAGAACCTCCATACTGTTTTCCACAGTGGCTACACCAATTTCCATTCCCACCGACAGTGCAAGAGGGTTCCCCATTCTCCACATCCTCCCCAACCCTTGTTATTTCTGGTCATTTTGATACTAGCCATCCGGACAGGTGTGAGGCGATATCTCATTGTGTTTTGATTTGCCTTTCCCCAGTGATTAGGGATGTTGAGCATCTGTATGTCTTCTTTGAGAAATATATTTATTCAGAACTTTTGCCCGTTTTTAAATCACATGGGCTTTTTCTTCTCTGCTATTATTGAGTTGTATGAGTTCTTCATATGTTTTGAATATGAATCCCTTATCAGATATATGATTTCCAAATATTTTCTTCCATTCAGTTGGTTGCCTTTCATTTTGTTGATGATTTCTCTCATTGTGCAGAAGCTTTTTAGTTTGACGTAGTCCCACTTGCTTATTTCTTGTCTTTGGAGTCAGATCCAACAAGTCATCATCAAGACCAATGCTCAGGAGCTTACCATCTTTATTTTCTTCTGGGAATTCTGTGGTTTCCGGTCTTCCATTCAAGTCTATAATCCATTTTGAGTTCATTTTTGGGTAGGGTGGAAGATAGTGGTCTAGTTCTATTCTTTCACGTGTGGCTGTGCAGTTTCCCCCACACCATTTACTCAAGTGACACGTTGGGTTCTAATGTCATCGGAGCAACTTCTAAGGAGCTGCCTTCTCTCTAGTTTCCACCCAAGACCATATATGGCTCTAGAAATGGCCACTGGTGTTTTCTGATGCTGGCATGACAGAGCTGCTAGTAGTCCATGGGAAGCCACTTTGGGGAGCAGTGTGTGCATGGAGCCCATGGGTGTGCAAGAGCCAGGAGGGGAGGTGGGCCCGGAGAAGAAGCAGGACTACAACTGCAGGGCCTTGGACCATGGCCTTGGACCCTGACTGGCCATGAGGACATGAGCCACCTTGCAGGTGGAATGGAGGCATCACAGCTACGTGACCATGGGGCTGGCCTAATCAGATTTGTGTGTTGGAAGGATCCTGGCTGCATATACAGAAAGAACCAGTTATTGGAGGTCAAGGAGAGGAGGCAGGGAGAGTAGCTAGAGGCTACTGCAGCGGTCCCAAGGGAGAGATGAGATGGGTCCAGACTAGCAGTTCTCAAATTTCAAGGGGTGGAGGTTGGGGGGAGCATGTTAAATATACAGATTCCTAGATACCATGCCAGAGATGCAGATTTCTGGACCCTACTTAGACCAATGGAAATGGAGTATCTGGTATTGAAGCCCAGGAATCTGACTTTTTAAAAATATGTATTTAATTGAGAGGGAGAGAGAGATAGAGTGTGCGCACACGAGTAGTGGGGAGGGGCAGAGGGAGAGAATCTCAAGCAGACTCCCCACTGAGTGCAGAGCCTGATGAACGGCTTGATCCCACAGCCCATGAGATCACGACCCCCTCAGAAATCACGAGTTGTATTCTTAACCGACTGAGCCACTGATGTGCCCCAGGATTTTGAATTTTTAAAACCTCCCAGGCTTCTAAGATGAGCCAGGCTCAAGAAGAGGAGGGTGGCTAATCGGAGGTAAAAGAGCTAAGGATGACACTGGGGCTTCTGCATCAGGCATCTGGGCAGGTGTGTGGTAGGGACATTCACAGAAATGGCTGTTGCAGAGCTTGGAGTGGGTCTGGGCTGGACCCGGCAGGGAAGCTGGGCAGGCAGGGAGTGCAAATCACGATCAGCCGCTCAGAGCCTCCGCATGTGGGTGTCATTCCCATTATCCTCCCCAGCACTGCTTTGTAACATTTGACTGCATTAAATGCTCAGCCAGGAAAATGAAATTTATTTAGAAGGCGCAGGTATTTCACATCTAGGGCAGGCAACGCTGCTCTAAATTTACCAAGTCAACAGCTCATTTTTGCTGTTGGGTAGATTGTAGATCTTGTGACAGGAACAAGTGAACATGCTGCCGGCTATAAACTTTCACCTTATTGGCAAAATGTCTATTATGCAGCTAAAAACATCTAGCTAATAGGCGCTGCCCTTCAACAATTGGTAGCAACAGAGTCTCAGGCGGTGATAGCAATGACATTATGTCTCTTTCATCACGAGCACGTTCTTTGTATCGCCAATTACTGGCCCTACCTTCGCTCCTGGCCCCAGATACTGCCGAATAAAGAGGCACTTCCCGTGGTGCTGTCGTCGCTCAAATCACCTGGGGTCCTCAACTGATTTTCCTTCCCAGGTTTCTGCCTATGCTTTTAGGATTTCCAGTCTTCATTGGTGGGGAAGACATCTGATTCTAGGAAAATAGTGAAAATCAGAGGAAGTTAAGTCTGGGGGGACAAGGCACTAACCAAGCCGGGAGATTCCAGCTGGGTCATTCACCAGACATTTTCTGGGTGTGTCTGCCAGGCCAGGCTCTGAGCTGGGGAGCTGGGAATGTTGACACTCATAAGACCTTGTTCCTGTCCTCCCAGGACGTATAACCCTCCAGATCAGGCTTCTCAGGTGGGAACTCGGAGACAGAGCTGTAACGCCTTCAGGCTGTGGAAGCATTTTAGGAGTAAGGGAGATGCCCCGGGGGGAGCAGAGGGGCAGTCGGCAGCTCTCAGGTGCATTCACAGGTTCCAATATTTGTTTCAAGCTGACCATGTTCTTCTCTTCATGCAGGTTTCAATGCAGAGCTGAAGTCTGCTGCTTTAAGAGAACCACAATTTATTATTACCCTAAATCCGGTAGAGGTTTTGGATCGCGTGTAGGAAATTTTCACGAGAACCTAAATTTCACGTCGATTTGTGATGGATTAGCATACCAAAATTGGCGTAAAGTGCACTTAATGGCTGCATTACTGCAGAAGGGATCTGTCTAACCAGAGCATTTCTAAATTTATGAAATTGAAATGCACTTCAGGTTACCGAGCAGTCTAAATTTGTCAAAGTCACGGGGCTAGAGGCTGGTCGTGGCTGGTGGCAGAGATCCGAAGCCAGGTCTACTGAAACACATTCTAAGGGCCTATGTACTGGTCCCCCTGGGTCCCTCGCACCCAGGTGCAGCCCCTCCCCTCACAGGCAATTCCCAGCAGCCCTCCACGCCCATACAGTCAGTACCCTTGGAAACCACCTCAAATGTGGGAACAAGGTGAAATTGAATTGAAACTTCTTCCCCGTCTCTGCTCAAGTGCTAATTGAAAATGAAGGCATTACCTGGTATCTAGGGCTTTAGGCAGCTGACATGGGTTTTCTTTCAGGAGCTTTTGTATCCTAGTAGGAGGCACTGGGGAGACCCCACATGCTCCAGTCTTGGTGCTCTGACAGTGGGATGACCAGTGGCCAGCTTGCTGTTGTTGAGCCAGGGCCTAGAATGAGTGGGGCTCAAGGCCCGGCCTTGTCTCCTTTCCTCCCGAGTGGTCTGCTGTCCCCACTTTGAAATTACTGGGCCGGTTCCCAGAACTGTGATTTGCATCCCTCCATCCCCAGACAAGGGACTTCCTACAGCAGTTCCTTTTGAATCCATAGCTCTGGAAAATACCAAGCTGCAGCTCTCGAGGTCTTTCTCCCTCCATCTGGAGACACTGGAGGCCAGAGAAGGGCTCCAGATCTCATGGACAGCTGGTGGCAGGAGCAGATGCTGAGTCTTCGGGGCCTCAGTATTTCCCAAGTGCTTACTTAGCACATCCCTGGTACAGAGAGGGACCCACGCTGTGTTCCCCCCTCCGCTTGGTTCTCACTTCACTTTCCCATCGGGCATGCCTTCCAGTAACTTGAATTCCTCGGCATTAGCTCACACTCATGGTGGAGGAGGAGACTGTGGTCCTTTCCCCATGTTGTTTGGTTTCTGAGCCTCTGTTTCCTTGCCTGAGAAAAGAGGAGAAGTGATATTGGCTCATGAGGCCGTTGTGAGGGTCACGTGATACGGTCTGGGAGTGTGCTGAGCAGAGTGTTTTCACACGGTGGGGCTCCCTAGGTCCCCACCCAGAGGAGTGGATGGAGACTTAGTGGCTCCAACATTCACTCCGGTGTGTGGCACATTCACTCACGGGACGCCCACTGAATGAGTGAGGGAATGAATGGATGTGACTTGGTCACCATGGCAGGTGACCATGGCCTTCCGGTTCCTGATGCCTCTGGGCTGTCTTGTACATACAGAGAGAGTCTTTATTTTAGAAATACTTTTTCACTGATTCAGTTTATCAGTTAAAACAATTACTATGTGATTCTTAGGCACAAAATTATTTTAAATAATGTAGATTTCTAATCACAATGAATATTTTGGAGCTCTTACGATGTCCCAAGAATTGTGCTTAGTGTTTTTCAAACATTTTGTTATAAATTTTCCCACTTGCCCACCGAGGGAGTGTGTCAGTCAGCTACTGTCGTGGTTAGGCCGCGTAACATCCTCTGGCATTCAACGGCTTACAATGAGTGTGTCCCTGCCCTTGCTCATGTGTGTGTAGGTTGGTGGAGGCCATTTGGTGTCCGGCTGTAGGTGGGGTGAGTTCAGGTCTGCTCTATGTGTGTTCGTCCTGGAGCCATGCTGGAAGAGGCAGCAGCTTCTTGGGACATTTTCTCATTATGAGCCACCAGAGCACAAGACAGCAAGCCCAGCCCCATAACATGTTTCAGTCCCCTTACTCAGTAACATTCTCTAAAATCTCATTGACTATATAGCAAGTCATATGGCTGAGCCCCAATTCAAGGAATGGGGAAATACTCTGCGTGCTCTTTTGAGGCTATGACAAGGGTATAGAAGTGTTAATACCCCCACGGGATCAGTAATGTGACTGACCACTAGTAGGTGCTATCATCAGTCCCAAAGCCAGCCCTGAAAGGGACATGCACTCAGCTAGTAAGTGTCAAGGTATGGTTTGAACCAGGGCAATTTAACTCCTGAATTATAGAGGGGTGTGCACATGAGGGAGAGGATATTTGTTTTCTAAAATGATCTTCATTTTTCCACCCATTGGCTGCCGGTGTCACGTTGGCACCAGCCTCTCTCACACATCCGGCTGTCTATCCATCCGCTCATTCACACACGTCTGGCATTTGGGTGCTCTCTCAACCCTCCAGAATAACTGGCGACGTGCAATTCTTGGGTAATTTTGTGAAATGAACGTTAAGGGCGAAAATTGCCCTCCAGTTAATCTCAGGCACGTGTATAAATACCTTTGGAAAGTCCCTGGTGGAATGCGTATCAAAGTGGTACCGTGATTTTATTTCAAAACAATTTGCTCCGTGTCAACCGTGATTTCTGACACCTGAATTTGAAAGGGATCCGGTGGGCCCAGCGCCATCTCCATAACGGGGTCATGTGTTCAGTTGGAAGGAGGAGAGGAAAGATCGAGGTATGTGTGGCCGTGGAATAATGTTCCACACAGCCTTACAGGAGGGGATTTCCTCCTCCGTGTTTCCATAGAACCTTCCCTGTGTTTGTTTAAACCCATTGCACACTCTGGTCTGACAGCTGCCTGGCCCAGGGCCTCCCTGTACAACTAACCCTCTTTAACAGCACCCTGCACTGTGTCCCCCGATGCAATTACTTGAGTATATAAACTTCACTGAAAGGCAGGCTTTTCTTGGGAGCTAATAAATAAGCCCCAAAGCCACAACGTGTATAAGACCTTGAAAAATGGCATCATCATCTATTGGGAATTGTGAACCCTGCAAAAAGCACCTCATTGTATTTTCAGAAAAAGGTTTTTGTTTAAAAAAATAATAACGAACACAAGTCACTAAGCGGAGTCTATATGGAGAAACCAATGCCCTCGGAGATTCGGAGGCTGGTCTCTTGCATCAATCTTTCTTCGTAGATTTTATGTGAGGGGCATTTATTTTGCAGGAAAACAAGACACAGTTTTGAAGAACTCCCTTCTCATCCAGCTTCCCATCTGCAGTTATAATCCTCTGATTGTGACCTCTGCATTAGTTGCCATGGCTGCTGAGCACAAGTTTACGACCTCAGGGCACGCTATGGTTTCTGGGGAGTGAGATGAATCCTGGGGCAGTATAGATCAGATTTTCAGAATCATAGGAAAGTGGGGAAAGGCAGGCTCAGGAAGCCCCCTCGGCAGAGGGCCACCACTCTGCAGCACTTAGGAAACACTTTCAGCTTCACTTCTGGCTGCTCTAAGCACGAAGATGCTGGACCGTGGCCATGGGGACATGGGCAGGCAAAAGGCTGTGTGATTGAAGACAAAGATTTTTTTTTTCTGTCCCTTGGACCCGTTTCCTGAGAGGCTGGGCTTGGTGCTCCAAGCGCCCCTCGAGCTGAGTTTTCCAAAATCCAGTGTCTTTTCTTTAACTGGTGGTATCTTCGGTCAAGCGGCAGGGAGTGGACCACTGGTGCCATTTCCTTAGCCTCGGACAGCCCAGGTGGTTTTCGGGAGCGGGCGCCTCCGGGCCACTGCGGCAGGGCTCCGGGTCCCGCGGAGGCCCCCCTCCCCTCCCCCCGCAGAAGCAAACAGGCTGGGCCAAAGAGCCCGGCAGAGCCTTCGCGGGCTGCAAAAACACAGCAGAGGGCGCAGAACCCACCAGCGCCGTGGCCTTGCATATCAATGTATGGGCTGGCTGCAGACCGCCAAGTTCGCTAAAAATGTCTCTGGCAGAGCGTCACTGGCGGACTTTAGGGGTTTCGGTTTGCTTCCCATTTAGAATCACCGCATCGCTCAAACCTTGTTTACTTGGAAGGGGAGGGGGCGGGGACCAAACCCACCGCGCGGCGCACACGCCTTGATCTCACATTCCAGACTCGAGCTGATGTGTGTCAGCGCGACATGGGGCGGGGGGAGGGTTCTCCTCGGAGGTTTCATTCGCCATCTGCACGTCACTCCCAAACTTTTCCTCCCTGCGCTCGGGGAGTCAGGTTGACGCGCCCTGGATGCGGGGCTCGAGGCGCGGGGCTGAGCGCGCTCCCGCGGAGCCGGAGCCGCAGAGGCTCCGGGGTTGGACCCGGGCTTCTCAGGTACAAGTTGGGTGCCAGGCGCCGGGGTGGGGGCGGCAAGGAGCGGCGGGTGGAGGTCTGGCTCCGGGCTCCGGCGCCCCTCCGCGTTCCGGCCGGGCAGCGCGGGCGGCGGCGGGGCTGGGCGTAGGGAGCCCGGGCCGGCGGAGGCTGCGCGCAGCCTCACTCCCCGCGGCGCTCCCGGCGCGGAGGCGGCGGCGGCGGCCCAGGCAGACAATGAACTTGCGAGCGCGCCGAGCCGAGGCAGGTTTGAGCCCCGCGTCCCTCGGCCCAGCCTCCCCTCGGCCCTCCGCCGTCAGCAGCGGGGCGGCCCCTCGCCGCCGGTCCCGACCACCTCCGGGCGCCCCGTGCGCCGGGGACCCCGCAGAAAGGGCTGCCCGGAGGCGGCGCCGGGGCTCGAATGCCCCCTCTCTGGCTCGAGAGAATGCAGCCGGAGCGCGGGGACAGGGGACCAGGAGAAGGGGTGGTGGCGCTGCGGACAGCCGGACGCCCGCGGGGGGCGCACGCCGCGGGGCACGCGCGGGCCGGCTGCCCAGAGGAACAGCCCCAGGAGTCGGAATCTGGGCGTCCCCACGCCGCCCCGCTCTGGAAGCTGCAGGCGGAGGACGGACGGACAGACACACCAGTGCTTTCACCGTGTGAGCGCGCGCTGGGGGGAGGTGGGGGGGGTCGGGAATTCCCCCAGCCAGATGCTTAGCTCCCCCGCGCACTTCGGGGAAGTTTCCAGGCGTAGCCCCGGGCAGGTAAGCGGGCATCCGCTTCTCTCTCCCCGAGTCCGGCTGGGAGCCGCCTGCCGACCTCCCGCTCCAGTCCCGCCACCGCGTTGGGTGGCGGAGCCGGGGTGGGGGCGGCGGGGGCAGGCACCGACGCCTGTGGGACCCGGTTCCGGGAGGGGACACCTCGGGGGCGCGCGTGGGAGGAGACGGGGGCGCGGCCGGGCCCAGAGCGGCCTGAACTTTTGCTCCCCGCCCCCTCCTCCTTCCTCTCGGCCCTCCGCCCCTGCTCCCGCCCAGCTGCGGGCCGTGGCTCCGGAGGCGGCGGGACTCGGGAGTTGCCGGCGCTTCTCGGCGGTGGCGTCCCCCGCCAGCTGGGCGCGACGAGCGGAGCGCGGCAGGTCTGAGCGGCGCTGCGCGGCGGCGGCTGCGGGGAGCCGGGGAGGCAGCGGCCGCGGTGCGGGGGCGACGCTGGCGATCGTGCTGGAGCGCAAGGGGGTCGGGGTGTGTGTGCGGGAGGCGAGGACGCGTGGCGCAATTGACCCTCGTGGAGGCCCCGGGGATGGCGGGATGGAGGCATCCGGGTGAAGGAAACCTCGCCTTTGGGTAATGAATGAAGAGCTGTGAAAGCGCCTTCCGACTCCTCCGGGCGAATGGATTGGCCAGCGTGCGCGCGCGTGTGTGCGTGTGTGTTTAGGATTTGGAGCCGCCCGGGTCCTGGGCGCGGCTGCTGGGCCGCCCCGTCGCGGCCCTGGTGCCCACGTTGCCCGCCCGCCCTGCGCCCTGGCTCGGCCCTTCCGACTGGAGAGGCCCGCGGAGACACCGAAGGCTGGGTTCGGGTGCCGGCCGTTGGCGGCTGGACGTCTGCGCCTCGCGGAGGGAGGTTCGAGAAGCAGGCAGCAAGACTGGGGCTGAGGCTGGCTCCTGGGGGCAGGGGGCATTTTCCCGTTCCCGGCGTACCCTGGGTGAGCTAAGGGCACGGAGTTTGGGGAATGAAGTGGTATTCTCAGGAAGCCCCAGGACGCCCCGCGAAGGCATTTGGCGCGCCGTTCAGTGAAATTGAGCAGGGGGGCTGTGGTTCTAGGCTCCTCCGTAGTGCCCCCAGCCCCTCTTTCTTTATCCGCTGCGGTTGCTGTGAGGGCAGCCACCCAGCAACGGAGCAGAAAGCCACCTTGAGGGCATCTGCATCCCCTGCGGGGTCCGGGAGAAAACTGAGGTCTGGAGATTGGCCCGAAGTTCCTCCAGGACCTTCCCACACGGCTCTCCATCCCAGCTTTCCTGCCCCCAACCCTTTGCAGAATCCTCCCTTACAGAACATGGTACTTATTAATTTTACAAACTGTATGTTGAATCAGGATGTTTTAATTGGTACCTAAATGTGTACCAGTCATAGATGATCTTGCTTAAAATACCATGTGAATAAAAAAATCTTTTTATTAGGTAGTTGTTGTTGTTTTTTATCAAGTAAGTTTTTCTTTACAATGCTTGTGGAAGATTGGCAGGAAAATGTTCTTCTTGCTTCTTCCTGGTCTCCTTCTCAGTGTGTATTCGAGCCAGAAGTGGAGCTGCAGGTCTGGCCTTCCCTTCAAGGTCTAGCTCCCCAGGAGAACCTTCTCTAAGGGCCCTGGGAAGGAAATTCAACCCTGTCTGTCTTTTCAGATCATTGCATGACTGCAGTGAGCTGGCTTGTGGCTGAAGCAGGCAGCATTAATTCATCCAGGATGGGGGGTGGTGGGTAAGGGGAGCAGGTCTGTCCAGAGTGGGTTACATCTAGGCCTTGCTTTTCTTTGATAACTAGAGCTTGTGACGCCTGAACCGCGGTCTTGGCCGGGGATCCCAGCACTGTCACTGTGGCGTCTTTCTGGGCTGCTTTCTGTACCCTTCTCTCCTCTGTTGCTGCTGGCCCTGGCCCGAAGAGAGGCTTTTGGTTTTCCAATGCCAGAAAGAGAGAAGATTAATCTCTGCATCTGGAAGAGGCAGTGTTTGCAGGAGAGGTTGGGAAGTGAATGGTGATTATTTGGTGTTGGGAGAAGAGCATTAAAAAAACTCTTAAGTTAACCGGCTGGGCCATGGGAACCCCACGCCCTTTGAAACTGCGCTGTCAGAAGCTTTAGATTAGTACTGGGTTGTGATTAGACTGTGGCTCCAAGGCCATCTAGGGCCCAGCCAGAAATTGCCCTTGCAAGGGTAGGGGGAGAGGGGGAGGGGAGGGAAATTCTCGAGGTACCCTGAATAGGTGAACCCACGCCCCACATACAAGGGGAAACTTTGACTCAGGCTCAGCCCATCAGAGAAAAACAGACTTGCAGGTCTTGTAAATTTTCAAGAGAATTCTCAAGCATGGATATTCAAGTGTGGGCTCCAATTCTAGAAGTGGAGTAAAAGGTTTGGGGGGTGCAGTGCCAGGAGGCTTGAAGCTTGACATCTGGCCCTGTGTCTGTATTAATGGGAGGAGTGCCCCATGGTCAGGGCGATGGGATACATGATAGGACACACGGCTCACACCTCCAAGGGCTCAGGGACTAAGAATTGGCAGGTGCCCACATGCCTGCAGCCACATGCCAGGCTCCTTCCCGTGCTTGTGGGCCGTGCATTCAGTCAGTAGCTACTTGATGCATTCCCTTCACATGGAAGGAGACCCTGTGCTCCAACTTCTCGTATAATTTCACTGACCAAACAGATCCTATGGCGGAGCATCTGGGGTTGGTACAGTGATAAGACAGGCCTAGTCCCAGCCCTCGCAGGAGGGGAGCAGACAGAAATGCCTGCACCAGCTTGTCAGATGTTTGTAAGTGCTGGAGGGATTGGGTTGTTGGGGATGAGTCTTCTCTTAGCAGATGTGGAAATTGAGGCTCAGAGTGGTTGGGTGACTTGCCCAAGGTCACACAGCCTGCAAGTAGAAAGTCCGCCTGGGTGGCTGAACCGCAGCCGCTGGGGCCTGTCCTCTTCTCCCACATGCTGTGCTGGAGCCTCTCGGAGGCTCCCAGGGGCACGTACAGTCCTTGTAGGCAGCTCTCACTTTTCCTGCCCTCTTGTTTGGACCCCGACCCATTGCTGCTGGGGCCTCAGTAGGTCCAGGATGGCAAAGATGCCGTTGGCAACCATGTGTCGGAGAGAGGAATTTTCTTAAATTCTCTAAGTGGAAACTGTGTTTAAAAGTAGTAGCTGGCCCGGGAGTGTCACTTACGTGAGCAGCCAACCAGCGGGCACCTCTTTAGCCGTGTGTCATATAGAAGTGATGCTTTCAGTCATTGTTGAGAATAATGCCACTGGTCCTCCCTTCCGGTCTGTGTGCTGGGAGGCTCGGGAGTGAGGTTCGCTGACTTCCACGAGTGTTTTGTTCTGTCGTGTGAAGCAGGGGATTGTGTTCTCACTTAGCCGGCCAGGTGTTTGGGAGACGGAATGTTTTGACGCGCACGGTGTATTTCTTTATTGTTCTCAAGTGCTAAGGTCTGGTTTCCTTCCTTTACAGTAGGGCCTGGGGAGAAGGTGACCCGTATTTTCACAGCATGAAACAAAGCCTAAAGGTGGCTCTTACCTAGTTAGTGTATCCCATCTAGATAGCTGGGAAGAAGAGTAAAGGTTTTGTGTTGATTTGGGCCAATACAGATTTTTTTCTTTTTAACCTGTGGGGGTTGGGGAGGGAGACATTTGGCCACGACAGCTGTCATTTGCTGGGTCCCTACTGGTTCCCAGCTGGCCCTGTGGCAGGCAGGTCAGGCAGGTGTCCCCCTTTGTGTCAGTTAGAGGGCGGGGAGGCCGTCGGAGGTCACCCAGACCGAGTTTTCAGGCATCCAGTTGTATGGGAGGAAGGAGGAGAAAATGATAGAGAGGAGGGAGGGAACGGAGGGCCGGGGCAGACGAACAACTGTGGCTTCCCCAGAAGGGGAGGCGGGTGTGAATCAGTAAGCCGTTAAGTTATGGGGAGGTGGCCGTGGAAAGCAGGTTCTCGGTCTCGGTCTCGGCTTGTTTCAAAGGGGACGCGAGGGAACCTCGAGCCGCATCCCTTTCATCCGTGACAGCGATGTGCAGCCTGGAGGCATGACCTCAGGTGTGGGCCCCGGGCCAGGTGCATGGGGCGGAGAGGCAGCGTTGGCCCCAAGGCAGCACCCAGTTACGGGGCGAGGCAGCGCTTACACAAGTCGGTTACGTAACGCTGCTGCTGAGAGCGAGGCAGGACCTGGGTAGCGGCTCTGAGCTTGGCCTTCATGCCCCAGCCCGATGGCTGCCGTCCTGTGCGTACGTTGACACCTGCCAGGAGCTTGGAGCAGCGCCCAGCACGCAGGAGGCACTCAGAGACGTCGGCTCCTGGGGCATTCTCAAGCTCTAGAGCTCCTAACCCGGCACAGAGAGTGTGTCCCTCAAGCTGCACATACAGCTCTGCATGAAGATTGTAGATCTGTCTCATTCTGGGGTCGGGGCATGATTTCTAGCAAATTCTACCTCAGAGGGCTTCTCTGACGCCGTGTAAGGCCAGGAGCCCCGGGACAGCTAGATCCTATTTGGCAGGTTGCTTCCCCTCCTGGGGCTGTTTCTTCATGTGTGTGAGGACGGGCCGGATAAACAGCTGCTTTGCGACCCTTTGAGCTCACACCGTGGGCAGGCTGTGGGTCCGTTCGGCTGTGTTCCCACTTGTCACAATGAAGCAGGGGGCAGGTCGGGCGGGTGTCGCCAGAAACGTGCTAGGGTAGCTTGCTCTTCAGTGTTAACATCTTGAGCCCCCCTCTAAGCTTAAAAGAGTCCTGAGCAGTCTTGCTGGGGCCCCCTTGCTGGGGCAGGCTCTCCCCGACACCCGTTTTACATTTCTAGAAGCCGTCCTTGTCCAGGCCTTTCGGGTCTCGGAAGAAAATGTGTTGGCAGATCCTCAGAAGCGGAAGCAGGGTGTCATTATAGTGGAAACCTGGACGCTTTCCAGAATTGTGTTTGGGATGAAAATATTGAAGCAGGCAGCCTAGTCACCCAGGTGCCTGAAAAATACCCCAACGTGGGCAAATGATTAGATGCAGACCAGGCGCAATTATTTTCTCCTGCAAATGTGCTGGAACTTGGTTGTTCCACATTTTCTCTTGAAATGAAGTGTGCTCCTACCCATCCGCTTGCTCCTTGCGGCAGGAATGTCAGTGGTGATCTGGGTGCAGGTAGGCAAGGCCCCCAGGGGTAGTGGTTTGGTCTCTCTCCGGGCAGCCCTGGGTCTCCCTTGTAGGGACCAAGAGCCTGGGCCTGTGGCAACTTTTCAGTGAGCTTGGGACCTGCATTCCAGACTCCGAGAGATCTGGGAAGGTGGATTATTGTGTCCTCCCCTTGCTGAAAGGGGCTGGTGGCTCTGTCTGCTCCCCGTGAGACGTTCAGCCAGCTCCTTCATATTTGCAGTGAACCAAGAGTTTGGTGCCTCGGTACTGACGTTCTCTTAGCCTGGGTGTTGAATCCCTTGGAGAGCCTAGGAGGGGGACAGTGCAGGTGGTGGGCAAGCCCTGGCGCCAC
Organism: Mustela putorius furo; assembly: GCF_011764305.1. Lineage (NCBI taxonomy): Eukaryota > Metazoa > Chordata > Mammalia > Carnivora > Mustelidae > Mustela > Mustela putorius. The sequence continues at coordinate 7,682,924 of NW_025422057.1, forward strand.
CCTGACCAGGGCAGGAGTCCCTCCTCTGTTTCTTTGTTCCATTACTGTGACCCCGGGCAAGGGGTTTAAACTCCTTGTGCCTCAGTTTGCTCATCGATTAAAAGGGATTAATAATTTCTACGCTGTGTTGTGTTTTGAGTATTAGGAGTCATACAACTTAGGGCTCAAGGGGTCTCCCCAAGTTGAGCCCCTCTTCCTGGCATGAAAGAATCCCCAGGTCGGCAGCATATTACAGGAGTTCTGAGACCTCTGGGGAGAGAGGGTGGAGGAGGAAGATGGGTGGAGTTAAAAACGTGGCATTTGTCTCCGAGTGAAGCAGATGTTGGAGAAGGTGGCCAGACTGGTGGGCAAGTGGGCGACAGCCCTGAACTGGAGAGCACTGGGCACTTGGGCCCACGGCCCCCCAGCCCCCTCGCCTCCCTAGGCACAGGCAGAGCTGGAAAAGTGCAGCTTTCCTCCTGCACGGGAAGCCAGCAGGTGCAATGCCTCCTCTGGGTAGGAAAAGGTGTGACTGGGCTCCTCACATCCGGGTCCTCCTTCCACACTTCTGGGACAGTGTGGACACCACCAGGCGGAGACACACAGGCAGAGAGCTCCCCACGTGGAAGGAGACCTCAGGAGTGGCCAGAAGAGTCCCTTGCTGCCAGCAAATAGTAAGCGCTGAGCCCAGGGCCTGGCCCTTGGTGGGGGGGGGCATATGGGGCCCATGAGGACAGGGTGGGGGGCACGGAGGTTAGACAGCAAGGCCTGTCAGCTCTGTGTCGTTTTCTGCAGCGTCTGGGACTGATCGCCACAGTGAGATAAAGATTAGCCATGGACTCCACGGCTGCGTCTAACTGGAAGGTCGTTCACCTGGAGTGGAGGTGTGGGCTGACCAAGCGCCCGGCCACGAGAACCTTGTCTGCCTCCTCTTGGTACCCCCGTGGGGCCCCATGGCCCCAGTCACCTTCAGGAAACCTTTGCCAGTAACGCGTCCTATGTCTGCCTCATCTCCCCTGTGTCCCTCTCTCCCCCATCCAAGTGTTTCTTTCCTCCTCTGAGCTTCTGCATTCTACTCTGCTGAGCTCAGGCTTGAGCTCATCCCACTCGTGTCCTGGGTGCGGTCTGCCTGCCCCAGCCCGGTGAGCCTCTCAAGGGGGGTGTCTGGGAGGCCCCGCTCCTAGCCAGGCCCGCGCAGAGTCGGGAGAGACTGCCGTGCCTTGAAGGGATGCATCAATCTAAAAGGATTCTTTCAAAAGCCCATTTTTTCCTGGACTGTTATGGACGTTATGTGGGCCCCTGGGTGTGCACCCAGAAGACATAAAAGAATCCCCCCAGTTTGGTAGCAAGGTAACAGGAGTTAATGCTTGCCACTAAATTTTTGAAGGCGTCAAGGCCTAATGTAATAACCTTGGATTTCCTGGCATTAGGTTTTGGGCCATTAAACACTTTGTGTGTGTGTGTGTGTGTGTGTGTGTTGAGAGTCTTGGGGGAGAAGTGTTATGGAAATTCGGTTGGTGTTTCAGAAATACAAACAGGAGCCATCTACTCAGGGAAGAAATGTGGGGGCTGTTAGTGTTTCTTACAGCTGGCATAAATAGCTTCTTTTTACGTTCCATGTGCCTTTGTTTGGAATGTAAATATTTGCATTAAAAATATAAAGTATATCCTGGCGTATATTTATTGGGACCATAATTTCCAAACCCCAGATCAGACTATTGGTCTACAGAGAATTATTTCCTCTGATTTGTGAACCTGTTTGTATAAAAGGTCTTCTAAACGCACACACAGAAGACCATATTTGCTCGTGCACGTAAGGGATCTCCAGGATTTTAAGAGAGCGGGGTTGCCCTGGGGAACAGGGACCCAGTACTGGTGCTTCCCAGTGCCCATTTCAGATCATGCTGTCTGTTCCGCTGCCGCCACACTGAGGATGGCCGAGTGTTGGCTCAGGTCCCATGAGATTGTCTGTGGCTGCTCTGTCCTCAGGTTCCCCGACATCCAGGTTGGGGGTGGCTGCAGCTGGCTCACTCTGGGTCCCATAATCGGATGCTGGAATTCAGAACTGCTGTTGCTTTAGGACGATGTGGAGAAGAATGGGAGCTTGGTGTCCAGTCTGTGGTCTGGTGGAGGAAGTGGGAAGTTCTTATTTCTGGTTCACGGTTGAACTCTGAAGAATGTTATCTTCTACTAGATTCTTGGGGACAGTTTGACTTCCTCATTTGACTGGGAAGACCAGCTGTGCTTTGTCAGAGTCTTGCTGGAGACGGAGTATTACCACTTAGCTGGTCTCTGCCCTCTTCTCCCGGGTGAGAGGGTGGGGGCTGCGGTTGGACTGGGCCAGGACCTTTGTTCCTGGTGGTGTGTATGTGTGTGTGTGTTGGACGGTGAGGGGAGTTGTTCTCCAAACCCTCTGTGGCAGCCCTGGATGGAAATCCTGTCTCCCAGAGTCTCAAGAAGTGGAGAAGTGGAGGTCAGATGGCCTGTTAGCAACAGCCAGCTGGGCAATAGGCCAGCCCAAATCGAGGTTTGACCCCCACTATTCCATTGTCACGGGGTGGGGGATGGAGGAGAAGGGGGCGTAGGCATTCCTGGTCCCCGGTTTCCTGGTACCAGGGTCCGTCTGTGTCTGCTTCCCAGCCATCCAGGGTCTTTCCCTTGGGTGAGGCCCCCTCCTTCTTGGACACGGCACCTGTTACCTTAGCTCCGGACTTGGCTGAGGGAGCAGGAATCCTCTGTCTTGCCTTCCCCATCTCCACCTTGCAAGGGGCTTAGCGTCCTGACTATAGGAATGTAAGGCATCCCTGTGGAGGGGAACTTTTCCTTTCTTGGGCTCCCTGGATGTTGAGCCCCATGTGAGGGAGGAGTGAGGGCTGGAGGTAGTCTGAGGGGAGAGGCGGGCAGAGCTGGGATTCAAGCCCCCACACTGCCCCGATGGGCCATCCAGTTGGCTCTTAACTCTGACCCATCCATGAACATTCTTGATCCTTTTATCCCATTCCTTATTGTCCGGGCTTAGAAACAGCGAGCCCGTAGGAAGGACCCCCTCCTGTGTGTCTGGGTGTTCTTGTACTGTGGGAAGCTCATGGTGGCCTTTTTTGCGGTCATCTTTAGCCTGAACCACCGTGATGCGACCCTCCCTAGTCCTCTGTTGCAGTTCTTAATAAAGATCGTGTGATCCTGGGATGGCCCTGTGCAGCTCCATTGTGGGCCAGCAATCCAAGGGCACTGTTCCGAAAGTCAGAGGAAATAGTTGCTTTTAGGACATGTTGAACTTGCCTCGGCACGTTATCAGTTGGGATAAATACGAGAAAGAGGGACGCTCTGATTAATGAGAGTGGGAGCAGCCTGGCATTTGTGTCGCCTTAACGTTAGAGAGCTATTTGTACTCACTGTCGCTGTCTCTGCGAGAAGTGAAATGCGAGGGCTGGACGGGAGGCAAGAGTGGGTGCTCGATGTGACCTCCCCAGAAGTCCCTTCCAGGCAGAGCAACCCAACCCCGCCCCCACCCCCGCCACCTGCCCACAGGTAGACTGTGGCAAACCCACGGATCCTTTATGTGGGACAAAATTTGGCTCCGAGAATAAAAATGCTGTACTAAAAGCTAGGTGAAATTTCGGTTGCCATTTGGGTGGCAGAAAGGAAATTTGCTCTTGGCCGTTAAAACTGAAACAAATTGGTAAAGAAAAATGCAGGCCTGCCCACGTTTGAGTCAGCAGTGTTTTCGGTTTATGGAAGAAGGAGAGTTGCCCACTGAAAATCAGCTCTGTACCTTTTGGAGCAGCCGCAAAGCTGCAGAACTCTTTCGGGAGGGGGGTGTGTGTGCACGTGCATGTGGAAGTGTGTGCATGCGTGCGCGGGTGTGTATATTTATCTTACAAAGTTCTCATCTGACTTATTTTTAAAAATTACGCAACAGACTCTTTTCTGGTCCATTCAACCTATTCTTTTTTTAAATGGCTTTATTGAGATGTTGTTCGCATACCACACGTTTAAATTAAATCCACCCATTCAAAGTATATAATTCAGTAGTTTTGAGTATATTTACAGATATGTGCAAGCAGCACCACATTTAGTTTCGGAACATTTTATCAACTCAGATGGAAAGCCTGGACCCGTTAGCTCACAGCCCCCTCCAAGCTCAGGCTCAGCGCCCCGCCCCGCCCCGCAGCCCCGAGCAGGGAGGAATCTACTTTCTGTCTCTGTCAGTTTCTGTCTTCTGGACTTTTTATGACTGGAATTGGATAACGTGTGTTTTTTGTGGCTGGCTTCTTGCACTCAACATCGTTGACCCATGTGATGGTGTATCCCCTCCGTACTGCCATCCTTTTGATGGCTGAATCGTATTTGTCCTTTTGATGGTCGGAGCGTATTCCATTGTTTCGATTGAGCACATTCTACAGACATTTTTATGGACATTGTCTCCATCTTTGGCACCTTTGACTAATGCTTCTGTGTTATATAGAGCTCTCGATATATTCACAAGAAGGTGTTTGTGTGGACACGCATCCATTTCTAGGGTTATAGTTTATGAGTTATTTTTACTTGCTCTTTTTTTTTTTTTAATTTGCTCTTACTAATAAGATTCCTTTACTTTTTAAATTTTTTCCCCTGGCTTTCATGAAGGCTTTGTTCTCAGGTGGGTTTCAGCTGCATCACTCTGCCCCCTCTGAATTGTCTGAATTGTACAGCTTGGAAGGGCCTTCAGGGAATAGCCCCACTTTGTAGATGGAAAACTGAGGCCCCCAAGAGACTGCACAGGGTCAGGATCGAATCCTGGTTTTCAGAGTCTGTCCGCTTGCCCTGAGCGTTCTTCCTAAGCTCTTAGTAAAACCCCGGGGTGTCCTCTTGCCTGGTTTGGGACGGACCCTTGGTGACCACCTTACCCGAGCCCGCTGTTGTGACCCCTGCAGACCTGACAGGGGCCGGACAGTGGCTCATCCCCCCATAGCTGCCAGACCAGAACCACAGCTGGTGGTGCCAGTGCCTTCTCGTTCTTTTTCCCTGCGGCAACAGGAGGCCGACGCTTATCCGGGGAATAATTAAATTAGGAACCAATTCGGAGAATGAAATTTTATCTGATCTGGCTGAGCCCATAAACAAGGGGCTGTGGCTGTGACTTCAGGGTACATTATGAAGTTGTTTTTAAAGCATTACATTGGGCCAGAGCATTGCCTGAACCGTGCGGGCCTGTGGGGGCACCTCCTGGGGCCCGAGGGCGGCTGGCGCAGCTGGGGTTTCATCCTGGAGTGTCTAGCCATGTTACCAGACCGGGTTTTCATGTTCTTGATTCCAGGTGCCATTTTAGTTCTGATGCCTCGGTGGAAGTGCGTTAGGGCTGCGGAAAGGCCATCTGTCGAGATCCTCATGGACATATTTCATGTCGGTGTCACTGACACTGTCACGCTCCTCTACCCTGTAGTGAGAAGTGAACTTTGCAGGCAGCTCATGGGCTCTAAAGCAGGGTGCTGCATTAGAACCCCCTTTTCGAAAGCTTTTTGAAAGAAAGTCTCTGGTCCTCTGTCAGGCCTTTGAGGGTGGGCCCTGGGCATCTGTGCGTGTGTGTACCTGCATGTGCCTGTAGGTGTGGGCGACAAGGTAAGCTCATTAGCTGAGAACCATTGATGGGACTTAGCAGTGATTGTAATCATTCTTCTAAGGAGAATTTTGAGCTCTTCCGTGGCAAAGGGGTGGACAGATAATCTGCACCGTGATCCTCCGGAATGAGCCTTTTTGGTCCTCAGTCTGTGTTGGGACTTGGGTAGTGACTGTCTTTGAGTTTCTTGACCAGATTTCCCGGATGCGACCACCTTACGTTTTCCATCGCTCTGCCGGCTCTGTGGGATTGTAGGTCCATTTTCCTTCCTTGTGAACTGACCACCCACCACCTCCACAGCGGCCCAGCCCGAGACCCCGTGGTCTCCCGTGGTGCTTAGCTTCCTTTCCATCTGCCACTAAAGGTTGTTTATTCCTCTAAGACAGGAAGTGTGTCTTACTCAAGGTTATCTCTCCAGGGCCTAGCCTCTAAGAAGGATGGTTGGATGGATGGATGGATGGATGGATGGATTGACAGACGCATGGGTGAAGGGAAGAAAGGCAGGAGTACATCGGATAATCGAAAACCTTGACCCATAGCGTGGGGATGGCAAAGGTCTTACGAGTTCTCTCGTTCGTTTTCCTGTCTCGCCCACAGCCCTTTTACAGCTGGGGAAGCCGAAACCCGCGGAGCTGAAGCGACTTGCCCCTGATCCCTCATGCCGTTAGTGAATATTTGGGAGCCTGACCGTTCACCTTCTCCAGTTCTTCTGACTCAAGCTCTGTACCTCCTCTTTAGAGTCACTCTCCTGGCTGAGGACTTGCTTTGTGCCCGACACTGTCCTAGGAGCTGGGAATGCAGCAGGAGCTGGACAGATTGGGCCCATGTGCTCATGGAGCCTGTATTCTCCTGGGGATAGACAGACAGTGGACAGGTTCACAAGTATCAGAGCACAGAGAGTAGGAAGTGCCCGCGCAGGACAGTGGCTGATCAGGGAAGATCAGGGAAGGCCTTTCTAGGTTGATCCTTGAATAAGAAGGCATGGTCAGCTGAAGTGTCAGAAGATTGTCCCAGGCAGAGAGGCCAGCGAGTGCTAAGACCCCAGGAGGGGACCAGTTGTTGGGACCGGAGAGCTGGTCAGAGGACCTGGTTTCTAGCATGCTTGGGTTGACATGCATGTGTTCCTCCAAATTACCATCTACAGCTGGGCCTTCTCACTCACTGTGCATCTCGGGGTGAACACTTGTCTGATGCTGGCTGGCCTCAGCTGCTAGAGAGTTTCAGAAACACGGCTAGCAGAAAACCGGGAGAAACCCCATCCTCCTAATCCTCTCACTTGGGTTTGGCTTGTGAGCAGAGGTTTTTTTGTTTTAAGATTTTATTTATTTATTTGATAGAGCAAGAGACACAAGCAGGTAGAGCAGCAGAGGGAGAGGGAGAAGCAGGCTCCCCACTGAGCAGGGAGACTGATGTGGGGCTTGATCCTAGGACCCTGGGATCATGACCCGAGCTGAAGGCAAATGCTTAACCAACTGAGCCACCCAGGCGCCCCAACAGAGGTTATTTTTATGTAAACATATGCTCGAGGCTTCGGTGGGATGATCACAGTCATCCACACAAGATGAAAATAGTACCATGATATCCCCAAGGTGCCCGTGCTGCTGATGACTTGAGTATGTGACAGCTCTAAGCAGCCCTCTTGTGGGAGGTGGAGGGGGAGACCTTTGGTGGGACAGTGGGGCAGAGCAAATTCCTGGGCTGGTGCGGCCCCTTCCTTGAGCGTTGCTTTCCTGCCTGGCCTTGACCGAGACCCAGGCCTCCCTCAGGACTTGACTTCCGTCTTCCCCTCTCAGATGGAGGCTCTGCCTCCCTTCCTGTGCTGTCCTCCTGAGGTCCCTTCCCATCACCGGTTGCAACGTTGTCCCTTGGGGGCCCTGTCATTCTTTGTCCCTTTCTTGCAGTCCTCTCCGTCCCCAGCCCAGGTCCTGCCATCATCCCGGTGCCCGTGAGCTCCGTGAATGGCCTCTTTGGTGCTCTGGCCCCAGATCTCCTGCTTCCTCTCTTTCAGGATGCTCTGGGCCTCGTGCACACCCGGAGCCCTCCATGCAGCCTGTGGTCAGTCCCTGCTAGCGACAGGTGGATGACAGTTTTTCTTTTGTGGGAACCATGCCCGAGACCCCACGGGCCACCCTGATACGTAGTAAGGCCTCAACAGACGATTTCTACCAAGTATTTTCACAGACTTTACATCTCTCTCTGGTCCTCCCTGGACATCTTTAAGGGTGTCATGTTGCAAAGTTTTCCTATAAATGTTTACGAGTAGTTGTAGTAGATGTCCAGCTGCATTTTATATTGTTTGTGATTAGTTTTTAAACTCTGGAAAAAACCTATATTTCCCTGAGTTTTAGTAAATGGAAAAATAACAGAAATGATTTTTTCCCCCTGAAGAGCTTGATTTAGAATCATTCCAGATGTGCACTCAGCGTCTCTTCCCAAGTCCGCGTGGGGCTGTCCCGCCTGGAAACTGACTGTATTGACATGCTGAAAACTTGCCGAGAATCCTCCTCATCTTTTGGCATTCCTAGATGCTACCTCATAACTTTGTTGTAGCTTTTTATTTTGAAATAATTTTATACTCACGAGAAGTTGCAAAAAATAGCACCGAGTTCCTGTGTACCCTTGACCCAGCTTCCCGTAATGCTACTGTCTTGTGTAACCATGTCATCAAATCAGTGTTATCAAACCCAGGGGATCGATGTTGGTAAAACACTGTCACTAAGCTGCAGACGAATTCTGCTGCCACTTACTTTTATTAGATGTAGGGATCCACTGCACTTGAGGATTTCATAAACTTCAGTGTTACCATTCATCTTTTAGACCGTCCTTGGATCTCTTCCAACTGGCCATCAATTAATAATATTTTCCATCGGTCGGCTGATACCAGAAAACCCACGATGTGTGCATTTCACGTCTGCCATGTGCCCACACGGTGCTCTGTGGGACCATCACCCACTGGGGTGCAGGCCTGTAGGCAGGCTTCGTTCCCAGATCTGAGAGATTCTCAGCTCTAAGGGGCCCTAATAAACAGGGTGTGATAGAGCAAGGAATCAGGAAGCTTGAGTTCAGATAACGGTAACCAGTCATTGGGTGCTTGTGCCAGCCTTTGTCTACACTGTGTTTACTCTCAGCAGCCTTTGATATAGACACGCCTAACTCCCCCACTTACAGATGGAAAAACTGAGGACCGAGAGGTTCACCCTGCCCACGTGCTGGCAGCTGGTGAAAGGTAGAGTGGAACTCGAACCCAGCTAGTCTGACTTAAGAGGTTGCATGCTCTTACCTTACAGTGGGGCCTTCCTTGTTCAGACTTTGACACTTCTGGTCCCAGTTCTCACTGAGTGCTCTGTGTTTTGGGGCTTGACCTCTCTGAACCTCTTTTAACTGAGGTTCAGGTATGAAGCATGAGCGTGTGGCTGAGAACTTGCGTCATGTCCCTTCAATCCCTCCCTCTCTCCCTTCCATGTCTGTTCAGTTTCCGAGTCCAGTCGGTTTTACCAGTAAAAAACCAGGAGGTACTTTTAAGCTTGGGAAGATTCCCGCTGCCTAGTTTGGTTTGATGGGAGCTTCAATTCCAACTGAATTATGCTCTAGTGTATTTTAATTAAACCGTCTACAAGCCAATCTCTTAAAAATGCAAAATCCCTGCGCAGCACGCTGTGTGTGAGCCCCGCACGCTCAGCTGTGGGTCAGAGTGATGCTCGTAATAACCAGAAGGCGTGTGTGAGGCTGCTCACTGTCAGCCTCTCGGGCCGCATTAATTGTGAAGTGCCACCAACACGAGATAACGGGGGCATTATCAGCAGATACGTAATTGATTTTGCATTCTCCACCAAGGAAGGTTAAAATGAAGCTTGTTTGTAAATGTGTTTAAACCTCGCCGTCCTGAGGATGGCTGTGGAAACTGCTGGAGCGGGGCCGTTGGTGGAGGCCTTCGCTTCCTTTGCAGGCTGTGGAAGGAGCCCACCACTCAGCTAAGGCGGAGATTTTCCCATTTAAAGGGGCCAAGAGAGGGTAAGCTCCGGCTGCAAATTTCTCAGAAGGAGCCTCCCGTTGAGTGCCCGGTGGCTGGACTGTGGGATGAGTGTGTGATCGCATTAGTGTGATGAATTAAAGGGCCCGTATTGTTTAAAGCATCAGGCAAAGCTGGATGAGGAGCAGGGGCGGCCGCAGATCGGAGTTATGACCAACGGGCTCCTGGAAGTGCCTCGGGATGACCTCACTGCTGGTGGGGACAGCCAGGTGCCGATTCCCAGCACCCTGGGAAAGGTCCTTGCTCAGACCCACGATGAGCTTAAACCCGAGACGTAAGGCAGGTATTTGCTCTTTTGTGGTTACTTGAACCAGGGATAAGAGAAGCTCTCTGGTGTGATTTCTCTTTCCTTTGAATCCTCATTCCAGAACTCGTGAGAGATCTTCGCAAGCAGGCGTATAATTTGCAGGGCCCAGTGGCCCAGCGTGACATGAAACTGTGGGCGCATTTCTTAACGATTGCTGAGAATTTCAGAATGGAGACAGCAGAGCATTAAAGCCAGTGCAAGGCCCTTCTGGGCCTGAGGCCTGGGGGACCGCATGGGTTGCAGCCTGGGGAGCTGGCCCTGGGTTTCTTGTAGGGTGTGCACCCTAGACCCACTCGACTTAGAGCCACTGCGTGTATGAACAGCCGGTTGGGAGCGGCTGGAGGGCCCAGTCGTGGCTGCATCACCTCCGTGGGCTCTGTGGGGTCTGGCGGGGTGCCCGACCCCTGTGCATGCTTGAGAGGGACTTGCTGAGCTGGACTGGTTCCCTGAGCGATTGTTCTGGTCTGCGGGTGGGATCTCCTGTGGCTTTCCTGGGTTCCAAGTGTCCGAATCTGGAAACATCTACCACTGTGCTTTTCAGAAGATACAGGCACATGGAGCCAAAGTCCTCTAAGGAAACTTACGGTCAGCTTACGGAACGGAAAACCTCAATGTAAAGTCCTTCTAGATTGCGTGTGTGTGCATGTGTGTGTGTGTGTATGCGTGCACGTGTGTGTGTGTGTGAGTGTGTGTCTAAAGCCAAGATCCTGCTAATTTTTCACCGCACAGTATAAAAGCCTGACAAACAGTGATTAGCCAGGGAGGCTTAATGGATAAAACGTCTTTGTGGCCCTGTGCTCAGTCCCTAGAGGGGCCTATCTATCCCCTTTTCATCTCTGGTCTCCACTGCTTGGGCCCTGCCCTCCTGGCTGTGGGGGAGGCCCCTGGAGAGAGGCCGGGCTTTCAGGGCCACCAGGACCAGTCACTCTGGTCGCTCCTCCATATGTGAAGGAGGGGGTCGGCCTGGTGCACCTCAGCTAGGGAACTCCAGCACTCGGGGACGGGGACGGAGTGTTGTCCCCGGCAGCAGCAGCGAGGGCTTGGATGGGCCAGCTCTCCTTTGTGTGAAGTCTTTGTTCTCTCCCAGCACAGCCAGCCCGGACTCGCGCGCGCTCAGTGGGTGCCTTTTTCTCTTAGGAGCCGGTAGAGACGCAGAAAGTAGCATCCCAGGGCTGGCTGCCAAAGAGAGCTCTAGCAAAGGGGAAGCTGGCCTTCGCAGGTTTTAAATCAGAACCGGGGCTCTGGGATGAGGGTTAAAGTGATTTTTGTACCGGGAGGGAGCGTGGGAGTTGGTGCGGGGCTCAGAGTATGTAGGGATAGCTACAGGATAGCTGCCCACGTCACTCTTTAGAGCCTTATCCTGGGGAGGTGCTGTGTGCTGGGTTTTCCTCCTTTTGTCCTCGAGCTGTACAGAGGTCGTTGGAGACGTGAGCTCAGAGCAGCTGGAGCTGTGCTGTCCTTTGTCATTACAAGGCCACGGGTCAGAGTGGGGCTGTGAGCTCAAGGAAAGAAGAAGGAACCGTCTCTCCTGCCTCCTGGCTGGGGAGAGGTAGCAAAGCCAGGAGTCCCGTCCTTCTGGAGCCATGGCTGCCCTGGTCCAGCCCAAGAACCTGTGTTGTGCCCGAGGCTCTGGGATCAGGTCCTTCCGCCCAAGGGAGCCCTTGGCCTGCGTGTAACTTCTTCAGTCAGTAACAAGAATAGCGCCTTCGTTTGAGAGCAAAAGCTGGTTTTCTTTCTTTTCCCTATGAAGACATCCATGGTCTTGTTTTTATTTCGAAAAGAAAAATAATTAGAGAAAAACCCACAATATTTTTATTTCCTGGTGTGGGAGTCTGAGATCACTTCAGCCATACCTCTGGGTTAAAGCTGTTGGGGAAGAAGATCTCAGTGCACAAAGTAAAAAATGTGTGAGAGAGAGGGAGAGAGAGAGGAAAAGATGACTGTGCTAGGATCGTCTTTCCCCTCTGCACACCCTATAACTTCCACGGGGTGGAGACCTTACTTGTCCCTGCCCGGGGCCCGCTCCACACTTAGTGCCACACTTGCTTAGTGGAACCTGATAATGGATGAATGAACCAGAGACTGGGTTCCTGTTAGGCCTTTCTTGGACTGTGGACTTAAATGGAAGGAATTTGACAAGATACAAGAAAATCATCCTGTCCTGTTGGAGACATCATGGTCAGTACTTCACAGAACTCAGTCAGTCTGCCCGTTGGCTCCAAGAGGTAGACAACATGAGACTTGTTTCATGGAGGGGCAGGCCAAGCACAGAGAGGTTCAGTAACTTGCCTGGGGTCCATCAGCTGGGAGGGGCTGGGCTGAGAGTTGGTTCTAGGACGGGCGCATGGCTGGGCTGCAGAAGATGGGAGGGAGGGAGAGAAGTAACGTTCATGCCCAGCCAGATGCTGGGGACGCCTTGGTGTTCCCACTCCATGAGCCCTAAACCACAGGACACGGGCAAGGATGTGGACGTTGGCTGCTGGCGGATCAGAGGCGGCTAGGACACGTCCGGGCCCTGCAGACTTGGAGCTCAGAGTCTAGTGGACGGACTAGACATAAACACGTAGTCAAATGGTCGTTGAACTGCAGTGGTGATGAGTGTGTCACAGGGGAGACCTTGGGGCGGAAGTGGTGCATGAGCACGCTTGTTGATGTATTGGGTCTTCTAGCCCCGGGTACAGGGGGTGTCGAAGCTGGAGGAGAGTGGACAGAAGGAAGTTTGGGGCCCAGAGCGGAGGGAGGGGACGCCCCAGCGGTCCCCTGGAGGGGCAGAGTCTGCAGTTGGCGAGTGTGAGGGCAGGGGGACACACAAACCCCAGTGAGGTGCTGGGATGTGTGGTTCTCTCTGTAAGGTTCAGAGAGCGTGGAGTCCTTGTGCCTGGAGAGAGCTGCCACTCCGGCCTTGAGTCCCTGTGTGGGGGGTGGCCCGCGCTGCCCAGCGCCTCCTGCCTCCTGCCGAGAGGGAAGCTGGCCTTCCTTCGGGGATCAGTTAGGTTTCCTGGGAACTCCTTGTCTTCTTGCTCCATTGGGAGATTTCAGAAATTCTCTGGACGTAACTTGCAGACAGGAAAATTTCCAAGGCCAAGGTGAGGACTCAGTGTCTTCCCTCCCTGGGGGACACTGGCCCCCTTAGCCATGAAGTGGATGGGAGACTGGGGACCCAGTGGCGAGGTCCCTGTCCTGACGGTGCGGTGGGAAGGCTCAGGCCTGCTGTGGATGGTGCAGCCTCTGCCCCAGAAAGTTTTCTATGGAAAGAGGCTGAAAAAACATGTGAGCCAGCCCTTCCGAAGCCCGCACCTCGGACCTCACCCCTGCCGTGTGCCTGGCCGGGCCACCGAGCTGAGCAGGTCCCCAGTGCGGCCGAGGAGGGCCCAGGGCTTGAGGCCTCCTGGCCACGTCCACCCCGGAGGAGCCATTTAAGTCCCTGGAAACCCATCAGACCTGGCAACGGGAGGTCATTAGCCATCTGACTGCGAGCTGGATCATAAAATAAACCCTAAGTGGTTACGAGCGCTGTTGACCCTTCTAAAATGCCAGCAGAACAGGCCTTGGTTTGGCGCCTCTGAAAGGAAGTGGAGTCCCTGTGATGGGAGCACAGTCCCCTTCCTCGGGGCGATAGGGCTAGAGTGCCTTGGGGCATCCGCACCGTGTCTGGTTGCCTGCGGGCCCGTGCCTTCTCTCCTGGTTCTGTATGGGGCAGAGACTGAACACCACCCACCCTAACTTTCTTTCTCTATGAACTCTTTTTTCCTTGGAGTGTGATACCCACTAGCGAGACCCCCCAGACACATGTAGCTCTAGGGAGTTGCACGAACAGAACAGAACTCACCGGGGCACCCTTAGCCGAGGGCAAAAATAAGAGCAGTGCCCCAAGCCCCGGCTCCATTCTGCTCCCTAACCAAGCCCCCAGCCGGGGGATCCACTGTCTTGACCTCCGCAGCCTCGGCTGGTCTCCCCTCGTCTCGGGCTGGTCATGAACAGGGTCCTGTGGTGCATTCTCCTCCTTCTGAACTCGTGTGCACAACACTGTGTGTGAGCTTCTTTCCGGGTGTGGCTCGAGCTGTCGTTGGTTCTGTTTTGCAGCCGAATCAGATTTACCCCCTAGACTGTGGGGATACACTGCCCTTTCCAGTCTGGGGCTTTACATCTAGCTCTACGAGCTTTCTAGCGCATCTTTGATGAGCCTCTGGACATGGAGCTGTGGGCCGTCTCCCTGGTGGTAGGATTGTGGGTTTTTGGGAATGAGCATGCTCGGCCGTCGCAGACGCTGCCAGTTTTCCAGATGATCGTACGGAATACAACTCTCACCCAAGTGCGCACAAGTTTCCTGAAGGAAGGGCCTGGAACAAGCATACCATGAGACCCACTCCCCTGTGCCCCCTGCCCCAAACAGGAAGGCCCTGGGACAGTAGCCGCTGGTCCTTCTGCAGAACTGTGTGACCTGGAGGAATGGGAACCGGTAGTGAGAAGGTCTCTCTGATGCCTGCAGAGACACCCCTGTCCCTCCGGGGTGCTGCTTCCCACAGTCACGTGCCATGGGAAGCCTGTCTTTGTACCTGAACTTGGGGATGGGGATTTGTTGGTCCCTGAAAAGAGCACAGAATCCAGCATTTTAGTTGGCACCCTTTGGCTGTCTGCTTGCCTTGGGATAAAGGCTGGGAGGTCTGTCTCCTAAGGAGTGCGGGTGGGCGTGGTCATCCATCCGGTCCCAGAACCCGCTGGTTCCGTGCAGGCCCTTCTTTTGTGCAGCTTGAACCAGCGGGATCGTCCCGTCCCGTGTCCAGGGCGGGCGAGGACCTCTTCCTTTCCCCATGGCTGCTGTTCAGTGTGACCTGGGGTCCAAACAGGGGGTAGAGGCAGCTGGCATTTCCTGAGGGTCCCCGTGTGTTGACAAGAACTCTGAGCACGAGTGGGCCGGTCTCCTGTTGCTGATTGAAAACTGAAGGGGAGAAGAGATACGGCAGGGTCCCCAAGGCACCGTCCCCGATGCAGAGCCCTGCTGGGGCCCTGGGTGAGTTCTTAGGGTTGTGCTCTGTCCTGGTTCCACCAGTTCCTGATTTACAACAGCGATGGCTGGATGTGGGAAACACGGAAGGAAGCAAACTCTGTGGCTGTTAGCTTGAGGCCTCAAAGTCCCCTGGGCTATGGGGCACCTGGGTGGCTCAGTGGGTTAAAGCCTCTGTCTTTGGCTCAGGTCATGATCCCATGTGGGATGGAGCCCCACATCTGGCTCTCTTCTCAGGGGAGCCTGCTTCTCCCTCTCTCTCTGCCTGCCTCTCTGCCTACTTGTCATCTCTGTCTATCTAATAAAATCTTAAAAAAAAAAGTCCCCTGGGGTGACTGCCTGCCTGCCTTCCCCTGTCCCCAGTATATCTACCCAGTAGTAGATCTGAGGCAGGGCTGGGCCCCTGTGTTTTTATCTAGTGCCGTAGGTGAGTCTGAAGACCTGTTGTGGGGAACAGTGGCTTCCCAGTGCCTTTGCTGGGAGGCTGGGTAAGGCACGGACTGAAGGAGGTCTGAAACAGTCCTCATTTTAAGGAGCTCAGGGTCCTGGACAGCCCTGTACAGTAGAACTTTCTGTGATGATAGAGATACACTGTATCTGCTCTGCTCACACGGTTATACAGCCACACATGGCCAGTGGGCACAGGATAGGTGGCCAGTGTCACCAAGAAGCTGTTTTTAATTTTAGTTAATTTAAATGTTAAAAGGTATCCAGTTCAGTTATTGGAAAACCTTTTTAGGAATGTTTGGAGCAACTCAGGCATGTAACGCTCCTTTTTAACTGTACGTTTTATGAACTCTGAATATAGAGCAGGTCCTTCTGGGGAAAAGTTAGCATCCAAATTGAGATGTGACTTAAGTGTAAAATACACACTAATTCTGAAGACTGGGTATGAGAAATACCGCAAACAGTTTGGTTAATTGCTCTGATAGCGCGTACATGCTGAAGCGGTAATGTTTTGGATATGTCAGGTTGACTAAAATACATGAGAATGAACTTCATCTGGAACATTGAAGCGTGGGCGGTGGCTCACATTCTCTTTCTGTAGGACACGCTGCTCTGAGGATTCTCTCTCTTCCTTGCTGGGAGAGGAGCCAGCGGCCAGGTCACGGGAGGAGGTGAGGGCTGCCCGCCGTCTCCTGCTGTTTTGCTCACCTGAAAGCAGGGTTTGTGGCTGATTACACACCCGGCCCTACACGTGGCCTCAAAGGTCCCTTTTTGAAGGACGGGCGAGCCCTTGGTGCGCTGCCCGAGTGCCCCGCTCTTCCTGGGCTGCCTTTGGAAATGAGCATTGCTCTGATGCGTGCCCTGAAAGATAGTACTCCGGACACGGAGCCACATGTGTGTGTCCCAGAAAGTGGGATGGATTTCATTTTGGCCTGGTCTTGGCGCCTGTGTTTCTGGAGGCGGGTGGGAGCCCCTGGAGGAGCCCGGGCTGGTGTGGCGGGCTGGGGCGCGCGGGGAAGCACCGGTGTGCCGGCGGGCCCTGCGGCTCAGCAGCGCATTCTCACCCCCGCTCCCAGCCCGTCTGTCTTACTGCCTCCTTTGTGGGATTCTGGGTGCCTCTGCACCTGGCCTGGGAGCTCCCCACACAGAGCTTGTGGGGTTCACTGCGGTGGCCCTAGCTCGACACGTGGGCCTGGTCCGCACAGGGGTTTGGTGGACTTTGTCAGATGGGTTAATTTGGAGCTTGTGTCTGAAGGTCCAGTAGGGCCCTTGGAAGTGGGGGATTGGCCTCCCTTAAGTGAGACCCCAGTGGGTGGGCGTGGGGGCCCTGATGTGGGAGTGGTTAGGAAACTCAGACAAACGCTGTGCCTTATTCTAAAATTCTAAGTGCAGGTTTCCTTTTTTTTTCTTCTGTCTAAAAACTATTTCAACAGCATCATACCCACTACCCACTGAAGGGAGAAACTTCCCACCTGTGCAGAGTTCGGTTTGTCCGCGGGTCCTTCCTCTGCCGTTTGTTCCCGACAGCACCCTGGGCCACCTCGGCATTCTCTCGTCGCCCCAGGAAACAGGTGGGGTCGTGTGTCCAAAGTCGGAATGGTCCCGTGCAGTGGGGCTCTCTGAGGGGAGGATCAGGGACTGGTTCAGCAGGGACCAGCTGGCTGGCTGGGGAGGGCCTCAGGCTGGGCTCTGTCTCGGGTGTCCCTCAGTGGATGCTTGTGGATGACATGAGTCCTGGGTCCTGGGTCCTCTGTCCTCTGCTTGGCTGTTTAAAGCCAGTGACTCAAGTGTCTACATCTGAAACCATGAACTTCCTGGGAAATACCTGCTCTCTTCAGTTGCTACCAGTCCATAGGCTCTGCTCTCTGCTGGTTCGAGGGTCTCCTTATGTACGTGGACTTTGATGGTGACATCACAGAGTGGAGTCGGGGCAGCGGGTGACTTGCCAGGGCCCTTGGGCCCCCGACAGCAGTCTCCTGAGGACCAGACTCAGTGACTCGTGCCGTGTGACACTGTTCACACAGCCTCCTCCCCTTGTCATCCGTTCCAGCGGCTGATGGGGGTCCGGAAAATAGCAGGGATGAACTTGAACTTCGCTAGACTCGTGTCTCTTGGCTGTATTGATGGTGTGTGTGGCGTTGTTTTGTATGAGATCTGAGCTTGTGGGATTCGGTCGACCCCAATTCTTCCTACATTTGGGAGTTTTAAGGGATGTGGGAAATCAAATGGGATTTTGGTCTGTGGGAGTTTGCACCTTTGCCGGGTGAAACTCAGCCCCACGTCTCCACGGGAGGGGCCTCTGGGGCATGGTGCTGGGCCCCAGATGTCTGTGTGGGGCACAAAGATATGTGCACACAGATGTCTGTATGGGGACGGGCCGCCTCCCCATCTCTGAGAGGCGGAGTAGCCCCCCCTGCTCCGCCCTGACTGGTCATGTCCCACCAATGTCTGACTGCAGCTGAGCCCAGAGAGGGACTTGCTCCTACCTGTTTGGATACTTCCTTCCTAGCTTGGATTATTTCTCTGCTATGCTTTCTTTGTGGGCTTGAGGCCCAGAATCAGACCTGCCACTCAAAGATAAAAATGATTCTGCTTTAATCATTTGAATTTGTGTTTTTAATGAAAACTTTGCAGTTATTCACAAGGTCTTATTTTTTTAAAAGATCTGTTTCCTCTGTCTTTCTGGCTTTTTTTTTTTTTTTTTTTTTTTGGTATTTAAGACTATGGCCATCAAGGCATTGATATGAAAGCAGAATTTTTTTTTATAAGAGCACAGCAATTCTGTTTCAACTGATTTAGAAGACATTAAAATGTATGTGTTTTGATCTTCTTTTCCTGGATTAGAATATGAAGGATCCGTTGTTGCAACAGACAGCAAAGCAAAGTAATTCATTCTGATGCATTTCAGCGAGCCAGCCTTCTAGAAGAGGCCAGAAGGAGGCACGGAGCTGAGCGAGACAGAACAGAACAGACCAGAGACCTACCTGATGTGTCAGCAAAACCCGGACCCAAAGAGCAGGAATGCTAGTAGGAATGGGAATAGTAGTAACGGGGGCGATGTGCTGTCGTCTAGTCGAGGACGTAGGGGTGTGCCCGGCCCCTTGCGCAGCCCCGTCCGTGGATTCTCTCAGTCCTCCCTCCTCCCTTCACTTCGGTTAGACGAGACATTGTCATTATCATCTCCGGTTCCCGGATGGAACTGAGGTGGGCTTGGGGTCAGGCCTTGGAGCCAGAACCAGAGCCCCAGCCAGCTGGATGGGCCCTGTGCTTGTGACCACCACCCGGCTCCCGAGCAGGGGGCACGCGGAGCCGCTCATCCGTGGAGCCTCTCGCTGCCACCCTTGGCTCTGCCTGTGGCCCCTGGAGCAGGTGAGGACAGGAGGCAGCGACTCCCGGAATCATCCAGATGCTCCTTTTTTGCTTCCATTATTCTAAGAACTCAGGCGAAGGTTCTGGGAGCTTGGACGTTCAGTATCTGGCTAATTGCTTCATTTTACAAGTTTAGATGCAACTTTTAAGGTAATTTGAAAATTTGGGGCTCCTGAGTGGCTCAGTTGGTTAAGCGATGCCTTCAGCTCAGGTCATGATCTTGGAGTCCTGGGATCGAGTCCCACACCTGGCTCCCTGCTCAGCGGGGAGTCTTGCTTCTCCCTCTGACCCTCCTCCTGTCTCATGCTCTCTCTCATTCTCTCTCTTTCTTTCAAATAAATAAATAAAACCTTAAAAAAAAGTGGAAAACCTGACTCTACTTGGGGGAAATGATGTTACCATATATCTAATTTTGTCTCCCCAAATTCCCGACAGCCGAGGCTTCCCGTTCGGGCTCAGCTGCCCAACACGTAACATCCTCCCTCGGCCCTCCTTGTCAGACTCGAAAGTCACCTTAGGTTTTGGGGCAGCCTGACCGACCTTTACCTGTGAGACGAGAGCTTCAAACCAGATGGTGTCACAGGAGTCCGGCGCTGTGCTGGTGGCTTCGGCGCCCGACGGGAGGGCAGGTGTTAGAAGGTCCGCACAGACATCAGCTCTGGTCTGCCTCCCTCCGCCCGGCCCAGCCCCGGTGACAGAGCAGCTGGGGCCGAACGAGATGCTGCCATTTCCCTGATGTGAATGGAAATGACCAGCCAGAGCATATCCATAAAAGATAAGCATCTTAGAGCTTCATGCTACCTCTGAACAATGTTCCTAATTTCTTCTTTGAAATCTCCCAAGAGGATTTTAAAGAGGCTTGAAGTAGGCTGCTCGCAGGAGTCCTGGCACGGTGGCAGGTCCTCGTGTGAGTGCGGAATGTGGGGTTCGGACGGCTGCTGTCGCGTCGCCGGGGCTGGGGGCCTGTGGGCCCAGTGACGCTCGGAAAAGGCCAGCCAGTGACTCTGGGATGTGCAAACAACTCCTCTGCACCAGCTGCAAAGCCCCTTTGTGGGGTGGCAGGCGGGGGGTGGGGGCGAATGAGGCAAAAGCAGGGGGCTGAAGCCAAGGTGTGTGCTAACGCAGGCTCTGTGTCCAGAAGGCCCTGGAGCCTGGGGGGGGGGGGCGAGGGGGAGCCACCCTGAGGAGGGAGGTGACCTGCAGTCTAGGGAGGGCGCCGCCCTGTCCCAGCTGAAGCGGCCGTCTCTTCTCCAGGTAGTGAAGTGAGCGCATTTGGCCATCCCCCACACCTCGAGGGTTTGTTCCCCTCCTGCAGTTTAGCCTCGGGTTTTATGGGTTTTACAACTATGACGGCAGAAAGGGTGTGAAAACCTCAGAAACACTGAGTCAGCCACAGACGGTCCAGCCAGGTCCTAACTGTTTGTCCTCAGAAGGTGGAAGGTCATCCCGGTGCAGGGACATTTAGAAAAAAAGATCAGCCCCCATCGCTGTGTGATGTGAAAGTGTCCAGTCGTTTCTCCCAGGCCGTCTGGTGAGAGGAGGCGTGGGTGAGGCCTGGGAACGGAGGCAGAGGCAGGGACAGACACGGCCTGGCGGCCAGGGTGGGAGAGAGCCCCGGGTTCGAGCCCCAGGTCGTGTGAAGCACCCCGGGTTCAACCGCCGTGCCCGTCTCTCTGCCAGAGCCAGTCCCCGCTCACAGGCCCTGCCTGCCCCAGCCCTGTCCCGTGCCACCAAGAATCCTTTAACCCCGAGCTAGTTTCCCCCACCCGTAAAACCCAGTAAGTCCCCCAGATTCATGAAATGGAGGAGCGCATTGAATTATAGAGGGGATTGGTATTTTCTCTCTTCCGAAGTAGAGAATGGGGGGAGGGGAGGGGCCACAGAAGTAAAAAGGAAAGAAAGAAAGAAGGAATCGGGAAAGGTAATCAAAGAAAGGTAATCGGGATCTTTAGTGCACTCTCCCTACTTGACGTTTTTGAAACCTTTTCAAGCCCTTTACAGGAAGGGAATGAAAGTGACCCGGAGGGAGCAGGGGTCTTTCTTTCTTTCCTTTTGTTGTGAACGCAGTCCTGGGATTTGTGGCATTGTGCAGAGAGATGGTGGCATCCAAGTGTGTGCAGAAATTTGCCTGAAAGGGGGTTGTAAGAACTGAAGATGGGTAAAAACGGAACGGAAAAAACAAACCCCTGGCCGCAGATAAGAATCCTATAATTTCCTAAGACGTATCATTTTGTGTGTTCCTAAGCATGAAAGCTAATTTAGAAAAACGAGGGTTGTACTTGACATTGGAGGGAATGAGATGCCGTCGCAGGCCCCAGTGGCCTTGGCTTCTGCTCCCGAGGAACTGGGGCAGTGGGGGCGGCTCTTGAAGGCGTTAGGAACCTGATGCCGAGGGGGCCCGGGCCAGCCCACGGTGCTGTGGTGGAAGCCTGTGCCCACAGCCGGCCCAGCAGACACCAGGAAGTGGGTTGACATAAGGACTCATCCTAGAGAGGCAGAATTTCACCGTGCAGAAATTTGAGTTCTATTTTAAACACTACCACCCCCTGCATTTATTGGGAATTCTCTATTTGCGATGTGCTGTATTTTTATATGTCTCCTGCCTCCTGCCTCCCTTTCTCATATTCTTCCTTTAGGAAATAGTGGTACGAGTGAATGAAGAGGCATTCTAGCTGCCGTGGAGATCCGGTACATGGTCAGGGTCGGGGCAGCCCAGGAAGCACACACAGATGGGAGCTGGAAGGGGTTGGATGGATGAGCGTGGGGTCCGATTTGGTATGGGGTCGATGGAGGTCCTCGGCGGACATCTGAAGGGTGACCGGAGTTCGTGAGCCAGTGGTGTTAGGGGAGGTGGTAGGTGGCCTGGGGAGCTGGGGGGTGGCAGTGGGATAAACGGTAGAGGGGTGGAGGGGGCACCCAGGGCCGCTGTTTCTCCCATTGTCTTCCTATAGCATGGTGGGAGAGTGCGTGATGTCCCCCATTTACAGCCCAGTGGCCCAGAGCTCCGAGGTTAGGTGGCCTGCCCCAAGTCATCAGCTGGTGTGGTTATTTCAGGATCTGGTGGTGTCCCTGGGCTGCAGGTGCCACCAAGCCCCGTGCTCTGCTCAGCCCCTCATGCTTTCCTGTGGACTCCAGGTCCAGTGCTTGGGCTTTGGTTCCACAGCCTCTCCTGGGCTTTTGCAGGGATGAGGAAAGCATCACGTAGGCCCTCGCGTTGTGTAGAAGAAAAATTCTTACTGACTGTGAGCATGAGCAGCCTCGAGGTCTGAACAAGTGTGTGTTTTAGCCAAATATTTATTTTGCTGAAACAGAGACCAGAAGACTTCTTGATAGCGAGTCAGCCATAAGGACTTCGTTAAAGTCATTTTTTTTTTTTTTTAAGTTGAGACTTTTTTTTTTTTCTCTGCAGACAAGTCCTGACCTTTATAACGAGGCCTGAAGGCTTCCCAGATCTTTATGAAAAAGATTCCACTCTTCTCTGGGTCATTTGACCAGGTTGCTTTGTTAACAACCTTTGTTGTTGGGGTCCAGAGACCTGAGGGTCCAGAAGTGTCTCGCAGCCCGGCTGGCTGATTTCCTGCGCAGTGTAGTTCCCTTCTGTCTTCCTGTCCTGCTTTCCCTGCTTGCGGAGAAGAGGCCTCTCTCCCGGGCGAGCAGCAGCCCCTGTTCGCCAGCCAGACGGGCAGGGAGGTGGCTTGCGAGAAACGGAGGTGTTCTAGGAGGACGTAACCTGTTTTGAAACTTGGAGGGTTGTTGAAAAATAGAGGCCGCTCAACACTTCGAGAGTATCTCTGCTTCATGGAGAAGAGAATTCCTTGTCCGTGGCTCGGCCGTACCCACGTTCCGTGTCTGGGGGAGATACTCGTCTAGATAACACCTGCTTGACCTGTTTCTTTTACTGAGTTGGGGCTGCGGATCCGAGAGTGCAGGGAGATTACCTGAAACGGGTTTCTTCAACCTCTAAAGGAGGCTTTGAAACCACTAACTTGATTGACTTGAGTGACTTGATTCCTTCTGGGGGGTCTCTCCGCCCATCCGAAAAGCAGTGCTCGTCTCCGGGGGTCCTGGTGGCACTGGGGTCTTCGTCATCGTGTCACCATGGGCAGGGCTCCCGTGCAGGCCTATTTCGGGCTCTTCAGGCCTGGCCTGCAGC
Organism: Mustela putorius furo; assembly: GCF_011764305.1. NCBI lineage: Eukaryota > Metazoa > Chordata > Mammalia > Carnivora > Mustelidae > Mustela > Mustela putorius. Next base: position 7,705,810 of record NW_025422057.1, read on the forward strand.
TTTCCTTCCTTCCCGCCTCGCAGCCGGACTTGGCCGGGTCTTCACACACCGTCTGGCATCCCTCCCCGCCGAGCCGGGATCCCCGCGGCAGTGGAGGGAGGGAGAGGAGGAGGGGAAGCAAGGAAGGTGGCTTGGTTGCTGCTCCCTGGGCGCCGGGTGCCAGCAGCTAGCACCCCGCGTGGATTACCCCCGAGTGCCTGGGGCGGTGTGGTAGCCGCGGCCGGCGTCCATTCTCCAGGTGAGCAGACTGACGTCCAGAGGGGGAACAGCGTGCCCAGGGGCGCACAGCGACCAGATGGGCATGTGTGTGTGCTCACATACATTTTCGTCTTTTTTCTCTGCCGCTACGTTCTTCTTTCCACGAGGCCCGTGGGCCCATTCGATGCCTGGGTGCTCCTATGACGCGGGGTCCTGGGTCTTCATCGTCGAAGTCTCATTTGGCATCAGCACACAGCACAAGGCAGTGTCCTCCAGGGTCTCCTTTTGCTCAGGGACCCCTGGTGCTCTTTTGGCCAGTGCGCCGGCAGGATTGTAAATTATAAATGAGCGTACCCGCTCCGGGGTTTCCACAGCAGTGGTGGGAAGGCGGGGCGCACTCCGAGGCCCACGTCATTCTGAGGTGGAGATGGGATTTTTTTTGTTTTGTTTTGTTTTAAATGACAGTGGAGCATTATGGTCAGTCCAGTGGGAAGACGCTGTCCATGCAGAGGTAACTTGGGAAATGCCGAGATGAAGTGGGGCTTGCGTGTAACGGCCCGTTGGTGCTGTGCACAAAGCCCTTTGTGCTGCCAGACTCTGCCTTGAGGGGCCCTGTGGCCTCTGTGCCGTCCCCGCAGGCCACCTGAGCTGGGGATGGGGACAAGAGTGCACTCTTTTCCCACAGAAGGGGAAACCAAGGCTCAGAGACAAGAACCCCTATCTTGGGGGTCTTGGCCCAGTCGGTCCATTTTCCACTGGTCATGCCATTTTATTCCATAGTTATGATTTTTTATTTCATCTTTACTATCTTTGTGGTGACAAAAGGAATGCTTGTTCTATGTGAGGAGACTTGGAAGGCAGATGGAGACGTGTAAGTGGAGAGCAAATCCTTCCCACAGTGCACCCTCCGGCTGGCGTGAGTGTGCGTGTGCAGAGACAGGCAATGTGGGTTCAGATTGTGTTTGAACCCAGCTCTGTGTCTTATTTGCTGAGTGATTTAGGATAGGAGACATCACTGCCCAGAGTCTCAGTTTTCTTATCTGCAAAATGGGGTAATTACATGTACCTTTAGCACAACCTCGTCATCAGGGGAGATGGGAGGCAGCACAGTGCTCGCCACAGAACAGGTGCCTGTTCCTGTGGGTTCTCCTCCCCCTGCCCGATGGCAGTGCTTCTCAAACTCACCTCCAGGGCACCCTGAAGGCAGAAGACTATTCCCAGTGAGGTGCCCCAGCTGGCGCCAAGCAGTGTGCAGACGGCAAGGCAAGCTGTGACTCTGGGCAGATTCTGTAGCACTTAGTGATAAATCTGAGCTTAACTTTACTTAAAAACAATGCTTTTTATGTTGGAAATGTTTATATATTTTGAACATGGGGGCTTCAAATTGTCTTGTAGCTTCCTGCAACCCTTGGCGCACCTGCCCACGCCCCTGGGGGCTGGTGTACCCCCATATCCCTGGGGGGCTTGTGAACCTCCCCACACCAGTGGGGTCCGTACACCCAAGCTGGGGTTGGTGCTGGAGTGGTCCTCGCCTCTTGCCACAGCTAGTAAGGGCCAGGCCCGTGGGCCGACAGTGAATGTTCATTGCCTGCAAACAACACCCTGGAGAAATCCATCTCACCTTGTCCTAAAACACTCCCTTGGACATGGTGATCCCATCAGATGGTTCACTCGTCTCATCAAAAAGAAATAAATTCGAAAGAAGTGTTTTCAGGAGGTTCTTTGTATTCAAGGGTTAAACAGATTCTTATTTTGCTTATCTTTGAAAATAAAACAATGTTTAAAACTATTCAGATCAGCAAAGCCATCTGGTGGGGAGTACGCAGCTGCTCTCCATTCAATTGTGCCGCCTTTAATTTATTCATTGAAGGGTGCCGCTGTACATCTGCAAAAATCCTTATTTGCACTTGGTTTTGAACATGTGAGCTATGTGTCTATGCGAGACCTCCCTCTTCTTCGCCTGAACTGAAGGACATCTGGGTTGGCTCTCCCCTCTTCCTGAATTCCGGTCCGAGCCGGCAGGAGGGTGCTGGGGACTCAGCTGGGGCAGAGCCACCTGGCTCCTTTAGGCCCTGAGATGTCATCTCTGTGCCTTATACTTGGAGCTGCGGCTACTTTTCATTCACTTTGCTGTTTGTGTTAAGGGAACACTGTTGAGTGGCAGCTAGAACCTGGCAGGTGCTGGAACCCTTGAAAGAGTGCAAAAAGAAGAGTTAATAGTATATCGCATAGCTAGGTTCCTGATTACTGCACCATGTGCCGTGTCTGCTTTGGGAAGAAGAGGATGAGGGTCTGAGTGGTGCCGGGGTTTGCCTCCAGTCAGTGGCTGATTAAGGGGCTCAGCAAGTGCTCTGCCCAGGCCTACTGATCCCCAGGTCTGCTGTCTCTCTACTCTATGTCATAGGGAGGAGGAGGGATGCAGCATCCCGTTCTCCGGGCTGCAGTTTCCCCATCTGTGAAGTGGAAATGCTAATCAAGCTTGCCATGATGTATAAACAGGGTGATTTGAAAAGTTCCAGCCTGGTGTCTGGGCAAAAGGAAGCCCTACTAAATTGGAGCTCATGTCACTGGTATTGTTGTCACTACGTGGCTAAAGCTCTGTTCTGGGTTTGCTTCTTCACTTATTAACTTAAAAAAAAAAAAAAAAAAAGAAGACTTAGTGTGTACCCATCCAGTGCCAGGCACAGTAGATACCGAAGCTTGTGTGGGAGCTCTGCACTGATTGGAATTCGGGGCTGAGCATCCCTGACTCTGCCCTGAAGAGCTTACAGGGAGACAGGGTGGTGGGTTGGCCGATGGCTGCTCTTACAGAATCTGGCGGCCTCAGTTTCTAAGCAGGTTTCTCCCAGAGCCGCTATCTTACCTGACGGTGCGGTGTGGGAGCGAGGTCATGAGCTCTGCAGCCAAACAGGCCTGCAGTTGCATTTTGATCCTGCTGCTGGCTAGCCATGGTGGGGCTCTAAGTATGCGTTCATGCCAACTGTGCCTCAATCTCCCCTATGTAACACAGAGGTCGCAGTGCTGACCTCAGAAGATTACCATCAAGAAGGGAACCCACGTTAGGGCACCTGGGTGGCTCAGTTGGTTGAGCGTCTGATTTTGATTTTGGCTCAGGTCGTGATCTCAGGGTTGTGAGTTGAGCCCCGTATTGGGCTCCGCGCTCAGTGCAGAGTCTGCTTGAGATTCTCTCCCTCTCCCTCTGCCTCTCCCTACCCATGCTTTCTGTTTCTTTAAAAAAAAAAGAAAAGAAAAGAAAAAGAAAAGAAGGGACCTCACATGGTGCATTCATCTTCTGGGGTCCCTGAAAACCGTATTTTGGGTCTGCACAAAGGGTGATATTTAAGTTTGCGTTTTGAATGCCTTAACACAGACTAAACTTTGTTTCCTTGAAATTCTTTACCTTAGGCAACTGTCATTGCTTTCTTGCCAAGGGGCATTAGGCGCTCAGGTTTCGCAGCAGGTTGTAGAAGCTTATCTCCAGTAGGTTCTACCTTAGTAGAAAACCGCTGTCGGTAGATCTATGAGTCTGAGTGGGAAATCTAGTACCTAAATCTAGTGTGGATTTGCATTACCCCTGGCAGTAAGCAAATGAACCATCGGAAATCGTTTTCCCTCCCAACTGGTTTCAGAAAAAGAAAATTGTCAGCCGTGTCACAAAGACCTTGCACATCTTGTACACATTGAAGTCATCGTGTGATGCAGCAGCATGAGCATCAGAGTCTCCTGTCCACCCTTCCCTTCTGAGAAAATCCTCTTGTGCTGCACGTGGCAGAGAGACAGGGCTGTCTGGCTTTGACCGTATCGGAAAGCCACCAGCTCAGAGGAATATTAAAAAGATCCCATTCGGGACGCCTGGGTGGCTCAGTTGGTTAAACCTTTGTCTTCAGCTCAGGTCATGGTCTCAAGGTCCTGGGATCGAGCCCTACATCGGGCTCTCTGTTCAGCAGGGAGCCTGCTTCCTTCTTTCTCTCTGCTGCCTCTCTGCCTGCTTGTGATCTCTGTGTGTGTGTGTCAAATAAATAAATAAAATCTTAAAAAAAAAAAAAAAAGATCCCATTCTTTCCCCTCCTCCCCCAGCCTTCAAACGGCAGAGATCCGTGGGTCTGCGTCCCTGTCGTGAGGCGCCTCTCTGCTCCGCAAAGCAGAGCTGGTTCTCCTGGGGTCTGCAGACTCTTGGGGCTGGTGGGAGTGGAGCGTGGGGGGCTGGGGACAGCCCTTGAAATGGGATATGTGATTCTGAGTGTGGCCATGTTTCTGGAGATGGTGTTCTAGACTTCGATGGAATGTTCCAGAAGTCCTGTATTTCACATGTTTGTTGCCTCAGCAAATGCAATCGGTGCTTGATAAATATGTGCTTAAGGGTGTGGGCTAAGGAGAAAACACTTTTGTGTCTTTTGAGCTAATTGTGCAGCTTTTTAAATTTTGCCTAGCGTAAAGGAGGTATGCCCCAGCTTCTTAGTGCTTGCTACAAGACCACTGGCTTCTTAGCAGCCGTAGAAGACATAAAAATGATGCCAGTGGGTCTGTATCAGGGAAATGGTCCCTTCAAATCCTACACCTGTGAGTGTCTGGGCTGAAAGAGGTCGTGCCGGCTCCAGGTTTTACCTACAAGGAAACAGGCCCAGACTTATGGTGACTTGCCGTGGGTGACCAGCGAGGTTAGTGACCAGGACTGGAGGGAGAACATGCTGGGGAGCACTCGCTCAGGGGCCCCTGCACTAGCTTGCTGCCTCATTGGGAAGGTGGCACTTTTGTGGCTATAAAATTTCAAAGCACAGAGTAGAGGTTCCAGTCTTTTCCCTTTGATGCGCAAGAACAAAAGGGGCTTCCGTCTGCCTCCCCGCCCTATGAGGCCCTTTCCATTCCTCCCTGCTGTCTTAGCTTCGGCGTTCTGTGAAGGGACCAGCCTCCCCGACCGTCCGCTGCCCCACACTTGGCACCAGGCCAGCCTCTGCAAACCTGGTCCCTATCCCGCCGCCACCCCCCCGCCACTCCCTGTCCTCCCGTGGTGCCCGTCATACTTTGCAGCTACAGAAGAGGCGCCTGCAGGATGAATAGGGTCTGAATTCCAGAGTCTGAAATGAGACCATTTAAGACTCGAGGCCGACAAGGTCACTGAAGGAGGTACCTGCCTTTCCCCACCATGGCCACCTCCCACACGTCCAGGGCCGCCTGTCCTGTATCTCTGTGCAAATCTGTTCTTTAGAAGAGAGTTTCTGAAGGGATGGGAAGGGGCTGGGAGGAACGTCCAGACTGTCCGAGGCCAGGCTAGGGTGATGGTGGGCAGGGCTCCCCGTTGATGAGGTGCGAGGCGGGGTTGGGGGAGACAGGGGTCAGGGAGCTGGCTCTTTACGAGGAGCTGCGTGTCCTTGGGGAAGTACAGAATCCCACTGGGCCTCGGTTTTTTTGTCGTGAAATGCCTGGAGGAGCAGGTATCTGCGGTTTGGACTCCCTGGAGTCCGTCCGGGTGGCGACCTGGGGCCCGACTGCCCCCCCCCCCCGTCCTTGCGGTGTTCCAGGTCTCTCATAGCCTGAAGGACTCCACAGTCAAAGTCCCCAGGAACCCTCCACCAGTTCCTTTCAGCTCTGACCTCCCATCCGTAAAGCCGTTAGCTGAGCCCAGCCCTTTAGACCTTTGGCAACAGGCCCGTTTCTGGAAGACTGACCCTTCGTGGTAAGCACTGAACAGGTTACGGATGGAGGAGTCTTGCGAAGGGGCTGAGCTTTTCCCAAGTAGCACCTCCAGCTGTCTTAGACTCCCCAGGGCTCCCCATTTTGGTGTCCAGGGCACCCGAATAATCCCAGTCAGGTCTGCTTGTTAGCATCTCATTTCTGCCGTAAAACTGGGCTGTTCCCTCCTCCTTCTCTGTGCCGCCGCTTGCTGCCCCTGCTTCTTTGCATTCATTGTTTCAGATTAGTTGCAGACAGGAAAATAGGACACCTGTGCCTAGCATTCTGTATACATCGTAGGCAAGTCGGCCTGGAGCAAGGGTCTGAGAGCTTCTCCTAGAAGAATGCAAAGAACACCCGTACTAGGTCTGCCAGGTGCCAAATGCCGGATGAAGCTTTTTATATCTCCTATCTCATTTCCCCTTCACATCCACGTGAGGTGACACAGATGGTTTTGCTCCCATTTTACAAATGAAGGAATAAAGTCATAGGATGGTCAAGTCATTTTCCTGAGATCACACAGCTGGCAGGGAGAGGAGTCGATGGAAATGCAGGTCTGCCTCACTCCAAAGCCTGTCAACACTTTGGATTGGTCAGAAAACATTTTTGCTACATCCCAACTTTCTACCGAGTTGGGAATCATGCGGCCTCTAGACCAGATGCAAGGGAGGCTGGCTGTATCCTGTGGAGATCCGATCACAGAGGAAATGCCTGTTTCTTCCCTATTTCGTGGGACGTAAGACTACATACTGTATGGCATGAAAAATAGTTATTATTAACAACTATGTTGATAATGAATTTACAATATAGTCAAGGATGCTTTAAAACTAGTTTTTAAGAACTGCCCGTGTTCTCGCTGACACACATTTTGGGCACACCGGGAAGACCCTGCAGGTCGCACAGTTTGAAACCCCTGTTTTAGACAAAGCACAGATGAGGTGTCTCTGTCATCGCGGAAGGGGCAACCTGGCAAGGACATCCTAAGGACTAGGCTCTAGGAAGGGCTTTGCTCAAGGAAGCACTGAGGAAATCACAGCGGACCCAGAGCGAGGCAGGGAGAAAGGTGTCTTTATCAGGAAGTGGGGAGAATGGGGTCAGTAGTCCAGATAACAAAGGAGAACAGCTGAGGTTGTCATAAACCCACATTTTGCCAGAAAGTGACCTGGTGCATGACATTTGGGCAGTTATGTCTTGTTCGAGAACAGCTGCCATCTGGGTTTCCACCACTGTTTTGGCGTATCTGCTTTTGGCATTAGCCAAGGGGTTCTATTAGGCAAAAGCATTGATTCAGTTGGGTCTGGGTCTTTGGATGAATTGCTTTGGCCTCAATCGCTCATGATTCACTTTGCTCATATAAACACACTTTTTGGAACTTAAAAACAGAAAACTATACCGGTTTAACTTAGTAACACCTAGTGCTTATAACCTGTGGAAGAGTGTATCGGTTAGCTTCTATCATGTACCAAGCCCCCCACCCGCAAGCGCCGCCAAGCCACCATGTTGTTCCCATGGTGACGGCAGAGGTGCAGAGGGTGAGTGGGTACATGTGATGAGTCTCAAGGCCTGGGCTTGGGACTAGCATGTTGTCACTTCTGCCTCATTCCATCGGCTGAAGCCAGTCTCTACACTCAAGCTAAGGGGCGGAGACTTGTATCCCTGTCTTGTTGAAGCGGCTGCACAGTCATTCATGTGAAGGAAGGCAGACTGCAGGGAAACAGGACAGGAGAATTAGAACGATTTGCTCAATGTCAAAGCTGCATCTCCCACCTCCAGCACCCAGGCTCCAGTTTTGTGTGTGATCTGTTACTGTCAGGGATTTCTTTTGAGAATCCAGAGGCCCAGATCACTTCGGGGACTTGCCTAAAGTCTCCAGGTGGATACCGCTTTGGTGTCCTGGCCCACAGACCTGCTCACTGGCTTCCTTCCTCTGACTATAGCCAGTGAGGATCATTGAGGCTTGTTGTTTTATTCTGGTGATTGACTGCATTGTGATCAAAAGCTTAAAACTCCAGCTATAAGGTTGAAACTGGTCATCTGTTGTTTGTACAGGACTCTCCAGGCTTGCTGTTTCTCACTCTCAGGGACAATCTTCTATCTTTGAGTTAAATATGAGACATGTTCCTTCTTATACTTGTTGATGAATGTTCCTTGAAGAAATGTATTTCCATATGCGTAGCCCAAAGAGAAATGTCAGCAGTTAGACATGCTAATCAGAAGAGAGCCTTGTGTTTTAGTAAAGGTCACTTAAGACCCATCAAATTTTTTTTCCCTTAAAACATTCAAGTAAAATAATGTAATTAGCTATTTTTTTTCCTTTCTCCTCCCCGAGGGCAGATGTAAATGGTCTACCTAAATGAAGCTATTTATTTAAATCCATCCAGATTTCTTTTGAAGTTTTGTACATCTTTCTTCTGCTGTATCAGCTCATAGCTACAATAATTTAATAAGTTTTTCCTAGGGTGAAATTGGATGCCCTTTATCGATCTTACACCGAGGGGGCATTCAATTACTTACTCTAAAGTGGTATTTCTGGGTCTCTCAATTACAATTTTGTTATAAATGGCTTGCTAATGATGCTTGGGGTGCATAGGTTAATAGGGGGCATCCTAGCCAAGGCTGGGTAATTGAACGCTTTCTATTTTGGGATCAGTCATCTGATCTTGCACAGGGGTCCGGGTTCCCACACTTGCTGTCTGCCTCTATCGGGCACAGTGCTGAGCTGGGGCTGGGAAGCGAGCTCACTGAAATGTACACCTGAGTACTTTGGTTTAGTACCCGCACAGGCTTGCCAGGGGTCCTGACTCATCTGAGTCGACAGGCACCAAAGTGGGAACATTCCAGACAGGTAAAGCGCAAGGGATGTGTGCTGCTTGTTTTTTTTAAGGAGCACTACCTGAGTGTTCGGTTCCCGTGGCACTGTTCTCAGGACGGTCTGCGGCGTTTGGGAAAGGCCAGTTCAGGAGTATAACAGCAGTCCCTTTTCCCTTCAACACAGTCATATTAATTCAATTTTTCTTCACTGGATTATGTTGGTTAATACGTCTTGTAAAGGTCCTTTTGAGAGAATACGTGGCGTGCATGCTTTTTTGCACTTGGACAAACGTCAGCCTGAACTCCTACCTTCCAGACCCTACAGGATTTGGCTTCTGGTTCCTAGCCCCCATCAGTCCCAAAGCCCAGGGTTCTATCCTCCTGGGGGGGGGTGCTGGGGTTTACTCCCCAGCTTCTGTCCTTCACAGGGTCTTTACTTCTCCTGAGCCCCATGTGGCTGGCTTCCTTTTCATCATTCAGACGTTACCCACCTCCCCCAACTACTGTTCTCTGGACATCCTGCTGCCGGACCCCCTTTCCTGTTGGGATGCAAGTCTCACCTGGGGATGGAGGTCAGTGTACAGAGCACCCCCCGACTACAGCCCCTGACTAGATCTGGGTCTAGTGCTGCATTAGAGAAGGCCTGTCATCGCGGTTTCCCTGTACTTTCCCTTTGTGTTTCCTTCACAGCCTTCATCCGTGCCTGACATTGTCGTGGTCATTGGCTCTTGCCCTGTAGCCCCTAACTCCTGGGAACATACAAGCTCCAGGTGGGGAAAAGCCCCTCTGTCCTGGTTTCTTCTGTACAACTCCCATCCATTCAGCCATGGCTTGGTTTGGAAGCCTCAAAACCCCAGGCCCTGCACTGACAAGGGCCACAGCCGTGTGTGGGATATGGTCATAGGACTTATTTTTAATCGATATCGTCAAGGGGTGTTTCATACTAGATACTGGTCATATGTTTCAGTAAAACTTGTAGGGTAATTTTATATTGTTTCCCCATGACAACAAACTCCAACTCTCCAGACACCAGCTGAATTGCCCTACAATTCAGTTTAGTTCTGATCGTAACTACCCAGAGCTTGCACAGACCCCACAAGTTAAGGGTTCAGACCCCCAGGATTACCCCACTTCAGATGCCGGTTACAAGCCTCGGGGTCTGAAGGCTATCCAGCTTCTGTCTGATCTAGCTGCCAATTCCAAGGTTCCCACAAGGCCCTCCTTAGGCCTGATAATTCCTTATACCCATGCTGAGAATGCAGGAAAATGCCTTATTTACTATTATCAGTTTGTTATAAAGGATACAACTATGGAAGAGCCAGAGGGAAGACACGCCTGGGGCAAGACCTGGGGGGAGGGGCGTGGAGCCACCCTCCCAGCACCTCCACAAGTTCACCAGCTAGAGGGCTCTCTGAATCCTGTCCTTTTGGGGGTTTTTATAGAGGTTCTGTTACATAGGCATGATTAATAAATCATTGGCCTTGACAATTCACTCACTGGCCTCCCTGGAGGTTGGGGAAGTGGGGCTCTAAGTTCCAACTGTCTAATGGAGGCTTGGGCTTTCTGGCCATGAGCCCCATCCTGAAGCTATGAGGGGGGTTTCCCAACAAGAGTCATCTCATTAGCATAAATTCAGCTGTGGTTGAATGGGGCTTGTTATGAATAACAACAAGATGCTCCTCTCACTCCTTCACTGAGGAAATTCCAAGGGTTTTAGAAGCTATTTGCTGGGAACTGGGGACAAAGACCACATGTTTATTTTGTATTCTGTTCCCCTCTGTCTTCCGTTGGCTTTGGGTCTCCATGACCCAACCGCACCTCCAGCACTACCTGCCCCAGGCTTGCCCCTCAGAAGGGATCTGCCCAACAGAAGAACAAACAAGTGAATGAGTTGTCACCCCAGGTCTCAGCTCCCTGTTCTGTGTTAAGAAGTGAGACGAGTAGGTCTGGCCGGAGGGTGCAGCCTGCCCCGGGGAACGAATGCTTGGGCTCACCACGTCCTGGAGCCTGCCTCCCTGTGGAGACTGTCAACTTCCCCAACGACCCAGTTAGTTGGCTTGTAAGAAGAAACCTTTGTTTTTGTTTAGGAATATTTTGCCCATTCTGTTGGGTCCAGATTTTGTACATTCTTGTGTTGGAGCTTCAAAGACTCTGTTTTTTTTCTTTTAAAAAAAATCTAATTAGACTTTCTGCAGCCAGAGGCACAGAAGGGTGTGAACACACTCCCCACTGAGATCCTGGTTGGAGCCTCCTTTTAGCCCCACTCGGCCTTGTCTTCAACATGTAAAAAAAATGTTTTCTTGGCTTAGCGATAGGATTTCCAAGTAGGGGATCTTGCCCTTTTGTTTCTTTGGTTTGGAAGAATTGTTTGTACCAAGTGATGGGTCAGAGGTGGTTGAGTGAGTGGGAGGCAGGAATTGGAGCCTTGAGGTTCCTGTCACGTCCCTCCAACTTCTCTCAGAGATGAGCGGGCGGCAGAGCCCCGGGTGTTGGCCTCGTTCCAGAATAGTTTGCTCCCGCACACCCCCACTCCTCTGCTCTTCCCAGAACTGCCTTGACCCCAATCTCGGCCTCCCTTAACTAGCATTTCTCAAGCTGGTGCCTTGTGACATTAGTGAGAATTCCATGGCCAATTATGTTGTGGAAATGTTGCATCTTTTAGCTTTGTCCTGTGGACTCACAGGGATCATCAGCATATTCAAGGCCCCCAAAGTCCTGTTGTAAAGAAGTCTGATTGTGTTCATCTTACCTTTGCCTTGACTAATTTAAGCACAGAGCACATATCAACAAGATGCAGAACATTGAGAGGGAGACATTTTAGGAAGTGCTACTTGGCTTTTTCTTGGTCAGCCTATTTTGATAAAGCAGGGGCCTTTCTGTCCAAGAGAAGGGAAGGTTCCTGCTGGTGAGTCCTCATTGTTCAGCCTTCCAACCAATACGAGCAGGCTTTAATGCAGAGTTAGTTAATCCTACCTTCTCTGGGGACCAGTAGGATCGTTTGAGGGCTGTGTGTGTGTGCCAAGTTGGAGGTGAGTCTACGGCCTTTGGGTAACTCTCAAGCCCTAAGGAAAAATAATGGGATAGGATCTCCCATCTTTGATTCCACTTTGAACATTCTTGGCATTCACTGACAATTAAAAAACATAATCTTAATGGTCACTGATGATGCTGTTATGAATGTTGCCTACCTTTTAGGGGATGCAAATAACTATGGGTAGGCATTAAGCAAACTCTTTATGTGCATTAGCTAATTTAATACTGGCTTCAAGCTTGTAAGTGAGGTACTCTTGCCCTGATTTTACTGGGGAGGGAGGCAAAGCTCAGAGACGTTATATGGCCCCCTGGAGGTCCCACAGCTAGTTAGTGGTGGTCTGCCGTTATTGGAAATGAAGTCTCCTTTTTTGCTGTTTTTACAGCATCTACAAAGAAGTGTCATCATTTGGGCAACAATACATTTTCTAACCACAGAATTCTGTTAATGGATTTTTAAGAATCATGTTTTCCCCAGGATGATGAAAGTGAAAAATGATTTCAGGGTCTGAGTGTTATGTTACTCAGGGGAATACAGCACGTTGGGTTTAATTGCTTAATAACTTAAAGTCAAACGTTTTTGTTTTTTTTTTATATGATGCACTCTACTGAAGGAGAGAATCATTTCAGTGTTTCTAAATTTTCATTAACTTTTGCCTCCTAAACCGATAATAAAGGTTAGTTCTCGGTAACAGACTATGGGTGCTATTGGGAGAGAGGAAACATATTTTCTCTGCATACTCCTCTCCTCACTGAGCTGCTTCTTGGATATTTTGTGGATTTAAAAGCACGGATACTTAAGTTCATCTCTCAACTTAAAGTCACTGACCGTGCACGCATCTGGGAACGACTACAAAGTCTTGAGATTCGGAGATCAGTACTTAGCTGTGGTGTGGCTGGGCATTAGAGGATCTAGGGGCTGTGCAAAAATAAGGTGTTTGACGGGGAGCTCCAAAAGCTCTCCTTTTATCCCACGTGATTTTCTGTGACCCAGCAGAGAGACTGAAACCTAGGAGTGGAAAAGAGAACTTCTCTCCTGGGAAAGTGATCCCAGGGTTATGGCTATCATCACATCATGTAATAAAACCTCTTTTCTTTGTTGTTCAGGTAATCTGACATTTTAAAGATTTTGCTCCCCCCACCCCCGAGGAGGAAACATTTTAAAGGAGTGTGGGATGTAGAAGAAGAAATCTTCATGGGGCTCTCCAAGGATGGCGTGCCGACCCGTGCCTCACTGAGACCATGAGCCCTTCCGATCTCCTGAGTGTCTCCATGTCCTCCAGTGAGAAATCTTACACTTCATTTTGTGCCATGGGAAAAACCTGAAGGACAGACAGACTCGCTCCCACACTTTGGGGACTTTTTCCAAGCTTGCAGGGCTGCTTACAGAACATGACAGTAGGAGAGCACCTCTTTCTGTTGTCTTTTGGAGTTGAACCAAAGAAGGCCCTTCCTCTTTCTCCAGGGCTTTGGTGCCTGCTCATTTTTATATTCTATTTGTGTCTGTTGCTTGTGCCTTAAGACCATCTTATCTAATCAAAAGACATCCTTAAAGTTTTTCCAGCACTACTTGCACGCATCTGGGCTCCCCAGGGGCTCACCCATGGCTCTGGGGGCCAGGCGTCCAAGGGCATTACCATGAGGCACTGTATTAATTGCTGCATCCAGTTGTTGCCCAACAACGAGCACAAACAGCAGGTCGGCTGCGGAGGGGGCCCCCTTCACGGTCACCCCGAGTGTCCCGCCTGCAAAGGAGAGAACAAAATTGTGCTCCGCGTAGACGGTAAGCAGATGAACTTGCTTGCTGTCCTCGAGGTGAGGGCCGAGGGGAATGAGAACTGGGGCAGGTTTCTGCGCTTCAAGAAGGGGAAGCGATGCAGCCTCGTGTTTGGATTGATGATCATGACCTTGGTGATGGCATCTTACATCCTTTCTGGAGCTCACCAAGAGCTTCTGATCTCCTCGCCTTTCCATTACGGAGCCTTCCCCAGCAATCCCAGCCTGATGGATGGCGAGAACCCGAGTGACACGAAAGAACATCACCACCAGCCCTCTGTAAATAATATTTCGTATGTGAAAGACTACCCAAGCATTAAATTAATTATTAACAGCATCACCGCCAGGATTGAGTTCACGACCAGGCAGCTCCCAGACAGAGAAGATCTCAAGAAGCAGGAATTGCACGTGAGTAGCCTTGTGCTCATCTGGATTGATGGACGGATGGATTGATTTTTAAAAATAGATGCTTCCTTTTGCTGTCACCATCTTTGGGAAACACAGTGAAGAAAAATGACCAAAAAATTTCTGAGGTGTGCAATGAGGGTAGTTCGACAGCCTCACAATTGCGAGGGCACTGGGTGAGGGCTGTGTGTTCACGATGTTTACACCAAGGAGGAAATTCGAGGTATTGGATGCGAAGCTAGACACACCCAAGAGCCACCGCATCTCAGAATTCCATTGCAGGGACTTGACTCGCTGCCATGGTGGTTCAGCTTGTTTTTGTAGATCACCATCATCCTATTTCTGTTGTGCCCTAATTAGCATTTTTGTCTCTAATGGTCATTTAAATACACAACTAGGGAAGAGATTCCAACTGTGAAATTTAATTAGATTGCGGTGCGTGCCGGCGTGTGCGTGAAGGCTGGATTTTGAGGAAGCTTTTATCTTGTCTCTCCAGATTCTAGTTTTATTCTGGGCTAAGGAAGAACACGGCCTCGGCCATGCACCACGTTTGGCTTTATTTCAGTGTTTCCCCTTGTCACATGTGGACACCGTAGCGGGGCTCGGGGCATGACCGCGGCCTGGTGAGAACGTGTTTTTGCTAACTCCCCGCCTTCGTCTGTGTCTCCCTCGTTTTCTCTTTCGCTGCAGATGTTTTCGGTAATCCCCAATAAATTTCTTCCAAATAGCAAGAGCCCCTGTTGGTACGAGGAGTTCACGGGCCGCAACACCACCGACCCGTACCTGACCAACTCCTACGTGCTCTACTCCAAGCGCTTCCGCTCCACCTTCGACGCCCTGCGCAAGGCCTTCTGGGGCCACCTGTCGCACGCCAGCGGGAAGCACTTCCGCCTCCGCTGCCTGCCGCGCTTCTACATCATCGGGCAGCCCAAGTGCGGCACCACCGACCTCTACGACCGCCTCCGGCTGCACCCGGAAGTCAAGTTCTCCGCCATCAAGGAGCCGCACTGGTGGACCCGGAAGCGCTTTGGTGAGCGCGACGGGCGGGGCCTGCGTGTGGGCGGGGCGAGCCTTCCTGGCCCCACCTCCTGTCTCTGGCCTCAGTTTTTCAGCGTTGCTTCGCCCCTGTCGGTGGGGGGTGGGCGTGAAGGTGGTGGGGGAGGAGAGCAGGCAGGATGCTCCAGGACGCCAGGGAGGCAGGGCAGGAGGTGAGGAAATACCCCGAGAGGCAGAGAGCAGGCGGTTGGCTAGTTCCGGGCTCCCCGCACAAATACCCACGGGGCTGGATGCAACTCCCAGCCATCCGGAGAGCATTTACTGAGTGCCAGCTGTGCAGGGCAAGGGGAAGGGTGCAGAATAGTGGTGGTTCTTGCCCTGAAGAGCTTTGGTACACCTGCCAGTGGTGAGTGGTAAGTGCCAGATGCCAGGTGGGCATTTTTCTGGGGCTGTCCCCACCCCAACTCTGCAGTGTTGTCCCCAGGGCTCCCCACCCCAGAGGGACACTGCAGGAAGAAAGGTTGCCACATGGGGTGAGTTTCAAGCTTCTGGCTGGCTCCTTTGAGAGCTGTGAGTCTTTAGGCCTCATTTTTTGTCCGACCTGCTCTGTCCCTCTGCTTTAAGCTCAGAAGGAAAATCACATGGACATGATTCTGGGTGACCATGGACATGGCCCCCACCTAGCCTGAGCCATTCCACAGCCCTCGGGTCACTATTTCCTCTTCCTAACCTTTTCCCTTCTGCCAGGAGACGTTCGGTCACTTTGACAAATGCCAGAGCTGGGGCAGGACTCGAGGGCGTGTTTCATGTAAAGGACTGGTTTCTTAGAAGGGAATTTTAGAAGTTTTCCTTCGTGGAGCCTAAGTTGAGACCAAGTCCTGCTTGTTTCCTGACAAATTGACTTAATCAATTTGATGTTTTGATGTTCTTCCTGGAGTGAACGAACAGAAGGGTAAATGTGTCTTTTGTGGTTTGGCCGAGGCAGCTGTGGGAGCCTCGGCGTCATGTAGCGTGCTCTCCCTGCACAGGTCACCATTTGCCCTAATGAGAACCAGCTTCCTACTGGCGCAGGGGCGTGGTTGTCGGATCCTTTACTCAGAGTCTCCTGGAACCTCTTGCTCTTGTGCCCATGGGACATTTTCTCTCCACTTTCCGTTAACCTTGGTAGCTGTGGTTTGGGGGCAGTGTGCTGTTAATAGAGTTGCACGTGAAATTGACCCACTTTTAAGCCAAGGGGCAAATTTCAGCTGCAATGACCAATGGCAGAATAACTAGTGGGTTCAACCACGTGTCCCAGGATTCCGGGATGATTACCCTTGTTTGGATGGACAGACAAGCTGCTTGATCAAACAGGCCAGAGATAGAAGCTCAGATAAAAACTCTCTTTTCTGGGGAACTTGGAGGGCTAGTCTGTTAAGCATCTGCCTTCGGCTCAGATCATGATCCCTGCATCAGGCTCCCCACTTAGTAAGGGAGGCTTCTTCTTCCTCTGCCCCTCCCCTGCTCATTCTCTCCCTCTCTCTCAAATAAACAAATTAAAAAAAAAATAATAACCCTCCCATTCCTGTTTGATACACTGTGTGCGTTGCTGTTCAGCCACGCACCCCCC
Source organism: Mustela putorius furo (assembly GCF_011764305.1). Classification (NCBI taxonomy): domain Eukaryota; kingdom Metazoa; phylum Chordata; class Mammalia; order Carnivora; family Mustelidae; genus Mustela; species Mustela putorius. Next base: position 7,722,305 of record NW_025422057.1, read on the forward strand.
CCCCCAAGTGCACCTGTCAGCCAACCCCAAGCCTGGCCCTCCAAACAGATGCATTGATCGTTCTCTAACAGGTGTGTCATCCTGGAAGCTGCCACTTGCAGCTGAATGCTGGTCCCCACCCCCTGAGTGAGCAGGTGAGAGGACGGCCAGTTTGCAAATATTCTCACTGCGAGCCCCTTCTGGCAGCTCCCATGGGTAGAGCCTTGGCTGCTGCAGCTGGGCCCCTGGGGCCTTGACATCCCTCTCGGCCCCTCCCCAGGAGGCCACCCCCCAGCAGTGGCCACTTCGTCCTCAGTAACTCCTGCTTCTTGGTTCTCGTAGGGATTGTCCGCCTGAGAGATGGGCTTCGGGACCGCTACCCCGTGGAAGATTACCTGGACCTCTTTGACCTGGCCGCACACCAGATTCATCAAGGCCTGCAGGCCGGCTCTGCGAAGGAGGAGAGCAGGATGACTAGGATCCTTATCGGTATGGCTTCTGGGGGGGTCCCCAGAGGGGCTGCTCCGGCCTGGGGCCAGCTGTGCGTTGTGATCTCTTGGAGAATCTGATGCAGTTTGCATCGAATTTCCTAATGAGGGTCAGCGTCCCCCAACGAATCCTTCATACCTGGGCACTTTTCAAAGGGAACCATCTAGTACCTTTTCAGTGGGCCTTTAAAATGCCACAGAGCTGTGTACTCTGACCAATGTCAGATATCATGAAATTGGGAAGCCAGATGCTGGGAGAGGGGGCCCACTCCCACGGGGCACCCTCTGCTCTGGGGCTGGCCTGGCTTTTGCTCTGGCCCAGGGGACAGTTGCAGGATGCCTGCCCGCTTCCTAACCTGGCCATCGCTCTTAACACTATGTAAAACGTTTACATTACTGACATAGTTTCTGTAAAACAGAAATGTTTAATGGACTTTTTTAGTTCTGTGGAGGCTCCCTTGTACCTGAAATGATTTTTTCTAAAAATTGACATTTTTAAAAATTTAAGTTAAGCACACATGGCTGGGTTTCTTTTTATGATGTACTAATCTAAGTTTGGATGGAGGATCATAAGCACAGTTAACCAAGGAGTCATTGATTTACTGCTGTGGCTTTTCGAATCCTTGGCCCCAGGACCCTGGGAAGACAGAGGCCATCTCTCCAGAAACAGATATAGCCCTAATGCATTGTTGGTGACTAATTGCTGTTGAAAAAGCTGAGCCATTGTCAGGTTAATGCCTTTAGACATTCACAATGAGGTGGCTTGATTAATAATCTTTTTTTTTCTTTTTTTAGTTCACAAGAACGTTTTATAAAAAACCTACCTAATTTGTCTTGGATTCCAGCTTAGGAGAAGACATTTACCCACTTAGACCTTCTGAAAGAGTGAAGTCTGGCCACATATGTTCCTTAAATTTATTACCTGAGGCAGTAATCTGCTGTTTAATTTTCCTAAATCTATTATATTTTGATTCTCCAAATTTGATGACTCTGTTAGCAACCAAGAGGAATTGTAATCAACCATCTGAAAGATGGGTCTTTGCTCTTGACTCTTCCTGTCCTAGGAGAGAGGCTTACATGCCTAAGTCCTGATTTATTTGTTGTTTTGTTTTTTTAAGGCAAAGAAATGAAGTTGTGAGAGGCGGATGAGGTCCTATACCACCCCGGCCCTGATGTGAATTGGCTACTAGTTACTTTCTTGCACCCTTGGGTCCACACACCCCAGATCACAAGTCTAATTAATAGTTGTTATATTCATATATTTGCGTCATGTGACTCCCACACCGTATGCCTCTGGGAGAATCTTGTGTTCTTATGAAAGAGCTAAAAATATACATCTTAGGGCTAGGAAATTGAGCCCAAGATAATGAATGAAAAAGGAAAGCCTTAGTTTGGTTTTCTAATTTTACTTACTTCTAGATTTAAAAAGAAACATTAGAGAAAAAATTTGCCACTCTGGTATTTACCTAAAGCAGAGTTTGGGAAGTTTTATGTAGAGGAGAGGCGTGGGGAGAGCTGGCACCTAGCCACCAGCCTGCTCTGGGCCACGTGACGAGAGTTGTCTACGTGTTCCTGAGTTTAGCCTGCACATCTGTGCTATGGGCTGGTTGGACCAGCTCCATTCTGGCTCTTCCCAGGCCTAGAATTTGATTCAGCTCTGCTTCCGCTTCCTCTGATGAGCTCTTCGGGAGAGCAGGAGGATCTTCTTCTCAGCTCAGGGGTCAGAGAGAGCCTTTCCTCAGTGGTCTGGGCTAATGGCTGGGTGACAAAGGATTCGAGGGGCCGGGTTCTTGGGGGTGGGGCTCTAGACACACTGAAATGTCCCTGCCTGTGTTCTCATGGTGCCCCGCTCTGCCTGTCCACGTGTTCGCCTGGGGAGCTGGTTGTGTACGGAGTTGCCGCTTCCCTCTAGATTATAAGGTTGGAGAGGAGAGGGGGTTGGCTGTCTTATTTCCCTCCTATCCCTAGTGGCAAGCACAGTGCCAGGCACCTAGTAGACACCAGATGAATGCTTTCTGGATGAATGGATTTGAAATGAACAGAGGATGAGAGGATGGATGGACAGATGGATGGACTTGTGGATGGACAAATGTTTCTGTGGTTGTAGAAGTAGTCCGTTTATGATATTTGACAGAATTTTGTCAATTTCGTTTCAGATAGTTCTCTTGTTTTAATATTCTTGTATTCACTGTGAGTAGAATTTTCAAAGGACTTCTGATTGACTTGTCTCTTCTGTATCTTAAGGTATTATCTTTCAAAAAAGAGAAGAAAGGAAAGACCAGAACAGAAATGCTCACCTCGATGTGATTGCACATCCAACAGAATAGACAGGGCTGGCCAACTCCCTGCTTTATTGTGATGCACTCATCACTGATCAAAGACACTAGTCTTTTGGCTCAGATTTTCCCTGAATAAGTGACTTTGAGATGTATCAAATGCCCATGTAAAATGTCGGGAAATTGAATTTGTATGTAATTGATCGATTTGCTTTTCTTTCTAAACCTCTGATGAGTCTTCTGAAAAAAAAAAAAAAGTCAGGGAATTGGTTCAAGTATCTGAGTGAAAGATGTTGAAATGTGTGGATCTTGGTCGCATGACCGCCCTCGACTGCGTATCACATCTCATCCTTCATTCATACAGACCACAATGAGAAAGGGCTGGACCCATTCCCTGTCCACTCAGTCAGCGTGGACTGAGTGCCAGCTGTGTGCAGGGTGACGGGGCCTGTGGGCACGTAGGACACAGCACCTCTAGACGGAGGTCCCGTGAGCCTTCCTGTAAAATCTTCCTCTTGCTTGGTCTAGATCATGCCTGGGGCCAGCTGTGGGTTGTGATCTCTTGGAGAATCTGATGCAGTTTGCATTGAATTTCCTAATGAGGGTCAGCTTCCTCCAATGACTCCTTCATCCCTGATGCTTTTTCAAAGGGAACCATCTAGTACCTTCTCAGTGGGCCTTCAAAATGCCGCAGAGCTGTGTACCCTGAGCAATGTCAGATATCATGAAATTGGGAGGCCAGATGCTGGGAGAGGGTTTTTTGTTTTTTGTTTTTTGTTTTTTGTTTTGTTTTGTTTGGTTTTTTTTTTTTTTTTTTTTTTTAAACATCTCCTGGAGAGGAACTGGGAAGAAACAGGTGCTCACTGTTGCCCACATCACCTGGATTTCCAGACAGAGAGCGCTGGGTGGGGGCAGGGGAGATCGCTGGGGCAGAGAGGCCTTGCCAGCCACCTCTTGCTGAAGTCCCATGTGCTCCCGTTGGAGCCTGGTTTTGTCCCTCGCACAGGATGCCCGTGGGAGCCCCTCACGCAGCGCTGCTCATTCTCGGGGTTCTCTGCTTCCAGGGGAGGCCAGCGCTTCCACCATGTGGGACAACAACGCCTGGACCTTCTTCTACGACAACAGCACGGACGGTGAGCCGCCCTTCCTGACCCAGGACTTCATCCACGCCTTTCAGCCCGACGCCAAGCTGATCGTCATGCTCAGGGACCCTGTAGAGAGGTGAGCACTTTGGGTTTCTTGTATTTGGGGCGAACAGGCAGTTTTGAAGGACAGCCTGCCTTCTCATCACGAACAAGATCTTCCTTTTTTTTTTTTTTAAATAAACAAGCTTAACTTGCAATGTTACTGCTATTTCCTATGTAAATGTTATTGTTGGTGCGATCTCTACTGGCTCTAAACAAATTGAGGATCGTTTTCTTAGACCTTCTGACTGTGGTCTATGCGCCTTCAGCCTCTGGCCGGTTTGACCTGGGGACATGGGACCCTCCTTGGGGACTGTCAGGGCGTGTGAAACCCCCTTGGAATCAGGGATGTCAGGGTTTGCCGAGGGGTTTGGCTCCCACGATTCCTCATGTCCCGACCTAGGCTAGGGCTTTAACCCTGTCAGCTCTGAGTGTTCTGTCTCTAACTTTCCTGGGAAGACCGAAAGGAGGAGATGACGGGCAGGGCCGCTTTGCTGTAAGAAAGGCACAGCTCGTGTGAGACTGGACAGCGTGGGGGTGGCCGGGCCGGCACTGGCAAAGCTTGAGCCATAATGAAGCCGGTGGGGATGGCGGAAGATGGGGGCTTCCAGGACCTGAAAATCACTTAGCGGGATGGTCTGTGTGGTATAGTCCCATCAGAGAGGGGGGCCCTCAGGCCACTCCAGGACCCTCAAGGAGGAGTCCCCACCCAAGATGAGCAGTCCAACTCTGTGACAACACTCCTCCTGCTTTGAAATCAAGTCTGTCTCTTGGGAGCATCTTGCTGGATCCGTTTCTTCCCTGTAGAGCTGCAGAGACCCAAGGGTCACTCTCCCCAAGTGGGAGAGGCTGCCGGGTATTGAAGCAGACCCGGCCCTCTGTGTCTCGCTTTTCTACCTACCTCTTGTTAGGGGTGAATTGTGCCCTTCCTAAGGATGCGTTGAAGTTCTAGCCCCACCTCTCGTACGGGTGCGTGTGATCTTGTTTGAAAACAGGGTCTATGTAGATGGACTCATGTCAAGATGAGGTCCTACCAGATTAGGGTGGCCCCAACGCCGGGGGTTGGTGTCCTTATGAGAAGAGGACATTCGGACACAGGGAGAGCGTCATGTGATGACGGGGGCAGGATTGGAGGGACATGTCTGCAGGCCAAGGTACGCCTAGTGTTGCCAGCTGGCACTGGGAGCTGGAGACAGGCCTGGAACAGACCCTCCTGCAGAACCCCCAGGAGGAACCCCCCACTCGGATTTCAGACTTGCATTTTTCAGAAGTGCCAGAGACTAAATTCCTGCAGTTACAGGAATTTAGTGGCAGTCTGTGACAGTGGCCCCAGGAACCTAAGGGACCCTGAATACCTTCCCTGGATGGGTGCGCATTTCCTTCCGCACGTCCTTGCCAATGGCAACAATAAGACATGTGGGGGGATCTGAGGAAGTACTGGAAAGCTACAATGAGAACTGTTATAAAAAGCACCTATAGTCTCCCATCTGATAGCTGTTATTTATATCGGGTATGTTTTCTTCCAGACTGCTTACCTGTGCAGCTAAGTGCAATGTGTGTGTGTGTGTGTTTGTGTGTGTGTGTGTGTGAGAGAGAGAGAGTGTGTGTGTGTGGGTGTGTGACACACAATAGTAAGCACATACAGTCTCACATGTCACTTCATTTGTTTCACGCCGTTGCCCCCCAGAAGGACAGGCCTTCACGTCCCCGCCCTGCTTGTTCTCCCTGAATTTCTCTCTCTGTCCCTTCAGTAGAGCTCCCTTGCGGCTGTGAATGTGATCTGGTCAGAGGGGAGCTGGATTATCGGCCCCATCTCCGTCCCGGCAGCCCTCTTGGTGCTACGCCACAAGACACATCTATGTGCCCCAGATGGTTCCGCTCTGGTTCTGCCCCTCTCTCAGCCTCAGGAATCCATCTGGTCCGGTGCTGCAGCAGCCGCCGCCCTCGGCACAGCTCGCCTCATCCTACCTGCTAGTTCCCGCACTTTGGAGGCAGGAGTTTGGCCCTTCTGCTCACGGAGTGGGTTGGTCCCCCTCAGGCTAAGAACAGTTGACACAAACCAGTGGTGCTCTCGCATAGACGTGATTATGTAACTGTCAGCCTTGAAAGGAAAGGCTCAGTGACTAAGTGACCCCTCGCTGCCCACTGAGGTGTTTTCACAGCTGCTCTGCCTCCCTCCCCCAGACAGCCCCCAGCTGTAGTTCACAAGGTTGGAACATTCTCTCAAGAGTGCGCTTTCTGCTCACTGAATGTCTTCCTGTCACATCTCCCTGGTTCCTCGTTCTGAGGAAGGTCACTCTGCGCCTCAAACTCAGGGGGCCCAGACAGTGAAAACTGTGACATTTTGTCACTCCCTGGGCGTAGAGCAGTGGGAACTGGTCTCTGGGCTGTCTCGGTGTGTGTCAGTCCTGTTCTAGCCTAAGGGCATGGGGAGCTCATGGCTGGTTGCAAGACAGGAATGGCTGTGGTTGTTATGGTCTGTGGATCCAGCTGGAGCAAGCGGGAATGAGCTTCAGGTAGGGAAAAGTCATTCTGGAGGAGGTAAAGCCAGACTAGGTTTTGAAGGATGAGTAAGAGTTTGCCAAGTCAACAAAGAAGGAACGTGGTTGAGAGGAAGAAGCATTCTGAGCAGGCAGATCAGTGAGGACAAAGGTGAAGACCACAGGCTCTCTTGTTGGAGAGCAGAGTCACCTTCCCTACATGTGTCCCTCCCTTTCTGCAGTCCCGATTCTACCTCTGAGAACACAACGGCCATAGGCGAGCCTTTGAATGGGGAGGGCCATGGTGCCACCCAGGTTCAGACAGTGAGCCAGAGGCACGACCTACCCAACTTGCCTCTCAGACCCAGCCAAAAGCCTGCCTTCCTTTAGAAGGCTCAAGGGCCACAAGATGTCACCAAGTAGTCACCCCTTTGTTTGCTTGCTTGCTTTCTGGGTCAAATACTCCATTTATTATAGGACCTGAAAGTGAAGATTTCTTGCCTTTCTCATCTTCAGTGGTGAAAGTTCATCAACTCAGACATTATTTTGAGCCCTGACCACACACTGGGCATGGTGCTGGGTGCTGTGCACGCACATGTCCATGAAGGCCCACCCAGGGCTTACCCTCTGGGAACAGGTACTTCTACATAGAAGTGAGGCCCTCCCTCTCTCACAGTGGACGTGGTGCCGAGAAGGGGGTGGTGGGATGCCGTGGTGGCAGTTGCCTCAGGAGGCTGAGCCAGTTGTTAGGGTGCCTGCTACATTAGCCATCAACTGCTATGTAGCAAATCGCCCCAAAACTTAGCAGCTTAAAACACTACACACTCAGGATTACACCATTTCTGTGGCTCAGAATATGGCACAGTTTACTGTGTCTTCTTCTTCAGGATCTCTCCCAGGCTTGCAGTCAGGGCTTCTGCACGGTGGTGCCTCATCCAAAGGCTTGACTGGGGAAGGCTCTGCTTCCAAGCTCCCATGCTCTCAAGCTCACTGGCCAAATTCAGTTCCTCAGTGGCTGTTAGAAGGAGGGCCTCCATTCTTTGCCAGCCGTTGGCTAGAGGCTGCCCTCAGTGCCTTGCTTCTGGGCCTTGCCAGCATAGCTGCTTGTTTCTTCAGAGCCAGCCAGGGAGAGAAACAGCAGGCAGGTCGGAAGTCACAACCTTGTGTCATCTCACCACTGGAGTGTCAGCCTATGACCTTGACCATGTTCGGTTGATTTGAAGCACGTCATGAGGGCCAGGCCACACTCAAGGGGAGGAGATGGCGGGGTGTGCATGCCAAGGAACAGGGATGGTTGCCTACCACACCTGCTCCCCATTTCTCTGTCTGATCATCCAGGAGCCTAGGCCCCAGTGGTGTGACCAGGAGCAGAGAGGCTACAAGTACGTCACTGTGTCGAGGCAGAGCCTGCACATGCACAGCTGGGGGGGGGCGGCGGGCATTCATGCACACAATGTCTGTGTGGGTTACTGACAGCAACAGCCATTCCATTGCTTTTTAAACATTGATTTAAAAAAGTATGCAACAATAGGAATTTCTGTTTTGAAACCCATGACTCATGGCCTATCTTAAATGTCTGGCTTATTAGCCATCCCAGCCAGAAAGGAAGATAGACACTCAATGTTTAGGTTTTTTGAAGAAACAAACACTTGGAACCCCCGTTGCCATTGGTCTAACTGGGTTACAGGCCATCAGCCTGCTTGGGTCATTCCATGACCTTGCTCTTCTGCAGGGGAAGGTTGCAGGCGTTGCTTTCTGCCAGTGGGATTAGGCTAAACTGTTCTTTCCATCTACAAATTGGCAGGGGTGGGGTGGAGTTTGTTTCTAGTTTCAGATTCACATTTAACCTTTTTTCTAGAATTGATCCAACGTAGAGGGTTGTTAAAGTGTTGGGATTGCACACAGAATCAAACCAATCACTTTTAACTTTCCAGAGAGAGATGGAAATGGTACGTTTGTTGTTCCTCCTTCTGGAGGAGAACAGAGGAAGAGTGGAAGGCGGGTTCTCATGGCCAGAAGGGCCAGCCAAGTTTCACACTGCAAGTTTCTCTACGTAAGAGATAATGACAGCTTAAAAAGTGAAACATTTCTAGGCCAAATTGGCCTAGTTAATTAAAAAGCAGAATTTTTCTTCCTTTAGTTCGACTCTAAAGTGGGAAAGACTTCTTTTCACCACACCTCCCGGTAGCTTCCCGCCTCTTCATGTGTGAGTGGTTGACGGAGTTGGCCTCGTAATTCAGAGGCCACCGTCATTCACCGGGACAAATGGCGGAAGGTGTTGACATAGTTCATTCAGGGGACACTTGGAGTGGGGTCACACGCCATCTGTTAAGGATTTTACCGTGTCTGTATTTTGGGTTTAAGTCTGTGCATCGTCTTACTGCTGGGGAGGGCAGTGACCAGCGCAGGATGCTGGGTGTTGCTCACGTTTTAGGATGATGGTCAAATTGGGAAGGAGAACCGAGCTCAGTTAAGAACGAGAACTTTATTTTGACCTGGGCACCTTGAACCTTGACTCCTGGGGCATTGTTTCCTTCATCTGCTTGTAGAAACTGACTTTTTAACAACCCACTGGACTGGGTCAGTAATTAATCTATGATGATGCGCGAGGAAAGGAGGGAGTGAAGCACTTAATACAGTGTATCCGTTTGCACGCGCTTGGTCATTCGGACAAAGTAACGAGCGATGCTAAGCCTTTGGACAGGAATCCTGGTTTCATGGATTTTACTCCATCTGCAAAGTGGGTGGTAGGATGTATGGGTAATAAATGGCAAACCAGGGTCACCTTGATAGAATCATAGCCTTGGGGGACAGGAGGTCCAAGCTCTGCCACTGACCTTGGGGCAGCTACTTAACCTCTCTGTGTCTCATTTCCTTTTTGGTGAAATGGGGGGAAATAGTCCTGCTCTTAGGGTTGTAAGAGTACCTTAATATATGTAACGTATTTAAACAGTGCTGGAAAATGCAAAACATTATGTAATTGGTAGCTATTATTACTAGGTCACAATAGTAGTAAATACTAACAGTAATGTGAGTGTGTGCGCATTTGCTCACTATACACAGTTATTGGACACCTTTGAAGGGCTGGCAGTGAGATGATCACTGAGGGACAAAATCCTTGTCTGGCCTCCTGGAGCCCATGTCTAATGGAAGGGGTGGGGACAGCCCTCAATTAAGTGACCTTGGCATTAACTCCAGGCTGCCTCTGTGTTAAGCCCTGTCCAGGCATTGCCTCATTTGCGCTTGGCAAGCCGGTGTGTGGGCTCGGTGGGGCTCAGTCGCCTACCCACGGTCACCTAGTTAGTAGTGTCCAGGCTGGGGTTGAGCCCCTGTCGGTTTGACTGAGGACTTGAGCTGTCTTCCCTATCAGAGGCTGGTCCTCGGGATGCAGAGGTGGAGACAGCCGTGTGTGTAGGAGGTTTATGGGGCCCGTCGTGGGACAAGCTGGGGCGGGGGTGGGTGCCGACAGCGTGAAGGGGTGGGCCATGACGCAGTTGCACAGAGGTCTCCCTGATGCCAGCAGGAGCCATGTGGCTGGGACTGCCCTTCTGAGATAGCGCCGCCCAGGCCTGTCCTGTCCGGCAGCCACTGTTTACTGTCTGTCCTGGGGAGGCCTGCGCGGAGCAGGTCTTTCCTGCTGATGGCAGACGCTGCATGGGACCATGAGCCACCAGCAGGATGACTCCCCACTCCGGCAAGGCTCTGTGAACGAGCTCAGATGATAGGAAGCCGCGCCCACCCAGGCTTCTGAGTCCCTGTAGACCTCTTACCCGCAGCAGGAATTTCTCTCGAAGTTCAGCCTGTGCTGAAAATCTTCTCCAAACAGCTCAATGTCTCTGTGTCCCTGGAAGCACTGATGTCGTGCCGTGGACACTCCCTGCAGCGGGGGAGGTGAGCTGGCACGCCGGCGTCCCATGACAGGCTCTCTAGCACGTGTTTGCACCAGGATTAGAGGGCTGGCTGTTCCCTAGCAGGGGTACATCAGTTAGTAACATCTGTGACCCTTTTTTTTTTTTTTTTTAAGATTTTATTTATTCATTTGACAGAGAGAGATAGCAAGAGAGAGTGAGCGCAAACGGGGAGGGGCAGGTAGAGGGCGAGGGAAAAGCAAGATCGACGTGGGGCTCCATCCCAGGACCCTGGGATCATGACCTGAGCCGAAGGCAGACGCTTAACCCACTGAGCCACCCAGGCACCCAACATCCATGATCTTAAAGGGAAATTCAGGGAACTCTGGGCAAGGGTTGGAGTTGTGGTGGGGTGGAAGCCACGGAGCATAGAGGTCGTGAGGCCGCGGATCGATTCCACGCCCTGCAGCGGCTGTCTGCAGGAGACTAGAGTGTCTCTCAGTGGCCTGTTTCCTGGAAATTTAAGGCATTTTGCGTCTCAGAAGCTGTCTGTCTGGGTGTCATTGGCATGTCTTTAATGAGCCCTAAAAGTGGTGTGAGGTCACGCTCATAGGGCTGAACTGGGAGCCACCCCAGGACCAGGGAGTCAGCCTCTGCCATCGGAGCAGGAAGGTGAGCGGGTCAGGACTGGCCAGGGCAGTGCGGGGGAGGCTGCTCAGTACACTCCCGGACCTCCAGGTCACTTCAGAAACCTTGGATTTGTGAGGTTGGCTAGTTAAAGCTGTTTGGGGGTATGTGGCCATGGCTGTGCTCCATGGTGGTGTCCCCCAGCCTGGGATCCAGGCCTGACTTGGCCGCTGCTTTAACCAGGGGTAGCCCAGCGATCCTGGGTGCTTCCTTTTCTTCCCTGCCAGAGACACCTGCTGTCAGGATCACCAGGAAACTGTGTGAAAGTGCTTCGTGAACCATGCCAGGCTTGTAGACCAAGGGGATTTCTAATCTCATCTCTGAGAGGTTCTACGCTTGGTTCCATGAACGTTGACCAAGTACCCAGACTGGATGCTCTAGAAGAAACAAAGGTGAACCCAGAGCCCTACTCAAGGGAAAGGGATGACCCAGCCCCAACATAAGCCCCATGGGCTAGAGGTGCTGCGTCCACGTGGACACGTTTAGGCCCAAGCCTGGATGTTCTTCTCTGGCAGAAAATGAGCCTCAGCAGCGTCACCCATGTGTACGGCTTCAGGTGACTCTCGACTTTTCCTCCAAGGGAGCCGGCCTGGTCAGTCCTGCTTGGTTGTTCCTCATGATGGGAAAGTCACAGCTCATGATTCAGTGAGACAGAAGGGCCTCCTTCCTGGCCATGTTAAATGGCCTTTATTTTCCTGTAGGAAAAATATACGTAATCATTATTGATGGCACCATATCAGAGGTCAGGAACTTATTGATTTGAACGTGGGTGCCGGCAAATGGAGAATGATGAAGGGACGCTCTGGATTTCACTTTTGTAATCACCCTTCAGGTGGCTGCAGGAAGACGGAGGTGTCACGGGGTGGGGAGCTGAAGCTGAGGACGAGAGCGCGCCCACGTTTTGGAGGCTCCTGGCTGAGGAACTAGGGCCGTTCCCATGGGTGTCATTGAGAAGCCGGCTGGCGGGGGCTCTGGGTGCACAGCGACGTCTGGGCCAGGACAGCCTGCCTTGAGCCCCGCCCCCCAGGAGCCGTCGGCTGCTCCCCACCGTCCCCACCTCGGGGTCTGCCCCCAGTCGTTTCTCACAGCCCAGCTCTCCAGATGTCTGGTGCGTGGAGCAGTAGCTGGTAGGGTTGGCGCCGCGCGGGCTCTCGAGACGCAGCTGATGCAGTCGAAACTTCCCTGTGCCTTGTGGGCCTGGGATCGCCGTGACCTCTCCTGTGAGCCTCCCTGGGCACTGGCAGGTTAAAACCAACAGCAACTTTCTGGGGGGATGCGGGTCTCCTGGAATTGGCTGGTGGTGGGGCTTGTGCAGCTGTGTGTGTCTGCTAAAAACGACTGAATTGTTGGTGTGTGGATTACTTCTCCATTTTAAAATGGTACGAACAAAACCATGGCAAGAGGAGAACAAACCAGCCTCCCTGAACTAGAGGCATTGGAGCTGGAACCTGCCTGGGTCTCCTGGTTGCAGGGAGGGCGACCGACAAGCGTGTTGTCATTGAAGAGCTAAAACCCTTAAAATCCAATGAGCTGTTGCTGTAGCCAAGGACTGTCCTTTTATGCAGGTGCTCAGAGGTCACTCTGGGAGCTCTGAGATTCTAGAAAATACCTGAAAACCTGTTTGTCGCTGCTGTCATTGTCGGATGCCCAGTGGGGTGCTCCGCAACCACATCGGCTTTCCCTGGGCAGCGAAGCTCGTCGTGTTGATCCCGAGCATTTGTTTGTTTGCGGCTCTGTGACGCGTCGTGATTGCTTTTCTGTTTGCTGCCACTTATTAACTGGTTCTCAGCATTCCGAATCCCCGTGTACTTCCGACATTCAGAACATCAGAATAAAACCCCAAATTCTCTGGCTCTGGTGGCTCGCACCCTGCTCTTGTCAGCTGTTGGTTTGGCTCCATCCCTAAACTCTGAGGCCAGGGGCCGGGGCTGCGTTACTTTGCGAGGCTCCCTGGTCTCTCCCAAAGCCAGTCTTCTCCTCTGGAGACAGGGTGAGGACACTCAGCTTGTGTCGGGGGGTGGAGGGGGATGCAGGTCGTGAACACAGAACGAGGATATGCATGTAGTACCCAGTGCAGGGCCTGGTGAGGGGCGGCGGGACCAGGGATGGAAGCCATGAGGATGGAGGCAGCTGAAGGCCACAGCTCTTGTGCGAGCCTGGCCCACGAGACCAGCCCACGGAGTAGGGGCTGCCCCCGTTGTTGTGGCGCTCGGTCCCCCCACCTCTGCTCACATGGATTCGGAGTGACACCCTGTCAGTGTCGTTGAAGAGAATGACCACTGGCCTTGGTGTCACTGTCTCGATCTTACATGGTGGGGCCTTCAATGGTGGCCCCGACGGCCTCTTGTCTGTCCACCTGAGAGAGACGTGGTCCCTTCCAGAGGCACCAGATTGAGGGAGCCACCCCCCCACCCCCCCACACACATTCTCCCCCACTCCCTCGCGCAGCAGTGCTGGCTCCCAGGACCCCCATACTGCCCAGGCAGGAGCTGAGCGCACCTCCATGAGGGCCGACTCCCCTCGTGGGGCTGAACCCCACGCCTAGCAGCCTTTTCAAATAAGCCTAGCACAGAAGGCGTGGAATGTATTTGGACTTATATTGGGAATTGTTCTTGGAAACAGTCGTGGACAAATGTAACACCATCTGTTTGGGATGGTTGAGGAGGAAGGAAATGAGGTGGTTCAGCAAAAGGGGGCTCTGCAGCCCCTAAGCCGTAGGGGGCTGGCTGGGCAGCAGGGGCAGCCCGCGTGCACTCAGCCTCGCCAGCCTTGACTGCCCCTGGGCTGGGGCCACTCACTTCACACCGGACTGTCCCAACTGGAGACTTTTTCCCTTGCCTCAAACCAGTTCCCGAACCTTCTACCCACTGGTCAGGCCATCCTTCAGGAGCAGCGTTCAGGTCTGCTTCCAGCCCCGGACAGCCTTGTAGCCCTTGAAACCTATTCTTCCTTCTGAGTCTTGCTCCTTCGGATGGAACAGCTCCCCCCACACCCCCAATTCGGTACCTAGCACTGAAGCAGGCAAGCATCCTTTGGGGTCCTGACCTGCCAGGAGGAGCAGAGTGACACCCTTCCTCATTCTCCGTGCCATACCTTGGCTAACGCATCCTGAGATTTGCACAAGTGTCCGGCAGCTCTGTGGTGATTCATTACGAGGCCAGCTTACATCTGCTGTGTGTTTTCCCCGCTGGCTTCTCCCCCTACGTTATCATTCTACAGTTGACTTGAAAGACCAGAATGTGGATGTTTAGATTTATCTCTTGTTACCTGAGTGTGCCTGCTCCAGCTTTTGGATCCTTTTTCTTGATACATTTGCTGCCCTTTTCAGCATTTTTCTTAATGGCTTTAAACTATCCAAGTGGCTTTCAGTCATCCTTGGTCACTACCTGGTCCTTTCTCCCCTGAGAGTAGCTACAGGGAAATCATTGCTTTCAGTATTGCTTCTGTTCTTGTGAAGCATGAGTCTCATTCTTCAGGGGTATAAACAGTGCTCCCCTGAGGGTGAGAGCTCATGCTTTTCCTCTGCCTTCCTTCTTGCGTCTCTGCGGGAAAGTGACCTGTGCCCTTATCCAGCTGCACGCTCAGGACTCTGCCAGGGTCTCAGGGCAGGGGAGGGGTGCTGGCAGAAATGACCCCTCAGTCTTCCTGGCAATGGGGGGTTAGGACCAGCATGTGTTGCCTGGGGCTGTTGCAACAAATTCCCATAAAGCTGGTGGCTTCAAGCAACAGAAATGTATTCTCTGGCAGTGCTGGGTGGGCTGTCTAAAAGCCAGGTGTCAGCAGGGTAGTGTCCTCCTGGGGCTTCTGTGGAAGGGACTGTCCCAGGCCTGTGTCCAGCTGCTGCTGGTGGCTCACAGCCCTGGGTGGTCCCCAGCTTGTGGTATCACACCATCCTCTCCCTCCGTCTGCATGTGGCCTTCTCCCCGGCACCTCTGTCTCCTTTGTCAGGACACTGGTCACTGGATTTACAACGCGTCCTGTATCCACGATGGTCTCATCTCAGGATCTTCAACATAATCTCGTTTGCAAAGACCCTGTTTCCAAATAAGATCCCATTCACAGGTGCTGGGGATGTATTTGGGGGGGATCTACAGAATCCACATAGGAGGGATGGCCGTTCCTTGTGATGAATAAAGTCTCTGCGCAGATGTTTTTGGCAAAGTGGAGCATGAAGGACATCGGCTTATAGATCTACATCCTGGCGCACGTGTGGGTCCAGGGAATCCTGAGCACATTCTGTGGGTAGATTTGGGGTTCCTGGAGAGTCTGAGGGACCAGGGACAGCCCCCCTCTGCTCTACTGAGAAAGTAAGCCTGGCTTGGTTGTGACAGGCTTTGACCCTGACTCCCAGAAATGGGGGTCCTGAGTTCACTTCACCTCACCTCAAACATGAAAACCCATAGTCCTCTCCCTCCCAGGGCTGACCTGGCCTGGTTGGAACATCAGGCACGTTCCAGTCTGCGCCCTGCAATTACTTCCTGATCTCTAAAGAATTGTATGGAATCAGCAGATTCTTCATGAAGTTACTTGGTGTTTAAAATTGAGGCAGGTTTCGGGGTTCTTGTTTTATTCATGAGCCAAACGTCCACAAGAAATGTTATAACTACAGAATCAACTCTTCATATGGAAAGCTTGACCCAGTGGTTGAGTTTTTAGATAGCAATTTATGTGATAGAATTCTGGTTCCCCTAAAGAATGTGGGTAGTCCTGTAGGAGTCCTGGGGAAGAACTTTGGTCTTGGATTTCCTATTAAACACAGATTTTGATGACAGACACTCAGAGGAAGAGGCACTGACTTGCCTCTACGGGCAAGAGTGCAGCCATGTTGGAGAAGTTGTGGGGTAGAAGTATGGCATCATGGGAGGGAGAACTTGAGTCCTTGGAGCCAGGGGGCCACCCCACGTCAGCCCCATGTTCCCACAAGCAGGCTGAGGTTGGTGTGTGAGGGGAGGGTGCGGCGGGGAGTTCCCATCGGAGTGGGCATCGGAAAGGCACCAGGCAGAAATGAAGAAGGGATTTTTGAAAAACAAAAAGATGAAGAGCTTAGCCTCTTGGCAAGCAGAGCAGGAAAAGGTGTGGGTATTCATAACCCAGTTCCGTTAAAGAAAGGAGTTACTGGGTGACGTGGGATCCCGGTTCTGACGTGGGATCCCGGTTCTGCTGTGTCCCGTCTCGCCCGCTGCTGTGGGTGCTTGGAATCCTCCGAAGGAGGCGACTGGAAAAGTGCCACCACTGTAGGTCTGTGACCTGACTCCATCGGATACAATCTGATGCCTTGTATGTTTTCAAAAATATAAAATGTGTGGATATGTGCTTGAGTAGGCACAGGAAATTTCCGGCAGGGTATTTCAGCAGCCGATAATGAAGGTCCCCTTTGGGGAGCAGGACTCCCAGTTATGGCCACTGGAGACACTGGGCAGGAGGACGTCTCATGGGGCTGTGTTTATTATGCTGCTGTAACTCATCTCATCTTGCTGGTTGTTCATGTGATATAAGAAAAGAAAAACCCCGTGCTTAAAAAAAAAAAAAATCTGTCTGTAATGCAGAGTCCAGTAAAATATATTTGCAGAGGATTTATTGAAGGAAGGAAGGTTAGAAGGAAAGAGAAAGCAAGCAAGCAAGCAAGGAGACCCTTATCCTGCCACTTGTTCAAGGCTGGAAGGCAGGCTTTATTCAGGACCAGTTGTGGGGGGTTGGGACACAGCGTGGGGACAAAGACTGACTTCAACTCAGGCACAGCAGGGAAAAGTGGGGACTTATAGCCAAGGAGGAGGGGTCGGGGGTTTGGAAATTACTCAGGACACATCAGGGTAAGAAGGTCGGTGTTTTGACCAACCCAACCTAGCAGGATTCTGGCTAAAGGTGGGCTGGGGGCATCAGACATCTCCTGGGTGTCAGTGGGGACCAGAAATTCACCACCCAGTGAGGGTGATCAGATATCAGAGTATGATCAGATATTAGAGGGTGGGGAATTTTGGCTAAACCAACCTCACTGGATTCTTGCTGAAATTGGGCAAGTCAGGAATGGACGTGGTCATCTACAAGGTGAGACCTAACTGGGAAGAGGTTTAGAGGATCCCCAGTAAAGCTCGGTCAAGGAGCGGCACTGCCAGATCCTGGAAGACACGGCACGTCCGTGCGGAGGGATCCATGTGAATGGACCGGTGAACGTGGACAAGCAGGGTTATGGTGACTACATGCACATGTGCGAGTGTTTTTATATTGTGTTAAGAAATAGGTCCCTAAAATCTAGAAAGATAACATCTCATAATTTTTTTTTTTTTAATGTTTGGAACGCCTGTGGAATGGGCAGGAGTTTCGCGAGGAACTGTATTGTAAAAGCGACAGATGCTCTCGTTGCTTCAGATGGAGGAGAGAGAATGGGAGGGGCATAACATTTCCAGGGCCTGTCTTCGCTCTTGCACAGTTTCTAAGCTCACTGGGACAGGCAAAGCAGGGCTGTGCACTGAAGAGGCTGGAAAGAGGGCGCCTGGGTGTCTCAGTCATTAAGCATCTGCCTTCAGCTCAGGTCATGGTCCCAGGGTCCTGGGATCGAGCCCCGCATCGGGCTCCCTGCTCAGCGGGAGGCCTGCTTCTCCCTCTCCCACTCCCCCTGCTTGTGTTCCCTCTCTCGGTGTGTCTCTCTCTGTCAAATAAATATATAAAATCTTAAAAAAAAAAAAAAAAAAAAGACTGAAAAGAAGAAAGTACCGGTGGCTTGTTTGGGGCCAGTATAGATGAGTCTGAGTTCAGGAGAGCCTGGGTGGCCGTGGCAGGGGTGGGGAGGTGTGAGAGGGTACAGGAAGGTTCCCTATCCGCAAGGGAACAACGAGAAGTGGCAGGGTCCTGATGCATGAGACGAGGTCATGTGATTGCATGTTGATTGTCATTGTCACGCAAGGAGCAAGATTTCCCACTCCTGGGTGGTAAAAATATCCCTTTATTTTATTCACAGGTTGTACTCTGACTATCTCTACTTCGCAAGTTCGAATAAATCTGCCGATGACTTCCATGAAAAAGTGACAGAAGCTCTGCAGCTGTTTGAAAATTGCATGCTCGATTATTCCTTGCGTGCCTGCGTCTACAACAACACGCTCAACAACGCCATGCCTGTGCGTATCCTGGAAGCCCCCTCCCCCCCAGCACAGGCGCCTCGGTGCTTATTATGCAGGCGGCATGGTGGATGGGATGGGAGCACAGAGACACAGAGAAGCGTCTGAATGTGCAGATGCCTCTCCCCGTGCCTCTGAGCGGTGGCTAATGCACAGGCAAATACACGGACGTAAAAACTGTAAAAGGGATGGGCCCTTCGAGCGGGCACCAGGTGTCCTTCTCAGCTGATTTCTCTAGTACAGTACTCTCCTCTCTCCTCCCTCTGAGGGAATGAGGGTGCATTTAGGAAGATTACCATGTACTGAGGCTCAGAAAACGCACTGTGCAATTAGGATTGGAGACACGGGGACCCGCTCACAAATGACCTTGAGCACGTTCTCCAGTGGTGGATGGTTCTGGTGGTTTAAAATATTGCCAGTCGGTGACTCTCAGTGTTTCTTCAGTGGGGCCTAAACAGAAAAATGTTTTCCCTTGATTTTTCTTTTCTTTTCTCTTGTTCATCTTCTGGATGATAGCTATATGTTTGTGCCTTCTTTTACACAAAAGAAGCTGCTGGTGGCGAATTCAGCACACTTTGGCTCAGGGTGGTTTTCTACGCACAGCTCCCAGGTCACGTGAGTGCCTTTGTAGTAGATTAGTGTGGCAGGAAAGCCTTCCACGGTGAGGCCAGTGCCGCCCCTGCCCCAGGGTGTGCTGCTCTGTGGAGCATATCATGTGGTAAGGCAGACATGAGCTGGAAGTGGAGGCTGGGAACCCCCTGGGCACAGGGAGTTCAAGGTCAGGGGGGTTCACTCCTTCTTTCTTATTATCAAGGCTGTCCTCTCTGGAAGGCAGGGTACTAGTTCCTGTAGGATGCATCGGGCAGCGAGTTGGATTGACGCGCTCCTGCTGGAGTTTTTAGTTTGTCAGAGGAGCTGCACACAAGGGCACAGATCCGCACAGAATCTGGCCAGGGGTGTAGGGTAGAGGAGTGGCCTGTGAAGTCAGATGGTGCAGTTCCCAGCCTGAGTGTTTATTAGCTGCGTGACTCTGAACAGGTGTTTCAGCTTCTCTGAGACTCAGTGGCTACCTCATAAAATGGAGTAGTACCGTTGCTTCACCCGGCAGCTGTAAGGATCAGAGCAATCGTTCGTTCACATGGTGAACAGAAATAAATAATCCTTTTCTTCCAGCCATCGTAGAGTCATTGGTTGGGGCCCTGTAAATTAGACTGATGAAAGACAGATGTGCAAGGGAAAAAAAACCCCACAAGTTGATTAACGCATGTGTTGCAAATACACTTGTCTCTGATGAGTAACTCAGAGGAATGGTTAGAACTCAGGCTTATATAATATCTTAACAGGAGAATGATACATTTGTAGCAAGGTGACCAGACAAAGGGAAAGGACTTTGAGTTTCTAGGGCAGCAGACGGTGGGAAGGCAAATAAATGTATGAGGGAGGTAATGGCTGGGAAGGGCAAGCTTTAGTGAGGTTTGTTATGTCAGATCCTTAGTGCTGTCTTAAGGCTGGCAGAGGTCTAGAGCTGTCTCCAGTGACAAACTTTGGTCCATCCTGGTGGAGGGGGGGAAGGGCCCCCTTTCAAGTTAATGTACTGCTTGTAGGCCAACAGGGTAAGGGCAGAGAGCTCTTCTTATATCTGTGTTTCTTAGTTGCCGTCAGCTCAAAATAATCCTGATACCAAAATGGCATATTTCAGGCAGCGTATTCTATCCTGCCATCCTTCATGCGCATTCGTCGTCTTGCTGTGTCTGGGCCTGGCACGTGGGCTGGGACTGTAGCTGTGGCAGGACAGGTGTGTCGCCGGGTCCCGGGTGAGTGACATAGAGGCTGGGGTAAGAGCAGAGGCTATCTGGACACAGATAGCATCAGGGGGACTTCCCAGGAGAGGTAATGTTTGAGCTGAGGTCTAAAGGACGAGTCGTCCAGGGACATGGAGATAGATGTGCAGGAGAGGGGAGCAGGCTGTACAAAGGCCGAGGGGTGAGCTTGGAGGGTGTTTGCTGCAGCCACCACAGTATGTGGTTGTGTGGATGGTGGGGTGATGGCAAAAGGGAAGTGTGAGCCTGCATCCCCAGGAACCCGGTGAACCTTGGAAGTCTGGACACATCCTGAGGGAGACGGGTCCCCAGGGAGGGCTTAAGGACAGGATCCATGTAGCTGTTTTGCATTTGAGAAAGATGCTCCGTGTCCTGGGTCGCCAGGGGTGGGAGGGGGATTGTCTCCCAGAGACAGGACGGCCAGGGTGGGGAGGGATGGGGTTTCTGGAAGAGAATTGGTGGTGGAGACAGGGTATGAAAAAATGGAAGTTTCTAGAAGCAATTAGGAGGAATAGTGGAAAAGATGTGTAGATGGATTGGATGAACTGGTGAGATCAGAGGGGGAAACCGTGTGTTTTCTGGCTGGGGTGCCAAGTACAGTTTTTGCTTCAAAATGGCTCTCTTAGCTGTTGCTTTTTAATCCTGATTATTTAGGACCACAAGGGTCATCCATGCAGGGCCTGCTGGAGAGAAGAGCCGCTTTCTAGAGATATTTCCTAAAAATTCAAAGGCGTGGCATGAAATGGGGACTGGCCTCACTTACAGCTGAGGCTCGATTCGTCTCCAAAGGCATATCTTGGGTGCCCATCCCGTGCTTAGTACCGTGCCCGGTGCTGGAGGACACCCGAGCCAGGGCACGGCCTGGAAGAGAGGGAGGGCACGAGGCAGGATAGGGCGGGCTGAGGTGACTTGCCCAGCTAGCATGGTTCAGAGAGGTGCTGGAGCCATCCTCTCCCAGAGCTGTGTGGCACGCTTGTCAAGAGACAGACTGGTTACTCAGAGACCAGTAATTTGGAACAAAGAGAGGCCCACGGGGGCTGCACGGCCTGGCAGCAGCAAGAAGTGCAGGCCGGGAAGTGAAGTCCCAGTCCAGGTGGATTCTTGGTTTCGTTATTGTATGGTAGAATGTCAGGTATGCGGAAGCAGGGAGGGAAAACAACTCAAGAAACCATCAGGTGAGGGGCCGCCGGGAACTGTGTATGTGACTGTCCGCATGGATCCTAGTGAGGTTAACGAGGGGGCTGGAGAGGTTGGGAGAGCGGACCTCGGCAGGCCCAGCCATCTCATCTCCCGCCGTCGCTGGCTTCAGTGCGCACCGATGGCCTGAAGACTTGGATTTTGCCACACGTATAGAGCTTTTGCCATGAACGCGTGTTCCCGTTCTTACTGTCTCTTTTACCCGCTGAGGTCTTGCTTTTCCACATCCCTGGCGGTGTGACTACTGAGCTCTGTCTTCAGGTGATCCCGCAGACACTCTGAAAGGGAGGCATCGGTGTGGGCTTTCCCTCCCGGCCTTGGATGAGGAAGTGCTTGTGCCGGCTGGATTTGGAAGGGCAAGGCCTGGCAGGGAGCTCCTTCCTGGGGGCTCATTTCAGGGGCTTCATGTTGTGTGTGTCTCTCATGGAGTAGTGAACATCTGACATAAACGGGGTGAAAAGAATGAACACCCGTGCCGCCGGGCACTCTGTCTCTCCTGGAGCTGGCCGGGCCTCCAGCCCCTCGGCACCCTTGCCGGGGAAAACAGGACGGCGGGATCCAACCTTTGTTCACTCCCGACGCTGCACTAAGGCACCCTCTTGAGCTCTCGTGGTACTCCATGTTCTACCCTCCACGCTGCCCTGAAATCTGTGCCTGTGTTACAGGTGAGGACACTGAGGTTCCCAGACATTAACTCTCCCAACCCAGGCACTTAGAGCTGGTAACAGGCCTCATGTTTGTCCCAGGTCCTGTGGCCTTTCAGACTCATGGCATTTCTACCTTAGCTGGTTAGCTCCCAAGGTCTAAACTGGCCTTTTGCGCTTAGTCTCAGTTTTGCTGAGGATGACGAGGTGGTGGCTTAAGCAGTCAGAGAGAGATGCCCAGGGATAGGATGGGTAGACAGGACAAGGGTGGCGGGTGTCGCGGGTCACAGACTGGCTTTACTCTTCAGCCCCTGGCCAGCTCCTGCAGGAAGGGCTGGTGGCTCCAGACATTGGTTTCTTCAGCAGCTCAGCTCCACATCCCCTGCGAGGTCCAGGCTCCAGGCGGCCAGGGCCCATGTTGGTGACATAGCAGCAAGTCTCCATTGGCTCATGGGCCACCTGGCATGCCGTGTGCACGTGACTGTTTGCAGAATGAGCCAGTGAACAAGCGAGGAGTTTTCGCCACTAGCAGATGGCAGATGGGCTGGGTGGGGAGTCCCACCTGAACCCCTGATTGGGAACAGAGAGGCTCGGCATAGTGCCTGTCCAGGAAGAGCCTGTATCCACCTCTCCTTGGCTCTGTCCCTGTGGGGGAGGAAGCCCTGGTGGCGGGGACACTGGCACCAGCTCCTCCTGCTGGTGGGTGCTGCCAGCTGAACTCGGCTGGCCCTTACCCTCCCTGGGCTTCCCTTTCTCCATCAAGAGTTGGCTAGGCAGATCACCTCAAAGGCTTTTCTTAGCTCCGAGATTTTGTCATTTTTTAAAAAAGATTTTATTTATTTGTCAGAGAGAGAGAGAGAGAATGCACAAGCTGGCAGAGAGGCAGGCAGAGACAGAGAGAGAAGCAGGCTCCCCGCTGAGCAAGGAGCCTGATGTGGGACTCGATCCCAGGACTCTGGGATCAAGAACTGAGCTGAAGGCAGTTGCTTAACCAACTGAGCCACCCAGGCATTCCGAGATTTTGTCATTTTAGATCTATCAGACACTTCCCCTAAATACCCTTTTTATCTTCATTCTGTTTTGAATCTCTGGCCTCTGCGGGGGAAAAGGCGAAGAAGAACTGAGGGGGCCTGTCGTAGGCGTGTCTTAGTGGTGTCCCGTTGTAGTGGTGATGCCGCATGAACCGGAACGTATCACTCGGGGCGGCCAGGGCTTCCCTGGAGTGGTAAGGGGGTGGGGCGGCCTGAAGAGGGGGATGTCTAGGGGACCAGGGAGCCTGCCGCTGTGGGAGCCAGCCCACCTCCCTTCCCCTGCAGAACCCCCTCCCCCACCAGGGCCTTTGCCACCCGTGAGGGAAGAAGACCCTGCCGCAGGAGGGCCTCAGCCAGCAGGTCTTTGTCCTCCCGGGAGCGGCTGTGCGGGCTCTGTCCCCGACAGGCACAAGCAGGCTTGCTGAGAAATAGTCTGTCACATGTGGCCAGGTCAGGTGTGGGTTCCTGGTGATGCTATAGGGCCCCACCTTGTCGCAAACATCAGCCTTTCATTCTAGAAAGTTCTCAGGTCCCAAAGGTAGGTTCTCTGGAAGAGATGACCCTTGTGAGGCCGGTCGTCCCTGAGGGGGCTTGGCCATGGGGCTGACAGGAAGTGGAAATGCTCTGGGAGGCCGATGACTTGAGGAGACCTGCTCATAATGGTTTGTCTGTGTTGAGGCAACGCACACAGGATCTCTGAGGCTGGCACACACTCAGGTTCTCTCTGGCTTTGGCCCAGCTTGGGGTCTTTGTTACGGGCTGGCGCACAAGGAGGCGACATCCGGGGAGCTGGCAGCACCTAATGGGTTTTGGAGACACTTATCCCCTCTCACTGTTCTTCCTCTGCATCCTCCCACAGGACTGGAAAAATAACGAAGTGGGGGAAGCATAGTGGGAGAGGGATCTAGGCAGTCGGAGCCCGGCCGGCCTTGTGCGGCAGGGATGACGGAGGAGCCTGGGCCTTCAGCTTCAGGAGCCGAGGCCCAGAGGGGCCGCCTGGGGCCTGAGCACAAGCCAGACCAAGAGCTTGCCACGCTGGGACCGTGGGGGGGCAGGGCGTGGGGACCGTTTTCACTGGTGGCAGCTGAGGGCTGGCTGCTCGGACACTAGATGGGAGCACCAGTGAGGAGGCGGTGACCGCGGGGCCTGATCGGGGTGGCTGGCGTGAGGCTAGGCAGAGGCCATGGAGGGAACCAGTTGGGAAGGTCGCCGAGGCAGAGCAGTAGACAGGAAGTGGAGCAGGGTCTGCAGGAGGAGAGGTGCGCAGGAGAAGGGGCAGCAGGGTGGAGGGGGAGAGGGCTGTTCCCTCCGCAACTGTGAAGCTCACGGGAGGGGGCCAAGACCGCTCTCCTTTCTGACGTGTTTGTAAGTCGGGGGTCCCCGAAACCACTTCTGGGGTTCAGTCCCTGGAAGAATCACAGGCACACTGAAGACGGGTGCTCGTGGTTACAGCAGGGAGGGGGACCCATTAAAACCCATGCAGGGAAGCATGTGGTCTGCAACAAGCATTCCAGCCAGGGAAGGCCCGCCAAGCCTCAATGGCCACACTGTGTCCTGGGGCACAGTCACCTACTGTCTTTACTGTCCAGCCCCTACCACAGGTCAGATTGATCCTGTGTCGCCAGGAGCCCCTGTCGTCACGCATGCTGTTTACTGTCAGGTGGCCCCATGTCCCAGGCGAGCAAAGATACTTATCAGGCAGGATATCCTAGGTGACCCAGAGGTCACCTCCCAGGAGCCAAGGACAGGGGCCAGATTTCCCTCTGGGTGGGGTTAATTGCCAGGTAGGTGTGAGCAAAGGCACAGGCGCATGGGGACCTGGACATGTGACTGCCTAGAACAGGCTGTGTTTGGCCATCCGAACCCTGTGACCAGGGTTCGGATGGCCCCAGGCGCGTGGCCTTTCCCTCACCTGGCTTGTGCCTGAGGCGTCTTCATGGCCATCGTGTGCTGGGTGTAGGAGCAGTAGCGGGCAGGTTTCGGTGCAGAGAGAGAACGTTTGCCTGTTCTGTGTGCGGGCTCGACCTCTTCCTGCCTCTGAGTCTTCCTTCACTCCTCAGTGTGCCCCGCTGCCAGCTATGGGGTCGTTGTGAGGGTTCCGTGTGGCCCTGAGCAGGAAGCATTTGTGTGGGGAGCTCAGAACCCTGCGTGAGGACCCAAGAACGCTCGGGGCTCAAAATCCATCCTTTGAAGGCAGCTGTTCACTTGGATAACTCGGCGTTGGCTCATACCCGTGCCTGAGCACTGTGGGGAAAGCGAGGAGGGACGGACCCTCACGTAACGCCTGCCTCCTCCTTTGGTTCCAGGTGAGGCTCCAGGTCGGTCTGTATGCCGTGTACCTCCTGGACTGGCTCGCCGTCTTTAACAAAGAACAGTTTCTCATCCTCCGCCTGGAAGACCACGCGTCCAACGTCAAGTACACCATGCACAGGGTCTTCCAGTTCCTCAACCTCGGTAGGAATGTCACGGGGGAGAGCGTGGGGCAGACACAGGCCGTGCACCCAGCGCGGCCGAGGTGCTCACTGAGTCACAGGCAGACTCCGTGTGCCGGGCCGGGCCTAGCTAGCTCAGTAGCTGTTTGCCAAGTGCAGGGCCTGCAGCTGGGGTAGAGGGGGGTCCCTCACTGGGGAGTTCTCAGTCCAGCAGAGCGAGACGGGAAAGCCACAGCTCGGGTCATCGAGTAACTGGCAGAATAAAGCAGGGGAAGGGTAGCACCCTTGCCGTAGGTTCACACACGTGCTTGGGGTCCCAGCTGCTGAAGGAGGGAATGGAAGGCTTCCTGGAAGGCATGGTCTGTGAGCTGGGCCTTGAGGACGGGTGAGAGGTCAGTGTGTGGCTAGAACAGTCCTGCAGAGGCCACAAGCCTCAGAGAAGGGAATGGACAGGTCATCGCATTGTCCCAGGTTTTTGGGGACCCCTGGAGTCGGGGCCGCGTAGTTGAGCAGCACGTCTAGGAAGGTTAGCTGCTCCTGGCCATGGTGATGGCTGGAAGGATGGGAGTGTGGACACGGAGTGCTGCCCATGTGGGTGGCCCCCGTGAACCACTCACTGAAGATCTAGAGCAAAGTGCACGTTCTTCCCGAGGCCCCATCTAATAATCTGGCCTGGGAATTCTGTTGTTGGAATATTTCTTGACCCCTCTCTACCCCAGCTGCAGTACGTTGGCCCACCACTAGTCTTGGAGTCCTTCTGTCGTGGGTGAGCTGGTGGCATGACGCAGGTGATCACTTTTCCCTGTGACGGCCCAGATCCATTTTTCTTTGATTTGACCCCTGGTAGATCTTGCTGCATTGATGAGCTTGTCTTTAGTCCCTGAGACAGGAAATGCCTGTTCTGTTCCTTCTATTATGCACATCTCAAGGATACTGGAATAGGGTTGTCTGTGTAAAGGCCAAATCCCGAGGGCATGAGCAGTGATCTGGTTGGTTAAGCCGGGAGAGGCCTGTGGTCTAGAGAGCTGGGGATAGAGGTGACTTGTTCCTGGGCTTCTCTCCCCACCGGTCTCCTTGTGGCAGGTGGGTCCCTTGCGGCTCCTGGGGTCTCTGGGCACAGGTGGCCTCCTCCCGGCCCCCGTGGCCACCATACAGCATGATATACAAGGTGAACTATGGCGCAGCCGCAGGCCCTTCACATCAGCAGCCTGAAGCGGGAACGACACTGGAAGAATTCGGGCAGGCTGGTTAGTAGGAAAATCTAAGTGCGGGGACCATGCCAGGTGGGTCAGACAGTTATCCAGGGACAGGCTGACGGCCACGGGAGCCAGCCCTTTGTGGCTCTGTGGCCACGAAAGCAGGCGGGGAGGCTCGGGTGAGGCTGCATCCCCTGGTTCCCGCCGCACGTCTGAGGGCAGGGGTGCAGCCCGCGGCCGGACAGTCCCTACTTCTTCACAAGGGCCCTTCCGCGTTCCTCAGCGGCTCCAGGGTGGATCCAGCCGGAGAGTTTTCATCCCCCAGCACTTCGGGGGAGCTCCTGTCTCAGCACGAAGCGGGCCTGGGGGTTTTGCAGGGTTTCTTCCTGCCATGCCTCCGGCCTCACGGGAGCGTTTCTGTGTTCTAGGGCCCTTGGGGGAGAAACAGGAGACCCTGATGACAAAGAGCCCTGCGTCCAATGCGCGGCGACCCGAGGACCGGAACCTGGGGCCCATGTGGCCAGTCACCCAGAGGATCCTGCAGGACTTCTACGGGCCCTTCAACACCAGGCTGGCCCAGGTGCTCGCCGACGAGGCGTTTGCCTGGAGGAAGACCTGAGGCCGAGCTCCCTCGGCGGGTTCCACTGCGCCACCATGGGAGTGTGTCTTCGGGGGCGGGCAGGGGGGCCCTTTCACTCACAGCCTGGAGAAAACCCTGGGATTCCTCTTCCCCTCCCTAGGCACGTGTGTATAAGCATTTGTTGTGTGGGATAACCTGGCGACTGACCCTCACAAAGCTCCTCTGTCCGAAGCCACTGGAAACCCCGCTTGGGAAACCGTTCCCTCCCGCACCAGAGCGGCCAGGCTGTGGGGATGAGGTGGGCCATGCCACCTGGCGCCACAGCAGGGGATTGACTATGCTGGGAGCCCCATTGAGCACGCCGAATGTCATGTCACCATGCCGGAGGTCATGTCACCAGGCCGGAGGCTGTGTCGCCATGCCAAAGGTCACACATCACCATGCTGGAGGTCACGCCACCACATCAAAGGTCACGTCACCACGGTAGAGGTCACACTGCCACAATAGAGGTCATGCCACCACAGTAGAAGTCACACCGCCACAGCAGAGGTCATGTCCCCATGCTAGAGGTCACATCAGAGCAGTGCCAGCATTTACACTTGGTTCAGTTGTGAACACTGTTCGGGTCAGTACCTTCATTTGGGCAGAGAATGGAGGCTCTTTCCTTTTTTCCCGTTTACTCCAAAGTCCACCTTTATTCTCTTCAGTTGTAAACCCTGTTCACGTCACTTTTGTGAGAGAGAAAACAGTCAATTCTGGGCAGCACATTTGTTTCTCGGACCATCTTCCGTTCTGTCCTTGCATTACTGAGGTTAAACTAGAAATGAATGTTTGAAACCACTTTCTGCATTTTGTTAGCCAGAGCTCTCTTTTCTGCCTCTTTACGTGTTTCCTCTAGGGTTTATTCCGTTTATAATCAGATCACAAATTTAGTTTATAGTTGGGAAGTTTTCGCTGTTAATGCCAGACTGAGCAACTTCCAGGAATTGAACTCTTTGTGGGAAGTCTGGGTATCTTGGGCCTTCTGCACGCACTCAAGGTCACCGCCAGGCCTGGAGGGTGTTTCAAGTTTTAGTTCTGGCCACAGACGCACTCTGTTGCTCTGTCTTCCTCCCCAGGAATGAGCTCATTATCCACATTCTCCACCACATGCGGCCAGAGGCCTTCACTATGTTCACGGACTACAGGATGCTCGTGCTCTGTTTCAGAAACACAGAGAGTGAGCTGTACATGGGCCGAGCATAGTATGCTGGGATTCTTAATAGAACTTTCTGGGCCACTTGGCAGCTTGGTTTACCAACGGATGCAGTAAAGGTCTCGTCATGTCTTGGAAGTGATGGGGAGAGATTGAAGAGGACCCTGGAGCCCACTTGGCACACAGCCCCAGGCACAACCTCACTGAAGCTTTGGCCTGGTGTGTTTTCAAGGGAGGTTTCCTGTGAACCAGAGCTCTCTGGTCAAGGTCGCTCAATGCCAAAGTCAGAAAGTGCAGCTGCCTCCTGTCCGGCTGCGGCAGACACGCCGATTCGCTCTCCAGCCCTGGCGCCACTGTCTTCCTGCCACCAGGAGGCGGGATGCGCGGGCCGTCGGCACGGGGTGGCTGAGCTCTTCCTGCACCGGAAGGGGCCGTGCGTCCTCCACACCCGCTGTGTGGGACAGTCCCCGTTTGCCTCGCACATGGAGCGGAGCCCGCGGGGGAGTCTGGCCGGAGCCCGGCAGGGGCGGGGCGCTCTCACGGGAGCGTGCGTGCGTGTGTGCGTGTGTATTTATTTGCAGGAGGGGGTGTGCGTGTGCGTCTGCTGTGTGTGTGCGTGCGTGTGCGTGTGCGTGTGCGTGGTGCCTTTCCTGGGCGGGCTGCCTTCCGGGTCTGTTGCTGATGAGACGCCTCCGCCCCAGACACAACCTTCTCGTGGATTCGTTTCTCTGCCGACGAACTTGTCTCGTCCAGTCCACGTTTTGCTCTCCCACTCCGGCCTCGACGACGGCGACGGCGGATTTTCCTACGCACTCCTATGCATGTGAACAACATGTAGTGTAATTCTGCTTCTTACAGAAGTATTACCGGAGGTATGATTTCCAATGTTATTTGGTTTATCCTGCAAATCTTTCTGTACGCGCAGGCCCAGCCCTTTGTGCCAATCCGTGCCATCCGGTTTCTCCCCCGGGGCCTTTCTCCAGAGGCCGTATCTGTCGCCTCTGCTTTCTCACGTCCGGGCCCGGTTCTCCGTGGCGGCCCTCGAGCCTGTCGTCCCAAACCAAAGTGAAAGGGAGCATTTCTCATGACCTGGTATTGAAGTGACTTTGTGTCCCCAACGTTGCGTATGGAACCGTGTTCAGTTGTACACCGCTGGTAGCGGAAGGTATGTTAAGTGAGCCCAGTCACGCTGTACTTGTGTTCATATTTCACATTAAATGTGGACCCTGTGACTGTCGCGGGGGTGCCGGCCATTCCTCGCCCTCCTGATCGCCTGTGGCCGGTTCTCCGTGGCATTTGCTGCGTACAAATGAGTCTCAGAGATCATTTGGGGTCTCACCTGCGGGCTCTGCGCACTGGGTGAGGGCACCTCCTGCATATGGTGATGCAAGAGAGGGGGTCACAGAAGGGAGGGCCCTGATGTGACCCCGCTGAGCAGCCTTCCATGGGTGCATTGGGGTGCCAGGGCCCGCCCCCATACAAGCTCATGTGGGCATCAGCCTGTGCACGTGAAGATGGGGTGACCCACCCCAGGCCCTGCTCCTCCTGGACGCTGCTTTCCCTCATTCCTGGGGCCGGGGCCTGGGCCCGGGGGCAGTTAGTTGGAGACTCCTGGTGGCATTGGCTGTGTGTCACTGTCACTAGACCCTCCAGGTCCCCTGGCTGCACTGGGCTGGAGGAGATGGGATGGTCTCCAGTTTGGGGTTCTGGAGGCCTGGGCTCTCCTGAGGCCAGTGTGGCCCATGGCTTTGTCCCCTAGTTCTGAAAAGATCCTCTGGGGAGAGTCTCTCTCCCAGCACTGCCCCCCAGAGTGGTGTGGTGTGCTGTGTGAAGGGGGCCAGTGAGTCCAGACCTGGAAAGAGGAAGACCCCATCTCTTGATGAGGGAGCCAGGAACCGCTTGGCTCTGCAGAGAAAATGGACCTGATAGGAGAAAGGGGGCGGGTGGCCATTGAGGGGCAGGGGGGACAGGTGAGTCTGGAGGTTGGTTGAGTTCCTATCCCGGGAACCTTTCCATAACCCCTCTCCTGTGTGGACACCCACCCCTACTCAGGAACCAGCTTGCAGGGAACATACTTATGGAGACTGTGTACGCCTTCGTGTAAATCTCCCTTTGGAATGACCTCTTCCCAGAGGCCCCTGTTTGGGAACTGAAGCAAAGGCAGTGCTCTGGAGGAGTTTCTGGCCTCAGCGAGCAGGGAGGGAGAGGTCTCGGGTGTGGGCTGGCGGCTGTTTTCCTGTTGCTCCAGAAATCTCACCCCGTGGGTAGCTCCCCTGCCTGTGGGTGAGGCAGAGCCTGTTAAGACTCACAGGAAGAATCACCTTCTCAGAACCTTCTAGGGCCAGGCTTCTGCCAAGCTGCCAGGAGAGGGCAGGCCCACAGGTGGGGACCCAGCAGCCGGAGCCACAGTGGCCCTGGGGACCTGGGTTAGCCACTCTCTGTTGCTGGAGCACATTATGCCACACTTAGGCTTAAAACAACACAAGCTGGTTATCGGGGAGTGCTGGAGATCAGAAATCCACAGTCAGGCTCATGGGGCTGGGGCCAAGGTGTGGGCTTTGTTCTTTCTGAAGATGGTTGGGGGTGGGGTCTGCTTCTCTGGCTTTTCCAGCCTCTGGAGGCCCCCCTTCCTGTTGTTGGTGGCCACTGACCCTGTCCTCAGTGTAGCATCTTCAAATCTCTCTCTGACTCTAGTTCTCTGGTCATGTCACCCTTCTCTTGACTGTCCCCCTATCCCCCCTCAGAAAGACTCTGGTGACTACTCTGGGCCTACCCAGATGAGGCAGGATCTTCTCCGTCTCCGGGGCACGTCTGTGAAGGCCTTCTGGCCACGTGAGGTGACTTATTTACAGGGATTAGGGTGCGGACACCTTTGGGGGTCACTATTCAGCTGACCACAGGAGTGGGTCCAGCCAGCCAGTCAGGCCATCAAGGGAGTCGTGCCCCTGGCCTGTCCCTTGCAGCTGTTCCCTGGGGGGGGGGGGGCTAAAGAGATGTGAATGGGCTGGCGGCTGCCCAGCAGAGCACCAGGCTTCATGACAGGTCCGTCCCAAGATGGTGGTGCATCTTTCTGTCCAGCAGGGTCCTGCGGCTGGGGTGAGTGGGGCAGGCGGAGGCAACGTAGGGCCAAAGACACACTTTTCTTCCAAGGTCACATCGTAAGTCATTCTTCTGTGTGTTTCTCCAAGTGAGCCCAGGGGGCCCTGGCACCAGATAGAACTATTTCTCCCTCTCTGAGCAGAAGTGATTTCTGAGTGCTTGCAAGTTGCAACGTAGGGCCAAAGACACACTTTTCTTCCAAGGTCACATCGTAAGTCATTCTTCTGTGTGTTTCTCCAAGTGAGCCCAGGGGGCCCTGGCACCAGATAGAACTATTTCTCCCTCTCTGAGCAGAAGTGATTTCTGAGTGCTTGCAAGTTCTTTTTTCTTTACAGTTGCTTTCTCGGTTCCCTAGGAGACCACAGCAGCCACGTGGGCAGTTGTGAGTTTCTGAAGTTCAGCTGTTTCTGAGTTAGTCATACTTAAAGGGGAGCAGCTTCTAAAGGCTACAAAAATAGTTTGCTTGGTTTCTGGTCCCTGAGAGAGCCTGGGGGCCGTGACCTCTGTGGTCTCATGCTCCGGAGGCAGCCCGGGGAGGATGACCTCCAGACTCTCTCTCCTCGGCCATGCCTCCTGGCCCCACGCTGGACTTAAGTCCATGACCTCTATTTTGTCTCTGCCCCCAAAGCCCCGCTGGGGCAGTCGGGACCCCGTCCCCAGCCTTCCTGTCCTGCCGCCCCCGCTGCCACCCTCCATCCCCTCCTCTGCTGACCTGCTCCAGTGCCAGGGCTCTGAGGGCTGTGTCTGCCCTGGGCTCTGTGGGCCGTGCACGTGGCCAGCACGTGCCGCAGGCCAGGGCTGAATGCTGAGGTGGAACCTGTGTCTCTTTGTGTGGCTGGGGTGACACCTGGCCCTCCTGAGAGCGGCTGCATCCTCATGCCATGGGCCCCTGACCGGACTCAGGCCCGCCCTCACGCCCTTCACCGTTGTACTTAGCGCTGGCCAAGGACAGTGTTTGCTGGCCGCCCCGGGGGCGGGGCACAGAGGGGAATATGAGGGCCCCCCCCAACAGTGGGGGATTCCTTACTGGGGGCACAGCATGCGGAGAGCAGGGAGGCACTGGTGCTCCTGTGGCTTTCTGGCAGGCACCCTCGCTCTGCCTACTCTGAAAGGCCCCTTAAAGTAGGCTCTAGAAGCAGGGAGGTCTATGGGAGGCTGTCTCCTGGGCCTCCCTGAGAGGCATGGCTTTCCCAAGACCACATGGTGGCAGACAGTGGGGACCCAGTGAAGCCAGGAAAGGCCGGGTCTGGGGTATCATGATGGGAAAGCATCCGGCTTCTCCCAGGTCGCCATTCCTCACCATTCTGCCACCAAAGTGATGGGCCGACTGGCACCCACCGGACTCTGCCTCCAAGGAGGGACAGTGTGGGATGGGGACCATGAAATGGACGTAACTTTGTTCTGCCAACAGCTCTGGCCGCACAGTCACCTGACCTCCCACCTACAGGCTGAGGGACGCCAGGGGGCTGGCTCGAGGGGCCTGCAGAGTCATCGAAGTGGGCTGCCCACCCCCGGGCTCAGCCCCGCACCGGTGTCTCAAAGGCACCCAGGGACACACATCAGCTAGAAAGTGTGCACAGAGTCAAAATTTAATTTTTTAGCCAGTGTTTCCTGAACACCCAGTTGGTGCAAGGCCCTGGGCCGGACGTTGGGGTGGGCCGCACTGGGGGCGGCTTGTTTGCTCATTTGCCGATTCCTTCACCTGTTCATTCACCAAGTGTTTTTGGGAGCGCTGCCGCGTGCCGGGCCCTGGAGGCTCCCAGGAGAGCAGACCCAGTCCCTGTCCGCGTGGACCCGGGATCTCATGCCGCAGATCCATACGGACCAGAGCATCACCTCCGCGATCTCGAACATCGGCAGCCCTGGGTGCCGCCTGCTCCTGCCATGACCCCCTTCCCTCCCAAGGCCACTCCATTCCCTGTGGGGCCTCCCCCTCTGTGGCAGAGACCCAGCCTCCCCCAGATGGCATGGGCCCCGATGCCAGCAGCTCTGAGCTCACGGGAGTTGGCAAAACAGAAAAGATCACACAGGTTCATCTTTAACAGTAGAAGAAACACATTTCCACAAAGATCTCCTGACCGGATTCTGCGTACAGTAATTCAGTATTAGAATATCCCTGTTTTGGTAATACAGGTCCACTCGTGAGAAGGTAGAATTCCTCTGGGGATGGGTAAACTTCCACTTAGCAAGCTTCAAAGCGAATGCCCCGTATCCCGTCTCCTGTAGAACGTAAAGACGGTTCCTCACTCATCTCTGGGCCCCGCGGCCCTCCTGAAGTGCTCACCCTTGGGAAGCGCTACACTCCTAGCCCCCAGAGCAGTGTCTTCCTGGCTCCGCCTCTGCTTTCTGACCTTGAAATATTGGGGGGTGTCCTACGCTCAGTCCTCAGCCCTCTTAGCTAGCTTCACCCCTGTCCATGGAACCAACAGCTATCTCCGCATGGATGACCCCCAGACCTCAGCCCTGTGCTCTGGACTGGGGCGAGTCTTGCTGGGTCACAGCATCTCCAAACTAACAGAGTGACCTGGCGACCCAGAACCCTTGGGGTGTGACCCTGCCCCACTGGGCTGTCTCCCCACTGGGTCCCACCTCAGTCTCAGTGGCCAGCCCGTGTAGATCAAATCTTCATGCTCCTGTCCAGTCGCTGCTGAGTCTCCCACTGATGCTGGAGTCCACCTGGCCTGCACTCCAGCTCTTACAATCTGTCCTGCACAGAAGGCTCCGCCCCTTGGCCACTTCCTTCAGGTCCTCCCTCGTGCCCACCCTCCTGGACCAGCTCGTCTAAACAGCCACTCCCTACCCCTCGCTGAGCCACTGTCTCTCACTCCTCTCCTCTTGCCCACTTCCCAGAAGCCACCGTTCTGCTGCCTCTGCCCCCCAATCCTGACCACTACTTGCCACCATCCCTGTATGAATCATGGTTTCAGTTTCTGTATTTCATGATGCTTTGACTTCTTAAGAACTCGTTGAACCCCCAGGGCGCAGCTGTGTCCTAGAGATGGCAAACAACTCCCTTCGGCGTGAGCCTCTGATGTGCAAAGCAGCCAATCCAAGCTCCCTACTCCAGACCACCTCCGTTACAGGTCACCCCGGGGCTGGGTGCCAGACAACAAGGACAGCCCTTAGCCCAGACACCAGCCAAGTCAAGTCATCAAACTGGCCGGTCCCAGCCCTGTGTAGCCTAATCGCCCTCTGCACCCATCTCTTCCCTGGAAACCACAATAGAGACTCTTGGCTCCTGGCCCTCCCTGCTTGTCTCCCACATGGCCCTGTGTGGCATGGCATACCCCCTCCTCTGGGGAGCTGTGAGTGAGAGACTGTGTCTTCAGGGCACTTGTCTCCTGGCCTTGCGCCTCACACTGTCTGAATAATAATGAAACCTCCATGAAAGGGCACCCGGTAGCATAGCTGGTTGCACATCGACTCTTGGTTTTGGCTCAGGTCACCATCTCAGGGTCCTGGGATTGAGCCAGAACCTGCTAGTTTCTCCCTCCCCCTCTGCCCCTCCCTATGCTTGCTCTCTCAAGTAAATAAATCTTTTTTTGAAAACCACGTATGTGTAAAAAATCCCACCTCCAATGGTGGGACCCCCTCAAGCTCCCTGCCCCCCACCCCCATTGCAGCTCTTTCCCTGAAATCTGCAGCCAAAGCGACCTTTTACAACATCCCTCCAACCATGTCCCTCTCTGCCTGGAAACCCTCCTCAGGCGCCCAGCTTGCTTCGTATAAAATGCGGGAGCCCTGCCAATACCCCTGGGCCCTCTTTGACCCAACCAGCGGACTGGCCCCTGAGCCCCCAGCCACCCCCACTCACCTGGCCCCCTTCTGGTCACCTGGCCCCCTTCTGGTCCAGCGCTGACCTCACTGCTGCCCCTCAGGCACGTGGAACCCTGCCCTGCCCCCCGCCCCCTCCACCACCAAATGCCCTTTCTGTGCCGGACCAGGGCTCGCCCTTCCGGGCCTTGGCAAGCCTGCCGACTTCACCTCCTGGACATGGGTGTTGGGAGGGGATGGGCTGGCTGGGCGGGTCCGGATTCTGGCAGCTTCTGTAACTGCAGATTAAACAGGCAAGTTGGATCAGTGGGAAATCCTACCGAACCATATAAACATTTTAAAATATTTTGGTTGTGCTTACAGTATGTAAGGTATGTCGG
The DNA here is from genome assembly GCF_011764305.1 of Mustela putorius furo. Taxonomy (NCBI): domain Eukaryota; kingdom Metazoa; phylum Chordata; class Mammalia; order Carnivora; family Mustelidae; genus Mustela; species Mustela putorius. The sequence goes on from NW_025422057.1 coordinate 7,757,707, forward strand.
GTTGTGTGTCTTTAGTAAAGGGGCCAGAGCCTCTCCTGCCCGCGCTGTGCTGCAGATAGGAGCTCGGGCGGGGGCTTCCAGGAGATGCCGATGAATCAGTGCTGGTTTCCGGTTTGGGTTCCCCAAGGGGCGCGGGACTTGGGTCGCGGCTGCCGGGCCGTCTGCGGGCAGTCCTTCCTCACTTGTGTGCTTGTTCTCAGATTAGCTCCCTCGTCTGTGCCAGGACTTCCTGCAAGCTTCTGGGCCGCGGTGCAGAGAGCAGCTTGTGTTTCCTTCTTGCACGTGTTTAGTGCGCAGCAGGGGCTCCCCGGGGGGCCGGGTGCTGGGGATCCTCGAAATCCTTTCGGGAGGTGCCCCTGTCCAAACCGGTGGCATGGTCCCACCAAGATGTCCCTTGCCCTCACGCGCTCCGAGTCCTTCTCGAAGGTCCAAGTGACGCTGACTGGCGGCTCCGGCCCGGCCGCCGCCGCTGCTCGGGCACGCGCAGAATTTACAAATCCGTCCGCGTGCGTGTCCGGGGCGGTGAACAGTGACGGACGGAGACCGCGTCCCCAGACTGTCTTGGGAATCTTCAATAATTTTTAAGAATATAAACGAGTCTTAATCCGACACAGTTTGAGAAGGGCTGCTTTTTCTGTTTAATGAAATAGTGCGTTTCTGAGGTCAGACCCGGATTCGGAAATAAACATGACCGGTTGATGGTAAACAAAACCTCCCCGAGAGCACTTTGCGGAAGGCCCAGGAGCCCTGAGCATCGGCCAGGATGGGGGCCGGGGGGTGGGGTGGCGGGGGGACTCAGAGACAGACGTCTGTCTACTGGGGAGGCGGGGTAGGTGGCGGTGGCCAGAGGAATCTGGGTACCAGCTGTTCACTGAGCATGTGCTGAGCACCAGGCCCTGTGCCAAGGGCATCTTCCAGCGGCCCCTAGGATCCTCCCCTCCGCCCCAGAAGGGAGGGGGTGTGGTCATCCTGGCCTACCATCATTCGGATGGGGGAACCGAGGTAGGAGAGGGTCCTAGTAACGAGCCCCAGGGCCCCCAGCCATGAAGCAGCAGAGGTGATTCTGCGTCTTGGTCTGCTGGTCTCCAGGACCTGGGTCCTCACCTGCCCACCTCGGTTCCAAGTCCCTGAACTTTGAGTTTCCAAAGATGTGAGTGGAGCGGGGTGGTCCCATGGCTCTCCTGAGTAGGCTGGGAGGCTGATGCAGGCACTGGGGTTGGGGTCAGGCCCTGGGGGCATCCTCAAGGTCATTTCCTTATGGAAACAGTTGAATGGATCCACACGACAGCCCCCCTCCTCTCTACGTGCCTCCTGCCCCCTGGTGCCCACCTCTGGGGACACTGAGGCAGAGACTCAACCCTGGCCTCCTGCCCCGTCTTCCTGCATTCCCTTCTGGGTCCTGCATCTACCTGGACAGGGGCAAGTGAGCTGAGCAGGCTGCGGGCCTCCAGAGGAGCCCCTGACTTCTTAGGAGGGTGAGCAGGTGGGCCTGCCTGCTCCATGCACCCCGCCCACCTTGATCTGAGGCTTTCTCCAGGCCCCAGAATCCTGGGCTGTCCCGCAGCCAGCTCCAAGGTTAGGCAGAGGCCCCCTGTGGCCGGCAGTAGCTCCTTCCGCTGTGAGTTCGAGTCATGACTGAGGAATGGGGAGCGGCTGCCTTCCCCCTCAGGGCTGGCCTCCAGAGCTCCGAGGGGCAGCCAGACATCTCCAGTTAGGTCCCACCGTCGCCATGGAGAACATTTGTTTACTCCTACCTCCAAATGAGATAATCTGGAGAACTGCCATTTTCTGTACTTTCAACATAATGGAATTCAGGAAAATTCCAAAGCCAAGCCAGCCCCCAATTCTAAAGACCTAGGGACCTAGGCAGCCCGTAGAGACTTCAGGATGTGGGCAAACTTCTCTGTCTGACCTCTAATCTCCTCCTTCCCTGCAGAGCGTATATCTCACCGATGCACATTTTCTCCTTCTCTGCCTTCGCCCAGGGTTTTACTTCACCAGCAGCCCCCCCACACACACTGTTCAACTGAGTCAGCATCTTATTTCACCCCGAGGACAAGTTCAAGTGTTGCCTCCTCCTCCATGATGGCCTCTTGGATTCCACCCTCCCTCCCACCTGCATGAAGAAGTCTCCCCCATACTAGTCCCTCTCCTACCTAGTGTGGCATTTGTGGCTTTCTACCTGACTGGTCCTTTGTGTGTTCCCATTCCCTTCTGGACAGTGAAGTCTGGGCACCCCCAACCCCCATAACCAGCAGTGGAGTGAGGGAGGCAGCAGGTGCCTGGGAGAGAAACCCGAACTGGGAGCTGGGTGATACTGGGCAAGCTGCTAACTTCTCTGAGCCCCAGTTTCTCCAGCTGCTGACCAGGATCGGGGCCTGGAGAATTTCAGGGAGCCTTTCAGAGCTGCTCCTCTTTTTTTTGCTTTTTAAAAACTTGCCGCTCTCCCCACAACACAACTTCCTTAGGCGTTTTGCAGAGGCGGTGTGTAGAAGGAGGTGGAGAAAGGGTTGAGGGTGGGGGCTGGCAGCCGGCTCCCCAACCTTCCAGGCTTCTGGGGACAGCTCACCTGCGGAGCTAGAGGCACTGAAATGCAGCCCCGCGCTGCCCCTGTGTGGCCTGCACGGGCACTGCAGCCAGGAGGCCTGTTTCTGCAAACCTTGGACAGGACTGCCCTGGCGTGTCCCTCCCCCATCTGGACACTCCTGCCCCCCACTGTCGTCCCACTCACCCCTTAGCTAGGCCAAGGAGCTCCCGGGAACCCAGAGTAACCCCAGTAACAGGGCGTCTAGGGGTGGAAGGACTCTAGGTCTCAGTCCAGCCAATTAGGAAATTGTCCTGAAGGCACCTGATGTCAGAGAAAGGAGTGGTCCTGGGTGTCCCCACCTGCTTCTGGGCTTCCAGGCTTTTATACCCAAAGTATCCACAGGGAAAGGGAGGCTGGGAGAGGGCCAGTCTCAGAGCCAGGGTTCTTAGGAGGCCGGCCTGATTCCCCATCCAGTGCTCCCTCCACTCCATCTGGCACCTCTAGGACACAGCTCCGGACGGGCTGAGCTAAACCCTTCCAGCCCCTTTGAGCCTGGCAGTGGTCCAGACACCTCCCATCCAGCCCCTCCCCGCCTTGGCGCTTCCACCTGGGATGCCCCCCCTTCCCACCCCACCCTTTCAGGCACCCCGTCCTGAGCCAGCCTGTGCCTGCCCAGGAGGGCCCTGAGGGAGCCATCATCTACCCCAGCAGGCTCAGAGTGTGTGGTGGGGGTGTAGGTAACGGGGGGGGGGGGGGGCTGGGCTTGCAGCTTCCGCCCGCAGACACACAACTCCATCCCTGCCCTTCCTTGTCCCACTTCCACCTTTTCAGTCCTCCCCTGCCTCTGCTCCTGGGTGCGCTCTCCTCTCCTCTACCCCCCTCCCCAAAGGCCTGCCTGGCTGCAGGCCCCACCTCGTTGTGTCTGTGACCCCTGGACCCCAGCAGGCAGACGCTGCCACCCCTGGCCTAGACCCAATCCTTCCTAGATGGGAGGGAGGAACTCAGTGGGTCCAGGGGGCTCCCACCCTGGCTTCCTTTCCCTGGGCCTCCCTGGGCTAGCTGAGCACTGGCTGCTTCAATTTAGATACGCTGGGGTCTGGAGCCTCCATGTGGCATCAGGATCTCATCCTGCTTGGCCCAGTCCAACAGGGGGCAGACCTGCCCTGCCCTCTGTCCCCTGTGCCTTTGAGTTCTTTCTGCTCCTTCCTCTCCCCTTTCCTCCCCACTTGCTGTCCCTCCAGGGGCGAGGAGTTTGCTGGACTGGGCATGGCTGGGCTGGACTGAGCACAGCTGGGTTAGACTGGGCCCAGCTGGGCTGGGTTGTGCTAGGGTTCTAAAGGGCAGATCATGGCCCAGATAAATCCCCATGCCCCACATCACCAGGACCTTCAAAGCCACAGTCCAACCACCACAGGAAATGATGCCAGTTTACTAGCATCTGCTGAGAGACGCTTTTCCTCTGGCCCCTCGGGCTCCTGGGCTTTCACACAATCCCAGCAGCTCCAAGCTTCTCCCTTGCCAGCTGGGGACGGCTCTTTCTGGAGCACTCGAGCTTCTGGACTGGGTATCAGAGGAGAGAACTCACCCCTGCCTCCTTTGAGAAGTGCAGAGAACAGTCGGTTGATGTGGCCAGAGTCTACCTGGGGCAGGTGGCCTAGCAAGCGCGTGCAAGGAGACCCAGAGCCGGGGCGCACCTGTCAGTCATTTCGCTGCAATCCTACACTCGGGCCTGGCTCTCCTCACCCCCTTCCCCATTCTTTCCTCCCTTCCGGATTCTAGCTGCACCCTGGAATTTATCTGCACTGAAATTGGTGAAGTATCTTTACATCTATCTCCCTGCTCACCAAGTCCTTCTGCTTTTCTAAACCACCAATTCTGCGAGCTCAGCTATTGGGTTTAGGCTTTAAAGGACTTTTTTTTTTTTGGATCATTTTCAGTTGTGGGACTTGAGTGTGGTTCATTTCCAAATCTCGTTTTTGTCACAGAATCTTGTTCCTTCCATATGGTTTTTATTTCTTCTTTACATAATCATTTTAAACATGCTTTAAGTCTGATTTGTAATCTCAACTGAACTATTCTGTTATTTTAATGTGATTTATAAATGATTTAAATTTATATATGATTTAAACATGATCTGTAGTTTCACACATTATCAAATGTAAGTCATAAGTTTAAGTATGACTGATAATTTCATCTCAACTGTTCTGTTACTGCAAGTGCTTGGGGAACCTAATCCTGTTTATCTGCTGACTTTGCCTCAATGAGAATTATTTCCTTGTGCAGTTTGTGATTTCCAGAAATGACTGTGAATCTTTCTTCAGCTGGTGTTACCGGTTTTTGCTACCGGAGCCTCACGTGCTCTGCGGTGGAAAATGTCTTTAGGAAAGCATTTGTCTTTGCTTTGGCCTGGATCCAAGGGGTCACATTTCTGAAACCAAATTTTGCAATGACTTTTTTTTTTTTTTTTTTTTTTTTTGGTTTGGGATATATTGAAACTTTCCATCGGACTGGGATGGGGTAGGTTTTGAGGTTCAATTTCAAATGGGAGACTTTTTCTACCCTCACCTTTTCTGAGCAGGGTCTTGGCTTTGTTCAGAGTTCTCAGTTCCCCTCTGTCTCTTGTACATCAGAGCTCTGTGTCCTCTTCTACGAGCATTAAATATACCCAGCCCCGGGAGGGGTTAATTTAGAGGAGCCCATCTACTTGCCTCTCTACTTGCCAAATGAGATGCAATGCGATTCACGAATTGCTTAATAAAGCCAATTAGATCTTCATAAATAAATAAATAAATAGCCCCCGGCCCTACGGACACATACTTGCATCTCATGCCTCCCTGGGTTTGGGTGGTCTTGGCTCATGAATGATCCCTTTGGCTTGTAGTTCTACTTTATGTCTGGCTGGAGAAGTACTCCCTTTCCTTCTCTCAAGTTTACCTCTGATATACAAAGAACTTGACCTAGATTTGGGGGCAGGGATGATCAGCAGGGCAGAGATGGAAATTTTGTCTGTTACTAACTCCTAGATTAATTCCATGGTGATCAGAGGACTGACTTCCGGTGAATGATATGAATCTCTTAAAAGGCGTTGATGTTTGCTTTATGACTCAACATACAGTTCACTTTATTAAATGTGCACTTAAAAAGGTGTTTTCTGTCATTGTTGGATATGATGTTAATTAGGTCAAGCGAATTATGCTGTTCAGACTTCTCTCCTTACTGCTTTTCTATGTCTGTTGAGAGGACTGTGCTAATGTCTGCTAATATGATTGTGGGCTTGTCTCTTCATCCTTTTTGTTTGGTGCTTTTCTGGCATAATTCGGTGTTATTATCTTTTGCTCTTATTTGAGTCTCTCGTAACTAATTTATAGTCAGGTTCTTAAAAATCTGATAGGACAATCTTAGTCTTACTTGGAGTCCATTTACATTTCATGTGATCATCAATATATGGGGATTTTTTTAAAGCTACACTTTTACTATTTATTTTCCATTTGTTGTACCTATTTCACGTTGCTCTTCCACACCTTTGTTTTCATGTTTTCTTTAAGGGTTAATAGTTTTATCAGCATGTTTTCCCTGTATAAACTGGGTGCTAAACTATACTTTTATTTGTATTTTCATAATTGTTCTGAATATTACAATACATATTTCCTACTTATTACTGTCTAATACAATTTAAGATTTTATCTCTTCCACACAATGTGAAGATCTTAGTACACTGTATTTTCCCCACCATTTTCTGTTATTGTGAAGCATTTTAACCCTACCTATGTTTTAAATTAGAATGCTGTGCACACAGTGGGGGGCCCTGAAAGTCTCAGGGCAAAGGGTGGGGGTACAGGAAAAATGAGGAAAGGGAGAGCTTGGTCTGTTTCAGGGATGAGAAGACGCATAAACTACCCAGTTAGCCAGGAGGGTGGACAAAGCAGAATACATTTGCCTCTACACAGCACAATGACCTGGAGACAAGGAACTGATGGGACCCTTCTAATTCCATAAAACACTGTGACTGGGCTGCTGGTTCAGAAGGCCACCACATTCCGGGGGACAGGGTAATGTCACAAATTAAAGCTGGAAGGTGGCAAGTCCCTGGCTTGTGACTTCAAGCACAGTGGTCTAATGCTAAACAAAAAATTCCCAAAGCTGTGCAGAAATCTTTTCCGTCATGAACAGCACTGTCCCTTCCGGCTGAGACAAAGCCACGTGGCCTGGAGCAGAGCCTGAGTGAGGAACAGGGGCTCACGGACTGAGCGCTCCAGCTTCTCCAAATGCATCAGCCAAAGGGCTGAAAACGAAAGGTGGCGGCAGCATCCGAGCAGGCGTGTGGCACTCGGGAGAAGCACAGTTGAGAACTTGCCAAAACCCAGCAAGGCGGCTTGGGGCCACGGCTGTGCTCCAGCATCTGTGGTGACCTTGCCCTTCAAGGTGCTGAACTGGCATGGTGTCAGAAGCTGCCCTGGAGCCCGGCTGGCCCCCGAATTAGGAATTTATAAGCAACTCTGGGTTTACAAGAATCAAAAGCCTATTCCTGCCCCCTCCCCCACAGAGTATGTCAAGATCCAGAAACAGCTGCAAAAGGAGAGAAGGAACTAAACCAAACCTCTGGGGAGTGGCCGTCGGGGTGACTAGAGGTGGGGCTCTCTGCACCAGGGTGACCGACTGGGACTTCTCTTGTTTCAGTGCTGAAAGTCTTGCTTTCTGGAACCCAGCAACCCCTTGGTCCTGGTCTTCCCTGTTGGCCAGGTGGGCTGGAATTGCAGGGTACGCCGGAAGGGAAGGCCCAAATTCTGTCCCTCTGCTGAGTTCTACTCACTTGAGCTGTGCGGTTGCGGGGGGTGAGGCCTCCGTACAGACCCCACAGTTGGGGTCCCTTACAATGTCTGCAGGGCCAGCCTGGTCCCTGAGAAGTACAGGAGAGAGAGGTCCCCTTCTTGTTGCCCACTGTTTCCAGTCTGACACCTGGAGGAAAATCTGTGTGGCCCCAAGTAATACATCCAGAGGGACAGGAACGTCATGGGAAGCATCCGTAAACACAGAGCAGGGGGAGAGGGGCTGGGGGTGTGCAGCCAAGACCCCTTCCTGGGTGCAGCTGATGGGGGGGACCCCGGCACAGCCACTGCACAAGGCCAGCCGCCCCACCCCCACCACTTTGGCTCCAGTGTGCCTGCATGGTGGATGGACTGGGGGGGGGACCCCTTCCTCTTGACTGCCCCTCGCCCACCCTGCTCCCTACACTGGGAATTGGAAGACATTTGCTAAAAATATTAAAATAGCACACAAATGATCTGACCATCTCTATTGCGCAGAGAAGATGAAGAAGGATGCTGTCCCCCGAGCTGGACGCCCTCAGCGGGAAACGGACCTCAGGGCTCGAGGAAGCAGCCAGCGGGTACAGGGTGGCCGGGACCTCCAGGGAGGAGCTGAGGAGCCTGGAGCCTCTTCCCTGGGGAGTGCTCTTCCCCGGCAAGTGGGACTCCTGGGCCCGTGCCTCCTTCCCTGCCTGGCCAGGGGTTTGCCGTGAGGCCAAAACACTGAAACTTGGCACCAAGAGCAAAGTCATTTCCACTCCCCCCACCCCCAGAGGTTGATTTGCCTTGCCACTGCGCCTTGTGGTACTTGGCGGCATTTTTCAGCCTTTTCCTGACAACCTGCAAGCTCAAGCTCCCTGGGATTGGCTCAGGAATCAGGACTCAAGCAAAGCGCTCACTTTCCCCTTATATCCCTTTGGAATGGCCCTGCTGCTTACAAGGAAGTCTCAGAGTCACTCCTCTCACAAATCACATTCATAATCAATACTTAATATACTGCAGGACATTTTAAAAAGTACACAGAGCCAGGCAGAGTTGGTTTTCCAGGCTTTCCTGGGCTCGCTGCCTAGAACTCTCAGCCGGGAACGGATGGGGGAGGTGGGAAGAGGAGGAGAGTCAAACCCTCGGTGCGTGTGCACGCGCGTGTGTGCATGTCTTGCACTCTGCAAGGTGCAGGAAGGATGTTCCTTTCCTGTACAGTCCCCTGGAACAGCAGAGAGCATCTGGGCCCCTGGCCCCCGGGGTCATGGGGCCCCGCATCCCCTTTGGAGTGTGTGGGCAGAAGGGCAGCAGAAGGGCGGCAGGGAGCCCAGGGCAGAAGAGTCCCCGTGGGAGGGCTGGTCAGCAGCATTCAGATCCTGAATGCCCATCAGGGCCTGACGGTTCTAGGGTTGGGAGCGTTGCCCGAGCAAGACGAGTGTCTGTCCTGAAGGAGCTCAGGGCACCTCCTGGAGAGGCTGGACACCACAGAACCAGTCCAGGTCCTTTCTGGGCCGGTCTGGGCGACGGAAAGCAGGAGACAGCGTAGTGCGGGGGTGTGGGGGTGTGGCTGGCAGGGTGCCACCTGGACAGGAAGCCAGGGCAGGAATGGCATGGCAGGGGTGGCCACGCCGAGGGCACGAGAGGAGGCCGAGGAACCGGAGGCCTGCCCCCACCTCAGCTCACTCCTCTGGTCGGACTGCTGGGCCGAGCTGAGACTGTCACATCCGGCAGCCTATCTTCCTTTACTGCTAGGAGGTGCGGGGAGCCCTCCCACGCCCGACCTTGCGGAGCTTCCCCAGCTCTGGACACCTGCTGCCCACCTGCCCCCGGCCAGGGGCCGTCCTAGGCTCGGCTCTCTCACTGCACTCTGTTGACTGGGACTCTGCACATTCGTCCGTCCACTAAATCCACCCTCTGACCGCCCTCAGCGCCTCTCCATGGCTGCTCTGCAAATGCTCACCTCCCCCTCCTCCTGGCGGGTGGCTGGACGGTGGTGTCTGCACCCTCAGCCCTCACCCTAGGCTCCTTGCAGGCAGCAGCCAGAAGAGGCATTCTGAGTGTGAGTTGGAGGGCACCACTCTGCTCAAACCCTGCCCAGACGCCCCCCTGCTCAGATGGACGCCAAGTCCCTCCCGCAGCTCCCAAGGCCCTACATGGCCTGCTCTCATCCTCTGTGACCTGGTTCCTGCCATGTCCCCTCGCTCCCTCATCCCAGCCCCATGTGATCCTCTCCGTTCCTCAAACCTGCCTGCCCCCACCTTGGGATATCGCACTGGGAAGCTCCTGCCTGGGACGCTCCCATCACCTGGCAAGGAAACCAGCCTGACCCTTGCGCTCTTCTTCTTTTTCTCATTGTGCGTTTCATCTTCTGTACAATTATCATTTACACTTGAAGTTGGCTTATTATTTTCTCATCTCCCCTAAATAGCTCCAGGGACGTAGGGAGCTCTGACGTTTTGCTCCGTGATAATCTCCTACTGCAAGTTCCCAGATCAGTGCCTGGCCCGTAGTTCAGGCTCCACAGATGCTGCTGGATGTTGGGTGAACTTGAGCCCTAGAAGGCCACGGAAGGAACTTGAATTTTTTTTCTGGCCACTGCAATCGGCAGCGGGAGGGTGTAAGCAGAGGTGATGCGAGCTGATTTATGCTTTAGGAAGAAGCCCCCGCCCCCGGCCTGCCATGTGGAAGATGGACTGGAGTGGAGGTGGGACACCCAGGAGCAGGCAGGAATTCTGGTCTCTTTCACTCCTGGGTAGGTCCTAGAGCAGCGCCGTCCCCACAGGGCTTTCCGTCAGGGTGGAGAGGTTCTGTACCCGTGCTGTCCGGGACGGTGGCCACAGGCTGGCCACCTGTGGCCACTGAGCACTGCAGCCTGGCTCTCGTGTGATTGAGGAACTGGATTTTACATTTCACTTTATTTTAATTCATTGAAATTCAAATTAGGACATGTGGCTAGACGCTCTGTGTGAACATTGCAGTTCTAGAATCATGGGTCAGGGCAGGAACAGGGCAGTTGTTGGAGGAGGCCACACTTGGGCTGCATTCGGGAGAGGGACCCGAGAGACTGGGATTCTGCTGGAGGGAGAGAGGCTTTGGCCTGAGCATCAGACAGGGAGTGCTTAGCAAGGGGGTGTGGATGGGAACGGCCCTCTGTTCTCTTGCACGGGTCTGGGGCGCAGGGAGAGGGCTGATCTGCACGGAGAAATGGGAGTCGAGTCGTCTGCAGGGAGGCTTTAATCCAGAGGCAAAGCCCAGACTGGAGGGAGTGGGCAGGTCTGGAGCCGAGAGGCTGGTCCTCCCTGAGGCCTGCCCCTGGGGTCTGGATCCCACTCGTTGCTCTTAGGGGGCGGGGGGCTGCGTTCCCAAGGTATGCGTGGCATTACAGAGCTTATGCTTATCCTGCCGCCTGGGTGGTGGCTTGTCCCAATGCATCCTTGTTGCCGTTGGTGGCCCACGGAGCAGAGCCCTGAGGCCTGGCTGAGGGAGAGCCGAGCCCGACTCCCTCCTACAAAATACTCCAGGAGAACAGCTGAGGAGAAGCCAGTCGGACCGGAGGCTGGGATTTCATTCGTGATTACGTTGGGGTCACGGAGAGACGCACATCGGCTGGATTTCTATGCCTCCGTCACTGTCCTGTGGGATCTGAGAGCATGTCTGTGGCAGCCAATGAAAGCTCGGAAGGGGTCTAAGCTGACCAACACAGTGAGATGAGCAGAGGGGGAAATGCCTCATTAAAACACCGTCTTCTTCGTGCGGGTCTCTCACCCCTCTTCAGTGCCTGTTCTTAAATGTCGAGGGTTTCCGATAAGCTGAGTCAAATGTTGTAGGCATTTTGATCTTGAATGGTGAGTTCCAAGTGGCCTCTGGGCTCTGACCCATGGCGTGTATCACAAGGTCCCTTGTTAAGGACCTTCTGGCAGCCAGCTGGCCCAGAGGCTCTAACTCTGAACACAGAGCAGCACTCGACCTACTGCGTATGTGCGAATGGCCCCTGGTGTGTGGGGATGGGGTGACCTGGAGCCCAGCCCTTTAACCCCCAGCCCTCCGCACTGTCTCCCTGCCCCTGGCTGGGAACATACGTGCTACTCACACATGTGCACTTCAAGCTGCGATTTCATTGACAAGCAGGAAATAAACTCACCGTTCTCAGTCCCCGTAAGGCTGTACAGGGACTCGCAGTACCCATGACTGACTTGGTGAATTGTCGCTCCCAGGTTAGGAGCAGGAACCTGAAAGGGACACCCAAGTCCCCAAGTTCCCAGAATGTGGACTTCACTTTCCGGTCCCTCGACAGGCCCAGCAGAGGGCAGGCTGGCCCTGGGAATGCGCTGGAGGCCAGGACAACCGGGAGGCTCCCGCTTCCCAAGCAAGAGCGGGGAAGCCTAGATTCGTGCCTCCAAGGCTCTCTCCCTGCTGGGCCCTGACGGGACCCAGGTTGCACCCCATCAGAGAGGAGACCTCTGGGAGTCCCAGCCAGGCCCCTCTCCCTTCCTACAGGGCCCTGCCCTGATCCATCAATAGGAATGTCCTGGTTCACATGTCTCCTGAGGCTTGGAGTCGGGGTCCTGAGAGAGTGCCGGCTCCCTCTCTCCTTCCTGCTGCTTTTTTAGGGCCAGCCACTTGCTGCCAGCTCTGGGCCTATTGAGCTCACACAGCAACCCTGGGCTGCTCTGCGGCCTGCCTCAGCCACCCCCCTTCTTGCCTGGACAGCCTGGCAGAGAGGTGAGGAGCCTGCACACCAGACGGGCCTGGGCTCTCCCAGGCCGTGCGAAGGGACCTTGTTTTCTCATCTCTAAAATGGGACTCAACGGGTTATACTGGAGAACTGTTGAGCAGAGTGTGTGTGATACCATCTGAGCTAGAGAGATACCTGAGCAGAGTGTGTGTGATATCATCTGAGCTAGAGAGATACCTGATAGCTAGGAGGGGACAGATGAGATGATAAACACGATTTTTTAATGTCATGGGACACTTTGTTTTTCCACATGAAACTTTCAGTGACCTTAGTGTCCTGAGGCCGGTGTCCACGGCCAAGCAGGCGCGTCCACTCACCCGTCACAAACCTATTTGCCGCTGGGCTCTGTCAGCCCGTGGAGCCGCTTGCCCTCCTGGATCTCTCGGCTTCTGCATCCCACGCCTCCTCGTGCTCTATTTTCTTTGAAAGAGACGTGAGGCTGCAAAGCGCTGTGGAAGAAAAGGGGATTGAGTTTTCCTGCTCTTTCTCTGAAATCTTTAGAGGCTGAGTTTCAGGGCCAGCCTGGAGAAGTAAGGAAACCCTGAAATTCTGTATGGATCTGGATCATTCCAGAAGCCCCCAGAGACACGCAGGACTGTAGAGACCTACCTCGAGCTGCAAAGCCTTCTCACGGCCCTCCCTGGTGGCTTGGGCACAGGTGGCAGACACTGAGCCCGGGCTCGCATGGGACCGGAGGAGGCCAGGGCGGGGATGGGAGGGGGGCATGGGGCAGAGGACACAGCACGGCCCAGGGCACACTCATGTCCCCAGTTTGGGTCCCAGCACAGGAGACTGGGCCCTGCATGAGGCCCCCGTATCTGGCTGAACCCCAGTTCTGAGTTTGCTCCCCAGTATCCCAGGCCCCTGCCCCACCTCAGCCCATCCCGCAGGCCAGACCTTCTGACAAAGTCCATGGGGGTGATGGTGTCTCTTCTCTGCTTCTCTGCATGGGCTGGTTTTGCGGCCTCTCCCTGGGGTTTAGAGTGTGTGCGTTGTGTGAATTCCCGTACAGAAGCTTTTTGGGTTCATCATGTTCATTTTGTCAGATTTCCTCTGACTCATGTAGTCAGTTGAAATGTTAATTCTGAAAATATGGCCAGAGCCGTATCGACAGAGCTGGAGTCGAGTTGGTCTGGCTCCTTCATAAACAAGGAGGAAAAGTGCCCAAGGAGTGACTTGCCCTGGGTCTCCAACCCTGGCAGAATGGGAGGGGCCTTGAATGGGGTCTCCTGAGCCCCTTCCTTGGTCCTCAGGGCTGTCTTCTGTATCGTTGTTGGCTCCGCTTGTATGTCTAGCACTCATTTCCCAGCAAGTAGCGAAGCACTAGAATGATTCGTGAACTCAGGGGCCCCCAGCAGGAGCTCAGGCCTTCTTGGAAAGGAGTTCTGGAGAGGCAGCGTAGCCACTGTTTGCTGAGGGTGTGGGACAAGGGGAGGGGCGTGGAGCTCTTCCTTTCCTGCTTCAGTTATTCATTGAGTGGGGAACCCAGGGCCCCTGACCCCCCGGGGGGATGGGTGACATCGGGGCTCGGCTGTCACAGAGGCTTCCCTCGGACCGTTGCTGGTGGCCGGTGCGCTCAGATAGAGTGACCACATTGGCCCATGCAGGACGGGGGACCAGGAAAGCAGCTGTCATGGATGTGTCCAGGGTCCTTGGGCAGATCAGAGCCTTGGTTTCTCCATCTGCACCCAGAAGCGGGGGCAATTCTACAGTTTGTTTCACAGTGTTGTGAGGATACCAGGGAGTCTCTGGGAGCCTTTACCAACAAGAACGGTCCAAGAGGAGCCAGCAATGAATTCATCACGACCCGAGCCCACAGATCCTAGGGGTTTGGTTGGTGACAGTGGGAATGAAAGAGCCATGTCACCCGTGTTGAAGTATCAGACAGGGAGGCTGTTGGCCTGGGCGGCTGTTGGTAAGCGAACCCGACCTAAAGCCTGAGTCAGGGCACTTGATCGGAGAAAGTGAAGCTTGAGAAGAGTGGATGGCGGACGACTAGCTTTCCCCCAGGAAGGCAGCCACTTAAGCTCTAGCCAGTCAAACACATTTCCTTGTTTTGCTCCGGCACCTTCTCTATAAAACATCTCCCGCGAACATGCCTCAATTTATCTTTTTCCCCACTAAGCTCGTTGCCCAGTGTGCCATGGTCAGCCTCCTCCAGTCCTGGTGGCGACAGCAGGTCTCTGGGCAGAGACAGGGAGAGGGGTGCCCAGGCAGGTGGCTCAGGGACTGAGGTTTTCAGCCCCAGGGGCACCACGCTTCCAGAACCTACTCTTGCTCAGGGGCAGCTATGGCTGGCAGCGGGAGGGGCCCCTCCCACACCAGCGACCCTTCGGCAGCATGATGGGTGGGAAGTGGACAGGCCTGCCCCTTCCTCCCAAAATGAGTGAGGCCATTGCTTGTCACCGAGGGTCTGCAGGTCTGGCTGGGGAGGGGAATGCAAGTTAAAGAGGGCGGAGGCTTCTAGGTTCAGGGTAAACCAAGCCAGGCCACTGCTGAGGCACGGGGACAACAGGCTCAGCACCACGTGGAGGCTCTGTGTCGTGAGAACGTGGGGATTTGGGCACCAGGTGGGAGCAGTGGCTGGTAAACACCCACAGTCTTTAGAAGGAGGCTGGCATTAATCTTGGAGATGCAGCGTGTGGAGGGCCCAGCGGCGACACGTGACCCCTACATCTCAACACTGCGTTTCCTTCTGTCTGTTCAATCCCAGCCATGGAACGTCCGAGCGCCTGATCGTGGGTGGCCAGCCTCCCTTAATAGCCATGGCGCAGGTGGCGCATGTGTGCACACGCGCACACGCACGTGTGTGTGTTTGTGTGTGTGCGTGCGCGTGCGCGTGCATTTTAGGTGGCGATGTTTCCCAGACTGGGTTTGGAGCTCGTGGGACTGTTCCAAGTTTAGAAAGCAAATGTGTGAAGGATGAAGGGGGCGCCGCCAGAAGGTGTGGGCTGGAGCCTCTCTGTGCCTCTTCTGGAAATTAAGGAAGAAGAGTTCTAGTCCAAGTCTAATGCCGCCAGCTGTGTGGTCCCGGAGAGGCACTTCCCTCCTGGGGCTGCCACTTTCCATCTGCTATTGTTCATCATGACCACGGTGAAGGCTCTCCCAGGTGTGTGTTTTGGGGTGAGGAGGGTCCCCCATCTTCTTGGGGGTTGGAAGACGGCAGGGGAGACTCGGAGACCCAGGCTTGTTCTTCCAGGAGCACAGAGTGAAGGCGCCTCAGGCTGCAGGCTCCTGCCTGCCTGTCGTCCACCCACCCACGGTGCTCCAGAAAATTTTCATTTGACAGAAGGATTCAGCAGTTCCATATCACTTGGATGTCTTTGCATCCAGAGCTCGAACATTTCGATGATTCTGCAGCAAGCCCTCCTTCTAGGTTACCAGCCATGTTGGTTTGCCCAGAACTGAGGTTTCGATACTGAAACCAGGAATGTTCTAGATAAGCTAGTCCAATTGGCCACCCTATCATGTCCTTACTGAAGCAGCTCATCTTTTGGGGAGGGAGAGACATACCGTTTAGAAGGCCTCCTTGATGTCCAGGTGCCAAGAAAACTGGGATCAGTAACCCAATCCAGTAGTAACACTGGATAGAAGGGGAGGGAAGCTCATCCCATCTGTTTCTGAAAAAGAAGCTTTTATTTTAACTTGCAAAACAGAGCGAAGGCAACCGGAGCCAGGGTTGGTGTGACTGATGGGCGCGGAGGGGAAGAAGGGACTTGGAAAAAAGAAGAATTTCACACTGAATCTCTTAATCTGTTTTACAAAGAGACTCATAAAACCTTAATATAGCCCCGGGACTGTCATATTTATAGGCTCAGTCACATTCGCCAGCACAGCAACCAGTGCTTGGAGCGGTCCAGAGAACCTACAGCCATGCACTTGGGGGTGTGATGCAGCCCAAAGCAGCAGAGCCCCCTCTGGGGAGGGTACGGAGGGACAGCAGACCCCCACACGAGGAGGCTGAGTTTCCGGGTCTCTTACTCTCGTCTAACAGCTTGATCATATGCCCAGCCCTGGCCCAGTCCTCAGGGAGGAAGTGGAGCCCAGGTCCCCGGAAAGCCTGGAGCATCTTACCCTCCTAGGTGAAGGGAAGCCACCGTATCTGTAGCAGAGCGTGAATTCATTAGCATGGGGGACACACTTGAGCCGTGATGGAGAACGGCTGGAGGTAGCTGAAAAGGAATGGGGGTGGCCGGGGGGACAGGGAGGCTCCTGTGTCTTCCTGGGGAGGGGCCCCGGGCGGGGATCCACAGCATCTGGGAAGGCAGGGGGGAGGGTACTGCCGGGAGCAGACACTGGGCAAGTGGCCGCGGGGGCGAGGGACAAGGTGCTGGGAGGGCAGGAAGGGGCTGGCACTCAAAAGTTAGGATGAGACGTGAACTCTACCCTCGTCCTGGCCTTGGGGACAAGAAAAAGAAAACCAAAGCAAAGCCTGTCATTCCAAAGAGCTTGCCGTCTAGACTCCACCTGGGGGAGATGAGCTCAGAAGCAGGTGTGGGAGCAGTGCATGCTGGGACCACGGGCCAGTCCCAGCCAGGGGTGGCGGGATGCTCCCAACAGAACTGGGACGAGCCATGGCCACGGGCGCACCTTCCAGACCCTGTTCTCCCCTCTTCCCTCTCTCCTCCTATCACTGTGCCAGGAATCTGGGAATTTTGATCTCTTTCATGCTTTAAAGAAGTAACTTCCCATCAGTGGTCTCTGCGGGGACAATGAAGAAAGAATCAAGTGTTTCCCGCTTGAAGGCAGCATGTGAAAAACAGAGCAAATGTAATGAGTTTTTCATAAAGCTGAGTTTTTTCAACTTACAGGGACGCCCTCTGCACGGTGAGTGCGCTGTTCCTACCTCTGCTGCTGTTCGATGGACATTTGTTAGTGGGCTTGTGGCAACGGGACGGTGCTCTGCGGGTTCTTGCTCTGCTTTGTATTGTTTATTTGTTTGTTTGTTTTAAGCTGGAAACCCAGAAATAGTCCCTGATTCAACTTAAAAGTGATTTCAGATTCCTGAAGTCCTCAAGGCTGGGGACCCCTGATTAGACCCCCGACTCTCTCCCTGGTTAGAATATATATCTGTGTAACTTGAAAGTTTGATGTAGGGATATTAGGCATCAAGAAGACAGAAGTGTCTAGACCATTGGGGACCAACACCTAACTGTGCTCTAGAGCATGCTGTGTCCACAGAGAAGGGACCCATAGCAGGCGAACCCCACAGCTTCCCTCCTGCCTCTTTGGCTTTGTCCCTTGGAAGATGTGTGCTACTGTGGTCATGGAGGGTGGGGGAAAATTGGGAGGGGGTTTGAGTGCTCCCATAAGATTAGAGCCTACGCAATCTTTGCGAAGTTCATGAGGGGCTGAAGCAGGTATGGGAAGGGCAGGCTGTGGGACAGCTACTGTCACAATGCACTCCCTGGGCAGAGCTCCAAGGAGAACTCTGGCAGATTAGGAAGATGATAGCATCAATGTATACAATCCATAGAGGAGCTGGAAGAAATTGGAGATAAAAAGCAAAACGGGAAATAAGGGAGACACGTAGAAAGTTAGAAAATCAAATTAGAAACTCTAATAGCTACAGAAGAGAACCAGAAAGAGCACCCAAAGAAAATTATTAAAGAAATAATTCTTAAATTCATCTGCTAATGTGTCATCTTTAACTGGGTGAAAGGTAAGCGTGTTAGAGCCAGAACAGAGCTCTGAGACCTCCCGCACCCTATTCCCTGCTTGTAGCACACTCCCTGCCCCCCAGACAGGCCTCCCATGTTGTCCTACATCAGTGAAGATCATGGTCATGGGCTTGGGAGATGGAGCCTGGGGGAGGAGGCAACACCTGGTTTGCCACTTGGTCACCTGGGACCCTCTGTGCAAAGCAGCAAACCCCTGAAAACTTGAGTTTGACCCAATCGTGCAAAACAAACCTGCATGAACAAAGAAGCAAACGTGACTGTGGAGATGATCTGTGTGGAAGGCAAAGGACCAGCGGGCGCTTCTGAAGAGGAGAACAAAAGGAACGGAACAGAAGAGACGCTCAAGGGACTGACCAGAAGCAAACTTTCCAGAAGGATTTGAATCTTTAAGTCAACGAAGTACATTGCATCTCAGGAAAGAAAAAATGGGCAGAGTGATGAGTGTGGAGACATAACCACGTTTAGCTACCGAGTACCATGATGGAGGCAGAATCCTGCACAGAACAAAGCCAAACAGGGATGCCTGGGGTCTCAGTTGGTTAAGCATCTGCCCTTGGTTCAGGTCATGATCCCAGGGGCCTGGAATCAAGTCCCTCATCAGGCTCCCTGCTCAGCAAGGAGTCTGCTCTGCTTCTCCCTCTGCCTGCCTCTCCTGCTGCTTGTGCTATCTCTCTCTGACAAATAAATAAATAAAATCTTAAAAAAAAAAAAAAGAACAAAGCCAAACAAACTGTAACAAGACAAAAATCCCCCCATGACATCCCAGTGTCTGCGGATGGTGGCCAAAGTCTACAGAGTGTGGACAGCAGGGGAGTGTGACCCCGCATCCCTGGGACTCAAAAGGCAGCATCGGCGGACAGTTCTGAAAAGCGGTTTTATGAAGGAACCCTGAGAAATCAGACAGCAGATCTCAGAAACCAGGCACCCTCCTCCTAGAAGGGTTGATGGTGAGCATAGAGTCTGTTCTGTTCTGGAATTAAGAGACTCTATAACTCTTGGAATGAAGGTATAGGACAGGATGTCGGTGTCGCAGTGTGAGTAATGATTCCAGGAACCAAACTGGTGGGCCAGGAGGGCGAGAGGCAGTATTTCCCTCATCTTCCACAGCCAGAAGTCCAACTTGAACACACAGTCATCTCAAAATATAATAACCCCACGTTCTTATTATTTTTATACTCTTTCCCTCCCTTAACTTTGAAGAGATCTTTTGGTCCTTTTTATGTTGCTTGCATTTTTTTTTTTTTTTTTTTTTAATGAGCATGATTTTTTAAAAAAGGTCATTATCCTGAAAACATTTCTTTTTGAGTTTTCTCTTTTCCATCTGGTTTGCTTCATTAAAAAAAAAAAAAAAAAAAAAAAAAGGAAGAAAAAGAAGAAAGAATTTCTGTGCCTTTGAAAGGCAGCTGTCCTGATTCGACATCCCCAGGGCAAGGAAGGAGCTGAGAGCTGCAGGCCAGAGCTTGGGGAGGGTGGCTGCGGTCTCCCTGCTTCCTGCTGAGTGGCACCAGGCTGAGAGGCTCTGGGAGCCCCTGGCTCTTGGAGAAAGTGTCAGTAGCCAGTGGGGGGCTGAGGGGGTGCCCTGTGTTGGGTATGGGACTTGCTTTGTAGGGCAGAACCCTGGGACGCAGGCAAAGAATACGATTGCCCAAAGCCACCTGGAAGGAGATTACTGGGGGCTCCCCCGTCTCCCCGCCACCATCTCTGTCTCTGGGATTTGGAGTCAGACTTTCCCAGAAGAGCAATCTTGCCTGCTGCTTTGTCTTTCTCCAGTTGTGAACTCTGCCCCCTCCCAAGCTGCAGCTCAAGCAGAGAGAAACTGGGTATTACGTGGTGGGGAGGGCACCATTCACGCATCCCTGAGTTTGTGCCCTGAGGGCCTCTCCCTGCAGGCTCATATGATGTCTGGGGACACAGAGGTGGTCTGACACTCTCAGGCCTCTTGGTGTCTCAGTCCAGTGTGAGCAGACCACGGGCGGAATGAGCCCAGAAGGCTCAGGGCCCTAAGGGCGTTGGTGGGGGCCCAACTGTGTGCCAGGCACCACCCAAAAAGTGGGCACCATGTTGGTTCCAGGTTGGGAAGAGGGTTCTTCTTGGAGGAAGGCCTTCTCTGCTGGGCCTCAGGGGGTGACAGTGGAGTGGCTCCATTGAGGGGTCCTCCTGGCTCTTCTCTGGCAGAAGCTCCCCTCTCCTTTGATGCCCGTGTCTTCTGGCCTCCAGGCCTTGCTGATTGATCCAGCCTGGGTGCCCCTGACCTGTTTGGCCCAATCAGAACGAAATAGCCCCAGATTGCTTGCTTCAGATCCCAGCTCCTTGACTGCTGGGTTGGCTGAGCCGGCACCTGCTCTGTGCCTCTGCCTCTCAACAGGGAGGGGGGCCAAGCCCACCCACCATACCAGGTTGTGGGATCGTCCAGTGAGAAGCGTGTGGCTCTGTGCCTGGTGCCTAGGAGGTGATGGCATTGACACACCCAGACGATGGAAGGTATCCCAGGTCTCCAAGGGCACAACTGGCCCTGGTTCTGGTCCTTCCAAAAGGCTGACTCTCCTCTCATTCTTGGAGTTCATAATCCAACCTGTGTTTTTATGACTGATTAATTCTCCTTCTTGCCAACCTGGTAGTGATGGCGGCGGTGGTGGTGTTCTGTTTCTTGCAATGGCGTTCCAGAGAGGGGGACAGGGATGTGCCAATGGGACGGGCTAGGGGATGCCTCCCAGGGCCTGATGGGCTCATGCCATTCACCTGGAGCACAGAGCCTTGGAAGGGGCAACATCAGCGAAGCAGGAGGGTGACCTGGGACCAGGATATGAGGGATCTAGGCAGCAGCCAGGATGCTGAGTGGGGGCCTCAGCACATCATGGGTTCTCAACAGCAATTCGCTTTCACCTCCCCGCTGCCTGACGCCGGCGAGCCACGCGCCCCTTGCCATCCCCACCCCACCCCCCACCCGGGGGGGGGGATGTGGTGGTTGAACTAGAGCCTCTCCAAGACCCCTTCCAGCCCAAGAAGCTGAGTTCTCTGGGCTACGTGATGTGATGCACTTTGTACATGCAATGTGCGAAATGTAATAATACAGCTTTTGCCGATGTAGGCACTCCCCCAGACCCCCGCACCGGCTTCCTCCCATGCAACCCTCACATCCTCGGCTAGACAGGCACATCAAGGCTGGAGAGGTGCTCACCTGCCAAACAGTAAGTGGCCGAGATGCTTGTTCCTGGCTTTTCTGACTCCAGATCCCCTTGTGTTTAATCAGTACATTTTTCTGCGTATTGGTGACCTGTTTAAATAATGATTTTCCCCCCTTCTAACTGGGAGTAACAAAATACCTAAAGGGTATTTTGGGGAAACTAGTCCGCGTACACGGAAAGGACAGCGGGCAGGGAAGGAAGGAATTCAGGGCCGTCAGGGAGGAGCTCTGCCAGAGCCGTTGTCCCTTGATTGAGAAAGTGTTTGGAAAATACTCACTTTCCTGCATAATGAAAGACTGTAGAAACCAGCTATTTTAAGGTACCCAAGCTAATGCATATGTGTGTGAGCACTGCGGCACAAGCCTGGGTTCTGTCTGCCTTCTCATTTGTTTTCTCCGGATGTGTCTGCATTTGATATACATAACAGAATGCCTCCATCGTGGTCTGTTTCTCCTTTAAAGAAAGAAAAAAAAAAAAAGCCCAAGATTTAGAACCGCAGTATAGAACCAAAAGCTTTTAACTCATCAGCTTCATTAAAAAACAAAACGAAACAAAATAAAATAAAACAAGGCCCCTGGCTTCCTCAAAAAAAGATTTTGCGAAGGTCCCACAGGCTGCCTCCAACCCAATGGGTTGTTACCAATCATCCCACCGAGCCTCCATGGCCTCAGCTTCCAAGGAGGTATTTGCTCTGTGGACACAGAAGCAAAGCTTTAGAGAGAATCCAATTATCTGACCTTTTGTATCAAAGACCCATCTGGAGAATTTTAATCATTCTAGCAGAATGGAAGATTCCAGTGGCTCTGGGCTGATCTCTGTGACTGCATTTTGATCTCTGTGATCATGCGGTGTCATTATCTCTTTAGGTAAACAAGAATGCTCTTGGAGATGCTCGCTGCCAGGGCATGTGGGCCAAGAGCCCTGTGGTCTTAGGAGGGGATATTGTGCCTCCAGCCGAGATGGGTTCTGTGTCGTATTTTAAGGGGTTAAATTGCATACGTCCCCTTGGTTCCTTGGGCCCTGTCAGTATTGCTGAGTTTGTTGGCTCAGATCTTAGGCGGCACTGTCTCCCACTGGCAGTGGTACTGCGTGCTTTGACCCCCTCCCCAGGCATGTTCACTGGGCTGAATTAACAGGTGTCTTGCCATCCCTGGGGTGGGCAGGGGATGGTGGCCATGGTCCAGCAAGGGCCTGGAGGGAAAGGAGAGGTGTGGCGGGGAGGGGACGTGGTCAGGGAGTATTTCCACCAACGACCAGCTGTCTTTCCTCTGGTTCTCCGGTGCTTTAGGTTCGCCTAACCCAGGACCCTCTATTTGGCCTCATTTTCCCTCTGGCTTCTCTCAGCATTTTCCTCTTGGCCCTTCTCCATAGAACCATCTGTGACTCCACTACCGGTGCCACCAGGGACAGCCTGAACCTAATCTCACATCTCTCGACACTATGCTATCCTCAGGGAGCACACGGAAAGGTCACCACCCAGTCACCCATGAGGGTCAGAGACAACAGCAGCCTTGGCGCCCCATGGGGCACAGAGGACTGAGTGTGGAGGACAGAGGCAGTCTTCTGGAGGACGTGATGCTGAACTGAGCTTTGAACGGACAATGGGAAATACCTGGTGAGGAAGGGGGTGAGAGGAGTTCTGGTCAGAAGGAACAGTGCACAGAATGGTTTGGAAGCACACAATCCTACAACCGGGGATTCTAGTTAGACAAAAGGTGCCTGTCAAAGAGAGGCACAGGTGAGACCAGAGAGATTTGGGGGCCCGAAGACCTTCAAGATCTCTCGATCTTAGACTCAAGGCCACAGGGTATGGTTGTGTAGGTTGTGGTCTGTACTATTCGAGGAGCACCCCTAAACCTGTGCAGGGCACAATCAGAATAACAGAACAGGGTGATGCTCTACTAAGGGAAATGAGCTTTATTCTACTGGCAGTGGGAAGGTTTCAAAGGGTTGTGAGCAGGAGGGCTCGTGATGATAAATGTGGCTGTGGGTTGGCGTGGGTTGGCAGAGAAAGGAGGGAGGCAGGAGAGCAGCTGGAGGTGATGGGGCTGCCCTAAGGCTGTGCTGGGGAGAAAGGTGAGGAAGATGTGTTGTGTGTTGGGGGAGAAGGGGTGCATTCTGCAGGGCTTGGAGCCGGACAGCATCAGTGCACTAAATACAGAAAATGCCCAAGCCATTATAAACACCTTCAATGAGTAACGACAGGCTTGTAAAATTAGCTTCCATTTGTCATTGCTTATGCCAGAGAAACTTTCCAGGATTTTTTTTCTCCTCCACAGTTTCAGTGATGCTTGAAAAATTATTTTGCTTGTTGCAGATAATATGCACACTCAAAGGCATTTCATTATTTCACTCTCTCTTCCATGCTGAAGTTCAACACCTTTTCTCTCTTTTTTGGAGAGAGGGTGCATGCATGTGCATATGGGTGGTGGGGTTGGGAGGGGGAGAGGGAGAGAGAGATTCCCAAGCAGACTCCACACTCGATGTGGAGCCTGATGCAGGGCTAGATCCCATGATCCTGAGATCATGACCTGAGCCAAAACCAAGAGTGGGGCCCTTAACTGACTGTGCCACCCAGGCACCCCAACACCTTCTCCCTTTTATGACTTAAAGAATGACCTTGACTCATCCAGCTCTCACACCACCTGAGTTCCAGATAAGTGGAAGAACCTGGAAGCCTGAGATGGAAAACCAGCAGTGCGTCCTGCCCCATGTCTGCACACGCTCCTTCTCCAGTCAGTGCTGGAGGCGATGTGGCCTCAGCGCTGGCCGCGCACCCCCAGCAGAGTTTGCTAAGGCTGATCCGACACCATGGCTCGGCCCCTTGCCCTCAACACTGAAAGACTGCAATACCCTCACCTCCTTTCTGCCCCCACCACTACCCTGAAAACAATCCGTCCTGCTCTGTTGTGTCCCTGCCGTGCTCGGCGTCATAGAGAATCTGAGTTCCTCGAGGTAGAGGTGAGGCCGAGGGAGGAAGGATGAAGGGGAAGAGAGGACCCAGGGACACGTGGGGGAAGATGAGAGAGTTTCTGGGGGAAGAAAGAGCTCTGGTGGCGGCGTGGCCAGAGACCCAGAACCCGGTTCAGCGGGAACTCTGCACAAATTCGTGTGAGCCAGCAAACCCCACCCAAGTCGCGTTCCGACCAGGCCGTTCACTTCTTGCTCTCAGAACAGCCTGGGGCGGGGCGGGGCGGGGGTGTGTGTGGGGGGCACTCCTCCAGGGTCGCTCGGGGACCAGGGCCCCTCTGCCCCTCTCCGTCGTCGTCCGCATCCGCCAGCGGGAAGCGAGGGAGCCCAGAGTGGGCCACGCGTGGGGCTCTGACAGATCAGCCCTGGAAACGGCGCCCTCACTAACTTCCCTGCGGGATACTTTACCCACCGCGAAAGGTGCCCGTTTCACGTGCACAACCAGCGCTTGTTAGTGACTTCAGGACGTTTTCATCGCCCCTCCCCCCGCAGGACTCCGCGCGCCCCTTTACCGTTTCTGCTCCAGGGTCATTCCCAATTTACTTTTCATCTCTCCTGTTCGCCGAGTCTGAGCACATCCTGTGAGTAAAATCACACAACACGTGGTCTCTTGAGCCTGGCTTCTTTCCCTGAGCCACTGTGTTTGAGGTCGAGGTCCAGCCTGCCATAGGTTGGGTCCGTCATCCGTTCCTTTTCAGTGCTGAGGAGTAGTCCCTTGTCCTTGCGGACGGTGCTACGTTCCTTTCTGCTCCCCTTCCATTGGCCAGAACTCAAGTCACATGGCCAAACCTAGGCGCAAGGGGTGCTGGGAAATGTAGTCCGAGTGCCCGAAGGAAGACAACCTGTTGTGAACGGATTTGGAGCACTGAACACTCCCTCGCTGCCTCCAGTGACCCCGTTAAAAACCTATACACATGCAAATGCCACACATGAGTGGTGTGTGTGTGTGTGTGTGTGTGTGTGTGCGCGCGCGCGCGCAAGTCTAGGTCTCCGTGGGCTCCATGAGCAAGAACACAACGGTGTGCATGGGAGGAGGTGGGCAGGGACACAAACCATACCTTGAGGGCCAGAGGGGATCCTGGGGACCGGATCGTAATTCCTCCCCTGCTCTGCCAGACTGCGGACTTCCTCGGACCTCGGAGGAAGGGTCTTGCAGGTCCTAGCCAGCTCCTCCAAGGCAGGGACACACGTGCATCGCAATTAATGGAATCCTTTCAAATGCACTTGAAACACTTCTTGGAAGGGACCTTGGTGCACGGGGTGTGTGTGTGTGGGGGGGGTGTGGTTCTGAAGACATCTCTTTTGTGCTTTCCCATTTCCACGGGGGCAGCTTCTTGTTGACTCTGCTTAGCTGCTGGTGATTATACATCAGCCGCAGCCCAGAGTCCAGGCGCATAATTTTAGAAGGAATATCAACTCTTCTTAAACTTGGAATAGTCATCAAGGGGGAAATGACTTTCAGAAGAAGCTATGTCTTTGTAGGGGAAGGAAAAAAATTGCACCCCTGGGCCCTTCCTGAATTGATGTTGCTGTTAGAAACTGGGGGGCGGGTAGGGGTGGGGGGGTGGGGAGGAAGCTACTGGAAGTGCAGCCTGAGAGTTATTTCAGGACATGTCTCACCCTGGCTCCCTTTGATTCCCAGCAATGTTTTTCCCTTAACAGTAATCATTTGGCCAGAACGGGGAGGCTAATTCCTTCATGGACCACGAAAGCTTTCCAGGCCAGAGAATTCCATCACCTTCCGTAACAGGCCCAGCTGCCCACGCTGACCTGCGGGTGGCCTGCTCCTCCGGTCCCTGAGTCCCTACACCTGCTCTGCGGAGCTCGCACACTGACACGGGAGCCAGGCATCTCAATGACAGAAGTCCTGCCGTTTCTTCCCTTCCCAGGCGGGTTGTTGGAAATGTGGCAGAGATCCTGTTTTCCAGAGGGTGCGGGCTTGGGGCTTATAGAAAACCCTGCAAATCACTCTGAGGAGTCATCCGCAGAGTTTCTGCCCATCCAGGAATTCTCGTCCTGCCACAAAGCGTCCATCTGAGGACAGTCAAGAGGAAGAGAGAGTGCAGTGGCATTTTGCCAAAACTTTGCAGTCACTTCTTAGGAAAGCAGCTCCGTTTTCTCAAGTCCTGCAAAATGGCAATGTGGAATGTCTGCTTTTCATACCTGGTTCAGTCCCCTTATTTTAAGACCAGGAGAACAGGAATGAGTGAGTCTGTGTCAAAGCTGGAAGGAAAACCCCACAAATCTTGTTTCGTGCTTCAAGAGCCTCCATCAGAACCCCGGTTTCCACTGCACATGAAGGAACAGATGGGCGGCCAGTATTTGGATAGACTGCTCTGTACCGGCGGCTGTTTTCAGCATGTTTCCTATGTTCTCCGGTAATCCCCCCAACCCACTAGGGGCACACTGTAGTTATCCTCTTTATATGGACTGAGGAAAACAGAATTGAGTACCTCTCTGGAGGTCACACAGCAGGCACGAAGGAGAGTCTGAATTTGAACCAGGTCTGCCTCATGCCCAAGCCTGGGTTCTTTGCCACACACCATGGATGAAGGGTTCCTGACATTCTAACCCTACAGGGCTCCCATATCCTGTGCCAAGCTGTGGAGTGTTGCAGGATGGCCCCGGGTGGAAACAGCTGCAGGTGACTAAAATGAGGGGCTTTATTATTATTTTTTTAAGATTTATTTATTTTAGAGAACATGTGCGAGCCTGTGCAAGCAGGGAGAGGGGCAGAGGCAGAGAGAGAGAGAGAATCCTCAAGCTGACTCCCTGCTAAGCATAGAGACCAACATGGGGCCCCATCCCAGGAACCTGAGACCACACCTGAGCTGAAATCAAGAGTCAGCTATCCATTCACCATCTGATTCACCCTGGCACCCCATGGTGGGCTTCTTTAATCAGAATTTCACAAAGGATCTGCCCCAGCCCCAGCTCTGGAGTCAGAAACACTTTCATAGGGTCACTGAGGGCAGAGACCCTTCTCCTCCATGGAGCCGCTGGAGCTCAGTCTCCTCCTGCTCCCTCCAGGACCCAGGCAGGCTGTGTTTGTCGGCGTGGGTGGAGTAACCACAGTGAACAGCCCCACCTCGGCCTTGGCCCTGGACCTCCACTTGCTGGGGCTGTCAGCAATGTCTCGGCAACCTGGCCTCAGCCCATTGGCACACATGTGCCCTGACATACAGCCAGCGGTGACGTTTTTATGATCCTGCTTGTTATTTTTCTCTGCTCTCTGTGGATCTGAGATTCAGCCCAAGGGAGCGTCGGGCCTTCCGTGCAGCCCACTGGCCACCAGAAGATCTGCCTCTGGCTGATCGTTCTGGGAGGATGCTCGAGCCCACAGGGATCCCTGGTATCACGTCCTGATACTATTGTGATCGTTGTCGCCATCATTTGTGACCATATGTCTCTCCACTTTCCAGGAACTCATGCATTCAAATGCTTTACTGTTAAAGAGATCATTTAATAAATGTTAACATCACGGGTCTCAGAGAAATATGAAGTGAATACAGGCAAGTTTAAGTCACCACTTCATGAGGAAACCAATAGTATGTCACCATCAGTTCGAAGGAAATGTCAAAGAACACACAAATACAGAGGCAATCTGGAATGCCGAAGTGAATGTAGAAAGAGATGCAAAACCGACCAGCATTCCCGGGAAAATAGTCAATTGCATTCTTACAGACAAAACTCATTTGTACTTCTGGGGATAGGCACCATTTGTATTGTTCTACATTTTCTGTAACTTGCAGAGTAGTCACCTGGCTCAGACAATGAGAGGTGGAGACCCCTAGAAAATCAGATTCCCCTGGCGGGGTGCATTAGGCAGAGCACGGTAACCCTTTCTCTCTAATTCAAATTCTTGCAAATTTCCCTGATGCCTTATAAGGGTCTACACACACGTCTACTTGTGAGCCATCACAACCGCTGCTTCAAGGTTTGCATATTTGGGTTCCCTCATCCTTCTCTCAAATGACACTCAGGGAGGGTAAGCGGCCTGCCCAAGGAAAGGGCTCTTTCCCCCATGCACCCCCAAAGGCAGAGGAGGGTGAAGGACATCTGGGGTCCTGCCTATTGTAGGTGCAAAAGTCTTCTTTATAGTGTACATGGATTTTGTGTTTTATTCCCTCATTTATCCATGTTGGGTTAAACAGTAAAGTGATGTTTTAAAATTACTCAGTTATGGGTTGGAGTATGACCTTGGAAAGATATGCTGGGGTCCTGACCCCTATTGGTATAGGAAAGATGTTAGGGTTTGAAGACAATGGCCAAGAAGGAATTCTTGAGACGCCTTTGGTGCCAACAAGTGGTTTTATTAAAGCATGGGGACAGGACCCGTGGGCAGAAAGTGCAGCGCTGGGGTCGTGAGGAGTGGCCTGTTATAAACTTTCAAGTTGGGAAGGGTTAGGGATAGCGTAAGTCTCTAAGGAATTTGGATGTAAGGTTCCAGGACTTTGAGGGGCCTAGCTGTTGTTGGGAAAATGTCATTTATTACCATCTAATAAAATCTGAGTCATGAGACCCTTCAGATGTATTATGGTGGGTCATATGCTTGGGGGATGATTGCCAACATATATCTTGGGGGGGTAGTGAAAGGAAGTGTCCAGAGGAATTTCTATATGTTAAAGTAGACTTACAGGATCCTGGGGGTCAGGCTAAGATTATGTTTTGCCTTTGCAAAGTATTAACATCAAGACAGCAGAGATCCTAGAGGAATGTCGCTCTGCCTATTTCAAGAATTGTCAGCGGGCTGTAGGTAGTAAGGACATTTAATTTTTCTTTTTGCCTTTTCCCACAACAAAACTCCCTCAGGATGTGACGTGATTTAAAATAAATTTTGATGGGGTCCTGCTGGAGTCGGGTGGGCCCTTGCAAATCCGACATGACTGGCATCCTTAGGATTAGGGGGCAGAAACACCGAGTCGCAGACAGGAGGGGAGAACCCCCTGCGACAGTGGGGGCAGGGATTTCAGAGGGCTCCCACTGCCAGCCACATGACACTGACAATTGCTAGCGACTGCCGGAGGCTGGAACAGGCAAGGAGATGCTTTTCCAGAGCCTCCCGAGGGAGCGGGGCTGCCGGCACCTCCGTACTAGACTCCCGTCCTCTGGATCTGGGACACAGGTCTGTCTGTCCTTTGAGTACCCCTAATTTGAGGGACTTTGTTATGGGAGCCCCGGGAGATGAGGCCCCCCACTGTGGAGACCATAGATGCTTCTGGAAGAAGGGTGGGCTCTTCTGTCCCTTGGCTTCCAGCTCCATGGCGCACTCAGGTCCGGGAAAGACGTGGGCTGCGGCTTCCCACCCCGCTTCCAGAAATCCTGTGTGGGCTTTAAAGCTGGAAGAGGAGAGAGAAAAACTGCCATACAAGTATTTCTTTCTTTTTTTTTTTTTTAAGATTTTATATATTTATTTGACAGAGAGAAATCACAAGTAGATGGAGAGGCAGACAGAGAGAGAGGGAAGCAGGCTCTCCGCTGAGCAGAGAGCCCGATGCGGGACTTGATCCCAGGACTCTGAGATCACGACCTGAGCCGAAGGCAGCGGCTTAACCCACTGAGCCACCCAGGCGCCCCCATACAAGTATTTCTTAGGTAGACGCGGAGGGATCCCCACGGACTTGGCAATGAGGGCACGCCCATGTGAATACCAGCCCCGCAGCCTCCAGATCAGAGATGCGCACAGCGGCCAGGGAGGGATCCCCGGGCTTGGAGGTCTTTCATGGGGCTGGTTCCTGGGAATCTCTGAGAAGGTCAGGAGGAGGGCTTGTATGTCAGCCACCAGCTGGTGTGAGAAGAGGCACCGAAGTGAGTGTAGGTGACACCTCCCAGGGAAGGAGGCAGACAGGTGGCACCAGGGCTGTGCTGTCCGTGTGAGCGGCACCGCAGGGAGCCTTATAGTCAGGACACCGGGAGGACGATGTCCCCAGTCAGCTCTGCCTGTCGGGGGGAAGGCGTGCCGGTCAACCTGCAGCTCTGGTCTCAGTGTGTGTGGTGGAGAGTGGGTCCCGGCTCCCGGACCCCAGCCGGGCTTCCAGGGGGAGCACTGATCGTGCACACTGGAGCGTTGCGTCTCTGGGACAGGCGTTCTCGTGGACGGACGCTCTGGGCTTCCATGTTTACTCTCGTTTGCTTTTGTGCCAGTTGGAATGAGGCTGCCCATTCGGGCCGGATGAAGTCACATTCGGATGACCTCTCTATGGACTGGTGTCACACCTCCCCAGGTGCAGGTTCTTGGTGACTGTGCCCAGGCACTGGGCCCAGACACACATGTGCATGGTCTCCTTTTTAAAAATTTTTTCTTAATTTTTAATTTTTTTATTTTTTTATAAACATATAATGTATTTTTATCCCCAGGGGTACAGGTCTGTGAATCGCCAGGTTTACACACTTCACAGCACTCACCATAGCACACACCCTCCCCAATGTCCATAACCCCACCACCCTCTCCCAACCCCCCTCCCCCCAGCAACCCTCAGTTTGTTTTATGAGATTAAGAGTCTCTTATGGTTTGTCTCCCTCCCAATCCCATCTTTTCTCATTTATTCTTCTCCTACCCCCTTTACCCCCCCCATGTTGCATCTCCACTTCCTCATATCAGGGAGATCATATGGTAGTTGTCTTTCTCCGATTGACTTATTTCGCTCACAGTCTCCTCTTATCCCAACAATTCTGTATAACAGGGACAATGCCTTGCTCCTCCCCCATTTTAAGATGGAGAAATCAAGGCCAAGACAGATCAGTAACTTGCCCAAGACCACACATGGGTCATGGGCCAAGCAGGATAGGAAGCAGGTTTGACTCCAGCAGCGGAACCCTGGGACTTTGCCTCACGAAGAGCCGTCACATAACCCAGCAGGTCCAAGTCCACTGGGGTGCCCAGAGGGGAGACTTCCTGCCCCCGCCGGGCCTCTGCCTATAGGGCCCTGCTCCGTGCTGCTGCATGGCTTTGGCTTGAATACATGGGTCCTATTTCCAACCTTACCGGAGGCAGGCCCAGGTAGAAAACATCACCATGGTAACCCTTGTTTGGAGGGGCAGTAAGTTGCTTCTGGAAAACCTGACACCCTGGTTCCCAGCACTCAGTGCTCTGCAGGTCTGCAGGGCGAGCTGAATTGGCATCGCTCACAGTTGGCTCAGTGGATACGCTTCTTAGCTCCCTGTCCACGACGCGGTATCCAGGAGACCAAGAGACGTCGTGTGTTTGCTCCTAGAGAAAAGGGAGCAGGGGAGCCGGTGTGTCGTCCGCATTGGCTCCAGGCTGTCTGATGAGACGGGCTGGCAGGGCTGGTGCTCTGGCCGGGCTATGGGGACACGGGCTGGGCCCCACCTGTGTCCCTGATGAGGGTGGCCTCCCATTGTCACCACCTGTTCCATGTTGAAACCTGGCATGACCTCCCCGCCCCCAGTTTCCACTGGCCCTCGGCAGACAGAGAAGAGGGGTGCTGTGGATTGCTCGAAAGACCGCTACGGCCGACATTGCTCGTCTGCCAGAAGCAGTGATTCCCCTTTCTTGCTTTCTGGAAGCGTCTGTCATGATAACCACTTTCCCTGTTGCCAGATGCTCGTTCTCCCAGACCCCCTTGCAGCCCAGGTGGCCACGAGACAGAGGGCTGGCTCGTGAGATATGTGGCGACATCTCCTAGGAGCCTCTGAGGCAATTATTCTCTTCCTAGAGAAGGAAAAGACCCTAGACAAGAGTGCTGTTCGGCCTCCTGTCAAGTATCACTCATGCGAGGACAGGCCATTTGCAGCCATCTTGGGATCAGGAGGAGGATAGCAGACGCAGCTTATGGACATGACTGGGCTGCAAACTGCCCTGCATCTTTCCGTTTCAGGCCTCTTGCTTGGTGACATAATGAGGTACTTTGTATGGTCTGAGACCTTGCTTCTCAAAGTGTGATCCTAGAGCAGCTTTGGGATCACTTGGGAATGTGTTAGAGATACAGACGCGCAGGCCTGGCCCCAGACCTACTGAATCAGAATGTACATTTAAAAAAGATCTCCAGGTGATTTGTGTGTACGTGAATGAGTGAGAAACACGGACCTCAGAGTTGGGGGGTGGGGTGGCAGATCCCTTGAAAGAACTAAGATTTTTTTGGAGGTTAATTTTCTTGGTGCTATTTTTGTGTTTATGACCCTTTCAGCTAGGAACAATGAAATCTTAACTCTATTAAAATGAAGACAAGGCATCCCTACCCCCTCAGCACCTCCTCTCCATCCAGGTGCAGAAATGCCAGAGGGCGGGCCGGGCTCCCGGGTCCATGATTGATGGAGGTGGGCAAAGGGCCCCTTTGAACTTGGCTCGTTGCTCTCAGGGTTCCATCATCCCTCATCTTTTCTGAAGTCTGAGCTGTACATTTAGAAAGATTAAAATCTGCGTATTCAAAACAGAGCCCTGAGAAGTAAAAAGTGTTGCCTGAGGCTTTTTCTTTTAAAAAGCTTGTTTCTCTGCTCAGACAAGCAGTCAGGATGCTTGCAGGAAGAAAAACTTGGTGTGGACTTCAGCTTCAAGAAACAGTCAGGAGACTTTGTGGAAAAGTGGAGTTCCTCGGAAAGGAAGGGTATTTGGTTCCTGGAAGTACACATGGAGAGCTCAGGTCCCACGGGGTTTTTCTCCGCAACATCACGATTTTAATGTTTTATTTTGCCCTTGTAACAGGGCTCAATGCAGGAGAAGTGGACTGACTAATGCGGGGTGAGGGGGGATGGAGGGACCAAAAATTTGTAGAACATTAGAGGGGATGCTCGGTAACATCATGAGAAGGGAGGCATCTCAGCTTTCTAGTTCAGAGCCTTCCCCCACCCCCCGCCTCCCCCCTCCCCTCATTGCAGGGGGAGGTCGGAGGCCGTGAGGGAACGAGGACTTTCCAGAGTGTAAATTTGGGCCTAGAACCCAAGGCCATGTTAGCACTGCACCCCCCCCCACCACTACCCCATGCCTGAGTTACCAGAAGAGGAACTTGGGGGCCAGCTAGACACTCCTGCAATTTGTTTGGGAGGCCAAGGTCCAGAGAGGGGGCATTGCTGGTGCATCAAATTCGGAAGAGGTTCCAACTCTGCTCCTTCTAGCTGTCTTTGAGTCTCCATTCCCTCCTCCGGTTGAGATGGCAAGAGATGTGATGTTCATAACCTACCCCACCCGCCTCCCAGGGAGGAGCCTCGGCGTGTAGCACTTGCTGCCTGCTCTTCTGCTAGTGAATGAGGTGAAGGGTCCAGAAGTTGCAGAAGAAGCCAAGGGAAGGGAACTGATGAATTCTTGCAGAGGAAGAGAAAAGATCAGGTCGTGACCCAAGAGCCAAGGAGTGGGAGTATGGGGAGAAAGAAGAGGGAAACAGAACCCCTGCACTTGCCTGAGGCTCCCACACTGTAGGAAGCTGGTGTGCAGCCAAGAAGAGCCACAGACGTTTCTGGAATCTTCTGAGTAATCATCAGTTTCTGACCCATCTGCTCCTGTAGTTAGTAATGGATCTTCAGATGGTGGTAAGGCATAATGGTTCAGACCATATGCTCTGGAGTCAGGCAAATATGGCTTCAAGTTCTGGATGACTCCTCACTGCCTGGTCAATTTTAGAAAAGTTGATTAGCTGCCTTCGAGCCTTGGTTTCCTCATCTGTAAAATGGGGATGATAAAGCTGACCTCACAGTTTTGCTTTGAGGATTAAATGAAATCATAGGTATAAAGGACAGTGCCTAATCCTTGGTAAAAAATTCAGTAATCATTGATGATTGATGATGGTGGTGATGATGATGTTTGTTTCTCTGGCCAGATCTTTGCTCAGAGTATCTTCCTGGCCCTCTTGCTCACCTCGACTCCTTTTTCTCCCAACTGCCTTCCAGGCCTGGACTGCCATCCCCAACACCAGCTTGAAAGTGTCTGGCATCTCACTTACCAGCCACAGTAGGAAGAGCAGTTAGGCCGTGAGCTAGGGTGAGGGGATCCTTTCTCTCTCTGCAAGAGCTGTTGAAGCTGGCCATGGTCTCTCTCCTCGGTTTCTGGGCCTTTCTGACCAGCGCAGAGTTGTCCCAGCGGCCTCACCCCACCAGTGTGGGGCTTTGAGTGACAGATGCTCTTGAACCCTGAGCTCCCCAGGCTGAGCTGGAATGGGCAGATGCTGCCCGATCCCTGGAGCCTAGCCTGATGGTTCCCTCCCGGAAAGGCTTTTTTGGGGCATAGCCCCTCAGTTTTCTGTTCCTGACCAGAGGGCTGCTGCCTCTGCTTGAGGCCCCCTGGCAACTGGAAATGGCACCATTTCAAGTCTTTATTCATTTAGGATACAGCTCTCCCTGAGACAGGCCAGGCTGTAAGCCCGGCACATTAAACCTTTGTGAATTCTGGCCACTGTGTTCGTTCTCACTCTGATAGCTCACAGTTTCCAGGAAAGAGCACGCTCTGTGCATCAGGCCTGGTGGCAGGTCGCTTGCCCTGTACCTGCCCCTGCCTTTAGAGAGAAAGAGACAGAGGACGAGAAGCTAAGTAACTGGCCAATAGCTGCTGGAACCTGGACCCAGACGGGAAAACAGAGAGAATGGAGCAACCGAGAACTTTCTAGCTGGATTGTGCCTGCCTCACAGTTTTGCCTCAAGTTTGGCTGCTGCTCCTAATTTCAGGTGGTGAGGCGCTCACCTCACTGCAGCCTGGCAGAACGTGGAGCCTCAGCATTGGGATCAAGGGGAACAGGAAGCCAGGCCCCCGTGACCCTGGGCGGACAGGAGGCACGGCTGCCATCCTCGTGCACAGAGTCAGGTTTACGCGGTAGACAGCGCACGGCAGATCCAGACACGGGGAGGGCAGAGGATGGGCCCCGCCATCTTCTCACTCCACGTGGGTGAGGGCAGGCAGGAAGGAGAGAACCCAACGCTGTGTTCCTAGGACACACCTCCATAGGAGAAAGAAGAACCATGCCCACTTTTTGTTTTCTGCAAGACGGTCCCGACTAGAAGCCAGGTCTGCTCTGGGTGGGTTGAATAG
The DNA here is from genome assembly GCF_011764305.1 of Mustela putorius furo. Lineage (NCBI taxonomy): Eukaryota > Metazoa > Chordata > Mammalia > Carnivora > Mustelidae > Mustela > Mustela putorius. The sequence continues at coordinate 7,792,564 of NW_025422057.1, forward strand.
TGATCCTCCCAAACCTCATGTTCATCTGGAACCTGCAAATGATACTTTATCTGGAAATAGAGTCTTTGCATGTTTAATCAAGTCAAGATGAGGTCAGATTAGATTGGGGGGGGACCCTGAATCCGGTATGCCTGGTGTCCTTCAAAGAGTGAGAGTCTCTGGCTCAGGGACACAGACACGCAGGGGAGAAGGTCAGCAGAGACAGAGGCGGAGACCAGAATGATTCATCTACGAGCCGAGGGATGCCGAGGATGGCCAGCCACCCCTGGAAGCTGGAAGAGGCAAGGAAGGGTCTTCCTCTAGAGTCTCCGGGGGGCGCAGGGCCCAGGTGACACTGTCATTTTGGACTTCTGGCCCCCAGAACCAGGAGAGAATACATGTCTCTTGTTTTCAGCCACCGGTCTGCGGTCGTTGGTGGCTGCAGCTCTGGGACACCCAACACAGTGCTCTTGTGTCGTGTCTTCCAGGGGACAGGAGCTCTGCTGGTGGTTTGCCAGCATGTTTCTTCTTTCCTCCTTTGCCAACAGATCGTTACGTTTGCTCAGTGTATTACCCCCGATCCCTGCTCCAACATGAGCAGAGTGAAGGTGACTGGCCCTGTCCCCAGAAGAGCCCCAGTTCCCCTGACTCAGGCCTGGGCCTGTCGCCCAGTGTCCCCGGCTGTGCCTGGATTTGGAGCCATGAGACAGGAGGGGAGTTGGTGGGGTGGGGGTGGGAGGGGGAGGGTTGGTTTCTGGGAAGAAAGATTTCCTCTCACTCAGGAAGGAGCCTCCAAGGAAGAAGACAGCCTCTTCCTCCTGCTCGCCTGGCATCTTGCTGAGGATGTCACGGCCTTTCATGGCCTGCGACATAGGTGGAGGGTGAGGGGGTCCCGAGGGGGAGGTGCCAGCACAGGCCAGGTTGGGGCTCCATGTTGTGAGACAGTGAATCATTATTGTTGAAGGCGGTTTGAGTTGGGGGTTTCTGTTTTGCTGCCCAAGGTGTCCTGACAGACACCCAGGCCAGGATGCAGAGGAAGGCAGGTAAGAGCAGACCCTGTGGCCAAGTAGGGGAAAGAGAAATGGTGGTTAGGCCCGCGGCCCACACAGCTGCTGCCCAGATTTGGGTGTGCCTCCTTCTCTATCTCCTGAAGTACGAACTCAGTGACATCACTCTTTGGCTTCCTCCTTGATCCCTCTAACAGCACGTCCGTACGGAATCCACCCCCCCCCCCGCCCCAACCCTTGCAGAATCGGAGCACCTGGGATTTATTTAAGCCAAAGGCAACCAGCCTGGGGAGCCGGACATGAGGTGGTCCGTGTAGGACTGTTGCCACTTGATGCCACATGCTGTTGCTGTTGGAGACTGGCCCAGCTCGTCTGCCCCTGTGACGTCCTCGCTGTCCGCTCCCTGCACAAGGCCACAGGCAAGGTGGCCGTGAATTTATACCTCCTTGGTCAGCTGTTGTGCTTGCTAATGTATGATTGCTGCACCAGACTGGTCTGGTCTTGAGAACTTCTTGTCTCTGCCATAGGTCCCAGCTCCAGGGGACACAGGCCACTATATTTTGGGGATGTGCTCGAGGTGTCCTGTTCTTAGAGCTCACAGTGCTTTATGGACCTACCCTTCCCATGCTGGCCCAGTGCCCTGTGCACCGCCGGCCCAGCCGCCTCCCTCCTGTGCATTCCTTACAGGGACACTTGGTATGTTTCGTCCATGCCATGCTAGGAAAGCATCTTCGCTGACTCCAGCTCTTTTTTTTTCCATGATTTTTAAAATTTATTTATTTGAGAGAGAGAGCACAAGCAGGTGGGCGGGAGATGCAGAGGGAGAGAGGGAAGCAGAGCACAGAGCCCAAAATGGGGCTCCTTCCCAGGACCCTGGGATCGTGACCTGAACCCCAGGCAGATGCTTAACCCACTGAGACACCCAGACGCCCTTGATACCAACTCTTTTAGGTCCCCAGACCCAATTCCAGTGTGGGGTTCCCTCCAGAACACCAAACCATTCTCAGACACCAGCCAGGGTGGGGGGGTGTCCAACAATGCAGCTCAGTTTTGGTGCTGTCCACCCAGAGGCGGCATCCGAGTCCATGGGCTAAGGGCTCAGTCCTACACAACTGCCCCCACCCCTCACTCCAGATACCAGGTGCAAGCCCCAGGCTCTTACCCGCGCCCCTACCCAACCAGTACAGATTGGAAGTTCCAACGATCTCCTTACGCTAGATTAATTTGCTAGAACGGATGAGGACTCAGGAAAACACTGACGCTTACCAGTCAACTAAAGGGTATAATAAAGAATGTAAATCAGTAGCCAGAAGAAGGGATACATAAGATGAAGTCCTGAACACAGTCGTGGGGCTCTGGGCCTGGCTTGGCGGCATGAGGAAGCCTTCCAGTTCCCCAAGCAAGGAAGCTCTTTAAAGAAAAAGGGCCCAAAGCTGTCATCTTGGGTTTTGATGGAGGCTTCTCTATGTGGTCATGATTGGCTAAGTCATTGGCTATTGGCCGATTCACACTCCAGCCCCCCTCCCCACTCCCCTCCCTGGAGGTGGGGGGGGCACTGTTCATTCCAAACCTTGAATCACATGGTTGGTCTCCTTCAACCAGCCCCACCCTTGGGTGGGGTCCAACAGCCACCTCCATTAATAAGAAATCACCAATTTCCCCTTTCTGGCTCAGAAGTGTTTTCAGGAACTGTGCATGACGACCAAACATAGCTGAGAAATAAGTATTTGGCCATCTGAGTGATCGCCCATGAATCAGTCTTGTCTCGGCATCTCTTTGTTTACCCGCACATTTCCCACCCTTGGAGCTCTGGGTCCAGGCATCAGAGTGCTCAGCCCTCCTGCCCCAGAGGCTCTTGGGTTCCTGGCCCATTGGTTCACTGTGTACCCGGAGCCTTGCATCAAGGAAGAGAAGCAAACTGAAGCAGAGTCTGTCTTAGCACTGTGGGGAATGAGGTCACGAGGAGCAGAGTGGGCGTCGGGGGAGCACCCAGGAAGATGGAGGCTCTGCACAAAGGTGCGTGTTGACTTGGCCACTGCGAAAGGCAGCTAGTTAGTTGCCCAGTCTTGCAGACTTTCTGGGTGTTCTAAGGAATGTATTTTGGAACTGGCCCACACAACAACGTGGGAGATACTCTTCTAGCACCTGCCCCGTGGGATTTTAACCAGCAAGTTGAGGGCCAGGACTTTCAGGTTAGCTGAGAGCCATCTGGAGGGTGGCCAAGAGCAGTGGGGTACCCCCCCACCCCCATCACAAGAGAATGCTTGGCCTCTTGACCTTGCATGGTGTCTGGACAATGCTCCGGACAAAGATGATGGGCTTCTCTGTGCCCACCATCTGTGCCTGGAGAGGCATGGGCATGATCTTTCTGCAGTTTCACCAGTACCTTCCTAAGATGCACATGCTTTAATTTAACTGATACCCTGTTGCCCTGTTTAAAAAACAAAACAAAAAAGCCACCTCAGACTTGTCTTCTGTATACAGTCCTGAATTCTCATTTTTCAACTTACCAGTGCAACAGAAGTAGTTCTCAGAGGCGCCTGCTGTACCCAGCATGGCCCACAGTTTGGGAACGCCGAGCTACTCCAACCCCCCATGGAGCTACTCCAACTCTCCCATTTAATTGGTGGACAATGACTATCCTACTCCTTAAAAAAAAAAAGATTTTATTCATTTATTAGAGAGAGAGAGAGAGAGAGAGCATGCACACACAGGAGGAGGGGCAGAGGGAGAGAGACTCTCCGGCAGACTCCCTGCTGAGCACAGCGTGAGACAGGGATCTTGATGGCGCCACCCTGAGATCCTGACCTGAGCCACAATCAAGAGAGTTGGACGCTTAACTGACTGAGCTCCTCCAGGTATCCCCTATCTTACTTCTGTTTGCTTTGGATGAGGGTAGCTGGAGGTGTTGATAAGCGTGGTCATCCCTTTCTGGTGGAGCTCAGTTTACCATTAGGCAAGTGCTGCTGGGTGATGAGTTGGGGAGCTTGCCTTCCCCCTCCCACAACGATCCCAGAGACCCTTGGGTTGGACAGTTGCCCAGAAGAACCACAGAACACACCGAAAGCGATTACACTCACGGTTGTGGTTTATTACGGGGAAAGGACACAGATTAAAACCAGCCAAGGGAGGAGGATGTGGGGCAGAGTCCAGGACCGTTCCAGGCACAAAGATCGTCCGCATGTTCTCTCCCAGTGAAGTTGTGGGCTTTTCCTGGCAGCAACGGGAATAACGCATCAAAGTTTGCCGACCCGGGAAGCTCACCTGAGCCTTGGTGCCCAGTGCTTTTATAGGGTCCGGGAAAGGCATACTTGGATGGTTGCCCACTGCTGAGTTCAGTCCACCGTCTCTCTGGAGGCCGAGCTGATCATGCAGGGCTTGAAGACAGTGCCCACCATGAATCCCTGGGTCAGATTATCTGCTGTGGCCCAGGGCCTCCAGATAAACATACTTTTTTTTTTTAAATTTCTTTTCAGCATAACAGTATTCCTTGTTTTTGCACCACACCCAGTGCTCCATGCAATCCATGCCCTCTCTAATACCCACCACCTGGTTCTCCCAACCTTCCACCCCCCGCCCCTTCAAAACCCTCAGATTGTTTTTCAGAGTCCATAGTCTCTCATGGTTCATCTCCCCTTTTAATTTCCCTCAACTCCCTTCTCCTCTCTAACTCCCCATGTCCTCCATGCTATTTGTTATGCTCCATAAATAAGTGAAACCATATGATAATTGACTCTCTCTGCTTGACTTATTTCACTCAGCATAATCTCTTTCAGTCCCATCCATGTTGCTACAAAAGTTGGGTATTCATCCTTTCTGATGGAGGCATAATACTCCATAGTGTATATGGACCACATATTCCTTATCCATTCTTCTGTTGAAGGGCATCTTGGTTCTTTCCACAGTTTGGCGACCGTGGCCATTGCTGCTATAAACATTGGGGTAGAGATGGCCCTTCTTTTCACTACATCTGTATCTTTGGGGTAAATACCCAGTAGTGCAATGGCAGGGTCATAGAGAAGCTCTATTTTTAATTTCTTGAGGAATCTCCACACTGTTCTCCAAAGAGGCTGTACCAACTTGCATTCCCACCAACAGTGTAAGAGGTTTCCCCTTTCTCCACATCCCCTCCAACGCATGTTGTTTTCTGTCTTGCTAATTTTGGCCATTCTAACTGGTGTAAGGTGGTATCTCAATGTGGTTTTAATTTGAATCTCCCTGATGGCTAGTGATGATGAACATTTTTTCATGTGCTTAATAGCCATTTGTATGTCTTCATTGGAGAAGTGTCTCTTCATATCTTTTGCCCATTTTTTAATATGATTGTCTATTTTTTGTGTGTTGAGTTTGAGGAGTTCTTTATAGATCCTGGATATCAACCTTTTGTCTGTACTTTCATTTGCAAATATCTTCTCCCATTCTTTGGGTTGCCTCTGTTTTGTTGACTGTTTCCTTTGCTGTGCAGAAGCTTTTGATCTTGATGAAGCCCCAAAAGTTCATCTTCACTTTTATCAGGCAGGGCTGTTTAAGGGTCTGGAGGTCACCTCCAAGGAGCCAAGGGCAAAGGCCAGATCTCTCCTCCGGCAAGGTTAATTCCTAAATACACAGCACCTGAGTCCACGCGAGACCACGAACATACACGTCTATGCACAGCCATCCAGGAATGCAAGTTCCATTAGTCTGGGGTTGTTCAAGGAGTCGTTTCCCAAAAAGTTCCCCTCGGCTCCCTTTCCCCTTTGTTAAGTAGCAAACAGATACCCCGAGGCTCTCCGCTGTGACCCCCTCCTTCCCACTGGTGGCCAGTCCCTACCCTGCATTTTGGGGGCCCTCCTTGCCTGGTACCTTAGTCAGTGTGGGCTACTAAACAAAGTGCCACCCATGGGATGGCCTATGCCTATGAGCAGCTGAAATTTATTTCGCACCGAGGTGGAGGCCGAGAGTCTGCAATCTGTTGGGTTCTGGCAAGCGTCCTCTCCTTGCATCCGCACAAAGGGAGGCAGGGAGCATAGATGGGGAGCGGGCAAGCTGGTGACTCTTACAAGGGTGCTCATCCCATTCATTGAGGCTCCACCATGACCTCACCAGGCCCACTTGACCTCCAAGGCCCCACCTCCTCGGACCATCACCCCGAGAGGGTTGGAGTTCGGTGGTGCTCAAACATTCGGCCCATAGCCACTGGGGGAGCCTCCATGGTCCGCGCTCTCTGTTGAGGTTACCAAGGTCAAGTTGTCCTCACGGATATGGCTGGAGACTCAAGCCTGGGCCATAAACCAGGACATCGTGGCAAACCCAGTGTGGGTAAGTTCCTCGCCTGCCTGCGCTCAGATCTGCTGCTTTGGGGACACGGGATTTATGAGCTCATTACCCAGTGCTGGCGACTTCCTGGGCCGCCTGTGTTCTGCAGCTGTGAAAGGGCTATGATCACCAAACATTAAACTACCCAATTAAAATTAACACCAGGAAATGCCATTGCAAACTGTTTGGGGAGCTTTCTTCTAGTGACTTGTTGGATTCACTCTTTGAATGTCTTTTTTCCCTGCTTTTACCGTAACAGGGAAATTAAAAGCACATGGCAGCTTGCAGGCCTGTTTTGAATTTGCAGATCCCGGTTCCCCAGATGGAGGTCTGAGGGGCCAGTTAGCTCTCAGTTGTGTGCACTTTGAGGCCCCGATGGCAGTGGAAGGCCAGGTTGCCGGGTCAGCCGGCTCTGAGGCGTGAGCGCCAGGTGGCCAGTGTGGGGCCCAGCAAGACACACACTCTCACGCCCGCTCCGCCCAGCTGGTCCCTCCCTGTCCGAGGGAGGACCACGTTCCTCTGGAAGGCTTCAGGCCCAAGATAAACTAAAGCCTGAGCCACGGGGCTGCTGGAAGCCACAGGACCCAGTTTGTTCTTATTCTGCAGACAGCGCTCTCCCTCCAGCCCCGACGGCGCGGCCTCTCATTGGGAAACTGATGGCAGGGCTGGGAGGCCAGCAAGAGGCTCCAGGGAGAGTCTGGGCTTCCCTTGCCAGTCCCCTATGTGACCCTGGGCGCAGATTTTTCCCAAGCAAGGCAGTCAGGCCATCAGGGTGTTTTGTGTTGAGCCGTCCTTTCCGTGTGTATCGTCTATGTGGGGGACAAGGGGCCAGCACACGTGTGTCCAGGCCACTTCTGCAGGGGGTCGAGGCAAATCCAGGAGGCCCTGGACCTAGGGGAGTAGGACCTGGCGGTGGGGAATGTGTTTCTGATGCTTTGCCCCTTCCTGCAGATTATGGGCGGGGTATTGAAACGTGAGGGTGGGCTGGCTGGGGGCAGGCTATATCTAGGGGCGTGATGTATACTTGCCCCACAGGGAGGGCTGCCTGCCTCCCTGTTGTCAAAGCAGAAGCTCGTGGGTGGTAGGTCACGCGGAGGTAGCTGTTTTAAGATAAGGCCTATAGAAGGCCAAGGAACATTGCCCTCCATGAGCAGAGGCAGGGCTGAGAGCAGCCATGGCCAGGGCTTTGGCTAGAGCACCCACTTCAATGCGGGATCTAAAGGGAAGTGAAACATCTGGTGCAGGGACAAAGGAGGCTTCCTCCAGGGTGACCTCCTGGCTTTCTTCCTCCTAGACCCATGGTCTGCTTGGTCCTCAGTGTCACTGATCTTTGCTCAGGTGCAGTTGCTATTCTACAATTTTTCTTTTGACAGGGACCCTGTAGACTACACCCCATAAAGCCACCAAGGGGGCCAACCAGGAAGGCCCTAGCTCCGTAAAGTTCAGCCAGCCTCGTTCCCTCCAGGGGATGATCTGCTGATGCCCCAGCCCATTGCCTTCTCAGAGCCCTCGCTGTGTCCATCCCAGTCACAGTCCAGCTTGCATTCTGAGGCATCACCTGTCCTGGTACTGCCTGCCCCTCCCCCATCACCCGTGATGGCTCCCTTTCTCAGGTCCTCTGACAAGGACCTCAAGGTGTCTTCTGGCTTCGAGTCTGCTGGCTTCTTGAGGATTCTTTGGCCTAGCCTCCTGTCCAACAGAGGGATCAGCTGCAGGCTGCCTGCGAGAGTGTCCCCTGTGCCACACAGAACCACCAGTGGCTTCCCAGGCACCCACAGGGGCAGCCACATATCCTAGTTACTACTGTTATGTAACCGACCAACCCGAACTTAGTGGCATATAGCATCTACCTTAAAAAAATAATAATAATTAATTAATTAATTTGACAGACAGAGATCACAAGTAGGCAGAGAGGCAGGCAGAGAGAGAGAAGGGGGGGGGAAGCAGGCTCCCCGCTGATCAGAAAGCCCGATGCGAGACTTGATCCCAGGACCCTGGGATCATGACCTGAGCCGAAGGCAGAGGCTTTAACCCACTGAGCCACCCAGGCGCCCCAGCATCTACCTTTTTATGCTTCCAGATTCTGTGGGTCAGGTGTCTGGAAAGAAGTCCATTGGGATGACTCATCTCTATTTTTGGATGTCTGAGAAGATTCAAAGTCTGTGATCCCTTGGGCAAGGTGCTCCACCTCTCTGTCCCTCAGTACCCCCACCCCATCAAGTGAAGGTGATATTAGTACTCATGGGATCACAGAGAGGAGTAAAGGAATTACTGCATGTAAGGGCTTAGAATTGGGTGTGACATGTGATAGGTGCTGTGTCAGCCTCTGCTGTTCTGACAATTTGTGAGAATCGGCTGATCCATTTCTCACAACAACTCTTCAAGGCAGATACTGTTAGCAGGCCCATTTTATGGATGAGGACATTGAGGCAGAGAGGGCATTTTGTCTGTCTAGTATCAGTGGAGGGTAGGGCACAGGAAGCTGCCAGGGAATGTTCCTCGAGGAGGCCTTATGGGAGATAAGCAGAGAGAAAGTGCTTCTTGTTAAGGGAGCAGCATATGCAAAGGCCCTGGGGTGAGCCAGAGGTTGGAGCACAGAGGGCACCATGTGTGCAGTGTGGAGTGTGGCCAAAATTGGAAATCAGGAGAGGGAAGTGATGACAATGAGCTGAGAAATTTGGCAGAGGTTAGCAGGGCCCGCTAGCCACACATGAGCATTTTCTGGGATCTTATTAGGTGCTCGACCTTGTACTTCATCTGAGAGGCTCTGTCGGTTAGGGTGCATTTGGCTGGGACTCAGGAAACCAGACCGGCAATGACTGAAGGCAGTAAAGGAAGTTTCTTCATGTCACAATATACCTGGAGCCATGCACTACGGAACTGATGCAGCAGCTCAGAAGCCAATGGGGTCTCCATTCTCTTCCTATCTTTTTGCTATGCCTTATGGTTTTAGTCCATAAGGTTGTAGTCCTCATGGTTTCAGTATAGCTGCTGCATCTCCAGACATCACATCATGCTCCAGGATCTCTCATGTTTGTGTGCACCCCACCCCAAGGCAAAGAATAAAGGGCAAAACCAAGAGGGAATCAGGCTAGCTGAGTCTATCTCCTTCCAGAAAGCTTTACAGTAAGCCAGGCCATGTTGTGGAACACACAGCCTACTTGCAAGAGAATCAACCAAGGAAGGGGAATAATTTTATCAGGACCCACTGCCATTTTGTCTACTGCCCTGGACAAAAATGGTGTTCTCTAAGTTCTGAAGGAGAAGAGAATGGATGTTGCGGTGTTCAGGTAGAGGGAGAGAGAAGAACATGTGAGCGAATGATTCCAATAAAACCGGTCAGTGGATGATAGAGGTAAGCTGAGGTCCCTGGGGGCCCTTCAAGGGACATCCAGCCCAAGGAGGGCTTCTCAGAGAAGGCAGTGTCTGGGTTAAATCTTAGGGACAGAAGGAGGGAGCAGAGACTGTAAGACCGGCCCTTGAAAGACGGGGTTAACGTGCCTAGGTCCTCACTGCTTCCCAGTGACTTACTTCAGCCAGTGGAACACTGCAAATGTGGCACAGGCACTGCTGACCTTGCCCTCTGGCCCTCCTGTGAACCACCATGGGAAGGGCAGATCCTGGGTACCTTCTAAAGTGGTGACCTTGGGGTATATGACCTCCGAGGCTCTTTTGGACCTGCAATTCTGCCACGCTTTCAAAGCATTATATGCACATATTGGTTACTGGGATTTCATTTCTATTTCTACTTCATTTCATTCCTATTTCTACTTTCAGTAGAAAGTATTTTCTTTCTAACATGTAGATCTTGGAGGCTAATTTTGATTGTATTAAGTTATTGCAACTTGTTATAAGTATATCTTTAAAATCCATAAATTTGGTTCACTACCACATCTCCGCTTTCCAGAACCAAGCCTTGACACATAGTAGGAGGTCAATAAGTATTTGATGAATGAATGAATGAATGAATGAACAAATGAATCTTATAGTCTAGAGGAGGAGCTCACAGGTACACAAAAGATAAAAACCTTGTGGCAAGAGTGGGGGGAGGGGAAGGCCAGTGTTGCAGGAGCCCAGAGCTCTACCTTGCAATACATAAGAGAGGGATTTGGGAGTTGCCAGTTTTTCTGGATGTACAGAACTTACAAATATTTTGGCATAGGCATAGATTGCCAAGAGGATGTTTACGAATTAGAATGTTTTTGAAATTTATGCATTTCCATTAAATTCACTCTATTATGTGAAATGGCTGTTGAAGCCACTATTTCTCTCTATACGCTAATTAGCAATCAAAATGCCAATGTGTTTCGCAGATTTAACAAAGCCTGGCAACGATGATCTTTGATTCACTGGAAAAAAAATTAATAAGCGTGTGGATGCTTTCTAATAATCTCCGCTACTTAATGAGCTCTGGAAACTCGCCGAAGAACTAGGCAAGGATTCAAGCCTGACTTCCTGGATTGTTTTAAAGTGGTACAGTTTTTACATATTAGAGATTACGCTGAATTGAGAGAAATAGCCAAGGGGTAGGAAACCCCTCCCCCAATCACTTGTTGCTGAAACTTTATAGGTGAAGCGGTGGAAATAGCACCAGATCTGGGGCTAACTTGGTTCCTTTGGCCTCATCTTCCTCCCCGTCTCTGTGGCTGGTGGGCTTCTTAAGGTCAGCTGGAATTGCTGAATTATATAGAGCAAGTGCTCACTGTCATAGCTGAATGGACACATTAATGAATTGCTATGGAAACAGGAACCCCTAATCCTTAATAACATTTGTCAAATTCACAGAATGTACGCTTCACCTAGATTCATTTAAACATTTTGCCATATTTGATTGCTCTCTCTGTAGGACCGTATCTATATCTGTTTCCTGACTGTAAATATATACTGAACACACACACACACACACACACACACACACACACACATTTGGAAGTAAGTTCTAGTATGACATCTCACACCTAAATTCTATTTCTTTTGAGAACAAAGACCCTTTCTTGTATCAACCAATATTTTTGCTACACTAAAAATAATTATTTTTGCTATCTGATATTCAGTCTAAGTTCGTATTTCCTCAACCTGTCCTAAGAATGTGTTTCACGGGTATTAAAAAAAAACAAAAACAAAAACAGTCTCCAGTTCAGCCACACACGTTGCCTTTGGTGTTCTAGCCTCTCAGTCTTTTTAATTCAGAATGGTTTCTCCACTTTTTCTTTTTTCCACAACACGAGTTTTTTGGAGAATGCAGACCACTTATCTTCTAGAATGCCCCAAGTTTTCAATTTGTCTTTTTGTCTCCTTGTGGCTTTTGCATGTTCTTCTGTCCGCCACATTTACTTTGAGTTGGGAGGGAGAGCTAGAAACTTCATTAGATTTCTTGGGTGAAATACTGTGTTGTAGGGTGGTGGGCGGGGCGTGCGGCACTGTAGCTGTCGGCAGGCCCTGCAGTGCCAGGCTGAGCCACTGCTCGGGATCCCATCACTTGGTTAAGGGAGCAACCATGAGAGGTCTCCACATTAAAGCGACTTTTCTCTTTGTAGTTCGTCTTCTGTGGGATGACGAGCTGTCACCATGGGAATGTCTTGCTTCCCCCCTATTTTTCACCCATGTTTCCAGCCTGAGTTCCTTATTGCATTGGGTTTGCAAAATGGAGCTCTTTTTTCCCCCCTTTCGCTGAAGCTGGGGACATTCCATCGAGATTTCCCTCCTCCCCAGCCCTACCCACTGGGGAAAGTTCTCTCACTTCTCTGAGCCTCCTTCTCTTTGGGGAGGTTTATCTCTTTCTTTGGGGAGAATAATCTCAACTCTCAGCAATACTGTGGAGCTCTGTGAGGTCAAGTACAGTTTCTAAACTGCAAAGTTCTGTGGTCTCTGTGACCACCAGGGAGGTGGTCACAGAGGTGAGCTGACCTGGCCAGCTGCCGCCGGGCGAGGAGACTTGCACACGCAGCAGTAATGAGCGTGGTTTGAGTGGCTCAATGAGCACCGCGAGCACAGGAGGACTAGGAGGAATATTCGGGTGGAGCAGCACTGAATTAACATGGTGTCATCTCCAGACAACATGGTATCACCTCCCCCGACAATGTTTTACCCTTTTTCAAATTAGAAAAACAAACCTTGAACTTGACATTTTTGGCCCTTATTCTTCTGAGCTCTGCCGGCCTCTGTGACCATTCTAGTTAAGACAAGTGGACACACCTCCAGCTCTTCCGAAATCACTACCCATGAAGTTTCTAAAATGTTCTAGTTGACTTTGCTCCCTGGGGGATATTTGGCAACATCTGGAGACTTTTTTTTTTTTTTAAGATTTTATTTATTTATTTCAAGACAGAGATCACAAGTAGGCCGAGAAGCAGGCAGAGAGAGAGGAAGCAGGCTCCCGGCTGAGCAGAGAGCCTGATGCGGACTCGATCCCAAGACCCTGGGATCCTGACCTGAGCTGAAGGCAGAGGCTTTAACCCACTGAGCCACCCAGGTGCCCCTGAAGACATTTTTGGTCGTCAGCCCTGTGGGGGTGGGTGCTTCTGGCCTCCAGGGGCTACAGGCTAGGGGGGATGCGGGACATCCTACTGTGCAGAGGACCGCCCCAAACAATGGATAAAAGGATGCCCCCAAAGCTGACCGTGTTTATCTTGAGAAATCTTTTTTTTTTTTTTTAATTTCATGGTTTGCCCATACAAAAGGGACATTTTATTTATTTTTTAAAAATTTTTTCAATTTATTTATTTTCAGAAAAAGAGTATTCATTATTTTTTCACCACACCCAGTGCTCCATGCAAGCCGTGAGGGTATTATAGCTTGAGAAATCTTGAAATAGACAAGAGCCATTCTCAGTTCGAGGGGAAGAATGCAAAGGGCAGTGAAGGAAAGATGGAGTAGGGTGGGAGCCCGCCTTCTCTTGGCAGAAAAGCCCTGTACAAAAGGGAAGGCTTCCGCCAGCCAGCACACGCCACAAGCCTCAGACCTCAGTTTCCCTTCTTGGCTCCTGGAAGAGGTAGAAGACGGGTCTTGGTTTTCCTCCCCCAAGCCGGGAGCTGTAGGGGAATGGCCAACCTATGCTCTGCATGGCCACATCTCCAGGATTCTTCCCAGCTTCCTACATGCCTGTGTTTCTCTTCCTGATGCAGGCCCATCGGGGCACAGGAGGCTACCTCCATGACCGCCCTGCACTCCCCTGAGTGACTCTGGTTTTGCCTCTGAGTGTCTCAGCTTGTCCCTGGTCTGGAGGCTGACCTCACGCCCCTCAGAGGGTTGTTTCCACCCAGTTGTCTCCAGAGGCTGGTGGCCTGCTCCTGGCTCTCATCTCCTGTGCCAGCATCTCTTAAGCTCTTAAACCCCTGTTGGCCATTTGTGGCTAGCTGGTTTTTGTTCTTTTGGGTTTTTTGTTTTGTTATGTTTTGCGTTGGGCTTTGTTCCTTTCAATGGATGATGCTATCAATTGTAGAGCAATGATCACCATTAGCATCCTGGAGACTCTTTTCCATAAAGACCTTGTTTCCCACATAAACACATAAACAGAATTCAGAATTTGGGGCAGGCTTTAATAATAATGATCAACGATACTGAACTCTAGGTTTTTGCTGGTTTGTTTGTTTGTTTTGATCCCAGTTCTCTTAAATAACTAGAACCTCAAGAGAATGGGTGAAAGTTAAGTTTGCCATATTCTTCATGGGGTGGGCACTCTACCACACTCCTGCTCTCTAACAAGAAACCGATATGATAAGCATGTTATGTTTTTTTGTACCCAAACTGAGACAGGGACTTGGCCTTTTTTCCAAACTAACCAGTGCTTTAGAAGGAATTATTTTAACATTATAATGATAGTTGATCACCTACTGAAATTTTGGGGAAAAAAAAATAAATGAAGAGCAAAATTACCAATAGTTCTTTTTACCAAAAGAAGTCACTAATAACAATATTTTCCTCACATCCAGCCTCACTCTATGAAGAAGTACATTGCCGTCATGCTGTTGGACATAACTGTGTTTTTTTTTTTCAGTCTGTATCATGCGGTTTTAAAACATAAGGTCATAGGAACTTTAAAAGTTTTACCAACCCTTTATAAAATAATTCTGTAGTGTTCTGACTTACACAGTTTATTTTGTAATGTATCTACTGCCGGCAATAAATTCTCTTGGGTTTTATGTCTTTACTTCACCTTCATTCCTACGCAATATTTGTGCTACATGGAGGATTCTGGCTTGATGGTTCTTGCTTTTAAGAACTTTAAGAATAATTCAACTGTCCTCTGGGCTCCAAGGTTCTGATAAGAAATCTACCATCGTTCAAATTGGTATTTTGCTATGTGTAATGCATCATTTCTCAGACTGATTTCAGGAATTTTTCTTTATCTTTGGTTTCCAGCAGTTTTGTGATGATGTATCTTAACTTGGGTTTAGTTAAGCTTATTTTGCCTGAGTTTTGCTGAGTTTCTTGAATCTGTAAATTTATGTCTTTTACCAAATTTGAGAATTTAAAAACATTTTTTATTTTCTTTCTTTCTTTCTTTCTTTTTAAAATATCACTCTCTCTCTGGGCCTCCAATGTCATGGATACTAGACCTTGTGGTGTTGTCCCAAAAGATTCCGAGATGTTACTCCATTCCATTGTGCTCCTCTAGTGATTAAAAAAATATATATTTTTTTAGCTATTGTATTTTTCAATTTTAAAATCTCCACTTGGTTCTCTTTCTTTGATGTGAACTTTTAACTTTTTATTTGTTTCAACAGTGTTCTTTCCTAGTTTGTAGAGCATGTTTGTCTTACTTATTTTAACTCTTTTGTCTGATTGTGCCACCAGCTGGGACATCTTGTGGTTGGCTTGCCCTGATTGTCTTTTGCCTTGAGAGTTTGTTGGGATTTCCCTGATTCTTAGTATGCTGAGTGATTTCAGATCATATTTTGGATAGCTTGAATACTATGTCATGAGACTCTTGTGTACTATAAAAAGCCTCTGATAAATGTTGTTTTTTGTTTGTTTGTTTTAGTGGACAACCATCCTGCTTAGGGTGGACAAGTCCTTACCTATCTTCTGTGGGCTGTGGTTTCAATGTCAGCTTACTTTTCAAGGCCTTTGCTGCACTATTCAGATGTGTCCCGCACATCTGAATAGGGCACACTATTCAGATGTGTTCCCTATGTGGGGTCCAGCTCGGCATCTGGACTGTGCTTGTACTGCAGTTAAGTTCTTGAAAACTTGTTTTTCCTGTTTTGTGTCAATTCTGCACACACACACGTGGTTCAGAGATGATCCTGGGGCTTCATACACAGATCCAAGGGATCTCTTTCTCCAGCTTCCTCCATACATTCCAGCTCCCATGGCCCTCTCTCCTGGTGCCCTGACTGGAAAGCTGGGGCTTTTAGCTTCCTTATATTCTCACACATACCCTGTGCCTGGTGTGCCTTGGGGACAAAGCAGCTTGAAAAAGAAAAGAAAGAGAAAGTCACAGGCATTCTTTGTGCCTCGCTTCAAGACCTAGGGACCCCTATTCCAGGTTCCTCTAGTCAGAGAAAATAGTTTTCTCAGAATTTTCAGTGCTTGCGTGACTGCCATGCCCATGGATGCTAACGGGGGCAGCTTCCTGACTGGGGCTCGCTCAGGGCGGGGCTGGGGAGGAAAAGGAAAAAGACTGGAAAATGAATTGGGGATTCGCCTCACACTCTGTATTGCAGGGGCTGCCCTGCCCGTTCTCTGGCCAGAAAAGAAGGAATCCTCTTGGAATTTATTTTGTCTACATCTGCTGCATGATTTTGGGATTTGACTGCCTTTGGGTCTAAGCCAGAAAGCACAGGAGGGAACCCCAAGATGCTCACTCCCATATTTGTATTTTTTCAAGTTCTGATTTCTCTCCACTCTGCTTTTTCTTATTTATTTTTTAGGGTACTCTGATAGTCATTTCATAGAGTTTCAAGGTTTTTAGTTGTAGGCATGGGAAGAATGGAGTGGGTGTACCTCCCAGCCAGAATCAAAGCCTGTAAGATTATTTTTCATGGTTGCATAATATTTCATTGAAATATTGTGTTGTGTTCCTTGAAATTTTCCCCTATGGGATTTAGGTCATTTTCATTTGTTTCCATTGTTATAAATAAGCCACAGAAAACACCTTTTTTCTGTGTTAAGAATTCTTATCTTACAACAGATATTCAGGAGTAAAATTACTGAGCCCAATAAGGTAAACATTTTTAGACCTTGTGTTACCATCTGTCTGGAATGCTCTGCCCCATTTCTTTCTGCAAATGGGTACTTCTTGTCATTCATCTCTCAATTTAAGTCACCTCCCCAGGAGGCCCCTGACTCCTCTGTCACCCTCCATATACTCTTGATTATGACATACTGTTTTAATTTCTTCCTGGATCGTTTCTCTGTATATAATTGTCATCACTTCCCTGGTGAGTGTCCCTACTATAATGTCATCTAGTACAGGGAACTCTCTCTCTCATTCCCTGCTACTTCCTGGCACCCAGCACAGTGTCTGGCACATAGTAGGTGCTCAGTAAATGTTTATCGAACAGATGATGTAGCATAGTGTTTAAGCCTATGTCTATGTGTTCTTAGACTGCCTACATTTGAATGTTTGCTCAGATCTCCAGAATTGTGGGGGGTCAGGAGGGTAACATACGAGAAGCTTGGTGCCCAGGGTACAGCGAGCATTCAGGGACCGTCTGCACTTACTGTGTGCTGGACTCAGGTTATTCTTTCCGTAAAATGGGGCTACGAATCCTTCTCCCCTCTTCAGTGTGCAAAATGGGAATGTTAGTGGGAGCACATTTGCCCATTAGGTAAGAACAGGCCATTAAAATCTGAGGCATTATGGCTACTATGAGTACGAAATAGTAAGAAGATTTCAATGTGTTGTGAAGCCCATTACATCTGGCTGCATAGGGCGGTGGTTGAACTGGAGGTTCTGTCCACGGGCTCTCTCCAACTCCCCAGTGTCTTTGCAGTATTTCATTTTGAAGGAAAGTATTGACAAAAGTCCATGCTGGGTGTAAGAAATGACTATGTCGTTTAATTATTTTAATGACATTAAAAATGTTAGTCACTGTAACTTTCCTTCCTGTGACTCGGTACCTCAAAGTGGATCCTTAATTAGAAATGGAATGAAGGATCTTTCCTATGGGCTTCTCTAGAGAGATGTTCCAGGGACACTCATGATATTCTGAATATTTTGGCATCTGGTGATCATATAGATCTATTTTCATCGCCCACTCCCTGCCTCACTGCCTCAAGCTCTTTCTGTCTGTCTGTGTTCCCACCCAACCTCACTCCATTTCCAGAAAAGCTGGGCTCAGCCTCCCCTGCCCACCCTCCCTCTCCTTGCTCCCTCCTGGCTTCTCTATTTCCAGCTGTCCTTCTTCCCACCCGCTTCCTCCCCTTCTCCCTCCCTGCCCCAGGGCAAGTGGGAGGCAGCTTGAGCTGGAGCTGGAAGGGACCCTTGGGATAATGTAGGCAGATCAAACCACAGAACGTGAATTTGATGTGCATTGTATGCTGCGGGCTCTGAGTCTGAGTTGAGTGTGGTTGAGATCCGAGGTCCCTGCCCTGGAGGAGCTTCTGAGTTAATGAGATTAAACCCATGCGTGCTTGCACGCTTGTGCACACTTGGGCACACACACAGGAAAGTTTAACAGAGCTTAAGGCAGTTGGAGAAAAATGGCAAGCTACTGTGACGAGGAGGAGCGGTCCGTCATACCTAGCTGGTGTGGGGGTGTTGCAGGGGCCGTTGAACTGGGTGGCTTGGTGGCTTGGCTGTCTCAGGCTCACAGACCTGGACTGAGAAGCCCAGAATATTTGGGAGCCTTGCACAATTTGTGGCTTGTCAGGAGCCTGGCCCTTACCTCATGGGTCCCTTCTCCTCTTCACCCTTCGCCCACACACCCTGTCACACAAATCGTGGGGTTTTGCCCCACCCCTGGGATGCAATTCCAGCTCAGTGGTGGCCAGCGTGTTGCTCCCAGGGCTGGAATGAGTGCTGGTTGAGATGGTCTCCCTCCTGCGGGAACTGGAACTTGCACCCGCCTTCAAGCCTGAGAGCAAAACAAGTCTTATGCCAAGTGTCCTGAAATCCACAAGCTGCCAGAGCTGGAGGTTGGCTCCCCAGAGGGCATGGAGAGGGGCTCTGGTGTGGGCACTAGAGAGGACTCCGGTTGCAGTAACAGAAAGCTAATCAACCCCAGAAGGGAGCTTGGTTGGAAGATTCCAGAGGTCTTCAGGGGAACTCCAGGGCTGGGGCTGCACACCGGCTTCCAGAGCAACCAGAACTAGAACAGGAACACCTAGAGGACACTCTCTCAGTCTCCTGTAGTTTGCTTAGCTTTCAGAGTAACCAGGACCGAACATTGACTCAGGACCAATTCTGAACAGTGACAGTAAGTCAGACACAGTGCCTGTCCTCAAGGAGCTACAGAGTAGCAAGGAAGATTGACGTTACACAAGGCAACAAGCTAATAAAAGATGACCAGCATTCTAAGTGCTAGGAAGGAAGGAAGGAGCTGGTGGGGATAGAGAACAGTAGGCGGGGCTTGTTTTGGAGAGCGGGAGGGAGGAAGTGCACAGGGATGAGAAGGGGGGGGGAGCAGAGAACAGTGCGGCAGAGAGTGAGTGCGAGTGAGTGGTGCCAAGTCTTGGAGGCAGGAAAGACCCCACATTTTGGACAAAGTACAAAAAGTTGGTTGGAGGGAAGGATGGGGAAGGAGCCAGGGAGGCTGTTGGTGGGAACAGGTCCAATCTCAAATGCCTGAGAAAGGAGTTAGCCTTTGATTTTTAATGTGATGCGGGTCATTAAAGCAGAGGGATGACTGGATCCAATTCTGGTTTTAAACCGATCCCATGCAAACCGAACCGGGGGGCCGGGGGGGCAAGAGCCGGCATTGGGACTGGTTAGAAGGCCCTTGAGCAAACTCAGGCTGAAGACAGTGGTGGCCAGGACGGGAGTCGGGATTCTAGAGAATCAGGGGGAAAGGGGACTCCGTTCGTTTTGGAAGTTGAATGGACTGCAGTGGCGTGCTGATGGCCGTGTGCTGGGGATGTGGAAATGAAGCGGAGTGCCAGGTTTCTGGTTTAAGTCACTCTCCGGGAATCGGATGGTGTCATCTACTGAGAGGAGAAAACAAGTTTGGGGGAGCCAATCAAGAATTCACTTTGGATTTCCATCAGGATGTTGATGCAATGTCTAAGTGGAGAGGTCCAGCAGGCTGTGGATATACTGACCTGGAGTTCAGAGAGCTGCTGGGGCTTGGGGTCTACTTGGGACCCATCTGCATGAGGGGTATTTAAACCCACAGGAAAGTTGGAGAGCCCCCAGAGAGAGAAGCGGGAGAACAGAAGAACAAGGGCCCCATGTGAGATACCGGGACTGTCTGAGGTCTGGGCGAAGGATGAGGAGGCAGAGCCGGCCTGGTCAGGACAGTGGGAGGACCGCCAAGGAAGTCAGGCATTCAGCATCCAAGATGGGGGAGTGTTTGGGAAGCAAGCCACAGTCCACGGGGTCCAACGTTGCCGAGAGATCAAGGAAGAAGAGGACAAGTCGTACTTGGCCACAGGGAGTCCACAGCCAACCTTGGCAAGAGCTGCATTGACCTTCAGTTTGAGCCACCAGCCAACACAATTGCACCCCCCTCGGGTGGAACCCAGATCCCCAAGGGCGGGGGTGTGCCGCGGTCACCCCGGGGCCAGCAGGTGCAGCCGGGGCCGAGGGCAGCTCCCAGCCTCCGGGATGCGGGAGGCTGCTGCCTTCTGGGCTGGAAGGAGGCCCACTGTGTGTGGTGAGACCCCGGGTCCCCAGCACCTTCCCAGAACAGAGCATCAGAGCCTTGGTCTCCATGGTTACCATGGAAACAGAAGCTTTGTTCACCGCTTCCCCTTCTCGCTCCTCCTCCCCCGGCCGGTCTTCCCCTTCCTCCCTGTCCTGCACAGCTGCTCCTCTCCCCTCTCCGTTCCCTTCCTCTATTTTCCTTCCTCATTTTCTAATTCACCTGCCCTGATTTTCTCATTTATTATTCTATTATCCTATTATGTGAGGCTTTGCTAGTCACCTTGAATTCCCTCTGTGGGCTTACGGCGGTGCATATACAGCTGTGTTCGTTTAGACATGTGTGCGCCCCCATCTACACGCACGAGCATGTTCGTGATTTGAGAATGCTGGCGCCCTTTGACCGTGCCTGTGCTAGCGGAACAATTATTAGAAAAAGGATCAAGGCGGGGAATGTGTGTCCTAGCCTTGCCATTCACCAAATGCTGCTCGGAGTACAGGATCTTCTTTTGGATTCTCCTGAGACCCCGCATTTAGATAAGACAGCTTCTTTGGCATATCCGTGAACAAGTTAAAATAGCCAGGGCTTGACTGCTCCTATCCGAACAAGCATAGCTATTAGTCATGCTCAGCTCAAAACACCCACAGTGCATCTTTTATTTTCTGTACACACACAACCAATCCAGGTTCTTCCAAGAATGCAGCTGCCAAAGTCTATCCACATTAATCAAATCAAGGCTGAAAGCCCGACAGCCAACTCCAGGGAGAATTGTGCAGATCCAGAGCTCTCGCCTCTCCAGAGCAGAGCCTGGGCGCCCTCTCCATCGGGAGGGTGGTCCCCCCGCACGGCAGGAGTTCCCGGTGGCCAGGGAGCTCCCCAGCAGGGTTGCTGCATTGCGTGTGTGGCACCCCACCGGTGGGGGGGGGTGTGCGGCGAGAGGACTAGTGCTGGTACTTTCTTCCATGCCTGCAAAGCCAGTTGGCAAATGAAACAGCAACAAAACAATTGACCCATGAGCTGGCTTCAGAGAGACAAAAATAACTCCATGGTCAACTGTACTGGGAATTTCTTTTCTTTTCTTTTCCTTTTTTTCTTTTCTTTTCTTCTTTTCTATTTTTTAATGGAAAGTCATGAGAGTCAAAATGGCAGGAGTGGATTGTTTACCAGGGTCCAGGACAAAAACGAGTTCATTGCCCTTCACCAGTGGGCTGGGTGGGGTTGGGTGTGCTGGGGGTCCTGCTTGTGAGCCCCAGGGCAAGTGCCTCAGAGGATGCTAAAAATGAAAACAGACTACCCATGGCCATCAGCTCACTCTCTCCTTCCCCGTTAAGGACCGTCTCTTGAGGGCCAGTGTGCAGATGTGGCTGGGGCCTGGGCAGCTTGGGAGCAGAGTCCCAGAGTCCAGCTCTCACTGCCCCTCAAGTGAGCTGGGAGATGGGCCTGTTTCCTCAACCGTGCAGGGGACCTGAGAACCCCTCCATGGCAGGGTTGCTGTGGGGCACTGGTGCAGATACGGGCCCAGAAGCTGGCTCCCAGGGGCGCTCTGTGATGCCTTGGACTTCACGGTGACCTGACAGGTGCCTCATGTGACCTCTAGACACCTCTCTGTTCCAGCGGTGCTGACTCTCCCAGGTCCTAACAGCTCGACACGTCTCTTTTCTGGGCTCTTGGAACTCCCTCTGCCCTGGACCTCACTGCCTGGGTAGCTCGGACTCAGCTGCGGTCCTCAGCTCTGTCACCATTCCCTCCCGTCTGAGAAGTGCCTGGATGCCGAAAACTGGGCGAGAAGCCCCACCAGGGAGAGGGGCTGCCGTGCCCCTGAGGGCTCCAGCTCAGCATGATGTCACAGTCATCTCTATTCACTTGTCCCCTGGCCAGTAAGGCTTTGAGGCCAGGAATCCCTACACTTAGCGCAGGGGCCCAGAACACAATAGGCCCTCAGTAAATGTTTGCTGAATGACTTAGCAAGTGAAAGAGTCAGCACACTAGATACAGTAAGGGAAACATAATCCAGGTTCATTCGGGGCTGAATTGTGTCCCCACAAAAAAGACATGTCGAAGCCCTACCCTCCAGTATCTGTGAACGTGACCTTATTTGGAAATAGGGTCTTGGCAGAAATAACCACATTAAGATGAGGTCATCAGGGTGGGCCTTAACCCAGTGCGTGGCTGTCCCTATAGGAAGCGGGAGATTCGGACAGACACTTGGACATGCAGGGAGAATACCACATGACAGCAGACAGGGACAGTCAGAGGGAAGACGGCAGTGTGATGCTGGTGGCAGAGACTGGAGTGATGTGGCGCCACATGGGTCCCCAGAAGATGAAACAGGCAGAAGGGACCCTCCCTTAGAGCCTCTGGAGGGAGCAGCTCGGCGCACACCTTGGGCTGGGACTTCCAACCCCTGGAGCACCTGGAGGACAGCTCTGTGTTCTTTGAAAGCATCCAGGTTGTGGCATTTGGGGGCAGTAGTGCTGGGAGCCTGATGCAGAGTCAGCGGGGAGTCAGAGATGAGGTGCGGTTGGCCGAGAAACTCTTGCCTCCTCCATCCTCTGTTACAATCTGGCCGTCACATTTGATTCATGCTGCAATGGCATTGGAAGGCCTCTGCTGGGTAGGGCACATGGTCTTGGGCATTCACTTGAAGAAGAACCCACAGCCAGGGCCATGGAGGCACAGAGAGGGAAGGAGTGAAAGAGCCCAGCCAGGTGTCTCCTGCGTGGGACCATCCCCGGGCGTCGCGGAAGTTCTGGGCGCTCCCTGCCATTGTCCAAGAACATGATGGGAGAGAAGCGAGTATACGGTTATCCACTCCTCCCTCGCCTTCTTGGCTGATTTTAAATGAAAGCAGAGCAACTTGTTGAAAGCCGTTCCTGAGGGAGCTTTTACTGGCTTTCCATTCGAGTCATGCTTTAGATGTTGAGCACTGACTACCAACCTCTGCACGCGGGTGTGTGTGTCGCAGAGACTCACTGACATGCAACAGAAAGAGAAAACTCTGGGGCTGTTGACTAGCCCAGCAAGTCAGCACCACTGGGTACCAGCAGGTCTGGACAAAGGCATTTAGAACCAAGTGACTGGCTGGGGAAGGTAACTCACAGCAGGCACACAGGCTCAATTTGTTACACATGACTGTATAGAACATAAATTATAGGGCTGCTTTCTGGGAAGGCACCAGTGAATTACTTTATTCAACCCAGATTCGTATTTTGGCAAAAGATGTTCTTATAAAAGAGTTAAGCCTGGTGTGGACAGCAGTTGGAATTTATAGAGACAGAATCTGGGAGGTGGAAGGACCTTGCCAGGGGCAAGTCATCCCCACAGGTCTTTGCAGGTGGGATGTGGGTTAGTGGGACGTTCCCTGGAAGCCCTTCTTAGATGTAGAACGTCAAGGCAGATGGAAAGCAAGTGTCTTGTGATAGACAAGATCCTGCTTTCTGGTGAGTGTTTCTTTAAAAAAAATTATTTACTTATTTGTTTATTTACTAGAGTCAGGGGAGAGCAGAGGGGGAGAGAGAGAGAGAGAGACCAGATGTCCTGCTGAGTGGGAAGCCCAACTCAGAGCTCCATCCCAGGATCCTGGGATCATGACCTGAGCCAAAAGCAGACTCTTACCCAACTGAGCCACCCAGGTGCCCTTGGTGTTTTAAATCCTTTTATTTGTTTGTTTGTTTTTTGGTAAACAAAAGTAAGGTTGTGTACTCTGTATACTATAACAAGGGAGACAAGGCATTTCTATGTTTGTCCAAACCTCTTAGAATGCACAGATCTGGGGTGAACCCGAGTGTGAACAACAGACTGTGGGTGAGAGTGATGCATCAGGGTCCGCTGGATTCACCGACTGTAACAAACGTTCTGTTCTGCTGGGGGTTGTTGATAGTGGGGAAGGCTGAGTGTGTGTGGAGGGGCTGAGGGTATATGGGAATCTCTGTTCCTTCCTCTAAGTGCTACTGGGAGGCTGAAACTGCTCTTAAAGAGTCAAAGTCTTTCATTGAAAAGAAGTTAAGGCATCATGTAACGGTGGTAAAATGCACACGTAGTGAAATAAGTGTACAGTGAGCGGAGTTTCAGCAAATGGAGAACCAGCACCCAAATCAGGATGCAGAGCATTTCCATCACAGCGGGAAGTTCCCGGGCACCTCGCAGCAGTCAGTAATCCCACAGCTGTTTAAACTCGCAGCTTGGAGCATGTCAGGCTCTGCCAGCTCCAGATGCTCTGGAGGACTCCACTTGGTTGCCTGGCCCCCGTGCGGCTGTCCCCAGTACCTTAGGCAAATGGGCCAGGTGGCCCTTGAGACTTCCTCATTGAGGGCTTCCCCACCCAATGTTTCCTCAAAGAGGAACCCCCTTTCTCTTGGCCACAGCCCCCTGCCTCCCTCCCCCTGCTTCCCTGTCCCCCCACCTCCTGCCTCCCTGCCCGTTCCTCCCTCCCTCTTGTCTCCCTGCCTCCCTCCCCTTGCTTTCTTGCCTCCCAGCCTCCTGCTTCCCTCAACCCCCGACTCCTCGTCTTACTCCTCCCTTTGCCCCTCGGTGCCTCCCTCCTCTATTCCTTGCCCCTCCCTGCCTACCTCTCTCACTTTCTCTCTTGCTTCCTTTTTCTTTTTGAAGTATTTATCCAAAGTTGTATGTTTTACTGATGCGCTGGCTTATTTCCCTGTCACCTCCCTCTCTCTAGAGTATAAGCTCCGTGGGGGCCATGCAGAGGCCTCCCGTGCACACCCATGCATCCCAGGCCCTCAGGGTCACGTCCCTCTCTTGGCACCCAGCAGACACTCACTGACTGTTTCTGAATGCATGGGGAGGGCTTTTTTCTGAACCTAGGGGAGGGGCTCTGTGATTCTAGGACAGGAACAGTGGAAGAAACATTTAAAAAATGACTCTGGGTGGGCCAGTGCCCTCAG
The DNA here is from genome assembly GCF_011764305.1 of Mustela putorius furo. NCBI lineage: Eukaryota > Metazoa > Chordata > Mammalia > Carnivora > Mustelidae > Mustela > Mustela putorius. The sequence continues at coordinate 7,817,494 of NW_025422057.1, forward strand.
GAACCCTTAGCTGGTTCCCAGGAGAAAAGTCCACGGACGGTTTTGAGTCCCTGCTGAGATCCTCTGTGGGTCACGGTGGGCTGTGGAGTGGCGGCAGGGAGCCTGGGGGAGCGGGGCTCTCCTCCCTCTGCTGCATGGGGGGTTCCCTGCTCGGCTCAGCCCAGCCATGCTGCTTGCTTTGCATGGGGTATGTTCCAAGTAGACGCATTTTCATGATAACATCAAATAAAGCACAGACATTTGAGGAAAAAAGCTCTGGCTTGAAGAATAGTCTCTCCTAATTACAGAAAGCTGTGTGATTTGAAAGGGAAAGAGCTTTCCATTAGGAGGCCCCTAAAAATAGTCATGGTGACTTGAACCACCTTCTTCAGTTTCAGCTGGAATGTTAATTACGTTAGCAAATCATTCTGGCAGCTGGAACAGGTAGCCCCACCATCCGCAGCAGCCTCGCGTAAACACACCATGCTGATGGGAGCCCTCTGGAAACGCAGCTCTTTAGGACACACACACACACACACACACACACACACACACTCTCTCTCTCTCTCTCTCTCTCTCTCTCTCCCAGCCCCTTCTGGCACTTCTCACAGGTGTCTCCCAGAGTGAAGTTCATTGTGCTGAGCTCGTAGGAGCAGAAACTTATAAATCCTTGAGGTGAGCTCCAGATGTGTTGTAGACCTCCATCAGGCAGCTGCTGGGCAGCTGGAAGTTTCAGTGGTAGAAGAAGACGGGGCTGGTTATGGCAGGGGAGGCAGCCGCCTGGAAAGCAGGGCAGGCATCCTCCCTAAGCTCTCCCCCTGGCACCATGTAGGGGTCACTTTTCCATCATTCTGGCCCATGGTGGCTTGGGATCCCGCTTCTCTCTCGCCTTCTAGAAAATGCAGGGGAACGACGTGAATCCCGAGGAAATGGGAGAGGTTTCCTGCACCGATTTCTTATCTTTGGAAGGTCCCCAGGTCTTATGGAGCCAAGTTTGGGAAAATTCAGTGCCTCTGAGGGAAAATGTGTTTATTTATTATTATTATTATTATTATTATTATTATTTTGGTTTGGCATTTCAGGGCAGGGAATTCGAAGTGTGGGTTTTATGAAGGGTTACGGCTTCTGGATTCAATTTCAACTTTATTCTGATATTGTACACACATGGCCAGAGGTTCCGAGACAGCTGAGTGGGGCTGACGTGATCTATGGCAGGGGTTGCTGGGGAGCAGCAATCCAGCAGCCCCTCAAGACCCCATGGTCTTGGGCACATCCACTGGAGTGGAGGCTGCCCACAGGCAGGAGGAGAAGCCAGCCTTTGTTTAGCATCAGCCTGACCTTCGTGGGGGGGTTTCCTGTTTGGGAATCATCTTCGATCCCATCTCCTTTCTGAGCTTGGTCAACATTAGTTTCCCATTTTGTAGATGAGGAGGCTGAGGCTCGGTAAGGTGAAATGATGAGGTAGCAGGTGGTCTGCCCGTATCTCCCTTTCTCACATGTTTCTAAGGAGGCTTCAGGAAAGAAGTTCAGAGACATGGGCATCTGGAATGGGAGCAGGTGGAGGAACTGGCGGGGGAGGCTTCCTGCAGCCGGGTGTGGGTGAGCTGGAGTGCGCGGGAGCCACGTGATGCTGTGACTTCGTTTCCTGCCTGGCCAGCACTGGGAGAGAGGCAGGAAGAGGAGCACTGGGGGCAGGGAGCTTGGCCAGTGCATGTAGACCAGGGGTCTGCTCGTCACCTTCCAGAGAGCAGGGAAGCACCAAAGGGTTTGACTTGTGCACTAACACAGGCGGCGGAGAGGGCTGACTTTTAGGGTGAAGAGTCTCAGAGCAGGACACGGGATGCAGCGGGGTGGGTTTGGGGGGAGGGCAGGCAGGGGAGCAGTGAGATAAGAGAAGTCGCTGGCAGAGGAGTCTATGACTCTGCTGACTGGGCGACCTGACCCCAGGGTACAAAGAGCCAGAGAAGGGTGGCCGGGTGGGAAGAAGGAGGAGGTATGAGTGGGCAAGGCAAACATGACGCAGGTTGGGTCCTGGGGCCACAAGGAGGTCTGCAGTCCCATGTGGTGAGGGATTTCTGGGTCATCGGCATCCTCTGTCCTGGACCAAAAGCTTCAGGGGAGCAATCGCGGTGCCTCAGAAGGTCAGGGACTGCCGGAGGAGGAGCCTCTGGGGACACTTGCCAAACCCCTTAGTTTGCAGATGGGGCGACCAAGGCTCTGAAAGACCAAGGTACAGAGAGTGGCGTCCCTAGAACCAAAGTGACTCGGGTCTGGTGCCTTCCCTCTAGACTGCTGTCTCTGGGACTGTGGCTTCAGCCTCCAGGTCACACCATCTGGAAAGCGGGAGCCACGTGGCTGCATAGCCCCGCTGCCAGGCTGCTGTGTCCCGCATCATTTTGTCTTGTTCCCTCTTTGAGGTCGTTGGAAGACCGTGTCACTGCACGTGCCGTTAGAAGTAGCCTTGCCGAGGGCAGCACAGGGTATCTGAATGCAAGCTCCTCAGAGGAAAGCTGCAAAGCCCTGCTCTGTCCTGGTCTCAGGGTCACTCCCCTGCACATCTGCCACCTGCCTGGCCATGAGCACGGGCGCTGGATGTGCTCTCAGGGACTCTGGTTTCCCAGGGTCAGCAGGGCGGTGTCTCCCCAAGGAAGAAGGAACGGGGCTGTGCTTGGTGCCCTAGTGGGTGGGCGAGCTGGGGAAATGGGAGAGGGGTGACAGAACAGGAAGCAAGGATGGGGCAGGTGGTGGAGGAGGGGGCAGCCCTGTTGGGGGGTGCAGGGGAGCCTGATGTATGGGTGCAGAAGAAACACTCAGTTTGACCAGAGAAGGGCTTCATGAATAAAAGGTAGGGGTGAATTTGGAAACACAGGTTAAGGCCAGAGTCAGGGAAAGTCTGTGCCAACCTTCATGGACCCCTGACTCCACACCAGAAATTGAGCTTGGTGTGGTCACGCCTCAGCAAAGAAGATGTATGAAGTTAACAGTGGGGATGGTGATCATTTTTTTAAAAATATTTTATTTATTTATCTGATAGACAGAGACCACAAGTGGGCAGAGAGGCAGGCAGAGACAGAGAGAGGGGGAAGCAGGCTCCCCGCTAAGCAGAGAGCCCAATGTGGGGCTCGATCTCAGGACCCTGAGATCATGACCTGAGCCGAAGGCAGAGGCTTTAACCCACTGAGCCACCCAGGCATCCCGGAGGGTGATCATTTAATTGAATCCTTCCCAGGCTCTGTTCTCAGCACCTCACACACATTAACTGCTTCACCAACCCCCACCAGTCTGTGAGGTGCAGACTCTGATTGTCCCCATTTTCCAGAAGGGGACACTGAGGCACAGAGTGCTGAGGGACCTGCTCCAGGACACAGCTGGTGAGTGACTGAGCCAGGATCTGAACTCGGGCGTTGCCCTGGGCTCGCTCCCTCAGCTACTGAACCCGTTGGTCTCTTTGCTCCTTAAGCCTCCTCGGGGCTATGGGGAGAGAATGTCCAGGTGCGGCGGGTGCCGTGAAGAAAATGCACAGGATGCAGAGCTGGGAAATGAGGGGAGAAGGGGGAGTCCTCGCTGAAGTTGAACTTTCCAGAAAGGGATCTTTAGGGAGGGACATCTAAACTGAGCCCCGAAAGGGGTGCCTGGCTGCCTCTGTCGGCAGAGTGTGCGACTCCTGATCTCGGGGCCGTGAGTTCCAGGCCCGTGTCCGGTGTGGAAGTGACTTAAGAAAACGAAGCCAACAGAAAGCCGAGTCCTGAAGGACGAAAGGGACAGCACCTATTTCAAAAGTACTATCCCGGGGAAGGCTTCGTTTGAAAAAGACATACTGCATATTGATTTTAATGGTGGTTGCTATTCTTACTTCATCTCATCAGCCTTTTGTTTATTTACTTATTTAAATTTATTAATTTATTTGACAGACAGAGATCACAAGTAGGCAGACAGGCAGAGAGAGAGAGAGGAGGAAGCAGGCTCCCCGCCGAGCAGAGAGCTGGATGGGGGGCTCAATCCCAGGACCCTGGGATCATGACCCGAGCTTTAACCCACTGAGTCACCCAGGCGCCCCCAGCCTTTTATTTATATATATATTTGTCTCCAAAGCGGGAGCTAAGCAGTCTGCTAGCTGGAGCGGAGTAAACTCAGGAAGCCCGACGGGGCCGCCGCAGGTCCTGACCAGGCTGACCCACGCGGGAGGCTGAGGACTTCCCAGAAGGGCTCCTAGTTTTGTCAGGCTGTATTTATGCCGTGTTTAATTTGGGTCTCTGGGGTGTTTAAAAAATTAATTGGTTTGGCTCCAGTATTCCTCCTTTGAGAACAAGACCGTTGTAGAATTTAGGTGGCGATGCCAACTGGGGAGTGTTCTCTGCACCTTGGGAGGAGGTTCCTCTCCCCAGCTGGGGGTGGGGAGGGTGGGGATGCTGCCCCTGGAGAAGGAAGACTGGGCCCTGGGCTCAGGGGAGGAGCGGGGTCTTCCTCCTCACGTGCACCCCTCCCTGGGGTGGGGGGAGGGGACTTGAGGACTGGGCTGTGCTGCGGGTGGTGGGGTGGGGTGGCATAGGAGGGTGTCCCAGATCTGCCGGCCGCTGCAGGGGCCTCTTGGATGAGGTGGATGTGGACTCTGAAAGTCAGTTTCAATGCAAGACCCTTTGTTGAGCACCTACTGTGAGCCAGCCACTGGGATAGACCCTGGAAGGGACACACAGAAAAATCAGGCACTGGACCCTGCCCCCAAGTTCTTTTCGTGCAGCCAGCATTTACTCAGCACCTTCTGCATGCAGGAGAGATGCCAACTGCATTCCAGTGTTTTCTCCCTTGGAGGAGATCCCTAGGTAGTGAGGAAATCAGTGTTGTGCCTAGGTGCAATGTCCTGAGGGCTGTGGGGACCTTGTGCAGGATGCTATGGGAGCCCAGTGGGACAGGGAAGGGGGTGGGTAGGAAGAGAGGACCTACCCCCTGCAGGGAGGAGGGCTTCCCCAGGAGTGGGACCTCAGAGGCTGAGCAGCAGTTTGTCAGAAAAGGAAGGGCCAGGGAGAAGCCAGGTAGTGGAACAGCGTGCACAAGAGAGGGGTGATGGAGAGAGGCTGATGGGCGTGATGTGGAGGTCTCTTTCCTCCATTAGGCAGTAACAAGCAGGAGCCTTGCTCCGAAAGGGCAAGAAAACAGCAAGTAACAGCTGCATACCATGTGCCCAGCTTTATGCTAAGTGGCTGTGTGCATCATATTACTAGCATCTCACCACCGTTCTCTGCTAGGGCAGCACGATTTCTCCCACTTCACAGATGCACAGACTGAGGCAAGGCTGGTGTGGTCCATCCCTGCCCCAAGCTGACAGCTAGTGAAAGGCTGGGTCTGGATGAGAGGTCCTCCTGTCCATGTCGGTCCGACTCAGGGGCCTGACCTGTCTCTGCTCTGGGCGGCACCGGCCCAGATGGACCACTCCTGGTTCGGAAACCCTAGTTTCCGAACTAAGGTTGCAAGCGGTTTATGTATTAAATTAGACCGAGTAAACACTTTGGTATTTTACACGCCTCACTCCCCGCTCCCCGATGAAGAATGGAAACAAGAACAAGCCTACTTTCTCTTCCATCCATTGAGCTGTGGAAGCTCGGGTTTAAAAAAAGATTTATGAATTTGATCCAGATCCTTCCAGTGGCTGCCAACTTTGGTTGGAAACACAGAGCTCGGATTTTCGGCCTTGAAAGTTAACCTTCTTAGAAATAGAAATGGATTCTTAGTATAAACTTTATAACTGAATGTGACAACTTAGCTTCCTCAGCACATGGAAGAGAAAGGGGGGGTGAGAGGGAGGGAGTGTTTGCTATTCCCAAGAGCTCCCCATCTTTTATGCCTGAGCCCCTCCGAAGCTGCATTTCATTGTGTGATTTATGACTTGGAGGGAGCCGGCAGCGAAGCCCAGGTGTGAAGGAAAGATGCCAGCTCTTCTAAAAAATGTGCTTCCTGATTGTGCCCCTAAGGGGAGATGTCATTAAGCCGAATTTTGAAAACCACTACGCCTCTCTTTTTGGTTTATGCTCAGTGTTATGATCTTAATTGGATAATTGTAGCTTGAGAGCAAGGATCTATTTTCCTCCCCGTATGGGGATATTTATATAACTTAGTCCCCAGATGGCAAAAGGGCATATTACAAATGATTTTCATATACGGCGTTTGCTTACCTGTGCTGACAGTGCTTGCTCCCTAGAAGGAATGAGAAAGGTAAGGAAGAATAAAAAGGTCATTCCACGTTACCAAATAATTAATTAAATTTGGGCTGACTCTAGAAGGTAGTGCCATAAAATTGATTGGTTTATTTAATTCAGTGGAAGGAAACGAAGAACAAAAATCAGCTCAGTCTTCTGTTTTCCGATGGCGATGAAGAAATTGCCGGGTGTGCATCCTGGGTTAATATGCTGTCCTCTATGGGTACAATCATTTTAGCAGGAAAAAAACTGCTTCTCAGCTCCATTTTTCTTTTCCGTTGGGTTCGTCTTTTTTCCTTAAGCAAATAACGGGCATTCAAGGCTGGTGGCCATGTGTACATTTGGAATGCATCAGGGCACATAAGTCTAGTCTGCTTTTCAGGTTGGTGTCACCTGTCTCTGTGCCCTCCTTAGTGCTTGAGGGTTCCTGGGACCCACCCCTGTCACCAACACTTGACATGACCCAGCTTTCTCATTTCTATCCATCTGATGGTTGCCATCATTTAAATTTAGAATTTAAATTTAGAATTTCCCCAATTACTAAGGACTATGCATTTCTTCATATATCATTAGCCTTTTGAGTTTTCTCTTCTGTCAGCCTGTTCGTATTCTTGGGTGTTTTTATACGAGGGCTTCGCTTTTTTCCTTCCTTACGTATCATGGATATGATTTTTGGGTCCAATCGAGACGTTGGGGCATCACCTCCTAACGTGTTAGCTTCCTGCGCCTTCTGTCCAGTGTGTCCTTTGCGGAATAAAAATTGTGTTTCTTAATAGAAGCAAGTTCACCAATTATTCCTGTTCTTATTTTTTTCCTGGTGGTTTGTACTTTTGAGGTTTTATATAAGAAGTTTGTTCCATCTCTAGGGTCAAAGGCATTTCCATTATCTTTATGATCTCACTTTTTACATTTAGTTCATTCATGCATTCGGTTCTCACCTCTGTGAGCCGTATTAGAGCAAGAGCCACGCTTAGTTTTCTGCCACAGAAAACTGGATCTCCCAAGGCTGTATGGTGAGGAGTCTACCTAGATTCATAATGTTCTCATGTTCCACATTGTTCTCGATATACTACACATAACTCTGTCCCTGAGCTCTCTCTTTTGCTACATGAGTCTGTGGCTTGTTTTGTGCTCATAGCATGCATTCTATCTTTTTTCTCTTTTCCTTTTTTTCAGCTGTGACTTTGTAAGGTGTCCTAATACCTAGTTGAGCAAATGTAGGCTATTTTAGCTATTTTAAGACTTCTTTCTTCCACATATATTTTAAAATAAGCTTGTTGAATTTCTCAAAAAATCCAAGTGGATTTTTCTTGCATATAACTTATTTATAATTATTTTATTTCTAGATTAATATGTGTGTGTAGTGGTGTGTGGGGGAGAATTGAATCTTTGTAGATGCCAAGTTGACCATGAAAGAGTATGGAGTATCTTGCCATTTGCTCAGGACATTCTCCATGTACTTTACTAGATTTCAAGACTGTTTCCTTGCAGAGCTCCTGTATTCTTGGATGGACCAATCCCAAGAGAGTTACAGCCATCATTAGCTAAAACTGTGAATTTATCTTATCTTGTATTATGTTTTCTGGTTTGTTACTGTTGGTGTAGAGAAATGTTACTGATTTTTAAAAAAAATTATCTTTTATCAACTTATCTTGTAAAACTATGTTTTGTTTTGTCTGATGATTCTAATGGTCTTTCCTGGAGACATGATCAGATTATTAATCTCTAATAATAAAGAATTTTTTTCTCTTTCCTTCTTAAATTTACATACTTTCTGTCCCTTTCTTTCCCTGTAGCATTGCCTACAGCTTCTAGGACTTTAGGAAGCAATTATAATGGTGGTGGACATCTGGCCTTGAATCCAGTCTTTTTTTTTTTTAATTGAGACTCTTTAAACTGCTTTATTTTTAAAAGCATAAAAATTACAACTGTCACAAATGTGTTGTTTGAGCATTAAATTTTGGTAAAGTATCTAGGAGAGTCTGGTACATAATAAACAGTTAAACAAACAGTAGTTTGTTTTCCCCATGGTCACTATGGCTTAACACCTTAGAATTTTAGAATCATCTTAGAATTTTCCTTTTATAATTCCATTCCCTCTATCCAACAATACAACCATTTATATAGTCTATTTCTGCCAGTTTTTCCATTGTTCCCCTTTTTATTCTCACTGTCACCACTCAGCTTCTCTCTATACACTATATGGAGAGTATCTGAACTGTTTGTTAGATAGTCTCTCTGTATCCACACTATATTCTGAAAGACAAAACTTCTAAAAGATTGTCAGCCACAACCAAAGAAGGCTGGAAGGGCATATGACCTATTCACAGAACACTATGCTAAGAAGGACCAAGCTTTAGTGTTTTGCTATCACGCTCTTGAAATTCTTAATTTATAAACAAAGAGTTACACATATTTTTTTTCACCAGACTCCACAGATTATGTAGACAGTCTTGACCATGTGCTCCCTTGTTTGGAAAATGAACAGTACATTTTAATTGTCTATTTAATCCAATGATACCCATTCTAGACCAGCATTCAAGATCTTTCACAACTTGGCCCCCATGTGCTTCTCCAGACATGGCAACCACAGCACAGTTCAATAGATCTTTATTCTTTCATTTCCTCATCCATTCAACAAATCTTTATAAAATATTATGATGCCCTACATAGATTTGCAGAGTATACTTCTGCCTGCTTCTCCAACTGTATCTCATAAATCTCTCCCTTACCTAACTGCTTTAGCCAAACAGCCCAATATTCATCTCCTATAACCTCCCTTAAAATGTTCTGCCTGTGGCTTTTACACCTCCATTCTTTCTGTCGAATCACTCTTTTCCCCCACTATTTGCATGGCTTGGCTTCTTATCTTGCATCAAGTTCATAGATACCATTTTAGCAGAAAAACTTTTCTTACCTCCTGTATTTAAAGTTGATAATTCTTGTGATTTTTTTATAATAAATTTCGTTTACTTACTTCTCAATAATATTTTTTATTTTTATTATTTATTTTTTTTTAAAGATTTTATTTATTTATTTGACAGAGACAGAGATCACAAGTAGGCAGAGAGACAAGCAGAGAGAGAGAGAGAGGGAAGCAGGCTCCCGGCTGAGCAGAGAGCCTGATGCGGGACTCGATTCCAGGACCCTGAGATCACGACCTGAGCCGAAGGCAGGACCTGAGCTGAAGGCAGCGGCTTAACCCACTGAGCCACCCAGGTGCCCCTCAATAATATATTTTTTTAATTTTTTATTTTTTATAAACATATATTTTTATCCCCAGGGGTACAGGTCTGTGAATCGCCAGGTTTACACACTTCACAGCACTCACCAAAGCACATACCCTCCCCAATGTCCATAATCCCACCCCCTTCTCCCAACCCCCCTCCCCCCAGCAACCCTCAGTTTGTTTTGTGAGATTAAGAGTCACTTATGGTTTGTCTCCCTCCCAATTCCATCTTGTTTCATTGATTCTTCTCCTATGAATCCAATCTTAAAGAGAATACATTAAGTTGACTCCATTACTTATCATGCTTGCTGTGGATTTTTGATGTATAACCTTTATCATGATAAGAAGGTTCCCTTTCATTTGTTGTTTGTTAAGGGTTTCTCCCTGAAATAGGTGTTGAATTTTAAGAAATGCTTTTCTGATCCAGATAATTCATTGACAAGTCATTGATTGACATAATTATATAATTTTTGTCTTTTAGTCTGTTGATTTGATAAATTACATAATTTTTTTTTCCTGTTGAACTATCCTTGCATTCCTACAAGAGAGTCTTCCTTATACCATATATAAAAATAAACTACTAGATTCAGTTAGCTCATATTTGACTTAGGATCTTTTACATCTCTGTTCGTCAAGAAATGATCCCATTATAGTCTTTTTTTTTTTTTTTAAGATTTTATTTATTTATTTATTTGACAGAGAGAAATCACAAGTAGACGGAGAGGCAGGCAGAGAGAGAGAGAGAGGGAAGCAGGCTCCCTGCTGAGCAGAGAGCCCGATGCGGGACTCGATCCCAGGACCCTGAGATCATGACCTGAGCCGAAGGCAGCGGCTTAACCCACTGAGCCACCCAGGCGCCCAATCCCATTATAGTCTTATGTTGCCATTCTCCGGTTTTAGAATCAAGATCACATTAGCCACATAAAACGATCTAAGCTTTCCCTTTTATGTTTCCCAGAATAAAGCTTTTGTAAGATGAGAATTTGGGCTTTTAAAAAAATTTGGTAAATTCATTTGTAAAGCCATTGGAACTACTTTATAAAGACTAGTTGACTCCTATTTTAACTTTGGGTTCTCTCTTGTTTGGGTTTTCTCTTGTGTCAACTTTGGCATTTTTTTTTCCTAGGAATTTATTAATTTTTAAAATTTTTTAGGTTCGCATTGCTTTCTTATTATAGTTTCAGTTTCTATGCTATTAAGCTCAGGGATGTGGGGAGATGTGGGGATGTTCTCCTGCAGAAACTGCGGTGAGACTCCTGATTTTGGGTTTGGTTGCCTGAGAATGGACTAGAGGTATGGGTTGACTTTTCTGTCCCTGGGGCCTCCATGAGTCTGTAGACCAACTGCATTTGGCATTGGTGTTTTAGACAGCCCTGCACCCTGACAGGGGGGAGAGAGACAGGGTCTTCCAAGCCCTTTCTTCTGATTTTGGGACAAAGTGTGGCAGCGCAATGAGCATGGATGGTGGTAGCTCGTTGTGGGATGGGGCAGCATCTTCCTAGGATTAGGATTAGTTTCTTGGCCTTTTGCATTGAGTTTCTCTTCACACGAATGAAAAGATTGTGTTCCTTCTCTTCATGCATTAAGTGACCACAGGAGCAGCTCCAGAATTTCTGAATTTGAGAAACTTAGATCTTAAGCCATCCCATTGGAAGGAAGGGCTAGAAATTTCCCCAGACCCCCTCATGACCACCACTGGGGCTACACCCTTGCTCTGCACTTAGTCTGAGTGCATCTTGGACCAAGGGATGGGCCAGAATTCCCTTTGCCCTGAGATGGTGAAGAGCATGGGTGGAGGCCAAGGTTTTGGAGACAGACAGCTGGAGCTTCAATTCCTGATTCAATCACACATGTTAAGTAGGTGACTATCGGCAAGTGACTGAACTGTTTCCATTTCCCTCTGCTACAGGATGGGGGAGAATCCTGAGACACCAGAGACTAGAGACATAGGGCTTAAACCTGCAGGAAGTCATTACTGCTATGAATATTAATAAAGGGATTGCCCCCTACAATGGAGTCAGGGGCTGGCAGGAGGAGTGCTCACACCCCACCACTTGTCCTCAACTGCAAATCCAAAAGGAAGAGACAGACTTTGCCAAGTGGTTACTACTTTGTTACCCAGCAGAAGAAAGTTTTTCCTTCTCCCTTGGCAACAGCCCAGCCAATAAGAGTTGGCCACAAATCAGCCAATGAAAGGCCACCATACTTCAAAACTCCAATGGGCTTTTCATTTCTTTTATTTTTTAAAAGATTTTATTTATTTATTTGACAGAGATCACAAGTAGGCAGAGAGAGAGGGGGAGGCAGGCGCCCTGCTGAGCAGAGAGCCCGATGTGGGGCTCGAACCTAGGACCCTGGGATCATGACCTGAGCCGAAGGCAGAGGCTTTAACCTACTGAACCACCCAGGCACCCCTGGACTTTTCATCTCTAACAGTTCTTCCAACATTCCCTTTCCTCTATAAAAGAGCATTCTTCTCCTTTGCTCTCTGGACTTGACTGTGCTTTTGCTATAGCTTGTTCCACATTGCAATTCTCTGCTACTCCTGAATAAACTGATGTTTTGCTGCCAGTACCTCCCATTGACCATACCCAGTTAGAAACCAGAGGTCAGGGATACTCAGCCTGTCAAAGTCAAGCTCCAGGATGCAGAGGGCTGAGAGGGATGGGGATTGGACGGAGTACAAACAGACAAAAACCAGCATCAAGCTTAGATCAGTCATATCTTCAAGTTCTCTTGCACACAGTAGGTGACCAGGAAATGCTGACTTTCCAGGGCTGATGAGCAGCCTCTGGCTCTTCTGAGTCTGCTGTCTCCCTAGGTGTCCGTGAGCAGGGTTTCTTGACAGTTTCACTACCAAGGCTTATGTTTACAAATGGAATCTTTTAAGCCAGAGCCAGTTTCCCCAGGTCAAAATGAAAATGAAGGGATCTGGGTGGCAGGGGGACCCATAAACTAAGAATAAGGCTTTATCAGCAGATGCCAAATCTACAGAGCATAGAAGTAAGAACAAACATGTTGAAAATTAAATACGAAATGGGTAATTATGTAGTAATGAGACTGAGGACATTACAAAGGGCGCTGTCATTTAAACCACCACATCTCAACACAGTAATGAACGGGAAAAACCCTCCAGCTTCGTAATTATAATCATAGTTGCCATAACAACTTAGTATCTCTCTCTGTGAGCATCTATCTCAAGACTATATTTTTAGCAACAACTGTGCCTGAGCATGTATTTTTCTTTATATAGCAGCTAATTTTTCAAATTACTGATCTTGAAAAAACAAAAAAACCCCACAATTCCATCTTCATTCTCTCTGAGTGTAAAAGTCTCGGGGATAATTAGGGAAATGAGCAGGTGTGAAGAGTTTGTTATGAAAAATGCTATAAAAGTATTGATGTCTTGACAACATTTGTTTCAACAGAATGTTCTCTGGACCTGTACACTCTATTGTTCCTTGTCAAGCAGCTTAACATAAATCTTTGCCATGCGACTCATAAATATTGGAAAAATTATTAGCTCTGTAAGGTGTTTGAGGATTATTTGACAAGTAGAGATTTATGTTGTGTAACAGAGATTGGCTTAATGGAATCCTGAGTCTCAGGAAAGAATGAAGGAGTAAATAAACACGTGCTTACCTTCCTTAACAGAAATGTCCATAACAGATTCTCAACTGAAGCAAACAATGGGTTGACTTTAAAGGGCACCATTTTAAAAACTCAGAAAAACCAGGAGGGATTCTGAGCTGCCATTTTGGTTTCTAAGTTGTCTGCAGCGCTAGACCCTGCTGGAAGTTTTGGTTTTATAGCATGGCAAACATCCAGTAAAAGTTAGCACTTAACCAAGCCCCACTTACACTCTTGGGAGATGCCAACAGCCTTTTGTTAGGATCCCAGACTTAAGCTAAGTAAGCAAATTATTAGGTTGAGAACAAAAAGATCTCACTTCAAAAAGAAGCACTCTTTGACAATGCTACAAAAAACGCTTAGCCAAGATGAGACATGCAACAAGAATTTATTGAGAAGTTTCTGTCTTTCTTAAACTTTCTTGTTTCTGTGGAGGATGTAAAATTAGCAGGTTAGAATAATTGCTGTTTTATAAGGAGCTAATAAGCACCGTGTAAGGGGAACTGAAGAGGATGCCTTATTGTTTGGGGCCGTGGGTGACCCAGGAGGGTCAAGTTTGGGTGAGCAGGCGAACCTGAATCCTATGTGGCAGGACTGCGTGGGATTGGTAAGCTCTCTGGTCCTCAGTAGGACAGCAGCAGCGTAAGTGAGCTTATGCTTAGGGAGCTTCTCCATAGCTTCTCCTTTGGGGTAGACAGCAAGTCAGAGAGGCCAGAGGCAAGGGGTCTGCTGCGCGTGTGTTCCAACGATCTGGCTGGCAGCTCTGAACAATGGGAAAGTTGGAGGGACGGAGGAAGAGGTGAGCTCAAGAACACGGCTGCGAGAAGCACTAGGAGTTCCTGAGCTGTCAGATGCAGTAGAAAGTAGAGCATAAATGGGGCAAAGTCCTGATCTGGGGATGCTGAAGGGTGAGCGGAGTCTCTGGGCCAGATGATGGCCAGGTTGAGAAGCAGGGCGAGGCTGGGGGATGAAGAGTGGGAGTAAGCTTGGCCATCATGTCTTTCTACACTTCCTGAACGCTGCCTGTGCCCAGCCCATTTCCAGGTGAGCAGCCCCAGAAGGAGAGAGCCTGAGGGAGATAAAAGCAGCTCCAGGAACCCAGCAGGAGGCTGCTAATGTGTCGGGAGAATTGGCAGTTGATGCAATCAATTCTTGTTCTCTTTGTTCTGCTTGCTTTAATTATGTGTCTCTCTGTGGAAAACAAACAAGCCAGCCATCCCAGGGAGAGCAGTGATTAGCGGGATCTGTTTCCTGATTTTAGGGACGTGTCGAGGCTCACGTTGGAGCAGGGGCTTTCTCTGAACGTTAGTTTCAGTGTCTGAACCCAGACACCGCAGAGTAGGTGTGTGTTACTTTATTTGGCTAAGAGGTGCCAGGAGAGTAAAATGTTTTTAGAACTTATGTGTTTGGGGTTACCAAGATTCATACTGCCTGACTTCAATTATTGGATAAAGGTTAGTCTTGGCTGTAGTTTGCTATGTGTCCCCGGGTGAGTCCTGGCTTCAGTTTCCTCCTCTGTAAAATGGGAGAGAGAAGGTCAGTCTCAGATTTTAACTGTATCAGAATGATTGGAGGAGATTCCCGGACACGCCCATGTTCAAGTCCACCTCTCATAGATTGGGGCGGGGCCTGGGCCCCTGCAAGGTTAGCCAGCTCTGGGGTCTCCGATGGAGGTGGTGCGCCTTGCCGCCCTGTCTGGAGGGGCTCTAGGCCCCTTCTGGAGAATTCGAGATGATCCCCTTGGTTATGCTTCATAGAGCTAGCTGTAACTTCTGAGGGCCTCACCTGCTCAGGCTTTGCCACTGAAGCCCTGTTTTGTTGTTGGGAGGGCGTGGCTTCAGATAAAAGAGTCCCACGTGGGTGAGCCCTGGGGATATATCATGGGCGAAGGTGGGCAGGGATCCACAGGGGGTCCTGAACCGGGCCCAGACCAGGCCTACGTGGAGAGCGGAGAGGGGAAAAAGGGCCATTCTGCTCTGTCATTTTGGAGGTCTCTGCTGGTTCTGGATTCCAGAATTTTCTGCAGGTGTGAAGCCTGTTGATAGGTCCAAGGCTTCCTGGCCCTTGGAAACAGGGCAGGGCCCTGCCTCAGTCTGTAGCCTCCTATCCTCACTCTGGCCATTCTCTTTGGTCCGCAGCCTGGAACCCCAGATCTGCACTAAAGGATGGCCTGGTTAAGCGGCCTGTGTGAAGACAATGAGAAAAGACGAAGTGGCGAATGGAGAGGCGAGTGGTAGAAGAGGGCCAATGGCCCGGCCCAAGCCCCGCCCACTGTGTGGGCTCAGAAGTGAGACTCCAGGGAGATGTGGAGGCTGCCCGGATGCCCTGACTCAGCTCAGCGGTATCCTGGGATGTCAGGACCCCAAGGACTGGGAAGGTGATAGCCCGAACTAGGGTCGGGGCTCAGTCTGTCCCTGGGGAAGGCAGAATGGCCCTCAAAGGCCTCCCCAGCCAATTGCTAGCTAGGTTATAGGGCAAAATGGATTGTACAGATGTGACTCAAGTTCCCTAAACGGGATTATCCTGGATGATCTGGGTGGGCCTGACTTATCACTGGAGGCCCTCCTCCAACCCGAGGAGGCAAGATGGGACAGAAGGGGAGGTCAGAGAGGTTTGAAGCCTTGGGGCGGGGTGGGGAACGATGCTCAGCATGCCAGCGCTGGCTCTGAGGTGTCAGGCCCACACACAGGGACCAGGGAGAAGCGGCTAGAACTCCTCATGGAAAGCGTCAGGAGGAATACAGACAGGCAGGCGGAGTCGAGAGTGGGGTGCTGACCACCGGCAAGTTCTCAGGACCTGACTGCTCCCACCTGGTGGAAGGGAACTGGGCCAGCACCCAGTGGGAGTCTGGAAGCAGGTTCTGCCCCGGAGGCTCCCCTGGGAAACGCAGCCTGCTGATTTTAGCCCAGTGACATGGCTCACACTTCTAACCCGCATTGCTGTGAAGGTAATACATAGCGGTTGTTTTAAACCACTAAGTGTGCCGGACTTCGTTACAGCACCAAGAGGAAACCAATGCAGGCTTCGTTTCCCCCATCCCAGCCTGAAGGACCGAAACAAAGTGGTCCAGGGGAGAAGGTGCTTTCTCAAAAGTGGCTGAGCTCCCGCCCGCTCAACTAGAAAACCCTCCCGCGGGAGTTTGCGCTTTGGATGTAACCCAAGACCTTGGTGACTCTGAGTTCAGCAGCCCTAGGGTAACTGCGGCTTCTTTCTCTTGTACAACAGACTCCCCCTCTCAGGGGCTGGGGCCCTCCAGGGTCACCAGGGCCCTGCCCGCTCGGAAACATTACTCCTTGGAGCCCTGCGGATCCCGGGGCTCAGGAATTCCTTATTCACAGTTCCTGAAATGAGATCACGGTCAAGTTGAGCGAAAGGTTTGCATGGTCAGTGGAGAACCGCGTCTGGTAGGGAACCAGGTGCGGAGCCGGGGTCGGAGCTGCGGTCGGGAGAGCTGGAAGCTAGGCATCTGCCCTTAACTGGCTTTAGGACAAGGGCAGTTCCTTTCTCCTGGTGGGTCGCGCTTCTCCAACCTAGGAACCGGCTCGAGTTTCCTCCTGGATAGAAATTCCTTTGAGACTCTGCGGAAGCAAGCGCCTAGCCGGGCAGCTCACCGGTCGGCGTCGGGGCAGCAGAACCGGACGAGGCTTGGAGACCTCTGATGGGATGAAGGGGTCTCCGACACCTGCCTCCAGGGCCGGCTTCGGCGGGGTCAGCGCGGGGAGGGAGGGCAGACGGAAGGGCGGGGCCGGCCCCCTGCGCCCGCCCCCGGCCCGGCCCAGCCCAGCGCGGCCCAGCCCCGCCGGCCGGTCACACGCGCTGCCGGCCCGCTGCCTCCCGTGCCCCGTGCGCCTCGCTGCCATCCCGGCGCCCCTGCCCCGCGCCGCCGCCCGCGCCCGCCGCCCACCCGGCGCTCCCGGCGCCCGTGACCCTTCTCGGGGCGCGGGGCGAAGCGGGCATGGCCCGCCGGGGGGCCGCCGCGCTGGCACTGGCCCTCGCGCTGCTGGCGGTGGTCCTGGCCGGGGTGGGCGCCCAGGGCGCAGCCCTCCAGGTCCCGGACTACTACGTGCAGGAGACCTGGAGCCGGGAGCCCTACTACGCGCGCCGGGAGCCGAAACCCGAGCCCTTCTCGCCGCCGCTGCCCGCGGGGACTCGGGACGGGGAGCGGGAGCCGCGCCTGCCTGAGCCCAGGCCGCCCAAGAAGGCGACCAAGCTCAAGAAAGCTCCCAAGAGGGACAAGTTGGCCCCGGAGACGCCTCCACCAGGTAAGTAACTTTGTGCGCGGGGCGGCCCGAGGGGGCGCCCGTGACTGCGCGCCTCCCCCAGCGGCTGCCCGCTTGCGGGTGGGGACAGCTGGCTTCCAGGCCCGTGTGTGTCGGCGATGCCAGAGCCCGCGCACCCACCCCTCGCGTCCCTCCCTCCACCCCCCGGGCTGAGTCGCGCATCCCTCGGGCTGCTTGGAGCTTCCCGGACCGACCCGGGAAGGCATCCCTCGCAGGTGGAGGAGGAGCTGTGCGGTAGGGAAGCTGCCCGCGGAGCTGGTGGCCCAGGTCTGAAGTGGGCTGGCAGAGGCTCTCTCCGCCGGACGCCCCTTCAGGTCTTACCACAGGGCGTTTTCTTGGGAGTGAATTTACAGTGTGGCCGAGGGAAGGGCCGGCTGGCTTTGGCACAACCGCCTTCTGGGGGAAAGCCCAGCAGTGGGCCTTTACCCAGCCAGCACCCCCTCTCAGCTCCCTCCCTCCCGCGTTCTGTGGGTCCCCGGAATCTCTGCCCAGTTGGGGCAGGATGGCAGAGCCTCTGCTGGGGACGTTCCTGTGCCAGATGGAGGGAAAGCCCAGGGGCGCCTGGCAGCCGGCGGCGCCCGCCTTCCATCCATCCGCACACCCTTCTCCCAACCGCGTGTCTCTGCCAGCCCTGTCTTGGCAAATGACTTCCATTCCGTTTCACTCCTTGTGAAGGGGGAACTTTTTCTCTTGTTTCAGATGTTCTTTGCTCAAATCGCAGGAGGCCCTGGTCCTAGTATTTCAGGGTTGGGGAGTGAGCAGGATTGTAGCCAAATTCTCTGGCCTTGTAATGGCCTTCCTTGAAAGGAGATACAATGCTGGTGGCACCATTGCGTGGCTCCTGGCATGGGAGGAATTGCTTTTGTTTGGTTAAACTCTTCAGAAAGTCAGCAGGAGGCAGCAGGAGAGGGGAGGAGGTGGGGACACAGATCTCTTGAATGTGTGGACCCATCTCAGCAGCCTCTGCACATGTGTGTGGGGGGGAGGTGTCCTGCCATGCCCCAGTGTGTGAGCGACCCTGCCAACGGGCAGGCACTTCTACGAGTTGTGTAACCCCGAACAGAACCGTCCAGAATTTCCAGTATCTTCTGGGGGAATTATGGGAATGAAGATGTGTAAAACCACAGTGGTTGAATAGCAGGAGGGAAGAGACAGTCACATTTGTGGAACATCTGTTGGGACTCTGTTAGGAGCTTTATGTACAATTGTCTGGGCTGATTCTTTCAGTGGTGCGGAGGGCTGGGTGTTTTATTTTACAGATGAGGGACGGTAGGCGCTGACAGTTGAAGTAACTTAGTGTCCCTTGCTGGCTTGGAAGATTGGAAAGCCCTTCTGTGCCTATTTTTAACTCAAGGCCTTCCTTGCTTGGTAGTTTGAATCAGATTTTTGTGTGTTTTTGGTTTTTAGTGTCTGCTGTGTGATTAGTGCGTGCTGGGTGGGAGACACGTATTCGGGGTTCTGGTGCTTGCTCGGGGGAAGGCAGGGGCAGTGTGGAAGGAGCCCAGGCTGAGTCCGAAGATCACATGTCTTATCCAGGTCTGGGGGCTCAGCACTTGGTGTCTTCGTCGGCAAAGGACGAAGGCCTGCGCCTGTCACCTCTTTTTACTTGGTCACTTGCTTTAGAAGCTTTTCCACAAAAGCTTCTAGTGTGTCAGCTTGTCTACCTCTGAGCCCTTCATTCGTTCGGCAGGTGGTTACCAAGAACCTGTTGAATGCCAGGTGCTGGGTGAGGTCCTGGGGGTCTGGCACACAGGTCATCCCCTGCCCCTGTAGCCCGCACAGAAGTTGGGGGGCTTTGGAAAAGGGATCCCCATTGTGCTGAGGGCTGCATCGCTCATCCCCAAATGGGAAAAGGTCCTTGGAAATTCCAGACACTCAGCTTTGAGGCGTCCTGGGAGAGCTGCCGCCCCAGGCCCGCCACTCTTTTTAATGACTTGTGTGGGTTTTTAAGAGCCCACCAACGAAGACAAGCAAAGTGGGACATTTATTCCCACTCAAACTCCTGTCCTCTTCCTCCTCCCCCCGCCCATGTTTTGGGGTGTTTGGCCAATGAAACCTTCTACCCTAGACTCTTAAGTGGAGGAGACTGGTTTAACAATGACTCGATCAGGGGACTCGGTGGTGGTTGTGTTCAGGGACACCATGCTGAGAAGATCCATCGTGGCATCAGACTGTCTCCCAGGTGCCATCAGGTCGTGGGGAGGCATAGATGGAGGAAGGAACCTTGTACAGCAGCCTGGGGTGTGTAGCGTGGGCTTCCGGAACTGGCTTCGCGGGGTGGGTGTGCGTGTGCCGTGCATCAGACTCTGTAGGACTAACCTGAGAGTGAGGGCTTGGATTTAAAGATGGATAAGAAGGTAAATGTGTCTATAACTACTTTAAAATCAGTCACGTGCTTTGTCACCATAGGCGATAACATCTTTTTTGAATAGCTCTTGTCTTGCATAAGGGAGGCTCTGGAAGGAGTGTTGTCTTAATCCCAGAGGAAGGTCTGCTTAAGGAAACTAGGACACTGGGGACTTGATCTTGGTGTGAATTTGGCCCTGACCTGTGGCTCTTCTTTAATGCCAACACATTAAAAATGTGCAGCGGATGGCTCATGTTGACATTCTCCTGGAGGTGGCTTGGGCAGCTGGGTCCTTGGGTTAGTTGAGACCATTGCATTTTTCCATGAAGGTCCAACAGATTCCTTGAGAAGTAGAGCTCTGATATGCTCAACAGAGTGGGATCTTTAAAGAAGTTGCTAATGCTTTGATTTTGAAATAATTATAAAGTCACAGGCAATTGCAGACATAGTACAGTGAGGTCCTGTGTACCCCAGTGATGATGCTTTCTGGAAACATAGGACAGGATTTCTGTACCTTGGCAGTATGGGCATTTTGTGCCAATTGTGTATGCTGTGGGGGTGGCACGGAGGGGCTGTCCTGTGCACTGTAGGATGTTTGGCAGCTTCCCTGGTCTCAACCCCCTGGCCTCCAGTAGCAGCCTCCTCTTAGTTGGGACAATTGAAAATGTCTCTAGATATTGGCAGGTGTCCCTAGTGGGCTGAGGATTGATGCTCTATGCAGTCTCAAAACAGAAAGTTGACATTGGTACAACACTATGAACTAGATTACATACTAAACATTTCAGCAGTTTTTATGTGCATGTGTGTGTATGTGTTCTCTGTGGTTTTATCACATGTATAGGTTCCTGGAGCCACTCTTAGCATTGGGATACAGACCTGATGACCTCTTATTTATTTATTTAAATTAGAGAGAGAGGGAAAGAGCACTAGAGAGAGAATAAGCACGGGTGGGGGGCAGAGGGAGAAAGAGAAGCAGGCTCCTCACTGGGCAGAGAGCCCGATGTGGGGCTCGATCCCAGGACCCTGGGAACATGACCTGAACCAAAGACAGATGCTTAACCGACTGAGCCACCCAGTCATCTCTGAGGACCTCTTGTATTGAGGTTCAGTGGGACTCACTCTTGGACAATTTCTGAGATCCTCACTGTGAACATCAGTTAATCCTAGGATTTCAGAACTTGAAGGAAACCACGTGGTCATTGCACGCAAGTTCTTGTTCACTGCAGGGTTCCAACACTGGACTGCGCAGTCTCAGCTCACACACTTCCACCGATGGGCTCTTCCTACCACGTTCATTGGATGAGCAGTACTGATTGCTAGAGTGTTCTTCCTTGTTCGAGACCTGACTACCTGCTTTTTTCTAATCCCCTTTATTTGGCTATTGCCGGCCAAATTCAGTAGTTTCTAGGTCTTTGCAGCTGGAATACTTTGGGAGCCAGAGACGGAGTCCCAGGTCTCCGCTTTCCATTAGCCCAGCGTGGGGAACAGGATGGGGAGCACATTTGTGGCATGTGGGTGGATGTGGGGTGTACTTACCTTTGTATGTCATCTCCAAATTGACGGGCTTGGTTTGTGGCCATGTTCTTGGTAGAAAGTAAAATGGAACAGAGAGGTGAACCATAATTAATGTAAATCATTTGTCTTTTCCCCCCAAGGGGTAGTAAGAAACAAACAGTCCGGTGACCGACACTCTGAGTAGGTGATCTGAAGATTTTTTTCTTCCTCCTATTGCTTTTGGGTTCCTGCTTGTTTGTTTGTTTGTTTGTTGCTTTCTTCCAGGACGGGCAAACAATGCACCACTGTTTTGGGTATGGGCACGCCCACGTCACACCCGCAGGCCTGGTCCACAGTCCGAGCCCGTGGAATTTGCAGAGTGGGCGGCGAGCTGTGTTTGTTTGGATGTCTGTGCCCAGAAGCAGCGAGTTTGCGTTTTGTACTGTGTTGTGCCCCAGCCGCTCAGTGAAATAACCCAAGACTTGTTATTGGAGCATATGTGGTTGTAAACAAAGCCCTTTCTGTTGGGAGCTGACGGCCAGTTGTGGGAAGGGGCCTCGCTTTCAAGTTTTGGCCAGTCACTCTTCAGAATGTCTTGCTGCGGGTGGCCTTCGGAGGGAAGCGTCTTCTCTCGGCCCAGCCGGAGCGTGAAGATCTGGGGAATGTGCTTGTCAGGACTTCGCTGTCTATTTTACAAGCGGTCCCGGCGCCATCAGCACACGTGAACAAACAGCAAGAACTCTTTACATCGGGATATTATATGCTCGCTTGAAGAGTTATATCCAAAGTGTTTGTCCAGATAAACTCCCTACAGAGTCCTGGGGGAAAGGACATTTAATTTAAAAAGATTGTTTGAGGGGTCCTTGCAGGGCTTAGTAGGTGAAGCATCTACTTTTTGGCTCAGGTCATAATCCTGGGGTCCTGGGATGGAGCTCTAGCATCGGGCTCCCTGCTCAGCAGGGAGTCTGCTTCTCCTTCTGCCTCTTTCCTGGCTCGTGCTCACCTTGTCTCTTTCTCTTTCAAATAAATAAATAAAATCTTAAAAAAAAAAATGGTTGCTTGATGTACATCGGCAAGCAGCTTTCTAAGACACCACCTCTCTTTCCAAGATGCTTTCCAAAGTCAACTATTCATGCTGGCAGTCCCTGGTCTGTGCCCGTAGTTCCAGAAGCCAGCATCTGTGCGTGGGCCTGAAGAAACTCCCTACAGCTGGGCTGGATGCTCTGGTTCTTAAAACCAGCCATCATGTTCTCCAGGGGCCTCAGGTGACCATGGCTGCCAGATCTCATAGCAGAGGGGGCCCTCAGTGCCAGGACAAGGGCAGCTGGGGCCCCAGAGGCGGGAGTGTGGGGGTGAGGCTCTCCTTTGGGTATCCCCAGTGGGGCCAGGAAGCCTGAGCACTCGGGCTTGGCATCTCCAGCCGTGGCTCGGCCCGCTGTGGCCTTTCAAGGTCCCCCACCATAGCTGCCACTCTGAGATCACGGAACCCATGAAATTAGGGTATCTTTGGATGGCTCGGGGGAAGGGCTAGCTAGTGTCCATAACCAGCTGGCATCCAGTTGGCTACGTGTCCAGGCATCATAGAACGGTCGGAGGGGCACAAAACAACTCCAGAGTGTTAATGTAAGACTGCAGCATCCCAGATTTTTATGGAATGCTTGAACATGCAAACTACGTGTGGTTATTTGGCAGTTTGTTCAGGATTCAGAGAGAGTGTAGACTAGAATCTGGTTCTGCCCCTCATGGGCATGGGTGACTTCTCCAGGCCTCGGCTTCCTCGCCGTGACATGGGAGGGATGAAAAAGCCATGCTCCCAGAGATGTGATGGGTCAGCTTCCAGTCTCCTGTGCTCAGAGACATGGTTTGGGGGTACCTTCCACTGTCTTCCCCAGAGACCCCAGCTGGGCCAAGTCCTTGTGGGTCCTGCTCTGCACGTGGCTTGCATTACTGGAGTTTCCTTCTCTGGGTCTTTTTTCCTCCATTTCTTTACTTGAACTTCACGAAATCCCTTCCCAGATACACAGCAGCACCCAAGGCTGCATCTCGGGCTCTTTCCTGATGGAGGCCAGACTGAGACAGGCCGGTGCCCACGGTGCCCTGCCCAGACCCTTGCATGTCCGCACTTGCTGCTCTTCCTGTGCTGGTTCTAGAAAAGCAAAGGGCTTCTCATTTGGTTGCAAGTCAGGAAGGTGTCTGCTGGTGCATTAGAGGTTGGGAGTGGCAGGCCCTCCCTGGGCCCTTGAGGGAGACTCAAGTTGCACAAAAGGCTGGCCCAGAGGAGCAGAGGATGACCAGCGAGTTTCCCGGGGAAGACACAGCTGAGCAGGGAGGGGAAAGCTTTAGACTGATTGGTTGACTGGTTGATTTTGGTCTGGCCCTGGTAAAAAAGTACTCGTGCCCCCGTCTCCACCTTCAAGGTCACCGATGAAGAGAGGCAAACGTCTCATTCAACCTGCCTTTCAGGATCTACCCACTCCCTTGATTCCTGCTTCCGCCAGTCCCTTGACTTTCTCAGAACCAGATGAGACACAGCCTGTTCCCTCCTGGTGTCATGGCCCTTGGCCTGCGCACAGCCACATGGAGCACACATTTCTAACCCCTGCCACTGAGGCTTTCCCGTCCACCTGCGCCGTCCCACTGGCCATCTCTCGAAAGGGTTCTCTGCGGATGTGCCTGTGTCATGGGGCTTTAGAAAGCCCTGACTGCTGTCTGGCCTGAGAGACCGCATTTCTGGGCAGCTCCTGCCCTTTGTTCAGGCAAGGCCGTCCTTCTCTTGCAGGTTCCTTAGCAAGAGGCAGGAGAGGAGCCTCGGGCCCTGGACGGACTCCTGCACAAGAGAGAGTGCAGACGCCGTGGGGCTGGAATTTCCTGGGGAAAATGCAAATATGCAGCAAAGAATTTTTTCGGTTCCTGGGGGGAGGGGGATTTGCTACTGTAAGCTCCTTGTATAGAGAGGGGAAAAATAGTTTCCTATCAACCCAGAAGCATGATGTTTACCACCATGGACCAGAATAGAACATGTGGCCCGCATCGGCACTTTGCTGGCTACTTTTAAGGAATTCAGTTTTGTCACGCAGCCGAGACGGTGTTGTTGATGTCCTTCTCGGCAGGCTTCTTCCACTGGACGGTCTTCTCTCATCTCTGCCAACCGTCTGCGGCCTTTCTTGCGGTGAGAGAGGATGGGTCTGGGGAGGGCCTCGCCCTGAAGTTTGCTTCCGCTCTGTCCCCATCTGTAAAGGCACGTTCATTGCACGCTTCCTGCCATCAGTGGCAAGTGGCTGAGGTCCAGTATTGTAATCCCGGTGAGGAGGCTGCCTTGCAGGCTGGGAATCAGGCTCCACGTGTGAGCTGTGTTTCTGTAGCCGCTGGGATGGCGCTCTGTGATGCGTGGGGGCTCGATGCCTAGTCCCCGACGGAAGGACAGACAGTGGCTTCTGTTTGGTGGTTGCTGCACGCTCGACACAGCCCCGAGTGTTTGATGGATATTGTTTTCCCCCCAAAGCGCCCACGGAAGCAGGTACTTGTCTTGTTGATGAGGGAACGTGGCTCCTCGAGAGGAGAGGTGACGTGGGTCTTTCCAGGGCAGGTCCTGGTCCGTGCAGTGGCAGAGTCCAGCCGCGGTGGGCGTGGACTGGATCTGACGGCCCTCCATGAGCTGGAAGTGCGCCTCCTAGAGGAGGTGGCAGGGCCTCTACCTGTGGTCTCTGCCCCTTTGCCATCACCTCGGGGCTTCTGTTCCCCACATGTCAGACCCCTGGGGAGTTAGACTCTCAGAGTTTTAACATCTGCCTTGTGTCCAGAGCTGCATGGGGACATGTGTCAAGGGCGTGGATCTGGCCCACGGTGGCGGTGGGGGGGTGTGTGTGTGCAGTGAGGCTGAGGGTGTTACCAGGCCATGGTCCGTGGTCTTTGACTCTCGCTCCCGTGTTGGGATAGAGGCTCCAGAGAGGTTTCCCTGGGAGACAGAAGGCTTGTAGCCAATGGCTGACTTCTGCGGAGGGTTGGGATGGAACATTCTTTTCCAGAACTTTGGCTTTTTCCTCACATATTTTGTAAAACTTCATTCCCCCTTTAACATCTATCTTATCTTTCTGCCAAATCAGGCTCCACATTCTTAAAAGTGATGGCACCAGTTTTTCTGAGCAATCCAGATCTTTACAGACCCGTAGTCAGGCCCCTTCATAAGGGGCCATCTTTGGAGGTCACCGGCCATGACATTCTGACCCACAGAAACGGAACAGGTGCTGAGGTGACATCAGGCTGATGTCAGATGCTTTTGGGTCCTCTGGGTCTTCCTCTGGCCTTTCTGAGCATTTTGATGTTTTGACTTTCTGGACCTGAGGGGAACACGTACATGAAAAATGAATGATACTCCCAGCAGGCATCGCCCCAGAAGATGATGGAGAGAGTAGTACTCTTGGCTGAACCCAATGTGGCCTTTGGATTGTTTGAAGATTAAAGGTTTTCTTGATAAGTATCTTTTTTGGGGGGGAGGAAGACCGTAGAACAGTCTGAAATGATTCATTAATTGGCACTCAGTCCACTAAATGTTTTTTGTATTTCAGCTTGCTTTTTAAAGTCCAAACTAAGTATCCTTCCCCTGTCCCTTCTCTAATTTTTGTCTGTTTGTCATTCAGTAACTCATTAGTATGTCCATTCACTCATTCATCATGGCTTATTCTGCACCAAACTCCAGAGACAGAGCAGGAAGCAAAACTAGACATAGTCCCTGCCCTCGCTAATAGACCAGCATGTTACCTGCTCGTGGTGCTGCACAGCACAGGTGTGTGGACTGACTGTAGGGGCTGCCCGTGCCCCGCCCAGGCCCTCTTCCTGCAAGTACACCCATCTCCCAGCTGTAGGGTTCTTGACTGCGATGGCTCATAGCTGATGCCTTCTCTGGAACATTGCTCCTGGAAGCCTGGTTTTCACACCCTAGTTGGTCCATCTGTAGCCAGCGGCTAACCAGCAAAAAAAGGTGGCTTCTTTTCCCAAGGTGGGGACAATGATGTGTGTAGTTCCCGCTGCAGAGCTCCCTATGGGATCAGACTGAGCCAGTCTCTGGCTAAGCGGGAGGACAGCCTCACTTAGCTCCTTCCTCTGCCCTATCCTGCTTCTCCCTCTGCTTTCCCTTTAGAGCCCTCCCCCAGTATATCATGTGCATCTGAACCCCTGCATCAAGCTCTGCTTAGAGGCAACTTGACCTAAGATGGGTGTTATCAGAGCCCACCAAAGGAGGCATTGATTTAGGTGGGGAGTTCAGGAGAGCCAAAAGAGGAGATGCCAGAGCTGATATTTGCAAGATTAGTGGGAGTTAATGAGACAGAGATGAATGGAAGGGTGCTCCAGGAGGAGGGAACAGCACATGAGCTGAAGGCGGCAAAGAGGCTGGTGTTTCAGGAGTAGAGAGAGGGAGCTCAGTGTGAGAAGAAGCTGAAGGGGCCAGAGGCATGAGCAGGTAGCCTTCCTAGGCACTGGTAAGGATCTCTGCAGTTGGTTAGGAGCGCCACCCCCGACTCCCATCCCCCAGGTACCCAGCCAGGGCCCTTGGAGAGAATTGGAAGGAGGAGCCCAGCATGGTGGGAAATGCTAACTCTGGGGTCAGGAGTCCAGAGTTCCCGTTCTGTTTTATCAGTTAGGTGTGCTGTCGCTCTCTGGGCCCCAGAGTGGGTGAAAGTACTACCACGGTATTTTTGCATTCTTAGAATAGTGTTGACTGACAGGTGTTCATTGTCTTTATTAAGAGTATTTCTTTCTTTCTTTCAATTTAATTTATTTAATTTCAGTTAATTAACATCATGTATTATGGGTTTCAGAGGCAGAGTTCAGTAATTCAGTAATCAGTCGCATATAACACCCAACGCTCATTACGTCTTGTGCTCTCCTTAGTACCCATCACCCAGCTACCCCATCCCCCCACACACCTCCGTTTCCTTGACCCTCAGTTTGTGTCCTATGGTTAAGAGTCTTTTAGGTTTGTCTCCCCATCTGAAGGAGAGTTCATTTCCCCGGGTGTTCACAATAACACGCTTCCTCTCCTGTAATCTCCAGCAAGCACCTCAGAGTCCAGAGTGCCATCCCTGGGGACAGGGGATGCAGAGGGGGCAGATGCTGCTTTGCAGAAGATGGTTGAGCTCTCCCCATGTGACGTATGTGGAAGTAAAGGCATTTCTCTCTCTCCTTCTTTTTAGGTAAAAATAGCAACAGAAAAGGCATGAGAACCAAGAGCTCTGAGAAGGCTGCCAATGATGATCACAGCGTTCCCGTGGCCCGTGACGATGTCAGAGAGAGTGAGTGACGCTCTGTAGAGAAGCTCCTGCTGGTTCCATCACCCACCCAGGGAGGGCGGTGGCCCCTGGAACAGCTGGCAGCCGCAGATCTTCCCTGGGGCTGCCTGGGGTGGCTGGCAGCCTCTCTGGCCTCTCCTTTTGCCATTACCATTTGGGGGATGCAGACGTTCCTAGCCGCCCTGTCCTCTGCAGCCACAATCATCCACATCTTTTCCCCATTGGCTTAAATGAAGTCATTTCTGAATCTCCTGGAGCCCTGGGTTGCCTTCCTGGACCCTTCCACTTCCCCTACTCCAACCCCAAACAATCTCATTTCCTTTCTTGTGGGGCCTCAGAGCTGCCCATGTATATTGCATGTACATTTCTTATCTTCCAACCAGACAGGGCCTCTGGAGTCAGAGTAAGTTTTCCATTTACAAGCCCCATGATGCTGGTCTTGGGGTCTTAGTCTTTTAATTATTTACTTTAGGATGGTCGAAGTCATTACTCCTAGACTCCTGGGCCAACTCTGGCCCATTTGCAATAGCTCTTACTAGACTGACTACTAGCATTATGATTATTGTCTGTGACGCTCTGGTATCCAGGATCACAAGTCTGCAAACGCTGACAGTGTTTGTAAAATGCTTCTGCTCTCTTGTAGCTTCAGGCCAGGCAAGGGGGCTCACCTTTGGTATCGACCCATGCCTCTCTGTGTGTGGTGGGCATTCCTGGTGTCATCATCAACACTGTGCATCTGTTACGGATAAGGAGGACGAGACTTGGTAGTGTGTGCCCTTTGCCTGTGGTTATGCAGCCTCTAAGTGGCAAAACGGGGATTTGAACCCAAGATTTTCTAGTTCTAGGCTTTCGGCTCAGGAGGACAGCAGCTTAAATAAACACAGCATTTCACAAATTTGCATTTCTGGAGGAGGGTCCATGGTCAGCTGCCGTGTGAGCCCGTGTACTATGTCACAGCCTCGACTGTCCTAAAGGGAATGCTCTGTTCCCTTAGGCAGTGGTTGGGGGTCTATGTTTCTAACCAAAAGCTCACCATCAGAGCCATCAAAGGTATGATTAAGAGTGCGTCCTAAAATAAACATGGAAATTCAGCAACAGTCACATTCTGCCGTCACTTAACAACCGAGCATTATATTCTGTCTTAAAGTCTCAGGACTCTAGGGCACCCGTGGGTATCGGGAGGGCCCAGCGTTTTGGGCGGGGTGGGTGGCGATGTTGAAGACACATGTGATGTGGCGCTGTGTTTCTGCTTATTCACCTGGTGAACCCTGGTGACCTTTGGGGTCTCAACAGATGGGCAGTAATAAAACTCCCACCTCCCTTGGGCCTTGGGCACGACTTCCATGCCCTTGTCCCAGCAGGCTGACCGGAAGATCAGCTGTTCCTCCAGGACCCCAGATGCCCCAGGGCAGGGCAGCTCCCAGTGCCGGCCTCTGTTCTCTGGCTCTCACTCCAATCCTACTTGGGCCTCAGAGTCCCTTATTGTCTTGTTAATATTTACATGCTTTAAACATTGGAAAAATATTCTATCTAGTTTTTTTTTTAGTTTCAGCACAAGGGTTGGTTTGAATTATTTTAGTTATTACCAGACTTGGAAGTTATTAATATTTGGGGAAGCATTTTCAAAAAGAGTTTTCAAGGCCCATTTATTGACACACACACGCGAACACACACATGCTACCTCACGCGCAATTGCTCCCCGGGCCTTGGCCTCAGAGCTCTTTCTGAAGGGGCTGGGGTCCCTGGTCTCCGGGGTAGCCACTGTGGCTCTGATTCACTGAGCGCTCAATGAGTGACTCTGGTCTATGGAATTTGTTTACATGGCTCTTTTGTTAAAACAAGCTTGAAAAATCGGGATGACACAGGAGGGCAGAGATGCCATGGGGGGCTGTGAAATGCAATACAGAAGGGACAAAGAGGATTGTGGCTGGGGAGACAGGCAGCACAGCAGTTAGGAACGCTGGCTCGGGTGAGGCAGGGGCGCCTGGGGCGTGGTGCTGGGTGGAACAGGACCTCAGATCCATAGCCGGTCGCTCTCAGGACCCTGTGCTCAGCCTCCTCTGTGTCTCTGCTCTGGTCTCCCTTGGGGGTTTGCTGGAGAGGTGGCAGCATGAAGGGGTTGGGTGGCCAGTGGAACGGACATCCCCTATATTATGCCCAAGGTGGCAGATGGAGATGTGACCCGCTTCATTTTCAAGGTGGTGGGTCGCACAGATATTAACACCCCCCCTCCCACTCACACACTGGTTATGTGAGTGGATAACATTGTGAGTTTGCATCAGATGCAGACTCTCCCCTTACGAACTTCCG
The DNA here is from genome assembly GCF_011764305.1 of Mustela putorius furo. Lineage (NCBI taxonomy): Eukaryota > Metazoa > Chordata > Mammalia > Carnivora > Mustelidae > Mustela > Mustela putorius. The sequence goes on from NW_025422057.1 coordinate 7,847,241, forward strand.
CTTTGAGGGCGAGAACACATAACGGGCTGAAGAGCACTGTCCGGTTGGGCAGGTTCTGAAATGCACCTTGGATGTTGTCCCAAAGTCACTGGTGCAGCTGACTTATTGCTCTAGCTCTTCCCCTCTCCTTGGGTCCAGCCCTTTGCCATGTGACTCTTCCATGCCCTCGCTAAAAGGTCAGGGTCCCTTGGCTCTGGGTCGTGTCTGCAGGAGTGCGGGGCCGTTCCCAGGGGCCCGTTGTGAGTGAGCTGAGGACCTGGGAGAACTTGCTTGTTTCTACTCGCTTCTCATTTTTGGCCTCTGCCTCCTTACCCCCGAGCCAGATGGGCTAGTTTCTTGTACCGTGTCCCATGCTGAAGCCCATGGTTCACACGTTTGCTCCAAAGGGACCTGGAGGCGTGTCTAAGCGGATGGCAGAGAGGACGGCTTTTGTGCGACCCCAGACAAGTTCCTCTGTTCTCTGGGACTCCCTTTCCTCCTCCACAAGAGTGGGGAGAGATGCCTTTAGAGGGCTATTTTGAAGACTCAGGATTGTCTGAAGGGTACAGCACACAGCCCACAGCAAGCCCTCAGTGAGAATTAGCGATGGCTTTTATTTGCCATTTGTGTGGTGTTTGTTTTTTTTTTTTTTTTTTTTTTTTGTGCCTCAGTTAGAGGACTTGGCAGATATTTTTAAAGGATCAGATCATAAATACATGGTTTATTGGCCAAGAAGCAAAATTGAGGATATTATGTCATTACTTAAATAACCATTTAAAATGTGATCATTAAAAAAATACAAAACGGGCATCTGGGTGGCTCAGTGGGTTAAAGCCTCTGCCTTTGGCTCTGGTCATGATCCCAGGGTCCTGGGATTGAGCCCCACATCAGGCTCTCTGCTCAGCAGGGAGCCTGCTTCCCTTCCTCTCTCTCTTTCTGCCTCTCTGCCTACTTGTGATCTCTGTCAAATAAATAAATAATAAAAAGCTTAAAAAAACAAACAAACTATTCTTACCTCTTGGGCCATACAGACACAGGTGATGGCCTGGACCTGGCCATCCCAGGGGCTGAGGCTTGCCCACCGTGTCTCAGAACTTCACTTTTCTGCAAACGCTGCCTCCAGGAAGACTGCCCTGATCACCTCTCTTTCATTTCCCTATACCTCCTCCTCAGGGTCCCAGTCCCTTCCTGTCTCACGTCCTCATGATCCCTGCAGGCAGCTCTTCTCTGTGAGGCTGAGTAGCTGAGAGCTTAGTCTCCCCTGCCTCTTCTCAGGAGACATCCGGACTTGGAGCAGCCCTCGACAACACTGGCAGGCTCGTTTGTTGAACACCTGCCCTGTGTTGCACTAGTGTTTTGGGCTCCAGAGCAGGTGTTGAACGTATGTTCCAGTGACTTCTTCACAACCCAGAAGGGCAGGGCTGGCCTCCACAGGAAAAGCTCTTGGATCTGTAGGAGAGGAACGTGATTTCCCGCCATCACAGAAGTAGAATGGTTTTCCCAAAGTGATGCACGACGTTGGTGAAGGGGAGCTTCCTCGTGCCTGGGCTGGGTGAGATTCGAGGCGTCAGCCAGGTAGCATGCTTGGGGATTGACCCCCTTAGTGTGTGTGTGTGTGTGTGTGTGTGTGTATGTGTGTGTGACACTTGAGAGTTTTTCACTGTAGCAGAGACAGTTTGGTTTTTCATCCATGCCCATGTTGTGAGCCTTTCCCTGGTGTTGCCTGGCCTGGTGCCTTTTGGGGGCTCAGCTCTGGTCTCCCCCAGACATCTGGCACAGCTGTTGAGGGCAGGGGAGGGAGTCCTGGCTGACCTGGAAGATGCTATGATACAAGGTCACATCTCCTCTGGGGGTATTTCACACCCTTCTGGAAGTGCGAGGGGAAGCAAGGGGCCAGAACTGAGACAGGGTCACATCCCTCTTGGACCCGCCTCTCTTGGGAATTCTGATAGATGTGGGCATTTGGGACTCCAGGGACTCCTCCACGCCTGGCTAGCTTCTCCCACTTTCCACTGTGTCTCAAACATGCCTAGAAAGTTATTCAGTCTCTAATGTGAAACGTGTCTCGTGAGGATTTTCTGGCCTGCCTTTGGAGAGAGATTTCTTCTGTTCTTCCAATGGTTTTGTGGCAGGGCCTTCACTGGGTTTGATGAGGGGTCCTGGCCTGGCTGCTGCCTGCGAGTGTAAAGTGAGCTCTGTTAATGCCGTGTGGGCAGTGTGGTGTCTGTAGAAGCTTTGGTTCGGAACCCAGGCCACAGTGGACTTGCTGCGTTAGAAATACCTCCCAGATAAGGGGTCAGAGGCCAGAGCTCTGATGTGCTCAGGAGCACCTGTGGGCTCCACTCACTTCCATCACCCAGGTGACTCCGGGGTGGGGGTTTCTGGGCGACCGAGGTCACAGGAGTCCATTTACAGAGTAGAAATTCTAGCTGCACCTCTTCTGAGTCCATGTCGCTGAGGCCAGCAAACGTGCTTCTTGTTGCTGGTGGTACTTTGCTCCTGTGACAGTCTGCCTGTCTTTCCCTCTTCTCAGCCCTTCTGTGATGAGATCCTCTTCGCTACGTCTGGGTTGCTGACTCAGGATGGAGTTAGCAGAAAACCGAATTTGCCATGTCATACCCTAAAACTGAAAAAAAAAAAAAAAAATTAGAAACTTAACTCAAAGTGGAAGCTATTCTAAAATAGATTTCTTTCCTGGCTTACAAGACGTTTTGACTATGAAAGTCGTGGATGCACTTTGTAGAAAATGTGGAAGATATATAAAAACAAAGAAGGGAATAAAACAAACCCATAGTCTTATCTTCCAGGGGTAATCACAGTCACCATCTGGAGTCTGTCTCTCCAATCTCGTCTCTCCGTGTGTGTGTGTGTGTGCACACATGCATGCATCAGGAACAAAATTCCAGGTATGTGTGTAGATGACACGCACACTTTCTACAAAACTGAACTAGTCTTGCTTTGTAACCTTCTAGTCTCAGTTCATGTGCTACTGTTATGTTCTTAGGTCATCAAATACCCTTTTAGGGCATGATGTGAAGTGGTTTTCCATTTTATGGTGGGGTCGTAACTGACCATTCTTCCCAGGCTGTGAACATTTCCACACTCCTCATTCTGCCTGTGTCTTTGCTCGCTTGCCCCTTGCTTCGGTCATGCTTCCTGGAAGAGGAACCACATAGAGTCATCACTGCTCTCTTGAAAGGTTTATGCCAACTTCTACAGCCTCTTGCCCATATTCTCCTTGTGTGTATGTGTTGTGTTATAAGCACTCCTTATAGGTGAAGGACAAGGGACTCTCTCTTTATACGTCGCAGGGTAGGGTGGTTAAGAACTCTGGAACTGTACTAAATGGAGCTCAAAGCCCATTGCATTGTTGACTAGCTGTGTGGTCTTGAGCGTGTTATTTAATCTCTTTGTGCCTCAATTTTCTCAAATACAAAATGGGGGTAATCATTGGACATAAGATTGGGGTAAGTATTTAATAAGGTAACTTGAATAAACAGTGACTTGACCAGTGGGTTCCGTTGTAGAAACTTCGTATCGGTCATTCATTTGGGCAACTAAGCTTGACACATTTTTTAAAAGCCTGGAACAGCGCAGGAACACAGACTGATCTATTCCTTGAAAGTCTGAAAGAATGGGACTGTGAATTCATTGAAACTAGGCATTTTCCATTCAAGAAGTTCCTTGATGTATCTCCTTTCTTTCATGATAATTGGTCTAGCAGATTTTCTTTTCTTATAGTTAATTTTGATAAGGTTTTTGGAACACATTGTCACTCTGTTGATATATTTTCTTTTTGCCATTTATGTACTTAGATTTTGTTAATATGTCAACTAATTTACTTATTTATTTTAGAGAAGTTTTTAATTTTGGATTTAGAAAAAAAATAAAGAGAGAATACAGAAAGTTCCTATATATCTCTGCTCCTCCTCTTGGTTTCCTTATTATCAACTTCTTGGGAATCTTGACCTGTTCTTTGTAACCGAAGTCCGTGGTTTACGTGCGAGTTCACTGTGTTGTACGTTCTACGGATTTTGATGAATGTATAATGACACATAGATCCTGTTGTACTACCATCAGAATGGTTTCACTGCCCTAGAAATCCTTAAATAAGTAGGTCCTTTGCCTACTTATTTCTGTTTCCCTTCCTGGATCCTCTGGCAAACCACTGATCTTTTTACCATCTTCCGAGTTTTGCCTTTTCCATAATCTCGTGTGGTTGGAATCATGAAGCATCCAGCTTTCTCATTTCTTTCACTCAGTCATATGCACGTCAAGTTCCTCCATGCCTTTTCATGGCTGATGGCTCATTTCTTTTTATCACTGAATAATATTCCATTGTCTGGATATAGTGCATACGTTTGTTTATCCACTCATCCATGCAAGGACATCTTGGTTGCTTCCAACTTTTGGCAATTATGAATAAAGCTGTTATAAATATTCATGGGCAGGTTTTTGTGTGGCCACGTTTTTAACTCATTTGGGCAAATACCAGGGAGCACAATTACTAGATCATATGGTAAGAGTATTTTAAGTTGCATAAGGAATTTTGTCTCTTTTATAGGACCTCCGTTAACAAAAAAATTGGTGGTACTATTTGTCCCTTTATTTTTGTCCTTTCAGTATGCATTCCAAAATCTTGACAAATTTGTTACCACATCACTGATGTGATTTTCTGTGTAATATATCCACTCTTACTGCTTTGTGTAGGCTATTTCCTACTTCTATTTTGAAATAAAGCAGACATAGAAAAATTACGTAATGATATATATGTTCTTCTAGCAAATATGTATAAAGCCAGTCCCTGTGCCACCATCACCAAAGTCAAGAAGGAGAGACTTATCAATCTTATCGATCACATCTGTATCCCTTCCACTATAGAGATGACCTCTACCCTAATTTTAACAGCTTTTCTTCATAATTTTACCACTTATGTTTTATCTTTAAGTTAGTTTGGCCTGATTTTGAAATTTATAGAAATAGAATTATGCTGTGTGTATTCAATCATACATACCTTATAATTTTCTATTAACGTTCTATAATTGTTGAGTGCCTTCATTTTCCTCAGTGGGTGGGATTCCGTCGTAAGGCTACACAACAATTTTTTATCCATTTCAGTGCTGATGGATGCTTGACTTATTTCCAGTTCCTGTATTTTATGAAAAGTGCTTCCATGAAAACTTCTGTGCATACAGCCTAACCCCCATGGGCTTAAGTTTCTCTAAGTATATATACATTTAGATGTGCAATGGCTGGGTTTAGCTTCACTGTTGAACAGAAGCTCAATTGTTTCCCTCCGTGGGGCAGGGGGCACAACCATTCTCATTTCCTGTCAGCATTGTGTGGGCTCTAGGCTTCACATTCCAAATAACTGTTCTATGAGCAGACTTTAGGATTTGCCAATCTGGCAGGTGTATGATGGTGACTCACTGTGATTTCATTTGCATTTTCTAATTATTAATGAGGTTCAGCATCTTCTCATAGATTTGTCATTTGAATATCTTTTCTGGTGACATTTCTGTTCTACTTTTTTCTTTATTGATTTACCCATTCTGAGTTTGAATTTTGATTTCATAATATTGGTAGCAAATACTGTTTTTTGCTTTTCATTCTTGTGGGATCTTAATGAACAGAAGTTCTTAATTATCATGTAGCCAAATATATTGATTTTTTTTCTTTTAGGTTGCTACTATTTGTGACTTGTGTAAGAAATACCTTCTTATTCCAAAGTCATGAAGATATTTTATACTGCCTTCTAAAGCATTCTTTCTGTTTTTATTTTCCACAGTTAGGTCTTCAAACTCCTGGATGGGCTTTGTTTATTTATGATATGAAGTCAGAATTCAATTTTATTTTTTCCTTGTTTCCATGCTTTTTTGCAAAGCTACCTCTGTCTGTTGGGGATTAAGAGTCCATATGTGTATGACTTTGTTTTCAGTCTTGCTGTTCTTTATCACAAATTCATTTTTCTACCCATACATGGGTATGGCTAGAAATGCCTTACTCTTCTAACTACTACAGCATTTTAACATATAATGATACCCAGTAAAGCAGGACCTAGTTTTTCTTCAAAAGTTGTGGTATTCTTGACTCATTTTATGGACATACATGTGCACATGTGTGTGAGCACACACGTATATTTACACCACCTAGTCAGGATCTTCCAATACCTTTCCAAAAACTTTTGGAATTTTGATGACAGTCTCATAGATTCCATAAATCAGTTTCGGAAGAATTAATGTATTTACAACATTAAGTCTTCTAATCCATGAACATGGTATATTTCCCCACTTGCTAAATCTTTTTACATATCTCCCAATAAATGGATCTTGCCCATCTTTACTAGATTTGTTCTTAGATATTTGCTATGTTGTGACGCTTTTAATTTCAGTTTTCTAACTCTTTATTGCCAGTATACGGGAAGGCGGTTGATTTTTTTCTATGCTGATTTATACCCAGCCACATTACTAAACTCTTACTAAAAGCAATTATTTGCATATTTACTTGGATTTGAGTACCAAATCATAATGTAGGCTAAATGATGGCAATTTTGTTTTTTTCTTTCCATTTGTTAAACTTTTCCACTTATTTTTCTTTACTTCATTGGCAGAGATCCCAGGTTAAAAATAATGGCTCTTTGCATAGGTTTTAATTCTGCCTTTGGGTTTGTAGTTTTCTTAATATTTGGCCTTGTTTTCTTTTAAAGATTTATTTATTTATTTTAGAGAGAGGGAAGGAGAGAGAGGAGGGGTAGAGGGAGAGGGAGAGGGAGAGAATCTCAAGCAGACTCCCTGCTGAGTGTGGAGCCTGATGTGGGTTTCAATCCTACAACCCTGGGACCATGACCTAAGCCCAAATCAAGAGTTGGACGCCTAACTGACTGAGTCACCCAGGTGCTCCTGGCCTTATTTTAAATACCTTTTCTATACTTAGAATGAACAATTTCTAGGAAAAATATTTTCCCCATTACTGCATGAAATCACTTTCAAAGGTACATGATTGCTTGAAGTCTTTTGGGAGCTATAGCTCATGTTCTTTTTTGTGGAATTTTGTCCTTCACAGAGGGCACATCGGTGTTTGTGCTTCACTCATCTTTCAGTGAGGCAACATGCAGCCAGATTTCCTCCATTGGGGGGGCAGTTGCAGCTCTCTCTCATATCTACAGGTTTCTACTGGGTCGGCATGCAAACGCCCAGTACAGTTTTCAGTTTCAAGCAGATCTTTATCTTCTACATATTTTTGCTTCCCTGAGGTGCTGATTTCTTTCCTGGCTGAAGTTCTTAGATCCTTTTTTCTGATGGGATACGTAGGAGAACAGTAATTACCTTCCTATGCTCTCGTCAGTGTTCTTGTCTTTGCCCCACACTGTCCTTCTGTGTGACAGTTGTCCCTCCTTCCTGTCCAGCTGTTTTCTGAGAGTTTCTGATCCAAGCAGTTGTGGAAAGCTTATGGGGGTTGAGGAGGAGAGGCAAGCACCTGGCCACTGCAGAAAGCCAGATCTAAACTAGAGATGGTGTCCAATTTTCAGTTTTCTCGTTGTTGCAGACGCTGGACTTCAAAATGGAGGCACTCAAGAGGGATGAAGGGTTTCCTGTCCCTCCTCTGGACATCTCCATTTTGTCTCTAGCTGTCTCCATCTGACTCAGCTGTGGGGAATAATCTTGCACATCTGGCACTAGAAGCATTGGAAGAATTGTTGAGACTCTTTCCTTTTGAGAATCTTTGTAGGTTTTTAGGATATGTTTGGGAGATGTTGCAAAAGTTTAAACTAGAATTCCCTTTAGTTTGTGATACTTCTGTACAACTGGTGATTTTATAAGATATGTTAAATAACCTGGACATGTTGTGAAAAAGTTTTTTTTTTTTTTTTTTTTAAGGAATCTTTGAAATGACTAGAGATCCTCGGGAAGTTGCAAACAGACGGATCCTATGTACCCTTTACTCTGCCTCCTCTGGTGCTGACCTTTTACATAACTGCGGTACAATAACAAAATTCATAAAACATATTTCGATTCCACACATTCTCTGTGTGTGTATGCATATGTGCGTATAGTCCTGCATCATTGTACCACATCTGTCATTTCGTGGGAACACCATCACAGAGAGAGACAGGCCTTGCCTTCACTGTGTGGCTTCCTTGTGACATGCCTTCCTAGCCCCATACCCTGTCCCATAGTCCTTAACTCCTCACAACCCCTGGGCCGATCTCCATCTCTACAATTTTGCGTTTTCAAAAATGTTAGACGAAGTAAACCTTATGGTATGTAACTTTTGAGATTGGCTTTTTTAACTCAGCATAATTCTCTTCTCCTCTTTAAAAATAGGACAAATAGACTTAGTTGGTATTAGTATGCTGTAGCAGTCAGAAAAAGCAAAGTCTTTTTATTATTACTATTATTATTGTTTTTGAAGTGTAACACACACAGAAAAGTCTGGAAATCTTAAGAGTATAACACATTGGATTGTCATATGCTCCACTCATGGTTAATGTTAATGCACTATATTAACTATCATTTAGATAAGAAGTAGGTGACCAGACCAATGAGTCTTCCCTCATTCCTTCCCCCAGTTAGTCACTAGCCCTGTTCCCTCTCAAGGATAATCACCATCAGAGATTCCTTTTGCCTGTTTTTGAACTGAATATTCATGGAATCGTACACTGTGTCTGATTGCTTTCACTTAATAGTATGTTTATGAGATTCCTTCATGTTATCATATACGGTTATGATCCATGTATTTTCAAGGATTTATAGTATTCTGTGGCATAGGTATTCCCCCATTTACTTATTCATTCTCCTGTTAGTGGATGTTGGGGTTGTCTTCAGTTTTCGGCTCTCATAAATAGTGCTTCTGGGATCATTCCTGCATGTAAGTCTTCTGGTGTATGTGAGTGAGATTCTGCTGGGTGTCAGCACAGTGGTGGAGTTGCTGGGTCACAGGGCCTGTGCATTTATATCTTGAGTAGATTCCCCTGGAGAGTTTTCCACATGGGTTGTCCCCGCTAACACCTCTCTACCCGTATTGTTGCTTTGCGTCCTTGCCAACATTTGATTGGTCTTTTTAATTGCACTGATATTGGTGTGTGGGTCCCGACATTTCATTGTGGTCTTGACTGGCATTTTCCTGAAGACAGATGACCAATGCTCATTCGCCATCAGCATATCTTCTTTTGGGAATGCCTGCGCAGATCTTTTGGCTCATTGTTTTTCTTATTGATTTATAGGAGGGTTTTTTGTATGTTTGCCTTTTTTTTTTTTTAAAAGATTTTATTTATTTATTTGTTTGTTTGTTTGTTTATTTATTTATTAGAGTGAGAGAGAGAGTGAGCACAAGCAGGGAGAGCAGGAGGCAGAGGGAAAGGGGAAAGCAGGCTCCCCGCCGAGGAGGGAGCCAGACTTGGGATTCCATCCCAGAACCCTGGGATCATGACCTGAGCCAAAGACAGACACCCAACTGCCTGAGCCACTCAGGTGCCCTTGTATGTTTGCTTTTCTTAAAAATTCTGTGGATGGGAGCACCTGGGTGGCTCAGTAGTTAAGTGTCTGCCTTTGGCTCAGGTCATGATCCCAGGGTCCTGGGGTCGAGCCCGGCATGGGGCTCCCTGCTCAGCGGGAAGCCTGCTTCTCCCTCTGTCCTCCCCCTGCTTGTGTTCCCACTCTCACTGTCTCTCTCTCTGTCAAATAAATAAATAAAATCTTTAAAAAGAAACCCTGTGCCTGTGAGTCCTTTGTCAGACGGACACACAGCAATATCTTCTTGCGCTTCCTGGTTCACCCTTCACCTCCGATAACCATGTCTTTTGAATAACAGATGTTCTTAATTTAAGACAGACAAATCATCAGTATTTTCCTTTAGTGTTTTTTGTTACATGTTTAAATTTCTTTCGCCTACTGCAAGATTATGAAGACACTTCCCTCTGTTGTCTTCTAGAAAAAGACTTTTTTTTTGCAGTCACTTATTTCCATTAAAATTCTTGATTTAAATAAAAATACAAAGGAAGAGTGCAGGTGGTCCTTGGATATGGAAAAATTCACAGGGATAATCAGCAGGTGATTGAATTTTGAAAAAATAATTCCTCCTTTTTTTGGCCTGATGAGCAACATAGAAAGAACAAAATATTGGTTTTCCACAGCGTGCCGGCTAAGGATCTGTTGGATCTGTTGGATCATGAAACACGTTCACTCATTGACTTGGGAAATACTGATGGCTTTGGGGCTTCAGGGATGGACACTCGCAGTTGCTGCTCCCCAGGAAGAGAACAGGAGGCTTTGTGTCTTTGTTAACCAGGGGTGGGGTGGGTAGGATGAGAGGGTTGGGTGTCAGGAGCAAGTCTTAGAGGCTTTTCAGTGAGCAGTCACCAGATCAGAAGTCAGAGCTGCTGTGATGCAGGTGCCCTGGGCACCATCTGAGCAGGAGGCTTCAGCCCGAGGATACTGCTCCCTGAGGATTTCTTGTGCCTGAGCCACAGGGCCAGCACAAGGCGAGCTCCCAGCCTCTGTAGCTTTAAGGGAGGAGACACCAGCCAGATTCTGAGGGTCTCACAATCACCTGGGAGCCGCAGAGACCAGGGCCCCTCTGCCGTCCTGTTCCTTAGGGTCTCTGGGGAGGGCTCTGAATAGCAGTGTTTTGTTTTAGTTTTTAAGATTTTATTTATTTATTTGACAGAGAGCGACAGCTGGAGAGAGAACACAAGCAGGGGGAGTGGGAGAGGGAGAAGCAGGCTTTCCGAGGAGCAGGGACACCCGACGCGGGACTTGATCCCGGGACCCTGAGATCATCACCTGAGCTGAAGGCAGACGCTTAATGAGGGAGCCACCCAGGAGACCCTAAACCGCAGTTTTTTTAAAGCTCCCCAGGAGGTTCTGATTCTGGTGTTGGCCACGGTGAGAACGCTGGGGGAGGGAGGCCTGCGGCGAGGGAGGTGCTTTCCGGGGGTGGCTGGACAGGGCTGACGTGAACTCCTTTTCCCAAGACCCTGAGTCTGGGAAGCTGGGCGTGTCTGAGACCCGCCAGGAGCCATCGCAGACCCGCCCCCCAGCACAGCAGGGCTGCCTCCACCTTCACCCATTGAAGGGCATGTCAGCTCCAGAAAGGTGAGGGACAGAACGTCCTACGTCAGAGCTCTTCGATTTATGGCAACAGTAGGGCTGTGCACTTGTCCCTGCCAGCGCTCTCGAGGTCTTGGAGAATTCTTCACTCTGCTTTGAGCTGATGATCACAGAAGGCCCACTGGCCTGGGCCTCTGAGCCCTGCTCGGCCAGCTGGGGATGCCCGGCCCGGCCCCACTGCCTTTCTCCATCGTGACCCCAAACACCACCATGAAACTTGGATTTGCCTCCCTCTCTTGCCTCTTCAAGTCAAGCAGGTGGCGTCCCAGCCGTGCCTGGGCTCGAACGGCGTTATATATTATAACCGTTATATATTATAACCCGCATACTTAGCTGTTTAACTCTGCGGAAGCTTCCTCCGGTCTTGTTTGTGTACGTGTGAAATGGGGGTGAGGACGCTCTTCTCTCCCTGTCCCCGGGGAGATGAGATCACAAGATGCCTTCAGAGCACCGGGCTCAGGGAGGTTGCTTGCACCTTTCCCCTATCACGCCCCACATCGTTAGCCTTTTAAAATACTTCTCGTGACTTGTCTGTCGTGACGGCTGCCCTCCAGACAGATATGCGTTTTGGGGGAGGGATGTTGGGGTTGGTGCCCCAGACCCAGAATTCTAACTTGCACTCTTCATTTGGACCTCACCCTGAACTCTGGGCCACTGGGGCCTCCACTGGGAGACCAGTGCGTTGTACCTGCCCACAGCTGTTTTGTGAGGTGGCCCCAACGCCAAGAATTTAAGCTTGGGTCACACTGAATGAAGTCTGCGTGTGTGTGTGTGTGTGTGCGCGCTTGTCAGAGGGGGGAGGTAGAACAGGCCCCAGGCCTGGTGGACGGTGCCCGCTGGACACAGGGCCTTCTCATAGACTCGCACCGCCTTTAGGAGCCATGTGGAGTCATCTTTGATGACTGTCACCCTCTTTCCTTCCGGTTATGACACATCTCTTATCTCTAATATTCTCCCAAAGTCTTTTTTCCCCCACCCATTTTCACGTTCTCCTCCCCCATCTGCTTCTGAGGATTACTCTTTGTCCTTTTAGAAATAATAAGAACTTGATCATATAGGAGTTTTTGTGGATTTGTTCTGTAGGAGGAGCAGGGAGCAGTGCTGCGGCGGGTTCTGTGGCTGCCGTGGGGTCCCAGCGGGATCCCTGGCCCGCAGCTTCCGTGCAGCCCGGCCGGGGCTGGGCCGGGGGACTGGGGGTGCTCAGCTTCCCCGAGGCTCCCCAGCTCTCTGTGAGCCTGGCAGTGATCTCCACTGACATTACGGTCTTGGTTGTAACACGGGCATATTTTGGTTCTGGCTTCTGGCCTTTTGACTTTCTGATCGTGGCCATTTACGCTGAGCTTGGAAGCACTTGTTTCTTCTGTTTTACTTGCTCATTGGGGCAGCACTTCCGGCCCCTCCGTGCAGTGTCCTGGTGGGTGCAGACGAGCCCTCCGTGGTGGGGGGAGGTATGGTGGCTGACAGCTCCTCGGACAGGGCAGGCTGTTTCTCTGAGAATTTAAACCAAAGGAATTCTCACTTCTTGTTCTAGCTTTGTTCTAACCTCAAAATGCTGGAGTGCTTTGGTTGGAGAGTTCTCTTGGCTTCTTTTAGAGGAAGTAAGTGCCGCATAGAGTACTCGACTCTTCGCACCTGCTGTGTGTGTCTGTGGGTCTCTGTGTCTCTGGCTCCTTATTCCAGAAGTTCTTTCAGCAAGAATGTCTGGTTCTGGTGGGAAGGGGTACATGTTCTAAGTATTAGATTTCTGAAAATGCCCTTAGTTACCTGGACTGTTGACTGGTAGCAGATTCTAGATTCTGACTTGTTTTTCCTGAGCCCTGCGGTGCACAGACGGCCAGTGAGAAGTCTCGTGTTGGTCTGAGTCTCACTGTCTTGTTCCTCTCCAGTAGTCGGACAAGCCAGGGACCAGAGCTGGGCTCATGGTTTGTCTCCTTTCTACCCTGTCTGCCTCTCCCCGAGTTCCAATTTTGAAGATGCGGAGGCTGATTCATCCTGTGGATTCTGTCTGGCTGCTTTCTGCCCCTGGGGTTATAATGTTAGCAGCAGTCCTCTGTTGTGTCCCAAACCGGGGATCAGCTAAGTCACTGAAGTTCTCCAGATGTCACCTCAAAGAGTAGGAGGCGGTCTGGAGCTTTGGCCCGAGGTCGTGGAGCCTGGTGGCCAGATGTGGTCAGCCTGCCATTTCTGGCTCCTTTTCTTTGTATGACTCTTCGGTCTTTGATAGCTTGGAGTGCAGCTGGAGGGAGGAATTGTCCCCGGGACCTTCTGTAGGCCTCTGCAGCGTGGGGGACCTGATGGAGTTTTAGTGCAGTAGCAACAGGGGAGACAAGCCTCACCTTACTGGGTCTGAGGCCTCTGGACTGTTCTGTATGTTTTCGATTTCCTACTTGCACCTTTCTCCCGAGCGGCTGAGTGTGCTTGGCAGTGATTTTTTAATTGTCCTCTGTAGTATTCTTTTTAATGCAGTATTGTTCTGCTTTGCTGGCAGAGGGGCAGCTCATTTTGCTCATTGTGGACCTTAACCAGACCTGCCAAGAGGCTTAGGGATGATGTTCACAGGGTAGGAAGAAGAGGGGAAGAATGAATCAGGTGGAAATATGCTGAAATTCTTCCGAGTTAAGTATTTAATATGGACATTGCAGTCCTCTGTATTTTGAATTAACTTAGGAGCTCTAAATCAAACTTATTTGAGCTGTCCTCCATTGTCCCGTCCTTCAGGATAGGAAAACCCTTCATTTTCCTAAATGTGGAGATCCCTGTGTCAGACTTTCAACGTAAATCATTACAATAGGCCTAGGAACTTGTTGTCCACAATAACGTGGTTTTGACCTAGGATTTTTGCCTTGTCGACCCTTGCTCAAGACAGGTAGGATAAAGAGGTTGTGCTAAATACACTACTTTATGTGTAAACACTGTATTAATTAAAAAAAAAAAGTTGTAAACATGATTCCCGGGAGGCAGGGAGCCCCCAGCTGGGGTAGCGTGTGTCTGTGTCGAGCTGAGCGGGCGTGGTGGTGCCCCAGCCCTGCGGGGGGGCGATGTGGTAATGCGTGCTGAGCCACATTTCACTGATGGTCACGGGAATCGAGGCAAAGCCCTCGTCCAGCAGGCACGTCGTGGCAGGAAGGGAACGGAAGAACTGAGGAAGGAGAAGGTCCGGCGGGGTGGCAGAGAGACAGAGGGGTTATTCCACAGGTAAAGACAGCACAAGCATCTCCGTGACCCCTCCCCATCTGAGTGTGCAGGGACAGTCTGCTGGAGGAGGAGAAAGTCACCGCAGCCTTGGAGAGCTTCTTCAGCAGTGGGCTGTGGAAGGCGGTGGGGACACGTCCGTGATGACAGTCACCTCCAGAGCGGGACGGCCTTCTGCTGCCAAGCAGGCCTCCCATATGGAAGGCGGTGGAACGGTCTGGTCTTCAGAGACACTCACGGGAGGGTCCTGAGTTGCAACCTCAAATGGGCGACTTGACTGCTGCTGGCGGAGGTGGTGTCTGTCATTGTGTGGATGCAGCTGAGGTACCCTTGTGACCTGCTCAGGGGCAAGGGAAGGATGACGCTCTGGGAGCCGGAGGGTGACAACCCTGAGCTGCAGGGGAGGAAAAGTCTCCCTGAACCAGGAAGAAGGAAGGAGAGAAACAGAAATATCATTGCTGGGGCCTGAATATCTGGGACCCCCTGACACCCAGAATTCCTAGGTTGAAATTCTAGCCCCTAAAGTGATGGTCTGAGGAGGCGGGGGCTTTGGCTTCTGTCCTGAGGGTGGAGCCCTCATGAGCGGGGTTAGTGCCCTCCTGAGAGGGACCCCAGAGAGCCACCATGTGTGGTTGGGTGACAAGGGACGGCTTAGAACCAGGCAGCACCCTCCCCCCGCCCCAGCAGAGGGCAGCCGCGCCGATGCCTTCATCCTGGGCGTTCCAGCCTCCAGACAGGCGAGCGATAAACTTCTGTGTCTAAGCCTCCTGCCCATGAGGCTTTGTTACAGCAGCCCGAGCCGACTAAGACTTACTCTGCAGCAACTCTGGGTCGGGAGTAGCCAAGAGGGAGTGGACTAGGGGAGGGAGAGGAGGTCACCGAAGGAGGAGAGCCACCGTGCCTGGGGACCAAAGCCGGAGTGCAGAATGCAAAATCCAAAAGAGGGGAGGGGGACGTGGGGCTGGAGAACTCATCTCACCGGGGGGTGGGGGGTGGGGAGCGTGGGCGGTGTGGGAACCCCCACCCCCGCAGGGCTGCACAGGCTCCAGATGCCCCCCTCCAACTCATGCACAGCGGGGAGCTGGAGACTGGCATCCACCCCCTGCCGACAGCACCTGACTTTGCTGGGCAGACTGGTGATGGGGGGGCCAGGCCCTCTCTGGGAGGAGGGGTGTGACGTTGGGTGCAGCCACTGAGGCAGGGTGGTGTGGCCGGCAGTGCTGTCGGGATTTGTCTGGTCCTCCAGGGGCACATGGTCTGTGCTTTCTGCGGGCTGGGTGACAGGGCTCTTGGGGCTTCCCCTGCACCTGTCCTGTGTCCCTGCCTTGGCCCCTTCTGGGAGCTTCCTCCTATGCCTCCAGCAATCTCCATTCCTGCTTACATTAACCACTGTTGGTTTCTAACAGCCAGAGATGCCCCAGCGACCTCCGTGCGTCAGTGACTTTGCTGTGGCCTTTCTCAGTGTGGGGCTGCCTTGTGTCTTTAGTAATGGCATGGAAGACCGACAAGGCTTCCAAACAAAACCAAATTCTCTGAAGATGGTGTCTTCTGATAAGGAAAAAAAAAAAAACATCCTTATTAGGATTCAGGGAAGCCAGTGTTTGAGTACAGTCTGGGTGTGTGTGTGTGTTTATCTGGGCTCCTCACCAAAGACGTCATCAGCTGTGCTGTGGACCAAAGGAGTGACTTTTCTGGCCTACACTGTCACATCATACAAGAGTGGGCAAGAGTGGACGTTTGTCGGATGGGGCAGCTGACAGCGGTGCTGACTCTGGGTCCACACTTGCGTTGTGGGCCTGATGCTTGAGCCCCTCGAGAGGGCCGGCATTGAGCTTTTGGGTTGATATTAGACATGCAGTCGATAAACACCCCTCTTCTGGGCACTTTCTTCCCCACTTTGTGTATCCTGGTGAGAGGATGTGTGGAGCTTCCACTTATCAATGTAAGAGTGATCTTGGTCAATAGGCAATCTTATTCGGTTCCTTTTTAAATTAAAGTATGCATGTGCATATGGATGCTCCCTTTTCCTGGAAGAAATGCTTTGGGTAACAGTTATTCTTTGTTATTTGACTAATAAATAATATGTAGTTTGTGTTGTGTACCCGACTACCTAAATGAGTAATAGGAGGGTTCGCCCAATGGGGTACCTGAAATTCAGCACCTGCTGTGTTTTCTGCTAAGAGGGAGGGACCAGGGGATGTGAACACGTTGGACAGTGCTGTGAGAGAGTCTCACTGAAATGGCAGTGAGTCCTTTCTGAATTCCTGATGCTCATGTGAGAAGACCGGGCTTCGGAACGGAGCCCCAGGACATGGGGGGTGGGGAACAGGCCAGTGCCCTGTTCTCTGTCCGGGTCTGAAACCAAAGCTGGTGTATCTGGCAGAATCGAGATGCAGAGGCCACTCCCAGGACACAGGGAATCGTCCAGCAGAAGCACTGACCAGCCAGTGAGGCGTCAGGGCCCAGGCCTGTGGGTTTCCCTGCGGATGCTGATGTGTCTGAAGCAGAGTGGGCTGGGACTAGGTAACAAGGAGGAGAGGGGAACAGTAGGAGAGTGGTAAGAACTGGGGACAGTGGGCAGCATCTCTAGCTGAGGAAGCCCTGAACCTGGGTCAGGGTCAGGGCTGAGAGGCAGGTTGAAGAACATTCTGGAATCTAACCTCCCAGATAGATAGTGATCCTGACCCTCAGTTCTTGCCCTGAATCTTGACCAGGGCTTCAGGTGCCTACCAATGACCACTGAGTTCTGAGAGGCTGGAGGGATATGGCCCAGAGAGGCAAGCAGCATGCAAAGAAGGTGCTGTCCATCCTGAGGCCACTGTGGGACAGCGTGGGGGCCCAGGCTCTGGATCTCACAGCCTGAGCCCAGGGGCTGAGCCCCAGAGGGGCAGGTGTGGCTACTGCTAGGTCAGCATGAACAGGTTCCATGACCAAGCACAACTGGTGGAGGCAGGCCATGTAGATTTCTGAGAAATATCTTTGCTCAGTGCTCTGACACTTGGTCAGTTTCCAGTAGGCATGATGGAGAATTACTCTCTTAGCATTGGGACCAAGGAAATTCCACCCATGTGCGCCAGAGGCTGGGAAAGTGCCCAGGACAGATCCCAGTGAGGGAAGGAGGTTATGATAACTAGAATACCCTCTGTGAGGTCAGCCTTGGGCACTCAGGCTTGCTTGCTGCCTAGATCCCCTGGGCCATATCCCACCCTGGCTGCATGCCCTCCCCATTCATTCTGTGGTCCCCACCGGATCCACACTCTCGTCCCCCATTCACTGCATGGTCCCTGCTCCCCTGGCCCCCCACTTGAGGTGCGCCCCCCCCCCCCCCGGCAGAATCCAGCAGGTGCACCATTGCTCAAAGTGCCACCTGAAGCCTCCTGGGGTCTCCTGCTGTGTCAGTGGGCAACAGGGGCACCGTTACTCCCCACTTGGTGCTGCTCAGCACTCTGGGCCCTGGTACCTCTGCCCCCTCCTCCTAGCAGAGATGGCTGGTGCATGTGAACCAACCCAGGCAGCCACATGGCAGATGTGGCAGGATCAGGACGCAGCCTGGAGCCAAGAATCTGGAGGCCAGCATCCAAGGTCCAGCTCTGCTGCTGGAAGGGATGCCTAGGAAGGCTCACCTGAGTCTCTGGGCATCGCCTTCCTCCTTGAGGACTCAAGGGGAGGACTAGAAAGTGTCTCGGGGCCTGGCGGGTCTGAGTCCCTCTGACAGCAGCCCTCCCAGGCCGACTTTTGTCCCCAGAGGCCTGCAGAGCACCAGTCGCAGCTCCTGTCTTGCCAATCTCCCCCAGCATCCGGAGGCCAGAGGGCTTTTGTTCCCTGCCAGGGCTTGTCATGGATGGACAGATACCCACACTGGCTCAGGTCCCTGGGGACACACCCATCTCAGCAGTGAGCTGCACAGATTTTTCAAACGTGCCTCTCACAGGAGGGATTTCTCACGCTTCTAGTAGAAATAGATTTTGCTTCTCCCCCAGAGTTGGTATTTTTTTTAACCAGGGTCAGATTGTAGGAGACAGATAGCATCACTCGGAGACTTCCAGCCCCAAGGTGGGCTGCGCCGTGAGAACAACAGCTTGGGGGTCCAGAGGCCATGGGATCAGGCCCCGAGCTATTGTTAAAGCTCTCAGCTGCAGGGACGCTGGTCTGGATGGGGAGTCTGGCCGGGGTCTGCCCACGTGCCAGCGTCTTATTCCAGGAGCACCTTGGACCACACTGTAGCTCGTAGCTGTTTTCAAAACTGCCAGTTTTGCCAAGAATGGAAAACAATAGATTTTTTTTTCCTATTTATATGGCCTTGCTCATTAGCATGCACAATACAAAAGCCAAAGTTGCTGAAGCAAAATCAACACGTTCTGATTAATCTGCAGAACTCAACCACGGGATTGCTCCAAAATTTCTGACCAATAGCGCTCCCTGGCTGAGTCGTTAATTGGAAACAGCCTCAAACAGTAGCAGGGACAGCAACAGAGAGAAGGAGTATCAGAGCACAGACAGCCCGAGAGGAAGTGCCGACAAGAAAGGCGGTGGGCACACTGTTGACGGTGGAGTGGAGCGCATCTGTCTGGACATGCCGGACATGCCCCGGGGCGGGGGGCGGTGCAGGGGCAAATGGGAAAAGGGGAGGCCAGATTTAGAAAACCAGAAACTCGCCTTTGAACATCTGTCTTTGTTTTTAACAAGCATTGTCCTTTCTAGGTTGCCCACCTCTCGGTCTGGAAACCTTAAAAATCACAGACTTCCAGCTTCACGCCTCTACCTCCAAGCGCTACGGCCTCGGGGCACACCGAGGGAGACTCAACATCCAGGTACCAGTGGCACAGGAGGGTTCTGGTGGCTTTGGTTGTTGTTCTGGCCGGAGATGCAGCCCGTGATTCGTTGAGCTTGGGTCGCATGGTGTTGCAACATTAGCCCCACGTGTCCCACCAGGAAGCGCGATGCCTCAGATGCTCATCCTAGAGAGAGAGCCTGACAGGAGACTCACTCAGGCTATGTGTCTTCTGCAAAAAGCCCTTAGTGCAAAGGCTGCTGGTACCCGGAGCCGGGTCGGCCTGCCTCCACCTGTTGGGCTCTGCCCCTTCATGTCATCTGTCTGGATTGGGCAGGAGGAGGGCCTGACCCCCAGCCACATCAGCAGCCACTGGCTTTTGTCCTCTTCCCTCTACCAGTGCTTCTCACCAGCACCTACACCCCTTCCAGGCTGTTCTGTGGCTCTCCCCAGGTCAGACCTTTCGTGGCTCTCTTGGGCCCAGCACCTCATGTCTTGGCCTCCTTCTCTGAGGCTCAAGGGTCACGCGACCTTGGCCTTCACTATTGTGACGGTCCTGCTCCAGGCAGGCGAGCTCCTCCCTGCACAGCTGATACACTGCGCAGTTCTTGGCTTCTTGCCTTTCCTCCGGCAGGTCCCCCTGCCGGCCACCCCTTGCCCTCCATCGTGCCAGGCTGCGTAAGTCCTGCAGGATCCGTGAGGATCGACTCCTCGTGCTGCTGTCACATTGTATCATAAATGCAGCCACATCGTATCATAAACGCAGCCACGTGGGCCACTTGCACTCTTACTCTCTTCCGGTTCTGGAGGACAGAAGCCCCCGGGACTAAATCACGGTGTGGGCAGGGCCGTGCTCCTTCTGGAGCTGGAGGGGAGGGTCTGGGTCTTTGTCATTTCCAGCTTCTAGAGGTGCCTGCATTCTTCCTAAGCCTCTGGGTCCTTCTTCTGCTTCCCTCTTCCACTTTTAAGGAGCTCGTGATGACACTGGGCCCTCGTGGATGCTCCAGGATCACCTCCCATCTCAAGCAACCTTAATTCCATCTGCAAGCTTCGTTTCCTTTTACCAGATAGCCCAAGTGTTTCCGGGTCCCAGGGTTAGGGAGTTGGCATCTCTGTTGGGAAGGGGCGCTGTAGCACCGGCCCATGCAGGGGGCCTTTTGCCTCCTGCTCAGCTCCTGCCGTTCCCTCCCTTCCCAGTTCAGCATTTGGTCACCCTCTGTCCTGTGTGTGTCTCGGTATTTCAGCATCTCTCCCGGCTGCTCTGTAATTCCGTGCGCTTCAAACCCTGTCTGCGCATGCGCCGTCTCCTCCAGCATCCCGGGAGGGACGTGGTCCTTCATCCCTGAGACCTGGGCCGCCTGAGCTCCACGCCAACACCTCATGCTCTCCGCGGTCCCCGAAAGCATGCTGCAGGCGGCTGCTGCGCCACTGGGGACCGGCAAGGGCAGGTGAGGCCCCTGACCAGGAGCTCGTGGGCTCAGGGGTGTGTGATCTGGGCCCTGGCTCGCTGCGCCCGCTCTTCTGTCCTCCGGCCACACTCAGCCCCAGCCACGGAGCCTGAAGCCGCTCAACCGGTAGCACTTTGCAGGCCAGGATTCCGGCAGCATGTTTCTAGAACCAACATTAGCGAAGTCCCAAGTTTGGTTTGTGTAAGTAGGGCTGTTCTTTAATGACAGCTGATAAGAAACTTTGGGCTGTGCACAACTGGACGTTGTGTTTCTCAAGAGGATAAAGTCTCCAGGCTCAATGACCTGTAGGGACGTGAGTGCCTGCGGCTCGGTGAACAGGGTCCCGGCTTCCGTGGAAGCTAAGTGAAGGCTCGCGGGGCTGCGTCCCAATGGCTGTGGGCCTGTTTTCCTGCAGCAGTGAGACTTGCTCTCAGCTAATGCCTTGAACGTTCTCTCTGTAAGTGCAGTTATCTTTGTTAAAGAGGAAGTGTTCACAGTTACTCGTGCTTTCAGTCAAAATTTGGAAGGCCCTGTTAGTCCTGAATTTGTTGGTGGGGATGGGGGGGGTCATGTTGTTCCAGTTGGGAATTTGACTCCTGGAGTGGGCGGATGGAGCATGGGGGGGGGGTGTCATAGTGTGGGGTCCTAGGCACATGGAGTTCAGACTTTGGCCTTGACACTTCTGGATTTTGGGGCCTTGGAACTATTATCTTATGGCTCCAAGCTGTCACTGCCTTACCAGAGAAGGAGTCCTAAGAACTCATAGGATTTGTCGAGCAGTGAAGTTAGGTGATTTATAATTTTAAAACATTTGCTGGATCATTTCACTTTTCTGTTTGTAGCTTCTAGGTTCTCTTGGAAACTCCCAGCCAGGCTTGTGTGACTGTCCACTGTCCCCTCTTAACTCTTATGGGGTGCTGTCCCTCCCTGAATGTGGGTGACTTGTTTCCTTGGGTGCTATTTGCCTGCCCCTCCTTGAGCAGAATCCCCAGGTTAGAAGGGGCTTGGCCTCTCCTCTCCCCTCCTCCCAGCCCAGAACGTTGCTCGGCACTCAGGACGTGCCCAGAGGGATTCAGGTGAAGACCTGCCTTGCCTTTACTGCGCCCCACAGGGCGTCCCCTTGCTGGACCATCATCAGCAGGGAGCAGCTGGCTGGGCTGTCCTTTGGTCCTTGTCATCTTTCCTGGCTACTTCATCCTTTGCACAGCCCAGGGAGAAGGCAGGCACCCTGAGCCCAAGTGTGGACAGACCCACCCTCCTGACTTCAGGCAAGAGGAAGTCAGAGAGTCCTTGAAAACCTCTTTAGGGCTGTTTGTCCTTATGCGGATTTATTATTTTTCTCCAGGGCCCTACCATTTCCCCAAATGCCCTGAGAACAAAATCTCTGCACGTGCTCTTACAATGTGAGGTAGCTGCTTTGACAGGCCAGCCACTGCCCCCCAACCCTTGGGTGTCCCCCACCCCTGCGGGTGAGGTGGGGTTAACCGCAGAGAGCGGAGTGTTGCCTGTAAGCTGTGTGAGGGCCTTCAGCACGGCCCCCACGGGGACATAATGACTAGGTCGGGGCTCCTGTTGTGGTTCTAACTTCCCGAATCAGCCCCCATGAAGCCTGATTTTGTAGCCAACAGGTGTTCTAAAACACACCTTCCCACACATGCCGTTTGAAGTGCAGGTTAAAAATATCCTCTCTTCTGGCTTCAGGAGTATTTTGTAGGTGTGTCCCGCTAATGGGATTTGATGTGCGAGAAACGTCAAGGTGTCAGAATTAGAAACTCTTCAGCTGCCGCGGTTCAGGACGTGAGCGGAGTGGCCCAGCCCGGCAGGCTCCGCCGCGGTCCCCGCGCGCCCGGTTTGCCGCATGTCCCGGTTCCGCCCACGATCAGCCCAGCGGCTCTAGGCGGAGGCCCCCTTGTCTGAGGCTTGGTGTCTGCATCAGCGAATCGAGGCCCCGCCACTGGCACTGCCACCTTCTCACAATGTGAGGATCCCCCAGAGTGAAGAAAGAATTGTCTTCAGCGAGTTCCAAATGCCGAGTTTGCACCCGTATGCACCCGAGGGGGCTCGTGTGCGCTATTTCTGGGTGCTTGTGGCTTGATTCCTTTCCCCGCTCGCCCTTGTCCCCACGGCTTGGCTGCTTCCTCGTTCCTCCCACCCCCTTCCAGCGTGCTGCTTCACTTGCAGTTTCTTTCTTTTTCTAAGTCCAGTCCTATCACTGTGGCTGTATTCCATTGTTTTAAGCAGCTCATGTTTGTTCTTAAGTGTGCCATGGTTTTTTAGGATTTTTTTTTTTAATCTTCCGATTCCATAGATTTTGAGTATTCTGGCTCGAACTCTTAATCTTCCTGTGACCTCGTTTTTCAGAGTGCCCAGACGGAGTTTTCCGGAATTGTGTTTTCTGCGTTACAGCAGACATTCTTTTCTTTGCCTTCGTCCTCTTGAGCGGCTCTAACCATCTCCCATCTCCAGGGCTTGTACACTACACAGGCTTCTTTCTCATGGGTCTGGAGGCTGGGAAGTCCGAGGTCAAGATGCTGGTGGACTGGGTGTCTGGAGAGGACCTGGCTTCCTGGTTCGTAGATGATCAGCTCCTTCACCTTCTTCTGTGTTCCCAGGTGGTGGAAGGAACTAGGGGCTCCGGAGCCCTCCTTTATAAGGGCTCTAATCCCACTCACAAAGTCTCTACCCTCATGACCTTGTCCCTTCCCTGAGACCCTGCCTCCTAAAACCATCGCCTTAGGGCTTGGTTTCAACAGACGAACTTGGAGGGAACAAGCACAGTCAGTCTGTGGCACTCTTTTTTCCTCATTTTAAGCAGAAGAGTTTGGAAGAATAAAAGCACCTTATAACTCCACTTATAACCTCTTTTTTTTAACAAGTAGAATTTTCCTGATGTTTATTTAATAATATAAGTTTAGAGAAAAAAAAAAAAACACAACACGGTTCAGATTTCTTCATGCCGAGGGAAGATAGATCTTTCAGGAATTCCAGGAGGAGATCCAGTTCCGCAGGACGGCAAAGGCTTGTCTTCACTTGTGACTGTCCTTCCAGCCTACCTGGAATCCTCTAACACCGACCCACTTGGGAGCGCGCGCTCTCATCTGGAAACAACCGCGGGCTTCTGCTCTAGGAGCAGCCACAGGCAGAGCAGAACCGAACACCTGATGTCTCAAGGAGAACATTTCAGCGGTGAGCTCTACCGTCACTCTTGGATCATCGTTCGCCTCTAGTCGGTCTGAGGAGGTGGCTCTCCACCCAGATGGGTCATTTAATGACAGATTGTCACATGTCCTCTCCTTGCAGAATCTTCTGAAGACCCCACAAGATTTCCCATGGCTCATAAACTGAACAAAGTGGAGTCCAAGACCGTGCCACTCCCTGAGTGATCCCCCTGCCCCGCCCCGACCCATTGGTATGTTGGCTGCCTTCATTGCTGCAAATCCTTGAGCAAATTAGAGCAGCACTTGCCACTTCAGACCACTGGGTTTCGATTTCCTTCTCAAGACTCTACAGCTGTGGTTGGTGAGTAGGAGCCTGACATGGACCCGAAGGGCGTGGCTGGAACTCAGGATGTCACCTCGATTTCCTTCCTGGAGCCGGGACTACGAGATAGTCGATGCAGATCAGAGTTTTGATGAAAGAGTTGACATTTTTGAGGTCACAAGAAAAAACTTGCCACCCTATACCCACAGATGTCTCTGTGGTGCCTGCTCATGGTCCTGTGGCATTCTGTGGCCCATGTCTTGTCTCACTGGAGTTTGACCCCCGAGAGAAGTTCACAGCTGGTCCGTCTCTCAGTAGGAAATGTTTGGTTATAATGACAGCCTCTGTCCGAGCCATTTCTCAGTGCTGCTGTGAAACCAGCCGCAGCTCCTCTTGGTAGTCCTTACCCTCAAGGAAATTCTCTGGAACACCTGGATTCTGATACTAAGATCCACTTCCAACGTTCAGATGATCTTCTTGTACCTGAAATGAGGCGGAAGCCTTGAAGATAGCCGATGCCTGTGGCTTCAGATGCACCCCTCCCCTGCCCTGCCCCACCCCACCCCAGGAAGGCCTGAAGTTGGTTATGGGACATTGAACCAGGTTTCATTCTGGTGTCCAAGTGGATGTGTGTGGGCTGGTCCTATTGTCTGTCTCTCTGTCACCTTTGGCCCTGAGACACCTGGTGCCCTATTTTGTCCAAATGTGAGGGCCACCTGGGGTAGCACTGTTTTCTCTGGTGTCATCCCGTGTCTACCCAACTCCTGCTTATCACTGGAGTCCTCTGCACCCAGAGTCCTCTGGCCCCACAGCCTGTCTGTCGCACCCAGTCATCCGGCTTCTCTGGGCGCTCCGCCTCCAGGCTGTTCTTGGCTCACAATGCTGCTCTAACTCTCCAGGGCCTGGTGGGGAGCTGGGAGTGTGCGAGGTGCACCAGAGGCAGAAGGAATCCTAGTAGGGGTGGCTTCCAAACTGAGGAATGTCCTGCTTTCTCTGATAAAGGGATTTTCTGCTCTGTGTGGCTTTAAGAAGCAGTCTGGGAGACAGTGTTTAGAGGCCAGGATGCTGGAATTTTGGATGTTTGGATTTTTATGGGAATAACAGGACCAAACATTCTAAATCATGAGTCTCTTGGAAAATTGAAAAGGGGAATTTACCAGAATGGTGATAACGCACGGTTCTTATTCTCCAGAAGCTTGTGTCATAAACACCCGAGTGGGAGAAGGGCAAAGAGTAGGAGAACAGGGAAACGAAAGGAAGGGGCCCTTTGGGGCTCCCTGGCCTGGGCACCATAGATTATTAAGGAACCACAGGCCTTTCTGGTTCAGATGTGGATCTTGTTACTTGCTTATGTGAATTTTCTTGACTATTTTACGAAATCTCATGAAATTGATATTTTATTTCATCTTCAATATACCCGGAGGGAAACTCTGTTTTGGAGATAAGGGAATTGAAGTCAGAGGTTAAATGGCCTGCCCCAGCCCCACAGCTAATGAGAGCCGAGCAGAGACTCCCCTTCAAGGTTTCTGGCCGCATTTTCGCCCTTGGTTATCTCCGGTACCCACGAGAAGGTTCAGTGTGTTCTCCTGCTTGTGGCCTCAGCTGGCATCATCCTGGAACTCATTGCCCTAACCACCAGCTTGAGTATCGTCTAGTACCTTCACTGTGGCAGGGCTCAGAGGGGCCCGAGGGTCGCCAGCAGTCACGGGTGGGGGCCTCATATCCATTCACCTGACAGGAGCCAACTGGGCCTCTGCAGATACTGACTCATGGGGACGGGCCCTCTGGGTGGTCTGTCCCGCCCCGCGCAGGCCGGCCTGGCTGTCTCGGGGATGTGGACGGGGTGGGGGGCAGTCGGTGTTCTGGGCCTCCTAACAGTGCTAACAGGTGGAGAAGCCTGCGTGAGGAGGGGATGGTAGAGAGGGACGGAGAGAGGAGAAGAGAGAAGAGAAAGATCAGAGCAGACACTTCCATGGACCAGGGGACACGTCGACTGATTGATTTCACGAACACAAACCACCTCCAGTGGGAGCAAGAATAGAAACGGTCCTCATAGTTGAGCAAATATTTAGGGAGGACCTGCCATGAGCTGGGCCTTGTCTAGGTGCTCGGGATACTTCAGAGACCCAGCGGACACAGATCCTTGCCCTCCGAGAGCTTCTGTGCTAGTGGGGGAGGCACATGAAAGCAGGGAATGTAATAAAATAGAGCTTTTCTAGCAGCAGAAGGTGGTGAGTGTTATGGAGAGAAAACACACCAAATTCAGAGCTGGCAGTGGGGGTCAGGAGGGCAGGCTCTGGGGAGGGGATGGGGTGTCATTAAAGGCATGCATGGGTGGCTTCATTGAGGAGTCGGTACTGAGGCTGAGTTGGCTTAAAGGAGGTCATCAGGGAGTCAGGCAGCTATGGGAGGAGACCTCCAGGCAGTGGGAATGTCTTGAGCAAAGGTCCTGTGGTGACTGCCTGTGTGGCGCTCCCCTGGAGGAGCAGGAGGCCGCTGTGGCTAGAGCAGAGTGAGCCTTGCCGGGGGCGGGGGAGCAGTAGAAGGACTTTGCCTTTGACTTTTGTTCTTAGGTCAGTCGGGGGAGCCTGGCAAGTTGCTGGGTGCAGGAATGACATGCCTTGATTTCCAGGTGAGCAGGACACACCCAGTTGCTCTGTTGACTTAGGGGATCAGTGTGGAAGCAGGGAGGCCTGTTGGGGCGTGGCTTCAGTGGTGGGAGGTGGTTGTACTTCGGCTGTTTTGAAAGCAGGATAAGGCCGGATGATGTCTGGATGAGGGGTGCGAGACATAAGAAAGGGGGTCAAGAATGCCTCTGGTGTTTTTGGCTCTCATAATGAATGGGGGAAGTGAGGCTATTAAAAAGAAAGATTACCAGGAGGGGTGGGACTAGAGCCTGGGCTAAGCGCTCAGAAGGAAGCCCCGCATATTCGTTTCCTTGGCAACTGCAAAAGCTCTGCACACTCGGCAGCTTAAAACAACAGGGATTTATTCTGTCACGATTCTGGAGGCTGGAAGGCCAACCTCCAAGTGGTAGCAGGGCTGCTCTCCCTCCAGGGCCTCTGGGAATGAGGCCAGGCTCCTTCTGTGCCTCCTCCAGCCTTGGTGGCCTGGCTATCCCATTGCGGTCCCTGGGCTGATAGTTGAACCATCCACATCTCAATCTCCAGGGTCACAGGGGGGTCCCCCCACCATCTTCCCTCTGTGTGTGTCTGTCTCTGTCCAGATTTCCCCTCCTTGTAAGGACATCCGTCATCAGATTTAGGGCCCAGCCTACTCCAGTCTGATCTCCTCTGCACTGATTTGATCTGCCTTGACCCCTTTCCCAAAGAAGGTCACACTCTGAAGATGCAGGGGTTCGGATTTGTATATATCATTTTGGAGGATGTGATCTTTTTGGAGGCACAACACTGCAGTTCTCTAACCTACTGAACCTGCCTCAGACTGTAGATCGAGGAGACTTCCCTGTGGGTGGGTACTTGGGTTAACACTTGAAGCAGGATGAGAAGCCAAGAGGTTATCAGACAAAGGATTGCTGGAGGGGGAAGAAGAATCCCAGGTCGAAGGGAATGGTATGTACAAAGGCCCTGTGGTTTTAGGGAACAAGACAAGGTGTTCTCTTTTATTAGTCATCGAGAGAATACAAAACATGCAATGAGATAAGACACATGGGCCCCAGAATGGCTTTAAGGAAAAGGGACAGTATGAAGTGTAGGCAAAGAAGTGGGACAATAGACACTTGTAAACAGTGCTAAAAATGTAAAATAGCACAGGTTTGGAAATGTTTTTGGGATATCTATTTATGTTCAACTCTCTAATACCTGTTCATCTGACTAATTCACTCTTATGCCTGAAAGAAATGCATTTGCGTGCACATGATAAGGCAGGGACAGGTAGGTCCGTGGCACCACCATTCATGACAGCCCCAAATGGTAATAAGACACATACCCATTGACATATGATGAATAAGTCACTCTGTGTGCACACGATGGACTATTACACACCAGCAAAAAAGAGTACGTTATTGCTACCTGTGAAAATATGGATTGATCTCACAGATAGAACACTGAGCAAAAGAAGCCAGTAGAAGAGAGTAGTTATGGTAAGATTCATTTACATGGAATTTAAAAACAGAAAAGCCAATCTGGAAGTCAGAGTAGAGGTTATCATTGGGGGGCAGGTGACACTGAGAGGTGGCCAAAGGGGGGCTGTGGCAAGCTGGTCGTGTTCTATGTCTTGATCTGGGTGTGGACACATGAGTGAGTATGCAGTAAAATTTATTGAACTTAGGACTTGGGCATTGTTTTGGGATATATCTTATTTTCAAGTTTTATTATTTATTTATTTTTATTTTATTTTATTTATCATTATTATTTATTATCTTATTTATTTTTAAGTTTTACTGAAACTTGAGATAAACAATCAAATCATGTATCTGTTCTCCTGCTTTACCATCATATTTCAGATATGAAAATATCCTTCTCTTTGATTCTTAATAATTTTAATTCTGGCAAAGGGATACCTCTTGGATATTGTGGGTTTGGTTCTAGGCCACCTCAATAAAGTGAATATTTCCATGAAGGGAGTCAAATGAACTTTTTGGCTTCCCAGTATATATAGGTTATGTTTACACTATACCTTAGTCTCATAAGTGGGCAGCAGCACTTAAAAGTAAGGTATATACCTGGGGAGCCTGGGTGGCTCAGTTGGTTAAGCAGCTGCCTTCAGCTCAGATCATGATCCCAGCGTCCTGGGATCGAGTCCCACATTGGGCTCCTTGCTCAGCAGGGAGCCTGCTTCTCCCTCTGCCTCTGCCTGCCATTCTGTCTGCCTACGCTCACTCTCTCTCCCCTTCTCTCTCTGATAAATAAATAAAATCTTTAAAAAAAAAAAGTAAAGTATATACCTTACTTAAAAGTATAAAGTATATACCTTACTTAAAAAATACTTTATTACTAAAAAATGCTGACTGTCATCTGAGCTTTCAGGGAGTCATAATCACTGGTCAGAGACCACTGTAACTAATGTGATAATAATGAAGTCTGAAATACTGTGAGAATTACCAAAATGTGACACAGAGACATGAAATAACCAAATGCTGTTGGAAAAATGGCACCAATAGATTTGCTTGATATATAGAATAAGCATATTGCACAAAAGTATTCTTTTTTTATGTTCAGTTAACCACTGTATAGTGCATAGTTAGTTTTTGATGTAGTGTTCAGGGATTCATTAGTTAAGTACAACACCCAGTTCTCATCACAGCACGTGCCCTCCTCAACACCCATCACCATGTTACCCCCTCCCTCCCACCTTCCTTCCCTCTGAAACCATCAGATTGTGTCCCAGAGTCCATAGTCTCTCATGGTTCATCTCCCGCTCTGATTTCTCCCCCTTCAGTTCCCCCCCCCCTTCCCCTATGGTCCTCCGTGCTATTGCTTTTTCTCCACATATGAGTGAAACCATATGATAATTGACTTTCTCTGCCTGACTTATTTCTCTCAGCATAATCCCCTCCAGTTCCATCCATGTTGATGCAAATGATAGGTATTCATCCTTTCTGAAGGCTGAGTAATATTCCATTGTATATGTGAAGCACATCGTCTTCATCCACTGGTCTGCTGAAGGGCATCTCAGCTCCTTCCACAGTTTGGCTATTGTGGACCTTGCTGCTATGGACATTGGGGTACATGTGTTCCTTCTTTTCACTATATCTGTATCTTTGGATTAAATACCCAGTAGTGCAATTGCTTGGTTTTAGCACAAAGGTATGTTATGTAAGTTATATAGTTACTAAATTAACCACTGAAACAAAGATGCACCTTTAAAAAAGGATAAGAAATGAAAGTGATGGTCGCCAGGGTAGCTCAGTGTGTTAAGCCACTGCCTTCGGCTCAGGTCATGATCCCAGGGTCCTGGGATCAAGTCCCTCATCGGGCTCTCTGCTCAGCAAGGAGCCTGCTTCTCCTTCTCCCTCTGCCTCTCTCCCTGCTCTCTCTCTCAAATAAGTAAAATCTTAAAATAAATAAATAAATAAATGAAACGGATAAACATGGGGGAAAAAAAGAGAGGCAAACCAGGAAACAGACTCTTAACTAGAAAGAACAAATTGAGGGTTTCTGGAGGGGAAGTGGGCGAGGGGGTGGATGAAATGGGCAACGGGGATTAAGGAGGGCACTTGGGATGAGCACGGTGGGGGGAGGGGTGGGGGGACCTAGGGAAGTATTGAATCACCAAATTCTACATCTGCTACTAATACCACACTGTATGTTAACTAACCGGAATTTAAATAAAAACTTGAAGCGACAACCACAGAACAACCAAAAACAAACAATCCCCAAAAAAAGTACATAGAGAAAGAGTAAAAAGCTCTTATAGTTCCAATAAAAAATAATTATTTCAGAGGAGGGGTGGCCTGAAAGCCAAGAAAACAGCTCAGTAGTCAAACATGAAGCACCAACAAAAGAAACAGGAAAAATACAATATCTGAGAAAAGCTGATGACTCATGACCACAAAGAACATTTGTCAATAGGCTAAGCTGACCACTCAGTTGTTAGTGGAAGAAAAGTTAGGTTGTATCATAGAGGGAATTCAACCACAGGTCTCAGTGATACAAACCTGAAACAAAGTGAGTTTTTTTTTTTTTTTTTTTTTTAAACAAGTGGCTTATAGTATATGAGCCACTTACATATAGAATTTACTTTAAATGTTTACTTTTTACTTTTAATGTTTACTTTAAAATATTTTAAATTTCAAGCTCTAGGTATTTATTGTTTTTCTTGACCAGCATAAGGAACTATTTAAGACTTTGATTTTGGGGTTTAGCAATCGCTTCAAAAACAATGAATATTTCTTTTCAACCAGCAATCCTGATGACTGAGGTCTGAAGTGGGGCACGATACTCTGCTGATTTGCAGAAGGATCAGATTTGTCCCTGGGAGGTTCTATGGGTTTATCAAAGGACTATCACAGAGGTTCCTGAAGGAGATATTCTGGCCAGATGATGGCCCTTACTTATATGGGAGATTAACTCTGCTAATCATATGTCACATCTAACATTTTTAGGTACCCCCCCCCCATGGAGGTACCTTGTTAGTAACATGTAAGATTTCAGCCAATGCTTCTAAGATTTTCTCCAAGAGATTTTAAAATAACTGCCACATTATTCTGTTTTTGTCCAGATAGTCCTGGGCTCTGTCTGCACAGTGGCAGCTGTAAGTCAATTATCCTGGAATTGCTAAATAGTTATATTCAGTTGAATATAACTTTTTAATTCATTCCAGATGCTTCTGTACAGAGGCAGCCCATGATTATGAATTACAGTGCAGATCAGTGATTTTACAACAGCATAGTAATTTTGAGATTCATTGTTTCCTATA
Organism: Mustela putorius furo; assembly: GCF_011764305.1. Lineage (NCBI taxonomy): Eukaryota > Metazoa > Chordata > Mammalia > Carnivora > Mustelidae > Mustela > Mustela putorius. Next base: position 7,878,599 of record NW_025422057.1, read on the forward strand.
GATGCCTAAGGCAGAGCACTTTTCATGATGCCTAGCATGTAGCAGGAGCTCTGTAGACACCTGGAAAATGGAAGAGTAAACAAACCAGACTTTATGCCACTTGCCCTCTATTCCCTTCACTTTTTAAAATTAAAATATGTATTTATCAGTTTTGTAAGCAAGTCATTTGAGAAATCAGAGTGTTAAAGGATGATTTAAAAAAAAAAAAAAGAAACAAGAGAGGGGCACCTGGGTGGCTCAGTCATTGGGCGTCTGCTTTCTCCTTGGGTCGTGATCCCAGCCCTGCACTGGGCTCCCTGCTCAGAGGGAAGCCGCTTTTCTTTCTCCCACTCCCACTTCCCTGTGTGTGCTCCCTCTCTCACAGTCTCTCCTTATCAAATAAATAAATAAAATCTTTAAAACAAACAAACAAACAAAAAAAAACAAAAAACCAAGAGAATGGTGGTTACCAGGGACTGGGGTGGGCAAGGTGGGGAGCTATGAGACAAAGGGGACTGACTTTCAATTATAAGGGGAGCAAGGTCAGAGGATCTAATGCACAACAGGGTGACTGTGGTTAATAGTATGGTACCGTACACTCGAAAGTTGCTGAGAGCCCATCTTAGGCAGTCTCAGCACATGAAGAGTTAACGCGGAGGTGATGGATGTGTTAATTACCCATCTTGGTAATCATTCCACAATGTATATGTACACTGTACACTTTAAGTAGAGCAAATATTTATGCCTGATATAGTCATGTAATTTATTAAATATGTAATTATATTTGTCAGTTATTCCTCAATAAAATTGGAAAAAACAAAAAACAAAGATGCCTTGCCAGTTCTCTCTCACACCCACCCACCCCCTGAAGCCGTCACATGCTGTGAACGAGGCAACTGCTCCAAACTCCTTTTAATTCTTCCTTGGGAATTTAAGTCTGTCTTTCTTTCTTTCTTTTTATTTTTCTTTTTTTTTAGTGGTAGGTGGGCATAGGGGCAGAGGCAGAGGGAGAGGGAGAATCTCAAGTAGTCTCCATGCCCAGTGTAGAGCCTATTGCAGGGTTCAGTCTCATGACCCATACATAGATCATGACCTGAGTTGGAACCAAGAGTTGGATGCTTAACCGACTGAGCCACCCAGGTGCCCCAAATATTTATTTATAAATAATATGCACATATTGATAAGTATTGGTTTGTACATTTATGACTTTTTATTCAGAATTCATATTATAGAGGATGAAAATTTCAGCTCATTTTTATGATCTCTTCACCTTAACTTCTTTAATCCTTCCAGTAAAATTGTATCTCAAATTTTGGTAAATCTACATTAAAGGTTTTCATTAGTAGGACTGTGTCAATAGTGCTTGATACTTGAGCCAAGAAATAGTGTGCAGTTTGAGCCAAGGGAGACACACTCTGTATCCTTTCTTGACAACTTCTTGTTTTCCTAGAGCTGTTTGTATTTTTAAAAAACATTTCCCATACCCTGTAATAGGTCTGTGTCTCTAAAATAGCCTTTAATAACAATTTTCTACAAGGTCAAAGCTGCTCAGTGTTGTTTCACCATTGTTTTTTATGTTTCTGTAAGACATTCCTTCAGAAGCCCTTGACCTGCTATGTTGTGAATGGCTTGCTTTCTGGGTTTTATACAGTTGCTCTCTTGGGACTATCTCCTCCCTCATTCTGGAAATTCTTTCCTATATGGGCACCCTTGATTTCTGGATCTCATCTCTCCTTTTTGGTGTTCTGCCTCATTTTGGTGGAGTGCGTTCATTTTACAGCTTTATGGAATTGGTGCATGAGAAACTTTTTGAGGATCTGTGAATCCGAAATGTCTTCATTTTACCATCGCAATGGACAGTTTGGCCAAGTGTAAAACTCATGGGTTGAAAAGTCTTTTCCTTCAGAATTTTGAAGTCATTATGCCTCCAATCTTTGAGCTTCCGATGTTGTTACCAAGAATTTTGATACCGTGCTGATTCCTTTGGCTTGGATTTAAATATTTGCTTTATTTTTTGTTCTCTCTTTGGAAGCTTCTACCATCTTCTCTTTATGTGTGATGTTTTGAAGTTTTATAAAGATATGTCTGGGTGTGGGTCTTATTCATCATAGTGGATTCTTAGCATTTGGGAGACTTCGACCTTACAGATCTGGGACATTATTTGCTTGTAGTTGGTTTTTTTTTTTTTTTTTTTTTTTTTTTTTTTTTGTAATTTCCTCCTCCACTCTTCTTATTTTTCTTTGATTGCCCATTGTTTCTGGGATTTTCACATTGCAAGAGCTCCTTTTTCCTTTCTAAGAATATCCTTCTTTTGTTTTATGCCAACAAGAGCTTCTTTGTCAAGGAATAGTCATTATAATTTCTTTGAGATTTTCTTCTGTTCCCCATTACATTTTCAGTTTATTTAATTTCTGTTTGTTGGAAGCCTGGCTGCCTTGTGTCCTGGAGCTGGAAGGAGGAGGGGGGCCAGGGCGTCTTACTTTTCAATTTGCCGCTACCCACTGACCAAGTTCCCTGTTTGTAGCTATCATATCACACCTTCTTCCTGAGTCTGGAGCCCCCAAATCCAGATCCTCTAGGATTGCTTGTTGTTGCTGTTGTTGTTTGTTTGTTTGCTTTTTTAAGAGAAGAATTTCAGGTCTTCTGTGGGGTGGGGAGATCTGTAGAAAGAGCTCTGTGGGAATCCATTTTTTTTAATACATGTTTTGAATCAGTTACCTGTTTTCAGCCCTGCCTCGCCTTTCCAGCTACCTAGGAGTCTAGTTTCTGAGCTTTTAAAATGAAAGCCCTGGGTGGCTTGCTTCTCCTCTTGCTGAGTCATTCGGGACTCCTCCATCTGATTTCTGTCTTCATATATTGTAATTTGGAGATTATAAATGTTTTCTAGTTTTGTTGGAGACCAAGGTTGTATTTCTTTATCTTGTTTTCTTTGGAGGGAATTTTTGAGAAAAGTGCACAGAAATCAACATTTACTCTATCATCTTGAAACAGACAAATCCCATTTGTTTTTTGTTTTGTTTTAGAGAGAGAGAGATTGGGGGAGGGTCAGAAGGAGAGGAAGAGAGAATCTTAAGCAGGCTTTATACTCAGCACAGAGCCTGACTGGGGCTCGATCTCACCACCCCAAGATCTCAAACTGAGCCAAAATCAAGAGTCATCACTTAACCGACTGAGCCACCCAGGCAGCTCAGAAAAATCCCATTTGATCTTAAAAGGATAGTATCAGATTTTCTGTTTGTTTTGGATATAGTGATTTCCACATTTATCTTAAGCAAAATTTAGTCTGTTAGATGCATTGTTGTTGTTGTTTTTAAGGTAAAGAAATGATGAATATGACTTAATTGCCTAGAGAGAATTACATTAATTCTTAATTTATTGAGCCCCATAGTACAAAGTATCATTCCACGTTAGTAGTGTTTTCAAGACTAATTTGTACTCTAAGGAATCTCACTTTTTATTACAACAACTTCTGATAGAAATTTCTCCAAAATTTATGAAGTCTTTCCTGCATTTTCGAACAGAACAGGATGAGTGTACCCTTCTCTTGGTCTCTCAGACGTCGTACTGACGTCACGGATTGCGCTGTGCTGAAATTTGGTGGCACCTCGGGGACTGGCCCCTCCTCTCTCACTGAATCCTTCCAGGCGCTTGCTTTATACATTCATAATTGATTTTGCAGAGGTGGCTGTCACTTCCCTGTGAGTCAGCTTTGGAAAGGGCCTTCCAATCCCCTGACACCTTACTGCATTTAATTGAATGTCTAGTGTGCTCAGGAAGAGCTGAGATTGGCAGCAGAAGCAAAATACCCAGGCTGGCAAAACCAGAAGCCCAAAATTTAATTCCAAGTCTGAGTCAAGTAGACTGTGGTCGAATAGCAGGGGGGTACCTCCTCCACATTCTGTGATTCTCTCGGGGTGAAAATCCCAGGCTCTGTGGCATCTCTGTTCTTTTCTGCTTAGCATGCGACCAGATAATCTCAATCTTGGCACAGCTGACATGTTGGATGAGGCACATCTTCTTTTTAAAAATTTTTTTAAAAAGCTTTTATTGATTTAAGAGAGAGAAAGAGCGAGAGTGCCTACGTGGAGGGGAGGGACAGAAGGAGAGGGAAAAGCAGGCTCCGTGCTGAGCAAGAAGCCCGATGAGGGGCTCAATCCTAAGATCCCGGAATCATTACCTGAGCCAAAGGCTGACGCCTAACTGACTGAGCCACCCAGGTGCCCCGAGGCACTTCTTTCTGATACGGTGGTATTGTCCTGTGTGTTGCAGCACGGTTAGCAGCATCGCTGGTCTCTGTCCATCCCTTGTCAGTGGCACGTGCATCTTCCAGTTGGGACAGCCAAAAATGTCTGCAGTCACCACCACCCGCCTTCTCGGGGGGCAACATGGGTTCCTGTTGAGAGCTTTAGGCTGGGAATCTCCTCTTTCTTCAGACTTTGTAACTCTGTTCTGGATATTTGAAGTTGTAGAAAATGTGGCAGCAAATGCCCGGAATAGTATTGGAGTTCCTTAAAATTTTGTAGAATGTGGGATAATTCATAAAGCACCATATTTTCATAATGTGCCAGATAGTCATTGTTTTAAATATACTGATAACTAACATTTATCCAGCACTCAGTTTGGTTTTGAGCCCACACAGTGTGCCAGGGCCTATTGTAAGCACTGTCAATACCCTAAGGGAGAAAAGAGCATTGCTGCCATTTTGGAAGAAGGGGAAACTGAGGCACAGGGCGTTTAGGCAAATTGCCTGACTTTATACAGGGTGGAAGTGGCAGGACTGGGATTCACACCGAAGCAGGAGGACTTCAGAGCACACGCTTTTAACCAGCACTTTATGCGGTGGTTGGTTTAAAGGTTCCGAGACCAAAACGCGAGCAGCATGTGTGGACTTTCGCCCGTCTGTCCATTCTGAGCACCAAGAGGGCGGGACTGAACACATTTTCCATCTTCCCATTCCTCTTACCCGGGCCAGTATCTGGAGAGATCGTAGCGGCACGGTGAAGGTTAGCTTTCATAAATGAAGTAAACGCCAGTCTCACGGCTGTTGATGTGTAAAGAGGAGCCCTTTTCAGACTAAGGGTTCCGGTTCCTCGGAAGAAGCTAGATGGCCATATTGTAAGCATTGCTGTGCGCTACAGGTCTCTGCCATTGGGAGGAGGCCTGCCGTGGGTGAGGACGTGTGGGGATGGTGCCAGTAAAGTCTCCAGCCCAGGGAAGTGGTCTTCTTATTGGCTGGGCAGCTTGGGGACATGAGAGGTAGCATGTCAGAGTCACCCTCATGAACAAAACCCACCAAAGCACAGGTGAGGACTGGTAAGATACACTTGTATGATTTAGTCTTTCTTTGATGGTTCTAGAAGGCAGAGCCTGGTAGCACTCTCGGGTTCTGATCACCGAGGTGATCGTGGGATGCCATGAGACCCCACGGTGCTGGTTACTTGAGTGCTCAAGTTTCTGGAGAATGTTGACCATTGGATGTTGCTAGTCACCTTCACTTGAGATAGTAGTGCTTTCAGAAGACCAACATATGTGAGTGTTCTGACATCTGTCCTCTTTCCAGATTGTTCCAGGAGGGGGTGGGAGTCACATACTGTGGTTTGGTCCTGATACAAGGCTGATGTCAGCTGGCACAGAGATGGTAGAGCACCACTCCTGGAACCCTTGACCACGTTGTTTGTCTGCTGTAGTGGACTGTGAATTTCACATCGCTGTTGCCCATTGGAAGTAAGGCTGCCCCAGAATTGGAGCTGAAAGCTGCTCAGAGGGAGAAAAGATGAGCTGGCCTGTCTTTCAAATATCACTTAGACTTTTTCTCTGAAAAAGTGAAATAGCTGTGGGAATAGCTATTCATGCAGAAAGGGTCTTAGTAAATTAGGAAGCTTCACTTAATTCAAATATTCTCCCCCCCTTTTTTTTCCTTTCCTTCCTTCCTTCCTTCAAATGGTGATAATATAGGGAAAATTCTAGAATAGAAACATCACAGACCTTGTAAAGTCAGATCAAAAGACTCTTTGGTAGCAATAGTAGCCCAGACTCAACACATCAAGTGACTTATGTGGCAGTAAGTAAATATTCACTAGATAGACTTACCCTTTAACACCCAGCTCAGAGCTCCTCTAGGCCCATCTCCTCCCCAGCCAAGTTAGCCCCTACCCTTAAATGCTCCTCCAGCAATTTGCTCTGGTTCCCAAAATAACACAGGCCGCATTGTGTCTCGAATTCATCCGTTTTCGTGTCTTTCTTCCTGCCTGGATGGTGAGGTTCTGGAAGGGAACGATTCACCTTTGTATCCCCAGCACCTGGCGTGTGTAGGCTGGTACGTAGGAGACGGTCTGTGCCTTCTGGATGCATGAGTAATAGGGGAGCTCATTAAATTTCATCTTCCGCACTGGGCAAGAAGAGGACATATCATATTGAAACATTTCCAACTTGTTAATAACAAGCCACTCCGTTTTATGATTTAGGATAAGGAGTGTTCAGGGCACACTGATTGTTTTTCCTTGTCCCCTGCTCATTTTCTTCTACCGACCCCCTCCCCCAAAGCCTGCAAGTGTCATGAAAGTATTCATTGATTCTGGATCTTCCTGAAGAACATCTCTCTTTCTTTCCAGGCAGGTATTAATGAAAATGATTTCTATGATGGGGCATGGTGTGCAGGAAGGAAGGACCTCCGTCAGTGGATTGAAGTGGACGCGAGACGTCTGACCAAATTCACGGGTGTCATCACTCAAGGAAGGAACTCACTTTGGCTGTAAGTGCGGGTGAACCTGTGCTTTTCTAGCCTCCATGCGTTGGGTCTCATGTTCTAGGGTTTGAACAGAGACAGGAAAGATACAGAAAAGTTCTGGTGAGAAGCAGTAGAAGGAAGAAAATCGGGATGTGGACAGGATGCTGAGCTGGCTGTAGACAAAAGCATCTCTTGAAAGTATGTTTTCCCCTGTACGAGAGTAGAGAGAAGGATCCACCTGGCAGGTTGGGCTGGGTAGATACAGGTGTTGTTAAAACAATGCAGTTTAGGCAGGTGGCTGCCATCTTGGATCTGTGGTGCGTTACTGGTACCCCGACTGGTAGACTGAACATAGCCCGAGGTGGGAACTCCAGACAAGCCTGGAGGAGACGGTATGATCCTTTAGAATCTGAGGACTGGAAGCCTAGAGACATTCCCCAATAAAGGATTTCTAGGGAAGTAGCAGAAGGGTGAGCCAGTGTGAGGCCCGAGAACAAGATGAAGCCCATTTCTCAGAACTGAACTTGGACCCAGGGTCAATAACCAGAGGACCCAATAGTAATCCTAAGAACTGTAGGCTGCCCATCCTGTGGTAGATGCATACAAGAGGATATTATTCAGCCTTCGAGGGGGGGGCATTGTGACACCTGCTATAGCATGGATGAGCCTTGAGGACATTATGCTAAATGGAATAAACAGTCACAAAGGAACAAACACTGTGTGGTCCCACTTACGTGAGAGGCCTGGGGGAGGGGAGCAGGGGGGTATTTGTTGAATGGGTGCTGAGTTTCAGTTTGAGGTGATGGAAAGTTCTGGAGGGAGATGGAGGTGATGGTTGCACAAAGGTGTGAATGCACTGAATGCCTCTAAATTATACAGTTAAAAATGGCCAGAACAATACATTTTATGTTGCACATCTTTACTACACTAATGACAAATTATCTGTGCTAAAACAATACGCCCAGAAAAACCCCCATCCAATCTCCCCACCTTAACCCAGGGCTGGTTGTGGAGACGGAAGCCGGGCTGCATCTGTGGGGTCTCCCTGGGACTCTGGCTTTGTGGACAGCAGGCCTGCAGAGACAGGGTGCTCGGCAAGGCCTAGAAGGGCCCACAGGACCTTGGGTGCTTTCTGAACTTCAGCAAGAATTTTCCAGTTCCTCTAACATCTGATGACAACTGAGAAGCCAAGGGCACAAGTGCCTCCCACGCTGACATCAGGAAACTGGCCCAGTTAGCTAAGACCCCTCCTGCCCTGCCCGCCTCCCCTTCCTGTCTGTGCCACACTCTCGAATGTCATTTCAGTATTTGCTCATTACCTCTTGGCAGTCACGCAAAATCTGTCTGTAATTTGTTGATTTGATTAATTTTTAATTCTTGGAAAGGTCAACATTAATAAATAAACCAGGATAAAGGAGGGGAAACTGACATCTGTGCTCACATTTAACTGCCTGTCATTGTCACTATACAGGGGACTTTCTTCCATCATGACAATTGTCAGGCAATGACTCATCCCCTATTTTCCTCTGAGCTTTTTTATCATAAAGACAATATTATAACTTCTTGTAACAGTTAAAAACATTACCCAGGATTCCACTGTCCTTAGGCAAACGTAGTTTTTTGGGGGGACGTATTTGTAATCCTGTTCATAGGCAATCATGTTATTTTAACTTCAGAACATATCAAAGCATTTTCCATGCAGTTGCTGAGACTTCCTAACGATCGTTTTTAATAGCCTGTGATTGACTCAGCCGTGGCTCTGCTACCTTCTCGGTTTTCTCCTATCACATGTCATTTTGTAAGGAAGCATTTTCACACTTTTTTCTTCCTTTGAATTATGTCCTTCAAATACATTTCTGGAGCTGGGATGATTTGTGCGTTTTGACAACATTTGGTTATGCATTTATGCTGTTGTGTGTAGCGCTTTTTTTTGTCACTTTGCTTTTCAGCAGCCCGTGTATTGCTCGTCATGATGATGTTTGCTCCGCTGTGTGCATTGGGCTCTAATCAGCTTATTCCCATGACAATGGTTTTCACTGTTTAGGTTCTGAAAGGCAAGAATTTGGGGGAAGAAAATGTTGACTTGCTCAAGGGGAAGGGAAACTTGGACAGAAAGCCTGATCTGAGATTATCCATAGGGAGGAATGGAGGGATTTTACCTTACTGCTTGGATATTAATGCGTCTAACCACAGTCATTAGAGAGCCAGTGGTCAAGTTATTATTGGATTAGAAAGACCTGGCAGGGTAGGAATAACACTCACATTCCATTTCATCTAGAACACAAGAGCATTTTAGGTGAATAAGAAATTGCAGCAAAACAGTATCTTTCTTTGAAAGATCTTAGAAGGCAAGGGACAGAATTGCTTTTAAGAGTCAGGTTGATTTTTTTTTTTTTTCTAAATGTATTTCAAGTCAAATTCTCCTTGGAGGACAATGGAAAGAAATTCAATGAGTTTCAGTTTGTCTTACCTCCTGGAATAGGACTGTCTCCACCAAAGACTGAAGAGGGAATAGGACAAGGATTTTGGTATCCGAACCTTTTTTTTCCCAGAGGCATGAATAGTGCTAGAAGCGTTGGGATCTGTAACAATCAAATACGAATAGAAGGCAGCGGGTGTCTCTCTTTCCCTCTCCCCATGACCTTGGTCCCCATGCTGTTCCCAGGACAGACGTCTATGGTACCGTTTTTAATATTCCTTTTTACTGGCTTCTGTATTTTCTCCCTGCTGGTCTGGGAGTACCTTTATGATCGACGTAATGCCTGGTTGCCATGCCCTGTACCAGGCATCTATTAGGACGCTCAAGTAATGATTTTTTAATGAACGAATATTGTTAGGAAGTAACAAATTGACAAAGGTTCGTTCACACAGAATGGTAATGAGCTCATTAATCTGTGAGTGTCAGTGACTGAGCGCAAGCTTGCACTGGGAGTCGGGGAGGAGAGGGGCCGTGGCAGATTGAGGAGTGACGGTTGCTGGTGATGAATGGCACAGACCACAGAGTGCCTTTGGAGTCATATCATGGCTCTTGGCTCTTGCTGGTTCTGAGACTTCCCTTCTTGGAACCTCAGTTTGCTGCCTGAAATAAGAGAACTGTTCTCTACGGGGTCAAGATGTGGTATAAGTCAAATGTTATAATGTTTTAAAATTACTCAGCACAAAGTAAGTGCTCAGTAAATGTTAGTTTCTTCCTTCTGCCCCTCTTTGGATTTATTTAAAACAATGGCTTGGAAGCTTTATATTTAGCCACAGTAACCTTTGGAGGATAAAGGGAGGTGAGTCTGTGCGACTCTAGGGGGCGGAGGGGAGCTTTGCCTGCCTGGCCCTCCGTTCCCCCTCAGCCGAACAGCTTTGGAGGGTGCCTTCGTCCAGGTGGCTCTGGAGACAAGCACACTGGACAGCCTGCAGGCCCTCCGTGCAGGTTACAACCGGCCAGCTCCTCCAAAGTCCTGTGGCTGCTTTCTGAATCCTGCTGGTTAAATGGAAAAATGTGGCATTCAAACCAAGACAAGCAAAGGCAGGGCAGGAATTAGAGCTTGATTTTTCTAGGGAAACAGGCAGAACCTACCCTCATGTCAGAGGGTTGCATTTTGGCTGGGAATGCTCTAGGAACAGAAGGCAAGGGGGTGCCGGCCTTTTGAGGTCAGGGCCAGATGGATATTGCTGTTTAGAAAGGTTTCTGTCTGGGTGTTAGCATTTGGGAACACTTTGGAGTTACAGTGCATGTATATTTAAGGATGTTATTACTACTTTCCATCTCGGGACTTTCACAGCTGGTATTTTTAAGTGAACGTCCATAATCTTACTTGTTTCTGACCTTCTCTCTGTGTGTTTCTGGGTTTATTCACCTGTCACTGAGCCCTCTGTACTAAGCACCAGCGATCCGAGGTGAGCAAGGAGGGGCCTGCCTGCAGGAAGCTTTCAGTCTGGTGGAAGCATCCAGTATGTTAACAGATGCACCTATATTCGCAAAGTGCCTGTCAGTGAGGGATGGGGATAGACCTGTTACCAGATTTGGGATATAGGCATGAAGGACCATACGACAGGTCACAAGGCTTAGCCCAGGCCTGTGACTAGTTCATAATCCAGTCGACGACAAACTATAATTCTCGTTTTAATAATTTTTCTATTTGAAAGCAATAAAGTCTAATTATTTTCATGATACTGAATAATTTGTATTTTTCACCAGGAGAAATTATCCTTCTTCACTGCGCTGCAATTTAGTGAAATGTTAGTTTACTGATAAAAGCCAATCTTTAATTTCCTTAATTTCAGAAAGTATATCAGAGCTATGGGTGTTACAGTTATAACCAGTGTGATGATTGAAAAGTTAATTATTCTGCTGGAGGTAAGTAGATGCTGTAATGATGTAGGCAAGATACAGGCGATTAAAAAAATAACCAAATGTTTTAAATTTTAATTCTTTAATAAACAAAACGATCCTCAGTCTCCTGAGAGTCTGTAAATGTGAGGTAGCAGTTTGACTGATGAGTGTGTGAGGTGAGGACAAGGAGGCTTTGGCTGGCTGGCTGCATTTTTAAAAAGCCATCAGGCTCATTAGAGCCAGATGAGTGGGGCCCCGGCTGCGAACCAGGCTTGTGACCGAGGACACAGGGATGGAGGACCTGGCTTTCTATTTGTCCGTGGGATGTTCTAGCCGAGGTTCTCAGCGTGGGCCTCCCGGAACACAATTCTGACAGTGAAGGAAAAGCTCGTCTCCCCCTTCTGCCCTGGAGACAGCTGTGTTCACAGGAGGGGCTGGTGGCCGACAGGGCAGATCGCTGAGGGGCTCCGGGGTGGCTGGGAGGAGGGCGACTGACACTGGTGGAGGAGCTCACCCTGGAAAGGAGGAGGGTCTCCTTGTCCCTTGGGATGCTGAAGGTTGGGGAGAATCCCAGAGGGGGATTCACAGCCTTCGCACCAGGGGCTTGATTTTACATTCTTGCTGAAGCAGGAGGCGGGATCCTCTGCAGACAGTGCAGGGGGTGGACGCCTTAGAGCAAGAGGACAGGGAGAGCTGCAGAGCACTCAGCGGGTGTCCAGAGCTCCTGGAATTGGGATGGTCCCCTTGGCACTGCTGGCACTCTCTCCACTAGGGGGCGGTAGAGTCGGCGGCCATTTCCCTGGAGGAGGTCCCGGGACAAGGGCATTTTGGAACCGGGTAGGGCACAGAGCACGTTTGGAAGGAAGGGTGCGAGGTTCAGCTCCAGGGCTGGTGGGAGAGGAATCAGAGGCAGAGGCTGATTCCTTGGAAGTGAAGGGCAAGTTCAAGGAGCCACTGGGGGAGATGATAGGGAGTGTGAAGACTCCACAGGGCCAGTAGAGGTGGTGATCTGGGGTTTCGGGGTGGGGGATGTGAGCAGAGAGGCAGAGAGGAGCAGACGTCTGGAAATCTTGAGGCTGCAGGGTTGGCCTTCTGTGCTGTCCCTGTTGGGAGCATCTGCAGGACACGCTGGACCCCAACTCCAGAGACGGTGGGGTCTGTTATAAGGAGGGAGACGGTAGTAAGAAGAGGCCGAGGCAAACAGAGCCAAGGCTAGAGGGACGACTGGAGCTCCGGTTCCCCAGTGGGGAGTGTTCACCCGGGCCCTTCCTTTCTCTTCAGTTCATCTGGTTTTGTGCCTTCATGGCTCTATCACTGACACCACCACCCCCCCCCCGCACATCCCAGAACGCACAGCGGCAGCCCCCCGGGCGCAGAGGGAAGGGGCGCCGGGGCTCGCGCCTGGAGCTCGGGGGACGCCCAGCGGTCCCTGCAGCAGAGCGTGCAGGGAGGCCAGCTGGCCCGTGGTCACTCGTCCCCTGCTGAGTGTGTGTGTGTGTTTTCAGAAGGCGCAGTGCTGCGTCTCCTCACTTACTGGCCACGGGAGATGTTTACCACCTTGGGCGGGGCGGGGTGGTGGCGGCGGGGACAGCTGGGAAGACAGAAGCTTCCAAACTCCTTTCTAACTGCTTTGAAAACTGACAGTCTTTGACTCGCTGAGTTTGGCGTGAAATGGAGGGGTTTTCGTGAAAACCTCTGCAAGCTCAAGTGGAAGGCCAGGCATGCGGTCCGTCCTCCATGTTGTTTCCACAGTGCAGGGAGACTTGTTTGTTTGAAACTAAATGAAACTCTCACTTATGCCTGCGTGGCTCATACTTGGTTTCCTGGGTGCCAGTGACTAAGAAAGAAGCTCTCAGAAAGCAAAATCAAATGGAAACAACTCCAGAGCTCCTTCCTGGGGATGGAACTTTCTCCCTGCTTGATTCAAAGGTCCTCGTTCCCTGGCTGTGACTCCCCAGGAACCCCTCCAGAAGGTTGCTGGGTACACCCCCTTTTTTCTCTCATCTGTTTCCTGGTGGGGGGAGCTCTGCCTACAGCGAGTTCCCTCCCCTGCGTAGCTCCCATCGTGTTTCCACCCCTGGACCCACATAGCCTTTGTGGATTGGCTCCAACTCTCTGACCTATTCCATTTGCTCACTGCACCCCTACCAGGAGCCTCCTCTTTGTTCCACAGAAAAAACAAGCATACTCCTGCCTCAGGGCCTTTGCACTTGCCATTCTGTCTGAAGGCTTCACTCTCTTGCATTCAGAGGCTTTTTTTCTGACCATTCTTTTGAAACCCACTCTTAGCCGCTCTGGGTCCTCACTTGGCTTTATTTGATGACCTGTATATTTGTTGGTACTTGCACTGATCTCACTCCTAGGCAGCAGGCAGGACCTAGCTCTTGTTTGCCGTTGAACCCCCCAGTGCTGGATATCGCCCTCCAGAGGGAAAGGCTCAGTGACTGCCCCCCTCCCTGCCTACACCATTCAAAACTGTTCAGATCATGCCCCAACTCTCTCCTATCCAGCGGCCGGACAGCCGCCCCCTGCCCAGAATGCACCCAGAATAGGGGGGCTCTTTAGGGCACAGACCACAGAGAGGGAACTTGTCACAGCCTCTGGGGGTACAGCTCTCCCATGTCCTCACTGTCCTTCCCTCTCCGATGACCAGGTCCTCGACTGGTGTGGGAGGGCAGCCAGGGGCACAGATTCCAGGGTGAGACGGGGATTTCAGACTTCCTTGTTGGTGTGGCCCTGGCTATGTTTCTGAGCCTTTCTCTGCCTCAGTTTCTTTATCTATAAAATGACAACAAGAGTACTTGCCACAAAGGATGGCCGAGGGCACTGAATGAGCTAACTAACGCACAGGCAGTTAAAACAGTCCTTGGCGCGCAGCGAGCACCCTGTGGCCGCTCATCTCTTGGTATTTCTTCGGGACTTTGGTGGAGGGTTTTGCTCATGCACCAGCCCCTGTGTCAGCCCGTCCTTCTCCCCAGCCAGCCCTCTTCGGGCCCTTGGACCATGTCCTCTCCCCTTTCTGGTGGCCCTTGTTCCCTCTGTGTGGTCTTCAAGTCTTAACCCTGGGGGGCAGCTGCCACCAGCCCACAATGGCGGGTGGTCTGGGTGGGCTCCCAGCCCTTTCCAGCCTCTGTTTCCTGGTGTGTAGGGAGAAGTGACGACTCCCTCTCCCAGCACGTTGACACAGATGGAAGCCGTGACACATTTGGGACACTGCAGAGACTCCGTGTGGACCATGGCTGCCGGGATTCTCAAAGTGGCCTCCCCTCCTTCTCCTACGACGCCCCCTCCCCTAGCCATTCACAGCTTGAACCTCCAGTGCCCCCTCGCCCCCAGAGGGCGCCCAGGAAGACTAGCCCTGGGTCAGTCCCATTGCAGTGAAGAGGTGGAGCCTGACGTTTTGTGAAAACGTTGCTGTGACACATCTGTATTTTGCTGGCATGAATTTGGCCAGCAGAAATTTCTGTAAATTAAATCACATTGGTTCCCTCTTTCACGGGGCTGAGCACTGTGCCTGACCATACAAGGTGCTCTTGGTAACTCTGCCAGGAAGAGCCCTTTCTTGTCCCCACTGTGTGGAAGAAACGGAGGTTTGGAGAACACAAGTAACTTGGTTCTCTTTCTCTGCCTCAGAGTGAATGTACATGGGCTTTCTCTGCCCCCACCTTGCCTCCCACTTTTGCTCACGATTTTCTGCTCTGCCCTGAGGCCTCAGCCCTGCAAGTGGACTTGTGTGGGCTTCTGCCTGCAGAACCTGGGGCCGAAGGGCATTTCTGGCTGCACCCTGGGCCCACTTACCCAGCGGACCCAGCAGGCAGGGTGCCAGGGGCCTTGTGACCTTTAGGGCTCGTGACTATGTTTAACCTCTTTGACAACCTGAATAAAATAAATGAGCTTTTATGGTAGGAAAGGTTTTAATAGATAATATCTATATAGTCATCTTTATACTCATGTGGTCAAAAAAATGCTTCAAAAAAAGTTTTTTAGGGGGGAAGGGCCCTGTGCTCTGAATAACAGTGGCCAGTGCCCAGGTGTTTATGTCCTAGTCCCAAGAATCTGTGAACGGGCTAGGTTTCATGGCAGAGAGCCTCCAGGTTGCACACGGAATTAAGATTATTAATCAGCTGACCTAAAAATAGAGAGATGACCCTGGGTTGTCTGGGCGGACTCAGGGTAGACACGGGGTTCTTAAAAGTGGAGGGGGGCGGCACAGAAGGACAGCTAATGGGATGGCAGCCGTTGCTGGCTTTGGGGCTGGAGGAAGGGGCCCTGAGCACGGAATGTGGGAAGCCTCTAGAAGCTTCCAGAAGATGCATAACACTACTGACACCTTGATTTCGGGAACTCTCATCTCCAGAACTGTAAGATCATACATGTGCACCAATTAAACCACAAATCCTAAAGTGATTTTATGGTATCCATTAGAAACTCATAGCACCCACAAAGGCAGAAGTTTCTAGATCCCTCAAAAGTCCTCCTATGGCCTGGCTGTCCCACAGCGTTGCTCTGTGATGCAAGGTCGTGCCATGCCAGAGACATCCAGCTGCAGCCAGGGCCTGCCAGGGAGCTCCATGCTTGACACGCGTTTTAACTGAATGGAATCGGGGCCAATTCTTTTCTCTTTTTTAGGATTCTTGTGAGCCATTTCTTTGGTTCCTTTTGTCCTGGTCTCTTGAGTGATTCTTCCAGATTTAAAGGGCTTTAAATATCTTCTTTTTACTTTAACTTCTCTGCAGTGGAGCTCCTTAACTAGGAGCTGCCTCATCTTTTACCCAAATTTATTGGACTTGGCCCCCAAAGTGGTATTTTTACCCTCTTTCCCTGGTAGGCATTTTGTACTGGAGTAATGGAAACTGGATAATATTTCTAAGTTTATAACATTCCCTCCTATGGTCTGCATTTTCAAAAGGCCATGGTAACGGGTCCAAAGTGAAAAATCTAATAAATCAGTGGGCTGAGTTTTTAGTGCCTAACGTTTGTCCGTACCGAGATTATAGCAGACCCATTTAACTGCGTGACTGATTCCAGCAGAGAGAGGAGGCAGCACGGAGGGAGAGAATAAGGAGGCATTTTGTGTTCTTGAGTGCCGGGGTACCATGTCTACTGTAGACAAAAGGCAGCCCCTCCCCCACCATGTTGTTTCAAGATGCTACAAAAGGCAAGTTTAGACTTCTGGGGAACAGTGGTCTTGCCAGTATGGCTTGGCCACGGCAAGGAGGTGATGGACAGGAAGAGACAGCTATCAGCCTCCTCATGGTTCCAACAGAAAATTGGCCTGAACCCTGGAAGAGATTGTAGGGCCCTTCATTCTCTGACTGAAAAGAGATTGAATAGTGCTTTCTCTGAGTGTAGGAGAAAGTAGACAACACTTGGAGCTGCTTACAGCTGGGCTTGTGGCTTATTCATGGTCCTTTTAGTTGATGGACTTTGTTCATTTGCCATAGCTGGTGGTATTTGCCGGATGGTGGTTGTTGGTGAGGATATGGGGAGATTCTCTCCTGTGAGGTGGAGGGAGAGAAGAATCTGACCAACAAGACCAAGTGGCATGAAATTCCACTGTGATAGAACGCACTGGGCACCTCGGATCTTACCCTGTGTCCACCCAAAATTACATCTTTGTCATTTGAGCTACTCTTGTTTTCCCCAGTTATTCCCTTTCTTGTCATTTTGCCTTTTGCTGTACAAAAACTTTGAATTTTTATGTTGCTAATATAATCAGTCTCTGAAGGACTGTGTCGTAGTTGGAAAGACATTGTCCCTTCTGAGGATGTAAATAGTTTCCCCCATATTTTCTTCAAGCACTTTTATGATTTCAACTTCTACATTGAAATCTTTGAACTGCCGTATTTTGGAACGTGTGTTCGTGTAGCTGTGATAGATCAAAGTCATTCTCCAATGGCCACTAGGATGTCCCAACATTATTTTTTTCCCCCATATTTTCTCTAACTGCTATGGCCTGAATGTTCACGTCCTTTCAAAGTTTGTATGTTAAATCCTAATACCTGATGTGGTAGTGTTTGTGGATAGAGCCATTAGGAAGCGATTAGGTCATGAGATCGCAGCCCCCCATGATGGGGATCATAAAAGAGGCCCCACCAAGCTCCCTCGTACCTTCTGCCATGGGAGGTTGTGAGGATAGTTTGTAACCGCCTGGTACCCTATGACCGTCTTGGATGTCCCAGCCTCCAGAACTGTGAGAAATGAGTTGCTTTTATGACCCACCCAATCTGTGGTGTTTGGTTACAGCAGCCCCTGGGGACTGAGACTCCAAATGAAGGGCCTCCTGCTTGGTATTCTGAATTCCTGTCTGTCATGGGGTTTACAAATTCTAGATATGTCTCTTGTCAGATTTATGATTTAGAAATATTTTCTCCCAGTCTGTGGCTTATTTTTTAATCTTTTCCACACTGACTTCACATGTTAACCTCTCAGAGGACAAGGCTTTAATTTCAGTCAAGTCTGCTTTGTTGATTTTTTTTTCCCCTTTATGGGTTGTGGTTTTGGGGTCAGGTCTAAGAACTTCTTACTAAGCTCTAGATCCCAAAGACTTTCTGGTGTATTATCTTCTAAGGTTTTATAGTTTTATGTTTTACATTTAAATGTATGATCCATCTTGAGTTGATTTCTATATAATGGGATTTAATGATGTATCTCATTAAACCTAATGCTGTATAATTGTGTATAGATATATAATATATTTACTTCCTCACCAAAGTTGAACAGACTATCTCTCCACCATAAAATTGATTTTGCATCTTGTCGGTTGGCCAAGGGGTACCCAAGCAGGCTCAGGCAGTAAAGCTTGCGATTCTTGATCTTGCGGTTGTGGGTTGGAGCCCCACATTGGGCATAGAGATAAACATAAAATCTTTAATAAAAGAAAAAGTTGGCCATACTTGTGTGGGTTTATTTCTGGGTTCCCTGCTCTGTTCCACAGATCTGTGTGTCTGTCCCTCATATCTGTGTGTGTGCCCCCGCTCCGTACCGCCTTGTCTTTATTAGTGTAGCTGTGTAATGTCTTAGAGCACAGTAGATGGATTTCTCTCACTTTATTCTTTTTCAGAATTGTTTTAGCGATTCTAGTTCCTTTGCCTTCCTATATTAATTTTAGAATAATATCGTTTATATCTATAAAAAAATCTTAGGATTTAATAGGAATTGCATTAAGCCTGTCTATCAACTGAGGGAGAATTGACAGCTTCACCATCCTGCATCTGCTAGTCCACAAACAGGGGATCATTTCTCATTTATTTAGAATTTTCTGGGCTCCCCCACCAGTGTTTTAGGATTTTGAGTAAACAAATCCAGTACATGTCTTGTCAGATTGACACTGAAGAATTTCCTCTCTTTTGAACACATGGGCATGGTATTGTTTGCTAATATTTTATTTAGGAGTTTTGCATCAATATTTGTATGTGACATTAAGTTATAGTTTCCTTTCTCTGAGCAATCTGTTGATTTTTAGTATGGGATCCTCCAAGTGAGGGACGGAAGATCTTGCTTTTCTGTGCTTTGAGTATGTCCAGCCCCGAGCTTTCAGCGGGGTGGGGGTGAGGCAGGGGAGCTCTTGTTTAACTGCTTTGGCTCTGGGGCTCAGGTTTAGATTTTCTGTCTCTTTAGTCAGTTTTGTTAAATTCTATTGTCCTGCACAATTTGCGTTTTGAAATATATTCATATTTGATTCAGCAATTGTTTAAGGATTCATTTCTTCTGGTCAATGATTATTTTCTCATGATTTTGAAGTATTTGTACATTTCCTTCTTTCACCTCCCTAGAATATCTAATGCATTGTCTATCTTACCATTTTCCCCTCTTGTATTTATTTATTTTTAATTAATTTTTTAAAAGATTTTATTTATTTGACCACGTGCACGAGAGAGAGAGAGAGAGAGAAAGCACACATGCTGGGGAGAAGCAGAGTGAGAGGGAGAAGCAGGCTCCCCACTGAGCAGGGAACCCTGTGTGGGGTTTGATCCCAGAACCCCAAGATCATGACCAGAGCTGAATGCAGACGCTTAATAGCTTAACCAACTGAGCCACCCAGGCGCCCCCCTTTTAAAAAGGACACTTATTTTAGAAAGAGAGCACACATGAGTGGGAGGAGGGGCAGAGGGAGAGAATCCAAGCAGACTCCCCTTGGAGCATGGAGCCCCATGAGGGGCTCAATCTCATGACCATGAGGTCACGACCTTAGCAGAAGCCATAAGTTGGAGGCTCAGCTGACTGAGCCACCCAGGCACCCCTTTCCCTTCGTCTTTTAAGAACAGCATTCCTTGGAATTATTTATTAGTTCTGCTATTTTTGTTTTTGAATTCATTAATTTCTTTAGATCGATTCTTTCCTTTTGCTTTGTTTAGATTAATTATTCCACTAACTTTCAGAGTTGGACTCTTCATTCATTCCTGTATTTTTCTCCCTCTTATTTAGTGATGTCTGTTTGTAAGACCGAGAAGCCTCTGCTAAGTGCTGCTTCCCTCTGTCCTAGTGGTGCCGATGTGTGATGTTTTATTAGTGCTGTTTTCTGGATGCTCTTAAGTTTCAGTTTGGGTTTTCTCTTGGATCGAACATTGTTTAGGAGACTGATTTACATTTCCTGGGGCAAGAGTGTTTTGGAGTTTTAATTTCATACAGGGCTCACTGTATCAGAGAACATTGTCTCTACTTTCTAATTTCTTGGTATTTGGGAAGTTTCTTTTGAGATCTAAAATAGAAAAACTGTGTTTGCTTTTAGACAACAGAACACATGTATGCCATTAGATTTACCTTATTAATTATGGGGTTTAATCTCCTTCGTGCTGATCCGTCTTGACCAAAGGAGACTGCCTTTCTCTGTCCTGTGTCTCCTGTAATTTGTGTCATTAATGTTGGTGCTGTTTTAGTGCATAGAGATTCATAATTGCTTAATGCCTTATTGTGAGCTCTATCCTTTGGAATCACGTAGTGCCATTCTTGGGCTTAATGCCTCCCCCTCCCCGAATTCAGCACGCAGTTTTTAGAATTGCAGTCTTGGCTTTCTCTGTGTTTGCGTTTGCTGATACCCATGCGCCCCTACTTCTGTTTCATCATTTCTGACTCACTCTGTGTGTTTCTTGTGCATATCCATAGAACTGTGCTTCGTCTGATGATTAGGAATGTCTGTAATGTAGTTCTTGTGGTTCTTTTCCTGACTGCAAATTTCTATAATTCCCCTAATGCAGCATTTCATGAGACTCTACTGATGAAACCCTATTATGAACGAATGATTAAACTGTGTAATTCTCTTTTGTATCCTCCCCTCTCCCCCTGCTCCTTCTGATTTCAGCTGACTTGTTACCTTGCTTACTGTTTACCTCTGCATGGTAAATGTTCCTAAAACCCCACTACCTAATTTATTGTTTTTAATATGTTTTCATTGCTCTTCTCTTTCTGTAGTTATTTGGGGCAGATTAAAAAACACCAGGATACCTGGGTTTGGGGTCTCATTCCACCTCTGAGTGAACTGGGAAAGCTTCTTGAACTTTCTATGACCAGTAGCACCATCTCCCCGAGGAGGCAATTCATCCCACCAGGTGCCGCCTTCTGTGCGCAGGACAGCGGTGAATTGTCCATCCTGGGTGTGGTCCTGAGTGAGTGACTGGACTTCATTGCTTCTGTTTCCTTCTGCAAAATGGGAATAATGACAGTACTGACCCCACAGTGTTGATTAAATGAAATAAAATGAGTCACAGAGCTAGGACTGTGGCTGGCACATAGTTCCCAGCCAGTAGGTGTTCCTGATTATACCCGATGATCATGGTTCCTGGAACCAGGAGAAGTTGCACTAGAAAGGGCATCCCAGGAGATGTCTACATGGGGTGTGCTTGAGGGCTGTAAGGAAAACTGTGGAGCCCCCCTCCTCCAGAGAGCCCTTTCTGCAGCAGAGACAGTACACTAGAAATAATGGAGCTTTTATGGGCAAACTTCACGAAACCCAAGCAGCATGGAACCAGAACACAACAAAAACAGACAACAGTCTTGATACAAACACCGGCATCAGCACGTCCCATCCTGTGTTCAAGTGCATGAAGGGCGCTGCTCTGGACAGAGGCTGAAGTTAGCTTGGAAAAACCGAGGCTGCTGTGTGGTGCCTGGGAGACAGGGTAGACTGGACATCGTCGTCAGAAGGTGGGGTGGAGGTCGGCAGCAGCAGACCCCGGACAGCCAGATGTTGTGGGAACAGAGGGGAAAACTCTGGCTCATTACCTTTTGCTTGTTTCTTTTGTGTAAAGATAGTTATTGACTATCTGTGTGACGAATCCTTCCAAGCTCGAGCTCATGGCCAAACTGAGTGGAGCAGAAGAAGGAGGATGGGCGTTGTGTTGGGATCGTCAGTGGCCTCTTACCAGCTGAGTTAGGGCGGCTTGTGCTTGGCTCCTGTGACTCAGTGGTACAGACATTAACACGCTGGGAATCCATCATGGACGGACCACAGTGAGTTCTGCCTCCTTCTGGCGTTGCTCCGCTCTTCGTTGACGAGCACTCACATACACGCTCACCCTCACACTGAGCATCTGTGTCTGACACGTGGTGTGAGAGCCTCTCTGAAACTAGCCCGTGGATTTTGTCTTAGGAAGTCCATTCTGAACCGTGGTCTCAAGCCACAGCTGGTCCAGAAAATGAGTGCTTTCCCCTCATAGTCCTCAACCCAGAAGCTTCTGGTCTTTCTGGAATTTCTGGTAGGTGTCCAACCATCTCAGCAGAAATTTCCAAACCATGTTTGGTGATTCTGCTCTGGGAGAAAAGAGACTTTCAAACAGAAAATGACCCGACTCGCCGTGTCCCCCCGCCTGGGCTTGGCCGCCTCCATCTGTGCTGGCAAAATGGCAGTCTGGGCCGTGCCTGGGTGTCAGTCTGCACTCGGAGCTGTCCTGTCTCATTACAGAACAGTCGCGAAAATAACGACCACATGGTGAGCTACTTCAGTAGTAAGGACGTCGTATGTGCTCACTTTGTGCCTTACCACGGCCCCTGGAAGTCAGAATTCACCAATTCACTCCTGCAGAGAACTTCAGGCGGTTAGTACAAGGCACAGTGGCTCTCAGGTCACCATCTGCCACAAGAGACACTCCAGCTGGATCTGGGAACGTCTCCCTCTTCTGGGGGGTGTGGATTTTTCTCCCTTGACACCATCTTTCATGCCTGGTAGAAAGTTTCCTAGTTTTTGTTAGAAAGACAGACTTTGATGGTGGAGAGACTTCCACACGGTTCTAGCTTCCATCCAGGTGGAGGCTGTGGTCAAGCCCGTGTTTTTTTCTAAGCATTTTTAAAAGTTAATATCTTAGCTAAGTTTCAGAAAGCCACTATTTTTCTTCTTTTTAAATAAGTTTCTGATCTCCCATGTTTCTTTAAAGTCTATTTAAAAAAATAACATCAGCGCGGCCAACAGACCAGTCAGTTGGCAATACATTTAGAACACAAGGCGGGCAATAGGAAGTGAAAAGCAAAATGCTTTCCAGTTTTACTCATATAAAATTCCGCTGATTTTCTCTCTGGAGTCACATAGTAAAATGTGAACTCTTAAAAGAAAAATAAAAAAGAATCCTTGTTTTTTAATCCTGCTTTGGATTTACGGCTGGGATGTGAATTGGCCTCCATTCTTGCATGCGTTGATGAAAATGATCCTGACCTGGGTTGGGAAATTGAGAAAGCGCCAGAGCACAGCAGACCCAAGAAAGAGGTATGGGCATCAATTTTTTAATTAAAAAGTCATGGGTGTAGTTTTAAAAGTCTAATAGCCCTACTTACAACTAAAAATAGTAGTCTCCAGGGGCACCTCAGTGGCTTAGTCGGTTAAGTGTCCTATTCTTGATCTCAGCTCAAGTCTTGATCTCAGGGTCATGAGTTCAAGCCCCGAGTTGGGCTCCATGCTGAGTGTGGCACCTACTTGAAAAAAAAATATGGTAGCCTCTGTTCCAGACCCTTGGTCTTGACTCTTGCCCAAGGCAACTACTCTATAAACCCTTCTCTTCTTTTTAAATTTTCTATTATATATTCTATTATTATATTCTATTTTGTTTATCTTAATACCTGTATTTCTGGGGCACCTGGGTGTCTCAGTGGGTTAAGCCTCTGCCTTCGGCTCAGGTCATGATCTCAGGGTCTTGAGATCGAGCCCCACTTCGGGCTCTCTGCTCAGCAGGGGGCCTGCTTCCCCCTCCCCCTCTGCCTACTTGTAGTCTCTCTCTCTCTCTGTCAAATAAATAAATAAAATCTTTAAAAAAACACCCCTGTATTTCTGAACAAATGCTTTTAGTACCCTTGCATGATTGTTTTATTTTATTTTTTAATTTTTAAAAAGATTTTATATAATTATTTTAGCAAGAGAGTGAGCAGGAGGAGGAGCTGGGAGGGAGGGGGACGGGTGGGGGCAACACTCTCAAGCAGCTTCCCGGCTGAGCGTGAAGCCAGACTTGGGGCTCGACCTCACGACCCTGAGAGCGTGGCCTGAGCCGAAATCAAGAGTCAGGTACTTCGCCAACTGAGCCACCCATGCGCCCCAAGAATGTCTTCTATTGACCTACCTCCAGCATGCAGGTACACACACACACATGCACGCACGCTTCCTCTCTCCGACTCTGTGTCCCTCCCATTCTCCCAGAGGAGTTCCGTTACCAGCTTTAGCTAAATCAGTATTTAATGTTGGCCTCACGGTCGCTGTTGAACTGTTAGTTATAGCTGGGTCATCTGATAACAGTACAACTATACTAACTTTCCTCTGTAGCTTTTTTGCTTTTCCTGGAAGTAATAATCACTTCTTTTTAATGGTTCCTTGGTTTTTGGTGCCTATTGCCAGCCCATTCCATTGCTTCCTGAGAGACCTGAAAATCTTCCCTGAATACATCTATAATATCAGCAATCAGGTCTTTTCTTTTCTCCCCGGAGATCCCCCTCCTGGAGTCATGGGGCCTCTGCTGGCGTCTGGTCTGCAGGCCTGTGGCCGAGCTCTGGCCTGCCAGTGTTCCTGCTGGAATTCTCTTCACCTGTCTCCTGAGTTGTATTCTGTGTTTCTTAGATCCCATGTCTCGGTTTTTCCATTTCTTTTGGTGGCATCTGTCTTCTGGGAATGGAGCGTAGGAGGTAAAATTCTGGATTCCTTGAACGTCAGCATAAGCATTCCTCTTGACCTTGCCCTTGATGGGTAGTTTGGAAATAATTTTCCCTAACAGTTTTCAACAGCTTTATTGAGATAATAGCTCCCATAAAATATAATTCACCCATTTCACATGTACAGTTCACTCTTTTTCCTTTTTTAAAAGATTTTATTTATTTATTTGACAGAGAGAGATCACAGGTAGGCAGAGAGGCAGGCAGAGAGAGGAAGGGAAACAGGCTTCCTGGTGAGCAGAGAGCCTGATGCGGGGCTCGAACCCAGGACCCTGGGATCATGACCTGAGCTGAGGGCAGAGGCTTAACCCACTGAGCCACCCAGGGCCCCCAGTTCACTCTTTAATGTATTCATGGAGTTGGGGTATCACCACGATCGCCATTTTGAGAGCATTCTCATCATCTTGAAAAGAAAGCCCTTACTTGTTACCCCTCAAAACTTGGGAACATCTTCCATTGCCTCTTTACCTTCAGAGTTATAATATAGGCATCTGAGGATATCCATACTTGTAAATTTTAAAATTATTTTTTTCAATAAAATTTTAGGGATTTTTTTCTATGTTCCTCGTGCTAAAAACTACCCAGTATGTGCCGTATAACTGGCACTTGATGTGACCAGGAAATAAGGAAAATTGTATTGTTTGGCTTGGGAAATTCTCATTTTTCTTCCTCCTCTTCCTCCTCCTCTTCCTCCTCCTCTTCCTCCTGCCAATTTTTTTTTGGAAATGACTACTATTTCCATGTTGAATCTCTTGCATTAATTTTTTCTTTCTGCCTTAAAATGCTAACCAGTCTTCACCTTGTTACCTCCTTTCATTCCCCGTGTTTCAGCTCACACACCGCCTCCCAGAAACTTCCCGGCGCAGCCCCAGACTCAGTCAGCCCGGCCCCACCCCCCACGCCTACCATGTAGCAGCTGTCCCTATTTCCCTCTGAATAATGTCACGGTGGCAGTTCAGTAATTGACTGTATAATTAGTTATGCGATCCCTGTCTTCCCCACCAGACAAAGCTCCCCGACGCCGGGAGCCAGGTCTGCGTGGGGATCCCCTCTGCCCCGGCGCCCCGCACACCCTCCCTCTACCTGCTGCGGACGCATGTTTGGTGCGCGCGGGAGCCAAGGTGGCATCCATGCTGGGAGGGACAAGGTTGGAGCTGAGGTTGGCACAATTTATAAAGATGAGTTTCAGGACGCAGAAAAACAGTGAACACTGTCCAGAACGTTTGGGAGAAAGCCAGGTTCTGTTCACTGAACAGCTAGTTATCCCACGAGGCTGTCGGGCGGCTGAGCGGTGTTCCGTGAGGTCGCTGCGGTCCCCACCTTCTCCATGGGTCGTGTGTGTGTGTTTCCAAGTCCTTCCCGTTATTTAGGCAAATCAACAGGAGCAGGTGGAGGAAGCTTGTATCCTGTGATACCCATCCTGACAGGTAAACTGTCATAAGCCCCTGAAAACTCTGTGCCTCAGTTTCCTCACTAATTAATTGTCAGTGACGCTTATCCCTTCCTTAAAATGGGTTTGAACAAAGAAAGTGGAGAATTACCATGTTGATTTTGAATTGTCAGGTTGGGGTTTCTAAGCTTCGGTACTGATAGCACCTTGGGCTGGAGCTCTCTTAGCTAGGGAGTTTGTCCTGTGCATTTTAGGACAGTCTGCGACATTCGTGGCCTCTGCCCACTAGAGGGCCCCCTGGTAGCACCCTGCTTGGCACCCTAACCCCCCAGTCGTAACAGTCAGAAATGTCTCTAAAGGTTGCCACAGGTCCCCTGGGGGCCAAATCACCCCCTAGTTGAGAAACATTGTGATACACAGGGACCTGGGGTCTTTCTCCAGTCAAGTATGATAGTGCCCAGGGCCAATGGCACTCCCCAGTGCCGAGGAGACACACTCCTACGGTGTCTAGAGTGTTCAAAAGAACATATTGAACATTGGGCTCAATTTGGAAGAGTTTCAGAAGTCTCCCATGGCCAGCACAATGACCCACTTGTTCTTGCCTGTTGGCCTCATGAAGGTTACAAAACAGAGTGAACCTCTTTCTAGAAGTGTTTCTGACATTGTGTTGGAGACGCCAAATGTTTTAAGAAACTTAAACTGTGGTGAGGGGAGTGTGACATCAAACATTGATTTGCCAGATTGGAAGGAATTTCCTTAGTATGTTTTTGAACTCTACGGCCCATTCTGGGAGAGAGATTGGTGTGTTGGGGTGGATAGTGACTTCGATTTCTGTGGCTGCCATTTTCTGGCCAAGCCGTAAGCTTCCCATTCACTGCCTAGAATTAGGTAACTATTGTGTTATCCTGCGGGAACCAAAGTGGTAGGACATGTTGGGACCTACAAGCTTAGGGAAGGGTCTGGAAGGAGTCTAAGGATGGAGCTAGAATCAGAGTGGGGTTCTGAAAGTTGTTTTAGTGACCATACAACACCCTATGTTTGTATTTGCAGAAAATGAGATTATTTGCAAGTATTGAGAAATGTTGATTGTAAGGTTAAGATGTAAGCATTTTTTAAAAAAGGTTTTATTTATTTATTCATGAGAGAGACAGGCTGAGGGAGAAGCAGGCTCCCTGCTGAGCAAGGAGCCCGATGTGGGACTCGATCCCAGGCCCCTGAGATCATGACCTGAGCCAAAGATAAACACTTAACTAACTGAGCCACCCAAGGGCCCCAAGATATATAAATATTGTTAACTGAGAAAAATTACTATGTACCAATGTGCAGCTCCAGAGAACTTGTGAAAATATTGCAAACGTTTGGGGATTGATCCAGGGATACTGAAATCCTGTAGGTAGAGCCGATACTTCATCCTGTAGATGAAGGGAGGTAGGAACATCCAGTTTCGGAGAAACAGGAATACGCGTGGTCCGACCCTTCCCTCCGAACCTCGTTCACAGCCACATCCTGCCTGAGAAGCTTGGCTCGTTCTCAGATGGAGTAAGACCCTGCGTGCGGAGGCATTTTGTAAACCGAAGTGCCCTATGAACTCTGAATGGAAAATGCTAGTACAGTTGCTCTCTCAAGAAAGGAAAAATTGTGTATTTCCATGAAAGCACAAGGGCAAAGATTTTACTTTTTTTCTTAGAATCTGTCTTTTAAGATATGAATGTGCCATCTTCACACACATCCCTTCACAGAGAAGCTTGTGACATTTTCCTGTGCAGAAGCCTGTTACACGGCATGAAATAAATGTTTTAGCTTTCTCAGGATGTGATATTGGATAGATACAAAAGAACTGACGTAATATAGGTAAATGTAAGGTATTAGCATTACTGTGAAACCCACACTCCTGAACCCGTTTACGCCCATAACGCAGAAATTAACCCTGTGCTCTTTCCTGATCCCATATGTGCTCCCTCCCGGGAGTGGACCCATTCTCCTCCTGAGGGGTTCATCATTCCCCTGCCTCTTTTTTTTTTTTTTTTTAAGATTTTATTTATTTATTTGACAGAGAGAAATCACAAGTAGATGGAGAGGCAGGCAGAGAGAGAGAGAGGGAAGCAGGCTCCCTGCTGAGCAGAGAGCCCAATGCGGGACTCGATCCCAGCACCCTGAGATCATGACCTGAGCCGAATGCAGCGGCTTAACCCACTGAGCTACCCAGGTGCCCCCATTCCCCTGCCTCTTAAAAACAGTCTTATCGCTGTGTATCCCACAGGCCAAAAAATTCTCTTTCTTGTTTTGACCTTTACAAAGATGATTTTATACTTTAGGTGGCTTTCAGAACTTTGCTTTTTTTTTTTTTTTTAACCAATCTTATGCTTCAAAGCTTGACCATGTTGTTGCCCGTGGTTGTGATTCATCCATTCGCATTGTTCAACCCTGGGATTGCGCCATTTATCCACTCTTCCTTGGTGAAGACTGGATTTTTCCCTTTTCAACTTTCCATTGTTTTATTTTATTATTTTATTTTATTTTATTTTCACTTTTTTGCTCTTAAAAATAATGTTGCTCCTTCCATTCTTGTATCTGTCTCCTGGAGCACATGTACAAGGAGATCTCCATGATCTGTATTTAGGAGTGGAATGTCTGAGTTGGAAAGTATGCAGATGTGGAGCTTGACAGGAAAGCGACAAATTGTCTTCCAGAGTGGCTGTCCGAGTACCCTCACTTTCTCGAGTGTTTTAGAGTTGCTTGACATCCTCACCAACTTCCTCCTTCATTATCGATATAAAGAGTATAAAGCCGTGCCTTTCATCATAGACCTAACTGGCATTTCCCTACCACTAATAGCGATGAGCTTCTTTTCCTCTGTTTACTTGCATGTGTGTTACCTTTACTATGAAATACCTGTCATGTTTCTCCCCATTTATATTGTGTTTTTTTTTTCTTTGTCTTATTGATTTATGGAAGTTACAAAACATATTCTGAGTATTCATACGTTAGCTAAATGGGGTCAAAATATTTTCTCCCAGGTTCAAGTTTCTCTCACTGGTTTCTTTATGATGTCTTTTGAAAAGTAAAAGTTTTTAATTTTTTTTTTTTTTGGTTTGATTTTGTTTTTTAGAGAGAGAAAGAGTGTGTACATGAGCTTGCAAGTGGTGGAGAGGGGCAGAGGGAGAGGGAGAAAGAGAATCTTAAGCAGGCTCTGAACTTGGCACAGAACCCCCTACAGGGTTCCATCTGAGATCATGACCTGAGCCAAAATCAAGAGTCAGAAGCTTAACTGAACCACCCAGGTATTCCAAGAAGTTTTAAATTTTAACGCAGCTCAATTTATTTATCTTTTATGGCTAGACGGATTGTGTTTTACATATGAGATCCTTCCATACCTCATGGTTCTGAGGTAATTCTCCTATATATTCTTTAGTTTTTATAAGTTTTTAAAATAGTATATCAATTCAGTAATGATTTTTATGAAAGATGTGAAACACAAGGTCCAATTTCAGTTTCTTTTAATATAGATAACCAGTTGCCTTGAGACCATCTAGTTAATAGTTCATTTATTTTCTGCTGATATGCGAGACATCTCTATCAAGTTTATATATGAGCTTGGGTTTATTTCTGGGCTCTCAGTTTTGTTCAGATTATAAATATATGTCCACAATTATCACAATATCTTAATTACTAAAGCTCTTTAAAGTAAGTTCTAATATCTTGATAGTATAGTTCCCTCCACTGTTTCCTCTTTTCATAAAGTATCTTGATTATTTTCCTCCATATAAATTTTAGGATCAGTTTGCCAAATTTATTTAATATGCTCTGGGATTTTTGGTGAGAATTGACATGTTTACAGTATTTTTCTATCCACAAACATGGTATAGATATCTCCAGTTCTTTATAGCCTTTAAAACGTCTTTGAATGAAGTTTTCTCCATAAATGTCTTACATGTCTTTTGTTCATTTTATCTCTGAGTGCCTTATTTTTGGCTGCTAGTGTCTAGAACTGTAAAGAGTTTTGTATAGTTGCCCTATATCCAGTCACCTGGCTGAACTATCTTAGCAAGTATAATAATTTTTCGAATTTCTTTTGAGTTTTCCTTGTAGACAGTTAAGTTCTTCAGGATTTAATTTTGTTGCTGTTTCTTTCTCATGGAGAATGGTCATGTGTTTCATGGTTTTTAAAAATTGTGAGCCACCATGGGGTTGAATTTGGCAGAACCTCTGAGAGCTTCAATGGAAGACTCTTCTTGAGAAAGGATTTGTGTTTGGTTCTTTGGGGGAGCCAAGCAGATGCTATGGTTCTGATACCATTTCAGTCCCCATTGAGGGTCCAGGGAAAAGTCCCTGGTTCAGCTTCTCTTACTTTTGTTGTCCTGGTTTGATCCCAGTACTGTTCTGCCTTAGGGGGAAATGCCTGTGCATTTCCCCCTAAGGCAACCCCTCCCCCCCAGCTCTTTTCTTTCCCTTGGAGATTTCCTTTACTTGCTTGCAAGCCCACTGATGGCTTAAAACATTCCTTTGTTTTGTGTGTAACCAGGATCCAGCTGCATTGTAGCAGACGGCTTGGCAAGCATTTAGTCTGCCATTTTGTTGGTGGCAGGCGTTCTCAGTTTTTATTTAAAACAAAGCACTGTCAGGTAGTAAAATATCTGAATGTGTCCCAATTTTTTTTTATAGCAACCCCCCGTGCCCCGTCTTCTTTATTTTCCTGATCTGAAGGTGGGCTGAATTGGTATAGAGTGTAGTAATCTCATAAAAGATTAGGGTTTTTGCTTTTTGTTTTGGTTTGGTATTTATTTATTTATTTATATGTTTGTTTGTTTGTTTGTTTGAAGTGAGGGAGCTGGCTGGTGCCCAGAGGAGCATCTCCTCCCTCTTTCTGCAGTCAGGAAGTCTTTGATACAAATGCTTCTTTACTTGGGTTGTATTGCTTTGAGTTGAAATCTCCAGTCACAGAGAATTAAATGTCAAGGTGGTTTTGTGAGGTGGAAGAATCTCTCTGAGGCAAGTGGAAAAAAGCCACAAAGTGCTGCGGATTTCAAACCTTCCCCAAGGATTGAGAGAGCAGGAAACATGGCCATTACAGCTCCAAGAGCTTCGAAGAGGGCTCTGTAATAACAGTGGATGCGGTTGTAACAAAATAAAATACACAGCTTTTGTGTCAGTGGGGGGGTCGGCAGCACTCGCTAGCCTGCCCCCCTCCTTCATTCCTCTGAGCCGCACACCCTTCTGCTCTACCCCCTGCCAGTGGCCTCATCATCATGCTTCATCATATTCTTTTCGAAATTTGCAGCTTACCTCCCCATCTCCTCATTAACCTCTACAGCTCTTGAGTAAAGAAATCATCTATAATTCACCTTTTTTTTTTTTTTTTTCCGAGGCTTGCGTGCTATCTGTCCTACAGGAGCTGCGGGGCGAGGAGCAGGACTTAACACATTCCATGTTTTCGTGTGGATAGAACTTTCCGGCAAAACTCAGTCCTCCTACAGCAGTACTGATTGGCACAAATACCTTTTCTGTCATCCTGGATTATCAACTTTCTTAATTTTAATTAAGATATGATTCTTAATTTATTTATGGCTGTGTCAGATGGTTACCATTACTGACTGGGGTACAAAGGGTTAAGCTGGAGGCGTGGTCACTTCCTGGAAGCGTCTGGAGGAGCACCTGAATTTGTTCATGTTCAGCTGCAGTCCTGTACGTTGTATAGCGCTGGACATTGTCTTCACTGGGATAGTGTCCTTCTTCTTAAGAGCATAGGTGTGCAGATCGATTACAGTGTTCCAGCACTCTGCTCAGACCGCACATGCGTTACCTCATTCACGTCTGGATTTACTGTACAAAGACATAAAGTCGGTGTCTTGTCCCACAGCTGGAGCTTGGGGTCACGCAGCCATCATACAAGTCACAGCCAGTAAGTGGAAGAGCTAGGATTGTACTTTGGACTTCTTGGCCTCAAAGCCTGGGGTTTAAACCACTATACGAGTACAACTCTCAATCTATAAATTAACATGTAACCTCCTTGTAGGTATCCTTATTATTTTCAGAAGGTTTGGCAGTTTGTCAGTTGTTTTGTTTTTGTTTTTTAAGATTTTATTTATCTATTTGACACAGAGAGAGAGAGATCACAAGTGGGCAGAGAGGCAGGCAGAGAGAGGGGGAAGCAGGCTCCCCGCTGAGCAGAGAGCCCGATGCAGGACTTTATCCCAGGACCCTGAGTTCGTGACCTGAGCTGAAGGCAGAGGCTTAACCCACTGAGCCACCCAGGCGTCTCCTACTATTAACGTTTTAAATGAGTACAGTCTGGTTGCTATGATTAATAAAATAGTTTTGAAACATGATTATTAACTAAAGTGCCTGGTTCACTTATTATTAACCAGCACCTGCTTAATGTTACTCACTAAAATGCCAGATTTCCCTAATGCTTTTTTTTTCTTTTCCAAAACCCCATCCAGGACAACACATTTTAAAAAAAGGTTTTATTTATTTATTTGAGAGAGAGAGAGATTGAGCACAAGCAGGGGGAGCAGCAGGCATAGGGAGAAGCAGTCTCCCTGCTGAGCAGAGAGCCCAATGCAGGACTTGATCCCAGGACCCTGAGATCATGACCTGAACTGAAGGCAGAGTCTCAACCCATTGAGCCTCACAGGCACCCCAGTTTGTCAGTTTTATAGAGTTAGTCGGTGACAAAGTGGGATTTGAGCTACAATGCTTAGCACCCATGTCTCTGCTCATACTCTTATTGTACATTTACCAAGTGCCATGACAGTAGCTTCCAGGTGTGTGTGTGTAAATGAAAAAATGCCTCAGAAGCCTGTCTAGTCAAATGTTTCATGTTCTGAAAGAAAAAAAATGTCAACCTAGAATTGCCAGCAAAAATATCATTCAGAAATGAAGATGAAACAAAGCCATGTTCAGACAGTAAGGACTGCAAACATTTATTGCCAACATACCTGATTTAAAATAAGTATCTAAGGGAGTTCTTCAAGCAGAAAGAAAATGATCCAGATGGAAATATGGAAATGCAAAAATAAATGAGGAATACCAGAAAGGGTGGGGTGCCTGTGTGGCTCAGTCAGTTAAACTTCAGACTGTCGGTTTCAGCTCAGGTCATGATCTCAGGGTTGTGGGTTTGAGCCCCATACTGGGCTCCGTGCTTGGCATGGATTCTGCTCCAGATTCTTTCTCCCTCTCCATCTCCCCAAATAAATAAAATCTTAAAACAAAGGGTACCAGAAATGATAAATAAGTAGACTAAATGAAATAACAGTAATTTTTTAAAGACTTTATTTATTTATTTGAGCTAGAGAGAGCTCGAGAGAACACAAGCAGGAGGTGGGGTGGAGAGGGAGAAGCAGACCCCCCACTGAGCAGGGAGCCCAATGCGGGGCTTGATCTCAGGACCCTGGAATCATGACCTAAGCTGAAGGCAGACACTTAGCTGACTGCGCCACCCAGACGCTCTTGAAATGATAGTAATTTATTACAAAATTTAAAAAATATATAGAATAAAAATGAATTAAGTATTAACTATAGATATAATTAATATAAATATTAACATTAAGATATATAGAGAATTAAAAATTAAAATTGAGTTCCAAAATAATGCAAAAGATAGAGAGATAAATGGACATAAAGTGTTAGATGGTTCTAATATTACCATGGCAGTGGTAAAATTATAATTTGAGTAAGACTAGTGACTTAAGGTTGCATATTGAAATATTTAAGGTAATTATGAAAAGAATAATGCGAGTATAAAGCTATTAAGTTAATAAGGAGAAAATAGAAAAATAAGAATATTAATATAATATTACCAAATAAAAATGCAAAAAAAAATAAAGGGAAATGTAACAGATGGGTCTAAAAGAAAACAAATCGTAAGATGGTAGATATAAATCCAAATATAACATTACCTCTAAATGAACTACAATCTCCAGGAGAGGAATAATATGATCACATTGTACTTAAAGAAGAAACCTCATAAAACTGAGCTACATGCTGTTTACAGGAGACATAG
The DNA here is from genome assembly GCF_011764305.1 of Mustela putorius furo. NCBI lineage: Eukaryota > Metazoa > Chordata > Mammalia > Carnivora > Mustelidae > Mustela > Mustela putorius. The sequence continues at coordinate 7,912,143 of NW_025422057.1, forward strand.
TTTAAATTTAAGGAGACAGAATATTAAATGTAAAGGAATGGAAAGAAATACATATACCCTCACCAGAAATAAAACAGGTAGCTCTCCTAATAGTAGACAAAGTTGACTCTAAGGCAAGAAACACTGACAGAAATAAAAAAGGGAAATTTTTTTAATCATAAAAGAGTCAATCTATTAGTACAATGTGACAGTCTTAAATCTGTATGCACTCAATGGCATAGCTTAATTTTTTATATATTTATGGGAAAGGTTTAGAGAACTAGAAGGAGAAACAGATAAATTCACGGTAAGATTGATATTCTTTTACGCACCTCTTTCCATAACCAATAGAATAAGCAGACACAGACACAGTAAGTATACAGAAGATGTGAATAACACGATTAGTACATCTGATCAAAATTTTATATGTGGAACACTGCACGCCATAATTACAGAAATGACATTTGTTTTAAGTGCACATGGGACATTTGCCCAAACTGACCATATGCTAGGCCATAAGGATGTCTCAGCAAATGTCAAATGATTGACATGATTCAAAGTTTGTTCTCTGTCCATGAAGGAGTTAAACTAGATATCAGTAATTAAAAGATAACTGGAAAAGTCCCACACCTGGAAATTAAATTATACTCCTAAATAGTCCATGGTTAAAGGAGAAATCACAACTGGAATTAATATTTTGAACGAAATGATAATGAAGATATGACATATAAAAATTATGGCATGTAGCTAAAGCAGTGGCCAGAAAGAACTCTAACCTTAAATACATATATTAGGATTTAAGATGGAAAATTAATCGTCTCAAGGAACTATACAAAGTGAACAGCAAATCAAACCTAAAGAATGTGCCAAGAAGAAAACAGTAAAGAGTAGAAATTAATAATATACTAGTTTATACCTTAGGAAATTGCTAGTTGTCAACTACTTTGATTTGTAAAAATGATAGTTTCACATGGGTCATATGGTTCCTAACAGGAGACACATATGGTTTTATATGGTTTCTATAGGAAACAAATAATAGAGAGGGTAAACAAAGCCAAAAGTTGACTCTTTGAAAAGGTTAATAAAATGACAAACTCTTAGCTGATTACGAAAATAGAAAAAAAAATCAACTATCAATATCAAAATTGTAAAAGGGAACATCACTAAAAATACTGCAGACATTAGCAAGACAATAAAGTAATACTGAGAATAGATTTATGTCAGTAACATTGAAAATAGTCAAAATGTGATAATTCTTCAAATAGCTCAAGTTACTAAAACTGACAGAAGAAGAAATAGAATATCAGGGTAGTCTAATATCTACTAAAAATATCAGTTCATTCATAAATATTGTCCCCCCAAAACCTGAATTTCAAAAAGTTTGATTGAATTCTTCCAAACATTTAAGAAAGAAATGGCATTTAAAAAAAAAAACAAAAACAAAAAAAACAGAGGATGGAAACAGAGAGTCATTTCCCAGCTATGGGGTTGCATAACCTTGATATCAAAATCTGACGAAAACATTACAAAAAGCAAAATTATGGAAATTTTTTTTCATGAGCATAGATACAAGAAATGCTAAGCAATCTATCACTAAACTGAGCCCAGCAGTATGTAAGAAAGATTATGTCTCACCACAAAATGGGATTTATTCCAGAAATAGAAGGGTGGTTTAGCCACAATTGTAACTAACCACTGTAATTCACAACTTAAACAGGACCGAAGAGAAAAATCACAAGAACACTCTAATACATGCAGAAAAGGCATCTCAGAAAATTCTGTAGTCATTTTTGTTTAAAAGAAAAAAAATCCTTTTAAACTAGGAATAAATAATGCCTTCCTTAATCTGCAAAAAAATCTGTAAAAGAAAAAAACAAAACTATGGTATAGGATAGCTAGGCCCCTTGCAGTGAGGGGCCCCAGGGCATATGCTATAGCATCCGCTTGGAGCTTCCGCAGTGGGTTCAAAGTTTGTGTGCACGGACTCATTTCAAGAACTATAAGTTTTTATAATGTGAGAAAAAAAGCCCCAAACAACAGGAATTGCACATTGTCGTTACATCACTAGAGGGTAGTTTGATAGAAATCAAAAGACTTTATCCAGTGACTTCTGAATATGGACATGATAATGGGGCTGCAGCAACTATATTGCAACCCAAAGACAGTAAGTGTGAAAAATGAGTAGAGATGTTCATGTGTTTTGAGAACTCTGAGACAAGTATGAGGATGTCTTCTTAGAACTCTGAAACAGTGACTATGGAAAAATGAGTGTACACTGAGCCCTTTTGCAACAGCAATGAGAATGAAATAAATCGGGGTGCCTGGGTGGCTCAATCATTAATCGTCTACCTTTGGCTCAGGTCATGTTCCCAGTGTCCCGGGATCGAGTCCCGTGTTGGGCTCCCTCCTCTGTGGGAAGCCTGCTTCTCCCTCTCCCACTCCCCCTGCTTATATTCCCTCTGTGGCTGTCTCTCTCCCTCCATCAAATAAATAAAATCTCTTTTTAAAAAAGTGAAAAAATTATAATATGGGCAATAGTATGAATTACCAAAGACAAACTAAGCCTGAGTCAAAATGAACAAAGGCTGTTTATCCGTAAGCCCAGGGCACAGGGACCTCTGCCCTCACTTTCATTTCAGCGGGAGCAGTAGAAAGGGGGTAGAAAGGAGTCAGATTCATACAGGAAATGGGAAACACTAAGGTCTTCTCTGGTTTCTAAATGTTCTGTTAAGGTAGAAATTTTGGAAATGGAGGAGACTTTCTAATTGGTCTTGAGGTACTTTTGACCATGGACTACAATAGGTCCAGCCCCCTATTGCTTGGCAGAGGAGTTTCCACCCTCCCCAAATGGTCTGCAAAGCCCACCCAGCCCCGTTTGTCCTGCCTGGTCCTTCACTCTGCCCTCCAGGAATGCCCGCTTCCTTCTGCATCCTCCAAAGTATGATGATCTCTTCTTCCTCCAACTATGAGATGTTTATACTCCAGTGGGAGGTAAACACACTATCAGATAATTCTAGAAAGGGGTATAAAATTATAAGTGGAATTAAACTATGAAAGGAAGGAACATATAAGATAAGAAATTGGCCAGATTGGAGAATTAAGCCTGCCTTATCTGATAAGGTTTGAGGGCTGAATGATTTAGAGGCAGACAGTAAGGGTGAGGGGGAAGATGAAAATAGTATATGCAAAGGCCCTGAGGCAAGAAAGTATAATCGTTATCAGGAATGGAAAGAGAGAGCCCAGAAAACAAAAGGTATAAGCAAGAGTCTTATATACTGTGATGAGGATTTTGGTCTTACTACCAGAGAAGGGTGGTATTTCAGGCAGGTGGTGACATGGTAATAGTTCAGTAGAAAACCAGTGTTTACCTGCAGGATAGATTGGGAGGCAGCTTAAATGCCAGGAGACCAATCAGAGGGAGCTGCAGCAGTCCTGGCTAGAGAGAATGGGCTATGAAAATGGAGAGAGTTGGGTAGATTCCAGAAATATGTGAGAGGTGACATTGACAAAATTTGATGATGGTCTCAATGGAGGCATGGGGGGGGTGCGGGGAAATTGGGGTACCATAGAAGACCCTAGGATTTTGGTTTCCCTGGGGGGATGCTAGTAGTTCTTTTGAGGCAGGAGCTGGGCCTGGCCCAGGTCAGGCTGCAGAGCAGGAGCCATGCACCCATCCACTGGGGTGGGGTAAATCTGAGATGTTGCTGCGACCCGAGAAGTGGGGAGAGGTCAGGCAGGCAGAGCAAGGAGCAGGGGTCTGCAGTCCAGAGGGGAGGTCAGAACCACATAAACAATTAATTGCCCTTCAAACCTACGTAGTAGATTTGCCCACATTTGTTTTAAGTTTGAGAAATTATTTGGTTTTCATTTCTTTGTTGTTTTTTTCCTCCCCCTTTCTTTGGACTGCTTATTTTATTTTTCCTTTCTGCCCCTCTCTTACTGTGTGTGTGTTTTTCTTGATGGAGAGGCTTCTCAAGGCCATTGCCTCCATCTCTATAGGTGGGACGTGCCTCTCGCCTCGGCAGCCTTCCCAGATCACTCTGGAGCGTTAGCAGCAGACAGACAGACTGCAAAAGGGACTGCGTTTGCAAGGTCTTTAGAGATTATTTGAATGTGGGACCCAGGTTGGTATTTGGGGTGAGCATATTCACCGTGCAGAGGACACGCACTGTGCCTGGGTCCCTTGCACAAGACACGCCTGCTGCCTGTCAGTCTGCAGGCATGGGCTCCGGTCTGCAGACATGGGCTCCGCCTTCACCCTCCCCCGGGGAGCCCGCTGTTCGACCGCTTCCAGCATCTGGCGGGTCTTCAGACAGAGCTGGTGGGGAGGAGAGAAGGGAGAGGCCTCGAGGGGAGGGTTTGTTTCCAAGCACCTGTAGAAGCACCTAGGAGGAATTTTCACAAGTCCGTCCGATGAGCCCGCGTGAAGACAAGCAGCCCATCTTCCTAAATGAAACTTACTAGGCCGTGCTGATTCAGAAACCCAGAACCGCATGGGGTAGATCTGCATCCAGAATCCAAGGAAATGTCACAGTAGGAAAAGGACTCCAAGTGCTTCAGCTGGCAGAATGTTCTAAGGATTGCTGAATTGGTGTTTCGTTCCAGTGTTTTAAAAATTTTAAAAAGAAAAAATGATGCTCTGAGAAAATCTATATTTGCTACCAGTTAATGTTATACACAGCTGAGTCTGAGGGACAAAAATGTGTCTTCCGCATGAAGGTGGTTTTGGGGCGTGGCCTAGCAGATTGACCCCCCACCCTGGGAAGCCCACTCTGGCTGTTGTCACCTCTGATTTCTGTGCAGCAGAACTTGATGGCGGGTCTGGCGTTGGGCCCAGCGAGCACTGGCTTATCGCCGGGGGTGGGGGGATTGTCTTCCCGGCTGTGACAGCCGAGGAGGAGCCCAGTGTCTCTCAGACAGTCAAGCTGTTATTTTTGTGGTTGGTGCCATCGAGTTTGTTATGTTCCCAAATCATTTTCCCAAGGAAATTTCTAGACCGACTTGCAATTTTTACCGAGGTTAGTTTTCCACGTGGAACTCTTCTACCGCATGAGAGGTAGATGCTCAGGAGAAAGAAATACACCAACGTCCATGGGTCTCTGTGTGACCAGCATGCAGGGCTGGCTTGGGACCATGCACTGTCCGAGGGGTTTAGGAATATTGAACCGTCAAGGGCTCACGTTAATCTTCTGAGCTCGGTGCTTTTAGGGTCCTCCTCTTAATGGTGAGTCAGCAGTGGCATACATAGGTCAGTCAAGTGGCCGGGGCCATGGGGAGACTGAGCAGTGGGGCCAGGCTGTGACCCAGTGTTTTCCCCTGCTGGGCCGACTGTTGAGCCTTGAACAATGCAGGGGTTAGGGGTGCCGACACCCTATATGGTTGGAAATCTGTGTCTAACTTTTGACTCTCCAAAAAAACAGTTACCAGTAGCCTCCTGTTGGCCAGAAGGGAGCCTTACTGTTAGCACAACGGTCCATGAATACACATTTTACATGTGTATTCTGTACTGTGTTCTTACAGCAAAGTAAGCAGAGAAAAGAAAATGTGAGAAAATCTTAATGAGAGAAAATACGCTGACAGTACTGGCCTGTATTTATCAAAGAAAATCCACGTATGCGCGGACCCGTGTGGTTCAGGGTTCCACTGGATCTTCCTTATCGCTGCACCTCTGCGTAGAAGAGGGGAACATTGTAAAGATTGATTTATTTATTTATATTTTTGAGGTGGGGGCTGGGGACAGGATGGGTGGGAGAGAGAGAGTCTTAAGCAGATTCTGCACTGAGCGTGGCTTGATCCCGTGACCCCAAGATCCTGACCTGAACCAAAACCAAGAGTCAGATCCTCAACTGACAGCCCCACCCAGGCTGCCCAGAGCTGAATATTTTAAAATATGTAGTTCCAGTGATGTTTTATTTTCTCGTAGGAGTGACTGGGTGACCTCTTTCAAGGTCATGGTGAGCAATGACAGCCATACGTGGGTCACTGTTAAGAACGGATCTGGAGACATGGTGAGTTTCATGTTCCCTCTGTCCATGCCCTTGGTGTGGGGCTGCATAGGTCTCTGCAAAGAGAGGTGATGTGTGCCCCCCTCCGTATCTGCTGATACTGTGTCAACTCAAACCGACGATGGATAATGTGCTCATCCCTTGCCCACCTCCCCCCCCGCCTCCCGGCTTCTGTGCCCTGAAGATCAGTGCCCAAGTGGCCCATGTAGCGCTCATGTGAAATTCTGAGCTGCTGGGATGCAGCTTCTTCCACAATCCACAGGTCATGTGGGGGACATGCAGCACAGCCAGTGTGCCTGCGCCCCTCATAGCTGCTCGGTTGCAAGAGTTTTCCAGCTTTCTTTAATAATCCATCTTTCCGCTTCATGATTTGCTCCAGATTAGCCGGTTCTGATCACGTCAGCCTCTGGCTCAGGTTCTCAAGCACATCCATCCTCCTGTGGCATCCAGAGTCTTCCCTAATCTGACGGCACCTTCGGTTTCAACCTTCTTTCTCTCTTACCCCCTGCACACATTCCTCCTACATCCCAGAAGTGTGGGCCTGCTGCTCTGCTCCTTCTGAAGCCCACCTCTGGGCTTCTCCAGTCATTCCCTCTGCTTTTCTCTAGAGTCCCCCACCCCACAGGTCTAAAGGCCAGTTCAAACGCCACCTGCTCCCTGAAGGTCTGCCTGGTCCTTTCCTTCTTCGGAAATCCCAAAGCTCCATGGCCGTCCCAGGACACTCGTAGATTTCACCCAGATTATCAAAATATTCCCTCCTCCTCCTCTCTCCACTACCCCAGAAGATGGGGGCTTCCTGAGGGCAGGGTCCATGCCTGATCCATTTCTCTTCACCACCCCGAATGCCCCCCCAACACTGGGGGTTCCTTAGTGAAACCTTATGGAATGAGTGAATTTCCCTTTTGTCCCTTGATAATCGAGCTCTAAGAGATTTGGCTTTCCCCCCCCTTGTGCATAGTAGATATTTGAAGGAAACAGTGAGAAGGAGATCCCTGTCCTCAACGAGCTGCCCGTCCCCATGGTGGCCCGCTACATCCGCGTCAATCCGCAGTCCTGGTTCGACAACGGGAGCATCTGTATGAGGCTGGAGATCCTCGGCTGCCCCCTGCCGGGTGAGCCTGCCCTTCCTGACTTGCTGCTGGAGTCGGGTGGGGGGTTGCTGATGGAGAACAGGTGCCTAGCCAAGGTGACCGAAAACAAACCAAGCAATATTATTCTCATGTTAAAAAAAAAAAAAAATACTAAGTCTATTGCAGAATATTTTGAAAACCTAGCTAAGCAGAAGGAAAATAAATAAAAATCTCCCCTCATCTCACCCAGAAACGCCATGCTTATTTGAGGAGTAGCAAAGTGATGTGCCAGCTGTGCTTGTGTCTGCCGGGAATGGTGCACGTTTCATGGCTGAAAATTCACTCAACACTACCACTCCGAAGCAAGCAAAGAAAAAAAAATTAGAGAAAATTTTTCATAGCATATTTAATTGTCCCTGAGTGCTCCCACTACTTGGAGTAGAGGAGGTAGCCAAAATTAATTTTAAATGTGACCATGTACACAGTCTCTCTCTAAGTCGCTTTGCTTGGGTGCCTGTGTCTTTGGGTAAATGCCTCTTTATCTCCCGCGGCCTATTTTCACTTGATGCTATCTGGGTGTGATCTCAGGGTGCCAGGAAGAAAGGGGACTTGAAGTCGCAGTGTGTCCTCTGGAGCCCTGCTGGTATTTTCTCTGGACAGGCTGATGTGGCCTGGCTCATGGCTGGCTTGGTCTAGCCTTTCAGAGCTTGGGAGTTTGTGCCCATATGGAGCCTGTAGATGACCCCCGCCATCTGCAGGGCAGGAAGCTAGCTCCTAGCACATTCCTAAGGCTCTTCATTAAGGCCTATAGGAATTCCTCCATCCCTGTGCACCTGAGGTCTGTCCCTAGGGAACAAGCAACACGACTTCGGGTTATATGGTTTTCCTTACTGCCCTCGTCTAGTGGGAGAGGGAGGCTTTGCTACTTCTGGGGTTTGCCCAGACTTGGGGAGGGTTATCATCGGCTCTGATGCTCTCAGGAGCCAAGATAGCCAACAGCTATTTCTGTAGCCATTCGGCCCCCCTCCCCCACTGTGGACTTATATTTATTGATTTTCAAAGCATGTTTAATGCCATTTATTGCTTTTCTCTCAATCCCATAATATCCAAGTTCTTGCTTTGCCAAGTACGAATTTTTAGAACGCAAACTCTGTATTGGTGAGAAAGATGGGTCTATCTGCCTACCTACTCACACTCACACAAGACAGATTCTTTGTTATATATTTGGACTTACTAGCTTACAAAACTTTTTTTTAATGTCATTAAAACTATTAGAGACCATCTGTCTTGTGGATGCATTTATCTAGTCTATAGACAAAAATCCTGTTTGTAATTGCCTTACCGTAGGAAGTTCAGTTGTTTCCAATATTTTGGTTCAATAAAGAACCACACGAGGAACGTCTTTGTTTCCATGTCGCCGTGTGAGTCCATAATTACTGTGTGAATTGTAGGATTATTCAAGCACAGGATGAGTACTTACGTGAGATTATGATAAATAGGGTCGCTGGTGCAAAGGACATGTGTGTTTCAAGGCCGAGTCCTAGAAGCTGTTGTAAGCCAGCCTGATCTAGGACCCGGGCCTCCTTTTGTGGCTGGTTGGTCCTGCAGTGGTCACTCAGGTCCCACCTGCTGCCACCCAGGGCCCGCTGGGCTTTCCAGAGCGTGGAGAGTCTGCAGACTGAGACGCAGGCGGGTGTCTGAGAGGCCCGCTTTGTGCCAGGCCAGGAGGCCTGGATTCCTGTGTCGCTCATCACAGCCTCCGTCTGCTTGCTTGAAAGAGCAGCGCTGTGGTTTCTCTCTGCAGCAGGAACTCATCCATTGTTGGTAAAGGGCAAAGGGCAGCCTGTGACAGAGTCTCATGAAACAAATATTTCCCTGTGAAGTTATTCTTGGTTGTGTGTGTGTGTTTGAAGATAGGTCCTTGGGGGTAATTAAACACAAAGGCAGAGTTACAGCATTAATTCTTGGTTGGTGGCGAGGACAGACTTGGACTGGCTTTATTTCCAACACCAAACATTTAGGGCCATCTCTCTTCTAGAAGTTACATAGCAGTCTGCCTAGAGGGGAGCTGGCCTTTGTCCGTGCCTCCTGGTGGCAGTCACATCTGAGGGACTGGGGCAGCCCAGGGGCCCCCACGTCCATGTGGGTAAGTGAACCTTGCTCATCGCCCTGCTGAGGGCACAGGCCCTTTGTGGGAGGTAATGAGGCCAAAGACAGAGATGACCCAGCCAACTCAGCCGCTCAATCCCAAGGTGACCTTGTGGTCTAAATGCAATCTCCCAGAGTCTGTTTTTCCGGGAACTCTTGTTTATGAAAAATTCATTTACCTTTGCTTCTGCTCTCTTTGTTCCGTGCCTCCCATCTTCCTGAGAACTCTCCGGTCAGGGCAGAGGAAGGTGCTGAGTCTTTTCAAGCTTTTGTGAGTAATGTGTCCAGAAATGTTTGAACTGGAAAACGAATTACCGCATGCCATTGTCTATTAATAGGATTTTTAAAGCTCAAAAGGAAAAGAAAATGGAGTGTTGTTTATGGTTACAGTTTCAGTTTTTCAAGATGAGAAGGTTCTAGAGATCTGTCTCACGACAATGTGGATATACTTAACACTAGTCAACTGTACTAGGATGGTAAATCAGACATGTATCGGACCACAATTAAAATTTTTTTAATTCAAAAATTATTTTATTATTCTTTTTCTCCCCCCCAATTTGTCTATTGGAGCATAGTTGATACACAATGTTACATGAGTTTCAGGCGTACAGCATGGTGATTACGCTGGGCTCACCCCTAGTGTCGCTCCCGTCTGTCACCGTAAATGTGATTACAGGATCAGACACTGTCTTCCCTGTGCTGTGCTTTTCATTCCCGTGACTTAGTCATTCCATAACCGTAAGCCTGGACCTCCCGCTCCCCTTCGTCCACGTTTGCTTCACCCCCAGTCCCCGCACTGTCCCCGCCCGCGGGCAACCCCCAGTTTGTTCTCTGTACTTACAGATCTGATTCTGCTTTTCATTTGCTTGTTTATACATTTGTTTTTTCGAAATTCCACATGGGAGTGAAATCATATAGTACTTGTCTTTCTCAGTCTGACTTATTTCACTTAACATAATACCTTCTTGGTTGTTTATTATTTAAAAGTAAAAAAAAAAAAAAAAAAGAAGGAGAAGAAGAAGAAGAAAGAAAGAAAAGTCTGGCCGACTCTTAATTTCAGCTCCGGTCATGACCTCAGGGTCCTGGGATCAAGCCCCAGGTTGAGTTCACACTCAGCGCAGAGTCTGCTTGAGATTCTCTCTCTCTCTAACCCTGCCCCCCTGCCCTTGTGCTCTCTCTTTCTCTAAAATAAATAAAAGTAAAAAGAAGTTGTTTTCCCCACATTTGAGTGGACTCGCCCATTTTGGATGAGCATGTGTTAAAGATCTATGCATATCAGAAACTGGGGAGGGCTTCCTTAATAATGAGTCGTTCAAGTTAAGATGCTTGCTGGCCGACTGCAAGGTCACAGAGTTGGTGGTCCTCAGCTCTTTTCCTGTTGTAAACAATACTGCCACGTGTGCTATGTATTTCTGGAAAGGGCTCTGTTGCTCTCCATACGATTTCCCCTAGGGTGATAGGAGCACGCCCAGGGGCCTAGGAAGTGACTTTCAGGGCCGGGATGGCCGGTGTGAGCCCTGGTGCTGTGAAGGTGTGAGTCCAGCCTTCCAGGGGAAAGCGCTACTCTTCCCTGCCACCGGATATGAGCAACTGCCTCTCGATCTGCACAGGGCTGGGGTTAGCTTGGAGTTAGCTCAAGCCCTTGGGAGGAGCCGTGAGGAGGTCTGGGTGCAGGAGCTCTTTTCCCTCCAACACAGAGGAGCTGCTAAGGGCGGATGTCCCACCATCATTCTCGTGCGTGGGCCAGGACCTCTGGACACACTCCCCCTCCTTCCCTTTCCCTCGTGCCCAAGCCCTCCCAGGCACAAGTCCCTGAGAACACATTCCAGTCGTGAGACCACCACCCGTCTTGATGACCTGGTTCAGCCAGCCCCTCCCCGCTCTCATCACTACGGAGAAATCAGGGGACGGACCGGCTCCGCTGGGTCAGCAGAGCTGCAGGAGACGTCGTCAGTCTAATTGCTTTGCTGCTTTTCTTCACGAAGGCCACAGGCTGAGTACCTCCTTGCCCTGGCATTGGTCATTATTTTGGGCCCCGGCCTGGGTTTTGAAAAGACAGACGTGGGAACATGAAGTTGCTGTGGCCCTTTTTTTGTCTTGTTTTGCTAAGGGCGACGTGTTCAGCCTCTTCGGGATGAAACTAGAAGCGCTCACAGGAAGGGCTGTGACCCAGCCACGGGCTGCCTTCGTTGTTACTGCTTGCCTGGGCCTTGTGTGACCTGAAAAAAAAAAGAGAGAGAGAGAGAGAGAAGAATTCATGTCCCGTTCAGGGAAGCTGGGTGGACAGAAAGGGCATGCGTTCCTGGTGCGGTCAGGTTCACGGCCTGCGATCACCCCCGCACCTGTGGTCTTGTGCCGCTTGTGGGAGAACTCCACGCCTCGCTTTTCTCACGTCTGAAGCGGAGACACGAGCTTCCCTGTGGAACCGGGACCACGTCCTTCCGCTCCTGCATTGCCCCTTCCTAAAGCATCCCCGTGAGATGACCCAAGCCCTCCCCGTGTACCTATGGAAGGACCTGAGTCTCCCTGCCTCACCTGCCCCCCGGTTCTTCTGGGGCTAGCTGGCGGGGTCTCCTGCCCTTGCCAGGGGGTTGCCTTCTGCCTCCTGCTTCCCGTGCCTTCTCTCAGTGCTGCTCCTGGTCAGCTCGCGCCATCATCCCCTCCCCCCTGGATTCGAGAGCAGCAGCCTGCTCAGATGCTGATCCACGTGAGGGCTCCCTGCTGAGGTTTGGGGATAAAAATGGGGCTTTGCTGCATGGAACATGGAACCACACAGACCTGACAGTCAGCATTTCTGTCCCTAAGGCTCCTGGTCATCCCAGCAAAGGGGATCTGCGGACTGCTGCCATGCTGCCCAGACCGCGCCCTCTCGGCCTAGACCTCTCCTCGGCTTCCCACTTCCTGTCCGGCTCCGTGTTCCTCTGACTTCCTGCCCCTTGGGCTTCCGGGTTGGGGGAGGGGAATGAGTGGGATTGACACACCTGTTTCTTTTCTCTTTTTCTTTTTTCTATTTATTTATTTATGTTAATCACCACACAGTACATCATTAGTTTTTGATATAGTGTTCCATGATTCTTTGTTTGCGTGTAACACCCAGTGCTCCTTGCAACACATGTCCTGCTTAATACCCATCACTGGGCTCGCCTCCCTCTGCTCCAAAACCCTCAGTTTGTTTCCTGGAGTCTAGAGTCTCTCATGGTTCGTCTCCCGCTCTGAGTACCCCCCTTCATTGTTCCCTTCCTCCTTCTAATGTCCTCCATGCTTTTCCTTATGCTCCACAGATAAGTGAAACCATATGATGATTGTCTTTCTCTGCTTGACTTATTTTACAACATAATCTCCTCCAGTCCCATCCATGTTGGTGCAAATGGTGGGTGTTCATCCTTTCTGCTGGCTGAGTAATATTCCATTGTATATATGGACCACATCTTCTTTATCCGTTCATCTGCTGAAGGGCATCTCAGCTCCTTCCACAGTTTGGCTATTGTGGATGTTGCTGCTATGAACATTGGGGTGTATTTGCCGCATCTTTTCACTACATCTGTATCTCTGGGTAAATACCCTAGTGTAATTGCTGAGTCGTAGGGTAGCTCTATTTTTAACTGTTTGAGGAATCTCTGCCCTGTTTTCCAAAGTGGCTGCTCCAGCTTGCATTCCCACCAACAGTGTAAGAGAGTTCCCCTTTCTCCACATCCTCTCTAACACTTGTTTCTTGCCTTGTCAGTTTTTGCCATTCTAACTGGTATAAGGTGCTATCTCGATGTGCTTTTGATTTGAATTTCCCTGATGGCTAATGATGATGAACATTTTTTCATGTGTCTGTTAGCCATTTGTATGTCTTCTTTGGAGAAGTGTCTGTTCATGTGTTCTGCCCATTCTTTGCTTTGAACATCTGTTTCTTTTTTAGATAGAGACCAGGAACTCTGTGCTCTTCTCCCATCCCGGCTAGATGGAGTCTGCTCTTGCAGAGCCATGAGTTCCACGAGAAGGACTCTGTTGCTCCCCTGGAAGGCACGCAGGCTGCTCTCCTTCCCTGCCATTGTTCACCGGCTCTTCTGTTCCTGATGCACAGACCCCTCCCCCCACCGAAGACTCAGCAAGAGCCATTTGCAGAGTGCCCTCACACAGTGTGGAACGAATGTCATTTCTCCCACTTTCCCCTCCTTTCTTCTTCTACTGCCCTTGCTTAGACCATTTGGTATGTTTGTAAGGTCAGCAGCCCCCATGGATGGTGGGAAGTTGAGAGAGAAGATGTCTCCTTTTTGTCCTGGTTTAGTTTTGTCCTCTGTGTGCGCTGTTCTTAGGACCTGCTGATGGGGATAAACCTCTACTTTTCGAGAAACCAGAAGGCCTCCCTTGACCGGGCTGTCTATCTACCCGTCCACCCCTTCACTCATTCCTCACTCGTGCATTCCTGCATCAAACCCATAGGATGTGCCTATTCGGAGGCAGGGCCCAGGGATCTGGAGACAGGACAGATGCCTTCGCTGGCCCAGGAGCTCTTGCCGTGCAACTAGGGAAGCGTGTCGGTCATCCTTACCCCCAGGGAAGCCTGCTCACTTCGGGGGGATCCAGCCTTGCTGGTGGCCGCTGTCCTCCCTGCGACTGAGGGCAGTGGGCCCTTATTGAGTTTCAATAAGCCTCGGTTTCTCTTCTTGGTGCAAGCGCCCCATGTTGACTGCTGGGGAACTGTAGAAACATCAGCACTCTGGACAAAAGTCTCTTCTGAGGGTTCCTCCTGTCACTCAGGCTGCACATTGGCCCCGGGACTGTCTGGAGAAGTGGCGTCAGCCGAGCGATCAGAGGGCTTGTGGGTTTCGGTGTGCAGCCCAGCAGAGCATTTGTGTGGGGAGATTATAGGAAATGGGGGTGAAAGGAAAATAGCCCGAGTGATGTGCTGCTCCCCCCTCGGAACCACCTGCAGTGCTGGGTTTGACGGCTCCAGGGATGGGAATGACCCGCCAGCAACACGGGCTCTGCTGGGGCTTCCTGGCCCTCCCCTGGCTCCTCTTGGCATGACCTTGTCATAAGAACAGTCCGGTGGGCTCTGGGCGGAGGTGACTTGTTTTCATCGAGGGGCCAGCTCGTTGGTTCTCGGGCTGCATTTGGTCCCAGGCCGTCTGCACTCAGGCGTATGTGCAGGGGGTGTCGGGGCTGAGGTCACAGGGACACAGTGGCGGGCACTTCCTTGGGGCGAGGCTGGCCTTGAGGCAGGTACAGGAAGATCTGCTGTGGCAATGAGCGTCTGGTGGCCTCCTCGTCCTCAAAGAGTGATATGAGGCAGGCAGCCCTTTTTTTTAAAAAAATAAGGTGATTCTCATGTAATGTCCATTGAACCACTTTAAAGATACGGGTCCGTGGTATTTAGCATACTCACGACGTGTTGCAAGCACCAGCTCTGTCCAGTTTCTGAATTTCCTCGTGGACCCATAAACCCACCCAGGGCCCATCGAGTCGTCACTTCCCGATCCCCTCCGCCATCCCTGTGACCTCTATTCTCTGCCTCTATGGATCGCCTGCCCTGGAGAGGAATGGCAGAGGCATCCTGAGCCCAGCGATTCCAGCTTGCATGGGATTCTCCTTTATATTAAAGATAGCCTCTCTGCTCCCTACTGAGCGCCCGCTCCTGTAAGGCAAGGTCCCCAAAGCAAGCAAACAGCAAAGCACAACAGTCTGAGAACCTTGATCCCGCTACCCTGGATTTCCAGGAATGCGTTTTGGCCTGGAATTATCACTGTTGTCATGAAAAGAGCCCCATGGAGTGAGCTGGCGTGTGTGTGGGGATGGGAAGAGCAGGTGTCCACAGCGGTGAGGAGGTAGGAATGTCCTGGCTATTAGCAGTCTCCTCGGGCTGCCGTAAAGACTGCCCAGACCTAGGTGGTTTGGAATAATAGAGAGTTACTGTCTCGGTCCTGGAGGCCAGAAGTCCTACCTAGATCAAGGCGTCAGCAGGGCCGGTCCTTCGGAGGCTGGGAGGGGGAACCTGCCGCCGTCCCTACGCCAGCTTCTGGGGAGTCATCTAGCAGTCTTTGGGTTCCCTATCTTGTAGACGCCTCACTCCATCTGTGCCCTCAGTCCCACAGAACCTTCTCCCCACATGCCTACCCCTGTGTCTGCACCCCCCTTGCTAGAGACACCAGGCAAATGGGTCAGGGTCCACTTGAATCACCCCATTTTAACTTGCTGACCTCTGTAAAACTCTCTCTCCAAATAAGGCCCCATCTGGTAGGGCTATGGGTTAGCACGCCAATGTATCTTTTGGGGGGGCATTATTCAACCCCCCAAAGGCATAATCTGTAGGCAAGTTCGGGGTGAGCAGGACTTTAAGTAGCTGAATAAGAGAAGAAAAGTCAGGGGGATGGTTTTAGGCTCCACACGCCCTGTTGGGAGTTCGTCCACATTGCTAAGGTGTTCCGGAAGGAATGAGCTGGTGTTCAGCCCATATGACGTGTGAAACCACACTCAAAGGGAAGTAGGAGACTGATTCTCCCAAGCTCCATCTGTGAGGATAAAGGCCTCACAGATTGAATCAGGACTTAGGTTTCCAATGCCAGCAGCCCTACTCTGATTAGCTTATGGGGGGAGGGATTTGGGTTCACTTACATGAAAATTCCCGGGGTGGCTTGGACTCTGACTCTGGCTTCAGGCAAGAATAGGTCTCCTGTGTCGGAATCCTCCCAGGGGGTCAGGGCTCCCCTCGTGTCTGTCTCATGGACAGAAACATCAATACCCCAGATTCATCCCACCGTCCAAGGAACTCCAACAGGAGACTCTCCCCCTACAGCTCTGGGAGGAAAGTCTTCTGATTCCTTCCCAGCTTGGCTCCTAGAATCTTGGGATCACCTCTGAGCCAATGACAGTGGACAGAGGACACGTGTTTTATGGCTGGACCCTGGTCACAACGGTGCAAAACGGTGCATGCTGGGCACGGCAATTTTATCTGAAACATCTGGAATGGATTCCCCACAGGAAAGGGGGATCTTTTGCCCACAGAAAGAAGAAGGTGCCAGTAGTTTGACTAACTGGCTGGAACTGCAGACTTGGGACCCCAAGAGGGCCAGACTTGGGTCTTACTCCTCGCTTTACCTATTCTCTTCACCGGTAGTACTGAGCTTTTAATAGGTTCTCAGTAAAACTTTATCCAATCAGAATCCATTGACAAACAACTACTTGCTCAAAATGTGGGACAATGGGAAGTTGTGAGGAGAACTGATCCGTGGTTTCAAGACCGCTCCAGAACTTGTACCCTTGTCCTGAGGCAAACTGACTAGTCTTAAGGAAGGCAGAAACGTTGCCAAACGTGGAGCTCCTTTGTTCTTACAATTCTGAGTTCTACTTCAATCCTTTTGGAGAACCTTGAAGGTATAACTTGTGTTTGAAGACAAAGGGGCTTTAAAGAGTTTTGGAAAGAGGCCGCTGGGGCTTGGGGAGTGTTGCGTAGCTCTTAGAAAACATCATATGGGTAAATGAAGTATAAATTAATGGGAAAACTATGCTTTGCTTTGTTTTGAAACATACAGGTTTGGAAACCCAGGGAACTGCGACTTGCGTGTGGTCAGCTCACACTCCCCCAGAAGGAAAGTGCTAGAAAGCTGCTGGGGGGCCTGTGTGAAACCTGACCAGCTTCCACTCTTTCCTGGGCCGAGGGGCAGCCTCTGCCTCACACTCACTCCCTTCAGGCCCAGTCCTTGTCTCCCATGGCATTATTGGCAGGTGATACTTTTGCGGATGTTAAAATCTGGGTTTTGGCATCTGGGTGTCTGTGTGATTTTGAGCTCATTACAGGGGCCTTGGTTCTCAAGGTGAGAATGGGCGAACCCTGGCAAGGTCGGCTGTGGCGGCCACAGCCCGGAGCCCGGTTGGTGACCCGGCGTGCAGGGTGTATCCTGGGCTTCGCTCCTGCTGCAGCGTAACACGGTGCCCCTTGGACTCCCAGCCTGGGGACTCAGCAGAGATTGTTTTTGCTGTGGATTCGGATTCTGGAGGTCTGGGCTGGTCTCACAGGCAGCTGGTCTGAGGAGTACCTTTGGTGGCAGAAATCGGGACCCGCGGCTCCCGATACCACTTGGAGCACACGCTCATCGCTGAGCCACCAGCACGCCGCCACTGCCTCTGGACACCCCCCCCCCCCCGCTTTGAGCCTCTTGAACCAAACCCACAGCTGCTGTGGCTCCAGCCTTGCCTACAGGATGCCTGGGTGAGGAGAGCCCCCTGTGTCTAAAGCAGCATATTCTTGGGCAAGGATTTCTGGCTTTATTGTCCAGATGGAGATGCCATGGGGCTGGCTACGGGTCGGGTCCAGGGAAAGACCTCCAGATCCACTGAGGGCTCCTCCCCTTTATCCTCCTACTCCCTCCTCTTCCCCAGCCTGTCCTTTCTTCTGAGCATCCTTTGTTCTCGTAATTATATAAACAACAGGGCTTACTTACATGTATTAAAGGAAAAGGTCAATTTATACGGGAAAGAGAATCAAGTCAAGAGCAGACCTCTCGTCCTAGACCCCCGAATCCCAGTCACCATAGGTGATCAGTGTTTTTAGAGCCTGATCATGCCCGTTGGGGTCTCCGACTCCAACAACAGAAACCCCAGCCCCCCCCCAAGTTTGGTGAGTAAGGGAATTCGACAAGTCCCGTGAATGGAAGTAGGTCCTGATGCTGGCGGGGTTCTCTCTGTCCTCTACTCGGGAGAGATTCTCAGTCACTCCTCAGTGCCATCGAAGTCCTCCCCTTCCATCTGGACCAGGAAGAGTCACCAGGCTGTGCTGGCCTCTGCTTGATTGACGTGAGTCCTGCAGGCTTCCTGAGCTGGGATGCGAGGTCTGTCTCCTGGAAGCACTGGGGTGATTCCCAAACCACACAGGGTTTCTGTTAGGAAGGATGAAAGTGGACTGAATGCTGGATGAGTAACTCATAGTAAGCACCATACTTCCAGAAGTTTCCGTTTATGTATGTATACCGTTGTGATACTTGTTCACTGATTCATTCATTCATTCATTCAGGGCCAACAGTTTGCCCGGCACATAGATCATTCCAGCTAATACCAACCATGAACCAATGAGGGAAGTACCTTTCTTCCCTGTTTCCGGTGAAGAAACTGAGGCAGAGACTGCTGCAGGGACTTACCCAAGGTCACACAGCACTTCATAGAAGAGTGGAGATTTGAACCAGGCATTCTGGCTCCAGGTCCATCTCCACCACTGGCTAATTCTGAGTCTTGAGATGTTTCTCGAAAATTGACTCTCACCTCTGTGCCCTTGTTAGAAGCTGGAGATTGGGTCGTGTCTCCATGCGAATCAGGCAACTAACAGAGCCACCGCAAGCAACCAAATTACCCGAGTGAATTCCAAACTGTATTTCTGTCCCCAGATCCAAACAACTATTATCACCGAAGGAATGAAATGACCACCACCGACGACCTGGATTTTAAGCACCACAGCCACAAGGAAATGCGCCAGGTAAGTTCTGGATTTCTCAGGGCCGTTATAACCTGTACCCAGAAGAACAGTGTTGTTTGTTTTCCCTCTAGAGATTAGGGTGATGTGTTTGGGATAGAGGAATCTGAATGATTGTTTTGGTTCTCTGAAACCACCCTGAATGCTTGTAGTCTCTACATTGAGAAGGCCTCACAGGGCTTCTGGTGACCAGACGAGGTCTCCCTCTCCAGCAAGTGGTTGGAACAGAATCTGGACCCAGACTTTTCTGATTCGATAATAGTTCTTAAGACTCACTGTGTGTTTGAGTGATAATTCACTTAGTCATAGGCAGAGTTAAAGAAGAAAAAGGATCTAGAACACCACTGATATAAGTAACAGCCGGAAGCCTTCACGTAGGACCCACGTTAATTTACTGTGTTAGCAGTTGACCTGCAACAATGTGGTCAGCCCTCCGCACAGGCCCCGGAGGGCAGGGACTGTTTCCTGACCTTACTGATGGGGAAGCCTGGTCACTGAGGAAAGCTAGAGCTCTGCCCCCTAGTTATTCACTCTCTGATTCTCCGTCTTGGTTCTATCACGGAATCACCTGGGGAAATTTGGAAAAACACCTGTGCTTGAACCCCACCTCAAGCCACTTTTTAAAAAGAATCCTTAGGAGAAGGGCCCAGTGGTCTAAGTATTTAACAGGTCTCCTTGTGTTTCTAATGTACGGCCAGTCTTCGGAGCTGCGGCCCCATACCTTTACGGAGCTCAGAGCCTTCGCGCCATTCAGAGCAAAAGTCCGTCCCAGCTGAGATTATCCCCAGATTTGGTTACAGAAACCAAGTAATTCCGAGCCGTGGACGGTGTTTGCATGCTGGGCCCAGAAGGGAGAAGGGACCAGCCGTTAATTAGGACAAGATGAAAGAGCAAGGCCCTTGCTGAGTGCTTTGCCTATGAAACCCTGTCCGGCCTTTGCCCCCGGCATGGTGCTAGGAGAGATCAAGGGAGGCTGATGAATGAGAAATCCTTGGATACCTGAGAATCTGTTTGAAGAGACAGAATATATCCTCATGAATACATTTACAGAACAGGGATTCACCAATGGCAAATTAGCGAGGCTCAAAGCAAGGGCTGGTGGGTGCCGAGAGAAGGAGCCTGCCGCCCCGTCCAAGTCGCACCGTCCTGAGGTCGGAGCAATGAGCCCAGAGGCCTCTCCACCTCACCCCAGGGAATCGACAAACCCAGTTTGTCTCAATGGCATTGAATTTGAGACACTCACCCAGAGCTTCCAGATGCCTGCCAGCCTAGATTTAGAGGTGGGACCCGCAAAAGATATGGTCTTGCTGTCTTGCTCTTCAGAAGTTGGGACACTGTGTGTGGCCCTGAGGTCTGTGAATCACCGGCATTCACAAGACTCTGCCCACCCTGCCACGGCGCGGAGCACTTGCGGGTTAACACAGCTTTGTTCACTGCACGTGTCAGGGTTTCTTTGCGAGCCCAGAAACTAGGCAAATATCCACTCCGCTGGTGCAATTAATGTCAGAAGCAATGAATCTACATGCATTTAAAATGAGCTACTGCACCGAGACTCTGGGTAGCCAGTATCTGTAAAGAGTTGCTCCAGGTAGAAAATCAGGATCCTTCCAGAAGAGGAGAGCTAGTGGAATGTACTTCGTGCCCGTGGGCAGCCGTGCTGACCATCACCTGGTCATGGAGAGCCAAGGGGACGCTTGGAATGGTCAGTGAGGCTCCTGCGGGTGATGGATGGTGGGTGACCCCAGGGCTCCACAGCCCTCAGCTGGAAACCACTCTGGGGAACATCTCTCAGTCCTTAAGGGTGTTCAAGCCGGAATTGATTTGCCATTTGGATTCCTGGCTCCTGGGGATGAAAAAGAAGCCAGCATTTTTAGCAATTCCCTGTATGGAGTCTGCTGGGTTACTATAGAAATCTTTCTACTTCAGAAAAAAAAAAAATGTTAGTTTATCCTAGTATTGAGAGAGACACTAGTATTGAGAGAGACATTTCCAACAAACAAAAAAAAAAAAAAAAAGAGAGAGAGAGAGAGAGAGAGAAACAGCAGCGGAGCAGGAAGAGAAGAGAGAAAATAGAAAAACATATTGCATGGGAAGTGCTGAGGATATGTGCAGGAAGTATTTCTAGAGCACTGACTTTGAAGGCGCTAGGAAGGGGAGGGGAGGGCAATGAGCAGGTTGCACAACACTGGTGTTGCCCGCAGGCAGAGGGAGGCCGTCCCTCCAGGAATGCCCCTGCCTCCGTGGCAAGTGTCCCTGTTTCTCAATGCCGTGTCACCTCTTTGTCTATATACATTTCCTTCCTTTGGCAGAGGCTGTGTTGCTCTGTAGTGTGTACTAGACATATATGTACATTGGAGGTCCTGCCAGGGAGGCAGCTGGGGGAGAGGAAGAAGGAGTGACTGACCCGGTTGGTTTGGTGGGGAAGGGCTTTGGTTGCAGATGGGGTCAGCTATGGTCCGGGGCCTTTGGCCAGCCTTGGACAGGCGGAGACAGAAGGGAGGGCACCCCAGGCAGCCAGAGCAGAGGGCTGGAGGTAGGCGCCGAGCGGCAGGCTTCTGCATCAGTCTGCCAGGAGAGGGGGCTTACCTGAGTGCTGGGAGAGGCTTTTGTAGAGCATCTTAGAAGCAGAGGAGGATTTTATGTGGCAGAGCAGTGTTTTGGGGGGATCCATCTGGAAGGCATGTGGGGAGCGGACTGGTGGGGATGAACATGGTCCCCAAGAGAGGGGCCGGCAGGCCTGAAGAGGGATGAGACACAGGCGGCTCTGGGGAGCACTGGCTAGTCCTAGGTCTCCTGTTGGAATGGGTGTGGAGAAAGGGAGGGCTCTGGCAGGCTTCTGAGGAGGGTGGGGTACTGTCCGCAAAGGGAGGAAGATAAGTGGTTTGAGGAAAAGGTTCACGATTTCACCTTGGTGTTGGGCGTGTGCCGTCAGGGAGAAATGCTCGGCCAGTCCAGCTTGGCTGGCCACGAAGCGGGCTGTGATGCAGACGTGGGTCGAAGGCAGCCAGCGAGGGCCACTGATTTCCAGGTCAGTGAAGGTGGGTCAGGGGCTGTGGCTGAGCCTGCCCGGGAGCGTGGTCGATGGTGGCAAGAAGCCAGGGCAGGGCAGGGCAGCCCCCGGTGGACCTGGACAAGCCCACCTCCTCACCCCGGGAGTGCCTCCTACCACCATTCTCCCTCCTGCCCTCTGGGACTCCTCTTCCACGGGACCAGATACAGTGCCTGTTTCCCAAGCAGATGACTAAAAGGGGACTTTTTTTTTCTTCTCCCCACCCTTTTTAAAAACCTTTTAATTCATTGGAGAAACAATATTGTGCCAACATCAAATGCAAAATCCCAAAATCTAAGGTCCATCTTCCCTGAGCCCACCACCCTCAAGAATCATCCATTTGTATTTTCCCTCATTCCGGTCCAGGGTTTGTCTCGGCATTTGCAGAATTTGTTCAGTTTTGATGAGAGGATGGGGCTAATTTTGCCCTGCATTCTTCAGTTAATATTGGATCACGAGCCATTTCCCATGCTGTCCCCATAGTTGTGATCGTGCTGCTGCAGAATGTTCCAGGGAGTGGTTGGAGTATGCTCTTCCCTGCTGCTTTCTTGCCCTGGAGCGCTGGGACATCTCTGGGCTCTGTGCTCCCGGGGAGAGGGTGAAGCACCACAGCAAGGGCCGTCATGCCTGTCATCATAGCATCCTTTATGCAGGATGCATATTACTGGAAACTGAATCGCTAGAGAAGAGGGCTCTGTTTCTCTCTCCTGCAGAAGGGCAGGGAAGCAACAGAACCGAGGGTTCAGTAGACACGAGGTTCGCAAAGTGTATTCCTGTCTCCAGGATGGGGAATCAGAGTCTCCATGGGGCTCAGATCCTGCAAACCAGGTGCTCTCTGGGTGATCATTCTCACCTGGTTCCATTATCACCTCCTCCCCCCAGGAGGCTTTTTAGACACTTTCTTAATTCTTATCATTTTTAACCCATTATATTAAATATCAACAATTAATTAATAATTGTTAATTATTTAGTAATAAATTAATACATTCTTATAATTTCTTAACCCATTATATTAAATATTAACGAGTAAGATTTTATTGGGTAGGGCTGAGCTTTGGAGGGCCACAAAGCATTGTGATGTGTGAGACCTTTAGCCCCAGACAACCAGTTCTCACCTCTGAGGGGGTGATGTTGCCCCCCACCCCGGCAGAGAATGCATGCTCTGAGGCCAGGAAGAAGTTCTAGTCCTTACTGTCACTTTAACCATCAAGACCGCAACTCCAGTAAAATGTCTTAGGCTCCTTTCAGGAATAAGCAAGGTGGATCACCAGCCAGGTCTTTGACGGGGCTGGTGGCCCCTGGGGAAACCCTTCCTGGCATTTCAGAGAGGATCTCTCTCTGTGCAGGGAGAACTGTAAAGAACCTTCATAATGGAGACCCCTCAAATGCTTGTGTCATTCTCATGTGTAAAGGTGCTCATGACACCACAGCACGAAGAGGTAATGTGGCCGGGAGGGAAATGCTAGGGTGGCTGGGGTATGAGGAGGGGACTGTGTGTCATGGCTGAGGCCGTCCCATACAGAGAGATGTCTCCATGGCTAAGTGTGCATCCGACAGAGGCGGAGCTTGTTCTCCAGTGTCAACATCCTGATCTCGAAGAACGCAGGTGGTGTGTTGCTCCGACAGCTGACTGGGGAAAGGGGGAGGTGGGTATCAAGGGACAGTCAGGCTGTGTGCAGGACAGTTGTGTTTGTTGCCTAGTTAAAGATGACTCGAGCGATGGTGTCTATAGAACTGGTCATTGATCCCAACCAAGGCAGTGGGCCCTCTGGTGAGGCTGATGCTGGGAGGTGATGATGTCTGGAGTTTGTAGGGACTAGTATGTGGGACCCCAAGGCAGAGGGTGAGTGCGCTGCCGCCATCTTCAGAATGGTCATGGCGTGCCGCTGACGGAACGGGCAGCCAAGATGGGCTGGTGTTCGTTGCTTTGCCGCACCTGCAGGGTCAGAGAAGATCCCTGAGTCCAAAGCACCTGGTACCCGCTGGGTGACCCTGGGTAAATCCCTCAGTGTGTTCTCTGAGCCTCCGTCTCCATATCTGTAGAATGGGGGCAATACTCTGCCTTACCTACGTCACCTGGCAGTCATGACAGAGAAAGTCAGGGAAGAAATAGACTGTGTGGCTAATGCGATTGTTGACATTATTAGTGACATTGTCACTGTGTCCCTTGGGAAGTTGTGGTGCGAGGCACGAGGTCCCACTTCAACCCTGCAGCATGTGCGTGTCCCCCTCGGTGATGGGTACAGAAGCCACGTTTCCCTCGCATGCTGTCTCCCCAGTGATGGCGGGTTTCTGCTTGGGCCCTGCTGTGGATGACCGGCCCTTGTAGTCAGCTGCCCCTTCCTCTCAAGGGCAGCCTGTGCTCCTGTGACTAGCAGTGCCCCCCTTACCCCCTCTGGCAGCTTGTCTCACCCCCTCAGACTGAGGCTGTCTGTCTAGCAAGCTCTACTTTAAACGCAAAATTCAGGAAATGACACACATCTAATTTTTCTTCATCATCAAAGCCTGCTTTCTCCACCTTTTCACCACACGATCTGCTGTTATCATGGCTTCCCTGTACCCCGTTACTTAGCGTCAGTGGATTGGGCCATCCAGTGACTCCCCTTTGTTGCAGCTCTGTGAGCTCCAGCAGGACGGAGCCATGCCTTCCCTCAGCCTGACACATCATAGATGCTCACCAAATGATGAGAAAAAATGGATATTCAGTAATAAATGTTTATTTAGGCAGGGTTATAGGGATCGAAGGCTCAGTGTGTCCTTTAAAGGATCTGTAGTCTAGTGAGGAGACAAAAAAAAGAAAAAAAAAAAAAAGCAAGAAACCCCAGTACAAAGGTGAGACCACAGCCAAGGGAGGTGAGAGTTACAACCCGAGGAGAACATTCCAGGCAGAGGGGATGGCGCTGGTGTTTGGGGAGGGTGCGGGCATGCAGGGAGGCTGGGGGAGGGGAACCGCAGGTAGCGGTCTGGGGAGCTCGGCTCCTTTAGCATCTAGTCACCACTGCTCAGAGCCCTAACTCTGTTTTGTTTTTCAGCTGATGAAGGCCGTGAACGAAATGTGCCCCAACATCACCAGAATTTACAACATTGGCAAGAGCCACCAGGGGCTGAAGCTGTATGCCGTGGAGATCACGGATCACCCTGGCGAGCATGAAGTTGGTGAGGTTGCCCCACTGTGACGCACCTGTCCCTCCATGTCTGTTTGCTTCTTAAAGGACCAGGAGATGGCTCACCTCCATGAGAACATTCACGAAACAGGCTGGGAGCCGTCCACATGCCACTCTCACACAAAGAGTCTGCAAATTTGGGTTCTGTTTTAGAGGCTGTTGACTTATTTAAGGGAGTCATACCTTCCTTTTCTCCAAGTGAACCATGTTTCATTCTGTTCTCCAGCTCTGAGGCCGGTCACACTGACCAAAGAAAAAAGTGGCCAAAGGTGGTTAGGACTGAATCCTTTTATAGAAGAAAATTCTGGACTTACGTTATTAATGACTTAAATTAGAGGGAGGTCCCTTAATTTTTTATTTTAATTTAATTCCACTTTTGAGCATTTCCTGTCTTCAGGCATTTCTCCTTCAGTCACTCTGGAACCTGGATTCTCTGGGTCAGAGGGGCTTCTCCAGTTTTCTTTTTGGTAAATCTGCAAGTTCTTTAGAAATTCCCCTCTACTTAAGTCTGAGGTTTGCCTGCTTCATTTGGCTCTAAATTCATCAGTATTTCAGGAGTTCCTCTTAGGAGTTCCTTCGGAAGTATAAGGACTGGATCTGCAGATAAAATTACATTTCCTTAAAAGTAGTTGCTTTGCCAGTGAGAGAACAAGTATTGTCCGCCTATGCTGGGCTCTGATAAGCCCCCACATTGGAGAAAGTGAGCTAAGAAATGAGGAACTCAAAGGCAGCCCCCTTACAAAATTGCGTCAGTGCCGATGGCCCCGGCTGGTCTGTTTTCTGCTTCTGTTTATCCATCTCTACCTCCTTTATGATTTAATAGAATCTTCTTTGGAGAAGAACAATTACCTCCCCAAAGAGCAAAATAATCGCCCTGTCTTGTGTTTAATTTGTGAATTTTCAACCTTACGCACTGTATCATTTTCTCCGTTCTCGCTAAATAAGAATAAACATGATTACCCAGGGGCTGGTATCATCTATGAGTTTTCTACACATTTTCCTACGTAACTATTGGGGAATTCTAAAAAATGTAGTGATAGAACTTGGGGGGGCCCATTTGTAAGACGAGATGGGATAAAACTGTAAGTTGCTATTACTCAGAGATCTTTTTAATCCTAAATGGTAAGGGCTGTTCTGCTAGAAGCACCGATATGGACTGTATTTTTTCCCGTCCTCGAGTAAAGGCGAGCCGGAGTTCCACTACATCGCAGGGGCCCACGGCAACGAGGTGCTGGGCCGGGAGCTAACGCTGTTGCTCATGCAGTTCCTGTGCCAAGAGTACTTGGCTGGCAACGCACGCATCGTCCGCCTGGTGGAGGAGACCCGGATTCACATCCTCCCGTCCCTCAACCCCGATGGCTACGAGAAGGCCTACGAAGGGGTAATGATGCCGCCCCCTGTTGGCCGGGGCAGCCGCTAGGTCCCCACCACAGAGCCCGCTGGGCCATGAGTCAGTTTCCCTTCCGTGTCCTGGCTTCCCTTTCAGTGTCTCTCCGCAGGGACAGAGAAACTCCTGGGGTTCCCGAAAGGTGCAAAGCAGGAATTGGCAATCATGGGCACCTGAGAGGTAGACAGGCCAACACCCTGGAAAAAGTGAACATGAGGGAATAATTCAGTAGAAGAGAATAAAAAGAACGCTGAACCTGGAGGAGGCACCATCAAGGCAGATCCTCTGTACATCTGTGGCCTGTCATGCTCTCGGTGCTCCGAGGAGAGCTGTTTCTGTTATTCTGAGAGATCGTTTACATTTCATGTTCTAGTGGCGTAGACTTTGTGCAGGTTACATTGTGGATGGACTATTATTAGTATTATTTGGGAATAAAGTGTAAGACTGCACTTGGTACCTGTCACATGTATGCCTGATAATACAGAATTGGGGTTGGGTTTATGGGCACCGAGTTGGTTAGGGAGTTTTGGTGCCTGATTTGTAAGGTCCACTGGTCAAGGGTTTGCAAGCCAGACTCGTGGGCACGGCCGGGAGACTGTGTTAACGCGGTGGTGGTTGATTTTGCAGTGTTGGACTCTTGGATTCATTCCTACTCAGAGTTTTATCTGACCAGTCTAGAAGTTCTAGGGGGGTGAGAGGGTTGGGGGTAAGGGTTGTAATACTTCTTGAACATTGCCATGTAGCTGCGGTGAGGCTCTGCCTTCCTTCTTGGGGTGATTTGGCAGTATTACCCCCCACCTACTAGAAGTGGTAGCACTAGAGGGTGCTTCATTGTTCTCTCTTGGGGGCCGTCTTTGGGCCAGAGGACCTGTGAGGCTTAGAGACACACCCAGGTGGGGATGGTGGATCTGGAGACAGGGACGTCTTGTGTGGGAGAAGTCTGGAAGCCTGTGGGTCCCTCATGCTTGGAATTGTCTCCCAGGGCTCGGAGCTGGGTGGCTGGTCCCTGGGGCGCTGGACCCACGATGGCATCGACATCAACAACAACTTCCCCGACTTAAACACACTGCTCTGGGAGGCAGAGGACCGACAGAACATTCCAAGGAAAGTTCCCAATCACTATATTGCAATCCCGGAGTGGTTTCTGTCTGAAAATGCCACGGTGAGTAAAAATACCCCATCATTTGCAGAGCAGTGGAAGGCCAAAGTTAACACCCGCTGGTATTTGCAGAACATCTGACATTTAAGAACAAGACAAAACCATCTTTTTTTTCCCTTTCATGTTTTCTCCCAAAGCGGGGAAGTGTGCTAGATAATAACTACCTTTAAAGTTGATATTTGCAGATATTCTTCATAAAAGAGAAATCATTGAATTAGGTCTCTTTACAACCACACAGGGCTTTAAAAACAACAACAACAAAGAAAAGCCAAAAACCCTGCCATATGACTGTCCATATTACTCTCAGCTTCGGCCATGCTATGGAACTGCTATGAAATTGTCCTTAGACCTACTGGTTGCTTGAGAGACCTTAATTTTATTTCAGTAAGTCCTCATGGATCATTACACGTCATGCTTCTTTGGAAAGAAAAGAAATGCATTGAGTCAGAAATGCTTCCCTCAAATTTTCCAGTCTTCTTTTCCAAAGAGTGTGTTGTGGGAGAAAGAATTTTCACAAAATTTTGCATGCCTTTTATGTTCTTCCCTTCCCTTTGTCATCTATCTCTTTACCCTTGTCCTCCGATTGTATATGTCCTTCAGGAGGGCTGCCTTGATTGCTTATATGAGTTAGGGTTAGATTCAGTGGGGACAATGGAAAAATCCAAAATGACAGCAGCTTAATGAGGGACAAGTTTGTTTACTTATTTATTTTCACATAGAAGGACCCTAAAGGCAGAGGATAGAAGCCCGGCCAGACAGAAGCCCTGTGAACATCAGGAACCAAAGACTCATCTATCTTTCTGCTTCCACCATGTTAGTGTATGACTTCCACTCTCAAGATCTAAATCCAAGATGGCGGTGGGTGCTCCAGCTATCATGGCTGTGAAGGAAGAGGGGAGCCAGAGAGTTAAGAAACAAACAAACAAAAAATGGCGTTAAGAAACCGCAAAAAAGAAAAAAGAATACAGAAGATCCTCCTCTTAGACAATTCAGTTAATTTTAAGAATCATTCCTTGATTTCCTCCATCATACTTAGGCTTCAATCTCATTGGCAAGAATTTAATCAAACCATGCTCTCAACCCACTGTGGCTTCCTGAAAGCTGGAAAATGCTATATTTTAGGCAAGCACATTGCAAGCTCAAGAAAACAAAAATAAAAATAACTAGCTTCTGTCCCTGAGGAACCAAGGGAGAAATGATGAATGGATAGAAGGCAACTCTCCTGCTCTGCCCTGGGGCTCTAGTCCACCCCATGGGCAGGCACCACTTACTGGAGGAAGGCCAGCATGGTTGCCTCATTTAGGAAGGCATAGGATGTTGTTATCCAGGCCCTCAGGAAGCAACCAGTCAAGTGATGTAGACAGACAGTGGCAGAGTCTGTGGTGTGGCTAGGGAACCCATGGGTAGCTTATGGGGGATAAAGGGTTCAGGGCCTCTGAGTCTTCTGTATTCTCTCTCATTTCCCAGTTCCATCCTATACAATCCTCCCCACCCCCATACACACTTTTCTCTCCAACAAACATACTGATGACGTCTGGTAAGGCTGAGAATTCAAGTGATGTTATCATTTGGGAACTCTTGGACCAGAATTGGAATATGGTTGCCAACGTTCTTGGCCCTGAGGCTAAGAGAAATAAGGAATTCTTCAGCTTAGAGAAAGTCCTTGGATATTAGTCTTTGCTTTAAGACTAGAACTTAGCTTTCTGAGCTTGTCATCTTTGAGAAACACATGGGGAATTACACAGATCCTCTACCACCAACACTTTTTTCAGTTGTGGTTATGTTAGATAAGAAGTCAGCAAAGATAAAGACTTGAAAAGCAGTCAACAACTTGACATAGGGATCAATAAGAAGTCTACAACCACTAGGTAGATAATAATATATTTTCCTGTATATTCCCTGCAACATTTTCTTTTTTTTTTTTTTAAAAAAAGATTTTATTTATTTATTTGACAGACAAAGACCACAAGCAGGCAGAGAGGCAGGCAGAGAGAGGGGGAAGCAGGCTCCCTGCAGAGCAGAGAGCCCGACGTGGGGCTTGATTCCAAGACCCTGGGATCATGACCTGAGCCGAAGGCAGAGGCTTTAACACACTGAGCCACCCAGGTGCCCCCCGCGCCCCGGAGCATTTTCAAAAATTGACATGCTCTGGGGTCTAAGGGAAATATCAGCCAATTCCAGAGAATAGGAGTCAGACCATCATGCTCTCACCAACATACAATTCAACAAGAAGACAGTAAATAGGCTAATGAAAATATCACCACCTCTTTAGAAAATTAAAGAAAAATACTTCTAAATAATAAGTCAAAGAAAAAGACTGTACTAGCAACTGAAAAATGATTAGAACCCAACAGTAATGAAAACATTATGTATCAAAATTCATTATGGATACATAATGAAAACATTATGTATCAAAATCAAAATTGGACCACAAAAACTCCTGTACTTTTAGGAATTTTATACCTTTCAATGATTATATTCCAAAGAAGAAAGGCTAAAAATTAGCTAAAGAAACTAGCAATTGAATACCAGAAGAACCCCCCAATATGTATAAAGATTGTGATCAAAAAGTAAGAGCAGAAATAAGAGAAAAACCAAGAAATAATTTAAAGGGATTTGTCTGTTGAAAGAATCATTTGATAGGATTTAATCATCACTCCCAGGAAAATCTCTTAGTGAAACTTTATAATACAGATAGCTAGTTTCAGAGAGAAGGCTATTTTAAATGACATTAATCATAAAATAAAAGATTAATAAACTCAACTACGTAACCAACATAAGAAAGCTTGCTCATCAAAATTTTAAAACCATAAGAGAGAAGCTAAAAACCAAGAGAAATTATTTGCAAATTAGGAAATTGGAAAAGAATTAAAACTTTCAAATATATAAAGAATAACAAATAAGAAAAAATAAACGGCTCAATAGAAAAATGGGTAAAAGAATATGAAGAGGCAATTCGTGGAAGAGGAAACATGGTTAATAAACATGAAAATATGTTCAGCCTTACTAGTACTAAGGAATGCAAATAAGAGAACATTTTACACCCACTAGTTGGCGAATTAAGAAGTCTGACAGTAGCTGAGCGTTGGAGAGGATATGGGGCCAGTGGCTGTCTCATGCATTGTGGGTGCGAGTGTAAATTAGCACCGTGACTTCAGAGAATAATTTGATTATCTTGTAAAGTGGAATATGTGTATTTCTTATGACTCTGCAGTCCCACTTCTGGTGATTTATGCAGGATAAATTTCAGCACATGTATACCAAAAGAAAGCTCAAAAAAAAAAAAAAAAACCACTGTTCAGTACAGTAAAAAATTGAGAATTACCTCTATGCCCCCATCACGAGGACAGTTAAACGATGACATCCTCATACTGTAGTGGAAAGGATTGAGCTACAGCTTTTATGCAACAATACAGCTACGCCTTGGAAACATGAATTGAGGGAAAAAATTGGAGAAAACAATCAGTATGGTTCCCCCCCTTCTTTTTAAGAGCAAAAACAAGTAAAACCAAATAATGTATTTTTAAGCATACACACACGGTAGAACAAAAAGAACGCAAATCGTATGATTGAGGATACAGTGCTTACCTCCGAGTGTAAAACAGGAGGATGGGACAGAGGAAATCCCATATTACACAGAAATTGTCCTTAAGATCTGGTTTTGGGCACAGATGGCGGGTTAATGGGTGTTCATTGTATCAACATAGAGCGGAGGACAAGCAGGGACCAGCAGTGATACTGCGGGATGAGCCAAGTTCCACAACAGTAGAACAGTAGGGCCCATCCAGGGCCCCTGATGTGTTTAGGAAGAAAAACACAACTTAATGAACCCTAAGTCAATTTCGTTCCTCAACCAACTTTCTGTACGGCGCAGCCAAGCCATGTCTAGTCTTTATTTCTTTCCCATTATCAAATGGTATTCTGCTGGAATTCTCTTCATAGGAATCAGTAACTTAGGATAAATAACTGGATTCATGTCACGATTGACCATATCAGGCTTTCTAATGTGGGCTTCGAGCATTGTGGGTTCCTTGCTTCCCACTCCCTTTCCTGCTCTCTCTTTTCCTGCTTTCCTTTCTTTGTTCATTTGTTCCCTCCTTTCTTTCTTCCTTTCAACTTTTTATCATAAAACAATGCCAACAGTACGGAACTGGAGCGAAAGCTTTCAGGGCCCTGGTGTTCCCACCTCAGCTTCAATATCTGTGCCTTCTCATCCGTCTACGTCTGCACCTGCTTCCTCCTCCTCCCCAGAATTACTGGGGCAAGTCCCTGGAGTGGCATCATTTCATGTGCAGATATTTCGGTAAGTATCTCTAAAAGCTCAGAGTCTCTTTTAAAACCATGAGCAATTACCATTATCCTATCAAAATCAATTATTTCTAGTATTATGAAACATCCAGGCAGGGTTCACATTTGCCCTATTATCATTCTCTCTCATAGATTTTATTTTTAAGGTTTATTTATTTGTTTATTTGTTATTTATTTGTTTATTTATTGGGGCAGAGGGAACGAGAAAATCTCAAGCAGATTCCCCCACTGAACATGAAGCCCTATGCCGGGCTTGATCTCACGACCCAGGAGATGATGACCTGAGACCAAATCAGGAGTGGGCCTCTTACCCGACCGAGACACCCGGGCGCCCCTCTTGTAGCTGAAGTCAGGAGCCAGTGAAGCTCCCTCATTGTGGTCAGGAGCACAGGCTGTCCAGTCTCCTTTAACTTGCTTCTGTTTCACTTCCTGCCTTTTTTCCTTGCAATCTTGCTGTTTTTCAGCTCCATTGCTTATCTCGTAACAACTAAGGTACCAGCAACCAGATTCGATCGTTTTGACACATTTTCCACTGTCTGGGTGCTGCCAGCTGTATCCTTTCCGTGTCCTGTAACCTCTGCTTCTGTGTTTCCTGTGCGCTGGCCGTGAGCTGTCGACCAGACTAGGCTCCGTGGAGCAGGGGCTGACGAGCTGCAGCCTGTAGGCGGGCTACTTCCCGCCCAGGCTTGTTGGTGTCCACGGTGTCTTATCGGAACCCAGCCCTGTTCATCTGCGTGTTGTTTCTGGCGCTGCCCCTGCTACAAGGACAGAGTTGGGTAGTTGGGACAGAGACCACAGGGCCATCAAAACCTAAAGTATTTCCCATCTGGTCCTTTGCAGAAAGAGGCTACCAGGCTCTGGATTAGAGGCTGGTCATATTCTGGGTTGATATTTTCCTTGGGTGTGTATGCTCTTCCCTGGGAAGACTATTCTGTTGGTTTTCTCTCTTTCTCTGCTCTTTGGAGCCGGAGATAGACACGCCTGGCCCCTTGATTCACTGGATTTGAGAAGTGTTGATGCGCTAACTCCGTCTTTTCCCGCGGGCATGAACTGGGATATTCCTACAGAAAATATTCCTATCCGTGATTTGCATTTGCTTCAGCCCAATTTTGAAATTCTACATTTTTTGCTACAAGTATTCCACAAAATGGTTGTTCTTTCAACCATGTCCCTGTTTGGGAAGTAGGGAGAGGACGCACTTTCCTTCCGGTCTTTATTTCTCAAAGCCTGTTTAAACGTGCCGTGTTCACAGGTGGCAGTGGAGACCAGGGCTGTCATAGCCTGGATGGAGAAAATCCCCTTTGTCCTGGGCGGCAACCTGCAGGGGGGCGAGCTGGTGGTGGCTTACCCCTACGACATGGTGCGGTCCCTGTGGAAGACGCAGGAGCCCAGCCCCACGCCTGACGACCACGTGTTCCGCTGGCTGGCCTACTCCTACGCCTCCACACACCGCCTCATGACGGACGCCAGGCGGAGGGTGTGCCACACAGAGGACTTCCAGAAAGAGGACGGGACAGTCAATGGGGCCTCCTGGCACACTGTCGCCGGAAGTAAGTCTCTGGTGGCCTTGCTGTCATTGTAGAGCCAAATGGTAAGCGTTGGCTGGGACAGGGAGGGACCCAGACATCCCTTACCTTTGGCATGGGGGTAGTCATGACTGTAGTCTGCCTTTGACTGTAGTCCGCCAACGCTCTATACAGACTCCTCCTTCGTCCTTCTGATAGTCTTGGGGGGTGTGGCTACTCCCCGTTTTATGAATGAGTTCACCAGGGCTTGGAATCTGAAGGGATCTCTCCAAGCAAGAAAGGGGGCAGAGCCACACCTGTTTGGCTCTGTGATCTGTTCTTAGCCCCGAGCTATTTGGGTTCTGCAGGGTCAGAGACTGGTAGATGTAGACTTGGAAGGAAGTATCAGATCGAAAAGTGAAACCAGCAGAGGAGCAGAGAGCATGCGTGTGCTGGTGCTGGGGCCAGAGTGTGTTTACCCAGAACTGTGCCCATCATGGGCGTGTCCCGTGCTGTAGGTCCCCAGAAGGTCCGGGCATCGACCCCACACTCAGGTGTGAAGTGACTTCAAGCTGCAGGTGTGTCCTGAGGCCCAGCGTGTGACGAACACCATTTCACACACCTCCCGTCCGCTGGGAGGTCAGACCAAGGCATTCGGTCGAAGCTTGCCTATGTGTGATGTGGGGAGTGTGCGGTTTCATTCCTGGCATCCACATGGGATCAGATGGGCCCCCAGCAGGGACTTCGGGAATTCCTTTGCAGCAGCCACAGAGGACCCTGGGCTCCCATTTCCGGATAAGCTTTCCTTGCTGAATCCAAGCTGAGCTGGCCCAGGGCTCCCAGCCAAGGAGGTAAGAGGATATCCCATTCCCTAAGGTGCCTCAGCTTTGGGATGGCAAGACCCCACGCAGAATGCTGTTGCTCTTTGTCTCGGCTTTGAGGGGGTTGTCGAACTGCGGATGAACTTGAGAAATATTCCAGGTCAACTGGACCTAGACTCACACTCTGGCTCATCCCCCAGATGCCGTAGGGCCCCAGGGGAGTTCCTGGACCTCTCTGAACCCTGTATTTTCCATCTGTGAAATGGGCACATTGGTAACAATGAAGATGGTGGACCTTCGGGACTGTCATGAGGTTCACATGGTGGCAGGTGTGGGGCGTCCTCTGTCCAGCTTACCAGAGAAGCATGCCACGGGGACCCGTCCCCTGTCTGCCTCCCCCCTCTCCCGTGGTGTTTGTTCACCATCACACCTCCTGCTCTCTGTTTCCCTAATTAACCATCATCTGATTTCCCTTTGCTAGATTCAGCCTTCACATGCTTTTCAGGTATGTGTCCGTGCTTGGGAAAAGAAAACTGAAAAGCAAATATCTTTGTTCCCGTGACCATGTTTTAACATGTACAGAAAGCTTGCCCATTTCTTCTGGGTTGCCTACCTACCCCGCAGCGGTGTTTTGTTTATTTACTATCATAGTTTGGCCCTGCACAAAATTTAAAAAAAAAAATGGCAAATCCCTGTTGATTCAGAGAATTTTCTAATGGCCCCAAATCATTCTTGCTTCTCCATCTCAGCCCTGAGAACCGGCGACAGCCTTAACGTGAACGTTCTGTTTCCCTTTCCCGGCTGCCGCGACCACGTCGGGTACGGACCCAGCCAGAGTCACCGGCACCGGGGAGAGTGGCCGGCGCTGGGTCCGTCGCCACGTGTGGCAGAGCTGGCTGCCACATAGTCACACGCGCAACGTTTGATTTTTTCCTATCAATTATATTTTCCATTATTGCGGGGGCTTTCGTGGCAGGGCCGTGCGGCAGCTCGAGCCTTCTTAATCATCCTCCCTCCCGGCGGCGTGAGGAAGTGCGCGGACGCCTCTCTCTGTGGATTAATGAGATGTGACTTCCATTTCCTCCCCTCCCCCGACCCTCCGCTCCCTGTTCTTGTTCGGGTCTTGCTCATTAGCCGTGACCAACAGGCAGCGGTTAACGGAGATGGGGCTCTGGGGAGCCCGCTTCGGGAGAGCTCAAAACACACGTTGTTCGTAGTGTGTGTGTGTCACCTCCAGAGTGACGCCAGGCCCTCTTGGTCCCCGGGCTGCCACCCCACGTTCTCTGGCCCCCGCGACAAAGTGCACGTTGAGCTGGAGATGGGCGTCCGGGCCTCGAGGAAGGTGCAGCTCCGTGCTCTTTGCAGAAGCCACGGCAGTGGGATTCTAGGCCAGGAGAGCACAGGAACGTCTGGCTGGTCCCGCTGGGACCCGGGGGTGTGTGGGGGTCTGTCTGGGTCATGCCGCAGGTCCTTGCCCACATATCACGCTTTCAAAGCCATTCCTGACCCAGGATTCTCCACTCATGCCATTTGCTGCCGGGCCGGAAGTCAGCAGCGTTAGCCCAGGTGAAGCTTTTCCACCCTGGCTTCCCAGCACGTCACCGAGTCCTCCGGTACTTCTAGTGCTTCAAAGACACAAGGCAGGGTGGCAGACCCCCTCAGAGTTGCACGGGTAACACTGATTTGTTTCCGTGCCAGCAAGGCCTGGAAGGTTGGGAGATGAAAATCCTTTGTGCACAGAGGCCCCTGGTGCGCTCAGCGTGTCCTGCCCTTGCTAACTAGTGGCCATGGCGTCTGAGGCCCCCCTCTGCCCTCTCATAATGCCACATGCGGGTTCAAGTGGATACGTTGACATGGCGTTTTGACCAAGCTCCTCCAGCTAGACCAGGCCCCTTTGAAGGAGGTGCCCTTAACGTGCGTGGCAGGGTCCCCTCTCCCATCCCGCAGCTCTCTGCCTCCGTCTTATCACAGATGTGGTCAAAGGTCCGTCTGCCGACACGGGAGTGGTTGAAATCTGGAATCCGCCCGAGAGAGTGGCTGTGTGTTTTGTACCATTTTGCCCTTGACTGTAGCGATCGGGCTGTTGTGGAATTTCTCTGGATACCCCAAGCCATGAGTCCTAATCAGGTGTTTCTACTGGGCAGTTCGCCGCTGAGCATGATAGCGAGGTAGGCAAGGAGAGTAGATGCGGGGTGAGGACAGAGGCCGCGTGTGCAGGAGGACCTGCTCCTTTGATGAGTCACCACACAGAAACCCAGCACTTCCCGCTCTGCTCTCTTAGCCCTGACCCTAAAAACCCAAGGACGGCTCGTGGAGGGGCCTCCTGCGTCCTGTGGATGCCTCCTGTGGTCACGCACAGCATAGCTGCCGTGTGTTCTTGCTGATCTGATCACCCTGTTGCTCAAAACCAGAAATGTCTGGAAGAACTTTATGCCACCTACCATTCATTTCTTCGCTTCACAAATACTGGGAGCCGTACTAGGTTAAATTAAGGATCTTGGGATGTGGTTATCCCGAGTTACCTAGATGGGTCCTAAAATCATTGACAAATGTCCTTATAAGGGACAGAGGAGAAGCCACGTGAAGCCAGAGGCAAAGGTAAGAGCAATGCAGCCACAAAACAAGGGACGCTGGGGGCGACCCCATAACGGAAGCGGGAAGAGGCGAGAAAGTTTTCTCCCTTAGAGCCTCTCCAGTGAGCACAGCCCTGCCGGCACCTCGATCTCAGACCCCCAGCCTCTAGAACTACGGGAGGATACATTTCTGCTGTTTTAAGTCCCCCAGTTTGTGGTCATTTGTAACCGCAGCCCTGGAAGGTCAACGCGGGGCCCAACTCCAGGCCAGGCTGCGCGTTTCATGTCCTGTTGCAACAGTGTCGGGATGTTTGAGATCTGTCTGCTGCCAGGCGCGGGGGGTGAGTGCGTCCACCCAGCGGACCCCAGGCAGCCCAGCCCTGGAGAGAAGAGCAAGGCCTTGGTGTCACACACACCGAGGTTCAAATCCTGACTCTGGCTCTTTCCAGACACGTGGTTCTGGATACAGTTCTTGGCTGTTCTCTACCTCCATTGTCTTCCTTGTGACCCTGGGCTCTGCTGCCTAAGTCTCTGTTGAATTTGTGGTCAGTGGAAGCAGAGCACTAAAGACAGGTCCTGGCTCATGGGTGGCACATGGGTAACCATAGAGAAAAGCTCCATCCACCACTTCGAGTCCATACTGCTCATTCATGGTGGCTTTATTTTTAAAAATGGTGTGTTAAACTGGGTTTACTGAGCAGAATTTTATCAGTCTTCCTTTTGCCAGCGATGTTCCCAGACGCACCTGTCTTCCCCAGAAACCATTCTGGCTGCAGCCCTGCTCTCTCTCCCCCGCGCCTCCCCTCGTCTTTGCTGTCATTCCTTCGCAGTCTGCAGCAGGTACTGGACACCTCCTTGTTCCAGTGAGGTCGTCCGAATCCCGTTCTTGAACGTTCTTGCTGTCTCCCTCCTGCCCTGGGAGCACGGTTTGGTGACAGCGTTGTCCGGTTGGCTCGGCAGGTCTCAACGATTTCAGCTACCTTCACACAAACTGCTTCGAGCTGTCCATCTACGTGGGCTGTGACAAGTTTCCGCACGAGAGCGAGCTGCCCGAGGAGTGGGAGAATAATCGAGAATCCTTAATCGTGTTCATGGAGCAGGTACGGCACCAGCACATGCCGGGGTGGGGGCCGTAAGGGAAGGGGCCGGTCAGGGGACTGAAGGCCTGAGCCTGAGTCCAGTTAGTGCTTCAGATCTGGCCGTCGTGCTGGGCCAGCCCCAGACGGTGCCGGAAGAGCCAGCATCTGTCCACACCTGATTCGGCCCCCGAAGTGAGCTGTAAAGCCTCATTGATCACTCACACTGGGTTATGGTGAGTGTGACCGGATGCCACCCTGTGGGGTGGGGGTGACATGTGTCTGAGCCAGCATGCCCAGGCCCCTTGTGCTAGTCTGCTAGGGTTGCATAAAAACATAGGCCCCCCGGCGGGGGGCAGGGGGGCTCAAGCAAAAGAAATTGAGTTCTGGAGGCTGAAGTCCAAGATCAAGGTTTTGGCAGGTTGGTTTCATTTGGAAGAGCCTCCTTGGCTGGCAGATGTCTGTCTCCTCCCCATGTCCTCACATGGTCTTTCCTCCGTGCACACATGCTCCTGATGTCTCTGTGGGTCCACAGTCCTCTTATAAGGGATTCAGATTGGATCTGAGCCCACCTGAATGACCTCATTTTAATTTCATCACCGCTTTGAAGACACGGTATCCAGATATAGTCACGTTCTAAGATCCCGGAAACAAGGACTTCACCATGGGGATTGTTGGAGGATACTGGGGTGTCCATCATGGCTGTGAGGCTGAGAGGCCCTGCCGTGGGTGTGTGAGGCTCCCGGGAGTGGGTCTCCTGAGCCCCTCCCAGGCTTCTGATTACAGTTGGTGAGGGAGGAAGCCCTGCTGGGACCCCCAGAACCCTCCGTCACCTTCCCTTGTCCTGCTCGCGAGGACCCACCCATCCTGTAGCATCCCGTAAACCAGTCTAGTTCGGTGCTACAATCAATCCAGTAATATCCACGCCCCACTAAGGAACAAACAAACTGGAAACCAGAGGAATAAACAAAAGGGCCACTTCCGTGACTCCCATCCATTAGGAAGCGTGACCCTGAGGCTCACAGGATCAGGCACGGAGGCCGCCCCTTCCATGAGTTGTTGTAGATGAAGCACAAGACAATTTCAGGCCATGGCTCAGCTGCCAGCTTCCTGGTTCTTACACCTCCCACTCCACTGATCTTGGCAGAGGTCAGCCCTGGCACCTAGTGTCCCAGTCTGTCCCACAAGGATCCCCGGAGACTCTGTGCAATCCCCAGTACACTTCCCGGCACAGCATGTGTGAACCTGTTCTTCCCCCTTGGGCAGATGCAAACGCGCTGTCTGTCCGCACCCTGGAATTTTGCGAGGGAAGGCACTTTTTCATTTTCTCTATGAAAAGAGAGAAGGCTCTGATCATCCTAAAAGAATCCTGTGTCCCGTGCTGTGGATAAAGGGCCCGGGCACAGTAATACGTACAATGTCATTGGAAATGATGGTGTACCACCGGGATTGTCACATTGTTCTACAGATAGGGAAACTGAGGCACAAGGTTCAGAGTGATGTGGGTCTTGTGATGCAACCAATTAGCGGAAGGGCCCTATGGACTGAGTTGTCATTTTTAAGAACGCCTTTGACTCTTTTCTCTCTGATTCTTAAGTCGTTGGGTTGACATGTTTGGTCCGTGGAGTTCAGGAAAGTCAAATGCACTAGAAAAAATTAAATTCTGTTTTTACTGGGTGCCTTTGACATGCACCATCTCAGATCCTAATATTTTTTACGCCTCTAGAATAGCTGAACTCCAGGGGAAGACTTCCCAGTGCACGGACCCAAGGGGAACACAGAAATTTACACACCAAATCCGGGTACAGCCAGGGAGTTTTTGAGCTAGATAAGGCTTTGAGAGGGTTCTTGGCGGCCCTGGGGTGGCATTTGGCTTACAGCCGTCACTGCGCACATGGGGTCGGGTGCGTTGTGAGCTCACCCGGTTCCTTGTCCCGTGTGCTGAGCAGGTCCATCGCGGCATTAAAGGTGTGGTGAGAGACTCCCATGGAAGAGGAATTCCGAATGTCATTATCTCCGTGGAAGGCATTAACCACGACATCCGAACAGGTAACTGCAAGCCTAGACGACCTGTCTCTCAGGAGGGAATGTCTGTTTTCTCAAAGCATTTTGTTTGGGTTAAAAATCACACGTCAAGTGCTGGAAACGTCTTATGGAGAGCCGAATTCTTGTCTTATGGAGAGCCAAATTCTTGTCTCCTTCCTTGGATTCCCCGTGGAGACCCTGGAAAGCAAGGTTTTGAGCCTGTACTTTCTGGCTTCTCCCTTATTCAGGTGAAAACCAGAAGTGCAGGGAGGGGTGAGGAGACACTGGTGGCTTAAGACGCGGCTGGGAGCGGGTCCGGGGGTCGGACTCCCAGCGCCGGCATGCCCCTGCCGCTCAGGGCTTCCCCGCTGCTGGGAGACCCTTGTAGTTTTCCCTTGTGCCCAGGACCGTTGTCACCATGATAGCGCTCAGTGTGTATGGTGGCACATGAGGAAACAGTGACCTTGACTGTGGCAGGGACGTGTGCAGCCTGATGTGACAGGTGCACAGGGAAGAGAATTGTCTAGAAGCCCCCAGCAGGTTGTCCGCAGGCGTTCTGGAGGAGATGGTGTGTCCAGGGGCTTGTACACCCACGCACAGAGGTTTTCGGCCACCGGGAGACTCTGCGGAGCGTCACGTCATTGCCCACGTCATTGGGCAGGTGGCTTTGCTTTGGTTTCAGCTGAAGTGAGCGGGACATTGGGTCCTGTGCTGGTTTCCAGTGGGTGTCATGACAAATGACCATGGACTTAAAAAGTCAGAAATGTATTCTCTCACCGTTACGGAGCCCAGAGGTGTGAAACCCTGGTGTCAGCAGGGCGGTGCTCCCTCCAGAGCCCCCGGGAAGGACCCTTCCTCAGCTTTGGCAACTTCCTTGGCCACATCATTCCACTTCTGCCTCCATCTCCATGGCCTCCTCCTCTCTACCTCTTACAAAGACACCTGTCATTGGATTTAGGGTCCACCCAGGCCATACAGGATGATCTCATCGGGGGATCCTTAATTATACCTGCAAAGATCCTTTTCCCAAATAAGGTTCCATTCATAGAGTCTCGGAAGTAGGATGTGGGCTTCCGGGGACCATGATTCAACCTACTCCAGGTCCCCCTGCCCTGGGCACAGAACACAGACTCAGAAGCAAGAGAAGGGGAATGGTGACTGCCACGAGGAAGACCTGTTCAGCCCTCAGACACACTCGAACAAATGGGAGAAATGGGATATGAGTCCACTTGGCAAGTGTTTAATGCAGCCTGAACTTGACCTGTTGGTTCAAGAGCTGACCCTGGATGGCACGGCCAGTGGCCCAGGACAGACAGAGTTCCCAGAATATGTGACTGTCAGATTTAAAACAAGGGCGTTCCCAGGGAAACAAGGCCACGTCCTGTACAGCCACGGGTACAGCCTGTGACGGCTGGAGGGGTCCCCAAGGTGCCGAGAAGCTCAGCCTGGGTCCGGCCCTGCCCCACCCCGTCAGGCAGCCCGTGGTTGCAGAGTTGATGCCTACTCAGCACCTCCTCGGCTGCTGGCTGGTCTCAGCCCCAGCCCCTGCGGGGTCACTGTGGTACCCTCCAAAGGCCATGTGGGATTGGGCTCTGGGGTACCTCCCGAAGCTCTTCTTCTGGGATGACCAGCTCTCTCGGTTTGCCCAGGACTGGCCTCATTTGAAAACTGAAAATCACGAGTCCCACTTTTGGTCAAATAGGAACAATCACTCCCCTGTGCTGCCTCGCCCGGTGCCCCTGCAGGCTCCCTCCTGGAGGCCTGAGGCCACGCGTCAGGGTCCTCGCTCTAGCAGGACCGCCTTCGCTCTGCCTCCTGAGCCTCCTTCCTTCGAGAATCCCTCAGTCCCTTCCTTGCTTTCAGGTCTTTGTTCAGATGTCACTAGGTCAACAGAGCCAACCACGGTGACCACCTTTTCTAACACGCACATCTGCCCCACCACCTCTTGGCCCCCCAACTTCTCCCATAGCCCCTCCACACCTGACGTCTGACGTCTGGCAGGAGAAGCTGGGACCTGCCGTCCTTCTGGCGTTTCTGCCGCTCCCCCACTGGGTCCCAGACCAGGGGTCCTGGACCCTTTTGTGCCCGATGAAGTATAAGCACACTGCCTGGCATTCCGTGGGTGCTTAATAAATATTTGTTGAATGAATGAATGAGTTCGAATGAATGAATGCACATGGCATGATGTTTCTGGGAGTACACAGAGGGGCTGAGCCGGGATCTGAGCCAGGGGCTAGGAACTGTGAATGCCGTGCCCCAGCCCTTGTCCCCATGCTGTCTGTCCCTCCTAAGGGGACAGGAGCCTCTTCTCCAGACTGTTCACATGCACTAATAGACCTGGTCCTTCTGACAAGCGATCTCATTTGACCTTTGAGGAAACGGAGCCTCTGGGACTGAAGAAGGGGCTAGGCTGGGCTTCAGACTTGCCCTGCTGTCCTTCAGTGCCAGGCTAACCTGAGAGCCTGCTGGCATGCCTGCTACAGAAGGACAAGGATTGCTCCCATGGGTGGATTGTAGCTGACATGCCGCAGAGCAGTAGGCCGCTGTGTAATGCTGTGATACTCCTCGCTGTCCTCATCTGTCTACTCTTTGTCCTTGAGGACCTGGTAGTCGCTGCCTGTGAGCTTTCCCACCACGCAGCGTGGCGTTCGGTACAGGCCGCCCTTCACCGGTGTACCCCAGGCCGCGCGTTCATTCCCGGACTCATTCACTCATTCTTCCCTTCACTGACAGGTTCTGAACTTGAGATGCGTGGGATCACCGCGGGGTGCGGCCATCATTACGATAGAAGGGGCTGCTGTATCTGGGCCCGCATCGGACTTACATTTTAAACATTGCTAACAAGCTCCTGTAAAAAAAGAATTCACAAAAATTCCTAGAACATTCTTGGGATGATTAGCACTTTGTATACATGTGAGAAAACAGGAGGGTTTTAAACGGGGTGGGAGAGAGAGAGTCCGCTGAGCCCCACAGGCCAGAAGACAGTGCTGTGCCCAATGAGTTTGGAACCACAAGGCTCTTGTGATCACAGAGGTGGTTTGGATGAGCCGATGAGAGCCGCCTCCCCCTCTCCCTTTATTTCCTTCCTGAAATAATTTCCCAGTGTATTCTCATGATAGATGAGCTCCGCACTTTGCATGTGGTTCCTTATCATATTTATTTCAGCGTCTTAGTGCTCAACATTTGCTCTGAATTTTCCTTGATCTCTCTCCGAGGTGTCTGTGATCTGACAAGTTTTCTTTCTGGAGGGATTTTGCACAAAATCAACAGGGGGATTGAAGTCCCAGGAGAGAGAAGCTAGTCAGAGTGTTTCTAAACGCATGCAAATATGTTGGCCAAACGCCTGGCTCAGAATGCCCCCGGACTGTCCTCTGTGTGGCGGACACAAACCTGCCCTCCTACCAAATGGACATGTGACAGTATCTGGGTCGTCCCTCCGTCCACCATGCTGCGCGACACCAGCCGCGTCCCCATCCCCCCCACTCCTACAGCTCCTAGAACATTCACCCTTGAATACAGATCTGGTCACCCCGTGGGCTAGCAACCTACTATGCTGACCCCTGAATTCCATGAAGTGGATGATTCTAGACTTTACTGGTCATTGGGGGAAGAAGCTGAGATTATAAGAGCCTTGGGGAGAATTGCGAGGAAAGCCTAACCAAGAATATCTGGGGGAACGGGTGCCGTGCGGGCAGAGGAGAGAGTCTGTGTTTCAGAAGTGGAAACTTGCAGATTACAGAGCTGACGCCCCTCGTTCAGATTCTGCGACCCTCAACACACTCCTGATAGTTTTACTCATTCTTTGAACGTATCTATGGAGCCCGCCCCGTGCGCCGGCCTGGAGATGCTGTGGTGGAGGAGACGGATGCGGCCTCTATTCTAGCGGGGGAATCTGCGAACAGTTACAAGGGGAAACTTAAAAGGTAACTGCAGACTATGGTGCACGCCGTGGAGGAGAGAGTTTGGATGATGTACAGGAACCGGGGGTCGGCCAGGGAAATTTCCGTCTTTGAAAGCTGAATTGCATTATGAGGCTCAGGCTGCCTGACTTCGAGACAAGACCCAGCGGGCTCCTGCCTTCTGGAAAGCATGAGGTAGCACTTTATTTCATTGAGAAGCTCGCATTTTTACCGAAGGAAGATGCAGGGCACAGCGCTGAGGACTGGGGAGCGGCTGTCGGGGCCATGTGGACCCCGAGCCCCACACTGAGGCGTGTTCACCAGTGAGCGGCCATCGGGCTGCCCGTGGGGTTCCTTCCCCACACGCGCTTGTGAGCGGGCAGGGCAGATGAATAAAGATGGAACTTGGACCTGATGCTTCATCCTCCGTGTGTTTGGGGGAGACAGTCACACCCACACGCAGCGCTGCTCCCGTCCCTTAGAAGATCTCAGCCTTGTGGTGGACAAAGGAGCCTGGCCCGGGGCCTCCTTACCCCTTTGCCCTTTCTCTTTGGGCACCGAAGCCTCAGACCAGGCAGGACACCCAGGTGGATGCAAGAGAGGAGAGAGAGAGAGAGAGCACTGGGTGAGCCTGGCGCTGGGGGCCAGCTGGGGACTGGCCGTGTGACCTCGTGCTGTCCTCTCACATGGAAAGGGGACTTGTCATACAACCCGCCTCAGACGCTCGCTGGAGATTCAGCGGAACAGCGCCCGCCTTGACCTTCTGGTCGCCACGTCCTCCACGGTGGGGGGTGGGGTGGGGTGGGCATCGCCAGTGACCCCGTCTTTGCCTCAAAGCCTCTTTTCAGGTCAGGGGCCTAAGTGTCCTCAGCAGGTTGTAGGCTCCTGGGAGGAGCGTCCTGGCCTGGAAGCCTCTGCCACAGAGACGGGGCCCAGCGCTAAGGGTGGCCCAGGGCCCCTGGTGGGTTTGTTGGGTGACTGAGCAGCGTGTCGCCGGGGAGGTGGGAAGCCTGCCCAGCAGCACTGGCCGGTGTGTCCCTGCTCCTGCAACTTCGCGTTTCTCTTGCCCACCCTGCCCCCAACCCCGGGACCGGCGGATGCAGATTCCAGGCCTCCTCCCAGATCATTTGGCCCTGGTCCCTG
This sequence comes from Mustela putorius furo, assembly GCF_011764305.1. Classification (NCBI taxonomy): domain Eukaryota; kingdom Metazoa; phylum Chordata; class Mammalia; order Carnivora; family Mustelidae; genus Mustela; species Mustela putorius. Next base: position 7,956,905 of record NW_025422057.1, read on the forward strand.
GAATCTTTTATTTCTCTTTTCAGAAGTAAGAGACCCACCTCTTAAAAAGAACTACTATTCGTATTTATCACCAGGCCGAGGGAGGCCAGGAAGCCAGGAGCTGATGGCTTTTCAAGGCGGCATTTTGTGGCCAGGGCACAGCATTTGGAGGCTCAGGTTGATAATGAATGGCGTGTATTGTCACGGGGGAAGGAGCATGGTGATCATTCCTCCATCTCCACTCATGTGTATGAACACGGCGGGGAGCCTACACCCTAGCCCTCTGCCTGGTAAAACCATTAAGGTGGCTTCCAAGGAAGAAAACATTCAAAATGCCATAAGAATCTGAAAAAAAAATTTTTGCTTCTGCAGAGGCTCAAATTCCACGAGGCCAGTCTCTGAGTCTCTCTCTGGCTGGGAGGCTGGTTCTGGAACAGCAGGGCTGGTGGTATCTGCCTTAGAAGGGAATAGCTCTGAATTCCCTTCCTTTCTCTTCGCAGCCAGCGATGGGGATTACTGGCGCCTCCTGAACCCCGGTGAGTACGTGGTCACTGCCAAGGCGGAAGGATTCGCCTCGTCCACCAAGAACTGCATGGTCGGCTATGACATGGGTGCCACGCAGTGCGACTTCACCCTCAGCAAAACCAACCTGGCCAGGATCAGGGAGATCATGGAAAAGTTTGGGAAGCAGCCCATCAGCCTGCCAGCCAGGCGGCTGAAGCTGAGGGGGCGGAAGAGACGGCAGCGCGGGTGACCTCCCAACACTTGAGACCGGTCCCGGACCCCTGCAAATTAAACCACCCCGAGTTGTAGCTCTGTAGAGGACTCGCTCCCTATTGTTTTCTCTGAAATTCAAGAAGGCCTGGGAGAATGTGTGTGTTGCAAGGCTGGTCCCAAGGGGAAGGGCCGAAAGCTTGGAATAGTTCTGTTGTGTTTGTTCCATTTATCAAGAAACCTCTGACAGATCAGCAGAGAAAGGCTGGTAGGAGTGAGAATTCAGCAACTCAACCTGGGAATTGGAGACAGGGAGGGGGTTTGCCAGTTCAGGGCCTCCTGGTTGCACAGGAAGGGAAGCCAGTGCTCCCCTGCTATTTGCTTGCCTGACAGCAAGAGTTCCTGGTACATTTGCATTTTGCGAGGCTCTAATTGTAGCACTCCTGGGGTCCTGTGGTCCCAGATGCTCAGGGGTCTTCTGAGAGATTCCACCCTCTCTGGCCCCAGGGACATTTCCCAGCTGCTACAGATTTATCGCAAGCTCTGTCAACAATAGAGACATTACCAAGTGAGTGTCAGTCAGCCTCTTGAATCAGTGTAGTTCCTCTTTCCATGAAGGGCTGTGTTCATACAAGGAGAAAAATGCTGAACGAGTTTACCAGGGATTGGAGGGCAGCAGGAGCGCAGGGCCCACAGAGAACCCGCAGACTCCCTGCCGGTCCAGGAGCCCTGAGAACTGCCTGGACTGGGAAAAGCAGGAAGAGTCGCCCTTCCCAAGGAAGTCGATCACTTAGCCTGGCTCTCCTTTTTGACCTGCAGGAACTTGAGAAGGGCCAGAAGGGTCTGACTTGCAACCCTCTCTCTGCTCAGGCTGTCCCTCCTTTCATAGAAGCGAGTGCTCCTAAGTTGGCCTAACATCACCAAGGGAGTTATTTTTGATGTGTGGGTTGCCAGACCTTCCACTTATACTGAATGTGATGAAAAGCTCTTAGAATTAGCTGTGGAATATACTGGTTTGGGAGGGGTGATACCAGAAAACTGTTCGACTTCTTTTTATTAAAGTTGTTGCCTCAGTGACCTGGGGAGAGTGAGAAAAATAAAGCAATTTCATGGTGAGATCGCTCCAGCGTGTGATTTTCCTGGGCAGGCTCGCAGTCACCCAAATGTCGTGCCCTACTGCCTCTTCCTGAGGTCAGTCCCTCCAGAGGCAGGTCCGGCCTGGGGAGGGGTGTCCTGTGCCCCCACCCAGCTTGGCGCTTCTGCTGACAGTTGTGTGTCCCCTGCCTCCTCCCCGGGAGAGCCGTGTGCCCAGGTAAAATCATCCTGCCGCTGGGGGTCCCCCGGTGACTGCTGGGGATGCCAGCCAGCATCTTTCCAGAAAAGATTCTCATGCAGCTTTCTGGCTGTCTACACCAGAGATGGCAAACTTGCCTTATAAAGGATCAGATGGTAAAGATTGCAGGCTTTGAGCAAGCGTGGCTGTGTTTCAATAAAACTTTATTTACAAAAACACGTGGTAGTTGGAGTTGAAGGCCCCACTGGGACACAGCTCACTGACCCCTGCTCCAAATCGGCACCATGCAATAGAACTTTCCACGATGATGGAAATGTTCCATTCCGTGCCATCTAGTGCCGACGTCGCTGCTGCACGTGGCTAGCAAATGCTGGAAACATGCCTCGTGCACCTGGGGGCCAGTGTCTCTGGTGTTACATAGTTTCCATTAATTTGATTGTAAGAGCCACGTCAGCCAGCACAGCTCTCCACGCAGCCCACATGGTGGGAAGAAGCTGGTGTAGTCAGAGCGGGTAGGTGGGGTTGTCCATAGCACCCTCGCGGTGATGACCCCGCACTACTGTTCAGAAACGCTGTAGCTGTTCCAAGCGCCTCGGTCACTCAGTGACCGAGTGGTCAGGGCCTCACCCTTGGTGCCAGGGTGACTCAACCTTACTGCTGGTGAGTAGCGCTGGCCCCTTCGGACGACGGTACGCAGTCTGTGTGTCCGTGCTGGGCTCTGCTGTCGGCAGGCCTGCCGTGGGCCCTGGCTCACCGACGGGCATCCTGGGCTTGCAGCCTGGGGCTGTGGGCTCTGGGCTTGTGCTGCTCCCAGTGCGTGGCTTTGGACCTGGCAGCCTCTCTACTCTCCCGTCTGTTCCCACAAAGTAAAGCCATGGTCTTGATGGGCCCCAGAGGCCAGGCTGGCTGTGCTGTCCCCTGATTTCTGGTGGAGGATGGCCCCAGTTTACTCACGCTCTGCTCTGTCGGAGCAGTTTCCCTACCCAGCCCTTCCAGTGGGCACACCAGCAGCTCCGTGGTACAGCAGCTCTTCCTCGCCAGGCCCACAAGCCCTGAACACCTTCCCCTACTTTGCTCCTGGAGCTTCTCTGCTATGTGACTTCTACCTGCTTTCAGCCAGAATTACTTCTCGGCGTGGGCCTCTGCCTGTCTCTCCCCAGAATGAAAACCCTTCCGCGGCTCTCCCGAGACCCATCTGAAATGCCTCCTCCTACAGAAAGCCTTCCCCTCTCTCCTGACCTGGACATGTTAGAATAGGTCTGCAGAGCCCTCAGAGCCTCAGAGGGACAGCTCCCCATGCCTTTCCACCAAAACTTTTCTTGCTTCTGGTCCTCTCCGCCTTTGGACCCAAAGCTCCCAGTGGGCAAGAAAGATGCTCCGGGCACCTGCTCCCCCAGGTCTGGCTTGGCTCCACCCTCCGTGCAGGTGCTCCACAAACACGTATGGAATTGAGTTGACCTTGTGCCATGTAGTGCTTTGCTTTTAGGATTCCCTTATAAGCTCAGACAATGTGACTTCGGAAATTGAAAACTTGCCACTTGAGTTTCGTGTCTTCACCTTGTCAGTAAAGTCTGGTGTTCAGCTGAGCAGAATAGCATGTCTAAAAAACGTGGGGGTTTTGCTCTCTGGATGTTTTTCAACAGCATAAAATCAACACAAAACCTCTGTTCCTGGCAGAGACTCCTCCGTCTGTTTCCCTGTCCTCCTACTCAAGGCCGAGGAGGTCACAGCAGCAGCGCTCTGACGCTGGCTGTGTTCTGTGTTGAAGGGCACTTAAGGAGCTGCCCTGAGTCTTCTCCAGCCATCACAGCTCACTTGCTGTGACTGTAACAGGAAAGCTCAAGATTTCTTCAGTCTTTGTGTTGCAAAGACCTTGGGAACCACTTGAAAATGATACCATGCTTTTCACGGATAAACCAGCCAGGCAGTAGCAGGACGCTGTATTGACATGGGGTTCCGGGTGGCCGGGCCAGAAGTGTCTCAAGTGTGTAGGTTCTGGCTTGCCCCTAGCGGTCACCCCCCTGCCTAGAGGAGCTCACTTTTCCACACCTCTCTGTGTTGGCACCTTTCTACCAGTGCTTGGAGTAGCCACCATCTGCAAATCCACCCTCTGCAAGATAGCCCCAAAAGCTGCAGAGACAGATTCCCCTGGGCCCGATTCTACAGCTGAGCTCTGAGTACCAGCCCAACTTCCCCCAAGGCCCTGGGAGCTCTTCCTCCTGTCGTGTAAACACAGCCCCAACTTCCCAGCCAAGGCACAAGGAGTCCAGGGAAACCTAGACAAAAGGGACAAGGGGACAAACCTCAGACGAGAATGACAGGTCTTTAGACCTGAGGGATGCCTCGAGATGAATGTGTCCAAGAGCGGCAACCAGGTTTCCTCTTGTAAGGCAAGAAAAACTCCGACTTATCATCAGCCGTAGTTGCTTGGAGCCCTGTGTTAAGAAGGACTCTGAGGCAGAGTCCTGGCTCAGTGGGATCAAATGGGGCAACGTCTCTGGGCGTGGGAAGGGCTGACAGCCCTGTGTGTTTCCATCCCCAGACTAGTTCCGGTCCTCTTGGGATTAGACGGAGGAAAACTGAGGCCTGGGGGGAGGCCCCAAGTGTCCGGCGCCGTGTCTCAGTTTGTGGCAGAGGTGGGACTCAGGGCAGTGTTCCTTCCTGTGTCCCAGGAGAAAACTCGAGTTTGTTTCTGGAGCAGCGAGCCCCAAGACTGTGCCTCTTGGCCGACTTTCTTAGGAGCAGATCAAGCTCCCAGCAGCGATGGAAGCCTTGGGAGCCACAGGTGCATTTGAGAAATCAGAGGACAAAAGCTCGGAGCCCTTGCTTAATCATCTTACCCCGAGATGGTTAGCAAGGAGCTTAGGACCTGTGTGCTGAGGTTCTGAGCGCACCCACACACCCCTTCTGAAGGCCTTTTTTTTTTTTTTTTTTTTTTTTTAACCTCACAGTGCTCTGCCCTCTTCAGATGACCTAATAGCTAGGCGATGTCCTGACTCCTACCCGAGTTGAGTTTTGGGTTGGAGAGCCTCATCGGGGTGCAGCTTCGGTGTCCTGGCAGGCTGGCCAGTGTTCTGAGCAGCAGGAGAGCAGCACCGCGCTGTGTTTCCAGTTATCTCTCAGGAGCGCAAACCCCGCAGAGGAAGGGGATGGGCCTCCACCCACGCTCGTGAGCGCCGCCGTTAATGGGCTCTGTCCTCGCCTCACCTGTTCGTCAACCCTGCAGGAGGGCCTCTTGGGCGACCCCAGGCTGTCTCTGGAGCCCGGCCGAGGGTGAGGGTGAGCTGAGCTGAGCCGTCTGTCCGTCCGTCCGCAGCCAGCGGTCAGCCCCGCCTGACTCAGCTGCGGGCTGGTACACAGCCACGTGGGCAAAGCCTCGTCTTTGGAGTCAGGAAGGTTGAGTCATAGTCCCAGACCTGCGTCTGACTCCCTGCGTGGCTTTCTCACCTCCGAGCCTCGGTCTTCTCCTCTGCAGAGTGGGTCTAACAGCCGCGCTGCACACACGTCTGCGGCGAGGGTCCCGCCGTGGGCATTTAGACCCGCAGCTGGCACGCTGCCGGCGCTGATGCAGAGGCGCGACCGAAGAGAGCAGAGCCGGGTGCCGTGCTCCCGGCGCGAGCATTATGACACTTCATGCCCCCAGCTGCTTTAGAGGTAAGTCTATTTATTTTTCAAATGGAGAAACTGAAGCCTAGGGCATTGCTTTTGAGTTAATTGCTCTGATGGAAGCTGCCGTGTGCATCGACTCCTTGACCTGCCCTCGAGACCTGCAGTGGGAGCCGAGGAGATGGGTGAGCCCCGAGCTGCAGGAGAGACCTCTCAGCTGTGCAGCACACTTACACTCTTGCGTCGGGCTCCCTAGATGGGCCGGGGGGGGTGTCACTGCAAAGGCGGCTGTCCTCTGGACATCAGCCCCTTCCAGCTCTGGCAAGTCCAGAGCCTCTAAGACGCCAGGATCCGGCTCTGCGTCTCTGCTGCTTCATATAAAACACACAGCACAGGGTCTGGGGGATTTGCCGGGGCAAGAAGAGGAAGGAGAAGTTTCCATGGCATCCCTAGGCCTGGGGAGGAGGGGAGGGCACACCAATCACTCACATCCTGGGGGGTCAGTGGGAGCCAGAAGGGACAGACAGGGCTTTGGGATCGAGTGGACTTAAGTCTGTCCCAGGGCTGCCTCTTACCATCTGAGTGACATTCATTGAACAAGTAGCCTCGTCTCTAAGGTGGGTTTAGTAATCCCTGCCTCACTGGGTTGTTGTGGAGATTCAGTCAACACTAACATATGTCCAGTGCTTGGAAACTTTGGCATGGAAAAGATCTAGAAATAAAAATGGGAAATCTTTAGAGAAAAGTACAGCCACTTCCAAAAAGAGTCTAGCAGTTTTTCAGAATGTTCAACATGCCGTTACCCCACCATCCGGCCATTCTACTCGAGGTCCTCAGCCAAGAGAAGTGAAAACTTAGGTCCGCAGAGAACTGGTCCGGGACTGTCCACAGCAGCACCCCTCACAGTAGCCAAAAGGTCAAGATAATCCAGATGTCCATCCCCTTACCAACATGTCAATGAGACATAACAGAGCCACACAATGGAATATTACTCAGCCTAAAAAAGGACTGAGGACATTATAACATGGATGAGCTTGGAAAACATGGCGCCAAGTGATAAAAGCTGGTATCAAAAGACCACACCTTGCATGATTCCGTTTATGCAAACTGTCCTGAGGAAGGAGATCCAAATAGACAGACCATGGTTGCCCAGGGCTGGGGGGGATCAGGAGACTGGCATGGTGTAGTGGCTAAAGGGTATGGGTTTCTTTTTGGGGTGATAAGATGTTCTAAAACTGATTGGTGCACAACTCTGAACAACTACTGAGTTGTATACTTTGAATGAGTAAACTGTCCGCTGTGGATTGTATCTCATTAAAGCTCCTTTTTTTCAGAAAACATGGCCATACCAAATCAATAAACATCATTCTCAAATGTGACATTCTAGGCAAGACCTTCATTGCATAACCAACTTTTCCAGTTATATCCTAATAACAAGGAGGACGGGTTCCTATTGAGCCTGTACAAGGCCCACAAAGTTAGGGTACTCCGTCAGCATTTCTGAATTCAGGTATTAAAAACCAAACCAGATAAAAATTCCAAGTTTGTCTTTCCGTAGTGCCTTCATGTTCTGGAATTCACGGACACATTACTTGAGGACAGCCATCAGGGCTCTTCAAGGCAGGACTGGTTTATTAATGCTAAGATGTTACTAACATGCAACGCATTCTCTCTTCTCTTCAATTGTATCTGTAAACAAGCATTTGAAAAAGTCTCCATTTCTGTTTCCCATACAGAAAACATTCATGGTTCTAACCATTAAGTCAAGCACTCTTTGGGATTTTTCATAATTATGAGATAAAGGTATCTGGAGACCAAAAAAAAAAAAAAAAAACAACTCTGAGAAATCTTGCTTCAGGACAAAACTGTTTTCCCTGAAAAAAAGAAGTGTGTATACAATTGCTTTTCTCCATCACTGGTGCCAAAGGAACTTCCTTTTCATAGAGCAAACTGGAGGACGGTTGTCTGAGACTTGCTACCACACACTGTATCTTAGCAAACAGGCAGAACTCACGAATCCCCAGAACATTCTATTCTAGCCACATCTCTCCCTTAAAGAATCTCTGAAAGTAGCAAAAATGTCCATGTTCATTAATATGCCTCAATGTACTTAAAAATATGAAGCAAAGGTCTATGAATTTGTAATTATGCTTAGTAACCAATGTTTCGCTCTTCACCCTGCCTTAGAAATGATCCCGGCATTGAAAGATTATCCACTGATTATTGCTGTATCTTGGAAATGCTTAGATCTTGGAAATTATCTTCAAGCTGACACCCTACAAAACATAATTACTGTTGAAATGGAGTTTTTCAGAATGATTCAATTTAGTGAAACACAAATCTCAGGGTCATGAGTTCAAGCCCCAGATTGGGCTCCACGCTATGCATGGGCCCTACTTAAATATTCTGGAAACCAGTATGGAGGTTTCAAAAAGTTAAAAATAGAGCCACTTTATAACGCAGCAATTGCATTACTAGGTATTTACCCAAATGATAAAAATGTAGTGAGCCAAAGAGACACCTACACCCAAATGTCTATAGCAGCAAAGTCCACAATAGCCAGACTGTGGATAGAGCCCAGATGTCCATCGACAGGTGAATGGATAAAGAAGATGCGGCATATGTCTACAATGGAATATTACTCCCTCATCAAAAAGGATGAAATCTTACCATTTGTAACAATGTGGATGGAACTGGAGGGTATTGTGCTGAGTAAAATAACTCAGTCAGAGGAAGACAATTGTCATAGGCTTTCACTCATATGTGGAATTTAAGAAACAAAACAGAGGATCACAGGGGAAGAAAGGGGAAAATAAAAGAAAGCGAAATCAGAGAGGGAGGCCAACCGTAAGAGACTCTTAACTACAGGAAACAAACAAGGGTTGCTGTGGGGGGAGGGGATAGGGCGGCTGGGGGATGGGCATGAAGGTGGGTACGTGATGGGATGAGCGCTGGGTGTTCAATGCAACTGGTGAACCCCTGACCTCTGTATCCGGAACTAGTGATTCGCTGTACATTAACTAATTGAATTTAAATGAATAAGTTAAAAATAAATAAATGACTAAGAAAAGACATTGCATTTTTAGTAAATCAAAATGATTAAACCAGTCTCATTTGCCAAAGACTTCCCTTAGTTACATGGGTTCCTCAAATGCTTTCAAGTTAGTTTGAGTAACATAGTAGAAGTATTAGACATTTAATGTTCTTGTTTTCTAACAATTATAGGGAATAATCTCTGTACGTGTTTATCTCTGTAAGCCAACCAGATCCTCACTCCTTTAATTTAAGAGACTTTGCGATTTAATTTATGAATACCGTCTGGAGATAGGAAAACATCATATATGCAAGGACTGTAGAGTTCTTTCTGCACTACAGACACACAGACACCGATGTCCCTAGAGGAGGACCTACAGCTTCAACTCTGCTGTTTTAACCATCATTTATAAAAACTCACAGATCCAAATATCAAAGATATTTTGGTTTTCTTTCCTAGTAGGCACACGATTCTTAGTGGATATGACCTGAAAATAGCCAAATAGAGAACAAAAGACTGCTTATAGGTGAGTTCCTACTTTCAACTGGCAGCAGTGGCCTTTCTAGGTGTGGGGCTGCCCTCAGATTTTGGGGTTCTCTTTGCTTGTCCTTGGGGAGCCAGAGCGTCTGGGAACACACCTCCCTTGGAACAACATCCTCTCCTCACGGAGTGAGGGGTGTGAGCCTGTAAATACTCCGGTTCCTTTGATTCTGATCAGGACTTTCCTGAGTGGACCCTACACTGTCCCAGAGCTCTCAGTGGGACTGGTCAGCGATTCCCTTGGTAGGAAGCAGCTTAACCTCACAGCCTACCTTAGATTCTTTTCCTGATCCAAGGTCTCCATGCCCCTGCCAGGATTTCCTGGATTCATATAAACCTCCCTTCTATACAAATTCTCTTCTCGGAAGTGACAACTGGAGAGCCCACTCTCAAGGTGTACCTAATATGTGCCTCATGTTTAGTAGCTGAACCCTGAGTATATGCAGGGGTTAATTTATATGGACAAGAGAAAGCCTCCATTTCTAAACTGTCCTTGTGGGAAGGGGTGGCACCATGCTAGAAAAAGGTTCTGGATAATGAGGTGTGAAAAGTCTAAGAAGTGAGAAGGAAGTCATGCCTTTTTTGCTCCTTTCTCCTTCTGTCAGGCTGGAAGAGAGGCATGAAGGCTGGCACCCCAGCAGCCATCTCTGATGCTGACTTTGAAGATAAGAGACCTAGAACTGAGGATAGCAGAGCCCAGAGCTGGAGGTACCCAAGTGCCACCCTATCAGTCCCCAGCTATCTCCCTCTAGATGTTTCCAACCTAATTTCAGCCAGATGCAGCAGGTCTCCATCCTAACTGACGCAAGGCTCAAATTCAGGTCCCTCTGATGCAAAAGTTAGCATCTCCAACCCAGAAGCAATGCGGAACTCAGGAACATTTTTGCATATATTTTTCTAATTTAGTCTGTCTCAGAACTTTAGAAACCAAAAGCCAAAATGCTAAACTGTGACTAAAAAGAAGAACCGTGTTGCTGGGGTATTTTCGGCTTGTGTTCAGATGTTCCGTTGTGCAGGGAGGTCTTTTATGAATATCCCCACTGAGTTGCCTGCTATTTCTAATGTTCCTCAAGCTGTCGCTGGGCACCACCTCCTAATGCAGCATGACTGTTATGGATTATAAAGTGAGAATGTGATGCTTCGGCACGCTGACCTCGGTGGAGAATGCCACGGCATTCATACATTTGAGTGGGAACTTGCAGCACGGGGAATCCTTAGTCGTGGGCCTCGGGTCATTTGGCACGCACAGAGAATATAAGTGCAATGTTTCAAAACTTTGCTTCACACCTTCTAGCTGATCAATAAATAAAGAACTTTTCAAGATATTTCTTTTCTTCAAGATTTTATTTATTTATTTGGCAGAGAGAGAAAAGCACATACAAGCAGGGGTTGCTGCAGAGGGATAGGGAGAAACGGGCTCCCCACTGAGCAGGGAGCCCGACACGGGGCTCAGTCCCAGGACCCCGGGATCATGACCTGAGCCGAAGGCAGACGCTTACCTGACTGAGCCATCCAGGGCCCCTTCGAGATACTTGTTTTGGTTAACAGAAAGTCGTGAGCTGCCAAGGGCGTTTGCTTGAGAGTTCACTTGCTTTATTGGGGATCAAATTGCCTGTGTTCTCTTAAAACCCCAGGAAAGAAATGTGTCCTGTTTTGTAAGCCATAACTTTTGACTCAGGTGGTGGAAGGGAATGAGACAGTGAATGTACATGTGGACGACAGCCAGACCAGATACAAAGGTAGAATTCTGACCCATGATCTTCAGAATCCGGCCCAGGAAACCAGACTGCTGTCTGCGAGTCAGACTTGTAGGAAGCTAGACTTCCATCTCTTGTAGTCACACAGGAAGACAAACATTAACCCCCGAAGCAATCAGCGTAAGGTGGCCGGGACGTGATCAATAACCCACACCTTCCCGAGTTTCTGTCCCTTTTCCCAAGTTAGGACCTGCCAGAGACGGTCCAGTACGCTCCCGCAGCCACCCACATAGGTCACCCTTGTTAGCCAGCCTCCAGTCGCCCTGGTCCACCAGCCTCCAAACCGAGCTCACTGGAAACCTTCCCTTTTCCTGCTATGCAACTTTCCCGCTCTTCTGCCTACATCGGAGTCTCTGCCAAAATGTAAGAGATGGTAGCTCACTGCCTCCTACAACAGGCTCTGAATAGATAGCCCTCACTTTGGGAGAGAAATGGGTTTGACTTCAGACTGCTGCTCACTGCCCATATGACTCCTGGCAAGGCACTTGACCTTGTTCATACTGAGTGTCCTCACCTGCGAAATGGGCCAGCAAAGGTGACCACGCAGCATCTCCTTAATGATCTGTAAGGAGGCGGTGACACAGATCGTCCTGCCTGGTGATGGCACAGAACCGGCGTGCAGGCAGTGAGGGATCCTTCTGCATTGCTAAAGTCACTTCCTACAAATCAATTCTGTTACTTTCAGACTTTTTTCCTTTCTTTTCTTTTCTTTCTTTCTTTTTAAGGAACACTGGGTAAATAATTATGTTCCCATTTACACGGCAGTTTGCAGTTTACAAAGGATTTGCCGGTCCGTTATTTTATCTGTCCCTCTCAGCAACCCGCTGGATTCTGATCAGCCGTGACGTAGTTGGGGACACAAGGCTGGAGCAGACGCTGGTTGACCAGTTGCCTCACTAGTAAGGGCTGTGAAGGCAAAGTCAGGCAAGGTTGGGGGCTCTTACCTACCTTGTCCTGTTAGCACAAACATGCAAACCAAACATGCTTGCTTAGCACCTGGGAGTATGTGTCTAGGATTTGCAGCCTTCCAGTATGGAATGTGGACTTTGATTCAGAGTAGACCTTCCTTCCATGATGCTGTCAATTCCTGGGCGTTCCCCAAGTGCAGACTCAGGTTGGTTCTCGGGGCCGATTTCTAGTTCTAGAAAGGTCTATTGTGCTAACACTCCGTTACCAATGCAACAGGAACCATTCGAGATGGAAATAGGATGTTGGTCCTCTTGAGGATCTTAGACCAGAGGGACAGAGATGTCCGGGTCCTTCTCTGTCAGTCACCTCTTTCCTGTCCTTAGAGGGTGCATGCAAGGGAATGCAATAGTGCCATAGGGGTCAAGGCCACTTTTTCAAGATCTGAGCTCCTGTGGTCATAAACCAAGTCCTACCCCACCCCCAGGGGCAGTGCTAAACCAGTGATTTCAGCAGAGCTCAGTGCCCTGTTCAGTGAATGGGGAATCCGAGTGAGGGCCTGCCTAGGTCTGAGTAGGGGCTCAAGAGGGAAAGAGAATAGAGGTTTGTGACTTTAAAAGTGTAAGCGTACCCAGTGCAAACACACAGACCCATGATTATCATGGGTTCTGGCCAAGCGACAACCAGCTCAGCCCTCAGAAGCAACCAGGGAACAAGGAAAGGGGAAAGTTTGGGGCACGCTTTGAACTGGAAGAGACCAAAATATCTGCTGTAACTTCGGGGATGCATTACAGCTAAGATGTAAGGGCATCATACGCAGAAATGCAACCCTGCCCTTCAAACCACCCCATGGATTGCCTTACCTTACTTCTCCAAAAAAACTCTATGTCCTGCCTGAAGCAATATATCGTGGACTCCCTTGAAATGAAGGTTTGTCCTAAGATGAACTTTGTCATCAAAAGCCTTTATGGAGTGTTTGCCGTGGGGCCCTCACGAGAGGCCCTATGGCCTTGGGATGGAAAAGCCCCCAGGCTTGCTGTTGGAACGCAGACAAACACGGGGCTGCCAATACCCTTTGATGGCCATCCTAGAGACTGGCCAGTTCTCTCTGATGACTTGGGGTGGTGCTGGGCAGGGAAGGTTGACCTTCAGCTGCGTTTGGAAGATAAACTACAGACCAGGAGAGGAAGAGCAGGAGTCTCTGGGAAGAGAGGACAGTCTACAGTGGCATAAAGACACACAAATTATGTTGTATTTGAGGCATTGCGAGAGGACCACGTTAGAGAGGGAGGAAAATCAGTTAGGGAAGGCGGATCCTGACCAAGAGGGGAACAGGGGCAGAGGATGGTGCCAGGCTCAGGTGCTGGATTAGGTTTTAAGCAGGGCACTGTGGGTGCCCAGGGAGGACTCACCAAAGGGCACAACCCCAATTCCAAGATATACAAGACAGCAGGAACGTAGCTTCTCCCTGAGAACTAACGGGACCATTTCTGTGAATGGTTACTTCAGTCTAAAAATATCCCTATTAAAAACCTTTGGTTTAGGGGTGCCTGGGTGGCTCAGTGGGTTAAGCCTCTGCCTTTGGCTCAGGTCATGATCCAAGGTTCCTGGGATCAAGCCCCACATCAGGCTCTCTGTTCAGCAGGGAGCCTACTTCTCTCCCCCTCTCTGTCTGCCTCTCTGCCTACTTGTGATCTCTCTCTGTCAAATAAATAAAATCTTTTTTTTAAAAAAAAAACCTTTCTTTTAATAAATGGAATGGAAAACTTGTTCAGTTTTTAAGAAAGAAGGATAAATAGGCTTTTTTTTTTTTTTTTTTTTTTTAAATCAAGAAACCAAGGGTGCCTGGGTGGCTCAGTTGGTTAAGCGACTGCCTTCAGCTCAGGTCATGATCCTGGAGTCCTGGGATCGAGTCCTGCATCGGGCTCCCAGCTCCACAGGGAGTCGGTTTCTCCCTCTGACCTTCTCTTCTCTCATGCTCTCTCTCAAATAAATACATAAAATCTTAAAAAAAAAAAATCAAGAAACCGCAGGATTTCATTGCAGACCTGAGTTTGGCAAACCTAGTACCTTTGCACCCACTTCTCACACAGTAGCCTGCCCCAGGCCGTCTGCCAGGATGCGGGGGATATTAGGAAAGATGGGTGTGATTATTGTCGTTTTATCGATGGAGAAATGAGGCCCAGGCATGGTCAGGAACTTGCCTCAGCTCCTTTCAGTTTATCAAAAAGCAGAAATTTTGAGAGGACAGACTTTGGTAGAATGACAGATGCTTGAAAGTTTTGTGCAATGGGAACTTGGGGCAGAAAACGTCCACAATGGGTTATTTTGTCTAACCGTATGCCGTGGTTTGGGGTTCTGTGGAGGTGAAGTCTGGGATGAACATCTGGGCGCAGGAAGCTTATTTGAGGGGTGACCCCAGGAAGCAGGAGAGAAGCAGGCAGGAAAGGGTCTCCGGGAAGAAGCCAAGATGAAGCCACCGCTGTAGGCAATGGTGGCCCGCACCGCCAGGGACTCCCACTCGTGTGTGCCTGTGGGACAGGAAGCTGGAGCTGGCGTGAGGCCCGGTGGGCCCCTGGGTGTCCGAGGAGCACCCAGGTGTGAGAAACAAGCGGGGCGGAGCCTGAGGGGGGCACTTCCAGCAGGAGGCGCGTGTGAAGCTCCCCAGCCTGTGGAGCTGGGGTTTGGGTGCCGGCTGCCAAATGCATCTGTGACCCCAGAAAGGCCCGTGGGACAAGCGGATCCAAGAAACTGACCCAAGCACGTGATGACTGAGTGGAAGATGCCCTGAGTTCATACCTCAGTGTCCGGACTAGGGAAGACCCGGGTGACCTCTCTCTCCTCATCCCCCTGAGACACTGTCGGTTACAAGGAGTCGAAACAACTGGTACCTGGAGGGCAGGAAATGTAGGGGAAGCCTGGCTGAACGCTTCTCTCCGTTGCCTCCCTCACATAACCAGGGTTCGCCGAAGCCTGTTGTCTACCAGGCGCGGTGCTGGGGCTCAGGGGTACAGCAGAAGGAAGGAGCTTTCCTTGAAGATCCCCGTTCTCATAGTGTCCTGGTGTTTCAACCCCTGTGGGCTCGCTGTGGATACAGAGAAGACAGGACACGAACTCCCGGGGGGAGGGAATCAGGTGAGGAGGCTCCTTGTCAAGTGTAGTGATGTTCCTGGCTACTTGGCAGGTAGAAGTCGTCCAGGGAAAAGGTGTGGGAAAAGGTCTGCAGGATGTGGATTTCTGGAGGGAGATATGAGGCTGGGAGTAAATCTCAGGGCTTCCTGATGGGGTCGGGAGGTGGAGGGATTAGGAGATGAGGCCATTTCACTACAGGGGAATAAGATGTTCTGGGGTAAAAATACACCCTCCAGCCCTGTGAGGTCCACCTAAGCTGACAGATCCGGTGTCCAGGTCTTCCCACGTGTGGTTGAGCGACACTGAATGCTGCTGTGGATCCAGGATGAGCGGTGTTTCTCCGATGCTCTTGCTCCGTATTTTAGGAAGGAAGCTTTGATGGCAGCTGGAAGAAAGGCTCCCCCTTTTTTATTTATTTATAATGGCTGAGATCGTGCCTGTCTTAGGTTGCCAATCCTCAGCACACATGCTTACCCATCATCGGGTACTCTCCCTGGTCGAAGAGCCACTGTCTTAGGTTGCTATGGTGTGGGATCAGTCTTACCCGTCTTTGACTACTGATCTAGCATACTTAGCCATATCTGGGGGGAGGTACCAGCTTCAAGAGCCACCATGGCTTGAACCATGAGGTGTTATTGTCATTGATTGCGACGGCCACGGCCACACACCCAACGTAACATTAGTACGTTAGCTGTGATTAAGAGAACAGCCATGGCACCAAGTCCGGCCCACTGTTTGAGGAACGAAACAGATTGCTGTAACATTTTTTTCCACTCACTAACAGGTGCAATAGTTACTTTGGTAGAATTTATGGACATAATTTGAGCTCGTAATTGCCTAGTGAAATTTTGAAATTGACGGTTCCAGGTACCATTAAGCATATTTCCTAATTGTCTAGAGAGGTTAGCTGCTAAGGATAAGTTGTTATGAGCTATAGGGGTGATACAAAGTCCGGCCATATTATGTATGCATCCTATCGACACAATTGACTCTAGGATATCAAGTTGTTCCTGTACAAGATCAACCCTTTGATTTACAAGAAGGATCCCAGCATGCAAATGTCCATTAATTTGTTCTTGCGTAGCCAATGCTTCAGCGACCATTCCTGTGACGTTGTTGAGTGCAGCTGCTGTCTGTACTGAGGTTGTCAACGCTACCGCAGCAGCAGTAGCAGCAGCGGCAGATGCTGCAATAGCCACAATGATGGCCGCTGTTATCCCAAAATCTCTTTTATGCCGTAGCAACACAGGCAAGTTATCGGAGTTCACTTGCACTGGCATAGGGATGTATGTCGGTATCTTGGCTATTACTGCCGAGTCTCCCACCGTGGCGTTCCAACATTCTGATAGTTGACAATTCTGGGACTCACAAGAGAGACTAGATGACTTGTTAATAGTAGAAGCATTAAAAACTATGAAGAGAAAGGGAGCTCTAACACAGACGGAGGTGCAATTGCAAGTAACATTTGTTTCAAATCGAGAGCCTACGATAGTTGTACGTACAGTTACGCCATGTAGACCCATTAATAAAGTGAAGGCTTTCCAAGCCTGTACATGCTTGTGCAGCGTTGCAGAGCAGCCACCTATCTAGAAGGTGAGCTGACGCGCCTTGCACCGGGTCTTGGTAGGTATAATTATAGCCAAAAAAGGTGGCGTTAGAGTACGTGGGGATTTTAGGACTGAATGAGAATCCTGTTCCCACCCAAACTCCTGAGAGGCTACTATGGCAGCCACTCGTGGGGTGCAGCTCGCACAATAGCAGGCCTTGGTGCAGCAAGATTTATATGGAGGAGGCCCCTCGTAAGGTGGCGCTGTTGGAGCTGAGCGCGTGGGCATTGTAACTGCGCCATAGCTCCTTCTTTAGCTTTTAATTTCAGCTGCGCCATAACTTCCCCCTGCATTTTGAGCTGCGCTATAGCCTTCTTTAGCTTTTCCTCCTTTTTTGCAAGCTCTATTTTCATTTCTTCCACTCTCTGATCATCGGAGGGACCCCCTCCCGTCACTTTTCTCTTATCACCCAGACGGGCGTTTTCCTCCTCGAGCTTTCTTCTGCGCTTTCACTTTCAGAACTAGAATCTCTCCAGGATCCTTTGCAAGACTCCTCTTTTACCTGTTCTAAGATCTCTCCTCCCTGTAGAACCGCCTTGCATATGGGTTCGCGGGAGGATTGTAAGCAGACCTTCACTAAGGACCAAACAGCGAGAGTTCCCGGCGTAGTGCGCGGGTCGCGCCTGAGGTCCTCCCCTAGATATTCCCATTGGGGAATATTAAGCAATCCCTCCTCTAAGAACCACAGAGCGGTTTGACCCACTTCTTTTGGAAATAAGCGAGCCTTCTTATTTTTCAAAGGGGTCCCATTTGCTTTAAGAATGTCAGTTAGCGGCCCCAACATTTTATATGTGGCCATCTCCTTTCCCATCCCGGAAAGCTTTACTCTCGTCCTTATCCTAGGAACTTTGCAGCCATCTCGTTTCCCATCCCGGAAAGCTTTCTACGCTCCTCCTCGACTTGAGGAACTTTCCCTGTCACTAGACAGAAATAGGTGCACTCTTTACCTGATCGTTGCCTAACTCCGCGCGTCTCTTCTGCACGAGTTCCCGGGTTTCGGCACCACTTGTCGCTCTCGCCAGCAAGAACCACATGGAGACACGCGTGGAGGCAAACTTCTTTAATGGCTTCTTTTTATCTTCTTCCCCCTCTGGCGCAGCACAGCACGCAGCTCCCGCCGCCCCGCTCGGGCGCCGCCGCCACCTCCAGGGCCGTGCGCCGCCCCTCGGCGCCCGCCACCGCCGCCGCCGCCTAACCGGAACTGCGCCGCCGCCATGGTCCGGACTGCGGCCCCCTCAGGCCCACCCGCGCGGCGCGGCCTGGCTCCCGGCGGGCCCGCCCCTCCACAAGTACATTCAAGCATATATACACCGGCAGCTTAGCCCGCCTAGCCAATCACCGCAGTGCTCATGCACCTCCCGCGTGAGTGGACCTAAATGAACAGCCAATCATATTCAGTCCCTTACAGCTCTTATAGTAGGCCTCCTGTACTGGCTCCCGACAAAAGGCGTTGGCGAGGGGGGTGAGGGAAAGACCGGGAGGAGGAGGAGCCAGTCGGAAGCTTCTCTGCCAGTGCCCGTGAGAGGTGACAAAGGCCTGGAGCGGGGCAGCTGCCACGGCGGGAAGTGACATCACACTTCAGACATTCCAGGGCTTTCCCAGAGGGATTCTCTACTTTAGGTTCCAGTGGAAATGTCAAGCCTTGAGTCCACCGTGTCTAACTCTCCCGATCAGTGCGTCAATATGTTGAAGCTCGGCGTGGCCTCTGGTGTTTCCCAGCCAATGCCTCTTCCCCCCATCAGATAGGACTGATGCCAAAGCCGTGACTCCCCAAGGCCTGGGGACCAGCCAGGCTGCCTTCGGTCATCCCCATCCATCCCACTCATGTCCAGGCCACACAGTCCTTTGAGTTGAGCTGATGAAATCCACTGGTTTTAGCCAAAAACAAACAAACAAACAAATAAACAAACAAAAAACAACAAAAAAACAGGAGGCTGTTACCACATTTTAAAAGCTGTCTTCAGGTAGATTCTCTTCCACTCTTAAAAATCTTGAGCAAAATCCACTCTCCCTCCCCTTTGTGTTAATGGGAAGAAAACGTGAATCATCATTTTCTCAGAAGAGGAGCATATGCTACCGTTTTATTAATTGGCTGTACTTTCTGGCGATGAAAGCATGGTATTCTTCTGTATGTCAGGGACGGTTTTAAAAGCGTGCCAGGTTTTCCAGCTTCGGTACAGTGGATTGGTTCCATGTGGTGAAGCCAACAAGAGGCTCTAATGAGCATTCTAGTCCTTGCCTGTTCAAAGGTCCCTCCATCCCGTGCGTCATGTAGTGTTTCCCACACAAAACAACTAATATCCTTCTGAAAAGGAAATGTGTCTTCTGTGGAAAGGAAAACGCTGCTGACAGTAGCTGTGTCCTGAAAGAACTGATGTGTTCTCCCGGGGATACGTCAAGCTCCTGAGAAATTAGCGGTATCAGCTCACACATTTACGTTACGAGCTACCAATCATCCCACTCAGCATAAATGCCAGAGGCTGATTTACATTCTGTTCCTGACGTGCGTTCTGGTCTTAACACTTAATTAGGCGATTGAAAAATGATGGTAGGTGAGAGAAATGTGAGGTTCTTTCTAGGGCTGTCCTTCTGTGGGCACACTTGCCAATTCCCAGCCTCCACACCATGAGGAGTGGCCTTCCCAAAGCCCGAAACTCCTGGAGGAAGAGGTGTTCGTCGGAGTGGTTTCCACATATCCCCATGACCTCCCCCAAAAGGCAAGTTGCCGTTTTCCCGGAGGCTCCTGGGCCAGGCAGTGGTTGTGAGAGGAGACCTCAAGGTGCTTTCATTCAAGCTGAGACTCGGGACAGGGGTGGCAATCCAGTGAGTCCGGCCAAGAAGATTTGGGTCTGTCGCAGGGTGCCCAGACTAGAATCACTGAGCACCTCGTACAAAGGCAGCTCAGTGTGACCTGATCTGCTGACTTCTTGAGAAAAGCTGGAAATCGGGATTTTTGTGGAATGCATCTGTTGGTCACAAATTCACATAAAAGTAATGTCTGGGTCCAGATTTGGCTTATGGGCATGAGTTTGTGACTTTGAATTAGAAACAACTCTGTTAATATTTCCTTTTCACAGAGCATGTGAACTAAGCCTCTAAAATCATATTATAACCCTAAAAAACAAGGGCATCTTTGTTTGAACTTTTAGGGTCTGATTTAATCTTTACAAAGCATTTAACTCAATTACGACTTAAGCCAGTCCCAAAAACATCATTGCCGGAGATATAAACGCTTAGAGGACATGAGGTTACCATGATTATTTGGGGGCTTTTTAAAAATTAACTTTTAGGGGAACAAGTCACCTTTGTCTCCAAGCAATTCAAATAAAGGATCTTCTGTGTTCAAACCTGTTTATTACCTCCACTATCTGCTGATCCTTAATAGGAAGAGCTGTATTCTGCATTTCTTGGAACTTTTTTTTTTCTTTTCCTGACCTAGAAAAGCTCAATAAAAAGCTACATATTACTTTTGTCTGATTTTTCCTGCTGGGCAGGAGGAAAGCAAGGGGGGTCCCTTGGGGCAGGAAAGGAAGTAGGAGAGGGGCCTCTCCCAGAACTGTGGTTCTTGGCACCAAAAATGATTCTGAGGGAAAGGGATGGGGGTGGGGATGTCTACCCCAAATAGGCCGGCAATTGAGAAAGATCTGGGATATGGGTATGGAGGTGGGTACAGTGGAGTGGGGGACGGAGTGCTGCTTATGGGGGGTGGAGAAGAGAACTACCCGCTGAGAGTGGTCTGAGTGTACGTGGAAGACAAGTACAGTGAGCGGAAGGGATCTGATTTGTTCCGTGACTTTGCTTGTCAAGAGTGGCTCTTCTAGAAATGAGTACAGAAGGTCATCTTTATTATAGAGGTTAGGGCTCTTTCAGTTGCCAGAGACAGAAAAGCACCTGAAATAGGCTTTGGATACAAAAGAATTCATTAACTATATAGCAAATGAAACTTTAGAAGTATGTGGACATCAGGCATGGCTATATCTGGGCACAGATGAGATCATGGGTTACCTCTGTCCAACTCTTGTGTCTGGTTTCCTCTGAAATTGTTTCCTGGTGAGAGGATTCTCAACATGTATTGTTAAAGATAAATCTTAGTAGTGCCAGACTTCCATTCCACCAGCTTAACAACACCAGGAGAGGAGAACACTTCTTCACTAATAATCCTGGGAAAGTCTTCAGATTGACCAGGATTCTCCAAACTTGGGTTGAGTCTAGGAAAAAAAAAATGCAGTTTTCTTTTAGCCTCACACTAAGTATTTCTGAAACCAGATATATGTTTTTTTTCCACACCAACCAATTCTCCAACACCAGCTGGGGGTCCTATAATCCAATTCAGTTCTAACACTATCTACCTGGAGTTAGACCAATTGGCTATAAATTGAGGTTCCCATGACTTCCTCCTTGGGTTTGATATTTTGCTAGAATGGCTCTCAGAATGCAGAGAATGCAGAGAAACACTTACTGACATTTAGTGGCTTATGACATGATCAAGGAAGGAGATCGACAGCCAGATGAAGAGTTACGTGGTTGGGGGTGGGGCGTCCAGGAGGGTTCTGAGTGCGGGAACTTCTGTCCCCACAGAGCTGGGATGCAGGACCCTCCCAGTACTTGAACACCATCACCTACCTAGAAGCCCCCCAAAACCTGTGCTGCTGAGACTTTTGTGGCTTCATCAAGAAGATGCGACCAATTATTAACTCCATTTCCAGCCCCTATCCCACCCCCAAGAATGGCTGGTGGTGCTGGAAATTCCCAGCTTCTAATCACGGTGGGAATGGCCTTTTGGTCAAAGCCATATCCAGGACTCCTCCAGAGTCACCACATCAGAACAAAAGACACGCTATCACCCAGCAAACTCAGGGATTTAGAATCCCTGTGTCAGGATCTGGGGTTAAAACCCAAATACCAGTAGGAACTGGGGACAGAGACCAAGATAGATGGTTTTAAAAAGATGTTTGATCTTTTTTCATTGAAGTTTAGTTACCCGTCAGCATTACATTAGTTTCAGGTGTGCAACAGAATGATGCAAGAGTTCTCTGCATTCCTCCGCTCACCCGCTAAGTGTGCTCACCGCCTGTCCCGGGACAACGTTCTTATGATTATTGACTACGCTCCTTCTGCAGCACGTCCCATCTGCGTGACTTCCTTATTTTGTAGCTGGGAGTTTGTGCCTCTGCTTCTCCCATCTCCCCCTCTGGCAACCTCGTTTGTCCTCCGTCCGTAAGAGTCTGCATTTTTGTTTGTTTCTTTGTTCATTGGTTTTGGTTTTTCAGATTCCACACTGTAAGTGAAATCGTGTGGGGTCTTTCTCTGTCTGACGTCTTTCACTTAGCGTAATACCCTCTAGGTCCAACCACACTCTTTGTTTTTTATTACGTTGCGGATCACGTGCCCGTCTCTGAATCAGTTTCTTTGGGACCGGGGATGTGGTGCTCCAGGGGCCATGCCTGGGTCATATGTCCACCACCTGGGCTGGGAACGGGGATCACACCTATCCTAAGAGCATGATGGGACAATGGGGGAGAGGGGTTGCTGTACAAAGGAAAACAGAGGTGATCTTCTCAGAAAAGGGCGATCGCCCGGCTGCAAAAGCAACATATTAGCTCTGTGAAGACAGGAACTCTCACTGTTTTCTTGACTAATATGTCACTGGTGCCATCTGTCCACTCTGTCCTAGACACTTGACTGAGAGTGGGATCTTGGTGATCTGGTCCTTGCTGCAAGTTCTTCTAAGTGATTGTACAAAACCAGGCTTCTCTGCTCCCTTCAAGCCCAAAGTCTGATTAATAAGATTCCACAAGCCTTCTAGGGAAATGTATCTCCCTCCGTGCTGGGTGTACCCCACACCTGTATCCCATATGTGTGGGGGGTACATTACTGAGCCCCAAGTTAACCACACTCTCTAAAGTAGCCTAGCCCCCATGTGGGGTGTACGGATGGCGCCAACCCTGACATTTGCTCTCTGCTTGCCCTCCTGTGCCCTGGGGAAGGCTCTTTCCCTTTGACATTTAATGGTCCTGAAGGATTTGCCATACTGTGGGAGAGGCAGCAGGAACATGGGTGTCCTGGATGTGGATGGAGCAAGGACAGAGGACACATTTCTTTGGTTCTGGTCGTGCTCGCAACCTCAACTCACAGATGCATTTAATGGTTGTATTTTCCACATCCCATCAATCTGTTCCTCTGCCTTTGCATCACGGATTCAAAGTCCTTCCTGAGTTTGTGTCTGAGAAAATGAGAAGAAACCCTTGAACCTGTAATAGTATCTTTCTGCCAGCCAAACTCGGGCTGCAGGCTTTCTTTTTTAACTAAGAATTTCTCTCTAAAACTGTACTTTGTGATGTCAAGATGACTCTAACTTTGAGGTGGGATATAGAAGGGCCTGAACAAGGACTTTATTTGATGCTCCAGTAAAGGATAAAAGCACAGTTGTGAGTGGAAATGTAGGTCATTCTGTCCTCCTGGATCTACCTGCTGATTTCTCATCTCCCGACCGTGAACCTGACCCAGAGCAGAGTCAGGCTTAGGAACTTTGCCCAGCCCCTGTGGAAATATCTTGGCAGCATTAAGGAGCACCGGGAGTCAGATAATCTGGGGCAGGGAAATCAGGTGTTTCCCCTGCTTTGGAACTAGCTGATCCCCAGGGGAGCCTGGAGCTCAGGCAGATTTAGGTTCCTGAGGACAGTGTGGGTGCCATGTCTGTTTTCAATAAAAAGCCACGGTCCAGGAAGGCTGGAGAGAAGACACCTGCAGTGACAGCGTCCTGGGCCAGAGTTCCCGGGAGCACATGAGCCTAACTTGAGGCTCCCGTGTAGATTCTGACTGCTGCTGAGCATCCAAAGGTCACCTGCCCCTTGCTATGTCCTTGACTGGCTTGAAATGGCTGTCATGTCCCCCACCTGCTCCCTCCACTCCTGCCTTCCTGCCTAGGCACCCCCTAACCCCACTATAGTGCTAATGAGGGCTGTGCTGGCGTGACCCTCAGGGGCACTTGGTTTATACCAGTATCTTCTCTTCCACTGATGACACAGACCTCCCTGAGGTACAGGGGAATGGTTGCATTTAAATCCGGATTCACCACTTAGAAGTCTGAGACCCTAACCTGTCCAGGCTGAACTGCTCTCATCTTTTGAATGGGGATCCATCATAATAGCAGCATTACTGGGCATTAAAAGATTGAATACAATAATGTTTATCAAGTGCTTGACACATACAAAATAGTTCTTAATATCTATGAGTTCTTCCCCCAAGAAACATTTACCTACGAAAACCCCTCAATGTTGGTGTCGTACTGATCAAAATGTTGGTGTCTATCAAGACCTCATAGCTGATGGCTCCCTCACTCCTCACCTCCTGTCGTGTTTATCCACAATGCCTCCTAACACTGCCGGACTAAGGGAGCTGCTCACTCTTCCCGTCCCTTCTACGAGCGCCTTCGGGAGTGCTCCACCGGAGCCTTCCTTGTCCTCTCAGAGTGGCCCTGATGTTCATTCAAACCATGGTTCTTGTGTGTAGGAGCTGTGTGGAGAGGGCTTCGGTGGCCAAGATGCCATCACGGGTCCCAGCCAAGCCCTACCTGGCAGCTCTCGTGGCCCCGACTTAGAGACCCGGTCTTCTCCGCCGGCCGACGTGTGAGGACGCTAAGCACCAGGCAAAGGAAGGACCCACTCTGGAAGCTTCGCTGGAAACCACTTTTCTAACACAAAGTTCACCCTCTCCTCCTGGGAGGCGGAAAGTGTTATCATTTGATATGTTCTGGAGGACAGAACGTTGAAGCTGTTGATGGAGTTCTAAAGTGTTGTTGTTTTAATCTTCTTTCCCCCAAACATGTGTGTCTCCTTTTTTCTTCTCTTTATGGACTTTAAAAAGGTTTCAGAGAGTTTCACCCTCTCTGAGTTACTGAAAAGTGCTTCAAAGGTTTGGTCCCATTGTCTGAAGAGGATATTGAAGTGCTGTACGTTCCAAGGGAACACTGCAGGGAAACAGTTTAAGAGTGTGCCGTTTGGAGGGCACCAGAGTGGCTCAGTAGGTTGTGTGGCTTCAGCTCAGGTCATAATCTCAAGAGTCCTGGGATCAAGCCCCATGTTGGGATCCCCACTCAGCAGGGAGTCTGCCTCCCCTTCTCCCCTTGTTCTTCTCCCTGCTCATACTCTCTCTCTCTGTCCCTCAAATAAATAAATAAAATCTTTAAAAGGAAAAAAGAGTATGCAGTTTCGAATGCCCCACACTCAGGTTCGGGTCTGGATCCTCATGTCCTGGAGGAGTAACCTTACCCACCATACTCACCTTTAAAAGCTAATAAAGGTAGCTTCAACCTTTTTATTCTCTTTAACATGTCTTTTTGAAAAGCAGTTTTTAATTTTATGAATTCTGGCTTGTCTATTTGCTGTTTGATGGATCATGCCTTTGATTTTGTATTTAAAAAAAAGTATGTGCCTAACCTGAGCTCACAAATACTTTTTCCTCTGTCTTTTTCTGTAAGTCTTACGATTTTAGATTTTATGTTTAGGTCTGTGACCCATTCCTGGGAGAAAAATCTTTGAAAAGTTTTTATCCAACAAAGAATATGTATTCCAAATATATTTTAAAAGCCCCTCAAAACTCAATAAGAAATAGACCTAAATAGCCCAATTAAAGAAATAGGTTAAAAAGTTGAACAAACTTTATCAAAGAATATAGAGGGAGGGCAAATCAACATCATTAGTCATCAGGGAAACTCAAATCAAAACCATATATAATGAACATCATAGGCATTAGAGAAATGCAAATTGAAACCACAATAAGAAACCATGACACATCTATGAGAATGATAAAAATAAAAAAACTAACCATACTAAGTATTAGTGAGAATGTGGAGGACATAGAATTCTTATACATTTCTCAGGGGAACATAAAATGATGGAATTACTTTGGAGATAGTTTGGACATTTATTCATTTATTTTATTATGTTATGTTATGTTATGTTATGTTATGTTATGTTATGTTACATTATGTTATGTCACCATAAAATACATGATCAGGTTTTGATGTAGAGTTCCATGATTCATTTTTGCATATAACACCCAGTGCTCCATGCGATCTGTGCCTTCCTTAATACCCACCACCAGTCTCATCCATGCCCCCAACTCCCTCCCCTCTGAAACCTTCAGTTTGTTTCTTGAGTCCATAGTCTCTCATGGTTTCTGACTCTCCCCCTTCATTTTTCCTTTCCTTCTCCTAATGTCCTCCATGCTATTCCTTATGTGCCATAAATATGTGGAGCCATATGATAATTGTCTTTCTCTGCTTGATTTATTTCACTTAGCATAATCCCCTCCCTGGGGATTGCAAAAGTTAGGTATTCATCCTTTCTGATGGCTGAGTAATTTTCCATTGCATATATGGACCACATCTTTTTTTTTTAATCTTTTTTTTTTAAAGATTTTATTTATTTGACAGAGAGGCAGAGATCACAAGTAGGCAGAGAGGCAGGTAGAGAGAGAGAGAGAGGAGGGAAGCAGGGTCCATTTCAGGGCCCTGGTATCAAGACCTGAGCCCCAGGCAGAGGCTTTAACCCACTGAGCCACCCAGGCACCCCTGGACCACATCTTCTTTATCCATTCGTCTGCTGAAGGGCATCTCCTCTCCTTCCACAGTTTGGCTATTATGGACATAGCTACTATGAACATTGGGGTACAGATGGCCCTTCTTTTCACTATATCTGTTTCTCTGGGTCATAGGATAGCTCTATTTTTAACTTTTGAGGAACCTTCACACTGTTTTCCAAAGGGGCTGCACCAACTTGCATTCCCACCAACAGTGTAAGAGGGCTCCCCTTTCCCTGTATCCTCTCCAACATTTGTTGTTCCCTGCCTTGTCAATTTTGGCCATTCTAACTAATGCAAGGTGGTATCTCAATGTCATTTGGCTTTGAATTTCCCCAATGGCTAATGATGATGAACATTTTTTCATGTGTCTTTTAGTTATTTGTATGTCTTCTTTGGAAAAGTGTCTGTTCAGGTCTTCCTCCCATTTTTTGACTTGATTATTTGTTTTTTAGGTGTTGAGTTTGAGAAGTTCTTTGTAGATCTTGGATACCAGCCATTTATCAATAGTGTCATTTGCAAACCCATTCTGTGTGTTGCCTCTTTGTTTTGTTGACTGTTTCCTTTGCTGTGCAGAAACTTTTGATCTTGACGAACTCCCAAAAGTTCATTTTTGCTTTTGTTTCCCTTTTTTGGAGACGTGCCTTGAAAGAAGTTACTGTGGCCAATGTCAAAGAGGTTTACTGCCTATATTCTCCACTAGGATTTTGATGGATTCCTGTCTTACATTGAGGTCTTTCATTCATTTAGAGTTTATCTCTGTGTATGGTGTAAGGGAATGGTTGATGCTTCTGTATATTGCTGTCCAATTTTCCCAGCACCATTTATTGAAGAGAATGGTCTATACTCTAGAACTACAGAACACTTATGAAAGAAATTGAAGAAGACACAAAATGATGGAAAAACATTCTGTGCTCATGAATCAGAAGAATAAACATTGTTCAAATGTCCATGCTGCCTAGAGCAATCTATACTTTCAACACCAACCCGATCAAAATACCAATGACATTTTTCAAAGTGATGGAACAAACAATCCTAAAATTTGTATGGAAACAGAAAAGACCCCCAAATTGCCAAGGAAATGTTAAAAAAGAAAAACAAAGTTGGGCCATCACATTGCCTGACGTCAAGCTGTATTACAAAGCTGTGATCACCAAGACGGCATGGTACAGGCACAAAAACAGACAAATAGACCAAAGGAACAGAATAGGGAACCAAGATATGGACCCTCAAATCTATGGTCAACTAATCTTTGACAAAGCAGGAAAAAATATCCAATGGAGGGGAGAAAGTTTGGTTGTTTCTTGAGAAGTTACACTTAGTCTTACTAATGAATCCAGCAGTTCCACTCATAGTTATTCACCCAGGAGAAATGAAAGCATATGTTCATACAAAGATGCATAGATAAATGTTCATCTCATCTTTGTTTGTAATAGCCCCAAACTGGAAACAACCTAAATGCCCATTAGCAAGTGAATGGATAAAAAAGACTATGGTACATCCATGCATGGAATACTACTCGATAATAAAAAGGAACAAACTATTGGTAATACACAATGAACTTGGGTGAACCTTGAGATCCTTATGTGAGTGGGAAAAAACCAATCTCAAAAGTTACATACAGTACGATCTTGCCTATATGCCGACCATGAAATGACAAGCAGAGACGTGATAGACACTTGCCCACCAGGGCTTCTCCTCTTGGAACACTTGCTCTTGGAGCTTGTTCACCACTCTGTGAAGCCTGGACCACATGAAGCAGCGACATGAAAGATAACAGAGACCCTCCACTCAACAGACCCAGTAGAGCTCCTGGCCAACAACCAGCATCAATTGCCATCTTGGATATTCCAGCCCAGTAGAATCCCTGGAAGGCTGCAACCCAACCATCATCATAGGTGGAGAAGAACTTCCCCTTTGATCCCAGGCAAATCACCAAATTGTGAGAGATAATGATATGGTTGGTCCCTTAAGCCACTAAGTTTTGGGATGGTTTGTTGTATAGCAATAGATGACTCAAATGGGGCCCTACATCCTATTAGCTTAGTGACTCTGGTCTCAAACCAGTTTTTTAGCATTTCTTGTGAATGTCCTGGAGTCACCCTTCACAGGATTGACTTGAGCCAGTGTCTGTCCATGAACAAGAACGACCACAGCCAAGGAAAGTGCAGGTCAGCTGGACCCAGGTCATACGTCCAGCCCTGGATCTGGGGTGGTACCAGCTCTCAGTGTCACCCAGGCAGAGAGCAAGGAAGACCCTTTCTCCAGGGACAACAAAGTATGGTTCCTAGAAGAAGGGCACTGGGCATGGGCAGAGCGGACCAAAGCAGACCACAGAGGACTCCCAGGAGAGGGAGGACACGAATGAATTTGGGGATCTGAGAGAGTTGACATAACCACAGGAAGATTCATCTTTGTGTGGATCACAGGAGGTAATTTTAGGTAAAATATTTCACCCAATATCTGGCACAGAGTAAGTGCTCAACTCTTTTTTATTTAAAGATTTTATTTATTTATTTGTCAGAGAGAGAGAGAGAGAGTGAGAACAAGCAGGCAGAGAGGCAGGCAGAGGCAGAGAGAGAAGTAGACTCCCTGCTGAGCAAGGAGCCCTATGTGGGACTCGATCCCAGGACCCTGGGATCATGACCTGAGTAGAAGGCAGCGGCTTAACCCACTGAGCCACGAAGATGTCCCAGTGCTCAACTCTTGATAGCTTTTTAAAAAATATCTGTTATTACCACTACACAGTAGCTGTAAATTATTAAGGCATCCCTTCTTCTGCAGACGTTAGCCCATATTTGGTCCCAGTACTGGCCATATTTACATAGAAGTACATTTGGCTTTATTTGAAGGACTGTCCCCAGACTATGAGGCCCCAGTAATCAGAGGCAGAGAAGTGTTGTGCTTGTCTATTTGAAAAGCTGTTGTCTTATTAACTCTTAGCCCCAGGGACTGGACTCTGTGGTAGCTCCTAATTTAGGAGACAGATAACTCAGCCTGGCCTAGTCTTGTCTGGTATCGAGGTTTCCATGGAGACTGGGATGGAGACAGAAGTAGCTTTGGAGGCTCAGACACCTTCTCGTGCCGCCAAGAGCCCAGCAGTCCTGGGGGCTCTTTGATGAGATCAGAGATGGGTCACAAGGGGGTGTGTGTGTGTGTGCACATGTGTGCATGCGTGTGCATGTGTGCACAAGTGTGTGGATGTTAGAGACTTGGCCTTATGTATCCGCATGTGCACAGGGGGTCCTCGCTTATGAGGCAAAGTAGTCCTGGAAAACCCAGTGGACAGCTGCCACCTGTGCCCAGGACGAGGCAAGAGAACTCTCCAGGCCAGCTGCCCCCACATCTTCCCATGAAGGAGCCTTGCTGCTGAAGATTAGTCGGCTCCTTGGCCCCCAGCATTTGTTAACCTTCAAGATCAGAGGTTGGACGCCCTCCTTCTCGCACACCCCCGGCTGACTCCTCAGTCCGTCGCGTTGGGGCTACTCTCCAAATACTTCTGGACGGGTCCAGTAAACGTCACTTTGCTTCTAACAGTGACGCTGTTCCCGTTGGCTCTCTCCTGTCGGGACGAAGAGCATCTTTCCAGGGTGGCCACGTGGGTGTCCCAGAGCATATCACTTCTACTGTGAGACTAGAAGGGCAGGGCTCAAGGGGGATCTGCTGGAGCTGATGATCGCTGACGTTAAAGGGAGGGAGGAAAAAACCAGCAAGCGGGCGCGCTGGACCAATTTAGTCTTGTTAAATGCACCATAAGAACGGAGTGTGGGAGGGAGCATTTCATCAGCTCCCCGACTGTTTGTCATTGAAAAGGCGCCTGCTTGCTAACACGTCGTGGAGAAAGTCACTTCGGGAGTACAACTGTTGGATAAATAAGAAGATGTTTCTTTGAATCCTATAGGCCACGTGGGGAGAGTTTTGAAGAAGCCAAAAATCATCTAAAATAGTGGAATTGCAGCTTTTTCTGTTTTTTTTTTATGACTTATTGAGGGGCCATCGGAGGTCCCCAAGTTCTCCTCCTTCCATTTCCCAATGCTTTATTAAAGGGAAATGATATAGATCAGGAGCGGTCACGGTCTGCATCGCGGCGGCTGGGCCAGCGCAGTCAGCAACTTAACTCAACGCTTGTCTGAGGCTGGTGGTCGAGGTGTTTCGTGGCCGCACTAACATCTCAATCAACTGACCGCCAATAAAGAAGATCATTGCCCTCAGTAATGTGGGGCTTGGGGTGGGGGGCTGATCCAGTCAGCTGAAGGCCTTGAGAGCAAAAATTGAGGTCCCCAGAAAAGAAATGCTGTCAGAAGATAGCCCGAGTCTCCAGCCTGCCAGCCCTATGAATTTCAGACCCGCTAGCCCCCTAATCATGTGAGCTAATTCCTTAAAATAAGTCCCTTACTATAGTTAGTCCTATTTCCCTTAGAGAATCCTGACTGACATGCTTCCAAAAAAAGGTTTTTTTCCTTTTAAGTAGTTTTAAGACAAGAATCGGAAAGCGAAGTGACTTACACACAACCTGTACCGCACCCTCCCCAATCTGTGAGGGTTGGAAGACGAGGTCTCCCGGTGAGTAAGGACTGGGAACCTGGGGCGTTAGCCTTTCTTTGTTTGAGCCAAGCTGAGTTCGGGTGCAGAGGGAGCAACCTCTTCTCGCGCTCCAGTGCAGGAGTCCCTGCCCCAGCCCCCACTCCTGGCCCCGTCTTCCATGCTCTGGCTTTTGCCTCCAGCCTGCTTCCCAAACCACACCGGCCCCGTTTCCACAGACCCCTCCCTCCTCTGGTCAAGGTGATGGAGATGGCCCTTTCTGCCACATTTCTCTCTTTCTCGAAACTTCTCCCGGCTTGGTCTCTGTGGCACCGCCAGCTACCCTCCTCCTCTCCCCGTCTCCCCTGGGTCCCACGTCCTGTGGCTCTGCCGGGGGCTTCTCTGGAAGAGCCGGCTCTCTCCCACTGAGCACACAGCTGCTGAGTGATCCCTTTTTACATACGGTGTCAACCACCACCTGGATCTGATGTCTCCCAATTCTCGTCCCCGACCGAGAACCCTCTCTGCTTCTTCCAAGCCATCTGGCCGGCTTTTCCCTGGACGTCCCCACTGGGGCTACCCCCAGCACCTCAGACTTAACATTTTGCCAGCAGACCCACCAACCCACCTGCACTCCTGATCTCGGTGGGCAGGATTTCCCTCCTCCAGCTCCCGAGCCAGGCTCTGTCTCCCTGACCACAAGTCAGTCACCTTTGTTCATGTCCAGTCTCCTTATGAGCAATACCGAGGCTTCCACATTATTTGGGCGAGTGAAATTGGATTACCCCGAGGCCCGAGGTGTCTGATTTCTGTAACAGCATAATTGGCTGCCGCTGCCCCCAGATAGCACTTGAAGGAAGCATGGGTGCACCTGTGTTTTTAATCAAAGAGCAGAATAATAACCAGGGGCAGTCGAGAAGCACAGTACTTCTGCTCAGGCCCCCGCCGCAGGCAGCTGGAACGCGTCCCGGTGAGCGAGAGGGACAGGATGAGTTTGGGGAGAGCCGCAGAGGACAAAACTCAGGGGGACTTCAGGCCTTGAGGAGGACAGTCTGTGTCCTGCGTACAGTGGGAGGGGTTGGGGGATGCTCAGGGGATGTTTCTGATGGTCGCTCCAAGCTGCAGATGGGGCAGGACGAGAAGGGTCGGCCTAGAGCCCAGATTCCTTCTGGGGGTTCGGCTGGTCTGTGGCAGAGCTCCCCAAGAAAGAGCCGCAGCCTCCGCCATGGCAGCCCGGCAGCGGGACATACGCTTTCCTCACAGGGGCGCCTGGCTGTCCTTGGGGCGGCTCTGATGGCGGGAGAGCAGCCCGGTGAGGAGATTCCCGGATGTCACCCCTCCTCCTTGGGCTCCAAAGCCACCACACTTTGTGCTCCAGCAGCCCCGCTAATGTCATGCGTCCTGCCCACGCAGCGTCTGCGACAGAAGTCCTTGCGACGCGTTTGCTCTGTGGGTTTCCAGAACTGCCCGTTCCCCTAAACTACGGATTTGGGTCCCAAGGAGCCTTTCTGTTGAGCAGCTTATAGAGTCTGTTTCCAGAGCTCACAACGGCCTCATGAGCTGAACTGGGCAAGCCCAGGGCAAAGGCTCCGAATCCTCATCAGCCCCCTGGGGAGACCCAGAGATGGGGGCTGGGGGCCACGGCCAATGTCGCAGGAGACTCAAACCCATAGGGCTCCTCCCAGAGAGGCTGCCTTGGAGGGCTAGAAATTTCGGATACTGGGAAGAGTCTGCCCTTTGCTCCAGAAAATGCACGGAGTTTCTCAGACGTTGGAGACGAAGGGCATTAACTTAAGTGACGCACCCACTGTGCTCCAAGGCTTCCCAGCAGGAGCTGGCTCAGGCCTCCTGATGCTTCAGGTACCATGATCACTGTTTTACTGGTGGTGTCTCTGCAGTTCATGGCTTCTGTACCAGGTCGTTCTGATTCCGAAACCCATGTTTTTATCTCCCATGCATGCTGGAGGAGAAGCGAAGCAGGATTCCAGGTTACAAAAACGATCTACACCCGCTCTGTGACAGTCCAGTGCTAGGGGACCCCCAGTGCCCTGGTTAGGTCTGCAGCTGGTCGGATTATAGCGGGTGCAGCTGGTGAGAGAAACAGGGAGGGAATGTGCAAGCCAGCTGTCCCTGGCTGGCATCCAGGGACCTGCAGCCCTGGGGGCAGGTGCCAGAACCCTGCCCTGACCAAGGGGAGAGAGGAGGTCCTCGTAGGGGAGTCAGGAGTCAGGGAAGGACGCCAGCATCAGTGCCAGGTAAGGTCAGCAACCAAAGAGCTGGAGGCTTGTCTAGAAACATTCCTTGCCTTGCTTCGATCACCATTTGCCTGAGCCGGTCTTCGTTTCCGTGTTTCCTCCCATTTCGACCCCATCTGCTGCTCTGTTTGCCTGAGCCCATCACTAGAGACGCACACGCAATTATCCAACTCCCACGCACTTTTCTTGTTCTCTTTCTCTTTGGGTTTAATTTCCATGCGAGGCTCTGCCTTGAGCTGACTCAGAAACCCGCAATTAGGAGGAGGCACCTAATGAGACCCGGGGCCGGTTTCTGCACTGGGCAGCTAGTTGTTTTAAAAGAATGAGATGAATAGAGGAACGTGTCGAAGGGGATCTCCGCACCGCTCCAGTGACAACGGGTGCATGTGGGGGGATTGTGACCCTGGCTCCTTAGGCTTCTTTATTTGCTTGCTTTTTAAAATTTATTTTAGAGAGAGAGAGAGCAGGGGGGAGGGGCAGAGGGAGAGAGACTCCCAAGCAGACTCCCCCCTAAGTGCAGAGCCCGAAGTGGGGTTGGATCTCATGAGCCTGAGATCACAACCTCAGCTGAAAACAAGAATCAGTCGTTTAACTGACTGAGCCACCCAGGGGCTCCAGTCCTTGGGCTTTCTGACCTTGCCGGAGATGCGTGACTCGATCTGGTCTAGCTGGAGACCCACTGGCCAGTGCTCCCAGGCCTACAGTCCCTCCTGGTCATGGTCAACAGACAAGTACCAAAAAGGCCACCAGGTGTCATGGCAGAGCTCCGACCCGGCTAGGACAAGGCTGCCTTTCTAAGAGAGGTTTGTTCTCCTGTCCAAGCTCGTGATGGGGTGATGACTGGAACTGTGGAAATGCCGAGCAGCATGGGTCCTGATGACTAGTCTGACTTGAAATCCAGAATTCTCAGCAATTCCTAACATCTGCAGAAGTCAGGAGGCAGCAGAAGAATGTCATGGAAGTGCCCCTCACACAGTGTTGCTAATAACGGAAATTCAATTACAGAGACATTTATTTAGTACCTTCTGTGTACCTAGCTCTGTGCTGAGCACCTGGTATACAGACATAGGCAAGATCCAGCCTCTTCCTTTAAATCTCACGGAGAGAATCAGAGAATAGGATAACGGTGGATACAATGAACACCCCTCACCATTCTCCTGAGGTTTAGATTAAACCAACAAAATAAAGAGGGGGTCGATCAAGGCTGTGGTTTTTCTTGAATGAACACATATTTCTGTGTTTTCCTCCCCAGGGGTAATGCTCTTCAGGCCCTGCCCTGGGCTCTATGCTCCGTGGGGAGTCTGCTCAAGATTCTCTCTCTCTCTCTTCTTCTCCCCACCTCCAATAAATAAATCTTTAAAAAAAAAGAAAGAAAATTGCCATCTTCGTTTTCACTAACCTCTGGCTGAAATTCAGCAGCACCTTCAATTATAAATGTGCACAGGGTGTTTGCTGCCTGTGACTTTGTCACCAGTGGAAAGCACAGGCATCTTCCTATCACTTTTCCATTGTTGCTGATACTCGAAACATTGTTGAGGTTCATCTTTTAAGATGAAAGTAATTCCTAGACTGCCATGAGATCTTATCATTCAATCTATTAACAAGAAAGCACACACATAACTATATCGCAAACATCTATTTTAAAAACAGTTTGGAAACTACGCTTTAGTAAAAATTTGTTTACTTTGAAGTCTTCTGTATTTTACTTCCTCCTTTTAAAAAACTTGTTAGAATTTGGAGGAGGGGCCCCCAAAGTTCACAGACTGCCAATAAGTCCGTGGCATATAAAGGAAGACTTGGTAGGGATGAATTTCCTCTTATTAGGAGAATTTTGGGCAGTGTGCAGAAGCAAAGAATTTTTGGTAATAGTAAAAACAGACATTTTGTGTATTGGTCAAGATTTCTAGGAGCTGGGGGTGCCTCGGTGGCTGAGTCGGTTAAGTGTCCACCTTCGGCTCCTGTCGTAATCCCAGGGTCCTGGGATCGAGCTGCACACCAGGCTCCCTGTTCAGCAGAGAGTCTGCTTCTCCCTCTCCCTCTGCCCTCCCCCGCTCATGCTTTCTCTCTCTCTCTCTCTCACTCTCTCTTTCTCTCATATATAAATAGATAAAATCTTCAAAAAAAAAATTTCCAGGAGCTGGAGGGAAACTTAGAGATTTACAGCTTTCCTTGTTGTTGAATTAACTTTATTCAGCTTAAATGTATACCTAATAAAACACACCCATTTTTTCAGTGTGCTTATTTTTATAAAATTGTGGCCAAAAAATACATCAATTTTACCATTTAACCAATTTTTTTTTTTTTTTGAGAGAAAGAGAGAGCAAGCCTGTGAGCGAGGCTGGGGGGTGGGGCAGAGGGAGAGGGAGAGAGAGAGAGAGAGACTCCTACGCAGGCTTCAGGCAGAGTGCAGAGCCCAACGCGGGGCTCATCTCACAACCCTCACAACATGCGATCATGACCTGAGTCGAAATCAACAGTCGGACATCAAACCACGCTGAGCCACCACTGAACCATTTTCAAGTGTGCGCAGTTCAGCTGTGCTAAGGATGTCCACAGCATCGTCAAACGCGCCCATCCGAAGCGCGGCAGTTGCGGGAGTTCTGACAACTGTGACCTCTCGCGGAGCCATCAGTATAAGGAAATACACAGTATTTCTATCACTCCCAATGTGCCTTCGTGCCTCTTCAAAAGCCCCCCTACCCCAAACCCAACTCACCCAGTCACTGCAGCCTAGTTTTGTCTTTTTGTGTGTGTGTGTGGGGGGGAATCCGTGGAATCCTACAGAATATTCCAGTTATTTATTCACGCATTGATGGATGTTCAAGTTGTTTCCAGTGTGGAGGTTGTGACGAATGAAGTTTCTACGAGCACGTGGGCTCAGCTTTTTCTGCAGACACGTGTTTTCATTTCTCCTGGGCAGTTGGAGGGGTGGAGTGCTGGCTCCTGTCCTAAGTGTAAGTCCACCTTTATAAGAAAGTGCCAGACTGCTCTCCGAAGTGGTCATGGTGCATTCCTGCCAACAGTGGAGGGGACTTCCTGCTGCTCCAGTCCTCCCAACACTCAGCATGGCTAAGCTTTAATTTCAGCCATCCCCCCGGGGGGTGCGATCTCACACGGTTTTCATTTGCACTTTCTGTGTGCTTGTTGGCTCTTCTCTGGAAGGGTCTATCTGAAAGTGCCCCCTCCCCTTGTTATTGGGTTGTCTTCTTATATATTCTGGATATAATTCTTTTGCTAGACACGTGTGTTGCAAATATTCTCCCCATTCTGTAGCCTGTTTTTTCACTTTCTTACCATTTACCATGATGAGATCTAATTCATCGACTTTTTGCCATCCTGCTTTTTGCATCAAAGACACCTTGGCCTGCCCCAAAGTTGCTAGGCTCTTCTCCTGTGTTTTCTTCTGGAAGCTGTATGGTCTTAGTCTTTACGACATTTGGGTATAGGACACATGTCAAGGCAAGCCTAGAGCACGGGCTGAGGGATGGGTCAGGTTTATTATTTCTTCCTGCATGTGAATATCCGACACTCCAGTATGATCTGCTGCAAAGATTATCCTTCTTCTACTGAACTGCTTTAGCAATTGTGTCAGAATCCATCGACCATCTATATGTGGGTCTATTTCCAGACTCCCTATTCTTCTCCATTGATTTCTATGCCTGATTTACACCACAACTTTATTTCTGAAGATGAGAAGTCCGGATCCGAGAGAGGGAAGAGGTTTGCGTGATCAAACCAAGTAACATGCCTCTTGTTCACACTCATCGCTGACTCTTGCTGAAAGTCAACAACGAAGGAAGTAGTAAATAGTCACGTGGTTATTGATGCTGAAGGATAATGCTTGCCTGAGAGCCCACCGGCCGGACTGTGGGGGCCCAGCGGAAGTGAGAGGCCGGTGGGGCTGGAGGGGGCTCCCCGCACGGCAGCCATGGGACCTTTCATGAGCTGTTCCAACCCGGTAGGTTCCTGTGTCAGTCAGGGTTCTCTACAGAAACAGAACCAGCAGGATAGATACACACACACACACACACACGCACATCAATTTATTCTAGGAACTGACTCATGCAGTTATGGAGGCTGAGAAGTCCTCTGATCAGCCGTTGTAAGCAGGAGACCCAGGAGAGCCAGCAGTGCAATTTGCTCCAAGTCCAAGAGCTGGAGAACCAGAGTAGCCAAGGGCGGGAGCAGACCAATATCCTGGATCAAACAGTCTGGACCGAAGGGGCAGATTCTTCCTTGCTCCTCCTTTTTGTTCTATGAGGACCTTGTGGGACAGAGTGGGACCCACCCTCCCTGGGAAGATCTGTTGTCTTATGGAGCCCCACTGACTCTAGTGCTCATTTCAGCTGGAAACTCCTTCACAGACACCCCCAGAAATAAGGTTCAGCCACATACCTGGGCACCCCAGGATCCAGGCAAGGACCAATGAAATTAACCGAAACAATTCCTCAACTGGAAAATGATTATGAGAAAGAAAACCGACCCCGCGGGAGTGTTAGGGCATTGAAGAAGGTGATGTTCTGGTAGGACTTAGCTCAGCATCTGGAACACAGAAGTTCTGAGAGGTTCTCAGGACCTGAAACTCTTCCCACCCTTAGTCAGCATAAGGGTGTCCTGCAGCCAGCCCCGGAGATGTCCCCTGGTGGTGACGAGGCTCCTGTCGGCTGATTGCTGGGACATTCCAATTCGCTCCTCTTTCTTGCTCCCTGAGGGCTGGCCTGGGACTCACATGCCACACCCCTGAGGCCACCGCAGGCCTCCTCGTGGCTGCTGGGTGCTCAGCTCTGCTCCGCAGGACCCAAAGAGGCCCAGTCTGAGCAGTGGCCTGGACCCCACCCCTTGAGAGGCTGTCTGCGGGACCCACCCTAAGCTCACTTAGGAAAAGGATGCCTCCTGCACTGTGGCCATTCTGGAGGCATCCATGGGCCCAGAGAGGTCCGGGCAAGGACTGTGGTCCTTGAGGGGTGTTGGGGAAACCTAACACCAGACCATACCTGGTCACCGTCAGCCAAGCCTAAGGAATTGGGCCCAGAGTGGCAAAGCTAAATAGTATTTGGTATCCCAGGGTCAGGCAGTCGGCTCCCGGGCACATGTGTTTGAAGAAGTGTGACTGCTGTGGGTTTGGGTGAGTCAAGAGATCATCCCAAAGGAGGCAGACCTACCCCAGAAGGTTGTGTGAGGGCCCGGGCATCTGTAGAGCAGAGACGGGAGAGAAAATAGAACACGATGCAGGAAGATAGGCGAGAAAAGACGTAGGTACTTATGTCCCACCGTGAAGCATCGTAAAGCCAACATTTCTGACAACTAACTTGTATTGTACATGATAAAAATGTGCTCATACCAGGACATCAAAGTGTGGACAAGATTTTATAACAGGAGGCTTTATTGGACAGAAACACAATATATACTTCCTCCCTCCCCTCCCATCCCCCCGTATTAACTATCGATTCTATCATAAAAATATATTACAACATTTGATATGTTTTCACAAAACACAAGCCATTGTAAACAGAGCAGGCAACATTGGCCTTGGATTCAAAATTCTTGATTCCTGTTGCAACAGAAAAACAGTGTTGGCAAGTGTATTACATGAAAGGTAATATTGTCACATTGGGGGGCTTCTAATAATGTGTGTGTGTGTGTGTGTGTGCACGTGTATAATGGAGCTATATTTCTGTTTAATAAATTAGGAGAAAATAAAGTTAAAGCTACAATACAAAGTTAAACATTAGAGGCTGCTAAAATTTTGTTTCCTTTTTTTTTTTTTTTTACTCCATATGCGGCTGTTTGAGTCTGTGAACGCTGACCCATACGCATATACTCATGGGCACACGGAAGCACGACACACGTGTTCATGGGCACATTTGCTCCAACAGAAACATCTCCATTTTCCTATGGGTCTGACGTTAGGGATAGAACATGGTACAGGAGCCAGATCACTTTGTCTCCGGGAGTGAAATCTTTTATTTTTCTAAATCCTGGTTTCCGAAAGTATTTTTCAAGTGTCCATATACAACGTACATTTCCATGTGGAATGCTAAACGAGGTGGCGCATACTTAGGTTTCCTTAAGGTGGGCTCCCTTTTGTCATCCATTGGTCTGTTCTCTGGATGCCCCAAGCTACAGACAGCATAAGTCCCCCTCCCCACTTTGCACAGACACTAACAAATAATGAAACCTATGATAACTCAAGGTCAACTGAGAATTTGACTTTGGTGCTCTCGAGCTGGGCACTGAGCAGGGCAAAGCCTCTGGGTGGGAGACAGGCGTGCTCCATGAGGGAAGATGGATAGGGAGGTTGGCCTCCACCGGACACCTCAACAGAGCGACAGATTCATGTCCTCCTAGGAGCTGTCTCACCAAAATGGTAACACACGTCCAAGCGGCAAGGGCTTCAATCTCTTCTCCCAAATGAGCCTACAAATGTAAAGACAGGCTTATTCCAATACCTAGAAAAATGCCCTGTGTGGTAATGAGGGGAGGACAAGACTTCTTTATGATGTGTCCCTGGGCTGCCAATGCTGTATGTGACCCGCAATTAACCAGGTTTCCCCTGGGGACACCTTGATGGGCTTGGCGAGACACCATCCTCATGAAATGTCCCTCGAATGTTCCAGAGGAGGTCCTATTTACATGCTTGTTGTAAAACAGGATTGCTGAGGTTTGGAATGATTTCAGTTTTCAGGGGAACTTGGCATTTAAAGGTTTTTTAGAGCATAGGGTTAGGTTGCAAGTAATTCAAGCAAGGATTTGGTATTAAAAGACTTGGAGGCAAGGCAATGGCA
Organism: Mustela putorius furo; assembly: GCF_011764305.1. NCBI lineage: Eukaryota > Metazoa > Chordata > Mammalia > Carnivora > Mustelidae > Mustela > Mustela putorius. The sequence goes on from NW_025422057.1 coordinate 7,996,617, forward strand.
GGCTGAGCCTTTAGGGGCTGGGGCTTTGGTATCTGGTCATCAGGAAATGGACCGACTCAGATGAAGCTAACCGAGGTGTGCCATCGTGATGGCATCTGATTCTCTCCCAAACACATTCCCTCTGGACAGGATGGGGTGATATCAAGGCCAGGACCTTGATGGGGATGATCAGAGTGGGTTTCCATGTCCAAATACAGATCTTGGGTTCTTTGAAACTATTGAAACACGGACCTGAGGTTCTCTTGAATACGTGCAACAACCCTTTGCATCAGGGGAGAAATAAGATCCCAACTCTAGAGTCACCAGCCCGTGGAAGAAAGGACTCAGGAAATGCTACGATGGTCTTCCTAGGAGCACACGCATTCCCAAAGGTGCGCACAGTCCTTTGAGTCCACAATCTAAATTATTTTAAAAATCTTTAAATATGGCCATTCCAGCCCTGCTAAGACTGAGTGGATTCATAACGACTGACCTTGATATGCTAGAGACATCTTTACATGACGTTGTGCGAGCCAACGGTACAAGCCCAATGGCGGTGTGGGTGTGAATGCAGTGTGGCTGACCTGCCACACGGTACGAGAGCAGCTTTCGCCACCGTGGCTGCTCCGGGTGTGCGAATTCCTCCAGTCGTCCCCAGGGGTGCGTGGCAGTGGCCGTCAGGACCCGGCGGTGACAGAGCCTATGCACCCTCACTACTGAAGACACACCTCTGTGCCCCTCGTGCATATTGTCAGGGAGGTGCCCTGGCCAACGTGGTTGGTTTGTGAACAATGAAATATGCCCTCCTCCCACTCACTGTTAAATGTAGATGTCCCTTAAAATAAATGCAGTTTGTTCTGGCCCTTCCTTCCTTCTGTCCATCCGTCCTTCCGTCCGTCTGTCCTTCCTTCCCTCTTGCCTGCCTTCCTTCGTTCTTCTGTTCCTTTTCTTTTTAGTAGCTAGGTGCATGTCGATTTCCCTCCGCGTTCTCTCTAAGAGACCTCATTTCAGTATCCTAACTCCAAAACTTGGATCGTCTCTCATGGTCCACAGATCAGTCACTCTCCCAGGAGGCACTTTTTCTCCTCTGGACTCAGCCGACACCAATCCTGGGCACGCACCAAGCTCTGAGCCCATGAGCCTCCTTCCCAGGCACTTTCACCTCTCCTCTGTGTCTTGTCTCCGTTTGTCCTACTACATGTTCTGGGCCAGTGTCCTCACCTCTGAAAAGCCTCCCAGAACCCTCCTTCCCCACTGGTCAAGTGCTTCAGCCCCCACTCTGCACCCCCGAGCAGTGTGCTCAACCCCTCCTGGGCAGCCCTGTCTCCCGCAGAGGCTGATACAGCATCGGGCTGGGCACAGAGAAGGTGCTCAGGAAACATCCAAGGAGGGACAGGCACGTTCTGGGCTGCAGTTCTGGGCTGGAGCCTGCAGCTGCCCCATGTCCCTCCCTCCCTGGCTCCGGGACTCTGCTTCCCTGCCCCCCACCCCAACCAATTCCACCGCATGTGCCATGCTATCTAGGCCAGGCTGCCCAAAGCCACATGTCCCAGCCACTTCCCTGTCCCGATACAGATTCCCCAGGAAGATGAGCAAGTCCATGGCCCGTTTTTATGGAAGGAGGCACGAGGAGGCCTTTGACGTCATGGCTCTGTCCAAATTGGAGATGCCACAGCAAGCCCGAGAGTCCTGCTTCTCCTCCCTCGCCCCGGGCCAAGGCTTCTGCCAGCAGCAGGACAAAGGCAGCTGGCCAAGGGTTGGACTAGCTCTTTGGGGGCTAAAAGGGCAAGTGGTCTGGAGAGAAAGTGGGAGACTGTTGGGAACGTGGAGAGGCTTACAAGCCACACCGCCTCAGCCACGGTTCTCCTCCGAACTCCAAAAAGCAAACTGGGGAGGACACCTCCATCCAACCTCTACTTATGGCCAGCTCAGCCTGGGGTCCGAAGCCAACACCAGGGTCTTCCACGGGAACCTGTCTGGCTTCAGGACACTGCTGTGTTGTTCTGATATCCTAAGGGCAACTGGCCCAGAGTTTCGGGAAAATGCAGGTTAACAGTGAGTCCTCAAACACCTAAGACATCTCGTCAGATAGATTTCTTGGAGGTGAAAAGGGCCTGGGAAGCATAAATCCCAGGTACAGAAGCGGCTGCTCAGTCCTTCCCCCCTCTCACCGAATTCTCCTAGAGAAAGAGAAGTCTAGAGGGGTCCTTCCCAAGCAAGGGGCGGCCGTGTGCTGGGAGGGGCCCCAGGGCCCGGCTGGGGGGTGAGGGCATTAGCACCGAAGCTGGGAGCAAGGGGTTCTCTGCTGGGATGGAAAGACACCTGCTGTGCCTGCAGCTGCCCCAGCTGGGTGCGGCTGCGACGTCCTATCAGCACCGGCCTGCCCTTCTGGAGCCCACGGCCTGTTTTGTGTTGCCCCTCACACATCTCTAACTGCTACCCCAGGACTTACAGACCTTCCCAGCAGTCTGAAAAGGAGATGCCAGTCCCTACGTCCTAGGGTCATGGTGATGACCCATGGAAACATGGCCCGAAAGCACTCAGCACAGCACTGGCTTGTAAGTTTCCCTCAGTACCCATGAGCTGTTAGGGCTACGGACCACGGTCACTATGAGGAGCGGCTCCCGGGGGGCCCAGACTGGGTCAGCCTTGCTGGATGAAGTGGGGAACCAAAAACAGACCCACACTCAGGGGTTGGCATCCAGCACTGTCTCCCTCTGGCCTGACCTTGGCCTGGCTCCACTCCCGGGGACTGAGGCTGGGTGGGAAGGGCGTTGGGCTAGCTGTGGTTGGCAGCAGAGGACCCAGAGGCCATCGGCTCCCACAGCCGGGCTGCCCAGGCAGAGGCGGAGAGGAGACCCAAGCACATGTCCCCACGGGACCCTCTAAGAGCCAGTTTCCTGCTCTCTAACAAAGTGTCCCGGCCCCCAGCCAGCCGGTGCTGCTATATTCTGCCGACCCCACCGCGGACACCCGCACTTCTGACCAGGGAGCCCCTGGGAATGGAATGAGGTTGCTTTGCAAATACCTCTGGAGGGGAGGGTGGCAGCTCTTCCACCAGAGTCTCTGAAGACGGGTTTTTAGAATTTCAGAATTTCACGGAGTGAGCGCATTGTCGCTCTGAGAGCAAAATGACTCAGCCCTTAAATGAGGCTGAAGACTGAACTGTCTGGAGATTTGGGGAAAGCTACAGGACAAACAGAGATATTTAGGAAGGCCCAGCTTTCCACGGAGTGTGTCCACGTGTCCCAGATCCCCTTCTCAGGGGAGAGCTGGGGGGCCCCCGGCCGCAGTGGCCGGGGCATGGAGGTTCGACAGTGCAGAATCCCAGGCTGCCTCGGGCCAATCTCTGAGGAGAGGGTACCGGAATCTGCATCTTAAACACGCTCCCTTGGTGTTTCCTGTGGATAATGAAGTTCACAAGCCAAAAGCTGTTCCAGGTGCTTTAGACCTTCCAGAAAGGAGGGGGGGGGCACAAATATATCCCGGACCTCACTCTCTCCTGGGGTGCTCATGGTCCAAAGGAAAGGAGCCAATGCAAGGAATTTCTGGCACCTGATAAAATATCCTCATTAAGACCATGGGCCATCTGAGTTATCCTGCATTTGGGTTACATTCTAGAAATGCACGGCCATAGGCCATACCCCAGGCATCGTCTCCCTGCCTGCGCGTGGGCATGGCCTGTCCTGTCTGTCTTCTCTCAGAGAGAAGAGCACCATGAGAAAGAAAACTAATTTCAGTGACACGAGAGAGGTTTATTGCTCAGGGTGACAGGAGACTGAGCTGAACCCCAGAAGGCATGGGCTGTTGGTATCAGGGGGCTCGAGTCAACTTCCCTCATGACCCAGCCGCTTTCTAAGTAAAAACAGGCTGGCCCTTAGCGACATCGCTCCCGGAGGTCAGCTGACCATGAGACACACAAACCCCAGATGCCAGGACCCTCACCTGAGCTGGTGGTCCCTCAGGTAGGGTCCTAGGGCTCTGGTGCCTTCTCCTTCTAGAGGAAGTGCAAGAAAAAGCTGGAGTAGTTGCAGGGTGACTGAAAAAGCCTCCCAGGGCAGGAATTAAATCTACATTTCTGCTTGTGTAGGGCTAGAGACAGAGCCCTGGTGGGGGGGGAGGGGCAGGAATCAGACCCCGGCCCTTACCCAGGCCAGGCTTCAGTTCTAAGCTTCCTGAAGCTCTTTCCCACCTGATCCAGCGTCCACCAGAGTCTGGGCCTTACACATCGAGCCTGATGCTAGACTGAAGTCAAGTAAGTGTTCCCAGACCCGCTGATCTCGCTGTTTCTGAGTGTTTTACCTGAGAAACCCATGTTGTGTTTGATAAATTAAATTAGCAAATGAGGTAGATAATTCACCCGGGAATAACGAAGCCAGGGGAGAATTTTATAGACTGGGTATCGATGAACACCAACACTCATCTAAAGGTAATTACAGCTGAGCTGGTCGGTGCTGACCGCTAATGCTTTCTCCTTGCTTCTCCTTGACTCTTAATGCCTGTCCAGACAATAGTGAAAACACCCCTCCGGCTGACTTCTTTGGTCTTTTGTCTACATGATGCCAACACAACTGGTTTTATGGTGTGTGTTTTCACTTTAGCAGTCCTAGGAGCTTGGCAAAAATTATGATATGTATCTTTCTAAGATTTGTGGTATTGTGGGTGAGAGATCTTTTGGTTTTGCTTGTTTGTTTGTTTTTTAGCTCAGGAAGAGGTGAAAGTGATCCATTTGCCTCTGGGAGTATAACAGGTCGCATACACAGGACAAGAAGAAAGAGAATTTGACATAGTCATTCCCCAACTCGGATGAAAACAAGGTTGTTGCTTGAACTTGACTGCCTATTAGCCTCACCTACTAGGTCACTACTCCTCTGTCACCCAATTTGGAGAATATTTGCATGGAAAGGGAGATTGTAGGATTCAATCGTGCCTACCTTCTTGGCTTCATTCTTGTTTGCAACCTCATCGGTACTTTTGGGGTTGGGACAGTGGGGTGGGCGTGAACAGCTGCTTGTCACTAGGAAAGTTCCACTAAAATGAATGTCTGCTGTGATTCAAACTTGATTCAAACGAACGTGCTGTGAATCAGAGCACAAAGTCATGTCTGGGCAGTGGTGTGCTGGGGGACGCTGGACCACCGGCTCTCAGGGCGGAAGTCCTGGTTTTAGATTTTGCTGATTTTCTTGGCATAAGTATTCCCATCATGGCTGATTTCAAGCTACCAATGTGATGTCCCTCAACACGGAGCTGGGGAGGGATGTGCCCCACGGGCTCCTCCAGGCAGTGTGAGCACACCTCCAACTAGAACTGACAGGCGCCAAGGCCTGGGAGGCCATGTCTGTCCCATGAAAACCTGGAAAGTAGGCAAGACTAGGCTGGGCTCAGCTATCTCTTTTCTAAATGGGGAGCTAAGGTAATTTCCACAACATCTTTTCAAGGAAATGTGCACAACACTTCTCTGTCTTTCCATACTGGGGCCCTCGGCAGTAAAAAATGTTAGACTCTTGCCACTTGGTCTGTGCTGGACAGTGTCCTCCCCCTGTACTTCCAAAGCTAGGACACAGAGAGCTGGAGAGACGAGCCATCAGAGTCTGTGGCTCCCCGTCCTTTCTACCCGAGAGGCATCAGAACAGAGGACGGAGAAATAACCCTCTTGGCATTCACATATCATCCGAAATGGTAAACAAAGACAGATGGGCAGAGAGCACGGCCCACTCACCTTGGCTTTCCGTAAATCAAGATGGAGCTGCTAATGGTTTGGCAGAGATATCAAAGCGATCATTTTCCATAAAAATGTTACCCTCTCTTCACTAGCACAGGGCACATTCTTGATCACCTGGAACAGCCTCCACTTTCTGCTGACAGACTCACAGAGACCAGATGTGTAGCCACTGGGATCATGGAGCCCAGGGCCTTACAACCAATATCAAACCCATCGAACCCCTGCTCGGGTCAGTTCTTGTAGGGGCCTCTCACAGGACCAGCTGGAGGTGAAAAGCCTCCTGCAAATTCAGGTCACAACCAGGGGTGGGGGCACCAGGCAGCCTCCTTCCTCCTGCCTCTCCTTGGCTCCAGCGGTTAGGACGGGTGAATCAGAAGAAGGTGGCTGCCTGTTTAAACCATTTTCAGGCTAAGATTGTCTACACACACAAATGTTAGCTCTTGTGGACACATGGGGGACCAGAGTTCAACCCAACAGAACCATTTCTAAGACCACGGCTCGGCCACAATGGGGCAGCAGCAAGTCGTTCAACATTTTCCCCTGGGACTCAGGGTCCCGAGTCCCAGCTGAGCACAATTTGGTGACTACCAGCTGGGTGAGATTTGGGTTAAAGCCGCCACCACGACCACGTGGAGAAGAGCAGCCATGCTGGAGGTAAGGCCGAAAGGCCGCTGCCAACCTCACGTTCAGCATGACTCACATCCCATGGAGACCACCACCACTCTTCAGCATGGAGCCCAACGCCCAGGGGTTAGGGAGCAGGTGGACGCCATGCTTCCCCACCTGCCACCAGCGCTGCGTGTCCTTGATCGTGACCAGACTTGGCGTCACTCCTGGGGAGTCTCTGGTTGAGTCCAGGAGCTCAAAGGAGCTCCTCTGAAAGGAAAGCCCAGAGCGAGTAACCTCGGTCATCCTTTGGTGCAAAACAGGAACGGTCCAACCTCTGCCCTTGAGGAACCAGGGAGCAGGCATCGCTGGGCCGGCCAGGGGGGTGGCAGCTGGAGGAGTCCGCCCAGGACCCCGAGCCCTCCCTTCCCGCTTCTCACCAACTGTCTCATTCCTCCGTCTCCAGCAAGAGCGGCGTCCTTCACTCGGAGACCGGCAGAATGTTCTGGCTGTGGGAGTCGCCCGTGAGGCCCGAGGAGTGGAGGGAGCGTCTGTGGAGGATCCTGTTCAGGATCTCTTTGCAGCTTTTGCGGTACTGGTGTCGCAGTAAGGAGTACACGAAGGGGTCCGACGCGGCCTTGCTGTAGGCCAAGCACTTGGACAGCACCCCCCAGTGGGAGCCGATGGGCACCGAGGAAGACAGCTCCACCAGCCTGCGGAGACACGGGAGCCCGTTACTGAGAGCACAGCCTCTTGGCCAAGCCTCAGGCTCTCTGCTGTAGTTGCCTCCTCCACGGCAACTCACGGCAGCAACAGGAAGGGGCGGTGGGCCTCCACGGGCTCTGAGTTCATTCCAGCTCTGGAGTAACAGCGCACTGTACACGTGTGACTCCGTGGGCCCCGGGGAGAGGGGACTAGCTCCATGTAAGGCAATAGATAGACAAGGAGGTTAAGGAATTTGCCTAAGGTCACGCAGCCCGTAAACTGTAAAGGCAGGATTTGAACCCCCATCTGCCTGACTCTGGAACCCAGGCATACCTAAGTAATAGACTAGTGGCTAATAGTGACCTGGCCCCTGGCTCCAGCTTTCCTCCTGTCCTGCTAGGGGACCCTGGGCAAGTCATTTCCCCTCCTTGGGCCTGTTGGTTTGCTATGGAAAAGGAGGCAGCCGAATAAGGTCACCTCTTCGACTAGAAGACACTGGTGCTTTGCTTCAAACCCAGCTCTGGCCTCCTAAGAAGATTGCCTGGGAGGAGGACTGAGAGCAACTTTGCAACCGTTCTGCAAAGCTCAGCGTACGTCCCACACAGGTGACAAAGGCCTCTTCCCAGGGTTTTGATTCTGGTGGTCCTGGGCCACGGCCATAGTCAGGGTCCCCTCAAGTGACCTCATGAGACAGGGGAGATACAGCCCATGTCTCAAAGGGGCCTTTTTCTGGAAGGCTCCTGGTGCCCATCAGACAACTCCACTCAGGGGTCCTAGTACCAGGTTGTGAGGAAGTGAAAGCCTTCTTCTCTGTACATGGAATCCCCCCAACCCCATCCCAGATCAATCCACTTACTCTCAAGTGTCTCCAGCACCAGTGGCCCTATTTGGACCTTATCCAGCACGGATACAAGGTAGAAAAGGCCATGGCTTGGAGATCCCAAGTTACCCTCTCCCTGCCCACTGCCAAATGAGGAACCTGAGGCCCAGAGAAGAGAAGGGGTCGCCTAGGGTCACCCAGCAGGAAGTCAGAGAGGAAGGTCTGGCACCTGCTCGCTCCCCTGGTTCTGGCCCCTGTCCTCCCCCCGGGGCAGAGGTGTGTGTGCGACGGCAGGCAGCCAGGCAGCCGCGGTTCTCACGGTGGGGGGCTGCCCAGGGGAGTCCCCAGAAGAGACTGAGCTTGGGCCATTACTCTGTGCGGCCAACCGGAGTGCTTTCCCTGGCGTTCTTTGGGCCGATGTGGTAAGGACAAGCCCATGAAGGGAAGGAAGGGAAAGATGGTAGAGTTCAAGCCTCCATTGTCATAACGACCCCCACCTTTTAAAAAAGATTTTATTTGTTTGCCACAGAGAGAAAGAGAGAGAGAGTGCACGCACAAACGGGGGAGCAGCAGGCAGAGGAAGAAGCAGACTCCCCGCTGAGCAGGGAGCCTGAAGCAGGACTCGATCCCAGGACCCCGGGATCATGACCTGAGCTGAAGGTAGATGCAAACTGATTGAGTCACCCAGGGCTCCCACAATGCCCCTTTTTTGACGCTTAATGAACCCCCCTATTTGGCTTCCTATTTCCAGAAACACCGGCTACGCTTGCCCTCTGACCTCGTGGGAAAATGTGACCTCATTTCTGCTCATGTCCTCGTTAGCCCGAATGGGGGAATGGAGCTGTTAGCATCTGGGAAAGCTGTACTTTTAAGAAACCTATTTTGGGAAGTGATGACTTTAAGGGGACAAAAACCCTGAATTTAGAATTCACACCTAATAATAACAATGAAAGAGCTGAACGCCAGCACGTTGTTGCTATGTGATGCCAAATGGCTTTACCAAAATGTCTGCTCTCCTCCGTGTCGCTAAATTCAGTCTTAGCATTCTTGGCCTTCCCAAGAGGACTTATCAAAGAGCCAAATATCATTAAACCATCCGGCAAGATGAACATTACTATTTTCAGGTTCTGTAGATGTCACAGAATACAATGATTCGGGACAATGTAAAATTTTACCACTAGATAATTAATAGATAAAATCTATTTTGTTTGCTTCTCAGAGATTTAATGTAAAGTCTCAATTCTCCGCCAGGGTCCGTAATAATTCCCGGTCTCCTTTGGGTAAATTACTCGATGAACAATTCTCCTGGAGAGCCGGTGTCATTCCCATTTCCAGGCTCAGCGAGCCGGCGGCTCCTCCACAGAAACCAGGTTTCACCGAATGCAGCCCGAGTGCCGGGGCTCAGATCCCACACCGCAGATGAGACAAGATTAGTTCTCCATGTCTCCCAGCCTGAGAAGCCCTTCTCCACAGTCCTGTGCTGCCTGGGGACTTTGGCACCAGCCGCCGGCCACAGTACACACGAGGACTCCTGCTCTGAAAAGCCGGTGTGTGGCCTCCAGCAGGGCCTCAGGCAAAGACAGACTCTGGGTCAGCACAAGCCTGGACGCTGCTCTGTGGGGGCTGCTGGGCCAGGCTGCTGGGGCGCCGCCCCCTTTTGTGCTCAGATGTGGCTGGCAGACCCACTTCCGGCACCTCCTGAGCGCGTGGACCCCTGCTCCACGCTGTGCACCTGTTGTGACTGGCTTTGCCCCGACCTAGCTCTCCCAGCTCAAGGGGACCGAGAAGGCACTGGGATGTCCACATTGCCGCAACTGCTTCTTTCTCCTTCTAGATCTGGGCAGGGATACCACATGGCCCCTTACAGATAACCCTGTAATAGGGAACCTCCAGCTCCTCTTATGCCAGGTCTAGCTCTGCTCAGGCCCCTGAGTGCCTTCCCCTCTGGGAAAGGGGAGCTCCTGTTCTGATCAGTCTTACTCTCCGCCGGGGCAAGGTCACTGCGTGCTGAAAGGTTCCTGCCATGCTGTGCCTCTTTCCTCTTTACTGAAAGGGAAAAGCACATGGTGGACAAATGAACTCCCCGCTCCTGCCCCGGAAGGCTGACCCAAGTGCCCCGAGTTTAGGGATTCTTGGGCGTAGGTGTTCAGAATGTGATACTTTGTTTCCCTTTGTTGTGTCACCTGCTGTGGGTTGAACAGTCTCCCTGAAATTCATGTGTGGAAGTCCTAACCCCCAGGACCTCAGCGTGATCTTACTTGGAAGTAGGGTTATTACAAATGTCATCAGTTAGGATGGACTCAGCCTGGAGATGGGTGGCCCTAACCCAACATGACCAGTGTCCCTATCAAAGGGGTAAATTTGGCCACAGATGCACACATAGAGAAGGCCAGGCAGAGCCAAAGGCAGAGACTGGGGGATGCTTCCATAAACCAAGGAATGCCAAAGGCTGACAGCAGACCCCAGAAGCCAGGGGAGAGCCCTGGAACAAATTCTCCCTCATCCCCGGCTTCAGAAGGAGTCAACCTTGCCATCACCTCGATCTTGGACTTGCAGCCTCTGGAGCGGAGTCAATACACCTCTGTGGCTTCAGCCGCTCAGTTAGCGGTAGCTGGCTCCGACGGCTCTGGGGCACTAACACACACCCAGTGAGGAAGCCACTAGGGAGGCAGGGGTGGGTTAGGCAGGGCCAGTTGTCTGTGGCCGAAACAACACAGCAGAGCACCAAGTCCCTGCCCCGTTCCTACAGCCCTGTGTGCAGCGAGCCGGACAGAGCCCAGGGTTTGAAGCTGCGGCACTGGGCACTGAGTCGTCTTGGACCTCTGAAAAGCAGAGCTCCCTGCCCCCCATCCCTGACTTCCATCAGGCACCAAAGTGACTCTCCATGTATTTACTGCCTGGGATACGAACCAGGAAAACCTCTGCCAGCGGGCTCTACTCCGGGGAAAACGTTTATGCTTCTGCGCTCACAACACACACAAGCCTGCCCCTGCCCCCGACCGCCCTGACACAGCTCCCTGCTCAAACACCCTGCAGTGAGAGCCCGCACTCTGGGTCCGCAGGGCAGCCTGGAGAGAGGGGGAAAAGGGGCAGGAGCCTGCTTTCCTGCATTCCAGATGCTTCTGCAGCAGGTCCTTCAGGCAGGCCCTGCAAGTACCCGGGGGGGGGGGGGCGGGGGTGGTGGATCCAAACACTGCCAGCGTGGAGGGAGCCATGAAATGCTGCTGGCTGGGGTCTGCTCATAGATAGGGAGCAGAGCCCAGTAACAGATTCTCGTTCCCCAGGGTGACACACATGAGATGCCCGCAGATGCCCTCCCTGCATCTCACTGCACCCGTCCGAGGGGCCTGGCCCACCTCTGCGTCCCTGTGCCCTGTATTTGCTGCGGTGGGGGGAGCCACGCTCCTCTCTCTCGGCAGGAGGCCCTCAGATCAGGGTCACTGGCAGGTCCCTGTGCTGACTGTCACCGCAGAGGGCGGATGAGGCCGGGAAGCCCCCACCCCCTCGCCCTTCACCCCTAGGTCTCACCCTCACCCCGCAGCCTGGCGGTCCTGGTCCCCGGAGGGAGGATGGGGTACCTTTGCCAGAACTGCAAGACGTTCTCTGAAACTCCAGGGAGAGGGAGACCTGTGTCTCCATTCTGCTGGACAGTGGGAATCTTGAAGGAAACTAAATTCTGGGGTGAGGACAGGACCAGGAAGAGCAGCAGCTGCAGACCCAGTTCCCCTTTCAGGTCCCCCGGGGCTCAAGGCTTTGATGGCAGCTTCCCAAACATTGTTTCAACCCCCTGATAGAGGCCCTGTACAGAGGAGACACCACGGTGGTGATGTGCCACGCTCACACGGCCTGGGAAAATCCAGGATCAGAAGCCTGGGCTGTGGGCACCGGCGACCATGAGCCTGCCTGGCACCAGGATGCCCGTCCCAGCTCCTCGGCCCGGTTCCAGGGTCCAAAGACCTTCACCTCTCCTCCCCACGCTGCCATGCACACGCACGCATGTCCACACCACACACACACACACACACACACACTCACACTGTACACCCAAGGCAGCGTGGGCCACAGAACAGTCTTTGGGAAGACAGCCTGATGTCTTTCCAAGACTCCTGGAGAATGCATGTATTTGAAGACCTGTAAGTCATAAGCTGACACTTTATCTTTTCATGAGACATTAGAATGGAAGGCATTTTATTAAAATACTAACGCCGGACAACTTCCTGCACATTAAACCCCTCCGCCATCTACATAATTCCATGACTTTGAAAAGCCACAACAATGGTGCTGTCAGACCCACTAGCACTTCCAAGCCACACTCCGGTGATTTGGTACAACCGTAATTATTCGGAAGCATATGTCGCTGCAGAGATAATGGCCTTACACATGCTTCTAGACATGTGAATTTTAACTCAGAAAAATTTAATTAGCGCTTTTGGATGAGAATCTGTGTGAATCTTCAGACCCTGCTCAAATACTTGGAAAAAGTCAAATGTGACCCATGAGGGCTTTAACATGGGAGCCAGTGTGAATGTGATAGAAGGTAGTGACTCCCAGTAAGAGTGAAGGGAGAGATTTCTGAATGTTTTCCAGGGTCCTCTGACATGCCCCATGGTGCAGCACAAGTGGCTCCTTGGTTGGGACCGTCAGTGGAACCATCTTTCTGAAAAGTATTTGCTGCATAGTCCACACTGGCCAACCAATTCTACTGATGGGTCCAGCTGCCAGAGCTGATGGCCACTGGGCCCTACTCCAGGTCTACCCAAGCTGCTATCAGCCAAGTGGTCAGAGATGATCCCTACTACTTCTACCTGCCTTTATCTATAGGCGTCAGGGTGCTATGTCGGGGTTCACACTGAGATGCTTGGGCACAGGGAGTAGGCTGGGCCTCCACCCTGTAGATGGGCATGTCTATATTTCCAGTTGCCTGGTTCCTAGGCTTTGGAGATACAGCAAGGCTGCAAGGTTAAATTATGGCCGACAGGCTTGACACTGACCCTTAACCCTTAATTCTGCCAGTTGTTACTGCTGTGACCTTAGGTAACTCATCTCCCCTCTGAAGCTCTGCACATAGCTTGCAGGAGAGCTGTACTAGATGCAATCGGTGTGTACTGGTAACTCCTAGGTGCATTACAGGTGTCCAGTGATAGGTGACAGGTGCAGTTATCAAGACTTTGTGTTCTCTAAGAGGAGCTAGAGGATCTATCTGAAGACCTGAATGGTTCTTGACCCAAGAATGATGCTTTTCCAATCTAAGAAAGTTATCAGGCAGATAGGAAGAGTTGGGGACCCCTCTCCCAGCCAGCCAGATCTTCCTGCTCAACTCAAAAATGTGGCAGAGGTCATAGCAGAAGCCCGTTCTCCAACGTTCCAGTTCTGCCAGCTCCCAGCGTTCACCATGGCAGTCCAGATTGGGACCTGGCCCCTTGCACGCGCTCCTGTTTATAAGGCTGGAATGGAAGCAAGCGGCAAAACAGGCCAAGTGGATACTCAGCCGCTGCAGAGTGGGGACAAAGATTAGCTTCCCAGCTGGCAGCTCAGTGATGGGTTTAAGTGACACCTGGACAGCTGGTTCCCGGTCATCCCCCAAACAGCAGCTTTCTGGTTCTGAGTGGGTCACAGCACCCACTTCCTTCCGGGAGGAGAGCGGGAACCCCTGTGCTCTCAGGGGAGAAGCAGAGCAGTGCAGCGCAGGTGGGGGGGGGGGCGGCGTGCATGGGCTTTGGTTCCAGGCAGATCTGAGCTCGAGCCCTGGCTGGGCCAATGACTGGATGGGACAAGGCTAGAGCCTGTCTGAGCCTCAGTGTCCACATCTCAAAACGAGGATGTCACGTAGGCATCCCCGTGGCGCTGTTTGGGCGCAGAGGCGGGGCTCCAGAGGATCGTTTCGGGGCCGGAGCTGCTTCTTAGCTTTTTGTCTCTGAATTCCACAGCGCTGTCCCGTTGCTGCCGCGGTGGTCTTGACCGTCACTGCCGCACACGGGACCGAGGCAGGGAACAAGGAGCTGGTGCTGCACCCGGAGAGTCCCCGGGCCTGCTCCGTGGCTGTCCGAGGCTGGGCTCAGGTGCCCCGCTCCCTGTGCCTTGTGAGCCAACTGACCTTTGCAATTCCTTCCCTCTCTGTGCCTCAGTTCCCCCGTCTGCAGAGTGCAGTGCCCACGGCTTGCCCAGCCCACCCCTTGGGAGCACGGCAGGGTCCGGGAGGATAACATGAAAGTGCCCAGAAAGCACAGCTATGTCAGGTCCAGGCAACCCGGTGCCAGAACTTAACTCCTGGTTCCCACGGGCCAACCTCTGCCCAACATGCTGCCTCCTGATGGTCACCCTGGTGAAGCTGGGAGCCTTCCAAGCCTCAGGAAACTCACCCCTGGCACGGGGCACACCTGTCTCATATTCTGGTTGCTTCTTTAGGGCCCAGATGGTTGCTGAGCTCAATTCATTTAACCATCATCAACCAAGGTTGGAGAGACACAGATGCCTACTGCCCCCAGGAGAACCTGTATTGTGTGACCAAGAAGGCGACATCCTTCATTGTGGGCTCTGGAACTCTCCAGGGCCCACCCCTGCCCTTTTCCCAGGGTTTCTGCCTATCCCAGGGCAGGGTGGCTCTCCACAAGGTCTGCTGAGGGGCAGCTGGCTGGCCTGAGCCCAGGAGTACCTGTGTGATGGTTAAGGTCACGTGTCAGCTTCACTGGCCACAGGAGCCTAGATTAAACATTCTGGGTAAATCTGTAGGGGTGTTTCCAAATGTGCTCAGCCTTTGAATCAGTGGACTCAGTGAAGCAGATTTGCCCTCCCCAGCTGGGTGGGCGCCAGCCAATCCGCTGAGGCCTCTAACAGCACCAGAGTTCTTGCCTCCCTGGTGGGACATTTCATCTCAGCTTCTCCAGCCCTTGGGCCACGACTTAAACCTTCTGCTCTCCCAGGTGGCTGGGCCTTTGGATTCAAGCTGAGTCCCACACAGGCTTTCCAGAGTTTCCAGCTTCCAGAGGACAGACTGGGGGACTTCTCATGCTCTCTCTACTCTCTCTATCTATAGACCTATGTATCTGTCCTGCTTGTCTGTGTCTCTGCAGAATCCCAGTGCAACATGGTCATTTGACGAGGTGATCTACCCCCGTGGGTAAGAGAGTCTTGGGGAAGGGAGTCAGGGAGCCATGTCTGCACGCCAGACACTTGAATGCCACAGCCGCAGACGTGAGTGAGAAAGCAGGGAAGAGGCCGCCTCTGCAAAGACCCCTGGGGTGTTCCGAGAGTCTGAAGAGCGGGTAGACAGCCCGCTGAGGTTGGAAGCTCAGCTCCCACGGACTCAGTGCGAGACTGTAGGCAACTCAACGGCCCCTACAAGCCAGGCTTGTTTCTTCATCAGTGAAGTGAAGTGTGTGTGTGTGTGTGTGTGTGTGTGTGTGTGTGTGTGTCTGGGGCTGTAGTTCTCAAGACCACTCAGGATTCGAATCCCCTGGGAGATTTTAAAACCACCAATGCCAGGTGTCCCGCCTGGGTTGCTCATTTAACTGGTCCCGGGGGGGGGGAGGGTCTGGCTAGGGTTTGGGGATTTGAGCTTTCCAAGCAGAGCTAATCCAAAGCCAAGATGGCCAATAGCAGCCGATCAGGACGTGAAAACCACACAGCCTGTGCCTGCTCCCCTCAGGCAGGGGAGCCCTTCACCCCTGCTCCCCGCCTGGCTGCTCAGTACCTCCCAACAGGCGCTCAGCTGGACCCTGGCTGTGGCTTCGGCTTGGGCCATGAGGCCTAGCAACTCACGCTCCCTGGGTGAGACACCCAAGAAAGGACCTTCCGCTTCCATCCCGGAGCTCCAGGTTCTCCGTAAGAGTCACTTCCCGCAAGAGGTCAAATCCTCAGCTATGCTTCCAGAGCGGGGTCTGTCCTTAGCTTTTTCTGAGGTAGGAGCCCGAGGGTGCACGTGGAAACCAAGTCGAGGAGAGCAGGAGAATCAGTCACCCCAGACGCGACCTGCCTTCCAGGTTGGTGGCAATGGCCGGAGCCGAGCGCCGCGCCTGGCGTACCCGATGGGCTGACGCACTCGGTGGGAGGTGCCCGGCCGGGACTCTAAGCAGGACAGGAGAGGTGGCGGCAGGGTCTCTGGAGGTGAGTGTGAGAGCAAATCCTGCCCCACCCCACCCCATCTGGCGGTGTGGACGCCCCGGTCGTGGAAGTGTGGTTCTGCTGGGACCCGGGGCCCTGCCCAGCACACGGCCGGAGCCCACAGAACTCCCGTCTCCCTGGGGTGGGCCTGGGGCCGCCCATCACCAAGCACGGTGCACCTCATCAACATCTCTTCTCCCCCAGTCGCAGGAGGGGTGTGGACAGAGCAGGTGGTGCCAAGAGGGGTCTAATTTCAGTCTAATTTCGGTCTGATTTCACTCACTAGGTGTCAGCCTCAAACTTCCTTCCTTGCCGCCCTTGTTGGGGCGCCGCCTCTGTCCCCCCATTCAGGCTGTCCAAGAGCCCCCGCCTGGTGCACCTGACGTGGGGGAGGCAGACAGTGAGTTGGCCACTCCATGTGCGCTCCCCGGTAAACTCTGACATCGAGCAGGACACTGGACAGGGAAGGAAGTGAGGCGGAGAGCCCTCATCACTCTTGCAACTCAGCAGGAACAGGGGTCCCAGGGGAGTGAAGGACAGATGATATGAGCAGCTAGAGGTCAAGGGCAAGAGGGTGCTGGCAGGAAGGGCATCAGCACACCTCATACCCCAGACCTCTCTGACTACAGACCAGCACTGTTAATTAGGAAGAACAGGGAAGCCACAGGTGTAGCAAGACAGGTGAAATTAATTTTAATCGTATAGTTTATTTAATCCAAGATATCACCATTCCCTGTGGAATCAATATAAAAAGTATGTGTGAGGGATGCCTGGGTGGTTCAGCTGGTTAAGCGACTGCCTTCAGCTCAGGTCATGACCCTGGAGTCCTGGGATCGAGTCCCATATCAGGCTCCCTGCTCAGCAGGGAGTCTGCTTCTCCCTCTGACCCTCCCATTTCTCATGCTCATTCTCTCTCTCACACTTTCTCTATCAAATAAATAAATAAAATCTTTTAAAAAGGGCGCCTGGGTGGCTCAGTGGGTTAAGCCGCTGCCTTCGGCTCAGGTCATGATCTCAGGGTCCTGGGATCGAGTCCCGCATCGGGCTCTCTGCTCAGCAGGGAGCCTGCTTCCTCCTCTCTCTCTCTGCCTACTTGTAATCTCTCTCTGTCAAATAAATAAATAAAATCTTTAAAAAAAAAAAAATCTTTTAAAAAAAGAAATAAAATTTAAAAAGTGTATGTGTGTACACACACACACACATATATAGTCATGCTAAGCCACAGAAACCCAATGTGCATTTTATACCTACAGTGTTTCAAATCAGACAGGCCATGTTCAAGAGCTCTAAATAAACCCATGATTGGTGAACCCCACACAGGGCTCTAAATCTGGCTCATGCTGTCCCTTCTGCTTGGATCGTCCCTCTAGCATAGTCAAACCCACTTCACAAGGCTGGTCCAGAAAGCTTCAGGCAGGAGAGCTCGCTCCTGCCTCAGAACCACTGGACCCTGTCCCTATCGGATGACATGACACAGTGTTCTGTCTGGGTGCGAGGGCCATATCTATGAGGTCAGTGTCCCCGCAGACTGGGTCTCCTGCAGGACCTCACCAACCCAGGCCTCGTCTGCAGGGTCTTTTTCATGCTTTGCACAGACGGTAATGGAGAAATGTGTGCTGAAATGAAACGAGGGTATGTTTGCATATTTTGTGAGGTTTGCTTAGAATGGTTCTTTTGTTCACACAAGAAACCCAAGACAGGAGCCTGATGGCTGATGGCAGTCAGAGAAGGAAAGTCTCCTCAATAAAGGGTGTTGGGAAAACTGGATGGTCATATGCAAAAGAATGAAGCTGAACCACTTTCTTACACCGCCCACAAAAATAAACTCAAAATGGATCACAGACCTAAATGTCAGACCTGAAGCCATGAAACTTCTAAAAGAAAACATAGGCAGTAATTCCTCTGACATCAGCCGTAAAAACACTTTTCTAGATCTATCTCCTCAGGCAAGGGAAACAAAAGCAAAATTAAACTATTGGAACTACACCAAAGTAAAAAGCTTCTGCACAGCGTAGGAAACCATCAACAAAGTGACAAGGCAACCTACGGAATGGGAGAAGATATTCGTAAATGACATATCCGAAAAGGGGTTCATCTTCAAAATATGTAAAGAACTTATGCAACTCAACACAAAAAGAACAAATAGTCCAATTGAAAGATGGGCAGAGAACCTGAATAGGCATTTCTCCAAAGAAGATGGACAGATGGGCCACAGACACACCAGAAGATGCTCGACATCACTCATCACCAGGGAAATACAAATCAAAACCCCAGTGAGATAACACCCCACACCAGTCAGAACAGCCAGAATTAAAACCACAGGAAGTAACGAGTGCCCGCGAGGATGTGGAGTAACGGGACCCCTCGTGCTCCATCGGTGGGAATGCAAATTTGTACGGCCGGGATGGAAAACAGTGTGGAGGTTCCTCAAAAAATTAAAACTAGAATTACTGTGTGATCCAGTAATTGCACTACTGGGGATATATCCCAAAGAAAATGAAAACACTAATCTGGAAAGCTATATGAACACTTCTGTTTATAGCAGCATTATTTATAATGCCGAGATACGGAAGCAGCCCAAGGGTCCACTGACGGATGATGAATGGATACAGATGTGGTTTCTCTCTACACACACACAGCGGAATATTACTGAGCAGAATGAAATCTCATCATTAGCAACAACATGGTTGTAGCAAGAGCGTATAATGCTAAGTGAAACAAGTCAGAGAGGGGAAGACAAATACCATATGATTTCACTCGTATGTGGAATTGAAGAAACAAGACAAAAGGAGACACAAAGAAAGAAACACAACAACAACAAAAACCAGACTCTTAAATACAGAGAACAAAGTGGTGGTTGTGAGTCGGGAGCACTGGGTGGGGGATGGGTGAAATAAAGGGGATCAAGACTACACTTGTCTCCATGAGCCCTGAGTAATGCATAGAATTGTTCAATCACTACATTATACACCTGAAACTAATAGCATGCTGTATGTTGATTTTATTTAAAAAAAATTAAAATTTACCACCACCACCGCTCCCCCCAAAAAGAAAGTCAAGACAGGAGCTGGGTGAGCAGTGGTGGCGGGGTTTCACCAGAGCCGTATTTGTGTGTATGAGGTTTGTTGGGCATAGCTTTTTCTCCCTAGTAAGTTGCCATTCATCCCCTTAACAGAGGAGCAGTTCAGTGAGTATTTTTAAAAACCCCAAATGCATCAAATCCATTTGGAGGAACATATTGCATTGTGAATCTACCATCAATTTTACTGAAACATTATTTTCTGGGCACCATTAGAGGAACCAAGCTATAATCAGAAAAAAAAAAAGGAAAATTTTGTTGGGAAATGAGATTAAGCCAGAGAAAAATCCAATAGTTTAAATCTGGAGCCACATTACCTCTTCTCCACTGAGGGTTCAAGTTCCCATCATCAGACCCACAGGTCCCCTTTCCGGTGGGATCTAAGAGGAGAGCCGTCTGCCTGCCCTCCCCACCCACTGTCTCTTTCCTCGCTGGATTTATTCCCCTCACTGCACACACCAGCCTGTCCAAGTAGGAGGGAGGGCCAACCACAGACGTCATCCATGCCAGGCCTGTGCTGCCCATGATCTCCATGCTCAAAGTCTTTCAGTCCTCAAAATAAGCCTAAGTGGCAGGCACTGCTCATTTTGATGGGAGACGGAGGCTCAGAGAGGTGGCATCACTGGCCCAGGGTCACACAGCAGGAAGAAGTGTTGCTGTGGTTTGAACCGACATGGCCACGTTCCAGAGCCCATGCTGGTCACCACCCTGCGGCCCTGCCCTTGGACAGCCCTTGGACTTGCCTCGGCCTAGGCTTCGTGTCCCCTGGAAAACCTGATCTCTGTGAGCTTTAGCGTCCTGCCTGGATGTGGCACATCTAGACCAAGTGTTCTCCCCAGGGGTGATGCTGATCCCCGGGGCAGTGTCTGAAGACATTTCTAGCTGTGAACACTGGGGTGCAGCAGGGAAGTAGTGGTGAGACATAGGTAGAAGAAACAGGGCTGCTAACAGGTTCCAATGCACAGAGCAGCCCCACCACAAAAGGGATCCCATGCAAAATGTCAGTAGTGGGGAGGTCTAGTCAACAGTTCGAGAAGGAGGAGCCAACAGCTCTGTTATGCCCACCTCAGACCTACCCAGAGACCAGCAGACCCTCCCAGGTCCTACACACAAAGTGAGATTTCCCCCAGAGGAAGCAGCTGTGAAGAGACAGTAGAAGACACTCCAAGAGGAGCAAAGATGGGGATGCCATGGGGGAGCAGAGCCCCTAGCGGAGGGGGGACAGATGTTCTCCTGGGCCAAAGAGCGGGTGGAACTCCAGGAAACAGATGTCAGCTCAGGGTAAGGATGAATGGGAGGAACAGGGAGCTCTGGCTACAGTGGGCTCCTCCTCCCAGAGCATGCGAGCTCACCGGAGGGGACAGGGGGCAGGGGGTCCCTTCCCCTCGCCAGCTGCAGATGCTGTGGGATGCTGGGATGCTGGGATGCTGGGCTGTGTCTGCTTTCATTCTCTCTCTCTCACACACACACACACACACGCACCGCACACTTGCACACCCTATGCATATCTACATTCCAGGCTCAACATCCCCTTCCTAATAAGACATCAAAGTCCCTTTTTATTATCAACTTCCCAAATAGTGAAGCTATTCTGGAAACAGGGTTGTGGTTTTTCTTCCCCTCCAGTGTGTAAGACTGATGGGATGATACTTTTCTGTCTGGTTAAAGCATAAGAGAGAAATCCGGCACCTAGAGCAGCCTGGCTTTTGGAATGCAGGGCCCTGTGGCCAGCAAGCTGCGCCTCGGAGCACGAGGCTGGTGGACGGGAGTGCAGGGGGCCAGCTCACAGCGCCTGCACCGTGGGAGGTCCCCAGAGTGCCTGGATAAGCAGGTCCCTCCAGATGCGCTGGGACCGTGCTCCCCACCCCCTGTGCTGACGACATGTGCTGCCTGCTGTTGACCGGGGTGTCCAGGTGGAGGATGCCTGGGGGGCGGGGCCACACTGTGTTCAGGGGAAGGTAGGAATCCAACGAAGCCAAGATGTCTTCCTCTGTCCATTCTCCCCTTTCCTTTCCTTTCCTTTCGGGGCTCTTGGGGCTACAGGGTTAGGTGGCGTGGTCTGGGAATCAAGGGGGAGATTCTTTTCCATCCCTTCTGGTTCTGAAGGCTGAAACGAAAAAGCCTGTGCCCTCCTTCTCACCAAACCTGTCACGCTCACTGTCACCTCCGACGCACCACCCTCTGAAACATGTGTCCAACAGAGAGGCCGGTGACTGCTCCAGGTCACAGGGGCCCTGCTTTGTTCCCCAAAGCCCCAGTCCCGCCGGTCAGGCTTACCTGGTGATCACGTAGGGTGCGAAGCATACGAGGAAGGTCCCTATGAAGGTGCTGATCTTCTTGGTGGCGCGCTGACGCCTCCTTTTCTGCTCCTCCAGACAGCGCTCCCGCACACTGCACGGGAGAGAGGGGAAGAGCACTTGTTATTAATGGACACCGGCAGGGCCTTGAGTGCAGGGGCTCAGGAAGGGGCCAGAGAGACCTGAGGTCAAGTCCCGGCCATAGGTGTGTGACCTCGGACATGTCATGACCTTGGACACATGCATGACATCTCTAAGCCTCAAGGTCATCATCTGTGAAATGTGCATTGTAATAAAATGCCGTCAAGGGCTCTTTGGAGAATTAAATGCAAAAAGCACAGAGACATATGAAATGCCTTCAATGCATAAAACACATAAAGCAATTAACATGATGCCCAAGTGCAAAGAAATATCAATTCTCATTATGACTACTTGTGAAATTCACTGATCACCTTCCCTAAGCCAGCGCCAGAGTCTACGTTCTCTGAGTAGTTTCTCTCATTCTTATCTTTACTGATATTTACTGATATTCAGGTGTGTTTGACCTGCCTCGTGGGTTTTACTGGCCCTGGTTTTACAGTGAAGATTAAGAGTTCAGGTTTGCTCAGCTGATAAATGGAGACAGGACTGGAACCCTTGTCTGGGTTTCTCAAAGCTGGTCCTTTATATCCGGGCTGACCTGGACCTTTCCTTTCCTCTATGCTTTCGGTCCTGGGTCTTCCGTCCCAAAGCCTCAGCCCTGCCTGGAGTTATAGACACTACCTTAGGGGGTCACAGGGAGAAGTCACTTATTTCCTTCAGGGACCAAGCTCAGTGAAGCTAAGATACTAAGACTCTGGGAAGTTGGGGACACAGCTCTGAGGATGGAATCAGGAGCTTGCTGCCTAAGCTTCTAACCACACCCTGGTCCTGACTCCACCGGCTCCAGGGATGTCCGAGAACAGACATCTCATGTCAACTGAGAGAAGTGGTCTGTGCAACCCGTTTCCTGTAGCCACAGAGTAGTTCTTGAGCACCAGCGAGCTGTCCGTTATCGCCATCAGAGAGCCCAAGGGCCAGTCTGGTTCTATTCCATGAGATTCCATGTGAGCAGGCGTTTCTACTATTTATTTTATTTTTATTTTTTTAAAGGTTTTATTTATTTATTTGACAGAGAGAGTGAGAGAGCATAAGCAAGGGGAACAGCAGAGGGAGAGGGAGAAGCAGGCTCCCCCCTGAGCAGGGAGCCTGATGCGGGACTCAATCCCAGGACTCTGAGATATGACCTGCCTGGAGCTAGGGACGCTGCCTTAGGGGGTCACAGGGAGAAGTCTGAAGGCGGACGCTTAACGCACAAGGCCACCCAGACACCTTATCTACTGTTTATTTGCATTTGTATTTATTTGTATTTATTTAATATAATTTAATTTTTTAAATGTCCCCCCTCGGAAAAAAAATTTTTTTTTATTATGTTTTGTTAGTCATCCCACAGCACGTCATTCGTCTTTGATGCCATGTTCCATGATTCATTGTCTGCGTATAACACCCAGAGCTCCACGCAACCCGTGCCCTCCTCAACACCTGTCACCGGGCCGACCCCTCCCCCCACCCCTCCCCCCACCCCTCCCCTCTGAAACCCTCAGTTTGTTTCCCGGAGTCCAAAGACTACTGTTGATTTTTTAAATAAATCACATCACTCCACAAATGAACAAGGAGGAAGACCGCAGACAGAGCTGCCCAGGAAGTGGAGATAATCTGGCTGAATTAGGCCCTGGCTGTAGAGCCCCTGCTCCAGCATTAAGCCAGTTTGTACAGGGAAAGCAAGGAGCAGAGGGAAGTACTTAAGGCAGGACCACAAGCAGCCTGAATGCCAGTGCGACCTCCCCCTTCCTTCCACAAGGACCATCGTTTTAACACTGGATTGAAACTCTCCATCACCGTATTTCCAATCTCAGAAGGACAATTCCACGTTAGCCTGGACAGAAGGCCCCTGAAATTCTTGTAGGACTTTAGCCCCTGCCTTGGAATGTAGAGTTGGGAACTGGAGTTTGGTTTGGTACAAATAGGCTTCACAGTGGCTGAAGAAGTATTACTATTAAATCACGTTACTAATTAATTTCTAATAACTAATCATAATAACAGTCCACATCCCATTTTAGATGCCTTGATGGAGGTTCATGTGCATTGGTTATCTGATGCTCACAACGTCTCCATACACTGAGGACTGATACAACTATTATCTTTTTTTCTTTTTTTTCAGATAAGCAGATGAGGCATAGAGGGGTTAAGTAACTTGCTCAAGATCACACAGCTGGTGAGTAGTGGTGATAGGATGACCAACTTGCCCTGGGGAGCCAGGACTGTCCTGATTTTAGCATGGAAAGTCTTGCATCCTGGATGCTTTGCATGGAACCCCCTCCACCCAGAGCAAACGAGGACACTGGGTCTCCCCAGGTGATGGCAGGATATGAACCCAGGCCATGTGATGGCAGGATATGAACCCAGGCCATCTGACTCTGGAGGCTTGAGCTCGTCTTCCAACTGGTGGACGTCTACACCAACCCCGTGGGAGGCAGCAGGGCATCATTTTATCCAGAAAACCTGAAGAATACAGCCGCTGGGGCAGGAGGACTGGGGGACTTCAGCTGAGGTCATCCAGCAAGACTCAGTCTTAATCTTGTGGCTCCCCATTATACTTGGGTCTCTGCAGAGTCTTCTACCAACGTCCTCTGGCTCTTCTAACATGTGCACAATATGGGTGGGTGTGGAGAGAAGGCACAGGGCCCCACCCAGAGGGTCTGGGTGCCTTGAGGAGACTGATTCATCTTGGTCTGCCTGAGACTGTCCTGGTTTTAAAACCCGAAGTCCTGCGTCCTCAGAGAGCACCGTCGGTACTCGGCAAACCAGGACAATGGTCACCCGAGCGTGCAGTGGGTTTGGTATCTTCCCCATAACACCGGCACTTTTGTCTTAATATTGAACTATTTCCCCCAAACATTCATGCAATTGACTTGAGAATTGCTGGAGATTTGGGACACGAGCTGGGTCATCATGTGCACTCACCCATGAAGGCGTACAGCATTCTAGGCTTCCCCTAAAAATTCTAAAAAAAAAAAATTCTAGGCATCCCCTAAACCATGAGCACCACCACTGATGTCGGCACTGGGGCAGGCCTTCCTCCCATCTGTGACCTTGACGATATTGTCCCTTTCTCAGATGCTTCAGAATAACCCCAGTGAATGAAAGAGCTCTGAGAGAGATGTCCTAGTCCCAGCTCTGCCCTCATTGCTGTGTGGCCCCGGGGAAGTCACTAAACCTCTCTGAATCTGGTTCCTCATTTATCCAAGGGGAATTTCATGATAGCTGTAATTAGAGCTACCATTTAGCAGGCACAGAAATGACTCAACAGCTAGCAAGGTCTTGAGGAGTGAGAAGCTCCCTCCGGCACCCCCAAGAGGGACTATACTCACTGCTGAGGGGCTGAGGACCCAGTTGTCTCCCCTATACCTGGAGCACCCAATAGTCCTTCCTTAATGACATGAGGAACACTTAAAAACAGATATTGGTAAAAGCTTTAGAGGTCTTTGGAAAGATAAACATATTGCAGTGACCTCAAAGGAAGAAAATTGGATACTGTCCAGGCTAGAAGGACCAACGTCACCACTGGACACTGTCAAAACCTATGGGAAATAATTCTCTCTGTTCTTGCAAAGCTTTGTCCAGCAGAAAACATCACATCACTAGCACTCCCCAGATACGTTATTTCTGTGGGTGCCTGTGGTTCAGACCTCAGCATCTGACATCCAGAAAACACCTGATCACTCTATGTGGTGTGAAGTGATGAACCCTTAAAAAAAGTCTCAGAAAATTAAGTCTCAATCATTTTTTTAAAGTGACCCCCTCAAAAAGAGATGATGGGAGAAACCTGTTCTGAAACAGATTTTTTTTTTTTTTTTGAGTGAGCCTTAGAGTTCTTGAGCGACCGGACAATGAAAGGCTGTGAAAGCTTCCACTAACCCCTGGAGTCCTTTCTTGTGAATAGTGTGGTAGAAAGCATGTGGCCCCAGAGCCTGGTGTCTGGGTTCCAATCCAGGCTTCACCACTTAATTGCTGTGTGGTCTTAGGCAAGTTACCCAACCTCTCTGTTCATCAGCCTCCTCATCTCAGAGTACCTACCTCCTAGGGTCTTACTGAGATTAACATCCAAAAAGTACCTAGGACAGTGTATGACTCAGTAAACCTTCAGTAACCATAATTATTATCTATTCGGCTGTTCCAGCATCCTCTGGAACTCCAAAACCACAGGATTCCCACCCACCACAAAAGTTTTCTTTCTGCCCTGTACATGTAGGAGAGACAGACAGAAAGACAGAAAGACAGAAAGAGCTGCAACCAGAGACCGTGCCAGAGGAGGTCTGAGCTGACTTCTGACTCCAGTGCTAACCCCGTGACACTCTCTGGCCTCCAGCAACCCAGTGGAAACTGTCTCAATGGCCCCTGGCCTACCACAGGTGTCCAAGGTGGACGCCATGTCTGGGTCACATCCACATGGGTCTAGTCATTCCTCTTTTCTGAGACACACTGCCTAGACGCCACTGCCTAGACCTCACATAGTCATGCACAGTACGGGAAACCCCTCATCCACCTAGCCCAGCTCACAGATGGAGAAAATGAGGCTCTGAGAAGAGAGAACTCACCGCTCTTCCGAGAGTGAGATGCTGGCCGAGCTAGCCCCCAGTTACTGAGTGCCGGTCTGGCGCTCCTGGTCAGGAAGCACATGGATGCTTCCCTGAACTCCTGCAAGAGGAGGGCGTCTTCCCCGCCCAGAGCTCCCTGGATTTCCAGGTAAGGCCAGGGCAGATGGCAGGAGGAGGCCAACGCAGCCGTGCAACCTTCTTGCTTATCATTATTGTGAAGCACGGTATGAGAGCAGCTTGCCTGTACCCAGAACAACAGAATAAAACCACCCTCTACTTGCTCTCATTTTTTCCCCACCATAGCTTTGCAAAACGGAGCTCCTTGAAGTCTTATAGCCCTGGGAGTTGCTGTTTTATTTATTTGCAGATGAGGACACAGGGGGACAGCCACGTTTGTGCTGTCCCCAGGGTCCCACAGTGAGCTTAGGACAGAGCCAGGACTCCTGGCTCCTGGTTTTCCCCCAAATCCCACTGCCCTCTCTAGGACCACAGAGAAAAGCAAGCTGCATCCAACTGCACAGATGCATTCTCCAGATATTGCACAGGGGTAGCAGCTGGAGTCCTCAGGCTTATAGGCTGACTCTGGAATGCAGGGGTGAGGGTCTCCCAATTTACTGGCCAGAAACGTCCTCCCAAAGTATAAGCTGATGCATCAGCCTGGGGCTTCCCGAGAACTGCCACAGGACACAGCTTCCTTGTGATAAAGAGATGCGCTTTCCAGCACCATGACATGTGGGGCCAAAGAGATGTTCCCCAGTGGACACCAATAAATGGCAGAATGAACAGAGAAGGCCAGAAATATCTGAAGTGAGTAAATGAGGCAATCACAGCCAAAACCATCTAGTCCCAGACACTGCCGTGCCCAGCACAATGGTCTGGGCCCTGAATGGTCCCCAGATGACCGCAATCGGTCTTGAGCGCATGCTCCAAGTACTCCCAGGGTAATCCAGATTGTTTTCTGTCTTTTAAAATAACAAAACAAAAGGCAAGGGAACAGGCTGACGGATGGTAAAGCAGACCTTGAGTCTGGGGTCAGGATGTTAGTGTGAAAAGTCGTGTCCTCAGATCTCACAAGAGGGGGCCCTGTCCTGGGTCCTGAACAGTGAGGGGACTACGTCCCTCTCCATGAAATGAAGACTTCATGTGCCCACCCAGAGCCCATACCATCCATTCCAGATCAAGCTCCAAGTATCCGGAACACTGAATTCCCTGCCCAGATGCCGTGATCCTGCTTCCAGGACGTGAGCAGGCATCCTCCCCAGGCCCATCCTCCTGGGGGTGACAATGCCACAGGTGTACTTGGCTTGGAACCTGAGGGGTGGAGGCTCCTCGGGGTGCTGGGGAGAGCCGGGGTGGAGAGCAGAGGCAGGGGCTGTGTGCTTGGAGCTGGCTCAGCTCTCCCCACCACGGACGAGGCTGAACTCCAAGGAGCCCGAGAATTCTAAATTTGAACCCAGCCTTGCAGAGTGTTATAAATGTATGCTTGTCAAGGTAGGAGGATAGAACAGATTTCATTTAACAGTTTGTAAGCTTAATTTAGAACTTCTAAATATTTATATAAATGGTTTGTGAGCCTCTATTTGCACTTTTGTCCCGTCTAGAAATCTCAGGGGCAGAACTGGGCACAAGTTTTGGCTCAAGCCACATCCTGGATCTCTTAAATTAGGCAAATGACCTTGGCCTCCTTCCCTGGGTCTCCCAATTTCCTCACCTGTAGGACCAAGGGCACAGTGAGTGTATCTCCTGGGTCCTTCCAACTCCTACACCAAAGCTTGGACGCCCTCCAGGGTTGGCCCTTTAGCCAGCACTCTGCAGACGGCCATCACAGGGATGAGTGTACTTCACCGTCCCGTGGGGAAGCCCCTGACCCAATCCAGGTGAGCAGTGACCCTCAGCTGGACTGGGGGAGCAGGGATGCCACGTCGGAGCCCCAGCACCCGCCTTAGGTCCCACTTCGGGTGAAAGCCCACGTCTCTGGCAACGGTGGGGAGAGGACCTGCCATCACTCGTCCGGAGCTGTGGTTTGGGAAAATAGAACCGAGCAAGCTGAGCGGTCGGAGGGCCAGCTGGGTAATAAATATCAGGAATTCCTAATTGCTTTACGAATGTCACAACTTGAAAAACCACCACAGGAGGACAGGAGCGGGGAACGTCTCTCAGGACAGACTAAACTGAAAACACAGGGTCTTTTGGCAGCGTCGCAACAAAGCAGTCCAGCCTGCCACTCACAGCGTTAAACACTCTGTGGGAAGAGCAGGCCCCATCAGGGAGCTTTCTGACAAACGTCACCCTGGGCCTCAGGGAACTCAAAACAGGTCCCTCCTAATTAAGTCCCAGGAGGCCATAGTGTGGTGGCTGTCAACGAAAACTTCCAGGGAGCCAAGACTCCCCCCGCTGCCCCAGCTGTCCACATAAGGAAGCCTGGCTTCTGCTCATCCCCAGAGGCCCCTGGCGGTCAGCACCAAACCCGCCCAGGAGGCTTGTTTGATCTTTCCGGAACCTTCATGCCTAGAGCTTGAGTGTTCGAGGGGCAGCCCTTCTCTGTCAGACAGAGCTGGCTCTGTGGTTTCTCTGTGCAGAGAAAGAGTTCGGAGAAGCCAGGAAAGAAGCTGCAGATCAGCTGCAAGGAAGCTGGAGCCCTCCTGTGTGGCCCGTCTCCCACACTCTCACTCTGGGGACCCGTCTCCACACTGACGACATGTGGGCGTCACTGAAGGGGCAGTCCTCTCCCATCTGCCTGCTATTCCATAACCTCAGGCTGGCCCTTGGCCAGTGGGGCCTGTCTGAACTGGCCGAGGGCCATTCTTCCCCAGAAGCCCTTCCTCTTCCCAGCGCAGACTAGTGCTATCCCTTGGCCCGGCAGGACCCCATGGCACTGGGTGTCGGGGCTCCAGAAAGCATCCCAGGCCTTCGAAGAGGTCAAGGCTCGCCCAGAGGGAAATAGAAGGAGCATGCCGACCTGGAGTCAGTGACAGATTCGCAAGAGTGGAGATGGGCCCATATCCCAAAGGGGCTAAAAAGGAGCCATGGCTCCTCCTGTTCTGGAACTTGGAAGGGCAGCAGGAATGGGATTTGTACTGGTTTGAGTAAGAAGGGATTCCTATCCTGGCTCAATGCCTTCTCTGCTTAGACTCACGGTGGGAGGGCCCGGGATAGGAGTCGTTCCAGTGTCAGTTGTTCAACAGCACTCCCTCAGCTTCTGAAACAGCCCCAGTCACGTCCTAGGGATGGACCTTCCGGAGTGAGGTCCTCCCGCCCCGGGAGAGGGCAAGGGGACGAGCTCAGCAACTGTGGCTGGGGGAGATTTCCCGGAGCGACACTGAACCACGACACATGCCGTGAGTCAGCCCAGGCCACTGTGGTCAGTGTGCATGCGTGTCACCGGTGACAGGCGCACGTGCGGCCACCGGTCTGTTAGATATGCAGTTTACACACGAGCATGTGCAACTGTGTGCGTGTGGCTCATACATTCACAGGCACGGATTCACAGGCCCTGGGGTCTTTGTGCTCTCGATCATTCTGGTGTGAATACTGCACGTGATTCCATTGGGAAGACTCTGTGGCTGGAAGCTTTGGCCCAGCCCGGAAGGAGGAAGGGCCATCCTGAGGCGAAACAACGCCCACGCACATGCACGCCCTTGCCTGTGCAGACGCAGTGGAGTTTAAGGTTCTCCTTTCTATTGCTCGTGGGCAGAAACAGCTCACATAGAAGGAGCCCTTGCTCCAACAGACGCCTGCGGTCTGCACCCCTCAGCCACGAGCTTGCATCTCCTTTGGGGGGGGGCATTCATACCCCAAAGACCCAACTCCCTCACTGCCCCCAGCTGCCCCCCTTAGGAGCGCTCTATCTACCTCACTTTCTGCGCCATCTGGAAGCCAAAGCCCCCTGATTTAGGGTCCTGGGTGACAGAAGGGAAGCCTTCCCTTCCCAGGGGATGAAGAGATATAAAACAGCAAAGTCCTCAGAAACACCACCGGCTGTTCCCTTCCTTGGGGTTCTATTCTCATAAGGGAAGCCAAGTGAGCTCAGGACACCTCAGCTAAGAGTTTCCTCCTTCCTTCCCTGAGATGCTTCAAGGGATGGCAGGACTTCCTAACGGGTAGCTGCCCCTGAAGTGCCCCCGTCGCCCGACCTGACTTTCTGAGACAGTGGCCAGTTGAGGGGGAAGGCGGTGTGGACAGGTTTTTCCCAGGAGCCTTGTGGGTGACACTCTCCCTCTGCAGGGGTCTCTGGTCTCCAAGTCTGGGAGACACGGGACAGTGCTGTTTGCAAGAGCAGTGCTCCAGTTCCCTCAGAGCCCTTCAGATGCTCCTTTAAGGATCCACACAGGAAGGTACAGCCCGAGGACTCACACGCGCGCACACACACAGAGAATCTGGAGACAGAGGCAGCACCAGACACCAGAGGAAGGGAAGACCCAGAAGAGCAGCACGCTCCTATCTGGAGAGCTTTTGAGGGGCTCCCCCAGCATCTAAGCCACAGTCTCAGGGCCTGATTAGAACCTCTTAATGAGCTCAAACAGTGAACACAGATCCCTGCCTTCCCGCCAGGCTGTTAACAGTGAAATCCACAAACATCTCAAAGAAACATCCATCCAACAAAGTTCTGACTCTTTGTACCCGGAGACTTCAAAACACGTACATACTGTGTCACCCACGTTTTTGGTGGCCCTGCTTTGTGGTTTTCTAAGCACCTGCCTCGAGACCGAGACAGGCTGCCCTGGTCCCTCCCCACAACCTGAGTTTTCCAAAGAAAAGAAGGGAGGCTCCGGGGCAAAGGGGCCGCACGCTGGGAGTCATGGGGTGGGGGGAGGACACAAGGACCCCCTCCCTTCCACCAAGAGCCCTCCCCCCCACCAAGAGCCCTCCCAGCCGCGGCCCTCCCCCTGCGCCCCTGCCCCTGCGCCCCCTCACCTGGGGTGGATGTCCACAAGCAGCACGAGCGTCTGCATGGTGATCACGTCGATGCGCTTGCAGTGGAAGCGAGCCACCTTGAGCACCTTGAGGTACGTGCAGCAGAGCACGACGAAGGACAGCAGGAAGCTGAGCGCGTGGAAGGCGCCCGTGAAGACGGCGAAGCGCAGGCGCTCGTCCGGCCGCCGGCTGCACAGCGTGCACGACGCGTACAGCTGGTGGAAGCCGAGCCAGGACAGGGCGAGCGCGGCGGCGGGGAAGGCGAGCGCGTGCAGCCACGTGTAGGCCACCATGAGCGCGGCGTCGCGGAGGCGCATCTTGGCGCGGTAGCTCAGCGGGAAGACCACGGCCACCCAGCGGTCGATGCTGAGCGCCGCCATGCTGAGCATGGAGTTGGTGGCCAGGAAGGTGTCGAGGAAGGCGGCCAGGCGGCACAGGCGGTCCCCGGCGGGCTGCCGCTGCGCCACGACGCCGGCCAGCGTGAGCGGCATGTTGAGCACGGTGCACAGCAGGTTGCCGCACGTGAGGTTGAGGGTGAAGAGCGCCGGCGCCTGGCGGCGGATGTCGGCGCTGTGCAGCAGGCACAGCAGCACCAGCGCGTTGGACAGCAGCGAGACGCCCATCGTGCCCACCAGCAGCCCCGCCAGGCCCGCGTCCCACGAGTTCATGGTGCGCGCCCGCCGCGGCGCTCAGGGCCCGCCACCCGGCGCCGCCATGGCGCCCCCGCCGCCGCCGCCGCCGCCGCCCCGCGCCCCCCCGGCCCCCGCCGCCATGGGCCGCCGCCCCCCCCCCGCGCCCGCGCCCGCGCCCCGGAGCTGGCTGCCCGGCGCCCGCCCGCGGCCGGCTCGGCCTCCGCTCCCCGCGGCCCTCACCCCATCCCTCCAGCCGCGCTCTGCCTCCGCCGCCGCCGCGCCCGCCGGCTCCCCGGCTCGCTCTCGCTCTCGGTCGTCCTGC
The DNA here is from genome assembly GCF_011764305.1 of Mustela putorius furo. Lineage (NCBI taxonomy): Eukaryota > Metazoa > Chordata > Mammalia > Carnivora > Mustelidae > Mustela > Mustela putorius. Next base: position 8,028,469 of record NW_025422057.1, read on the forward strand.
CCGCTCCCCGCGCGCTCTCCCTTTCCGCTCTCCCCTCCACTTTCTCGCTCGCTCCCGCCCGCGGCCGCTCCCGCTCCCTCCCGCTCTCTCCTGGCTGCGCTTCTCTTCCCTCTCTCCCACTGCTGTTCTCTCCGTCTGTCTCTCCCACCCCCAATTCTCTCCTCCCCTCCGCTTCTTCCCCCTCCTCTTCACTCCCTCTCCGGAATCCGGCTGCTTCTATCGCAGAAATCCCCGCCGGGGCGCGCACTCTCTCTCACACGCCGAGAGAACCGGCCTGACGGCTCCGGTGCGGGGTGATTGGCTCCTTGCAGCTCCCCCGCCCCTCCAGCCCTCCCCTGCGTGCGCCCCAGACAGGCCGAGTCCAGGAAGTCTGTCTGAGAGAAGGGACGGATGCCTGGGCACCTCCACGCCTCAGTGCCACCTGCCCCAGCCTGAGCACCAGCCCCGTCAGACCTCCACACGGAGGTCCTGCCCACCAGTGCCCGAGATGCTTCCCCGGGCCTGTGTGCCCCTCCCTCTGCAGGCTGAGCTGGGGGAACTCAGGGAGGCTCCTTTGGCTGAGAGCCGAAGCAACCCACATTTCTCCGTCCTGCGTGACCAGTGCACCTGCTGTGCTCCTGGGGGTGCTCAGTTTGCCAGGTCCCCTCCCCATCGCCTTTCAGCCAGAGCTTCTCAAGTCTGCTGAGGGGATGCTGCAACTCACTGTGACAACCTCTGGGCATCGCCCTCAGCCAGGAGAGGCCTTTATTTGACCCTGAGCCCTCACAGTGGGCCAGCTTGTCTGTCCACAGGCAGCCCCAGTAGAGCCGTGGTGTGGCTCAGCATCTCCAGCCTGAGATCCAGCTGCCGCCATCTGTCAGCCACACACACCATCTGCCCTGGGTCTGGTGAGACAGCAAGTTCCAGTTCGTGAAGGACCTGGATGGCATAATATGCCGAAGCTCTTCAGAGAAGGGGGAGGGCGGTGGGTGGCCTGCCTTGGTGGCAGCCTCAGGGACTCTGGGCATGCAAGGTATAAGCCTACCCTCAGGATGGTGGCCCTTCTGTCCTTTTACCAAGGCCCTGCTGGGAAGGTGTGTGGATCCGAGCTCCCCGCCCCCACCCTGAGAGGCTAACTGAACACTGACCAGCGCACCACTGCCATCCCAGGACCCTGTGCAAGACACTGAACTTTGTCAAGCCTCGGTTTCCTTCTTTACCTTTTGGAGCTCTGGTGAACATTAACTACCGTGGTGCGTGTGCAGAGCCTTGCCTCCCCGGGGAAGAAACCCACCTAGTGGCAGCAGTCTCCACATTGCTTGGCCCCCTCGCGGGGCCAACAGAATTCAGGGTTGGATACATGACTTCATTAGATTCTTGGTGTGGGACATCAGAGTGAGATGTTTACCTGTGCGTCTCCCCTGCTCCCAAAGACTGTCCCCACCCACAGCCTCTGGCATGAGATGGGTGTGTGTGCAGTGCTGGAGAGTAAATGTGTCATGGAATACATTTCTGGGGGGCACAATTGGGTCCCTGATTCTCACGTGTTGATGATTCTCAGACTCACCTGATAAACTTGGGGTACTGGTTAAAAATTGAGATTCCTGGGTTATACTTGAGGTTTCCAAATCAGCAGGTCTGGGCCCTGCATGGTCTGCGGGCTCCTTCGGTAACTCCAAGGAGGGTGAACTGAGAGGACGCCCGAGGAACACGCTCAATGAGAAGTGGGCGCGAGGCCGGCTGCAGGTTCGTGTGGAGCTCTGCTCAGCACCCTGGACACAGCCTCCAACAACGGCTTGACGTTCTGGCTTGGAGGCACACGCTGAAGGATCACCAGTGGGGGTAGGGAGCACAAGGTCAAGGGCTAACTAAACCCTCATAGCACTTCGGCATTTACAAAACACAGCCACACATTATCACACTGTGTGATACAAGAATGACAAGAAAAGGACACTGAGGTTCAAAGAGCATGCATGGGCGAGTTGGTAAGGGAGGAAGCAGGTGTCAGTAGCTCCCTAGATTGGCCCTTTCTGTACACTCCAAAAGGCTTCCCTCACCTTCTCAAGCAGGAGTCCTTGGTTGGGAACTTGAAAGTATCTCAACTTAGCAACATTAAAATGATGTCAGTGACCATGTGACCCGGTCTAAAAGCAAAAAGCCAATGAACGTGCACACATGTGCACATGCACACACACACACGTGTGTACACACACACACACACACACACACACCATATATACTCATAATCAGAGGTGGTCCTTTCCATGGTTATCTTTAAAAAGAGGTGAAAGATTTATATAAGCTGAACAGAAACTGCAATGTCACCAAGTGCTCGGAGAGAGGCCTCATTGAAGGCCATGGCCACAGAGAACCCTTCCCTTTAGGGAATCAGAAGATTCTGGATTTTTGCAAGTAGAGGAGGGCCCAGCAGCTGAGAGGAGGATGCTACCTGAGCAAGCGCCTAGAGGCCAAGTCTGGTGCATATTTGTGGTTCTGAAGAGAAGATGGGCCTATAGAATGGATGGAAAGAAAGGTGGTGGCAAACCCTGGATGTGAGCCCAATGCCAGGCTGAGGACAGAAAGGTCAGTCCCTTTCAGATAATGACTTCCAGGACCTGGAGCATCCAGCCATCCTAGGGATACTTCCCTGCCAGCTTTCCACCTGCGCCCGCCAGCAGATCTCCATCTTCAAACCAGTTCCATACCTGCTAATTCACGTGACCCTATAGAACCTTGGGGATTCTAAGAGATAAGGAACAGATAAGGAAATAAATCCTAGAGGTGACATTCCTTGCTTAGGAACATGTGGCTGGTAAGTGGCAGACCAGGGGTTGGAACCCCAGATCCTGATTGACTATCGAGAGCCCTCTCAGCTGCCAGCCTCTGCCCAGTCCCAGAGTGGTACCTCTGTGGTGATACCTTTCCAGGCAGGCTGCTTATGCATACTTTCTGGTCCAGGCCTTCAAACTGGTTAAGCAGAAACAATTGAACAGGTTTTCCAACAGGACCATCAGGGCTCTGGCTTACTTGCCTATTAGCCGGCAGGAGAGGTACTGGCTGTTTGGACAGGGTCTTTGCTGCTCCTGGATGTGCATGGCTGTCCCAGGCCCCCACAGACCAGGCATAGAAGGAAGTGGGCTCAGCAGCAAGAAGAGGAAGCTTGCTGCCTGGCAGTTTTAGCTGGTGGTCTCCTGGGAGAGATGGGCTACCTCTGTCTGATGGGACTCATGATGCTAAGAACATTTATCAAAGTTGGTGATGATCCAGACATTCTGCCTACCTTTGATCATTCTGACTACCTTTGATCTTCACAGTAACCCTATTTGAGAGAAGCTATAGTTACCACCATTATACAGATGAGGAAACTGAGGCTTAAAAAGCTTATCAATGTACCCAAGGTGTCAGTTAAGGAGGAAAGGGATGTGGACCCTGTTCATATCATCATTGAGACTCTGCTATGCTGCCCAGATTTGGTCTCTTCTGATGAGGCTCATCAGCCATCACTCCCATCCTGCCAGCCTCTGCCTTCCTTTCCAAGATGGATCTTTGGGGTGAACATCAGCTGGGTAGCGTAACAAGTCAGTGTGTGACACATGTAAGCTTGAAAGCTCCTTGTTGGTCAGGCTTCTGCTGAGTCCTTTACATTCATTTCCTAACTTAGAGCTCATAGGATAGGAATTGACATCCCACTTGTGGGTGAGATGATAGGGTCTTGCAGCTATGCAACTTGCCCAAGGTCTTACAGACAGCCGTGGTAAGTCTGAGATTGCAATACTGATCGTCTCTCTGCCCCCCGCCCCTGCCCAGAGCTCTGTCCCTACACCAGAGTTCCCCACAGCTGGGCAGACAGAAGGAGCTACTGTCCAGCTAGAGTCTGCCTGGCCAAAATATAGAGCCATCCCTCTGCCCTAGAACTTACTATGCCCACACAGCCAGCCAATGAGGTTTGCACTTTGTCTTGAAAATCCATTAAACCTGCTCACGGAAGCAGCAGCTCCTTTATTTGCAACCTGTACTGGATCCAGGAGGGCAGAAGTGTGTGATTGATCTTCCTGAGTGTTAGACTGTGAGGCACTGAACCGGTCTGTGAACAATGGCTTTTCTGAGTTTGGACTGACTTCTAAGGATGTCTGGCTTCTGTTCATTTCCTCTCTCTGAGCTCCAGTGGAGCAGCAGAGCTTGTCTTATATCCCCAGAACTAGAATCTTCAGCAAGGGTTATTTCTCCCAGTTTCTTGTCCCACTTCTGTCCCTACTCCCCCACAATTGCTGCCTGGGGTTTAACAGGGGTCCTAAGCAGTGGGAAGGCTCTGGGCTCCTGCCCAGAATTGAGTTCTGGACTGATCAGCACTGAGACAGTGGACAGCTCCTCCCCTCCCAGTGGCTTCTGCTCTCTGCTCATTTTCAAGAAACACTGGCTGTGGAAGCCCAGAGCTGACCTCCTGGTACTGTGTCTTTTGAGTTCCTAAACCAGGTCTTTAAAACGAGCCAGGCTCAACTACCGTTTATTGAGCAGATTCTAGACTGTTTTAGGCTCGGCCACACATCTAGTGAGGGGCAACATTCAGGTCTGTTGGATTCCAAAGCTCATGCTTTTAACACTGAACTATACTGCTCTATCATTTTGGTAGGTGGACCATTTGGAAACAATGTCTTCCACTTTCTCTGTCCGTCAGCAGCTCCCGTAACATTTACAACACTGAACACATGCCAGGCTGCTCCCTGTCCTGTGGGTGGCCTGATTTGACCTGACTCCATTAAGTTTCCTGAGGACTGTCCCATGATCTATACCTCTTTGGTCTACATTCCCAGGGGTCTGAAAGGGAGGTATACTTTACTGGTGATTCTGGAGTTCTCCCAGTCTTGTCCCCACTCCAGGACTGAGGCCAAAGTCACATGATATCCTCAGCAAACCATGGTAGGAGTACCACTTTCCAACAGTTTCCAGTGGGAATAAGCCCACTTCTCTGATGGGAAAGAGACCTTGGGTTGACAGGGTCATGCTGTAGATAGTACCCTGCACTGGAAGACAGGTCTAGTCTTCCAGTGTCTAGTCACTGGACACTAGATAAATCTGGTCACCGCCCTAACTGACCATATGCCTTTGGACAGCTTTTTCCACTCTCGTAGCTCAGATACTCTCCATCTGTGAAATGAAGTGGGTGGATGAGGCAATCTCACTTGCAAATTTAGGCTGCGTAAAGACGCCACAGCAGGGATTTGATACAGGGAGAAGGAGCAAGAAAGAGGGGGGCAGAGACAGACATTGTGGGGCCTTCCTTCCCCATCTGTCTGGATTTCAACCCCTTCCACTACAGTGGCAGTGAATGTCCACGCACGACTTCAGCTTAAAAGGTCTGTATGGGGGCATGTGTGTGGGGGAGGATTCATTCCCCTCCCACTGTGCACTGGTCAGAACAATCATGGGGCTCATCTTTCTGCCCTCATCACACCTAAGGGGATTGTGTGTGCATATCAGGCCCTATTCTGTATATGATTCAGGAAGAGAACCTGCCCTTGGCTCTGCTGGGAACACAGGGGTGTGTGTGTGTGGGAGAGAGAGAGAGAGAATAAGGGAAAGAAGGGGAAGAAAGAAAGTTGGAGAGGGAATGTGGCAGACTTATTAGTGACATGAAGATGATCTTTTCTCATAGTTTGGGAACAAAAGAAACTGAGGCAGACATAAATCTCCTACTAAATGACTCAACTTTGGGGGGGGTCTTTAGCAAGGTTTAGAAAGCAGGAAAAAAATCATTTATTTTGCATGGATACTAAAGGGCACATTTTGGAAAACCAAACTATTTGTTTAAGGCAGAGAGATAAGGGGGTGTTACAGAAAGGAGTGTGCCTCTCTGGACCCAAGGCTGATGACTTGTTAACATCAGAAGTCACTGCCCCAACCAGATGTTGTTGCTTTGGTGCTTAGGGATCCTACCAAAAGGTGTCATACTGGCTTGGCTCAACCAGATGGGAATGGAAGGCTTCACCCCTTCTTTCACTCCCCCACCGGGGAGGCAGTTCAGATGCCAATCTGATTTCGGAAGTCATTCTGGTCTTTGTGCTCTAACTCTGATATTGGAAGCTTCTTTTCTCCTGTGCAGATTTTTTTTTTTCCTTTACTGAGGTTTGATCTACATAGTGAAAGAGACAAGACATGCCATGGATGAGTTCTGCACCATCCATGAAATTTACACACTCATTATGATTCAGAATATTTTTACCACCCTAGAAAGTTCCTTCATGCCCCTTTCCAGTCAACTTAGCCTGACCCCGCTAACTAGTGTCCTGTTTTCTATCATATTAGGTTAATTTTGCAAAGAGCTAGAACTTCATATGAATGAAAATATACATATGTGCTCTTTTATGTCTTATATTTTGTCTTATTTCTCTCAGTGTAATATTTTTTAGGTTTATCCCTGCTGGCATGTATTTAAGTAGTTCATTCCTTTGTGCTGTTGGATAGAAATGGATTGTAGGAATGTACAACAGTTTGTTTAGTTATTCTCCTATTAATGGACATTTGTTTTATATACGATTGGTGGATATTCTGAATAAAACTACTATGGACATTCTTGCACTCATTTTTTCTTAGTATGCATATGTTTTAGTTCTCTTTAGTAAATACCTACGTTTATATTTAACTTTTATGAGAAAGTGCCAAACAGTTTGCCAAAGTGTCTGTACAATTTTGCAACGCAACCAACATTAAAATAGGTTGTTTGTCTCTTTCCTATTGAGTCGTAGGAGTTTTAAAATCTATTTTGGATATAAGTTATTTATTAGATTTATCTGTTGCAGCAACTCTCCTAATCTGCCACTTGTCTACCTCTTTTCTTAATACTGTCCTTGATGACACATACATTTTAGAATTGGCTTGCCAACTTATTATTTTTTTTAAATGCTAGACTTTTCTCTGGGATGGCAGTGAGTCTCTAGATAGTTTGGGGGAAATGTCATCCTTTGTATTTTCTCCTTTATAATGTTAATCTAGTGAAATGCATTAACTCTGTAATGTAAACCAACTCCATATTCCCAGTTGACCCTTCTTTTTCCTAAGATTTCAAGGGTTTTTGCATCTGGGGTTTTGAGGAATAATCCGCCTATGGTTTTATTTTCCTCTGCTGGCTTTTTCTGGTTTTGATATCAGGGTTATGCTTCCTCATGGAAAGACCCGTGAAATGTTCCCTTTATAAAAAGCTGTCACACTGTTTTGCAAAATGGCTATGAAATTTTTACATTGTTACCTGAAATACATGAGAGCTTGAGTTTCTCTGCATGCCTCCTAGCTCTTGGAATTGCCGGTTTCAAAAAGAATCCATTCTAATAGTGCGTGGAGGTATCTCACTGCGGTTTTAATCACACGTCCACATTCAGTAATCATACTGACTATCTTTTCATTCCTTATTTACCTTTGACAAAGTGTTTCTGATTGTTGCGTTTTGAGACTGTTTTATAAATTTCAGGTACAAGTCCTCTGTTAAATATGTGGTTTACAAGTATTTTCCAATCTGTGGCTCATCTCTTAGTCAATGTGTTCCGTAGAGAAAATATATTTAACTTTGATAAAGTACAAATTCTCACTTTTTTTCTCTTATGGATAGTGAATTTATTGTTCTAAGAACTCTTTGTCTTGCCTGAAGTCAGAGCCTTTCCTCATATGTTGTAAAGTTGTAAAGGTTTATGTTTTATGTTAGGTACATAATTCATTTTAGCTAATTTTTTTATGAGATGTGAGGGATTGGGCAAGATTCATTCTTTCGGGTATGGATACCCTACTGCTCCAGCACCCATGTGTTCGAAAGACCATCCTCTCTTCATTGAACTGCCTTTACAATTCAGTGTGTTTTCATTTATCTGCGGGTCCTATTTGGGACCCTATTCTCTTTCACTGATCCCTGTATCTTCCTTTCACCAGTACCCCCACAGGTCAATTCCTGTCGCTTTATTATGAGTCTTGGACTAAACCACGGTGACTCTCCTTTGTTGTTCTTGCTTCTCCGAATTGTTCAAACTAATCCCTTTACTTTCCTTCCCCTACAGATTTGGGTATTGGCTTGTCGATATCTACAAAACAATCCTATTCAGCTTTTGTTTGGGAATGTGTTGAATCTACAGAACATTCAGGGAGAGTAAGTATCCTGGCAATACTGAGTCTTCTAATCCATAAACATGGTATGTCTCTCTATTTAGGTCTTCTCTGATTTCCTTCATTAGTGCTATTGAGCTTTCAGATACAGGTACTGAAAATATTTTGCCTCTGAGAAACAAATTGACGGTTTTGGGTGGGCGGGGGGTGAGCCTGGTGGTGGCTATGAAGGAGGCACGGATTGCGGATTGCATGGAGCACTGGGTGTGGTGCATAAACAATGAATCTTGGAACACTGAAAAAATAAAATTAAATAAAAAAAATTTTGTTATATTTTTCCTAAATTCATTTATACCTAAGTTCATATTTTGATGCAGTGTACATTGTGCCAGATTTCTATTTTAATTCCACATTGTTCATTGATTTTAGATAGATAGATATCGAGAGAGAGATTGAGAGAGAGAGAGCTCATTTTGTATCTTGACTTTGAGAACTTGCTTAATTCCTTTATTGTTTCCAGGAGATGTTCTGCAGATTCCATGGTATTTCCTATGCAAGCAATCATGCCGTCCATGGCACCATGCCTTTTGTTTATTTTCGGCTGTCTTATCTCATTGGTTTGGACTTACACTAGGTGAGGAGTGGCAGAAGTGAGTACTCTCACCCTACTCCCAGTCTGAGGTGGAAATATTTATTTAGTCTTTTACCATCCATTGCGTTTAGCTGTGTGTAGTGTGTAGATGTCGTATCTCAGGCTAAAGGGGTTCCTTTTTATTTCTAGTTTACCAGTGGTGTGGATCATGAATGCACGTTGAATTTTGTCAAATCTTATGGCTACATCTATGGAAATTATCATGTAGGGTTTTTTTCCTTTAATCTCAATATAGTGAATTATATTTATTTTCAAATGCTGAACTGGCTTTGCTTTCCTAGAAAAAAAAAAAAACATTCTGTTTTGATATGCTTTCCCTTTTATATACTGTTGAATTCCTTTTGCTCATGCTTTGTTGGGGATTTTTGTATCTATATTCGGGAAGGGTACTGGCCTACATTTTTTTCCTCTGTAATGTCTGTCCAGTTTTGGTACCAGGATATACTAGCTTCAGAATATCAGTTGGGAGGTGTTCCTTCTCTTTTAACTTCTGAAAGGTCATGTATAGAATGAATACTATTTACTTCTTAAATGGGAGAATTCACCAAGGAAACTCTCTGGGCATGTGGTTTTCCTTGTTGGAAGGTTTTAAAGTATGGATTCAATTTGTTTAATAGAAAGAGGATGACTCGGGTGTTTTGCATATGTCATCTCAGGAACCTCTCCCAGTGCTCCATGAAGGGGTGGGGGAGAGGCAGCCAGGGAGGGCAGAGGGAACAGGGAAGAAAGCAGCAGGATTAGTGTTTCTAGAACTTGTGGATGGGAGGCGTTTATGCGGCTCAGCACATACACTACATTGGTAAGTTAAACCCTCTATGAAAACTAGATGCAGAAAGTGTCTGTCCGCACTCCGGGGGCTACAGTGTGGGGAAGCTGGGCTGCACTGACCAGAGAGGACCACCATGATAGCAAAAATTGAGAATGAAAGAGAAGAACTTGGGGGCCAAACACAGCAGGTGGGGCCAGGCATTCCTCATGCCAGGCTGAAATCACTTGGAATTCATATTGCTAAGCAGTCCTGGACCCCAGAAGAAAGGCTCAGGGCTGAGGCGTCCTGCTCGATAAGGAGGCAGGTGGGCCGCACAGGCTGGCATTGACCCCTATGTCACACTCAGAAGATTTTCCAAATAGGGACCTAGTTACTGCATTCTCTGTAACATTCAATATTACTAAAACCATACCAAGTGTGGCTTTCACCTCAATTGCCTAGCAAAAGGTTTTAAAGAGAGTTGGGCATTGTTATACCCATTCTGTAGATGCCCTGGGATGTGAACATCCATCTCTCTTCCCACCCTGCTGTCATCACCTCCTGAGAGAGTTTGATCTAAAGCGCCTCCAGCAACAACTGATCTGGGGGGATGCAGGTGTATCAGCCAGGTTTGGGGGTGGAGACCAGCCTGGGAAGCGGGCCTCAGGAGAGAGCAGGGTTCTTGGCAAAACCTCTTTTTGTTTGTTTTTTAACAGAACACTTTTGTTGGGGTTTTATGTACCAAAAACCTTCTGGTTATTGTTGGCAACTCACTGTCTTTCTTTGAGTGCAGGGTCCTGTAGTTTCGTGTCCAAAGTGCTGGGGAGATGAGCCTGGATTTTGAATGACCCGATGCTCCTGAGACATCTCCAGCCCCATCCCCTTCACACTAATCACATTCAAGTCCTTCATGAGGCAAGCCTGGTTCATCAGAGTCATGGTCATTCAGTGCTTACAGGACCCTGAGAATAGTCTATAGTCTATGGCACCCCCCAAATTTTACAGATGGAATTGAGAACCTAGAGAAAGTTACATAGCCCTTGCACCTAGAACACAGACTCCCCAACCCTGCCCCCCAGACAAAAATGTATCTCTCCTTATTTCCATTTTATAAAAGAAAAGACAGAACACAGGGTGAATTGATTCCCCAAACTCCATCCTAGCCCCACAACCCCCAGGAGATTTGGAGTAAGAGCCCTATTTCCCATGTAGATAATACAACTTACTTGCCCTCCAAAGGACACTCTCAGGAGTGCTGAGACGGTGCGATGTGCATCAGAGTGGCTGCCAATCAGAAGTCCAACAAACAGGGACCCTCAAAGGCTAACAGTGATGGATGAAGAGGGAGAGCCTTAGCCAGGAAGCGCCTGGGTCCGGGTGAGCCTTCTCTTCCTTCCGAGTCCCTGTCCTCCTGGGTGCTTCACCTCAGACCACGTTAGCAGCAGTGAAGGACTCTTTCAGGAATGGACAAAGTGTCTGCAGACACAGGCCAGAAGGGCCAGTGCCCTCCATGGGACCCTGGAGGTAACCAGGAAGTGATGTTGTCCTGGCTGAGATGGTCCCAGGCCCCGAGAACAACTCACCTCACTTCAGCCCAGGAAAATTGGCCTTGAGACAGGTACTGTCTTCTTGCGGATACCCAACCTCCTGTGTCCCTTGCCAGACTCTCTCTCCTTCCTACTTGCTCTGCATCCAGCACTCAGACTCCCCAGCGCCTGCATTGGTGATTCTGTTATTTGGTCCTTCCGCTCCATAGTGCACCTTTATCCGCATCTCACAGACAGAGTTTGGGAGAACTGGTCCAAGCTTTCCTGTAAGAACTGGCAGGTCCAGCATTAGGAACACGGTCTATTTCACTCCAAAACCCACATTCTTGGGGCACCTGGGGGTTCAGCTGGTTGAGTGTCTGACTCTTGGTTTCGGCTCAGGTCATGATCTCAGGATTGGGAGATCGAGCCCCGCTGCCAGCTCTGCGTTCAGCGGGAAGTGTGCGTTAGAGGTTCTCTGTCCCTCTCCCTTTGTCTCTCCCCTCACTTGCATTCTTTAAACAAACAAATAAATAAATCTTTAAAAAATATGTTCAAAGCCCACATCATTTGCCAAGTGGCCTCTAGGCTGGGCCACCTCTTTTATCCATTAAAAGAAGGAACAGGAACAGTCAGTGTGTGAACTCAGGAGGGCAGGCTCACTGCCACTGGTCGCTTCTTCCCACCACTTCTGTCCGGGCTCAGGTCAGTTGTGTCCAGGTGGACTTGAAGGTGATTTCAGACACTCCATCTTCTCCATGGTGAGTATGGTACCCACAAGAGAATAGCAGGCCAGTGTGATGTTGCCCAAATCCTGCAAAACCGCCCTGAGTTGTCCCCCGTCTCTTCCCCACAGCTTCCAGCTACAAGAACCCAAATGGGCCAAAGCCCAATTGTTGAATCTCACAATGCTTGAGCCAAGACCCAGGGCTTTGGTTCCCTGGGATGGGCTGTGCTTTTGGGTAAGCCTCACTGTACAAATCTTTGGGGAAACAAAGCTCTTATGGGGAGGATTGAGCTCATACGGGTAGGCTGGGATGAGGTTCCTCAAGATGGGGGCTTTGGGAGGAACCCTAGAGAATGGAGGAGAATCTGTGAAAGGCTTGCCATGTATGAGAGCTGGTTTTTCCCTTGAGAAGTTCACAGTTGGTTCTCATTGATTATTTAGGACATCAGCTCTGTGTTCATAAGCTAATTCTAAGAAGTCCATCAGCTCTGTGTTCATAAGCTAATTCTAAGAAGTCATCATAAAACAATTACATTTACTTTCCCATGTGGCACCAGCTCACTCCTTCTTCCCTTCAACCCTGTTCAGAGGGACTCTGGACCTCACTGAAGACACAAGGCAAGTGTGCTCCAATCCTGGTCCTCGAGGCTAGTACCTGCAAGTAGTAGGTGCTTGCTAAGGATGTGCTGGCTGACCGAGGAACAGGTAACATCTGAGCTAAGTCCTGAACTTGAACAAGGAGGAAGAGCATCTTTGGTAGAAGGCGGAGTTTATGCACACCAACTGTGAGAACACTGGACACCTGCGGGGCATCTCTGGTACCTCGTGTGGAAGGACCACACTAGTCTTCCTTTTGCCTTTGTCTCAGATTAAGGTGCAGGTGCCACGAACCACAAACAAAGGGCACAAGCAGACACTTGGCTCCCATTAGAATGGAGGCCACCTGTTGGGACAAGGTTCAGTGGTGTTGGCAATGTGTCACGAGGCGGTGTCCTGGAGGGGTGAGCTCCCTCAGATCAAAAGGTGACACCTTCCCCTCCCCCCAGCCCTAGCTGGCCTGGGGGAGGCTCCACGTTCCTTTTTCATACTGTACTGGTCTTCTTTCCTGTGGAATGGGGTTGCACACGTCCTGAAGAGCTGACAGGAACTGATTTAGAGAACACCTGTCACCATCAACACCTGAGAAACGAAACCCAGGACAACTTAGCACATTGTTGTTTTTGAAGATCGTGTGGCTATTTCTGAATATTCAGCTGGGGCCGACAGGATGCTGTCTTTGTTTGTATTTAATCACACACACACACACACACACACACAGACACACACACACGCTTCTGTCTTTGTTTTCTTTCCCGTAGCAACAAGAGAGCACACATAAAAACCCAAGGCGGTAGCATCAGACCTTACCATCCCTGATGTTTCTCTGTTTCATAATTCTGGTCACAGTCGGAATTACTTGTTCTATTTTCTCCTTTTCTATCAAAAAAAAAAAAAATCTGTCCCAAGAGGACAGGCATATAGTCAGTTCTTTTAGGAAGAGTGTTGTGTTTGTAATTGGGACAGAAACCCAGCTTGAACTTGTTTAGCAAAAGAAGACATCTCTTGGAAAGAAACTGGGGTGCCCCTAACCTTGACTCGGGGGCTGTCTGTGCCTCGCAGACACCTGCAAACAGCCCCAGGAACACTGTGCTTGCTGTCCTCCACCTTCTGTCCCCACTTGTCACCATGCCTCTCTCCATATCCGCTTTCTTCTTTGTGTTGGTTTCATTTGTCTGGTAGACATTGTGATGACTGAAGACTTATAAAGCTCACATGTTATCAGTTTACCTTCAAAGGGTCCCCGTCCCTTCTGTTAGCTGGACATGAACAAATCCCAGGGAAGAGCTCTGAGTGGCTGAGCTGGGTCACAGGCTCACACCTGAGCTGTGGGCACCGCAGCCTTCAGGCAAGAATGCTCTCAGAGAAGAAGAATTACTTTAAGTCGGAAAGCTGTGCCAGTGCATTGTGGTCTCTGTGCTTTGTGCCTGTGTGGGGGACAGAATAATAAATGAAGGTTCTTCCAGGGCTGAGAGGGAACTCCAGAGTGTAAAGTATAGTTGCCCCCACTTTAGCTAAAAGCAGATCAATCAAAGGTCATTTTATAACGGGATCAGCCCCGGCCCCTGGGGCCATGGCAATGGCAGGGGTGAAGAGGGCGCGAAGTTTAGCTTCCAAGGAGGGGAAGGAGGTGTGACAGCGTGACCTTGGTTATGCTTGGGTTTTTCGATTTTTCTGGGTTTTTTTTAGTTTTTGGTTTTTGGGGGGTTTTGCGGGGGGTTTTGGTGCAGCTGAGCTCCTTGGGAACTTAAGACCCCTGTGCTGGCAGGGGGCGGCTGCCAACAAGAAGGGACAACAATTTAAGAAGCAAGAAGGGTGGCCCAAGATGCTGGGCCACACCCGCCCCCCATAGAGGTGATGGGGGTCCGATGCAGGCCCGAGGGCCAAGAAGGCTCCCTGGTAGCCACCATGCACCCTTCCTGCTCCCTGTCCCCCATTTTCCGCTTCCCACTGGTGGGGTCTCAGGCTATCACAAAGAATGAAGAGCAATTCAAAAAGGAATTAAAAACCACTGCAGCCCTGGGAAAACATCTGAGGCCAGTAACATGGAGGGCATGTGTATGGCTGGATGGTTTTTCTACATCTTTGAATGTCTACCTGTGAGTAGGGAAAGTTCCAGAAGGCAGCTTCAGACTTCAGCTGAAAAATCATGGCTTCGATGGAGCTTTCTGTATGCCAGGCTTGTTCTTGGTGCTTTATCTATACTAACTCATTTACAGCTCAAAGAGCTGCCGAGGGTAAGTGTGGTTACTGTCTCCATGTGTCCAGGGTTGACTAGCGCCCCCTCTGCAAAGTCATGTCCACACTGAACCTCAGAATGTGACATTCTCTGGAAACAAGGCCTTGGCAGAGCTAACTAGTTAAGAGAAGGTCCTACTGGACTAGAGTGAGTCCCCAATCCAGCGTGTGGTGTCCCCATAAGGAGAGGGAAATTTGGGCACAGACACACAGACGTGAAGAAAAGACAGGCATGGGGAAACTGAAGCAGGGATTTCGGGAACTCTGACACAAGCCAAGGACACTGAGAAAGTCCGGCGACAGTCGGAAGCTGGATGGGGCACGGAGGGGCCCTCCTTGGTCGGAGCGTCTGGAGGGAGCCCGCCAGTCAGCATCTTGAATGCAGACGCCTGGCCTCTGGCATTTTGTTAGAGGAGTGCCCTACTGGACAGAGGACTAGACCCGCCATGGAGGCGTTAGCCTGGTCCAAAGCCCCTCACTGCAGAGTGACAGAGGTAGGAGGGTGTGAGGAGGCTGGGGCAGGGACTCGGGGCCCGGAACTGGCCACCAGGGACACAGCGGTGGGAGTCCCTCCTGGGTTCTGGTCCACCCCAGCCCCTGTTCTGGAAGCCAGGGCATCCTGCCCACCAGGTGGCAGAGTCTCCTTGGTCCCCACTCTGGCCCCATGGCTTTCCTTCTGGCATGGGGCTCACTATAGTCAAACGGCCCTTCCCTGAGGCTGTTCCCGCGCCTCGGTGGCACGTCCGCACACAGCCTGGGCTGCTGTCCACCCTCCTCCTCTCCCTTCGTGGTGCAGAAGCCCCTCCTGGACGTGGGGGCTCCCGGGGCTCCCAGGCATCAGAAGAACCGACCAGCACACTGAGGCCGGCCGTTCATGCCGCTGGCTGGGTTGGTTTTTCCTACACTCCAGCTTTCTCAACTTGCCCAAAATCCAAAAAAAAAAAAAAAAAAAAAAAAAAAAAAAAAAGCTCAGGATCAGCTTTTTGCTATTTTTTTCTAGCTCCTCATGATGAAAGTAAGAGGCGTGCATCAACATTTGGAAATAAGGAAAGAGCTGACCACACCTCCCTCCTCCAGGAAGAGGTGGAAACATTTCTGGGCGTTTCTTTCTCATCCTTTTCTAGGCTTCTTTTTGCTCATTTGCTTTCCTTGATGGGGATGATATTGTCAATTGCCCTTTTTACTTAATGTTATAACAAATCTGTCCCACATCTCAAATTCCAAAGGTGACCACTTGAATTGCCTCTGTCTACCTGGGTATCCTACACAAACCAGAGGTAGTGAGCGGGTGTGCCCACCAGCTCGGCTTCTCACTCGGTGGGCTATCCTTTCTCTTTCCAGTGCTTAGTTATTTGATGGGGAGAGAGTTGGTTCCTGGTTCCAGTTTGCAGTTCCTTGATTGCTAATGAGGGAAGCATTTTCAAATGTACTAGTCGTGGATTTTTCTCTTTGTGTCCTGGCCCCAGTTCTCCATTCTTCCCTGTTGTGTTCTCACCAGTCCAGAGGAACGCTTCCCTTGGGTTATTAACCCTTTGTCTGCCACGCTTACTTAGAAATATTGCCCATGGACCTGGCTGGTGCAGTTCGGATAAGCCTAGGACTCTTGATTTCGGCTCAGGTCAAGATCTCAGGGTCATGGGGTTGAGGCCCATGTCGAGCTCTTGGCTCAGTGTGGAGTCTGCTTGGGATTCTCTCTCCCTGTGTTCCTGCCCGCCCCTGCTGGCACCTACGTGCTCGCTCTCTCTCTCTCAAATAGAAGAGGAAGAAGAAGGAGGAGGAAGAGGAGGAGGAGGTGGAGGAGGAGGAGGGAGAGGGAGAGGAAGAAGGGAAAGAGGGGGAGGAAGGAAGGAAGGAAGGGAGGAAGGAAGGGAGGAGATATTGCCTCAATAGTTTGGCTTTTAAATGAATCTGTTATTGCTCCAGAAGCTCTACAGGAACACCCAGAGCATATTGTTCTGTCCGTAGGTCCCTGCTACTTGGCAAATGTCAGACTTGCTGAAGAGACCAGGCCAGCGGCCCCTGCATGTGCATTATGGGACAGGGGAAATGTAGTTGAGCAAAAGTGAAAATGAAAAGCTCTCACATTCCTACCACTTGGAGCTTTCCGCCACTCACACCTCAGGGCACATCCTTCCTTTTTTACTTCACTCAGATGAGATCATTCTGCACATAATGTTTTATAATCCGATTGTTTTCAGTAAATAATCTCTGCTTTGCCATTGGTTTGGGGACATTTTTACATCATCTAGTCCCCAGACCATATTCTAATTGCCCTGACTGACCCAACCTCGTTCCCTAGAGCTGCCTATTCTAAAGCAGTATTCCACGCGGGACGTCTCAGAGAATACTGCTGGGTCCCCCAGGCCCCTGCTACCTCAGCAAAGTCCCCATAAAGTGACAGACTTGTGGAGGACACCAGGTCAGGTCCCCTGCCCACAAAATGACCAGCTGCTTTCTTAGGGTGTCCTTAATTTATTTCCTCCCCCACCTTCCCTGGAACTAGTTTTTCCCCTTTAATTTTGATTGTCTTTCTTAAAAACACAGTCATTTTCTTCTCTGATTTCATTCCTCTTCCCTGGATTGTGACAGCCTTTCTCTGTGTCTTCTGGTCCCTTCCTAGGCAGGTCGGACGCTGTCATCCAGCCCCTTCTGGAATCTGGAGGGATCTTTGCATTATCCTGGCATTTGAGCCACTTACGAAGGAAGAGCATTAGCCTTCCTGCAACTCATTACAATGCCCTGGTGGGATGCCAAGCCGGCTGCAGGCTCAGGGATGCTGGGATGCCCCAGTCTCGGGCAGGGAGTCTTCCTCCAGAGAGAGTCGAAAGCATGCATTTTACACATTTCTCTAATTTTAGGGATTATCTTGCCTCAGCCACCTGCCTCAAATCAAAAATATCCCAGTCCTCGAGCCTTCAATCTGCTTTAGCTGCACAGACCCTTTCACAAGGGCCGCGGGTCTTCCTGGGAACCGAGTGCTCCGGGGAGCAATTACTCACGGGGTCTGTTCCAGAGTAGCTTGGCGTAGAAGGTGGCGGAGAGGGAGAGCGGAAGCCAGGCGAGAGGGAGGGAAAGAGAAATACAGATGGTGTGCCCGGCTCTGTCTAATTCGTCTGTGCACCTGCAGCACCAGCAGCGATGCCCGGAGACACAGAGGCCAGGCTGAGACCTCCCGAGCCTGGGCACACGGTGCTCATCCCTCCAAGTTCCGGTTCCCAATGTCCGCTTGCCCCGTGGGGAGAATAAGAACTCCATTTCAGGAATGCACTCCTGCCCATTCCGCCCACTCCGCCTGGCTGTGCAGGGGGCACGCTCCGTGGGGCTGGGCCTTTCGGTACTCAGAGTACAGGGCCGGTCTCCTCTGGTGACCACGACGATGTCACCATTTCTTGGGCGGCCTCTTCCCTCCCTGCCATGACTAACGAGGCGCCAGCTTGTCCGAAGACATCTTCAGCTGCGGCCCTGTGGGCACCCCCTTCCCTCTTCCTTTCCTCTGAGAGAGACTCTGCTCCTGGGGCCGCTGCAGCATCACAAATAGAATCAAGGGAAGCAGCCAGTTCTGTGCATTGTGATGGGCCTGGGACACTGGGAGTGGCCTCGTGTCCAAGTGTCAGTGCTTTCAGAGTGTCCGATGTCCCCGGCTTCTCAGGGGCACCAAGGGGCAGTGGAGTGTGACTGTGCTATGCATTCGGGTATACATTCCCTCGTCCCACAGATCCTTGGTCCGTGCTAGGCCAACACCATGCCTGGGGACTTAGGAGCAGAAGCCGTCCTTACCCCCTACAGCTCCTGGTGTGATGTGAGACAGGCAGGTAGAGCACAGTCAAGGCTGGAGAATTCTGTGAAGGACACCAGGAGTGTCTTGGGGCCAGGGGCCCCTGAGAGTGGAAGGCAGTTCAGCCGGTGAGCAGGGGCATGGACAAGGAAGCTCAAACACAAGGGCCACACAAGGGGTGTGGGAGGAGTGCTAGAGAACACGGAAGAGGACCCACAGCTACTCCCAAGGGGATGAGGCATCGGGGACACACTGGAGGGGTGAGGGGCAGTGGGTCGCATGGGCTCCCAAGTGTAGCTGAAGGCAGTGCTGAAGGCAGTGGGGTGGTGAGGGGGTGCGAGCAGGTAATGGGTGGTCAGAGCTGTGTCGTGTGTGGGATGAGGGGAGGAAGGACCTGTGCGCAGAATTCCATGCGGCAGTGGGAGGTGCTCCCTCTAGAGAGGGGAATTCTGAAGAACTCTGAGAGTTCTGAAGAACACCAGCATTGCTGGAAGATCACCATGACCCATGTTTTGGTCCCCGAAAACCCCTCGGCTCACCTGTAAAATGGGGGTAAAGCAAATATTTTTGTACACTTGCATGAAGACCAATGTCTAGGAGTGGTCATCACAACAACATTCAAAATAAAAAAAAATAGAAGCGGTCTACATGTCCGTCACTGGAGAACCGGTAAAATAGAGATCGACCATACAAGGGAGCACTCTAAGTCTTTACAATGAACCCGTTGATTGAGAAGGCTCCCCAAGACATATTGTTGAGATCAGGTCTCAGAATAATACATGTTGTATGACACCGTCCCTATTAAAATGTATATACCCATGAATATGCATGTAAAATATTAGCAAAAGTGCTGCTAGGATGCTTCAGAACCTTTGTGGAGGCAGTCTGGGCTGGGGAGGCATTAGGTTGGGGGTTGAGGAAGGCCCTCCTTGCCGGTTACTACACACTCGTATATTCTTTGCTTCTCTTGTAAGAAGGTCCATTAATGTTCTCTCTGTGAAAACATTAAATCCATGACACTGGGAAGCGTAACTTCGGGGTGGGGGGGGTAGTTCTCAGCAGTGAAGTTAGGGCTCCAGAGTGGAGGGATGGGGTACAGTGCTTGAAGGGGCCCTCCGTCCCCACTTCCACCAGGGGGCAGCAGAGGGCACGGACACACAGTTGCACTCCGGGAGCTTGGGTGCTGGGGCTCAGCTCCAGGATGGGACCGTGCCAGGTGACCTCCCCTTCCCACCGCTCAGCTCCCTCATCAGGCACACAGCAACAGTAAGCCAGAACCCCAGTCTGGGGGATGATAGACAAGATCATGTATATGCAAGTCATAAGCAGACATGAATAGGGAGGAAGATGACCACGACAGGATCAGAGGGAGGTGAGGAGCGCGCGTATCTGGGGGTGGTGGCGGAGGTGAGGCAAGGGAGGGGGCGTCAGCATTCGTCATCACGATCTCATCGCAAGGCGTTGCTATCGTCATCTAATGGATGAAAACAAGGTTCCATGACTTTCCTAAGTCATGTGGCTAATAAATGGCAGAATGGGACCTAAGTCGGCATGCTGGATCTCTCCTCTCTTTGTCTCCAAAGCAAGTGTCCAACACCTGTTTGCAGAGTGCTGGGTGGCAGTGTCCAGATGCCGGGATCCCGGGGAGTCACCGTGCCGGGGGCCTATGAAATGTGTGCTCAGCAGAAGGGGTTTCCTTTCACTTGGGCACACCAGCCCACTCGCACGGCTTCCCGCATCCTGACCTGAGGGCTGGGGAACAAAACACTGAGTCCCCAGGATAGAGAACTGTCCCACAGAAGACTCCCCACCGCCCTCTGCCCCCGCTTACCAAACCGCAATCAGACTCACCCCTGAGCTTCCCACCACACAGCAGCTGCGGACAGCACCTGCCTTTCAAAAGCACAATGTATGCTGTCCTGTGTGCTAAATACAGAAGAGCATTCTGGCTCCCTGGGGTCCTAATCTGGGGGGACTGGCACTGAGCAAAGCAGATGGAAATGCACTGGAATGCCTCAGGCCCAGGAGATCTACGGATTGGATGCTGGGTTCCCAAGTGGAAAACATGCCAGCACCAAGCCACCATTTAGGTAGCTTAGGGGAGGGAGTGATTTCTCTGTCCCTATTTATCCAGAATGTTAATTAATGGCCTGATGTTCAGTTCACGGAGTTGGTCTCTCCCCCTCCCACACCAGGAACCAAAGAAGGTGTGGAAAAGCAGCAGGCCTGAGGCCTTGGCTGAAGGCCAGCCCCTCTGACAGCTCTTTGGAAGAATTCTGCTGCTGGGTCGTGGGCTGCGCCTTCCAAAGGCTCTTTGTGTCTGTGGTTTTCTTCTTTTTACCTGAACATAACTGGAAATCTCTGGATGAAAGAGCAAAAAGGCCCAGGGGTTGCCTCCCAGGTCTGTTAAGGGAGAGCTGATGGGGCAGGAGGCACAAGTGACATTTGAGCATTTCAAACTCTCCTCTTCAAATCCTTGTGGATTTTAAAGCCTCCCCCGACCCCCGCGCCACCTGCCGGGCCTCATTCTGACCCATTATGCCCCAGACGCCTATTTCCCTGTCCAGTGAAGACCCCCACCTAGTATCCCCACGAGACCATGGGACTGCTCTCTTTAACATCAGTTTTGCATATTTTCATCCCTTCCAACTCCCGGCCCCCCAAACTTCTAATCTGTGCTTCTTTAATCAGATCGGAGATTTCCCTAGTTACTGTGCACATGCATGTGAACACAGTTTCTAAGGAGGCCATCGAAAGACCTATTTCGTCCCTAGAATGTCAATGTCACCCCATGTGTTTGTAATCCCATCTGGGACAGGTGAGCGCCAGAAGACCTCAGCCCCTGTGTGGGTGGTTTCGTGGACAGAAAGGGGGTGGGACAGCACCTGGCACCTGGTCGTGACCGTGTTTGATAAGAACTGGACTCTTGCCAGCCCTGGTGTGAGGGGGTCTTGCCAGGAAACCATGCCCAGTCTGATGATTCAGCTCCACGGGCACCAACTTTCAATGACAAGAGGAAATATGTTTGGTTCGTCATTCCAGCGGTCATCAGACTAGACATCCATTTAATTTCCCGACTTGAATAATTCCCCAACGTTAGCTGTCTTCAATGCCACGATGTAGCTTTTGAGTTATCAAGGGACATCTCATTAAAATGGGCATTTATGGATTATTCGTGGAAAGTTCCAGTTTTATGCGGAGGCTCCGTCCCCAGCACTAGATAACACACCTTTGTTTCTTAGGCATTCTGGGCATGTGTTGTTTTTCCTTTTTAAACTGCTTTATTGAGCTACAATGAACACACTGTATAATTCATCCACTTAGAATCTATGATTGCATTTTTTGGTATATCCAGGGCTGTTCAACATCTAGTTTTAGAGGCTTTTGGTCCATGCCCCCGCTACACGAAAACGCCACTCTCACCATACCCACGCATGGTGACTCCCACCCGTGCCCCACCCCACCCCAGCCTAGACTATCACTAACTTCTTTTCTGTTTCTGTGGATTTGCCTAAACTGTACAGACATTTCATACAAATAGAATCAGACGATAAAAGGTTCTGCTATGACTAACTTCTTTCACGTGACATGTTTTTACATTCATTCATGTGTAGCGGCAGGTGTCGGGACTACCTTCCTTTTTATGGCTCAGTAATATCCCATTGTACGGACAGACACTGTGTGCGTACAATCTACCCAGTGTATAGGTAAGCATGTTTTGTGTATCCACCGAACACTCAAAGAACATTTGGAAATTTCCACCTGTGGGCCATTATGAACTGCTGCTATGAGCACTCACGTGTACATTTTTATGTCGACGTATGCCTTCCAGTTCTCCTGGTTATATACTAGGAGTGGAACTGCTGGCTTCTCTGGCCACTCCATGCTTAGCCTTTTTAGGAACTGTCAAACCGTTTTCCAAAGAAGTGACGCCACATAACATTCCCACCAGCAGTGCGTGAGCTCTCCCACACCTCCGCCTCTTCGTCAGCACAACTAATATCCAACTGCTTGATCAGGGTCATCCTAGCGGTTTCTCACTGTGGTTTCAGTGTGCACGTCTCTGACAGCTGAGGTGTGGACCATCTTCTCATGTACCTGTAGGCCATTTGCATACCTCCTTTGGAGCAAGGTCTATTCAAAGGTTTTTTTTTTTTTTTTTTTTTTAAGATTTATTTATTTATTTGACACAGAGAGAGAGATTACAAGTAGGCAGAGAGCTAGGAAGAGAGAGGGGGAAGCAGACTCCCTGCCAAGAAGAGAGCCCGATGCGGTGCTCGATTCCAGGACCCTGGGATCATGACCTGAGCCAAAGGCAGAGGCTCAACGCACTGAGCCAACCAGGTGCCCCATGGAGCAAGGTCTATTCAAATGTTAACTTGTGTTTCAAACTGGTTATTTGCCTTTATATTATTGAGTTGTAAGAGTTCCTTATGTCTTCTGTACAAGGATACTGTACCTTATCAGATATATGATCTGAAAATAATTCCTCCCATTCTGTGGGTCCATAAATTAAAGTTTCATTGAATATAGATACGTGGTGGCATCTTTTTACTTTTAAATTCCAAATTGGACACTTAGTTTCAGGAAAACAGCCTCATCTGTCACATCAAACTGTGATAATTTTAGGGTGATTGGTTTTACAGTTTTATTTCTATTTTAGTTGTTAATCTGTTTTATTTCCCTAGTTGTGTAGAAGTTACCTACAGAACTAATATGTAGTTTTATATTTTAATACATTTTGATAACATTAGAACAAGGTATTTACATAAGAATTATTAGGGCACTTGGTTGACTGTTGGTTAACCATCCGACTATTGATTTTGGTTCAGGTCATGATCTCAGAGTCATGAAATCAAGCCCCGAGGGCTTCAGGTACTTAAGGCTAATTGCTTAAGGTTCTCTCTCTCTCCCTCTGCCTCTCCCTCCAACTCTTTCTCTCTCTCTTTCAAAAAAAAAAGGGGGGGGGGAGTAAGAATTACTTAAATGAACACTTTCTTTTAAATATCAGCTCTTTTGTATTATGCTAAGTGAATTAAGTCAGGCTGAGAGAGACAGATTCCATGGGATTTCACTCACATGTGGAATCTGAAAAACAAAGGAATGAACATACAAAAGAAAAGCAGAATCGGACCTATAAATACAGAGAACAGACTGGTGGTTGCCAGAGGGGAGGGGTGGGAGGCTGAGCAGAGTGGGGGAAGGGCAGTGAGAGGTCCAGGCTTCCGGTTCCGGAATGAATGAGTTGCAGGAATGAAAGGCACAGCCCCAGGAATGCCCTCGGTGACCCGCAGGAGGCTTGTGTGGTGACAGATGGGAGCTACGCTTGCACTTGTGGTGCACATGGTGAACATGGCATAATGTATTGAAGTTAAATCACTATGTTGTACACCTGAAACTAATATAACATTGTGTGTCAACTATACTCAAATTAAAAAAAAAAAAAAAAAAAAACCAGGAGTCAGCTCTTTATTCTTCAAACACTGCCTGAGCCTGTAAATTCCATGAGGCTGCACCTGCCTGGCTCACCGGTGTATCCCCTGAGCTACCTACCATTGTCACTGGCACAGACAGAACACTCACCAAATAATAAAGGAGTGAACCGATGATGGCCCCTAATTTCAGGGCATGACCCTGAGGCTTCTGGAGCTGCTCTCCTCTGTCGGGTGCAGTCCCGGATGATATTAGTTTGGCCGGTCCTCCTATCCCCAGCACTGGGGCGAGAACAGCGTATTCCAACCTCCACAGAGCTGGTCCCAGTTCTGACCCAGGGTCTGCCAGGAAGAGTAGCTATAAGGGAGTTATTAGCATCTTATTTTGCCGATGGGGAGACTAAGGCCAGGAGAGGCGAACTCCACCCCCCACACAAGGTCACTCATGCTGGTGAGGGATTCCATGTCAGACAGTCTCAACAACCCCATTCTTGCTTCTTTCTCCTGCTGTCCCCAGAGGGCGATGGGGTCTGTCCACTCATTTGAGCTATTTGCAAGTTTACGTTGAGTGAGTTTGAGCCTGGAATCCATCACAGAGTCCTGTCGGCCTTGACCTCAGCAGGGTTTGTAGCCAGAAGTCTCCGCTGCCTGCTCTTTTCGGAGGAGAACTGGCTTGCCAATAACCGAGAGTCTGGCGCCTTTCCAGTGTCACCAATTCCGTGGCACGTGTCCAATTGCTTGAGCAGGGAGGCAGCCCACATGGAGAGCTGTCTGCAGGTGACTCTCAGTTCTCTCTTCATGTTGGAGCCTTGCCGGTGAAAGACCCGCGGATCCCCTTACCCAAGAATCCAACACTGCCACTGGATGCAATCAGCAAGAGGTTCTTTATTGTTACGCAGGCGCCTGCGGGTGGTCAGCGCGCGCCTGCGGGTGGTCAGCAGCTCCTGCTAGCTGAGCACACCCGGCTGGGGTGGTGCAGGATTTTTATAGACAGGTACAAACAAGTTTTGGGGGGGGCGCAACTGATTGGTGGACAGTTTGAACTTTTGAAAAAGGCATACTTGGTGTTAGTGGATTGGCCCTGGAAGACCCCCTCGCGCGAAGAGAGCGGCGGGAAGGGGAAACAAAGAGGGGAAGCTTGACCTTATCACTCAGCAGAAAGGCATCCTGTCTACGTGACTATGCAGCCCCCTGTCTACGTGACCTACGGGACCATGCAGCCCCCTTGCCTACATGACCATGCCCCTGCTATTAGGAGAGGGTATCTTGTTCAAACAGGAGTCAAGTGTCATGCCCTAAAAGCCAAGCGGTTACAGAAAGGCAAAAGAGCAGTTACATTGAATTCAACCCTGGGGGAAGGGTCTTTTCACTGCAAGGGGAGGAGGGGTACTTTTACACAACAAAAGAGCAGTTAATTAGTTAACGACGGGGGGGGGGGGGAGGGTCTTTCACCGGCAAACCGCAAGGCCATCATTTCATCCTTTGCTTCAGAAAACTTTGCACGGCCACGTGGAGCCCACTCAGCTACTACTCTGCTCTCCCCAGAAGAGTCTTCCCTGGGGCGGGCAGTCATCCGACCCAGCAGTGCCATTTAAAGTCAGTGGCAGAGCCTCATATCAGACTAGAGATCAGGGAAATCCAGAAGAAGCCTCCTAATGTCTAATGCTGCCCCACGCAGCAGCTCAGCAATCGGAGGGTATGAATTGGAGGGACCGCATTGCCAACATGGCCAACCAAATTAAGTTTGTACAAACTGGCTGTTAAAGCTGCTGAAACGTCCCTCCTTAGGGATAGTAAACCTGGGGCCACGGTTCTCCAAATCCAGCAGGTTCAGCCTCACCTGTCCCAGCCCCATGCAGAGCACCTGACCAGCAGCCGTGGAGGAGATGCTATTGTATGAGTCCTAGTCCTCACACCTCCTGGGGATGCACTCAAACTTCCGGTCTGAGAAGAAGCAGAGTAAACCTTCAGAAGACTTCAAACTTGCTAGCAAAGACTATAAGGAAGCTGTTGGGAATAACCTGCATAGTCTATTTTCCTGTGGCTGACTGAACTGTTTGATTCTATTCTTTGCCCAGCGCAGGCAAATGCTTCTTTTTCCTTCCTGGCTTTCAATTATTTTCCATTTTAAATGTCGGGGGGAAATACCAACTTTGTGCACTGTTAGGACTCCTCAAATAGTTGGTGTTTGATTTGTGCCCAATTTTGCCATAGCTCTTCCGACAGAAAACACTGGTCGGACCTTAAAAATTAAGCTAATTTTACTTCCAGCACTTGGGCAAATTCTCAGTGTGCAAACAATTGACAGACTGTTTCCATTTTCATTAGGCTGTTTGTTTTTGTCATCAGAGGCAAAAGTCCCAGAGCATGTGGGATGAAGTATACGCGGAGCTCATTCCAGCCCAGAGGTGTTTAAGGAGACCTTCCTGCTGTATGTATTTCCCTTGAATGGGTATCATCTTTAAATGGATTTTTCATAATATGAATGGAAAAATGAATTTTTCATAAACATTGTGTGTTTATGGGGGACCCTCATTTTGATAGTATTTTAAAGAAATGTGTAAGTCTGTGCCTGTATATAATTAATGTCGTCCGTTCATGACCATATTGGTAAACCCACTGTAGCTTCGGAGGGACCTTTCGCAGGTGATCAATGCCCTTCATAGAATGTTCCAGTCTCCAGAGACCTGAGGCATGCCTGTGTGGTGGAGATTTTAGGCATTGTGACATGTTTTGCCACAATCCATAATGAAATACCCATGATACACTAGACACCACGCTCAGAGCTGGAGATACTCATTTGGATAAGATGCTCTTTATGATTTCAGGGAGCTTGCAGAAATGATACAGGACATGTATCTGGCTCACGGCAATATGGCTGGAGAGGTTTCATTGCATCAGTGCAGGTAGAACACGTAGAAGCCTCAGAGAACCTTTCCTTTCAACCAAGCTTTAGGAAAAGCCTTTGTGAAAGAGGCGGCTTTCCAACTGGCAAGAATTCAACAGTATGAAATGGGGCCAAGGCTGAGGGCTCAGTATGAAGAGAGACAAAAGTAAGATGGCCTGGGTGTGTTCAGAGGAAACTGATAAGCCAAGGGAGGCAAATCTGGGGTACTATGGGCTTGCGGGGAACAACAGTGGCCCTAGGACATGGCTAACAGAAGGAAGACAAGGCAGGTTACAGAGCACGGCTGGGGCCATGTGTGGCAGGTGAACTGGGGTGATGGGGCAGCCCCACTGACTCTGCTTCCATCGTGAGGATCACTGGCCACTGGCCTGTGGATAGCAGCTAAGAATGGAGAGAAACATCAAGCTCTTCTCAGTGCTCCCAGGAGTCGGAGGATAGTCGTCCTCTCACTAGCTGTCTGGATGTGGTCCCATAAGCCCTCACAAGAGCTTTGAGAATTGTTTGAGCAAATTATGAGCATTCTGCTTTATCTTGAGCCATGTTGTGGGGGCCAGGAAATGTGGAACCCCAGGAAAGCCAACCTTGTCTTCAGCACAGAAGGACTCTTGTCCCCACTTGTCTTCCAAGTAGTCTTCTACTCAAATGACCCTAGTCATCCAGGGGAACAATCTTACCCCACACCAAGCTGGTGGCATTATGGACACCTCAGGCCTCACTGGGACTTCCTTCACTGGGACTGAAGCTGACACTCTCATTCCTGCTTAGTTTTTCCTGCTGGGGGTGAACTGCCTATCCCATTCTTCAGTTCCGGAGACTCAGAAAGACATTGCAACAAGACTAATCACCAGTAGTACTGATTTTCACTGGGAAGCTTGTCATGTGCAATCACATTGACACATGAAATTTGATTAGAAACTCAACTCTTCCCCGTAGCTGCAAATTAAAGTCTTCAGAACATGATCCCATCAAGGGCAGGGCTTTTCTCTGATCATCTGTCTGGACATTAGAATCACAGACTATTAGATCTTGGAGCTGAAGAGTCCCTCCAGTGTCACATCTCCCAGTGGGCTGTGGGAACCTCTCAAGTGTTTCCTCAAATTGCTAGTCATCATTTTTGCTCAAACGCTTCCACCTGTGAGTAAATTAGGCAATGAGTCACCCACGATGGGTCCAACCTGATGCAGAGTCAAAACCCAGCTCAAGCTTATTATGCGTTTACAAAACTACCCATCCAAGTTAATAATTGCAATTTTGATCTTTTAAGTTTGTAAAGTCTGAAGGTCCAGCTGACCCAGCCTAAGTTTATAGTTGAAGAGCCCAAGGGCATTGGAGACATGAGTAATCCTTCAGTGTGGTTTCTTGATGGACACAGTCGACCAGAGCATATTCTCCTTTTCCAGCCTAGAGTCACTGCTCTGGTTCAGAACTTTATCATCTCAAGCCTAAATATATACAATAGTCTCCTGGTTTCCTATCTTTACCCTTGCCCCTTCTATTCCTGATGTGTGCCCACGGCATTAGTAGATTGTTTTCCTCCTCCTCTAGAAGCTTAAATCTGTACTTCCCCTTGCCCCACAGTCCACACAATGGAGTCTGAACTCCCCAGCATGGCGTTTGTGGCTCCAGCCCAAGACCCCCAAGGCCCAGCTTCATCTCCTCATATAGCCTCCCCTCCTTCCAATCCAGACACTTGTGTTACATTCACATAAAATTACTCATTCACTGACTAATAATCTCACATACATCTCTCTAATTCCACAAGTCTTGGATTTCTCTGCTCTGGCCATTGTTCAAGACCCAGCACAAATATCACTTTTGTTTTAAAATCTTTGTCACCCCCTCAGCCCCTCAGCCCTGGTTCTTCTTCCCTGGGCTCCTTCTCTGGGCTGCACCACACTGAGCATCACACTCTGGATGCATGTCTCTGCATCTTTGGCTCCTTGAATAGTAGGTCATATCTTGTTCATTCTTACGTCCTCAGTGCCGGGCAGAGTCAGAGATTGGTATCCATTGATTGAATCCATGAATAAATAAATAAATGCATGAATATGGGTTCAGTGTGTGTTCATGGAACTACCAGAGAGACACCAGTGAGTGCTCCTTATTACCAACATTGACAACAGGTACTGCTTGGTCCCCCAGAAGTCAGTAAAGGAAATTAGACACAGCCTCTACTGTCAAGGAGTCTAGTTAAGAAGACAAGACATAACCATTTAAAGAGTGATGATCTTGACCAGGGCTAGTTTATGTCCTATATCTCTTTTGAAGTTAAAGCAGTCTAGGAAACCCACAAAACTCAGCCTGGCTCATTCCCCTGGTAGGTGTTAAAGCCACGTCCAATCCTCCTTTGGGGAGCTATGAAGGCCACCTGGGACCAGCAGGTGTGTTGGATGAGTCCTTACCTTGGAAAGCCTTAGCAATGACCATGTACTTTCTCTGTCTTTTTTGGTCTCATTTTAGCCTCACAAAAATCAGGGAGGAGGTGGTATTACTGTTCCCACTTTACAAAGAAGCCATGAACAACTACAGCAAAAGCCTTCTAAGTGAGTCAAATGTGGGCTTCCCTCCCCAGGTCACTTGTGTGTTTCTTACTCATCTGATGTACACTGAGCACCTGTCTGGTGCCACTGTGTTAGGTACCAAGAGCACAGATAGACATGGGACATGGATCTTCACCTGGAAGGAGATCTAGCTAAGTATAACACATGCAAGAGTTACAAAAGTCTACCCTAAATGCCGTCTGCCCCTCCCTAAATACTGAAGCAGGTGCTATGTCTTTCATGCATTTGATATTTCATGAGAACTTACATGAGGACATAACATTGGGCAGTAACATTCAATCACTCTAACCCCTCATTTCTTTTCCACTGTGCTGAAAACTCCCCAAGGATAGACTGGATCTTTGGTCTTTGGATTTGTCGCTGAATTTATGTAGTGTCCACCAGTACATGTTGTGGGCTCTGCCAATGTGGTAGCTTTGGATTGTAATTCATGAGGATGTGAGAGCAGCTCTGCTCTTCTCTTACTATGTAACTTTGGCCAAGTTGTACCAGCTCTCTGGACTTCAGTATATTCATCTGTGAAATGGAGAGATTTCTCTCATCCCAAAGAGATGTGCAGATACTTCAAGGGCAGTGAGTTTCCATTTTGCAGCATCTTTACTTTCAAAAGTAAGGTAGCAAGAAGGATGCCTTTAGGGCACTGGTTATCCACTGGGATGCATACCTCCTCTCTTTCTACTCTTCTCCCCAACCCCAATCCTCCATCTTTTCCCTGTTGAAAGGGACTATTGTGTGGTCTACTCCACTGGTATCCATGCTGCTAGGAGTATTGGTGGGTCAGTGGTAGACTGCAAGATTGAGACCCACAGATTGAGGAAATGATCAAATGCCTTTATGTCAGGGAAATGCCGGGAGTCACCTGCTATATCCGACTTTGCTTCAGGCTCTGATGAACCCAGAGACAAGCCCCCACCAGTTATACATTTGTACTCAGATACTGGTCATTTGTCTGGTCAGAACCATCTAGTCACTGAAATACCAGTTAAATGTCAGTAATGTGGAAGCCAATGAAGATGGCTTTTTGGTGGAAGAGCAGTCAATTCACTGAGTCTACACTCACACCCAGCGTAAAAGGCAGGTGGATTTTAGAGAGTGGTGTTTGACTGAATGCCATGACTGACCTGCAACTATACCAGCCCTACTGGTCAACTGCCCAAAGAACCCATAGATTCCAGAGAAACTGTGGGCATTTCTGAGTTGGTGTAGAATAGCTTTTGCTTCCTCTGGGATTTTCCTCAATCTTGTTTTTCTGGATGCTACTATCTGAAGTGAAAGTAACATTTCTTTAGAAACTCCTGCCAAGCCAGTGTCTTGCTAAGATTGCCTAGGAAATCTTGCAGGTCCCACTGGCTCTGGGCATGCCACTTTCTGTTTGAAACCCCTCTCCTGAGTGGGACACTGGTGGCACAGAGACTTGGTCCTGGGCTTTGTTTTCAAAGGCCTGTTTGCCTGACCCCCTGTTCCCCCGCCCCAGGAATCTATCACCCGTTGACAGGTGAGGAGGCAGAGAGGGAACACTGAGATCATGATCCCTCTGACTTCCGTTCTATGCTCCTTCTGTCCTAATCATGGCCTATGTTCCCGTGCTGATAGGTTCATGTTCATATAGTATTCTTTCTACCTGTAATGCTGCTCCCACCCCCACCCTCCCCCACCTTCCACCCCTGATAAACATGTAAGCTCGAGGGTAGCCTATCTTTTGAATTCTTTGTTGAACATCCCAGCCCTTAGGTGGGGGTGACCTCACCTTTCTCCTTACCCTGAGAGACACCTGACATGTTGCTGGTTCTGCCCTGTTTACAGTAGCACTCTTCTACTGGGAGAAAGGACAAAAGGAGCTCCTCTACTGTGCAAGATAGAGAATATGCCCCAAAACTTGGCCAGTCTCCCCAATGATGAGAATCCACATGTGCTGCTCACAGACCTGACCACACACAAAACTGGCCACACTTGTTGGTCTCAGGGATCCTCTCCAAGCCTTCTTTGTCTACCTGTAGAATAAGGTGGGAGCACCAGATGATTTAAAAGGTCTCTTCCAGGTGCTCTCTGTGCGTTTCCTAAGGGGAATTTCTCCATGAACCTACTTTAGACTTCTCCAACAGAAGCACCTATTCCCAAGCGGTTGTGTTCAATGGACTCCAGACTGGGTACACTATTTGGCAGTGCCACATCTCCAGAGGACACATTGGTGACATATGACATGCACCCCATGCCCAATCCCTGAGTCACCATGCCCAGGGAGCCAGGAATCCCTGTGCCACCGTTGGGAGAAATCTCATCCAGGAAAGCAACACAACAAACCATCATGGCTTTCATGGTGGTTCAGCACATGTTCTCGAGATTCATCTGCCTCGCTGCATACAGCTCTGCTCATTCGTTTTAGCTGCTGTATGTTACCTAGTCACGTGACTATTCCAGCTTATCCATTCTCTCATCAAGGTGCACTGAGGGACCTTCCATTTTTTCTTCATTTGGAGCAAGGTTTCAGTAGGTGAACATCCTTGTTCTTGCCCACGCGCAGATGTTTTCCAAAGTTACTGCAACTTCTGCTTCCTCCAGCTAGGTTCCACATATAGAAAAAAATGAACACTTTTGTCAACCTGATGGATGGATTTTTATTCTTTTGGTTTTTGTTCTATGATCTATTTTGGAACTATGGGACTGGATACATACCAATTTAGAATTGTTATTTCTTCTCAGGGAACTTTTTCTTTTGCCATTATACATTGACCTTCTCTATCCTTAATACCTTTTCTTTTTGCCTTAAAGATAATTTTGTTTAAAACTAATATAGCTACTCCAGCTCTCTTTTTATGATTATTTGCCTAGAATACATATATATATGTATATATATATACATATATATATTAAGATTTTATTTATTTATTTGACAGAGATCACAAGTAGGCAGAGAAGCAGGCAGAGGGGGCGGGGAAGCAGGCTCCCTGCTGAGCAGAGAGCCCAATGTGGGGCTCGATCCCAGGACCCTGGGATCATGACCTGAGCCAGAGGCAGAGGCTTTAACCCACTGAGCCTCCCAGGCACCCTATATGTATATTCTTATCCTATTATTTTCACCTTGTTTTGGTAACCTATGTTTTATTTCCCACTAAAGAATCCCTAATAGTTTAAAAAAAAAAAAACTTAGAAATTTCACTAAATCATTCCACTCAGTCACAAAACTTGGCTGATATAGAGGGAAAACCTTATATAGTCTTTTCCCATTTAGCTTATATCAGCACTTTACCTACATACTGCTTTTCCAGAGTAATTTTTCTTTAACTGGGAGAAAAACTTTATTTTAAAAAGTTTATCTCTTTAAAATGGTGGTGATTCTAAGAAAAGCACCAGTAAGAGATAGGAATATGGGAACAATTAAGTTTTAATTACTATGAACACAAAAAAATTCCTCATTATGGCACATTATAGAACATTCAAATAAAAAATTATGAAACTACATAAGTGCTTATAACAAGAGCATCTTTTCTACTTTGCTAACTAATTTTGGGGAGATTAAAAAATTTGAAGTGGCGGGGGGGTGGGAGGTTGGGGTACCAGGTGGTGGGTATTATAGAGGGCACAGATTGCATGGAGCACTGGGTGTGGTACAAAAATAATGAATACTGTTATGCTGAAAATAAATAAAAAATAAATTAAAAAAATCAAAATCAAGCATTTCTACACATTTCAGATTTACATTTATTAAAGGCAAAACAGCAATTCTGATTATGTGAACATCTATTAAAATGAAGATGCTTTGAATTATGAAAACAGAATTATGAATAAATTCAAATGTCTCAAAATTTTGAAGATGTAAGTAATTTACCATTTCCTCAGACATTTTTAGAGAAATAATGTTTTGTTTTTAAAAATTCAGTTCAGGATATTGACTCACCTCCTTTTTTGGTAAAAGACAAAAAAACTCTGAAGGTAAATATTACATTCATACCAGCCACAAAATAAAGTTCAAACTTAACCAATGCACAACAGTTTTAAAAACATACAAATCTAAGATTTTGTAGGAAAACAGTATAAGTTAAAATGACACCATACAAAATATCATGGATTTTTTATGAATATTTAAAGCTTAATATTCTGATTTTGAGAGTAACTTCTAGGAATTTGAGGTTTAAAATGTAAAAGTAGCAGACATATTTGCTCTCCTAAGCATTTTTTTTTTTTAAAGTAAAAGCAAAAACAAAATGAACCAAACAACACTGCGGCATATGTGTACAGTGTTAGACATTGTCCTATGGATACATTTTTGACTTTCATCTGCTTTAATTTTGTCCATTCTTATTTAAAACATACCACTCCCAATGTTCTTCATACAAATGGGAAAACATGAGGTAAACATCGCACACTTATATAGAAGCATTCAATATTACTTAGATATTCCTTATGCCTACAACAATGCTTAAATAAATCTCCCACAAAGAGTGATTATTGTCATGAAACATACCTAAACCATATAAGCAGATCAGGTATCACAGTCCTCTGAAAATGGCAATGATGTTCTTCAGTATTATTACAAAATAATCATGACGACCTTTTCTGTAGAAATTGTTTTGCTAGCAAATATTGCTCCATTATGGATTAAATGAGGCACTGAGCTATAGTAAAAGCACCTGAAATCCATTCAAAATTGCCATGATGCAGCTCATGTGGAAATAATCTATAATTAGATTATAGCAGAGTCTCCAGTTCTGCTACCTCCAGTTCCTTCCTGCCATATCATGCTTCCACCTGAGGTCATTTTGTTAGACCTTGAAGAATTCTTATTAGCATTTTTTGGATTGTCTCAGCTTCTGCTTTGTGTGGAAACATCCTATCTCCCATTTATGTTTGAAAGATTTTTCACTGGGTATAAAATTCTCAATAGCTAGTTTATATTTTGTCCTTTCCAACACATTCAGGATATCATTTTCACTGCCTTCTGGCTTCCTGTTTACTGCTGGGGAGTCAGTCACTGTTACTGTTATTTTTCTTCTTCCTCTTTGAAAGTAATGGGTCTTTTTCCTCTAACTGCTTTTGATATTTTCTCTTTGTCTTAATTTCTCAGCAGTTACACCACGATGTGCTTAAGGGAGTCTCTCTTTGTCTTTATTCTGGTTGGGGTTTGGCAATCTTAGGACTATAGATTAATGTCTTCCATCAATTTGGTGTTAGTGTCAGACATTCTCTCTTCAAATATTGCTTCTACCTCATTTCCTCTCCATCTGGGATTCTAATCACATGTATGCTAGAACATGTCTCTCGTGCTCTGTTTTTAATCATTAATTATTTTATTTAGTATTATGTTTGTTTTATTTTTTAATATTTCCTCATAGAAATTTGCTAAATATTTGGAACTTAACACATTTTTAAATAACTTATGGATTAAAGGGCATATGGAAAAAGAAATCAGTAAATATTTTGAAGATGATGAAGATTAAAAATATTAAAAAATGAGGGATTTAACAAAAGCAGTGTTTATGGGGACATTTATAGCATTAAATATATATAATAGAAAAGAAAAAAATGTCTCAAATTAATAATCTAAGGTTCTGAAACAACAACAAAGTAAGTCCAAAGTAAGTTAGAGGAATTAAACAGTAAAGTTAAGAGAACTTAATAAAATAGAAAACAAAGAACAATAGCAAAAATCAATGAAACCAAAGATAGTCTTTTTTAAAAAGTTGAGGACTGAAAACTTCAAATTAGACTGATCAGAAAGAAAAGATAGATCAGATTTCCAGAATCAGAAAGTGGAGAGCTGACATCACTACAGATGCTACAAACACTATCAGCTGTTAAAGGAATTTTTAAACAACTTTATGGCAATATATTGACAACATAGATGAAATTGATACAT
This sequence comes from Mustela putorius furo, assembly GCF_011764305.1. Classification (NCBI taxonomy): domain Eukaryota; kingdom Metazoa; phylum Chordata; class Mammalia; order Carnivora; family Mustelidae; genus Mustela; species Mustela putorius. The sequence continues at coordinate 8,063,551 of NW_025422057.1, forward strand.
TCATTGAAAGACTAAAATTGCCAAAATAGATTCAAGAAGAATTCAAAAATCTGAAAAAGTCAATACATATTAAATAAATTAAATCCATAATTTAAAATCTTTTCACAAAGAAAATTCCAATCGCAGATGTCTTCACTAATGATTTTTTTTTTGAGCAGTTCAGAAAGAAATAATGACACAAATTTTTTTTTTTTCACACAAATTTTTCCAAATATAGAGCAGAGGTATCTCATTCCAACTTGACACATAGAGGCCTGATGCCAAAGTAGGAACAAAGATATCACATGGATATGGTAGGCCACTATCTCTCCTCAGTCCCTCAGGCACTAAGTCTTTGATGAATATTGGCAAGTCAAATCCAGCAATATAAAATGAAAGATAGTACGTGATGACTAAGTGGAGTTTATCCAAGGAAGCAAGGTTAGGTGAACACTTGGAGACAAATGTAATTCACCATACTAACTAAAAAAGAACAACAATATGATTATCACAATAGATGCTCAAAAAACCATTTGTGAAAGCATAATATCTATTTGTTTAGAATATCTACAAAATATGTCTATTTTTTAAAAATTAATTATATTTTTATACTAGCAAAAAAAGTATCGTTCTCTATACTAGCAACAAACAGCTGGAAATTTCAAAATTTAAATACCACTTACATGGTATTAGCCTCAAAAAATATAAAAGACTTTGCAATAAATTTATAACAATATGTGCATGATCTGTATTTTAAAATCTATAAAATATCAATGAGGCAAATAACCTAAAAAAATAACCTAAATAAACAATCTAAATAAATGGAGAAATATATCATGTTTGTGGATCAGATGACTCCATGTTGTTAAGTCATTAATTCTCCAAAAATTAATCTTTAGATGTTAATCTTAACCAAAATCTGAGCAACATTTGTGTAGATATCAGCAACACAAATTAATAACTATCCAAGAAATTGGATTTGTAATTAAAAAATCTCTCCACAGAGGGAACTCTAGGTCCAGATGTCTTTACTGATGATGTTTTAAAACACTGAAGGAGTTCTAATTTATTGGAAAAGTGAAGAACCTAGAATAGCCAAAGTATATTTAAAAAAGAGAATAAAATCAGAGAACTACTTGATTTCTAGACTCACTATAAAACTTTAGTAATCACATAATCAAGATACTGTGATATTGACATAAGCATAAATACAACAGAGATTCCAGAAATGCATCTCTCTATCTCTCCATCTATCTCTCTATCTCTCCATCTATCTATGATCAGTAGAAGTCTTATAAGGTTTGCAGGGTTTTTCAATGAGGAAAGGATCACCTTTCAATATATTATGTGGAAAAAAATGAACTTTGACTTTTACCCTATGCCATGCACAAAGATTAAATTTGAAATAGATCATTTGACCTAGATTTAATAACAATCACAATACATCTTCTACCATATATATATATATATATATATATATATATATACATATATATATCACCTTGGAGTAGGTAAATGTTTCTTAAACAAAACACACACAAAGACCACAAACTGTTAACAAATGCATGGAGTGGACTCTATCAAAATTAAAGACTCTTTCTAGAGATATCTTTAAGAAAATAAATAAAGCCAGCCACATGCTGATAGAAAATTTTTTCGATTATATTTCTAACAAAATTCTTGTATCCACAATACTTATACCTTGGTAATCAAACACAAGCCCAAATTTTTAAAATGGGCATAAGGTTAAAGAGATACTTCACAAGAAAAAAAAAATACATGAATGGCTAATCAGCCATGAAACAAGTCCAAAGCCGTTGTTAGGGAGACCCAAATTAAACAACACTGCAGTGCCACTTTACATTTCATATAAAGAAGAAAGGAAAGACTGTCTATAAGTGCTGCCACGGGTGTGGGACAACTTTGGCTCTCATACACTGCTGGTGGAGATGGAAGATGTTACATCCACTTGGGGACTCAATTTGGCAGTTTCTTAAAAAAGTGAAAAACACACTTACCATAAGATCCAGCCATTCTACCCCTAGTTATCTAGCTAAAAGAAATGATAGCATAGGTCCAACAGAAGATCCCACACTATGCTCGTGGCAATTTTATTCATAATAGCCTCAAACCAGAAACATTGCAAACGTCCATCAACAGTTGGCTGGATAAGCCATCTGTGGTATCTTTATCTGATGGAATATTACTAAGGAATGAAAAAGGCATTAACTACTGATGTACAGTAACACAGATGAATCTCAAAAACAAGATGCCAAAAGAAAGAAACCAAAGAGCACAACTGTAGGATTCTCTTTATCTGAAATGGTAAAGAAAAAAAAAGTCAAATCTGTGGCGACAGAAAGGTCGTCAATGGTTGGCTGGGACTAGGGTTTGAACGAAATTTATTGGAAAAGTCCCAGATATACACTGATCCCGGTGGTGGTTGCACAGATATATACATTTGTCAAAAATCATTGATCTTTATACTCAGAGTGGATGCATTTGTTCTACATAAGTTATACATCAGTAAAATTGATTTCAAAATATGCAGTATGAATCTCATGCTAATAAAGGAAATTCAGTTTTACCAGTGAGAAACGGAGGTACCAAGGGGTTGCTTAAATGCACAAGGTCACAGAGCTAAGAAGTGCTGACCTGGAACCAAAATGTCATTGTTCTCTCTCGAAAGCCTATAAATTTAGTCCGTATGCTATCACTGCCTGCTTACATATCTGTCATATAAAAATAATAATACAATAAAAATAATGCCTTACAGCTGTGGAGGAAATTGTAATTTTTGCAATTCCTCTTGAACTGTGTACTCGTTGGGTTCTTACAATAGCTGAGTGAGATGTGGGTCTCACTGTATATACGCACCCATTTTATAGATGAGAAAACTGCAAAGGCCATAGTGCTGGCCCAGGGCTAAGGCAGAGCTCAAGGCTTTAGGTGCAGAGGGCTGCCGCTCTTCCAACCAGTCTCCACCTCCCCCTGTGGACCTGCCGTATGTGCTGACCTGACTGTGAGCCAGCCCCATGCCGCAGAGCGAGCCGGTGTGTCTCCCTTCTCCTGCCGCCTCACCTGGAGAATGGAGGAAACTGCCTTGTGCTCTCAGCCCCTTCTGACCCTGTGACTGGCACATGACACCTACGTCACCCAGGCACTGACTGATGGGTTGACACTTTGCCCCCGTGCTGGCTTTTGGAGGGTTTTATCTTAGAGGACAAAGGATGCTAAGTCATAAAAGAGGGACAGGTTTTAATTTTTCTAAAGTATTTCAAAAACACCTTAATTATATAAACAATCCATCTTCCTTAGGGGAGAAAATTCAACTACATGATCAGGGAGAAAACAAGACTCCCCCAAATGTACCCAGAGACTCCTATTATTAAACTGCCACAAATGTCCTCCAAACCCCTTCTGTGCATTTATCCAATGTACGTAGATAATAACCACTGCACCATGGTTTTCCTTGGGGGAAATTTAACGGGTCAGAGACAGAGAAGGGGAGACGGAGTGAGAGAGGCGGGGAGCGGTGGGGAGAAGGAGGGAAAGAGGATGCAGACGGGAGAAAGAGCCCGTCCCAACTCCCTCAACCACTCCTGCAAATGGAACATTCTGAAATAAAATTAGAGTGAGAGAGGAAAGCAAGAGGGGCACCCCAAAGAAAGGAGAGGGCATTTGGAAAGTGGTAAATGGAGACATTCTTATATGTGTTATATATATTTCTTTTATTTCTTCTATTTCTTACATATTTGCTCTTTTTACACCAAAAATCTGTTTAGGAAGTATTTGTCCACTTCTGTAAAAGAAACAAAAGGAAAAGGAAGAGGAGATGCTTCTGCAGGTCATTGTCCCTTCTGCCTGGGAGACTCTAGATGGCCATATCCCCAACTGCCTCTGGGGCCCCAGGGCTGCAGTCGCGTGCCCAGACCTGGGTTCTGATCCAATGGGTCCACAGCATCCCGAGCAAGGTCCTGGCCATTTCAGCTTAGAGTCTCCCTGCTGGGCCCCCTGTCCGCAGGGGCTTTGCGGCCATACTGATGAAGAAGTGAAGGGAACTAAGGGGTGTCCGGTGTCCCTGGAAGTTCTGGGGACAGTGGGTCTCCTGTCCATTCCCCTGCCCTGAAACTGGTTCCTTGGGTGCAGTCACTGTGCTTTGTTTCTTTTCTTTTTCTGTTACATTAAAACAAAAAAGTGAGGGGCTCCTGGGTTTCTCCGTCAGTTGAACGTCTGACTCTTGGTTTCCGCTCAGGTCCTCTTCTTGTGGTTCATGGAATGGAGCCCCGTGTTGGCCCCATGCTCAGTGGGAGTCTGCTTAGATATTCTTTCCCTGCCCCTTCCCCCACTCACACTCTCGCTCTCAAATAAATCAATAAATCTTTAAAAAAATAAACTTAAAGCAAACAAATGAACGGCAAAACAAAGTTCTTGAGGAGGAACAGAAGGGCTGGGTGAAAGGTGGATTTCGGTTGCGGCTGGTGACACATGAATCTTATGACTCAGCGTGTTTCTAGCTGAGACTCCAAAATAAGCTACTAGAAGGCTTTAGAGTCTCATTTAGCTGGCTAGTTAACCAGGTCAGCTGAAGTTTAGAAATGTGGACAAACACCAAGTTGACAGTTCCCTCTTCCCAGAACAGCCTCTTTCTTCATTTGTACAAGAAACATTTCTTGAGGGCCTCCTCTGAACCCCAGGAGGAAACAGGCATAGTTTGGCCACCATGCTGCATGCATTCCCAGGAAAGAAGCACATGAACCTGAGTGAGACAGAACAGGCTGTTGAGGGATCTGCAGAATGCGTTTGGGGTTTCAGGCAAGGTCAACATGCCTCGAGAGTGAGTGGAAGAGTGAGTGAGCGAGTGAGTGACTCCCACAAGCTCTTCCGGCAGGTCAGGAGCAGAACCCAATTCCCAGCATCTCTGACAGCAACTTGCGTGCCCAACCTTGCGCCCTACATGACTGGGAGCTCCTGTAGGCAGCCTCGACTCTGGCTTGACTCCATCTTCACAGTCCTAATCACAGATGTTAGGTACTCTGGTTTTAGGAATTTGCTTAGGTATTACTAAGGCCTTTACACTCCAGTTGTCATCCCTGGGCCAGCAGACTCCTCATCACCTGCAAGTGGGTTATACATGCAGAATCTCAAGCCCCACCCCTAAACCACTGAGTGAGAACCTGCATTTCAGCTCAGTCTTCGGGTGATGTAGGTTTGAGTGAATGTTTGAGAGCCCTGGGTCATGGCCAATCAATGCATTTGGTGTCCTCTTTCCTGCGAGCTAGGCATGAGGAGAACAAAGGAGACTCCTTGGTTTAGGACAGTGGTTCTCAACAGGGGTTGCCCCCAGGGGATATTTTTGGTTATCACAAGATGTGAAGGGTGGTGTCTAGTGGGCAGAGGACAAGGATAGGCTTGCAATGTACAGGCAACCACTACAGCCAGGAAGCTTCTAGCCCAAATGTCAACTGCCCCACAGCTGAGAAGCCCCAGTGCAGGAGGAAGATATTATAGGCCAAGCTGGAGGACGTCTTTGAGCTCTGCCATCATGCCCTCCAGGTTATGGATCTTAGTTGTCTGCTGCCTGCAGAAGGTTAGAGGGGACAGTGAACTGGTATAAAGAAGGATCTGTGGTCCAACAGATAGGATTAGAATCCAGCTTGACTGGGGTGCCTGGGTGGTTCAGTGGGTTAAAGCCTCTTTAAAGAAGGTCTTCGGCTCGGGTCATGATCCTAGGATCGGGCTCTCTGCTCAGCGGGGAGCCTGCTTCTTCCTCCTCTCTCTCTCTCTCTGCCTACCTTTCTGCCTACTTGTGATCTGTCTGTCAAATAAATAATTTTTTTAAAAAATTAAAAAAAAAAAAAAAAGAATCCAGCTTGGCCACTCACTTGCTGGATGACAATTAACACTGAGCCTCGTCCCCCTTTCTTCATAATGGAGACAATACCCAACTCACAGAGCAATACAGTGCGACAGAGAAAGACCCAGTCTCTCTGGCCAGAGATGCAAGGCCTCTGCTCTGGCCTTTGTTGAACCTGAGAGCACCCATCTGCGGAACGGGACCGCATCTCCCGCTCCTAAGGGAGATTTGTGGTGATCATGATGTATTGCTGTGGGTTTATCAATTATAACATGTACCCCTCTACGTATTGCCTGGAGCACTGGATGTGGCACTTAAACAGTGAGTCTTGGAAAGCAGAAAAAAATGTACCACTCTGGAGGGGGATATAGACAGTAGAGGAGGCTAGGGGGTGGGGGGCAGGGGAAAATTGGGAACTCTCTGAACCTTTCCTCGGTTTTGTTAAGAACTTAAAACTGCTCTAAAAAATAAAGTCTACTAAAAAAAAAAAAAAGAAACATTCTATAGAACATTAAGTAAAGTACACAGGGGCACAGACTAAGCACTCCATAAATGTTACCTATAGTTGTGACCAAAATTGCTGGGAGGATTAAATAAGAGTTTCTATGCACAGCAGCGTGCATGGATGTACAGGGGACACAGTAAGCACGTGTTGACTGAATGAGGAAACGGGTGCAGGAGGCGATGAAGAGGTAGCACGAAGGAAAGCACAGAAGTTAGGGAGATGAGGCATCCGGCTTCTGTTGGGTTTAGCTAGGGCATCATCCCAGGATCTCTGTGGACACATACGGGGACTGTTCCTGCTTAAAATAGTCCGCTCTCCCTGGGTGGATGGAAGTTCCCAGGAACTTAAAACGGCAAGTGGCAGGCCTGCCTATCTTTGTGCGTACCCACGTGTGTGGGTACCCACACCAGCTAGAGCCCTGAGATCACCTCTGGGGGGTGCAGCCCTCACAGTCATGTGGATTCAGACAGCCTTGGTTGGTGGTGGGAGTGAGTTCGGAGCAGGAAGGACTCCCATGGAAAGGCACGCGGGTGTGGGGTGGGGAGGCCAAATTCCGGGAGGAAGAGCAGACTCGGCAGCTCCCAGGTGCAGCCTGGAAGCACGTGCCAAACCTGGGTGTTAGCCCAGGGGCTCTGGCGGCAGGGTGTGCCATCTTTCCCTCCCCACCTTTCAGACTGGACATTTAGGGACATCGTATTTTGTCCTTCACAGTAGTCATGATGACTTTAAAAGGGGCTCTGGTCTCCGGTTTGATTGGGGGGTAAGCTTTTCCAGCTGCCCACCTTAACCCCCCACTATTGTGAGAGGCTTGAGACCACAGCGGCAAAGAGCTCCCTGAAAACCAGGCTGCTGGTTAGCAATTAGCTGGTTAGCGAGGCTGCTGGCCCTGTCCATGCCCGCTGCAAACTCACGGGCTCGCTCCCCTGCTCCCAACAGTCATCAAAGCTCCTTTAGCTTCTACACTGTGTATTTTGGTAAGAATCTAATTATATGCAAACAGCTGTCTTCCTGGAAGCTTAGTGGACAGGCCTGATCTTCTGTCTTTTATATATGTGTTGCACGCCCAAGTTAACATCAACTTGGTGGGGATGCCACCGGACTGCTCGCCCGCCTGCCACATGTCATGGGACCGTCTCTGCTAGAATGTGACGGGGCTACGATTAGGCAGCCTGAATCCTGCATGAACAGTGAGATGGTGTCCAAAGAGGAAATAATGCCTGTGGCAGAAAAGCTTGGGGACCATCAATCATTCTAAAATCACCTTTTTGGGAAAAAAAAAAAAAAAAAGTGCTCGTCAGTGCTGAGGACATTTGCAGTGTGCTTTGGGAATAAGATGCCGTGGAAGAGTCAGTTGTGTCCACCAGGAGATGTTGAAGTCCCGCCCCCCTGGTGCCTGCGAATGTGACCTTCCTGGAAAATCCCATCTTACCAGATGTTAAAATCATCCTGGAGTAGGGGGGATCAAAATCTGATGGGACCAGTTGCCTTACAAGAGGAGAAGAGCCACAGAGAGGCACTGAGCATAGACAGCAGAGAAGAGAAGGCTGTGAAGACACAGAGACCCACAGAGGGAAGACTGCATGAACGGAGGTTCTGGAGGTGAAGTGAGCATTGCGAAAAGTCATTCAAATCAAGGGCTGGGAAGACACTGAGCACACAAGGTCTACATACTTCTCCAGTTTCAGTTTTGGGAACACCACGGACTTCTGACTTTTCTCAATTGCAGCTTGACCTCATTTGCACCTCCAACTTGTACTTCACCCACCTCCTGGAGCACATCCTTCTACTTTGGACTGCGACCGAGATAATGGAGCATCTGCTGGCTGATGAGCCAATGGCCTGCTACATAGTCAGTTGCGCTCTGCCAGCATCAGTCAGAATTCCTTCAAAACAAGTTATGTAAGCTTGTGGGTTTTGCCTTCATAATCCTGCATTCCTCACTTGCAATTCAGAACCCAGTTTCAATTTCTGTCCACTCTGTGGCTCCCAGATTACAACCTCTGGATGGGCAGGAGACAGGGCCGTCAGGGCAGTTTCTTGATGGAACCCAGTCACTTCTGTGTGCTTTACAGCCTCCTCTTCTTGGTCAACAGTGGCCATGGGGAGGCAGAGGCAGAGTGGGGTGATGCTACCACAAGCCAAGGTATGTGCGGGGCTTCCAGAAGCTGAAAGAGGCAGAAATGGGTCCTTCTCTAAAAGCTCCTAAGAAGCAGGGCCCAGCTGATACTTGCATTTTGGGCCTCCAGCCTTTAGACCTCTGAGAGAATAAATTTGTTGTTTAAGCCATGCAGCCTATAGTACTATAGAATGACACTACGAGTGGATTAAGGTAGACTCAAAGATGCAAAGTGTTTTTGAGAGGATTGGGTTCTACCAAGGAACTCCGCTGGGCTAGGAAGAAGATGGTCCTGTCTCCTGCCATCCAGAGGTTGGTCCTAGTGAGCACAGCTGGACCAGGGATGACCCACTGCTGCCTAAACATCAGAGCTGCCTGAATAGGGTCTCTTTCTGGGTTGGGATAACACTCGTGGCCACTCATTTCCTTCCTCAACTTGGCCAGATAAAGCCCAGGTTCTGGCCTACTGGACCAGGCCCTCTAGTCCACCCTTGCCTTGTGTTCTCTGCTCCCACCATGCTGAGCCCCCTGCCCTCCCTGGCAGGCCATGCCCTTTTCCTTTTGATCTTTGCCTGGAATGCCTTTCCTTATACTTCTCATGTCTTTCACGAACTTGTCCTTTTAAACCAGAACAAATGATTCTCAGTGATGGCTAACATCACAACAAGGGAGGAAACCACCATTATGTACCTTCTAAGGGAAACATACATTACTCGTGGTGAAGCAGTCTTGCCAAAAAAACACAAAAAACAAAAAACAACCCAAGGAGAATCAAACCAGAATCTGACAAAAGCTTTAGTTCTAACTACCAATTTGACAGAAAAAACATGCTTCAGAATCCACAGGGATTCGATTAGCAAAACCCAGATAAAGGGAAACTCTCTAGGACAAATTACATGGATGAGTTCTTCAATAAAGCACTTGTAAGGGGGAAAGCCAGATGTCGGAGCCACCTACCAATTATGATGCACAGAACTTATTTGGCAGTCAAGTCGAATGGTAAACACTTTAAAGATGTGCGACCAGTGAAGAAATGTAAACTTTGACTGGACATTTGATGATCATGGGACTATCATAAATTCTTGTTCTTGAATATGCCCCAAGATTTGAAACACCCCTGTGGACCCCTGAAATCCAGCTCTGACAGGCAGCCCTCCCACCTGAAGTGAGCTCAGGACCCCGAGCAGATTATGAGGCCCTAGCATGTGCCTTGATTAGAATGTAACTGTTACCCAGGGGGAAAAAGTGTTCCTAACTTTGGAAGACACGTGCTGACATATTTACATGTGAACTGATAGTCTGTCTCTAACCAGGAGAGGTAGCTGAGGGACAGGTGTCCAGATCTTCTCAAATGGGTTTCCTGCTTATCTCCATGAGGTTGCCACTGACAACTCCTCCTCGTCCTGCACGGTGGGGAGCTGGGTGGCCCACTTGACTCCCCATCAACGCTACCCGTGGGGCCAGCAGAGGGGCAGACAGACTTCACTTCCGGCCATCTGTTCTGGCCATATTTTATTTTCCATTGCTGGCCACCTCTCTCCTCTCTACTGGATTTTGAGGATACAGACACAATTCAAACAACTGAACTCTACTTGGCTGCATTAATAAGTAATGAAGGGCAGCCTCCAGACTGAGGACTAAAAATGGAAAATGGAAGGGATGAGACCAACACTACAGATATGCTCTGAGCCGCTGTAAAAGCCATTCGGGGTGCCAGGCTTCACAGCCACACCCAACCTGCTTCTCTCTGGGCTTACACTGATGGCTGGAGCAATAACCAGCTCTTCTTCCAGACCCTCTGCCTCCAACCCCTCCTCCTCTTCCTTGATCACCTTGCTGTGGAAACAAACTACTGAGTCTAGGTGACAGTGCTTTCCAGTTGGTCTCCAAGTCTACATGAGATTAGCTGTCTCCTACATTAGATTTCACAGACGCAAGGACTTGGAGTTTTGTGCAAAGTTGGCAAGCTATGATGCCTTTGGGGCAGAGAAGAATCCCAGCTGCCCCTATGCCTACCCTCGTATGTTGTGTCATAACTATTGACAAAGCAGATGTTTGGTTGTAGTCCTGTGGCTCTCAAAGGCAGGAAATAGACTGGAGGAGATCTAGATAGGTTAAAGTGGTTTCCTAGGAATGACCAAGAATCCACTCTCCTTTGGCTGTCGTGTTAACCCTAGTGTTAACCCTGCCTACCAAAAATCTTTATAATAAAACTCAGGAGACGTATAATACTCCACATGACATTGGGGCTCATGTTCTTTATTAATGACAGTGGAAATGCAAGATACAAAAGATGCAGGAAACAGAACCCGGGATTTGGAGTCAGAGAACAGCAAAGACCTCATTTTATCACTTACAAGAGAGTGAAGACTCTTAGTCTTCACTCAATTTCCTCAACTGCAATGAGATTACTATGGCTGGTTTATCATGTTGTCGGGAAAATACAGGCATATAAATTATGGTGCCTTATACACTCTAAAGTCTTTGTCATCCCCACTGCTATCAGTCCTGCTGCCATCACCACTGTCAGCGGCACCTTGTTCTTCCTTCTGTGTGTTCATTCACACTGTCGTCTGCATTGTGGCCAGCATCCAGGTCGTCGTCAGGCTAGCTGTCACGGCTGCGACACTCACCCACCATCATTACCTTGTCCATTTTCAGTGCTTGCTCCAGTCACCTCTGTCATCATTGTCCTTGTCACCACTGCCTTTCTCATCACCCCATCATCTTCATCCCCCGTCCAACCTCCCCAAACAAGGGTGTGTGGGCCTGCAGGTTGCGCCTCTCTTCCCTACGTAAAGTTTTCCATCAATCAAACAGCCACACAGTGAGGCTTGAAGAGTCCTATTTGTGTTCATTGGTATGGAATATAGGTTCTTGTAAAAAGAAAAAAAACCCTCCATTCCTGCGCATGCTGAGTGAAAATAGCCAACCTCTAAAGGCTCTATCCTGTATGGTTCCATTCAAATCACTTTCTCAAAATAGCAAAATTATAAATGTGGAGAACAGATTAGTGGTTGCTGGGAGTAGGGAGGAGAGTGGGAACGGCTCTAAAGGTGTGACTACAGGGACCCTCGTTCATGAAGAAGTCTGTATCTTGACCATGATGGGGATTACACACTTCCGCCTGTGAGATACCATTGCACAGAACTACGCACACATACACTTGACAGTGAGTGTTTGAGTGCTTGTAAAATGAGTGGGATCTGGATATGCTCCCTGGGCCTTTCGAGGGTTAGCTCCATGCTCGTATAAGACATCAGCATGGGGGGAAATGGAAGGGAATTGGGGACGTGGTTACACATTCTTTGCAACTTCCCATGAATCTACAATTATTTCAAAAGAAAAAAAATTCTTGAAAGACATCTGCCCTTCCACGTCTGCCTCTGACCCCTGGGTTGACTCGGATGCCACTGGGCTCCCCTGCCTCACCCACCAGCCCCCTCAGCCTCTTTCACCCATGACATGCCCTTTCTTTCTGGACTTGCCCTTCAGCTCTGTCCTGTTACTTTGCCAGGAGACAAAGAAAAGAGAATAATGCCTGATTTGGGAGCCCAGAGAAAGCGACCAAGAGCTAAGCCAGTCCAGATAAGTCACTAACACACGATCCCGTGTTCCCTCGTTCTTCAGCCAAATTAGAAGAGCTGTCCCTCGTTTTCCCTCCTCCGTGTCAAAGATTTTCACTCCCATAGTTGAGCAGTGTCAAATTCGACTTTTCTCATTCCCAGAGGACAGCTAGCTGAGAAGTAAGAGATAGAAAATACAAGGTCACCAAATTCTGGATACTCGTTCTCTGTGGAGCTACTTGGATTTATGCAGAATACAGCCCTGCTGGCCCAAATGGGCCGCTGTCCTCCCGGCAATGCCAGGGAACTCACTTCAGATGTCCCTGCAGGGCAGATGACACGTCATGGCTCCTGTGGGCAGTCTGACTGTGTGTTACTTGATCAAATTTTCATATAAATATTTCTTCTTCTTTTTTTAAATCTTGGGGAAAGTCCGAAGAAAACCCCAGTATCTCACGGTGAGGCGCTTTGGTTAACTGACCCGTGGTTCAAACGGGTGAAATGCACTGGGTGAGGAGGGCAGGGAGAGGGTGGCCCCTGCCATCTGGACCCACAAATCTCTGAGGTGCTTGACAAGCACGCGGTCTGCAGTCCCTCTTGTCCCAGTCCCGTGCTCAGTGCAGAGTGTGGAACTCCGTGGAAAGTGAAGGGAAAGCCACAGTAGGCGGCATTGGAATGGGGCTTGAAAAGATGAAATAGGATTGGCTGAATGGACAAGGAAGGGCCTGGAAAGGAATCCGAAGTAGAAGAATCAGCAGGTGCAAAGTCTTGGAAGTGTGCCCAGTATGGCTCCTATGCAGAACAGAGAGTAATCAGTCCAGAGGACTAGAGGAAAATCCCGTATGCAACACGGGATTCTCTTCAGTCCTTTATTCTTCTGTCTAACAAAAATTCACTGGCTAAGCACGGTGCTGGGCACAGGCAGGGGCAGGAAATGGCAAGAGAGAGTGAGGAACCCTATTAAGGGTCAAATCATAGAGGGGCTTGTTTGCTGAGGAGAGGGGGCTTCTGAACCTGCTGCTGACAGAAGGGGCAGTGTGGGGAGGATTTAAGTAAGGATGTGGCTTCCCTTGGAAAAGATACCCAGGTCCACAAAAAGTTGTGTACAAATGATGGTGCTGGGACAACTATTTGGGCAAGTTATTTCCACAATTTGAATAACATGATCCTTAAGCCATCATTCTTATTTGGATTCAAATTTCCACATAAAGCAGTTTTTTTGATGTTAGACCCTGGCCAGGGAAAAGGGGGGTATCTTCCTAAAGGAAGAGCAATACTTGACCTTGTTTGACTATATTTTTGATTTGTTTGTGCATCTTAATTATTTTTTATTTTGATTTTTTTAAGGTGATACGCACACATGTTTTTAAAAAATTCAAACAATACAAAAGGTGGTAAAACATAAAACCTCTCTCCCCTCTCCTCGCAAGAGAGTCCATTGAAAAGATGTGCCGTGATTTCTTTAAGGGGACACCATAGACAATCAGGATCTTTCAGGCTTTCATCTGTGAACAATGGTCCCAGTGCTGTCGGTTGTGGGGTGTGCTGGCCATTCTATCCTAGCTCTCCTTGTCTGTCAACCCCAAGTCCTAAAGCAATCGGGTCCAGGGTCCGAGCCGCGGAGGTCAGCTGTGAATCCCCGGGATGGGTTCCTCTCCTGAAGGTCCTGAGTCTTCTGATACCTGCCAGACACTGGCTCCAGGATCCAGGAGAAGCCCAGGCAGACGCGGTTCCTATTACTCTTGCTTTACTCCCTGCGGCTGTGATCCCACACGGCGGACGTGGCTCGTTAGCACGGGTTAGCCTGCTATAACCCATGTTCACACGGGGTGACCTTTCTCAGCAGCACCAGCCTCCCAGGCAGTACTGGGTAGGGGGAATCCTCATTGTTTCCCTCTGCCTCGTACTTTTTGGGCCAAAATAATATACCAACGCCCTGGCTACCTCCTGTGACATTTTACAACGGCTCGGCGCTCCCCCGGATTCCGTAATTTAACATTTGCGTTTTCTCCTGCTCGCTCGCTCTCAGATTGATCAGCCGGATGAAACTCAAGATCGCCGGTCCTGTTTCAATATTTAATCATTTGGCTCAGTCTGGAATGTCATTAAGCTAAAATAGGAAACTTATTTTCAAAGAGCACTTTGAAGAGGACCTGTTCCTTTGCTAAGACCGTCTGCCTGGAGGCCCAAAAATAGACATTTTCCTTCCTCTGTCTCTCTCTCTCTTTAACCTTTTTAAACCTTTATAGCTTATAGGTTAGCTAGAAGCTATGATTTCTGGGATGTGGTTTCTTCACATCACCCAACTGCCCAGTTCTGTAAAAAGGTCTTGGAGATGTAGTAATGGGCTTTCTGGTGTCTGTATCTGGCTGGCGGGGCCAGAGCAGGCTGGGTCCCTAGGACCGCGAACAGCAGCTGCCCTAGTTCACTAACCACTGTACCAGCAGCGGAAGGCACTGTGTGCCCACTACATATCGGATGCGGGAGTAAGTGCTTTCCATACATTATCATGTTTAATGTGTGTGTTTATTGACCAGAGTGCTTACTGAGAAGGACACTGGGGCACTGTTCAGTTCACATGCCAGGCTGTGCACAGAATGGGGCAAGAGAATCCCAGGGGCTACTGATCAGGAGTGGGGACCAAGGAACAGGAGCTTTGGAGGCAGCCAGACCCTGGGGAGTCCTCGCTCGGCCACCTATTACCCATGTGTCTCCTTTGACTATCAGTTTGCCGATCTTTAAAATAGAAACCTGGTAGTCCTGGGGCTTGGACATTTTGAGCTGCTGTTGCCTGGCAAGAGAGCAAGTGAGCAGCAGAACGCAGAGAGCCAGGGTCCCAACCCTCCCTCGGTACTAGAGGCCCCACCCCAGAGGATGGCCCTAAGGGGTTTTATGGTAAACCCAGGAAAAGGCTCAGCATCCAGGCTGACAAATACTCCTAATAAGAAACGTCAGGTACCTCTGCTGCCCTTAGAGTGCAGAGGAGGCTGACTGCAGCCAGGGTCCCTCTCTGGTCCCCAACTCTACGGAGCTGGGCTGGGTCACCAGAGCTGCAACAGCCCCCTCTGCTGGTCTAAACTCTTTTCCTCTGGGTCACCAGCCAGTCCCTTCCTGTCTTTCCGAGGAAGAGAAGAGCCTCTGCTCCCAACCACATGAAGCCCCAGGAGTAAAGAAGCAACTCAGAAGGGGACGATCTTAAGAGAGGAAGTGCTTCCAGGTGAGGCTGACAGGTGAGGGTATGAAAGAAAAAGTTCAAATGTCTTCATCCTGCCACAGTAGCCTCTGACCCCCAGAATCATGGTCCAACAGGCCTCTTGGCCAATGGTTTTGATTAATGACTCAAAGGGGGTGAGGCTGGGAACCAAGGAGAGGGCAGAGAGTGTCACGGGGGGTGGGGAGGGGTCTCTCCTAAACTTAGTGGGCCTTCCCTCAGGGTGGGCAGAACTGCATTTGTCCATCTTTTCCTGGAAGGATAAGCCAGCTTTACTCAACTTATTCAGACCCCCAACTGTTTGAGAGCTCCCACACCTCTCTGCGCCCCTCGTCTGTATAATGAGAATGCACTTTCCCACAAACTTCCCAGAAAGTACTATTTACTAAGATGATGGATATGCCATCACACAAAGACCCTGGCAGCCACCCAAATGCCCTAATGGCCCAAACACCACGTGCTCCTTTTGGTCGCAGCTGAGGGGCAGGGACGGGGAAGGCCGCTCTAACAGCTCGCACAGGCCCCAGCCTCCTCCTCTCCCATCACGGCCTCTCCTCCACAGGCTCCCCTTCCCTCCCACGGGGCAGCCCTCCCATGTCAGAAGCCCTCCAGAAGCATGAGAATTTCTACCAGTTTCTGATGTGCCACCTGGGAATGTAGTGAGCCCAGCCGCATGGCAGTTGCCCACACACAGCCTCAAGTCCGGGTTGGAGGATGGGCGGCTCCCGGTGTCCTGGCCTTTCCAGGGGGCCCTGCCGGGGTTCATCTTGCTTCTTGATTTTTGTCCATGTCAGTACCTCCAGTACTTGCCCAAGCTTTTCCTCCAGGGAGTTTCAAGAGCCAATTAATGCAGTGGAAAAATCCCCAAACCAGTGGTTGCATTCATTTAGGTCTGTCTAAACATGCTCGGAGCTCAGGAACCAGTTCTGTCCAACTTCCGTGTGCACACGCCAAACACCTGTCATTGCACAGCTCAGACAGTAAGAGACCTCGTGGAGCAGACGACATTGCTTCCAGCTGGAGTTCTGGCTAAGCCCTGAGTGGTAAATCAGCTTGCTGCCTAAGGATTTTAAATTGGACTAATTTGTTCTGTAATCATCCTAAGTGAGGCTTAAATGTAGTCCTGAATGTGATACCTAAAAGTCATCTCCAAAGTCCCCCTCCTCGGGCTCCTGGGTGGTTCATTTGGTTAAGCAACTGCCTCCAGATCAGGTCATGATCCTGGAGTCTCCAGATCGAGTCCCGCATTGGGCTCCCTGCCCTGCAGGTAGGCTGCTTCTCCTGCTGACCTCTCTCCTCTCACGCTCTCTTTCTCATTCTCTCTCTCTCAAACAAATAAATAAAATCTTAATAAATTAATAAAGCCCCCTCCTCACTTTGTGTGTGGAGTGTGTGTGTGATCTGTATGTCTTGTGTGTGGTATGTGTATGCGGTATGTGTGACATGTAGTATTGTGTGTGACATGTGTGTGATGTGTTTATGTGGTGGGGGGTGACGTGTGTGACGTAGGTGTGTGGCATGTGTAGCACGTGTATTTGTAGTGTAGTGTGTATGTAATTTGTGTGCGTGGTGTGTGTGATATTTGTGTGGGTGTGTATGTGACATGCAACAACTGTCAGAGATTTGCTTTTCCCTTCGGAAAGCCTGTTGAGTTCTGTTGTTTGAGCTCCAGCTGCCTTGTACAGGTTGATAGATTGTAACCTCTCCTTTAATATCATCCATCTTAGTTCTCCATGCTATTGTGACTGGCTGTCTTTTTCCAAACTTTGTGGGTATTTGAGGGAGAGGCTTGGGGATGCTGTTTAAGGAGCTGTAGCCTGATGCCACTTTTTAGTTTGAGGAGGTTTTTTTTTTAAGATTTTATTTATTTGTCAGAGAGAGAGAGAGCACAAGCAGGGGGAATGGCAGCCAAAGGGAGAAGCACTCCCCACTGAGCAGGGAGCCCAATGTAGGGCTCAATCCTAGAACCCTGGGATCATGACCTGAGCCAAAGGCAGACACTCAACCAACTTAGCCACTCAGGAATTCCAGTTTGGGGAATTTAAAGACTCTTTTGTTACTCACTCCATCTTTTGATCAGAATTTAACATTTCCCAGGACAGCCTGACACTATATGGCCAAGAACTTGGCTGAGTGGCTCTCGGGTGGGATCTGTGCCCAGACCAAGGGTGGTCTGGGCCCTGGAAGAGCTGGAACCCAGTGAGGAAGAGTCCAGGGGCCTGTGTGTGAGAACATCTCCACAAGCCTGCATGTTCCAAATGGCCCAGCTGTGCCCCACTGCTTCACTATACTTGACTGGTTCACTCCCCAGGAAGTCTGGGTTTCTAGACCAGTCTCTTCAGTCGCATTCAGTCTGGAGGGGTTGCCATCAACAGCATTAGGAGACAGCAGCTTGTACCATTTTCTGGGTAGGAAGCTGTCCGTGGTACTGACTGCACCCCGTTAGCACTGCCCTGCTTCCACTGTGCCCTGACCTTTACCAAACTTGCTGTCTGTTTAAGCTACTCTGTCCTGTTCCAATCTCTGCCTGGCCTACTCCACTCTGAACTGTGGGTCAGTGGATCAAGTTGCCAGCACTGACACATCATTGACCCAGGGCCCCACACCAAAGGCAGAGCAAGGTGCTTGGAGTCAGTGGTAATCACATGCTAGCCTGCCAATTCCTATCTGGGTGACTTTTTGGATAACTCACTTGGCTTTCGAAGCCCCAGTTTCTTTATCTGAAAAAGAAAATGGGACTAATGACATGGTTTTCATGATTGAGGTGAGCTAACAAATGCAAAAGAAATGAGCGCAAACATGCTCAGCACAGAGCAGTAAACCAACCAACATGCATCTCTTTCTTCCTTCCTGATCTTTTCCACATTCTCAGCAATTTTCTTGAGTCACCATGCAAACACTTCCTGCAGAAGTGAAGGGGAAGCCCCACTGAGAGCTTTTGTGTTTTGAGTGTCAGAAACCAGATGTGCTTACAGCTAGAGTAAAAAATTCTGGATGAATTGTAGAATTTCTGTGGTGAGGAACATATGAGGGCATCATTTCGCACCTTTATCATTAATTGATAATTCACTATTTGATTTAGCAAAATGTCACTGAATGTTTACTAAGAACAAGGCACACTGAAAGGCATTGTGAGGTGGAAGCAGTTCAGCACAGATCATGATCTCAGGGTCATGAGATCAAGCCCTGCCTCAGGCGCTGTGATTAGCTGGGAGTCTGCTCGAGATTCTCTCTCTCTCTCTTTCCCTCTGCCCCTACTCCCTTCTCTCTCTCAAAATAAATAAAATAAAATAAAAATTATAAGTATCCAGGTAAATTTGAATTTCAGGGGAAGAGGCAGAGGAAGGGAGAGAGAGCAGTGATTTATTAGGAGAGTTCAAAGGGGAAAGATACAGTGTTTCCATACAGTAATTATAGCAGTTTTCCTGGAAGAAGTCAAACCTAAGTGGGCCTTAGAATGCACATAGTTCTGATAGAGAGAATTCCCAGAATATTCTAGGCAAAGGAAGTACTCCAAGCCAAAAACAGGTCATAAGGAGGATGCAGGAGGCAGGAACAAAGCTCAGAAGGGCAGTGGGCACCTTGAAGATTTCCATGATAAGGTCACTCTGTTAAGAAGATTCTGGGGAGCTAGTGAAGTTGATTCTATGCGTATCCCCAAAGATTTGGTTTGGGAAACTTCTTTTACTGTTTCGCTTAGATCTTGGGTGACTAGATCCAACTTTCCCCAAATTTGACTTTATTTGAGTATCTCAACTGCTCCTTTCCAATTCTTCAGGATGCTCACCACCCCTCTGGAGCCAGCTGGGGAAGGGAGAAAGCTTTCCTCTGTGTGGCCTGGACTCAAGGAACTGGTTCCAGCCATCACTAGTCAGGCCACTCGCCAGCCCGGGACAGGGCACTGAAACAGGTGGCCTGCCTCTGCCCTGAAAGTCTGTCCTCCATACCACCTGTCTATGGGGCATTTCACATCAGCCTCTGCTATGAGGGAGCAATGAGGGAGAAAGTCCCTGGACCACTGACAGGATGCAGGGCAGCGGGATAAGTCATCTGAAGTCAAGCAAGCACATGAATTGGTACCACCTAATAGACCCGTCAACTAGCAGTTGCTTACATTTTCAAATCTTTCAGTTTAAATAAACTTTGGAAAATTCTTCAAGCGGCACGCCTGACCTTCCTCAACCCTGGATCGTGGCCTCATTCAGACCGGGAAGCTCTTTCGCTGCTTTCACAAATGTGTGCTTAGGCAGTAACAACTGGTTTGGGGTTTTACTTGGCTGTTAAAAAATGTATACAGCTCAACAGCAAATAAACGAAACTCTGTAAATGGACTTAAATGTCTCTCACCTGCCAAGATTAATCTTCTAATTCAATGGAGCAGAACTTGAAATACTTCTGAGTGGAACACATTTTATAAATGTTTAAAAATAGAGGATTTAATGAGGTTACTTCTCCCGACACTTGTCAAAGACCTACAGATAATCACAGATAATATTTTAGGTTACTAATAAAACTCACAGTTGGAGGTAGGTATGAAAGGGAAGCACCTTGACAAAACTGTAAAAAATAAGGCTGACCTCCTTCAAAAGCATGGGGAAGGTAGGGAAGGGAACCCTTTTGCAGATGCACTTGCTCAGGGCCCCTCTGAGACCTGTTCCTACTGGGCTGGGCAGCCTCATGCCATTAAGTCGTCCATCTGAGGTTAGGCAAAGTCAGGGGATACATGAGAGCAAATTCAAGTGGTGACCCATGGGCATCTCCCAGGACCATTCAAGGCCAAAGCCAGGAACAAAATCAAGGATGTTGCCATCTTCATGCCCTTGCTGTTCCACAGACATGCTTTTGGAACTCAAGGGATAAACCCAGAGCTTCCTTCCCAAGAGGACGTTGTTGAGAGGAATGTCTTCTGACAGGTGGCTTGTCAGGTCTGTGGCTATGTGACTTCAGCTGGGTCTCTATGGACATCTACAGTGTCTGTTTCCAGGTCAGGGGGGTGACTCAATTTTTCACCTATCAGTCACATCTGTAGCTCTCTTTCCGGACCTAGAATCTTTGCTCTATAATCCTCAAAACCAACAGCCAGATGGAGGTGGAAAGCACATGGAGGCACACACAATCTACTCATCTAGAGTTTCTCAACATGAATGTGTGCAAGAATCTCTTGGGAGCTGGTTCAACATGTGGGCTTCAGGAACAGAGGTTCCACTCGGAGGGTCCAGGCTGAAGCCCCAGGATCTGCGTGGTCAGCAAACATGCTAGGTCACTGCACTGTGAGAGGTCTTCTCACTAAGTGAGCTCATGGACCCTTGAGCATTGCCAGCAGGGCACTGCTGACCACATGAGGGCAATGCAAGCGTGCCTGGAGGACCAGGCTTTGGAAGCTTGATGTTTCTAACTGTGAGCTTTGGACCCAGGCACGCAGGGGGTCCTGATTGGGTAGGACCCGCAGCAGTTAGTAGAGTTAATAGCTTTGCAAAGTCCTAAAAAGGCAGGAACCACTGATGGATTCTCAAATGGGTGCGTTTTCTCCCCAATCCAGTGATGGCAAGTTTATTTTCCCAACATTTTATTTTGAAAAATCAAAGACCTACGGAGAATTTGGAAGAACAGGACAAGAGTATCATAATAAGCACCTATGATAGTAATATACACAGGTTGCTCTTCGTCCACATTCACAATTGTGAATTCTGCATTTGCTCTCTCTCCCCTCCTTACACTCCATATACATATATACATATACATCTTCTATGTATCCTTCATTATAGATGTGTGCACTTTAAAAATAACACATATTTCTCACTGCTCCGATTATAACAGCTTTATTGAGATATAATTCACACGCCATAAAATTCACCCACTTAAAGTGTACAGCTCAGTAGTTTTTAGTATCTTTAGAGTTTGCAGCCATCAATACAATCACATTTTAGAACATTTCATCACCCGAAAAGCAACCCTGTGCTCATTAACAGTCATTCCCCATTCCATGCGGGGAGAAAGGACCAGGAGCTGATCTGTCTGGTTCCTACTTCCTATGAGTCAGGACTTGCCCCTCAGGGGCTCGACTCCCTCAGACTTCTGGAGAGTGTCATCCAGCCTCTCAGAAAGCTATCCCAAATCCCGTGGTGTCGTCTCCCATCCGAATTTGGAAGTGGAGGTCCACTCGGCGTGGACAAAGTTCAGTGTTGTGGGGAATAGGGTTGTGCAGGCCAGGGATCCAAGTGAGATGCCAGAAAGCTGGGGAGCTCAGAAAGGATGCCAGACAAGGTACCCCAGCAGTGTGGTCCAGGGCAGCACCTAGTCAGGAGAAGGGGACCACAGGTCTCTGAAGTATGTGTATGACTTTGTGTGTGATCAATAACTCAGCCAAGATCACTCAGCTGGTAAATTCCAGATCCGACATCAGATTTCGGTCTGACTCTAGGGTCCTTTATTTGACCTGTTCCGCTTCCTTGCTCAGAGTCAGCCCTGCCAGATGACAAGGATACCCTAGGACAGTAATGAGCCCCTGATCCCTGGAGAAGTAATATTAGAGATGAAAATACCCCATCACAGAGACACAGCAAAAGAGGGTAAGCCTGACATAAGGCCTAGACAAGATGATGTGCAGAGTTCCTATAAGCCCAAGATTCTATATGATGAGAGCTAAAATAGAACGAAGAGCATTGAGTGACCAGCCACCCAAATGTGCCCAGAACTGAGGGTCTTCTGGATATGAGACTTTTGGTACCAAAACCTGCAAAGTTCTGGACAAACCAAGATTATTTAGTCACATAGTTGTATCAGAAGCTGCTCTAGTGTTGTGATTTTCTCTCACCATGTGGAAGACCATCCAGGCTAACAGTGAAGAATGAGATCTCCAGGTTGCCTACGCTTAAACCCTGGCTTCAGTACCTTTTCTTTCTTCACCAGTGCTCACCCCTGGGTTGCTGCATGGTGAGAATACATGACATGATGTGTACAGAACACTAGGGAGAGCACCAGGGATGTAACCGGCATTCAACAAATGCTGGCCATTGTTGGTCATGTGCTCTGTGCTGACCACACAACAGCTGTGCAGGGAATGCCTATTGATGGGCAATAAATGTACAGAAACTTGCTTATCAATAGCTACTGATACCCCAAGAAACTGTATGTTCCACCTCTTGTAGGTGTGTTTGTTTTGCCTCTAGAGCAGCATGACCTGGGGCTGGACTGGAGTGGACTCCTGTCTGTCCAGGAAACTCTATTTGCCCTCAGAAAATAGTCAGATAGAGTCATCTGGTAACCCAGTTTCCTGAGGGCCTGGCCCCTGTGTTTTTATTGTTGAGCACTGTGGACACCCCATCAAGGGTTGTATTCAGGCTTCAGGGTGTAGACGCACAGGGAAGTACCTCATTTTCTGACACTCTTGGTGCCCTGTCATTGGCAGCAGTAAACCTGCACTTGCCTTTGAGCAGAGCCCCCAGAATGCATACACTCAGTGCAATATATTCTACAGACAAAAAATCAGCAAATTGATGTTCTGGTCTGTTGTTGGTAGCATTAATAATGCAGTAAGTCAGAGACTATTTTATGTATGTTGTTGGATAGAGCACATGAATTAACATAATGCCTTTATTAAGAACTTGGATTCTCAACATGGGTAAAGGGAGATTCAAATTTGGGATAGGAAAGGTAAGGAAGAGCGCCATGGCATTGGCTTTAAATTGGAGGTATGAGGATGAATGCATGACTTCATATATTCAATAGCATCTGTGGCCTAGTAGCAATGACATCCTAGTTGTGATGAGATTTATGGTAGATCCCCAGTGATAAGCAAGGAGGAAATGGCATCTGGTGTCTGGGATGGGAGAGAAGACTTGCCTCCCAGAGGATTTCTTCCGATTCCAGCATGTGAGAGACCCAGCTGCCCTGGTTTTCTGTCTTTGGGGTTGTGGAATCTTAGCAGGACTCCCCCAACATTACCTCTTTCTACTTGAACATGTTTCCATGCCTCACAACCCTAGAGCTCCAAATGGAATTTCCTGTTGAATCAAGTGCCTTTTTGCTCCAGTTGGCTGCAATAGCATTGGAAGTCCTGTTGGATGGAAGCCATGAGCCAAAGAGTGTAGGGCAGAAATAGGGCAGGGATGTGGGATGCTATGGACCTAAAACTCAAGGCTCTGAAGTCCAGTTGTGTGACTTCTGGGAAATCTGACAAAACCCCAGAGACAGTCTTTCTAAGAATTTGAGTTGCAGTTCCCTTTCATAGGAAGAGACATCTCTGCCCTACCTCTTGGGCTCCTGCCAAGGAAGGCCTAGGTCCTGAGGCATGGGGGCTGGGAGTGGCAGAGGAGCTACAGATAGGCAGAACCCAGCTGCATATATCATGAGGTGTAGGCCAGATGGTGCCCCAGACTCAGCCTAAAGCCTTTTCCGGGTCCGAAAGACTCAGATTTAATCCATGAAGAAGTTCTGGTTGCAGCTAGAGGTTTCCACACAAGGATGCCTACTGAGGGAATAGGAAGGGGAGGAGGCAGGACTGGTAAGACAATTGATGTTTTTCAATTGTCCCTTCTCATCATCTCCCAACCTGCCCCACCAACTTCCCTCCATCCAGACACTCTTTGATAATAATCATGTTGATGATGGTGGTGATGATGTTGATAGTGGTGATGGTGGTGATGATGGTGGTGATGTGATGATGATGGTGGTGATGTAGTGATGGTAATGATGGTGATAGTGATGGTGGTGATGGTGATGATGACGGTAGTGATGGCATGGGTGGTGATGATGGTGATGATGATGATGGTGGTGATGGTGATGATGTTGGTGATGTGGTGATGGTGATGGCGATGATGGCATGGTGATGATGATGGTATGATTATGACAATGATGAAGATGATGGTGATGGTGGTGGATAGTGTGATGTTGGCGATGATAATGGTAGTGATGATAATGTTGTTGGGATGGTGTTGATGGTGATGATGATGACAGTGATGGTGGTGATGTGGTGACAAAGGTGACAGTGACGATGGTGATGATGACTTGATGGTGGTGATGTGACGATGGTGGTGGTGACAATGGTGATGATGATGATGGTGATGGTGGTGATGTGGTGACGATAGTGATGGTGATGATAGTGATGATGATGGTGATGGTGATGTGGTGATGATGGTGATGGTGATGATGGGGATAATGATGATGGTGATGATGGTGATGTGGTGACAAAGGTGATGGTGATGATGGTGATGGTGATGTGGTGACAGTGGTGGTGGTGACAATTGTGATGATGATGATGGTGGTGATGGTTATGATGGTAATGATGATGATGGTGATGGTGGTGATGTGGTGACGATGGTGATGGTGGTGATGGTGATAATGATGATGGTGATGATGGTGTGAGTTGTGATGGTGGTGATGTTGATGGTGATGATCATATGATAGTGATGATAGTGTTGGTGGTGATGATGATGATGACAATGATGGTGATGATGACAGTGATGATGGTGGTGA
The DNA here is from genome assembly GCF_011764305.1 of Mustela putorius furo. Lineage (NCBI taxonomy): Eukaryota > Metazoa > Chordata > Mammalia > Carnivora > Mustelidae > Mustela > Mustela putorius. Next base: position 8,088,259 of record NW_025422057.1, read on the forward strand.
TGTGGTGAGAGCTGCAATTTATTGAGCATTTAGTCTGCAGCAGGCATTAGGCAAATCCATTTTTATGATTTCATCTGACCCTTACAACACCACTCTGAGGCAGGTAATTTTATTATCTGTATTTTACAGAGGAGGAAACAGAGGCTTATAAAATTTAAATGATGTGCCCAAGGTACTATGGCTAGAGATGGGTGGAATAGGAACTTGAATCAGGCAGTAACTCACCTGCTCTGTTTTTTAGTTGATGTGGTTCTCAGGCATGGCATGTCTGTTGAAATGGTGTTGAATTTAAAAATCCGGCTTTAAGTGTGGCATAGCATATTAGTTTTCTATTAATTACTACAAATTTACTGGCTTAAATAGTACAAATGTATTATCTTACCATTCAGGAGGTCAGAAGCCCAACATAGGTCTTACTGGGCTAGTATCAAGATGTCAACAGGGCTACATTAGAGGATCGCATGTTTTCTTGCCTTTCCAGCTTCCAGAGACTTCCCAAATTGCTTGCTTATGTTTCTTTTTCTCCAACTTCAAAGCCAGCAATGGCAGGTCAAATCCTTCTTGAGCTGCCATCTTTCTAGTCCTCTCTCTTTTGCCCTTTCTTTCACTTGTAACGACCCTTGGGACTGCATTGGCCTACTGGCTAATTCAAGAGAATCTTGCCATCTCAAAGCCTGCTGATTAGCATCTCAATTCCATCTGACACCTAAATTCCTCTTTGCCACACAACCTAACATATTTATAGGATAAGGACATGGACACCTTTGAGAGGCCATTATTCTGCCAACCACACATAACAGCCTTTGAAAATACAAACTTGAGTTTGACTCTCAATTTGGGCATGTTGCTTAACCTCTATGAATCTCTTCATATTCATCTGTGAGCTAGGTGGTGACATCTGTTTGTAGACATGTTCTGAGAATCAGATGAGTGCTATACAAAATGCCCTTCTATCAATCTCCAGAAGATCCCTGCTGCTCCTACTGGGAGTTGCTTTTGCTTATCTCTGACTCCCAGTTGGCCTCTATCTCCTCCCCAGTCTCCTTCATGCGGATCAAATTTTATTGTTTTCAGCACTTGGACATGTCTGATCCCCCTCCCAGCATTCTAGGGATCCTTTGAAGGAGCCCTGCAGCCCATCATTCCTGTGTCCCTCTAGCACGTGATAGATGCCCGGCACAAAGTCAGCCCTCAAAACACGCTGTCAGAGTCCTGGAACCTGGAGTGATAAACATGGGCAGAATGTACAAAATCACCTTTTTAATTGAGATGGGCTCTCTATCAACCTGCCTGTCTTTGTCTCTGTCCCTATCTCTACCTCTCTCTGTCTCTTTCTGTCTGTCTATCTGTCTGTCTCTCTCAGTTTACCCATGATTGTTCCTGGCTGAATACAAGAAACGTACAGAATAAATATCTTATTAGAAAAAGCTGAACCTTACTCCTCTTCAGATACAGTGCATTTCAAAGAGTAATGTTTAAGCATTTCCTTCCTGGTGACACTATAAGCCAAAAAGACCTTTTGAAAGACAAAGTATCATAATCATCTCATAAATTGAATGAGTGTGTGAGGCCTTTCATGGAGGGAAAATGGATCTATTTTTGACTAGGAAATAATGCAATTTTATAGTTGAAATATTTGGCTGAAGTGGACAGTGGCCTGGGAACAATGGGTGTGGGGGAGAGGGGAGGAAAAGCTGTCTTTGTGTCTTGGTGACCTCTCTGGCAAAGCTCAAGGGAACAATAAAAGACAATATCCTCTTTATCAAACTTCCAAAGATACAGTTTTCTTGTCAGTTTCCCCAACAGCGAACATCTTTTTCATGGCCAGAAGTAGGAGGTTGCCTTGTAGTCATGGCTGAGACACAAGCTGTGAGCATGGCTGTATTTTTGTTACCAAATGCTGGACGTCTCTCAGGGAAGTGGGTTTATTACCATTTTGCGTTTCCATGGATCCCTTCATTTCATGCATCTTTATCTTTTGGACTTAGTGAAGAGTTAAAGGAAGCCCAGTCAGGGGTCCTAGGTCAACGTTTGAAGGTCTCCACTTAAATTTACTTTGATGACTTACTCAAGTGGAGAAGCCAGTCTTTCCACCAACAGGTATTTCTGGAACACTTTCTCTGTGCCAGATACTACACAAGGCTCAGAGAACGGGAAAATTCAGAAGACATGATCCCTGCTGATAAAATTAAGAACATTTCTACACCTTCTTGTAAATGTGCAGCGTCCTCACCAGACAAGAAAGTTGGGCTCTACCTATCAGTGGTTTCTCTCTCCCTTTCGCATTCCATTTAAATCAACCAGCAGGTACGTCCATTCTACCTCCTCGACATCGCTCTAATTCTCTACTCCTCTCTAGCCTCTGCCACCACCTTGACTCAGGCCCCAGAATCCTGGTCCCCCAGGTGCCCTGATGTCCTTCCACCATAATCTACTACCTGTTCTGCAGTCAAATGGATCTTCCTAAAGTGAATCTAATCAGATCACTCTCCTGCTGAAAACCTCCCAGTAGCTTCTCAACTCCCTCAGGACCTTGTCTGGGACTAATTTTGAAACTCTCAGGACCCCTCTTCCGGTCTGGCTCCTTCTTGACCATAGCTAACCTAATACGGCCGTCGCTGTGAAAAGGCCCTATGCTAAGTGTCTTCCACATGGCGACCTGTTTAACTTCTCATAGATGTGTGATGTAGGCACTGCTGCTGCATCTTTGCTTCCTGAGGTACAGAGAAGTTCAGCAACTCATCTGAGATCATCCAGATGCTACGTGGCAGGGCCAGGACTCAAAGCCAAGAGCCCAGCTGGTTCCAGAACCATATGCTTGACCCCTAAAGGAACCTGCCTACTTAGCAAACCAGACTCAACTTTCTCCAAACGCCTGGTTCCCCATGTCTATACTTCAGCCACATAGACAGCACTCCCCACCCACACCCCTGCCAGTTTCACAGAAGTCTCAGATATCACTCTCTGGAAACTTCCCTACACAACCACCCCCTTCCTCACTGGACAACTACTCCTGAAACGCCTTCGCACCCCCTGCCAGGGCTTTCAGCTCATTGTTGGACAAATGTCCAGGGTCTGTCTCGCCACTGAGAGCAAGGAACCTCCCTTAATTCACTGTTCCATCTCCAGTATCTGTCTCAGCACTGGCTCAAAGCAGGGCTCACCAAAGACTGACCAACTAACTGACTGAATGACAAAGCAACCTCCCAGTAGACCTCACCTGTTCTTCCTCTGAATATCCTGAGATCAAGCAGAAAAATCTTCCATTCTGTGTAATACACCAGGGTTCAAGTTCTTATGATTAAATTATCATCTCATATATATGATATGATATGATATGATATCATACCATATCATATGCTTAAATTATCTCCCACAGAAACTCCAGCTTCTAGAGAGAATAAAGAGAGATGGAAAGGGCAGAATTCCCACCCTTATAACAACCACTACAACAAAGGTAGGCATTCTGGAAGGTCACATCTGTTCCTGAATCTATCAAGATGCGGTTGCAAGGCAACCAACTGACCAGACCTCTAAAGAAAGACCAGTATGTCCAAGTTCAGATGGCTTGTGAGCACTGGTATAACGGGCCACCCCTGAGGAGAATTCAGCTACCACTTTAAGGAGTTGCTAAAAGCTGAGTGTGGGCAAATCAGGGAAGCTCTGGGTCTACAGACACAAGAAGAATTCATACCCAGGTGGGGTCTTTCCAGGGACCTCAGCAGAGGCTCCCACAAAAGATTAGGGACCAGAGATGGTGGAAAGCCTCTCTAGTGTGGTCCCCATGGAGGCAGGAACAGCAGTAGGAGAGACAGAAAAGCCTCTCAGACCTTCTCCCCCCCCCACCCCTTCTATGCAGCTCACCTATGGAACAAATGCCTTAAACCCCGAGAAACAGCGTGACCATTTCTTGTAAATTTAATACACTTTTACGATATAAACATACTCTTTCCCACTCTTACGGTATAAACATACACTTTCCAACCCTTAAATATACTTAAGTGATTTGAAGCTTATGTTCACACAAAAACCTATACACTAATGTTGATAAGAGTTTTGTTTTCTTAGTCATAGCCCGAAACTGAAAACAACCCACATGTCCTTCACCTACTGGACGGATCAACAGTCCCCTACAAGGGAATACTACTTAGCAATGAACCCCAAACCCCTGCAACCACATGGGTGAGTCTCTTTTTTTTTTTTTTTTTTTTAAAGATTTTATTTATTTATTTGACAGAGAGATATCACAAGCAGATGGAGAGGCAGGCAGAGAGAGAGAGAGAGAGAGAGAAGCAGGCTCCCTGCTCAGCAGAGAGCCCGATATGGGACTCGATCCCAGGACCCTGAGATCATGACCTGAGCCGAAGGCAGCGGCTTAACCCACTGAGCCACCCAGGCGCCCTGGGTGAGTCTCTTAAACATTATGCTGAGTGAAAGGAGCAGGACTTAAAAGGCTTCCCACCATGATTTCATTTATATGATGTTTTAGGAAGGCAACACTCAGAACACACATCATTAGTTTCCAGGGGCAAGGGATGGGCGAAAGGGTAAGCTTCGAAGGGATACCAGAGAATTTGGGGGAGTTGACAGAACCATACTATATCTTGATTGTGATGATGGTTGTACCACTACACGCATTTGTCAAAATTGGGAGAAATGAACACTAAAGTAGTGAGAGGTTAGGGGGAGATTTCTACTACATGTGCATTTTGCCTCAAAATAAAATGGAAGAAATATTATTGCACAGAATGGAGGGAAGGTTTTTGCACCTGCTGGTATATATGAACATCAGTTTGTCTGTGGCAGGGGTCTTAAGAGACTGCAATCCTTCTGTCTCCTACAATGCTACCTACAGCCTACGTCCCCTGTGTAGGAGACATTTGCAAAAGTCCTTGCAGATTTCACTTCCAGAAATAATTGTTTCTCCTGACATTGTAGTATTCCCTGGACTGGGATTCTGTAGGGCATCAGACTGGGACATTTAAGAAGGTATCAAGACTTTTTCAGTACCTCTCCCCAACCCCCAAGATCCAGAACCCCCCAACCCTCAGGATGTTTTATAATGAAGGGGAACATCTTTAACTTTTTTACCTAATTTGGGAATAAGATCTGCAGGCCCCATCTTCCTCTCCTTCACCACCACAGTCTATTGATGTCCTACAAAACTCTATTGCAAAATGTGGTTTTGAAAAATTCCATATGTGGATTAAATAATTTCCTCATTAACACTGAGTTCTCGGGAATCTCAGGAACAAATTCAATGCTAAATCACAAAAAATCTTAGGTTCTGATAAATCTACTTATTCTTTTAATCTGCATGAAGTCTTCCTATGAAGCGAGTGACCTAATTATCATTTGTGTTTTATAAACATTGCATCATATTCTTTCTGGAGGTTGGTGATAGGGAGAACTAATAAATTTTTGATAAAAGTTACTATCAGCAGAGACAGCTATGACAACCCATAGGCTGCCAGAGAAACAAATATAGTTCAAATAATCATTTGGAAGATGACACCGTTGATCAGTTCATGACACCCACATTTGAGATGTCAGTATGCACTTGACACGGACTTATAAATTAAAGGCACAAAGTTGAAGATGTTGCCCCTGGCATCAAGACTCACAATTAGTAGGAAAGAATGATGAGCAAAGAAGTCTAGAATTCAGGGTAGTAAGCTCAGTGGTACGATGTAAAAGCTCTAGGCAAAGTGACAGTGCAGCTCCATTATAGGGGATCTTCTCCTTTTGGGGGTAGGGCTTCAAAGACTGGAGGCTTCCATGTGGATCTGAACAGTCATTTTGGCTTTGCCAACCCCTGTCTTGTTTTCATTCCATTTTTGCTCTGTCTCTGCTACTTTGCTCTGTCCCTGCTGCTTGCTACACCTTGAATCACAGGTTTCCCCATCCACTCAGGCACCTAGACCATAAACCTCCAGATCTAGTCACCTCCTCCTGTCTGTTCTCCCTCCCAAATATCCCTCTATCCTGTCTTCTTCTTCCCGTCTCCAACTTCTTGATTTAAAACTCTTTCCACTCACCTGAGATTCTTGCTCCTTTGTTGATCCCTTTCTTCTGATCTCTCCCTCTCTACCACCCCCAACTCATTCCCCATACACAGTCAGTGCTCTCTACCTGGGAAGTCAAACCAATCATCTCACTACCTCTCTAGAATTCTTCCTCATGCTACCCGTTGCTGCAGGAAAAACCTAAACATTATAAGCCACATACAACCCGTCATAATTTTTATGATTTTTATGATTCTCCTTAATCATAAAATAATAGTATATTCAACATTTTATTTAACTTAAAACCTATGATTTCATGGATGATCGAGAGCTTGTCTTTGAGAACAAGTCCTTTGTTTGGAGTTTCCAGTCTTCTTTCTTACATAAACCCACCCCAAACACATCTCTCTAATTTCCAATTTTGGTTTCTCTAAAACAAGTGAGAACTTAAGATAAAGTCTTCTAAGTGCAGGTATTTTTAGATTTATACCATTCTCCTCCATCTTTTAAAGTCACCTCGCCCACACCTAATTCAACTGCTGTTATTTTTAGTGACTTCCCTTTATAGAAGGAGACTTTCCAAAGAATTAAACTTAAGTTTTTGTGGAAACAACTCCCCAAAGGCCCTCTTATTTCACTGGGTTTGTACACTGTTTGTTGACAACAAGCACAGTTGACCCTTGGAGGCTTTCAGCCCAACCAGGAAGAGAAAGGGAACAGGTGTATGAAACAGTGGTCATTGGGGTGCCCACTGGGGGGTTGGCAGCAAGCTAGAGACCAAGGAGAGCTGTTACTTGGGAATTCTTAAATGGAATGGGTGTTATTTTAATTGACTTCTGCATAACTAGCTTCCAGCTCAACCAACCCCCCTTTTCTCTCTAGAAAAACATGTCACCTGATACCACCCAAGCCAGTACTCCCTATAGTGTAGCCTTTTGATTAACCCATCAACTGCCATTCCAGTCCCAGGAGCTAAGCTGCTCCTACTTATTTGAGAAATTGGTTTTCACCCTCACCTCTAGATCTAGGACTTTCTTGCACAATCCAAATGTTCAGATTAGGATTTATCAGTCACATGTTTTAAAAGTCTCAGCCAAGAGCGGGAGGATTTGGGGGTGCAGCGACACTTGATTGAATGACCTGGTGGAGGCCTGGATGCACTCTTTTCCCTCTTGTCCCCAGCCTCTCCTAGGACGAGGGCCAGTCCGTTCCTAGGATCTGAGTGAGCCACTGCACAGTTCCCTGTTCTGACCCTTTGGGGCCGTCTCTAGGATGCCTCTGAAGATGGTGGCTTAGCTTGTTGTTTTTCCAGAATGCTTTTCAAAGCGAATTCCTTGCCTTGGTAGGTGTTGAGATGCCTCCCTCTGCATCTCCCCTCCCACATCCCATACTTTCACATATCACATAACTGGCTTTCAGAGCATTTCTTTCCAAAATTAAAATGTTTTCTGGATATAGAAGTAAAAGAGGAGGGAGGGGAGGGAAGGGGAAAAAAAGGAAGAATACGGAAGGGAGGAGGGAGGAAAACGGAGGAGGGAGGAGGGAAGAGGAGGGAGAGGAGGAAGAGGAGGGAGAAAATATGCAAACTAAGTAGCGTCCCTGAATCCAGGCAATTTCACTTTTCTGTAAAGACTTCTCCAAATATCTGTCTTCCATTAGTTAATTGTCTGTCGCAAGTGCTCTTAGGAACACGATGGCGTCAAACTGAATCTGGGCAATGGACATTCCCAAAGCACTTGACTCCAGCACATTGGCTGCAGAGAGTCAGGAGCTGCAGCTGCTTGGAAACAGAGAGTCTGGCTCTCTGGATTCTGATGTGAGAGAAGCACACATGACAGAAGTCAGGGCTACCTAGCCCCCCAGGCCAGCCGTCTCTGTGCACCCCAGCCCATAGCTGGTGGCAGGTGGACTGGGGGAGCCAAGTGGTTTTATCAGCCCTGATCTTCACAATAGCTAATTGTTCCTTGCAGATTCTCCTGAGGTCAAAATGGGCCATCACTGTGATCTCCAGATGTGTCGGGTCTTGGAACCCTTGAGATTACTTGGTAGGAAGAAATAGGGGATCCCATATCAACCCCACTGAACCTGAACTGAGAGAGAAGCAGATGTTCTGCATTTCTAACAGGTGGAATGCAATGGTTTTCAAAGGTCTTCTTCAGAGTCGCTCTCTGCAACCTCCTCATTGTCCAGATAAGGAAACTGAGAGTCCTTTTTCTTTGGGCAAGGTGGGGACCCAAAGTTCCCCACAGTTTCCAGTGACTTCCGGGACAGGGGCATGTCTACATCTGACCCAAGACCAGTGAGGGTCCTGATGGCTGCCAGACCATCAGGGGGGTTGGGGACACAGAAGGCTTGGGAGGGAAGCTCTCCTTCAGGATTCCAAATGGGGCTTCATCCTCCACAGGTGCACAAGCCCTCTCAGATCCCCCAGGGCTGAGCAAGCATCCTTGCCTGCTTATAACTGCACTTGCCACTCTGGGAGAGAGCAAAGCTTGCTGAGAGGACATCTGAATAGATAGATGCTTGGACAGATAGATAGGTATGGAACTTCATGACAGAACAGCTGGTCTAGACAATTCTTGTTTACCAAAAAGCCACGCGTCTTGAGCAAGTCTCTTTGCCTCTCTGAGCCTCATGTTGGTTATCTGTGAATGAAAAGTTGAATTAATCCTGGAATCCTGTGTGCCTCTGCCTGCAAGTGTCGGGGACAGTTGGAACAGAGGAAGGTCCCTGTGAGCTACATGCCTCCTGTCTACACCATGGAGGTGACTCAGATAAAATAGGAGGGCTGCTGTGAAGGAAGGGATGAGAAGGAAAGGTGGAATAGAGCTGGTTTCCGCTTAAGGAAGACATGTCATGCCTGGGGGTAGAGACAGATTTAAGTGGGTGCAACAGGTGCTTCTGGCAGAGATCACCACCTTCTAGGGAAAGACAAATGGGGTGGCGAGAAGATGACAAGCTCAGGTTTCCCTGAGCCCCTACCCCATGATGCTGGAAGGCTGCCAACAGGATAATTGTGACAAACAGGTTGGGGTGCGGTGTCTTCCCGTTGGGGAAGGACAGATGCTGAGAGAAGAATTCTCCAAGTAACATTTCTTTACCAGAAGCATAGACCTTCCCATCTAGATGCGTTGATCTCTAGCTTCTGTGAGAATGACCTTCTGGAAATGAGCTGGGGAGCAGAAAAACAACAGCAGCAGAAGATAACTCCAGAAGGATGTCCCAACATGTGAATGCAGGGCGGCCAGGACCCTGTGGTGGTCAGGCACTCCCCCCCCCCCAGGTAAGGGGCCTCTGTCAGTATCCAGCAGGGACAGAGCCAGGCTGGGGAAGCAGGGGTGACTGATGAATGCTGGGATGGAAGAATCTGGAGGGTATCTTCCCACAGCCCAGCTTTGTGAGCTCATTCTGGGATCTTGAGCAAGGTTCTGCCCCATCAGTTTTCCTATGTGGGAAAAACAGGAGATGGAGATCCCCTACGGTCCTCTCTATCAGGCCATTTCAGTCTAGAGCCCAGGAAAATACTGGCATACAGGGACATTGAACTAGCGTTGTGTTTCAATTCTGCCATAGGAAACTAAGTCTCCAGTTTGTGATGGGTATGTCATCGCATTAGCGGTAGGAATGGGAGCCCAAGGGAGCACTGGGACCTCCATCTTACAAATGCTGAAACTCCTCAGCTCAGTTTTTCACTAAAGCTTTAATGTGCCTGTAAATGAATCTGGCTAAAGTGATTCAGTAGGTCTGGAGCAGGGTCTGAGCTTTCTCAGAAGCTCCCAGAGGCCTGCTGACACTGCTGGTCCGCCGGCCACACTTGGAGCCACAAAGATTCAGATAAGTGCCTGTGGTTACTTGGTTAGTACTAGGCAAAGGATGAATTCAAACTGTTCTGTCTCCAAAACCTGTCACCTTTGACCTCTGCCATCACAGGGTAGCACTGCTAACCACACAGGCTGATGGGTGATGTGTTAGCAAAAAATCAGATGATCACAAGTGGGATACTTCGCTGAGGCCAGCCCCACCTCGCCCCTCCCTAGTGCTCTGGTCCAGGCACTGGTCCAGGTCCTAGCACTCTGGGGACACTGGGAGGGAAGGCATGATTCATACAATCTTACCAAAGTGCTCCCAAGTTGACCAACAAAATAAGTATTGTAGTATTGGATTACAACCCAAAGTATAGACTATATAGCCATGAGTCCATATGGGTATAACTAGATGATCAAATAAATAAATAGGAGGAGAGACAAATCTATGGAGAAAACTTCCAAACCATTTATATAGATGTTCTCTCCTCAAGGAGGTGGAGCGTAACTCCCCAGCCGTGAAGAGTGAGCTTCATGTGGTGACTCTCTTTCAGAGAGTAAAGTATGGCCAGGAAGTATGGCCAAAGAAAGAGTAATTTTATAATAGAGAAATCTTACAAACACTACTTTCCACAGGTGATTCAAATTCACGTTGATAGGGGCCCTTGGGTGGCTCAGTCAGTGAAGTGTCTACCTTTGGCTCAGGTCATGATCCTGGGGTCCTGGGATCAAGCCCTGTATCGGGCTCCCCATTCAATGGGGAAATCTCTGTCCCTCTCCCTATTCCTCTCCCCCTCCCCTGCTCATGCTTTCTCTGTCTCTCTCCCAAATAAATAAATAATATATTTTTAAAAGATTGATAGTGATCACCGTGATCCCTGTCAAAGATCAGAGATCTTTGGTATCAAAGATCAAAGGTCAGGGTCAATAGTGATGGCATGATGGTAAGATGCATCCCTGATACAATGTGATGAAAATGACACAACTCTGGGGACTTCCTCCCCAAAACCCATACCACCAGTCTACCCGTGATAAAAATATATCAGACAAACCCAGTAAAGGGGCCTTCTACAAAATGCCTGGCCAGCACTCCTCCAAAGTGTCAAGGTCATTCAACACAGTGGAAGTTGAAGAAACTGTCAGAACCAAGAGCAGCCCAAGGAGACATGACAACAAAGGTGATGTGAGATCCTAGGTGGGATTCTGGGCCATGAAAAGGCCTTAGCAAAGATGGAGGGAATCTGAACACAATATGCACTTTAGTTCCTAACACAGGTGCATGAAGAGTGACCACTTACACACTGTGAGATGTGAGTAAGGTGATCTTCGCCAACAGGCTGATCAGCGATAGATTTGGGGTAAGTGCAAACTCTGTATTATCTTCACGACTTTTGTATCAGCCTAGATCTATCCTAAGATGACCATTTTGCCCCAACAGCAACAATGAAGATAGAGGACCGGTAACTCCGGTAATATATTCTTGGCGTGACTTCGACACGCGCTATAGGAGTCTTGTTCAGTTCTCTCTCTCAGGGCTTTGGTAATTAATCATGCATAATGAATAGATTTAAAATTAGCCCAGGCATTTTGGTAACAGCTGGTCCCCCCAGCCCCCCAGAACCCATAATATGCAATTTATTCTGACAGTCTGCTCTGAGAAGTGCTGGTAGGCGCAAAGGATCTGCTTGCACTTGGAAAATGGTCCTCTGGAGCCCCAGCCGAGGGCCAGTCTGGGGGATGTAGGAACTGAGTCTGCACCTCCCCTACCCCTGCCAACAAAAGCCTGGTCAGATCCTGTCACTCCCCTCTGATGTGAGGCCACCTCAGCTAGAGCAAGGCAAGGGCACACAATGCTGACTTTGGAGATGTTCGAGGACAGACTCTGGCCTCTGCCACCAGGAGGCTGGACACACTAGCCTCCTCCTCTTGTAGGTCCTGGGGGCTATTCCAGGCTAAGGGCTGGTGCTGAGGCTGGACCATGGGTGGCCAACAGGGGAGCTGGGCTGGAGGTCAGAGCCGGGGTGGCAATGGGGTGTGAAAACCCAGCTCTGTGTTAGAAGTCAGAAAGTCCCAGCCCCATCTTTGAGCTCCCCTAGGCGGTTAAAGGTCCTGGGGAAATTTACCTCGTCTTTCTGGGCCTCAGTTTCTCCATCTGTAAGAAAGGGATTTTAAAAAATCAGAAGAGCTATAAGCGTTTAATGAAATAATACCGTGTGAAGTTGTGAAGTGAGGCCGAGAAGACCTAGTTCCATCACCAAAATACAGCGCCAGGGGGAGGGTCTACCAGCACCCCTTGTGGCGCAACGTCTGCCCCTGTGGAGTGAGGACACAAACTGTACCCTAAGTCAGCCAGCAATCACGCTCGGGTGACGGGGACAGACGGCCTGATGAATCGTGACTTAGACAAGTAAGGGGCTGCTATTTCCCACACAGTCGTGTTCCAGGGGACCTGAGCCCTGCCAGGCACTCGCAGGAGCTTGGAGGATGAGGACACAGGAGCCAGCACCCAGATGTCAGCCTGGTAGGAACCCGCCACGCTGCAGCTGAGCTACTCACCTTCAGAAATGTGAGCTCATGAGCTGCTGTGTTGGTAGTGGCTTCTTACACCTGGGAAGCCCTGGCTGCAAAGTCATCTACACCCCGGGGGGTGGGGGTGGGGGGTGGGGATTAGGGGGGGTGGGGACAGTGGAATTTGCCCCTGAGTGGTGACAAAGGTGGTAATAAACTTGCACCATCCAGGCCATTCGGCCTATTGTTAAAACTAAGTTACCCCAAGGGCACCTGGCTGACTCAGTTTGTAGAGTATGTGTCTCTTGATCTTGGGTTTGTGAGTTCGAGCCCCACATTGGGTCGTAGAGATTACTTAAAATAAAATCTTAAAATAAAATAAATTAAATTAAATTAAACTAGATAAGCTGCCCCAGCCTAGTGCTGGAGAAGAAATGCTCCTCGAGGCCAGAAGCAGTCGCTTTCAGAGCAAAGCCCTGGTGTCTCAGGGGCTGAGAGCTTCTGTCCATGCCCAGAGGGGGGCTGCTTGTGACATGGTAGGTCCGCCTCCCGTCACTGAGCTTCAGCCTGCAGCAGGCAAGATGCCCAGCGTCTTCCTGCTGCCTTCCCTCCGTTCCCAGCCACAGAAGGAACCTGCGAGTCTCCCTCCTTGGGCAGAAAACCTGCTGACATGAGGCTCACAGAGCACCATCCGTTGTGACCCATGTGAGACAAAAGCCATCGTTGAGATGAGGTCTTCACGCTGCAGGAGAGAGGAATGGTTTCAGGAGTTCTTTCCCCAAACTCTCTGGGATTAAAAAACCCTATACTTCTGTTTTTCACTCTGAGGTGAGGGGGTTTTGAAATGGTTCAAAAAGAAGGATTTCGGGGCGCCTGCGTGGCTCAGTTGGTTAAGCGGCTGCCTTCGGCTCAGGTCGTGATCCCAGCATCCTGGGATCGAGTCCCACATGGGGGGGGGGGTCCTTGCTCGGCAGGGGGCCTGCTTCTCCCTCTGCCTCTACCTGCCTCTCTGTCTGCCTGGGCTCGCTCTCTCGCTCTCTCTGATTAAAAAAAAAAGAAGAAGAAGAAGAAGGATTTCCCATTACCTCCCAGTGCATGCAGGAGACTCGATAGTCAGTTGTGTGTTATTTCTTTCCCCCGCGGATGCCACATGAGCCCAAGCTTCCCTTGCGGATATCCCTTTCTAGCCTCTCCGCCTCGGGATCACCAGGCCCAGGGAAGCCCCCGCCCCGGGGCTGACGGATGCAGGTGAGAATCTGGCAAGGCTGGACCTTCAGGATGTTTGGAAGCCTACTGAGAGCATCTTTTTTTTTTTTTTTTTCTTCCAGGCAGATTAAATGTTGGTGCTTAGATTTAGTTTAATACTATCTGAATTAATTTTTGACTTGATGTAAGGGAAGGTTTAAGGTTCGTTGCTGTTGTTCTATGTAGATGTCTATGTGTTCCCGCAACGAGGACCTGTTGAGTTGCCTTGGAAACTGTAACGAGTCTATTTCTAGGCTGCCTCTTCTTTTCCAGTGACCTATGTTTCTTGACCAATGTTTCTCCCTCTTTGCTAAAATCCATGCTGGCTTCATGATTGAAGCTTTTCGGTACACCTGAAAAGCAGATAGTGTTAAGTTCTGCCATCGTGGCCTTCTTTTTCAAAGCTGGTTTGGATATTCTGCATCATTTGTATTTTTATACAGATTTTAGAATTGTCTTATTGATGTTTACAAAGAAACCTGTTGGGCTTTTGATTGAGATTACATTTAACCCACAGGCCAATTTGGGAAAATTGATATCTTAGCAATAATGAGTTTTCTTATCCATGAGCATGGTGTATCTCTCTATTTGGATCTTTAATTTCTCTCAGTAAAGTTTTGCAGTTTCCAGTATACATGTCCTGCACATCTTTTGTTTACTTTATCCCTTAATATTTAGTGCTATTGTGAAGGGTATGATGTTTTAAATTTCAATTGCCAATTGTTTGTGCTTAGTATTGAAAAATACTAGTAACTCTGTATATTGATTTTGTATCCTGCGATCTTACTAAACTTACTTATTATTACTGCTAGTTTTTAAAAAATCTTTTTTAAGGGGCACCTGGGTGGCTCAGTGGGTTAAAGCCTCTCCCTTTGGCTCAGGTCATGATCCCAGGGTCCTGGGATCGAGCCCCACATCGGGCTCTCTGCTCAGTGGGGAGCCTACTTCCTCGTCTCTCTCTGCCTGACTCTCTGCCTACTTGTGATCTCTGTCTGTCAAATAAATAAATAAAATCTTTTAAAAAAAAATCTTTTTTAACGATTTTTCTATGTAGACAATTGCATTGCTATAAATAGTTTTATTTTTCTCATTTTGATCTGCCTTTTAATTCATTTTCTTGTGCTAATGCACTGGCTCTGCCCTCCAATACAATGTTGAATAAAAGTGGTAAGAGAAGATATTCTTGCCTTCTTCTTGATGTTAGGAGAAATGCATTTGGCTTTTACCACTAAGTCTGAAGATAAATAAGATTGAGGACGTTCCTGTCTATCTCTATCTGCTGAGAGTTTATGTCATGAATTCGTATTAAATTTTGTTGCATGCATTCTTGCATATACTGATTTAATCATTTGTGGAGGGGTTTTCTGTTGATACATTGAATTACATAATTTTGCATCCCTGTGATAAACCCCATTAAGTCATGGCATGCTATTTTTATATACTGCTGCATTCAATTTGCTAATATTTTGTCAAGGATGTTAGAGTTTATGTTTATGAGGAATTTTAATTTGTAGTTTTATTTCCTTGTAATGTATTTGTCTGATTTTAGTATCAAGATAATGATGGCCTCATAAAGTTAGTTGGAAAGTATTCCCTTAACATCTATTTTCTGGATGGGGAAGAGTTTTTGTAGCGTTGGTGCTATTTTCTCCTTAAATGTTTGGTAGTATTAATCACTGAAGTCACCTAAGCCTGGATTTTCTTTGTCGGAAGATTTTTTAACTTCAAATTCAATTTTAAATAGATGTGGGACATTAGGTTATCAATTCTTCCTTGAGTGAGATTTATTAGTTTGTGTCTTTAAAGAAACCAGCCCATTTCCTAGAAGTTACTGAATTTATTGCAGTGAAGTGCTTCTACTATTCCTTTGTTATCCTCTTCATGCCTGTAACATCTAAAATGATGTCTGATTTCACATTCCTCACATTGGCAACTTGTGTCTTCTCTTACTTCATTAGATTGGCTAGAAGTTCATCGATTTTATTGATCTTTTCAAAGGACCAGCTTTCGGCTTCACCGCTTTTTGTTTTTGTCTTATTATTTTTGTTTTGTTTTGTTTCTGCTTTTATTGTTGTTTTCACCTTGTTTGTTTCCTTTCTTTTACATCAATGTCCTTTGCTGCCTCCTGTATCACATATATTGTTCAGTTTTCTGTTTGTTTAAGAGGAGAGAGAAATTCTGGTACTGTCACTCCACCACGACTAGAAGTATAGTCTCTATCATTTTTTGAGCAGCGTAACCGAGATCCAGAGTAGGGAAGAGTCTTGTGCAAACCCATCAGTGTATCAGTGCCAGATGCCGTTCTGTCGTCCACACCACCGAGCCCAGGATCCTGTCCATTATGCCAACCCTACTGCCTGCTGAATACTTCCCAAAATCCTTTCAGTCCATCCCTTGAATGTCTGGATAAAACCATGTTGTAAATTTTGGGAAACCACAAGCCCTTAACATTCTGCTCCCAAGTTTTAACAGAGCCGAATTCTTTACACTTTTCCACTGGACAATAACGGAATTGATTAAATGTCATACCAAAGTATTATCTCTTCCATGGCAGCCTTCCACATGGCCCCACACAACTAACAACCTGAATTTCCTAACCAAACATCTTTATGAAGTTGTTCTCCCACACTCACAGGAACTTGGTTTGTTCTGGTTTTAGCTCTTTGTATTCCAGAAAGTAAATAAATGCTAATGAGATAAAATATTGGTACGTCTACGAAGCATGCAAAAGGATGGAATCTTTTTTCAGTGTCTTTGAGAAACGTAGGAAATCTAGATAGCTAAAATTGGCTGCAGGACACAGATGGTGCTGTTGAAGTTCAAGGTCAAGCAAAAGGTCTCTCTTAGAATGTCTGTGTGCTGGGTGCTGGGAGGTTCACCTCATTCCCCTACCCCAGATTGTTCAAGATGCACCCAGATCATGCATTTCTCTATAGTTTGAGCTATATTCTTCCAAAATTGGAAAAAATGAGACATGGGTCTGGATGGGGAATTTGCATGTTGGGATGCGGACGCCTCAGTACTCCACTGAAGGTGGGGAGAGGTTTGCAGAGGGAAGCAGCAGCCTTCAAGGTCTTCCTTGCCCTGCAGCCCTTGTCTCTACCTGCTCCCCAACTACATGGGTCTCCAACAGCAGATGGAGCCAAGTGAACAATGGGCCTCAGAGGCAGCCCAAGGGATGCACTCACCTGCTGATGTCCCAGAGCCATCATTAATACACAGGGAGCTTTTGCAGGAATTAGAAACAGGCGCCCCCTTGCAGGCAGATGAATTTCAGAAGTCTCGGCTTCCTCTGAATTGAAACCCCTGGCCAGGGTCCAAGCTCCGCGACTGACTTCTGGCTGGAGTCAGCCGCACCTGGACCCCACTGGGAGGGCAGCTGTCGTCGGGCTACAGCTTAGAGGGCTGCTTGGCCTGTCCCACCTGTCCATCGCCCTTAGCATTTGTGCTCTACTCAGCCCTATCCACAAGGACTCTCTGAGTGGTGGGGTGGTCCCTGTGAAGGACCCTGGTCTCATCCATTCCTCCCCTACTGAGATGAGTCTAATCCACTTTCCTTCTTCTCTCTCACCGTCACCGTGCCCCATGTCTGCCAAGAACTTCATATTCCATTCATTTCTGTCTAGTCATTCAACAGAAACATTTCACATGGAAGCAATTACAACAGTCAATGGCAATAAATGAAATGCTTATTAAGACAACAATGAGAGGTTATTTTCACCCATAACATAATCAATAATTTAAGAGAAGGAGAATATCAAACATTAGCATGGGTTCTGGGGAAAGAGGCATGTCCGTACATTGTCACGGAAGTGAAATGGACACTGGACTGTAGAGGGTAATTTGGTAATATTTATCTATCAGAACTCTTGATACTGTTTATCTAGCTAAACTCCAGAACTAACATTTCCACTTCTTGAAATCCATTTCTAATGCTTGCCTGCCTTCAAAGACACATGTAACAAACACGTTCATTGCTTCATTGTTTACAATAGGGAGAAAGTGGAAACAATCCAAATGTTCATTAACAGGGGGTTGGTTAGATAAAATATGTCACACCTGTCCCCTGGAAGATTGTGTGGTCATTAACAAATGGTGCGGGCTCTGTGCACAGCATGGGAAGCTTCCAAGTGGGAGTAAGTGGGAGAAGAAGCGGTAATAGTGCCTAGAATAGAATTCTATTTGTACAAGAAAAAGGTAGAGTGTTTATGCACACGTGTGTGTGCAAACGCACAGGCAGGTGGAGGATGTGCACACAGCCGGCAGGAGAGGAGCGGGAAGGAAGGGGGGGAGTGAAAAAGAACACGGTTAAGCAGCCAGTGTCAAAGCAGGCACACGAGACAACTGAGGCCATTGACTTGCAGGCTGACAAAAACGAAACAATATCCAGAGTCGCATCTCAAACACAACTTTCAACAATTTCAAAAAAGGATGAATGGCAGAAATTGAATCCTAGAAAAGTTGATGAAATTAAATATTTATAACTTCCTTCGAAGGGTGGGTTTTTCCTAAACCTTGAGGCTCTGGAAGAAATCACAAAGGAAAAGGCTGACAAATGTCTCTACCGAACAGTTGGAAACTTCTGTACAAAATGCCCTGCACAAATTCGAGAGGAACCCACAAGCTCGACAGGAGGGATCGAGGCCTCGCTGACTTTGTGAGAAAGAAAAAAATTCCTTGAATCAAGGCACAAAAAGGCAAACTGACAAACAGATAAATCGGGACATCTCTGCATCAGAGAAGTAGTCACCACGCACTTCCTCTGAATCGGGAGATCTACCAGAGCATTTTAAATATCTCATTTTTCCGAAAATCCCTCTGCCTTACACTTGTCAGGTCAAGCCATGGCAAACGTTGAGAGCGATCCCCAGCCTCCCCAGTTCTCTTTACTCCTGAGATGCACGGGTCTGGTCTGCACCTGGCAGGTGTTAGATGCTGGCTGGGGGCAGGATGAAACTCAGGATGACTGCGCAGGGCGCTGTTCAGAGTCCCCCACTCACCCACGGCACAGGGACTCGGGTGTGCGGGAGAGAAAGGGGTGAGGATACAGGGCCGGGTAAGAAGTCTTCCAACGGTGCAGCCTTGAAGAGCCTCCCAGCCTCTTGGGGGCTCCCCTCTCCTCATCCTCTGTCCTGCCTCCTCGTACGATCTGATGAACTAATACTTGAATGGAGCCGTTGCCAAAGACAGGTCCTTGATATTCCTCCAGGGCCTGGCCGTCCATGAACAACAGTAGATCTTTCATAAATACCCACTCTTATCAGGTGCAGAAGACGCTGCAGGTGTTTGGGCCTATGAATCAGGGTCTCTCTTCTCTTCTCTGGCTTAGCAACATGGTAGGCTCTGCAGAGTGAGAATGTGCAGAAACTTAGTACTTCTTTCCAAAGCTTGGGCAGGACGAAGACAGCCTCTCCATCCAAGCCAGGAGGCTTGGGTCTCCCAGGGCATCTCTGCCACTTCTTGTGTAGGCATAGCCCTGACTCTTCTGCCTACATGTGGTCCTGGAGGAATCCTGGGAGGCTTCCCAGGAGAGGGGACCTTGGAACTGAACTCTGGAGGGTGAGCTCGCATTCCTCCAGAGTAACGAAGGGAAGTGTCTGCAGGGGCTAAAAAGCACAGGGGTGTGGAGAGCAGGGCAGAGGCCCGCTGTGGCTGGGCTACAGGGGTGGGGTAGGGAGACCAAGATGCAGCCGTGGGCAAGAGGGGAGCCACCAAAGGGATCTGACCTTGGAGACTGGTTGGCTGGGTGCTTGGCTGAAGACAGGGGATGGGCCAGGAGGCAGCTGCAGGGGTTTCAATAGGAAAGCAGGTGGCAGATGACACCGAGGAGCAATGCTGTGTAGGAAAACGGGATGGATAGATGCGTGTGTGTGCACGTGTGTGTGTTCACATCAAGCGCATGGCCGCAGTGGTGGGCGGGGGCAGCCCCATCTACCATCGAATGTGAACACAGCGGCGTTCACTCATTCACCCTTAGTCCTGGTCTATTCTGAGCTTGAGCCAGGAGGAGAGAACCCAGAGGACTCAGGCATGGTTGTTTACCTCAAAGGAACAAGGGATTCAGAGGGGGGCTTCTTGGAGGAGGTGTCTCTTCCTAGCAGGTGGCCGGTAAAGTAAAACAAAAGGTGGGTCCACGGAAATCACCTTTGGTAAGGCATCCTCTGCCCTGTGACTCTCTGGTCCTTTTGGTGGGACCTGGGACCTGGGTCTTAGGAGCAAAACATCGAGGGACATGAGCTGTGGCCTCGGAGGGGGACGCTGCACCCGGGAGGACTAGAGCACACGACTGGCTGCCTGGAGTGCCCCTGGAGGCCCCAGAGCCTCCCGCCTGGAACTCGAGCCCCGCGTCGCTCTCCAGCTGGGGGATGCCCGTCCGTTCCCGTTTCTGCAGGTAGGAGGTCTGCAGGGCTCCGTCTGGCCCCCGGAGCCTGGTGCTGAGCCGAGCCAGGCGTCTGCTGGCAGACGGACAGGCTGCAGCGGGGAAGTGGCCGCCTGCCCTGAGCCAGCTCCCCCGGCCACGTTGTAAAGCGGGGCAGAGGCATCGGATCCAGCCAGTCCCACGGGGGGATGCGGATGGCGGGGGGCAGAGATCAATTCCTCTGTGACGGGTGGGGTTGGCGATAATGCTTGGGAACCTGGGTCCACCCCGCTAGACCCCCTCTCCCAAATAATGCCAGTCCTCTCCGCAGGGGGCGGGCACATCCTTTGTGCGCCAGAGAGACTCCTGCCAGATCGCTGAGAATGAGCAGCAGATAAAAATACAATTCTAGTCCCTTGAGCCACACCTCCTGGCTGTTTCGCAAATAGCCTGCTCTGGAAAAAGCCGTCTTGTAGATTCATCTCTCAAGTCAAAATTCAAGGCGGTCGAGTCGAGGCACGGTCCGCCCTCTGGCGGTCAGTCCCTGCAAAGACACCAGCTCCCCACCTGACGCGCCCCGCAGATCGCGGGGAGCCTTTGAGAAAAAAGCTCCTGTTCTTTCTTACCTCCTGGACTTGTTGATTTAATGTCCGACAAACATATATTTCACCCCTGCTCCCGATTCAGACTGTGGTTTCTTTAACATTTTGCTGACTTCCTTTCAGCAAAATAAGAACGCTTTCTCCTAAAGACAAAATTTTCCGACAGGAAAGTGGTTTTGCCATTAAACCAGAGAGACAAGGAAGGCTTAGGAAAACCGAGAGACTCCAAGCTGCTGTGTGTGTTTGCCACCTGGTCCGTTTCCTGGGGAGTAGGAGTCGTTGGAGACACCTCAGGAGAACGTCCGGCCCAGTAGCCGGGCATGGGAGAAGAGAACCAGATGGCCTGGGTTCGAGTCCATGCTCTGCCCCTTACTAGCTGTGTGAGCTCGGGCAGGTTATTTAAGCTCTGCATGCCTCGGTTTCCCCATCTGCAGAACGAGAATGATCATAGAACCTGTCTCGTAAAATTGTGAGAATTGAATGAGTTTATATGCGTAAGGTACTTGGAATAATGCCGGACCCGCAGTAGATGCTGTATAATGTCTGAGAATGTCGTAGTGACTATTTCAGGTGCCAGCTCTCTGCCAATCCAGCCACCTGCCATAGGGACAAGAAGGGTGGCAAATATCGGTCACTTGTAGCTGCCTGTCTCCCAAACCCTTCCTACTGGGGGTTAGCCCCTTCCTGCACTGTGGAAATCAGAGGCAGCAGATATCCCCATGCGGAGGGACCGTCACCATGTGACCCCACCCAGAGAAGGGACACACAGATGCAGGGACAGCTGGCAGCAGTGGCAGAGCCAGGGTCGTTCAGCAGGACTGGTGGGTGCAGCTCAAGCCACGCAGCGCTGGGGTGACCCAGCTCGGTCCTGAGCTGTCAGCCACTTTCATTTCTTGCTTTGCCCAGCTCTCTGCCTTCTCTAAATTATGTAAGCTCCCAGCAGCTTCACTTAGACTTCATTCTGTCATTTCTACCTAAGAATCTTGAGTGGTGTCGAGATGCTGGAGCTCAGAGAGGGCAAGGGGCTTGCTCAAAGTCACCCAGCAAGTCTGTGGCAGACAGAGCTGCCCTCCACCTGCTTAGGCTACCGGCCCTGGTCCTCCCCCTACCCCCACCCCGAGGCAAAGGGGAGCTAGTGCATCCTTCCTGATTTTTGCACACCCAAGCCCAAGGACACAGGGGACTTGTTAAGAGCCACAGCATGTTTGAAGGAGTAGTGACGGATTCTCAGCTGCTGTGGGACACAAGAGAACCGCAAACACATTAAGGCACCTAGTCCCTTCCAGGGCTACAAACGTTCCCCCTCAGCCACACACCCCTTCTGCCATTCAGCCAACTACGGTGTTGGCTGTTTACGGCTCAAGAGCTCCCCCCAGTGGCTGTCTTGCTGGCAGCCCGAAGCCGGGGAGGCCTTGACTTCTGATTTCTTGGATGGGAGCCTGGGAGCCTAATAAGGGAAAGGGGTGAGGGTGGACTGTATGTACCTTCAGCTCTGACTCCCATGCAAGGTCAGGCAAGGTCAAGGCCCTGGGACCGACACAAGCAGCGTTTCCAATGGTGACACTGGGTTGTATCCCTAGACAGGCTCCTCCCTGACCCGGCCCCTGGAGGACCCTCTCCCCGCCCCGCACCAGCCCCTGTCACTCTCTGGATCCTAAATGAAGGCCTTGCATGTCCTGGGTGCGGTGACAGAGACGAGGCTCCTCTCCTCAGTACAGGCATCACAGGAAGTCCACAGATTGCTGAAAAGTAACGGGCACGTGCAAAGAGGTCCGGCTGTGTGCACACACGGACATGTACATATGATCACACACATGCGTGCTTTTACACTCACATGTTCACACGTGGTCTTGCACACACGCTCTCACACTCGTGATCACACACATGCTCTCACACTTGTGTTCACACACACGCATGTTCTGCCTTCTTGCTGTGCACGATTCACTGAAGGACCCTGAGCCTCAGTTTCTCCCTCCATCAGAAGGGGCTTTGGGTGGTATCTATCTAGCTGGCGGGGTGCTGTGCTCAATGCACGGAGCAGAGGAAGAGCAGCAGATGGGTGGGCTGTCCTGTCCTCAGAGGTGAGACCAGGGCCGGGGAAGGAAGCGGCTGAGGGACCAGGTCTGGGGTCTGCTCTCACACTTGACTCCGCAAACACGCAAACCTCTAAATGCTTGTGCGGAGCCCGGTCCTGAGGGCACCGCGGTGAATAAGACGCCATCCTCTGTCTCAAGGAGGTTACAATTGTGCAGGAAGGACAGATACAGGTCAGTACGTATCCCAGCAGGAGAAGGTCAAGGTGCTGTGGGGGCAGAGAGGAGGGCCACCAACGCTGCGGAGAGAAGGGGGCCGAGGGAAGCAGGAGAAGAGAGATGAGGCCGAGAGCAGAGGGTGGAAAAGTGTCAGGGGGAGACAGAGAGCGGGAGAGATCAGACGTGGATATCAAATCTATCTGTCTATCTCCATCATCTGTCCGCCCATGGGTGTGTGTGTGTGTGGGGGGGGGTGATGGGCTGGAGACTCCTGTTAGAGGGACCAGAGAGAACCAGTGACATCAGAGTCTTCATGGGAAACTTCAACAACTGTGAGCTCCTTGGAGGATGAAGTTCAAGAAGAATGGAGGAGCCCAGGTGGGGCTAGAGGGCCAGGAAGGTGGAGCTGCAGGTGACAGGGACACTAGAAAATGACAGCGGCCGTAACTGGGGGCAGCCGTGGGGAGAGGACAACATGGATGGACGTGAGAAGCTCACAGGGCTTGGAATCCCCAGGACCTGGGACAGCTTGGGGGAGGAACCCAGTTTCTCCCTCGGGTTGTTTGGCTTCTGGAGGTGACATCCAAGAGTGGGAACACAAGAAGGGAACCCGATGTCAGGGGTCCCAGGGGAAGTCTGGGGAGGCAAGTCTGTTTGTGCATGAGTCTGAGATGGCTGTGAACAAGTCGGGGGTGGGCAGATACCCACATCTGAGCTGAGAGAAGAGGAGGAAGAGAAAGGGAACTACCGGAGGACCCAGGCCAACGAGGGATGGCTTGTCACGCGAAAGGAGCCTGACCTGGTATGTCTTCAATGGTGAGAAGGGAAGGGGGATCAGGCAGCGTTGAGAGGGCTCCTGCCAAAAGGTCAAGTTCCAGAGGAGCTACGGGGACATCCAGAGCCCCTTTGAAAGAGACCACTCCCCACCTGTCCACTGATACTGAAGGGAAAGGAGGAAAGATGGCCGGGAAAATTGTCACTATCCTCACTTCTATCCACAATGTCCAGCACGGTGGTGACAATCAGTGAGGTCCTGGAGAAGCTGCACAGACATCAGTCACCAGACATTTGGTGACCAGTGTCCCAAGCCCTACCGGGTGAAGACTGGTCCCTTTCTGCACTGTGGAAATAGAAGGGGGCAGCCACTTCCTCTCCATGCCCTTTGGCAGATGCTGCGGCTGAGTGACCTCAGGTCTCAGGGGAGAGGCTCAGCCTCTCTGAGCCGCTGTAAAGTAGGTGATGACAGAACCTAGTCTTCATGACAACTGTCGTGAGGCTCAGGTGCGACAATGCAGTGAGAGTATTTCACCCAGCATCGTTCTTCCCAGAGGCTGGCGATTACCGCTGTGACATCCGGGGACCTTCTCAACCTCCAGATTTGCTCATGTGGGACCTGTACTGTCCAGGTGTCCCACTAACACATCCAGAGAGATGGGGACGGAGAAACACTACCCCAAATGATCTGGGACATCTAGACAGAAACTTGCTGGTTATGGGTGTTTTGATGCAGACTTTCATTGGGGGAAGTAACCAGACCCAAGAGAGGCAAGGAAGTTGGTTTGTCTTTCAAACAATAATCTGAATTTTCCTATAAAATGGTACATAGTCATTATGAAATCTTTGAAATCTGAAAGAAGAGAAAAAGTTCTCATTCTAAGAAATAAACATCACTGAGCAGAATACAGACCCTGCCAAAGACGCCCACATGCCAACCCCCAGAACCTACGACTCCATCACTTTCCATGGCAGAGGGGGCTTTGCAGGTGGGTTAGATTAAGGACTCTGAGATGGAGAGATTCTTCTGGATTCTCTGGGGAGTGGGTGTGCCCAGTGTAATTGAGAGGGTCCTCCAAAATGGAGAGCTTTTCCTGCCAGCTCAGAGAGGTGCAATAGACATGGTTCTGTCCCCTTTTATGCCCAGTGATGTTGCTGTTGCTTGTCTTCTGTCTCCGTCTTCTCTAAATCCCCTTCACACCCTTGTTCTTTTCTGTTGGTTTTGTAGGATTTCCTCCCGTACTCCCCGGGACTCTGCTGTTGTTCCCAACATGTCGGAGGAGAGACTGGCCAATGCTGGGGACCTGGGGGTCTGCAGCCTTGGGTACGGGGCCTTGTGTTTCATGAGCTTTCTTAAGGAGCAGTCTGCTTCCCTCTACTTTCAAAGTTTGGAAAATGGGTTTGGTCCACAGTTCATCTCCAAAGTTCCAGGGACCCCATGGGGTAACTCAGTGATCTCCACCACCCTCCACCTCTCTTTCACCTCTTCCTGGTCATAGACACAAGGAAGGACGTGTCAACACAACTGCTCTTGTGCCTGCCGGCCCTGGGTCTCTAATGCTGCTGAACAAACAGCAGTACTAGTGACTTAAAGTGACAACCATTTCATCACATCTCATGGTTTTACAGACAAGACTTTTGGTGCAGGATTGGCTGGAAGCATCTTCTGTTCCTGGTGGCACTGACTGGAGTCACTCAAGTGACAGTTGGTGGCTAGTCTGATCTTGGAGGGTCCAGGATGGCTTCTCAGGCCTGGTGTCTTGGTCGGGACAATTAGGAGGCTGGGCTCTCTGGGGCTCTCTCTCCTTGCACGCGCTCTCTCCAGCCGGGTAGTCAGACCTGATGGCTCGGGGCTCTGACACAGGAAGTCTTTGAAAGTCTAGGCTGATGCTGACAGCGCATTGCTTCCACCATCCCAGGCCAAGGGAGGCAAGAAGACGCACTTCTCAATGCGAGAAGTGTCTAAGAAGCTGAGGCCACCTTCGGTCTGTCCCACTGCCTGCCCTGTGGGAGAGGTTGACAAGCTGTTTTCCTTAAAGAGCTGGAAAGTAAATCTCTTCAGCTTTGAGAGCTGTGCAGTCTCTGTCACGCCTACTCAGATCTGGTGTTGAAATGTGCGAGCAGCCGCAGGCAGTATGTGAGTGAATGAGCCTGGCTGAGTCCCAAGGAAACTTCCCTCACACAAAGTTCCATGTACAGGCCATAGTCTGCCAAGCCCTGCTCTATGGAAACCAAGTGGGTCTCTGTGGGGACCTTCCTCATTTCTCCTGTGATCTCTAAATCTTCTTTGATCAACAGATCATTTGATTGGTCTTGAAGGATCGGGACAGTCTCTTAGGGACTCCAGCTCCTACCTGTGGCCAGAGGAGTGTGCGTAGGCTCGCATGTTCTCCCTTGTTCTCATCCAGATCTCATGGGATTTGGTGGGTCTGCTTCTTTTTGAGGAATTCCCCCTACCCCCATTGTGTGCCACCTGGGAAGTATCTGCCCCAAGCTGGGTCAATTGCACTATCTTCTTGGACTCTAAATCTGGGCACAGAGATGTAAGGATCGGAATTATTTCAGTGGTGGGAACTTATGTATCCCATTGGTCAAACCTCAGCAAATCTCTTGAGTAGTTTTCATTGCCTGTGACAGAAATGACAGGTGTTCTGTAGGGTCCCCGCCTCCATGTCTTCCTAGGAATACACTCAGACTACAATTCCCAAGGTGCTTTGCATCTAGGTCTAGCTAGTGGGATGTGAATGGAAGTGTGTGCCCTTTCCAGCGTGGCCCATGACAAACCTCCCATTCATGGTCCTCACTGTGTTTCATCATCTAACGATTGAACGGAGACGATGCCAGGGACATAGAGCAGGGAGGAGCCACAAGGTGGAAGGAACCCAGGTCCCTGAATGACTGTGTAGGGCAAATAGCCCCAACTACCACCACTGCTACCACAATTACCACCACCAACAGCAACAACCACCTGATGAGGCTGTGATGCACTGAACGGTGTTAAGCCACCGAATGTTGGGCTGCTCATTTCAGCCATTAGTCTGCCTTGATGAATACTGGTTGTGTCCCTTCCTGAGCCCCCAGCTGTTCCATACATTGCTTCCAATTACATTCTTTTGTACTCAAGATTTTCTACCCATGGCTATATACTGTTCTTTGCAATCAAAGAAACATGGTGATATGAGCTCCAAGAGGACATAGTGACCATTTCCCAAAACTAAGGTCCAGAGAGGGAAAGGAAATAGCTCTAAATCACACAGATGTAAATGGCAGATCTGAGCCTGGAACCCAGGCCTCCTCATTCAGCCCCCTTCCCATTGCCGTGGGATATATCTTTGCCCAGAACATAAATCTGGATTCCTGTGATGGCAGTGAAATGCAGAGAGTCGCCGCCAGGCATCGATTTTGCCCAGAGGACCCTGCGCCTGTACTGGGGGCTCAGAGGGAGGATCGATGGGGGTCCAGGTCCTGGGCTGTAAATCACAGGAAAGAGAGTAAAGCAGACCTGTTTTCTGGCAGTAAATTCAGCTCCAGCTAGCAGTCCAGCTCTCTCTTTTCATGATTCTACCTTGTAGATCAGACGGTGTTTAAGAGAAAGAGACAGACGGACGGACAGAGAGACCATACCTCAACTTTTTTATTTTCTTTCAATACTTTAAAAACAACTTTTAACTCAAAAATAGTTTTAGATTCACAGATCAATTGCAAAGATACTACCGAGAGGTCCCATACACGCTTCCCCAGCTTCCCTAGACATTCACGTCTTCTACCAGAGTACACGGACTACGATTAAGAAGTGAGCACTGGTACTATTAACACCCATTTCATTTGGAGTTCCCTAGTTTTCCCACTAATGTCCTTTTTTTCTTCCAGCATCCAGTTCAGGATATGACAGTCCACCTGGTACACTTTCTCAGTCTTCCCTTGTTTTTCGTAACCTCGACAGTTCTAAAGAACACTGGTCAAGTGCTTTATAGAATGTGCCTTGATTTGGGTGTGTCTGATGTTTTCTCATGAATAGAGTGTGGTTATGGATTTGGGAGAAGTGTACACAAAGTGACTACCTTTGCCTTTGCATCATAGCGAGCGTGTATGAAATCAACATGATATATTAGTGAAATCCATCCGATGTCTTGATGCCACCCTGTACTAGCTACCATTTTCCCCTTCCCATACTCTGTTTCTCAAAAGTGAGTTGGAGGTCCAGCCCTGACTCCAGGAGGGAGGAATTGTCCCTCAACACTTTTGAAACTGGGGCCTATGAGAACTGCTCAGCTCCTACTCCAAGGCCTGTGGGAATGCTCGGCTAACACCAGGGGTCCTTCAATCCAGCTGCTCTATCTTTCATGCATCTGTTCAATCACCTACTTGCTGCTCAGTGGACCAGCCTGGAGACTACCAGGCTGGGGGGCAGATGGAGCACCAAGGACATTTGGGGCTGATGGGGCCACACCTCTTCTATTTCATGCCTCACCCCTGCCTGGGGCAGAAGGAAAGGCTCCAGCTTCCCATTCTGGGTAACTCGGGGCTTTAGGGAACACACAGATGTGGGGTGCTGGTGTTTTGGGGTTGGATGTTTGTACCTATCAGTCCTGCAGGGTTCTGAGTGACAAAGCCCCCCCCCCCCACACACACACAATAGCGAGGTGGGAAAGAAAGAGTTTCTTTGTCACTGGAAAAATGTCAGATGCCCAAGATCGCCAATGCAAAGCTTTGGTAAAACAAACACAAAAACTGCCATTGGAGAGAAAAGCTTTGGCTCAAGGGCAACTCGTATTTTTGGGATCCATATTCTGAAGTGTGCCAGCACACAAGGGAGAGGAGGGGGAGGAGAGAGAGAGAGAGAGCAGAATGCCAGCACACGAACTAAAATCAGCCTGCTACCCACCTAGGCGCAGGTGGACAGAGCCAGGCCTGCTTCTAGAAGAGTAGTTCCCAACATGGGTTGCATGTTAGACTCTCCTGGGAAGCATTAAAAAAAATACCCATTTCCCAGGCTCTGCCCCTAAAAGACTATCATTTAATTTGTTTGAGTGGTGCTGGGGATCCAATATTTTGTAAAAGTTCCCCAGGCAATTCTCATGCTGCATTGAGGTTGTAAAATATTGCTTTAAAACCTTGCCCAGGGGCACCTGGGTGGCTCAGTGGGTTAAGCCTCTGCCTTCGGATCAGGTCATGATTCCAGGGTCCTGGGATCGAGTCCCACATCAGGCTCTCTGCTCAGCAGGGAGCCTGCTTCCTTTTCTCTCTCTGCCTGTCTCTCTGCCTACTTGTGATCTGTTAAATAAATAAAATCTTTTAAAAAAACAAAAACCGAAAAACATAAAACCTTGTTCTTCAGATGCAGTTCCCCAACCAGCATCCTGCCTCGCCTGGGAGACAGGGGAAAAGCATAGACCTTGGCTCCTCCTCAGAGCAGCCACGGCAGAACCTGCATGTTCACAAGATCCTGGGAGAAGGTGACAAGCTCTGGATGTGTAGGTAGGGGTGTGTTTTTGCAGGGGACCAAGGGATGAGGGGCTCTGATCCCCCATGGAGAAAACTCGTGAGCTGGGATGGTGCCTGGGAATCGACCTTGATGCACAGGGAGCTTGCCCACCAGCAACGCTGCAGACTCCCGCCAAGCAGGTTCACAAGCCCTCCTCCCTTGAGGGACAGGGGCAAAGTGTGAGGTGAGGGCCGCAGGGGTCCCCTCTGGCATTCCTACCTCACCAGGTGGGACCCCCAGCTTGCCGTGGGCAAGGCACAAACGTTAAAAGGGGACGAACACCTGCCCCTGGTGCAGCCCCAGCTCCTTTGCTCGGGTTGTGTACCTGTTGCCAGGATTTTCATAAATGTCCTCGAGCCTCAGCTCTTTTCTCTGTAAAATGGGGGTTATGACTAGCTGGGGGTCACAGATGAGGTCATGCAGGTCGTGAGCCCATGACCCATGCTGGCGACACAGCCTGCATCTGAGTGACGGGACCAAATGACTGTCTCTGCGGCTCGTGTGTTAGTTTCACCGATTTCTCCATGTTTGGTGCAGTTGGCCCAGGAGCCTCTGAGAGGTTCAAGGAACAAATATGTTGCATGTTTTCTATCTCCCAGTGCCTTTCTATCCACGAATTCACTTCCTCTTCCCTAGACGGTATCTGTGAGGAAGCCGCAGATCAGAGAGGGAACACAGCCTGCCCAAGAACACACAGCGGCGAGGTCCTTCCATTCAGCTGTGCTTGGATGGTCCCCAGGCACAGAGAGGAGGGCTGATCGGGGAAGAGAGGTGGCACCCAGTCCTTGTGTGGTCACCATATTGCTCCCTGTGTAACTTCTCAGGTTTCAGAGAAGGTTCCTGTGCAGGACCCTGTCTCACTGTGAGATGGGGATCATCGACTCCATTGTACAGATGGGGAAACTGAGGCTCAGAGAGGCAAATGACTTGCCCAGTGTCACGGCGCTTATGAATGGCATAGCTGTTCTTCAGACACCAAGTCCGGGATTACGTTGACTCGCTGCCTCTGTGATATCACGTGGAGGACCCCCGCTCCCTGGTGGGGCCGGGCATAACTCAAAGGGCCAGAGCAGCACGGGTTCGCATCGATGCGCCCGTGGAGGCGAGGCTGCCACTTCCCCTGACCTCCCCCACCCTCCACGCCCCGGTGGAAGACACATGGGCAAGGTGTCGTGAGAATTATCTCTTCGGGGACATAAATATTTCCCTCTTGATGGCCCGGCAGCCGCCCTTCATCTTGTTATGGCAATCTCTGCCCGTTGTTTAGCATCTGCTGCTCAGAATGTCTCATACCTTGAATAGAGAATGAAGTGGGGGCATAAATCAGGAGCAAAGCGCCCCGGACCGGCCTTTTCTGCTGTGTCTGCCTGGCGCGTTCACCGCTGCTGATCTAGTAGTTGTTTTAACTGTTGCTTGGTTTAAGGCCTGCTGATGTATGGGAGGCTTTTTTATACGTGGTGGGTCATTTGTGTGACTGATTTCGCGGCTCAGGCCGCCCGCTGAAGGACACCCCGAAAACAGATCTCGCCACGGAGCTCGCAGGCTGGAGACAACCGGGGAGCGGCGGCCGGAGAAGCTGGGGGGTGACTGCATCCCCCGTCGACCACGTGCGCGAGCCCATTGGATGTGGTCGGCACAGAAATAAAACGGGAAAATGGATAGAATTCAGGTGTCAGTCTTCGACATTAAAATCCTTTCTCACACAGTAACGGGTAAAGGCTGTGGACGAGGTACATGGCAGCTTCTGGCCCGAACAGACTCGAAGAAAACGGGCTCGTGCTGTACATCAGCGTCCAGTGGTCCTGAGAATCCCTGGGCCGAGGGTGTCGAGGAAGAGGAAGCAGGGGACGCGTTGTCCGGCTTCTGCAGCTCCACCAGATCCGACCGCTTCGGAACGAGCTCTGTTTATGGCCCATCGCCCCGTGGGGACAGGCCCACGTCTGCTGGGTGTCGCTGGCCGGCCCCACTCGCTGCCGGGGAATTTCGGATTGGCCCAGATGCCCGAGTGGACGGGCTGTTGTCCCAGAGGTGGACATGGAGACGTGTCTGTTTATTTCAGAGAACATTCCCGCGCTCCGGATTGAACACTTTCAAGTTAGAGAAGGTGGTTCTGCTTCTGGTCCTAACAATTCCCCGTTTCTTTTCTCTTTCTCTTTTTTTCTCTTTTCTTGCCCTTCCTTCTTCACTTTTATTTTTAAAAAAAAGCTGTACCCTCTTTAAATTAGGAATCTGGACTATGAATGATTATGAACCCGTGACCCAGCTTAAGAAATAAAACATTGCAGGTACCCTAAAATCACCTGTGTCCCCACCCTCCCCCGGGGTCCTGTCACCCTGCCAGGGGATCCCGGAATCAGGTGTTGCTCAATCCCATGCATTTTTGCAGCTTAAACAACAGTTAGTATTACTTTATATGGTTTAAGGTTCATATAAATGATGTCATTTGCATAGTGTGCACGACACATTCTTTCACGGCTACGGTGTTTCTTTCAACATTGTTAGTGGGAATTATATGGGTGGATACATGTAGTTCTGTTTTAATCCTTTTAATCACTGTAAATATTCTATTCTATGAAGTTTTCACCATTTACCCATTCTCCTGCGGAACTGTGTATGCGTGTGTGTGTGTGTGTGTGTACACACACGCACATGGTATTGAAAACCATGCTTGTGAACTTGTCTCTCCAACCCCCTCCCCCCCGATGCTTGCAACCTCCCCCCCCAGGCCCCACCCAGCTCACCCTGCCGAGCATCTCAGAGGGACACAGAATGACCTGCTGCCGGTCAGGAGGAGCTCAGCTCTTCAGCACCCCAGAGATGCCAGCAGCAGCCCGTAGGAAGACCTCCTTCAGGCCCCCGAGGATGCACTCACCTTGGCTCCTACAGTCCTCCTTGGTTCCGTCTGTGGGCAGACGGTGCACAGAGGCCCCCAGCCCTACACGCATTCGTCCAGGCTCTGGACAGGTGGGAAAGCGTTTGCCTCTACTCAGAGTCCACTTCCCACAACAGGGATGAGAGGACAGGGGTGGTGGGGGGAGATGCAGTGGTCCCTGGGAGCGATCAGGACACAGAAGACAATGGCAGAGCTGGCTGATAGGAAGAGACATCCTATAAGGAGCTGAAAAGTGCCACCGGGAATGTTTTAAATGCCAGGCTTTTAGAATGTCAACCTTTACTCAAGAGAATGGATAAATTGTAGAAATGTCATATAATGGAATATTACACCGCAGTAAAAATGACTGAATCAGCAGTACATGCATCAGCTCAGATCAATTCCATACCCAGCACTGCCTGAAAACCCTTCTTGCAGAAGAACACACACTGTACGACAGCGCTGATACCAGATTTGAACCCGAAGCAGACAGTGCGTCCCTTTGCCAAGGGAAGTAGGTCCAGATGGACCAGTGGGTTTTTAAACTGTGTTAGGAGGTGCCTCAGGGCTTGTTGGGGGGATGCTCTCGGGGCCAGGGTGCCGGTCCCCTCATCAGCAGTTTTAGGCATGGTGGCCCGTCTGTTCGCAGGGACTCCCCTGGCTCTGTTTCTGCCTCCAGCTCTGCCACTGTGCCTTTGGGCTGGTTTGACACCTGTCCCTCTCTCTCTTTCTCACAAGGATGAAGCGTCTCCTCCGATGGGGCCGCAGGGAACACGCTGCCAGCTGGTCCCTGGAGAGCCGAGCCCAGTGCCCAGCCAGGAGCCCAGCCAGTTCCTGTGGGCTCCTCTATGACCACTGTGACCACATCTGATTAGAGATTAGCTTTCGCGTGAGTTTCACTTTGAACAAAAACGTTCTCGTGCTTAAACAAAATGTTTGGAAAATCCTGACCTTGTCCATCCTCTCAAGGACGGAAGAAGGTGTAAAAACTAGGGGTGTGTCATGACTTACACAGGCCCCACCCCACCCCATCCAGGGACACCGTAGCTTCAGGCCAGTCCCTGCGCTTCTTGGGGCCTGGCATCCCGTGGACCAGACGGTCTCATGGCTCCTGCAGTGCTGGTGTACCTCGGAGTTTCCTCTCCTCTTCAGGGATCTCAGATCCAGGCAGGATAAGACAGAAGGGTGCAGTGAGGAAGCCAGGAACACAGGGTGTGGACTAGGGGAACAACCCAACCCAGACTCGGAGGCCGGTGCCCTGGGAGCAAAGTGAGCCATCGAGGGCCCAGGGCCCTGCAAACAATCCCCAACCACATGCCCTTTGACAGGCAGGGACTGATAGGCGTGGCGATACCGCGCTTCCCAGGGACCTGTGGCATCAAAGGGTCTGCAGAGCCACCTCCCAGCACAGAACAGTGAATAACCGCCTGGATCCGCTGAAATGAACTGGTCCAGTGTTTCCAGGGAGGCAGGATCAAGGTCCCTGGCTGGGGCAGTGCCAGCCCAGGGAGGTAAAGACCCAGATCCAAAGTCTCACGGCCCTTCAGGAGAGGACATCTGGGATGTTATCTTGTGGGCAGAAAGACCTCACAGCATCTCCAGCATAAGGGTCCAAGACCCTTCCCTAGAGCAGGGCTGGTTCTTGATTTCTCAGAGGTCTGAGGCTCCCAGGGGCCAAAGACACCCTTGCCTGCCAGTACTGGGGTCTTGGAGGAGCCCTGGGGGGCCGGGCCTGGCACTTTCCCCACCTGATGGGAATGCCCAAGGAGGGCGTGGTGGGCAGGGCAGCTGTTCCCACCACTCCCTCACCTCAGGCAGCTTCATGGTGTGAGGCAGATGCTGGGCAGCGGAAGAGCACAGACTTGAAGCAGTAGCCTCAGTCTGGGCCCAAGTCTTGCCTCCAACTCCTTCCTTATTCAGCAAATAATTATTTACCCTGTTGGCCACTGTTCCAGGCTCTGGAGTAGAGCAATGAACAAAAAAGACATAGATCCTTGTTTACTGGAAGCTTATGAATAACAAGAAAAAGCAGTAAAATAGGTCAACTCAAGGACTCGTAAGAGCTAAGGAGAAAAACAAAGTAGGGAAGGAGTGAGACCCACAGAGAGGAGGGGCACTGTCAGAAGGAGAGGCCAGAACAGCCTCAGGGACAAGGGGGCATTAGAGTAAAGGTGTAAAGGGGGAAGGGGTCCTGCAGACCCGTGGGGGAAGAGCAGGCAGTGGGCACAGCAAGTGCAAAGGCCCAGAGGCAGGAGCTTCCCTGGCCTGTCTGAGGAATATTGAGGAGGCTGGCGTGGTTGGAAAGGCGGGAATGAGCTTGAGAGCTGCGGGCGGAGAGCTCTGATGGCCATAGTCTGGAGTTTGCATGGGGCCTGGTGTCTCCCTGGAGTCATGCAGCCACTATGGGCAGAGAACTGTGAACGTGAAAATCCCAGGTTATGAGTAGACATGGCCATTGTATTTTTTGCTAATTTGATTTAACCTAATTTTTTTGCTAATTTGATTTATACTGATTCAACCCCAGTCAGTATGATATAGCTTTGGATGGGGCTGTATTTGGGTTCTCCAGAGAAACTAAACCAATGTGTGTGTGTGTGTGTGTGTGTGCGTGTGTGTGTGTAAAAGAGACTTGTTTTAAAGAATCAGCTCACATAATTATAGAGGCCAACAGCTCCTAAGATCTACAGTGTGAGTCAGGGCAAGCTGGAGCCCCACGAGAGCCGATGGGCACAGCTGCAGTCCGAGTGCCTGAGCCTCGAGCCCCAGGGGGAGCCCGGTTTCTGCTCTTCCTTTGCAGGAAGGCAAGCGGAGCTCCCTCCTACTTGGGCAAGCAGACGGGCCTAGCTTTTTGTTTTATTCAGGCCTTCCCCTAATTGGGTGAGTCCCACCGTGTTCGGAAGAACGGGGTCAGCTCCGCAGGTGTTTAAACCGTGCTGACAGGGACGCCTGGGTGCCTCAGTTGGCTAAGTGACTGCGTCCAGCTCAGCCCATGATCCTGGAGTCCCGGGATGGAGTCCTGCATCGGGCTCCCTGCTCATCAGGGAGTCGACTTCTCCCTCTGACCCTCTCCCCTCTCATGCTCTCTCTCACTCTCTCTCTCAAGTAAACAAAGACTTTAAAAAAAAACAAACCACCTGTGCAGGCATACTTAGAAGGGTTCCCTGTTTGGCTCATCAACTTGAAATTCAGAATTTTTTAGCATGAGGCCCCACATTTGCATTTTGTACTTCACTCCACTCACCAACATAGCAGGTCCCCAGCAGAGATAACCTCGACTTCTTCACCGAGTTCTCACGCCCAGCACAGAGCACGTGCTTCACGAACGCCAGTGTCACCATTAGCTCCCGGCACGTACGTCCCGCTCGGGGCCTCCCTGAGCCAGAGAGGAGAGCGTGCCTAGCGCTTATCGTGCGGGACTTTATGGTCCAGGAAGATCACAGCGTGAGATGCCCCCATGGGGAGACCAAGGCACACCTCCTAGTTCTTGATCTTTGTTGGGGATTGAGGAGATTGGAAGGATCCTAGGAGGAAAGGGGGCGAGGCTGAGAGAGTTGGGGGTGGTCCCGGGAGCTGGAGAAAGCCATGTGGGGCGAGGGGAGCACAGGGGGAGAGGGCCTCCGAGCTGGGGTCCTGACTGGCGACAGCGAGGAACCTGGCCCTCTGAGGCCAGCCCCTGCAGGCTTACTGCCCCCAGGCTGGGGACCTGGCAGATCAAGGTTCTACTGGCCGACCATGTCCTCTGAGCAGGCCAGTCTCTCTGAGCCCCAGGTCCTCAGCCAGCAAATGGGGAAAATGACACGCATGAAGAAACATGGCAAAATGCACACGGAAGGATACCTGGTAGAGGGTAAAGGCTATTGTACACCCAAGGGGAGGGCAGGGGGCTTCTGGGGATGCCTGGAGATGCGAGGCCCCCTCTGACCTTGAAGGTCTCCCCCAAAATGCCCGGGAGCCCCCTGGTACTGTTGTAAGCTGCTCACCAGCAGAAAGGCCCTGGCCTCGCTCTCAGGCCTCAAAGCCCCCACCTCACCCCCACTACCCACCCCATGTCCTTTCTCCCCAAGGAGCCCAGGATCCCCCTTTAAAGGCCGGGTGGGGTCATATCGCCTCCCTCTGCTCCGCACCCTGGGCTCCTGTCCTTGGAGACTGAAATGCTGAGTCCCAATATGCCCCCTTCTCTCCACCCCCGAGACCTGGTCTCCCACGGCGGGTCCCCCAGTGCCAGCACCAAGGGCACACTGGCTTCTTCTGCACGTTGAATCTCTAGCTCGTACCATCTTGGGGCCTTTACCCTTGCTGTTCCCTCTGGCTGGAACCGTTCTCCCACGAGGGTGTCTCCCCTCCATGGCCAACTCCTCTACTTCAGTCACTTCCTGCTCGGATGCCCCCTCCTCAGACAGGCCTCTCCTGAGCCCACCCCTCGCCCACCACTCATTTCATCACTATCACGTGCTTTTCCTCTCCTTGCTGTATTGTCATCACTGCGTGCATTGTGACCTACTGAATTTCTCTTGGTTATGTTCTGTCCCCCCATCAGAATACAAGCCTCACAGAGGTGGGGACTTTTAGTTTGTTCCTGTTGTTCTTATATCCCTAACACAGAAGATGAGGCCTAGCACAGGTGAGGCACCTGGTTACCTGGAAACACAGGTATAGAAACTGAGGTTCAAGAAGACCATGGGCTCTGCTGCTAACCCCCAGCTCTGGACCTGAGACTGGTCCCTGGGCCATGGTGTGCAAGCCAATGAAGACCTAGCTCTCCGGCAGGGACAAGGCTTTGGGCAGGTCCTGGTTGCATTTGCTGGTTTCCGTTGTGTAAGTACTTCTGCTGTCGCTGATTTCGAGTTATGGGCACGGCGCTGAATGCCGAGTTGGGAAGACATGTGTCCCACAGGCTTTGGGAAAGAGCTGGTATATCCCTGCTGTGCCTTCCTGTGCTAG
This sequence comes from Mustela putorius furo, assembly GCF_011764305.1. NCBI lineage: Eukaryota > Metazoa > Chordata > Mammalia > Carnivora > Mustelidae > Mustela > Mustela putorius. Next base: position 8,125,104 of record NW_025422057.1, read on the forward strand.
ACTGTTTAATACGGCAGGGGAAAGAATTTCTGCTGTACCCCCCCCCAGCCCGAATCCCACTTCATATTCAAGAAAATGCCCTCAGATAAGTTCCTGGATTGTCCCAGGCCTCAGTTTCCCCCTCTGTATGATGTTCCCATCCTTGTGTCCCAAGGGTCCTGGAGGCCTGGTCATGCGCAGTTCCCTTGTAGAACACCAGGGGGCAGCCTTTCCCCATCGAAGAGGCCAGAGGCTGTAATTCTCTCCAACAGCACATCCTTCTTAGCTGAACCCTACCTGGTCCTGGGGGCCCTGAAACGCTAATGAATCCGTGTTTGTGCCCAGCCTGGGGCAGGCATCCACATAAAGAGCTCATTGTCTGTACTGAGGCCTTTTGTTCCAGCCGTGGCCCAGGGAAACTGGGATTGGGCTGGAGGCCGGATGGTTCTCTGCTGGTCATCCCTGGGGGGTGCTGGCGCGGAAGGACCCCTGCGGGGCCCTCTCTCCTCTCCCCGCCTTTGCCACCCCCACCATCTTTGACAGGGGGTGCTTCTCACCTGTGCCCTTGACTCTGTCTTTATCCCGCAGCCCGGCCAGCCGGCCCCCACCTGGAGTTTCCTTCTTCTAGTCTCAGGGATTCATCTGGTTCCTTTAACCGCATTTAATCCAGCCGGACTTGGTGAGCGAGTGCTGTGAGCTGGGGTTTTAGCTGGAATTTCGGCTCCATCTCCTTTTCTCATCCACTGCAGTGGAGGGACAGGGCTCAGGGACATATTCTTGGTGAGCGCAGGCTGTGGGACTTCTGTTCATGTGGGATCAGCCACGGCAGTCCCTATGGCAACCTCACCTCCACTCCCCTGACTCACTGTAGCCCATGGGCCTCTCTCCACCCTCCCAACTCCCCGGCGACTCTCCACCTGAGGGCCTTTGCACCTGCTGCTCCCTCTCCCCAGCGCTGTCCACCAACTTGCCTTTTAGGCTCCTGCTATATCCCTCCTACCAGACCCCATCTGTCTTCCCCGCCCCCCCAGGACTCTGTCGGAAGCCCCCAGGCTGGGCCTAGACCCTGGCACTGTCTACGGATAGAAGCCATTTGTCCTGGCTTGTGAAGGTGGGTTTAGTTCGGCTCAAGAAAGCACAGCAGATGGGGCGCCTGGGTGGCTCAGTGGGTTAAGCCGCTGCCTTCGGCTCAGGTCATGATCTCAGGGTCCTGGGATCGAGTCCCGCATCGGGCTCCCTGCTGAGCAGAGAGCCCGCTTCCCTCTCTCTCTCTCTCTGCCTGCCTCTCCATCTACTTGTGATTTCTCTCTGTCAAATAAATAAATAAAATATTTAAAAAAAAAAAAAAAAGAAAGCACAGCAGCTCCTCCGGCTGTGAACCCCGCCCCTCCACCCCCTCCCTGCTCTCCCATCCCCCTCCCAGCTGGCCTCCAGCGGCAGACACTGCTGACCTGAGCCCGGAGACTCCGTTCCAGGTGGAAGAGTGTGCAGTCCACCCAAGTGGGGCTCCATCTTGAGCATCAGCCTTGGGCCCGGGTCAGGAAATAAGTCTGAGCCTGAAAGAAATTAGGCTCCGAGGCCCCAGTCAAGCTTTATCTGCCTTGTAGCAAAGCCCACCCACCGGGCTCGAGCGGCAGCACCAGAGTCTGAGGGACGGGCACACACTTGAAGGCAAATCAAAGATTCCAGCAGTGTGGGCGTGGGCAAGTCTGCTGGGACTCAGTTTACCATCTGTGACGCTGGAGGTGATAGCATCTGCATTCCAGGCCTGGGCGGCCATCTCTGCTGAAGGACAGGCCAGCAAGGTGACCCGGGGCACTGGCTCTTGTGGCTCGGGGCAGCCAGGAGTCTGAGCTGCTCCTTCATCCCTGCCTGCCCCAGAGTCTCATGAACAGGGCGCCCGGGTCCCAAGCCCGCTGTGTGGGCCTTACCTGGTTCCTTGCACCCGGGGTCCCACAGGCACCATAACGGCGAATCGCTGCATTTCCTCTTTGAGGAAAGGGGTGGATCTGAGCCTCCAGCACCTTTGGAAAACCCTGGAGCGGGAAGCCAGTGATTGTCTTTTCTCGGTATCCTTCGTTTCCTGTCTCCTGGGCGCGGAGGGTCTTTGTCCTGAAAAGCCTCAGCCCCAGCGCAAGATCTCAATGTGATCCACCAAAGGTTGGAGAGGGGACGGCTTCTGCCTGCTGTCTTCCACTTTACCCCACCCCGACTGAGCCCACCCCGACCTCCCAGTGGGAGCAGTTACGGCCCCAGTGCTCTGAGCACGACTTTGGTTTGGACAGACCCAGATTTCAATCCCAGCGGGCCCTGCCCTTGAGCTGCCTCTGGCTCTCAGCCTCCTCCGCTTTTAGGTGAGGACAGAAAGGAGCCCATGCTTCAGGAAAGGGCTGCAGCCAGAGCTCCACGCAGGACTGACGTGCTCCGCTGGGGTGCCCTAAGGGGCTGTGTGTTTTGCTAACAGGAGTGCAGCGTGGGAGGAGGCTGAGGAATGTCACCTGGCGGTGTCTTAGTCTGTCTTTCTGCAGGAGAAGAGACAGTTCGTACAGGGCCATGGAAGGTTCGACTCTCCAGGACTATTGGTCCCATAAAAATGAAAGCACACTCTGTGCTGAGGGACACGGCACGACTGCTGAAATAGTTCATGCTGGGGTTTAAAAATACAAACTTCAGTTGGTTAAGGGACCGGCTCCTGGTTTCAGCTCAGGTCCTGGGATTGAGCCCCTGATCATCTCCTCCCTCAGTGGGGAATCTGCTGGATGCGCGCTCTCTCCCTCCCCCTGCACACCCCGCATGGTGTGTATGCTCTCGCTAAATAAATAAAACCTTTAAAAAATAAAAATAATAAAAATACAAAAAGAACCCTCCTCTGGGATGATGAGCAGCCTTGATGGGATTGACAGAGGCGACCACAGGGGGAAGTTTCCCTGCGTTCCTGAACCTGAAGCTGAGCCTGTTTTTCCACTGGCTGAAAGTGCCGGCTGGCGGGTGGGGTGGGTCTGTTCCTGGTGCTCCCAGGGAGGACCAAGGCTGAGGTAGGAGGCCCAGGGCAGACCTCCGGGTCAGAGCAGGGCTGTCCGCCTCAGTCCCAGACCATGGGGCTCTGGCCCCCACCCGAGGCGGCCGTCCCCGCGTCTGCTAACCTACAGGTCGCTCTGCTCACCGTCCTGAGTCTCCCTTGCCTTGAGGAGGTCTCTCTTCTCTCCAGCTGTGATTTGCAGCAACCTCTGTAATTCGATCTTATAATAATATCCCTGAGAAGACGGTGCTTGGTGCCGAGATTGCATTTTTTACTTGTTTGTTTATTTATCTAATTTGTTCATCCCTTTTGTGACGAAGGTGGGGAGCAGACGCTATTCAGGGACACTGAAGCCCACGGCCACGGCTTGCTGGGCTGGGCCAGGCTGCAAGGCGGTCACCCCACCCCCTCTCCCAGCCACAGCGGTCTCGGGCTGGGGTCTCACTGGAACGTTCTGGGCTCCCCGTACCCCGGCGCTCCAGGAGGCGTGGGGGGGGTGGCGAGGACAAGAGGGTCCCTGAGCTGTGCGGTGGGGTGTCAGATCGCTACCCTCAGGCTGCACACCTGCTCGCCATGAAGCCACAGAGCTAGCGTGTAATGCAGGCTCAGTGGAAGGCGGTTCCTTTCCAGTCCATGGCAGACACAGCGACATGTCTCCCCACCTCCTAGGGGCTTCAGGATCCAGGGGATAGACGGAGCACAGACCCCCCCGCTCCTGAGGGCTCCCTCAGCCCCTCCTTCTGGCTGGAGTTCAGAGACATTGATAGAGCGTCAGCAACTGCTGCCAGGCCCCACAATCCTGCCTGAGGGCAGCGTCCCCTGTCCCAGTCCCTACTTCCAAGTCTTTTTGTCCCCTAGAGCTCAGCCCCTAGCCCTGGCCTCCAGGAGCCTTCCCTGGCCCCACCACGATGTGGAAGAGCCCAAGGGGAAGACCATTCCCCCTGAAGTTCTGTTTCAGGTAGGATTCTTGGTAGCAGCTTAAGACGAACATCAGAAGGACACTGGGACCAGGGGGCTGAGACTCCCGGGGTCCCCTCTGGGGCCCATCGGGGATGACTCCACTCCACCCACACTCCTTCCGTGGGTAATCGCTGCCGACAGACGTTTCTGTGTGGCCCACAGGCCCGCCCCGTGGCTGAGGCCAGCCATGGAGATGAGCAGGAAAACACCAACGGGGAGACAGAGTCCTGGGTGGCAACGCGGGCGGCCAGGCAGCAGGCACCCAAACGCCGGCGTCCACGGGCCCCAGGGCCTGGGGGCTCGGCCCTCCTGAAGGTCCTCGTGAGCCTGGCAGGGCAGCAGGAGAGGATCCTGTCCAGATTCCTGAGACGTGGCCCTGGCTGCAGGGTGCAGGGCAGACCCCTGCGTCGTCACCGGCTGGGGAAGCCACGTCTGTCTGCAGGTCCCACGTGCCTCCCAGAGACTGTGCCGTGTGATCGCTGCAGAGCAGAAGGTGGGCCACGCGCTGGGCCTGTCTCCGAGGGAGCTTCCCAGGGCACTGGGGCCTGCTGGTTCTCAGAGGACCGTCTGAGGGGAGGGTGTGCTCCGCGGACCCGCTCCACGCTCTCCCACGGGAGCCGGGCTGCTGCCTCCGAGGCTGCACATCTTTTCAGCCACAAAGACAAAATCCATTCTTCTCCCTTTCTTCCCCTCCTCCCTCAAAGAAGCCCTTTTCGGGGTGAGTCTTGTGGGCTGTGCCTTTGAACCTGGAACCAGCTCAGGCCTGCGGCACTTCCCTCCTCTGCTTCTAAACCCCCAAGGCCCAGCCCGAGGCCAGCCCCTGCCGCCTCGCCTCCCCTTCGGTCCCCTTTCCTGTGGATCTCCTGCCTCCCCGGGTCCCTCGCACCCAGTCACTGAGCACGAATGACTCGCTGCAAAACCCTCTTGGTCCCCAGCCCGGCACAGGCAGCCTGGTGAGCACTGGCGGAAACTGGGACGGAACAAGCCACCGAGGCAGCAAGCATCGGGATGGCGGCTTGGACGGGGACCCTCACACTACACCTGGGGGCCGCGTGCCTTGGAGGATGAGAAGATGGGGTGTTAGCGAGGCCGCCGGAATTGCGCAAGGGTGGAGTGTGACGAAGGAGCAGAGCTTTCCCGCTCCTCCTCCCCCTTCCCCCGCTCCCTCCCCCCTTCCCCTCCCCAACTTTGCCTTCCCCCTCCCCCTGCTGGTCATGCTTCTCCTCCATCCCCCTCTTCCTCCCCAGCCGGGGGTCTTATTGGGGAGCAGAGGGTTATACCCCGGGTGACTACCCCAGACTCAAGACCCGGGGTGTCGGGACCCTGCCCTCAGGGGAAATCCTCAGGGGGGTGAGCTGCCCCAGGGTGAGGCTGCCTACGGGCTCTGTCCAAACCCCGCTTCTGCACTTGTCCGCCAAGCATCTCCAAGCGGAGTACGTGCCTCCCCACGTCCAGTTCTGCCATCTGCAAAAAGCACATGGCGAATGGCATCTATCCCCGGGACGGCTGAAAGTCTCCGGGAGGAGAGCCCCCCCACATGCCCTCCACCCCGTCTACCTGACCACTGATCGGTGTTCAGCAAACATCCGACGCTGTCTCTGTCGCGTCACTCCCTTTGAAATCGTGTTCAAACAGCTGGAAAGCTGAGGAACCGATGGGGTGTAAATCCAGATGTGCGCTGCCCATTCCAAATGCGCCCCGCACGCCATGCTGGTTTTTAGCCCAAGTCCTTGACCTGGCCTCAGTCAGGGGTTCCGTACAGCAGGGACAGCCTTGTGTCCTGGAGCCCCACAGACTTGGTATCCTGCGCCACCGCTGCCGGCTCCACGGTCGCGGGACCCGTTTGCCGGGTCAGTTCCGTCCCCACCATGTCCCTCGCGCCCAGGACAGCAGCTGACGTGTGAGGTGCTCATACGCGTTTGTCAGTTGAATGTATATGACGTAACATTGTGGAGTCTCAGTTTCTGCCACCGCAAAGGGGTCTCATAACAGAACGTGCCTCGAAGGGGCAGCTGTGGGCATGAGGTGAGATGCGGGACTAGCGAGCGCCTAGCACGCAGCCTGGGAAAGGCCACCCGGGGAACGGTCGTGGGGTGTGTGGGCAGGTCACGCCGGATGAGCCCATGGCTCCCAGGGACCTGGAATTCTCAGGTGAGCACAGGCACCCCTTCTGCTGCCTTTTTGCAAAGCACAGGAATTCTACCTTTCCATCAAAACCTCTGGAGATGTATTTGTTAAAATCCAACAAATCTCAGCAAAATAAACCCTGAGCACTTCTGTGAGAACACAGGGGCGACTTTGGATGGATTCTTGGGCCCAGGCTTGAGGACACGGCTGGCCACTCGAAGCCGGGCTCTGTGGCATTCGCTGGAGGGTCCTGCGCTCTGGTGCCCCACGGGGCTACGGCTTCCATCCTCCTAACAGCTTAGGAAAAGTGAGCCAGTCCAGGGCTGTTCCCTCCGCCAATACTGAACTGCCCTCGGAAGCTTGCCACGGGCTGCTGAGCCAAGGGATAGAAAGAAGATTGAGAGTTTATATATTTTTAAATCAAGGAATTCTAATTCCAATAAAAAATAATGTCCTTCCATGGCCAATTGCCATTTCCCTGCTTTCTTCTTCTCTTTTTAATAAAAATTTTTATTGTGCACATTAGGTTAACCAGACCTGAGCACAGCCTCTCTCAGAGACTCCGAGTCACTCGAGGGGAACCGCAGCAGGCTCCTGCCTGGATTTTGAAATCAGGCAGCCCCTGGGGAAGGACGGGGTTCACATGGGCTCTGGGGAGAGCGACCAGGCAGGTCTTTTGATAAGTGCATTTGTCCCCGAAAAAAGTAAAAATCTTATTCACACTTTTTAACATAGGGATTCTGGTTCTAGTTGTGCAGAGGCCATTTCCAACCCTGCTGTCTAGTCCCTTAGGTTCATACACCAAGTAGCAACATTAGGATCGGTCCTGTCTGACTCAGGTCGAGAGAATGTTCTCTTCGCCTGAGTCAGACAGGACCGATCCTAATGCTGCTACTTGGTGTATGAACCTCGGGGAAACCAGTGAGCATCTCTGCATTCCCGCTTCATTATGGATCAAATATGGAGCGATCATCCCTGCCTCGGAGTATGTAGAGAAGATCAGAGCATCGAGTACACACACAGTCTGGGGCACGAGCCTGGACCAGTGATGTTCAGTATGTGGCCATACCAAGATGATGACGACAACGGTCATAGGATGCTCAGAACGTGGTGAGTAGCAATCCCACATTTTTCTGTCCATTGAACCAGCGGTAAGTGCCCAATGGGCGGTAGGTACATTCAGAAGGGTTTACTGGCTAGCTAATTCGAAGTAACAACCAGCCCCAAAACTCAGTGGCTTAAAATGACAATCTTTTGTTATGTAGAGCTCATGAATCAAGGCTGGGGATTGTTTGATCTCAGCTGGGTTTAGCTGATGTTGGCGGAGTTTGGTCAAAAATCTGAGAGTCACTGGCTGCTGGTTGGTGCAGACTGGCCTCTCTAGGGCTCCTGGGAGACCCCAGCAGTGCAAGCGAGAGCAAGCAGAAACACGCGAGTCCCTCAGAACCAGGTTTAGCACCGGTTTTCCGTAGTATCTGCCACAGACTATGGAGCAGAGCAAGCCCCAGATCCAAGGGGCAGAGAGACCCGATGCCACCTCCTTAGTGGGAGAAACTGCCACGTCACCAAGCAACTGTGGCCACGGAAAGGCATGAAGAATTGAGGCCACTTATATGGCTAGCTTGTCACTGAAGGTTTGTGGGTGGCAGTAAAAAAACCAAGAGGATGCCCTAGGAAAACTCGGTCTTGCAGGATCAGTCGTGAAGGGATCACTGGGTAGGCCTGGGGACTACCAGCCTCCGCTCCCCCAGTGGGGGCCTTTCCTGGGGCTCTGGGGTTTTCTGGATGCTGCTGGGGCCGCCCACAGGACCCCAGCTGCACGGGGTCATAACTATGGCTGAACCAGAGAGCTGGGTGCAGGCCAAGGAGACCCGGGGATAAGTCAGTAGCCCCAAGACGGGAGGAGGGGGCTGCAGGTACCTGACTGCAGTCACACCAAATAGCCCCGAGTCCTTTCTCTCTCTGGGCCTCCATCGTCTCTCCAGGGCCCTCACTACAGCCTCATGCAAAGGGCCAACAGTCCGACTCTCCCTGTCTGTCAGCTCCCCTCCTCCAGCTGGAGAGCCTGCTTCTTTCTGGTCATTCATCAACAACGGGGGCACTCTTTCAAAGGGACAGTAAGCAACACCCCAGAGCCTCCCTGTGTACCCACCAGCCTTTGTCCCCTGACATAACCAAACCAGAGACTTTCTGAAACCAGGCTGGCTGGCTCACGCGGGTCCTGGAGGACCTGAAGGGATCAAAATGGGGCCGACCGCGCAGAGCCACTGTAGGAGGATGAGGGCTGCGGGCCAGGGCATGGGGGTGCCGGCTGGAGCTCTGCCTTGCCATGGCAGGAAGGCATCTGCAGCGCTGGGGGCCTCCTGGGTCCTTGTCTAAGAGTCAGGAGAGCCCCAGAATCCAGCCTCAGCCACCACTCACGTGCTGTGGGACACACACAGGCCAGCTTCCCTCTCTGGGATTCACACCTGAAAATGAGGAGCGTACACCTGCCTCTTCGAGCTGGCAGGAGGACCCACGGACAGAATGAGCCCACAGCCCTGGGCATGGCACCAGGCACAGAGGAAGTGCCTCAGGATGCTAGACAACACTGGTGCCAAACAAACAGACACAGGAGAAACCCAGCCGGGCCTGTCTGCCCTGGGAAGAGCTCAGTGTGCTTTGTAGACCTGCTCTTTGGGGGGTCTTTTTTTTTTTTCTTTCTTTTTAAGAGAGTGAGCAGGGCATGGGGGATGGAGAAAGGGAGAGGGAGAGAATCTACCTCAGGGCCCCACATACAGTGTAGAGCCCCAAACAGGGCTCAATCTCACGACCCTGAGATCGTGACCTAAGCCGAAATCAACAGTCAGACGCTTAACCAACAGAGCCACCCAGATGCCCCTGGGGGGTACTTCGTAAGTCTTGTTTCTGTGCTAGCCCCCGGATCAACTCTTCTGCAGCTGGAATGACCTAACAAAGGCAAGGGTTTTATCTGTCATCCTGTTCTCTTGTTCTAGATGCTGACGATCATTGTCATCCTGTTTTCTTGTTCTAGATGCTGACGATCATGCCAAGCGTGCCAGAGGCCGGGGGCTAGACACAGAGTCTGTAATATAAGGCTGTGAGTTGCAAAGGTATGAGCTCCTCTAACCTCATAAGGACCCTCCAGGGCAGACAGTGTCATAACCCCACTCTACAGATGGACACAGTGAGGCTCAAGGAGCTGAAACGGCCTGCCTGGAGCCACACAGCCAGTGGAACCAAGACTGGATCACGGTCCCCTAGTCTGGGTCCAGTCCCCCTTCCCAGTACGTCCCAGCTGTGCGAGGAGCACTGGGTGGCAGCTTGAGCCACACCTGCCCTCCAGGGGACGAGGCCAAGGTCTTTGCAGGCTTGCCCACTATCGAGACAGGAGGACTTTGGGTGCAGTTGTTTCAGGACCCAGGAAATCAGGATGACAGCAGGTGTTTGTGGACAAGGGGTCGGACACTCCCAATGAGCTCATCACGTGGGGACTGTCACGGTCACAGGGAGCTCAGGACAAGGCCAGAGCAGAAGACCCAGACTGTGGTGCCCTGCTGGGTACCCACCATGAATCACACACTCTGTCTTACAGGCATTTCCATTTTTCCCGATTCCAAAACTAAAACACGGCTCTTCTCTTACCTGGAGCAGATGTTAATTTGCAATGCAGAAGCCTCCTCTTGTCGATGATTTCCCATTATCCTTATAATTGCCCCCGCATATAGTGCTCGATAAAGTTATAAACCTGTCCTCCGGGAACACCAAGTCAATAACAGGGTTATTGATTAGGTGGTGAAAATGGTCTCTGGTGCTCTCGAGTCGGGGCGACCTGCCAGGCTGTCCTTTAGGAGGGCTGACTGAGGACTCAGGGCCACGGGGCCACAGCGGCACAGCTGGGGAGGGTGGCAGCCCTCGTTAGAGGGGTTTTACTAGAAAAGAGCTGGGGGGGACAGCATGGACACCAGGGGGCTTTTCCAGGCATCTGTAAGCGCCCTACAAAGTGCTTCGGGCCACTCTGCCCAGAGCCATGGGTCGTTCTAGGTTGTTTGGCAAAGACAACCCACCTGGGTTTGAATCCCGACTCCTGTACTTGCCAGCTGTGCGCCCTTGGGTGAGTCGCTTCACCTAAGTCCAGGGCTTCTGGGACATAAAATAAAGGTGATCCTAAATCTTTGCTTATCTCCTCAAGGGTGGGGAGGGGTTAAGTGAATCCAACCAAGTAAAGGGCTGAACAGATTGCTGGACACTCGGTATCACTGAGGAAATGCAGCTGTTGCCGCTGACTGAAACCCAGAATTTTCCAGGTTATAGCTTTACGCCGGCTGTCCTCGTGGAGTGAGAGGTCAGGAACGGACATTTTAACTAACGTTTATTGAGCACTTTCCAGGCAGCAGGTGCCGAGCTAGGCACCGAGGAACAAAGTTCAACAAGATTTGGTCCCTGCTCTCAAGGAGCTCCTACATGACTTGGGGTCACAGGTGCGAAGCCCATCATTGCCATAAAGCAGGCTGATGCCCTGACAAAGCAAGTCAGGATCCGGGGCACTGCAGGAAGCAGGGGACGGCAGACACGTGAGGTTCCCGGGCAGGAGTAAGCAGAGCGTGTCGAGTGCCTGCTATTCAGTTGGTGTTAGTATGATTATTACCGCTGCGTTTTCGGGAGATGGAACCATGTCTCTGAGAGGCCAGGTTACATGACAAGTAAAGGAAGGAGGGAGCTTTGAGCTCGGGTGACCAACAATCCCACTTTGCCTGGGACTTTCAGTATCAAAACCAAGAAAGTTCCAGGCAGACCAGGTCAAGTCACTCACCCTGCTCAGAGCTATGCCTGCATTTCTGGTCTTCTCACTGCAACCTTGACCTGAAGCCTACTCTCCAACTGGTGGCTCGAGGCCCTTCTCGTGGGCTCTCTTAGGGGTTCTTCAGGCTGCTTCAAGGAATACCTACTGTCCTTATGGAGCCTCAGAGACCCACCCGCACACAGTTCACCTGACCCTCACATCCGCACTGGGTGGGCAAGGAGAGGCAAGGCCATCGCGGTGATTCTGGGACAAGGAAGAAGCCATAACCTGCCAAGGTCACAGCGCTGGGATGGGCAGGATGGGCACCCGGAGTCTACACTTTTGCCCACTTGTCCTTGCTCTGTCTTTGGCGGTGTGAACTCCATCAGAAACGCAAGCTTCTATTTGGGTGTGGGTGTGGTGCTGACGTCCAGGTTCCCGCGAGGTGCTCGCTCAGCACTCAACTGGCCTGCGAGGGAGCCAGTGAGATAGAGAGCTGGAGGGTGGACTGCTGGGGGGGTGGTTGGCGGAACGGCAGCAAAGGAAATAAACAGAGGGGCGCCTGGGTGGCTCAGTCGGTTAAGTGTCTGCCTTCAGCTCACGTCATGATCTCAGGGTCCTGGGATCGAGCCCCAAGTCAGGGTCCCTGCTCAGCAGAGAGTTGGCTTCTCCCTTTTTTCTGTCTCTCTCTCCCTCTCTCTCTCTCTCTCAAACAAATAATCTTTTTTTAAGAAAGGAAATAAACAGAAATGAGTTCCTCTGTGTGCCTGGCGGGACCTTGATTCACTATCACGACCCACACCTTGCTCCAGGCAATGGCAGATATTGTAGAAATCATACTTAGGAATTTGCTAGATGATACAGTTATTTCTGGGGCGCCGTTAGACCCACGGCTCTCGGAATCATCCTTAGAGCAAGTGGCTCCTCTGGGACCCGCATGAGAAGCATCTCCATGAGCAAGGCACTGATGATGCGGGCAGGGAGAGAGGGAATCACATCAGGCCTTCAGTTCCCTCCTCTGCTCCCATAAAGCAGCACATACCTCTCAACTCGGACGTGACGGGCAGGATGGGACCCTCGACTGCCCATCATATGATAGATGGACGTTAAAATCCTATCTTGTTGGGATTGGGAGGGAGACAAACCATAAGTGACTCTTAATCTCACAAAACAAAGTGAGGGTTGCTGGGGGGAGGGGTGTTGGGAGAAGGGGAGTGGGGTTATGGACATTGGGGGGGTGTGTGCTTTGGTGAGTGCTGTGGGGTGTGTAAACCTGGTGATTCACGGACCTGTACCCCTGGGGATAAAAATACATGTTTATAAAAAATAAAAAATTAAAAAAAAATCCTATCTTGTTGTTTTCAGTTTCCTGGTTACCTGCCAAACCCACCATGTGAAGGGGCAAAGCTCTGGAGGGTGCACCCCACCCCATCCCTCCCAATTAAACGTGCTGCTTCCTACTTGCTGCGATCCTAAGGAGGTTTCAGCACTTTGGGCCCTAGGCATCAGGGCACCTGCACGACGCAGACCACCAGGACCCACCACCAGGGTTCCTGAATGAGCAGGTCTGGGTGGGGGCCAAGTCCCCAGGGGGTGCTGCTGGGCTGATCGGGGAACCACACTTTGAGACTCACGCATCTGGTCAATCCATAAGACATTCCCTCCCGTCTTCGGGACCTCACTCTCCTCAGCTGGGAACAGGTGTCAACACCGACCCAGCGTGAACATGGGAGGGGTTACACAGAGGAAAAGGGCATCTCTCACATGTGGTACTTGGTCGAGTCTCAGCCTTCCTGAAGATCTCTCCCTCCTCGGTCCTGAGGGCTCTCCTCCCACTACTTGAGTTGTAAAGTGGGTCAAACGTCTTCTTTGTCCAACGCTCAGTTTTAGTGGCTAGGACATTACTACACGGTCCCAAACCCTGGACTCATCACTATGCAAAGAAAACTATGCGATCCTGCAAAAATGGCAGGTGAGCTCCTGCGAGGCTACAACCTGGACAGACTCCCAGAAACAGCGATCGGCAAACACAATCTTTTCTCAGTGGCCAGCGCGGGGTTAAACCATAGGCTAAGGAAAGCTCCCACCTCTGTCCCTCTCCGGTTTTCTTTCTCCCGCCTGTTCCCACCCGTCCCCAGTTCTGCCTTCTCTCCCGGTGCAAGTTTAATAAGCCAGTATCAAAACCATCTAGGCCTGGAGCTTTCAGAGACTTAAGACTTTTAAATGTGAAGCAACTCATTATATCCGACTATTTTCAATAAAAAAGACCTGATAAGCCATTGATATGACACCAGTTATCAGTGGGACTTGTTTGACGTCGATTTGAAATGTGCACTGCTTGCTTTTTGGGGTAATGGAATCAAACACTTAGAACCGCACGGCGCTAGTAGATCACTTTTCAAGTAAGAACGTTAAAATGGAGAAGGACCCTGTTTGGGGGTTTTATAAAAAGAAAGCGCCATTGTACAGTATGGCACAGAGCAGTGGCTACATGGACAATTGACTTCCTTCCTATTAATCAACTACAATGTTTACCTTCTTACTCCAACCATTTCCAAACCATTAAAACTAAGAGGATTAGCATCGCGTTTCTGCTGGGGTGTACTTTTATTTCAGCAAATACTACTTTTGCCCTCGGAGGAGATTAAAGGCATGAAAGAAATGGTTTCTTTATCGGGCACGCTGTGTCACACAGGTTAAAAAATAAATAAATAAAAATTATCTGGTTTAAAAGATGATCGTGTCCCTGCCCAGTAAAAGCCAATTGCAAAGAGTTACATTTCAGGACAAACCACATAAAACGTGAAGAATAATCCAATATCAAGACTGAGTACTTCTTGCCATGTAACTAGTGTTGATGAGGGGGTCATTTAGAACAAGCAGAGAAGTGATTACCTTCAGTTTGATTAGATTTGAAAGAGCCGTCTGTCTCTAACGGAGCTCTTAAAAATATGTAAACATCACCATTTGAATACGATGAGTTATTCTTAGGTGGATTTGCCTATATATGTAAATCCTGAGAATTTTTCAGAGGTAATGTTTCTCCCTTCTTTGTTTTAGAAATGTTTGAATTTTGCATAAAGCCAACTTGCAAAATGCATCCTTTCACGCTCCCCTTTTCAAAAGCACATATTAAAAACAAGCGTTCTCTGTGTCTTAAGTTTATTATTACACAGCTCGTGGTTATCTCAAAGGCCTAGGTCCGGGGTTTGCAAAGAGCGCTCTCTGCACAGGCAGCATGAATGTTTGTCCCCAGGAGACGTGTCAAAGTGCAATATCTCAAGCCCATCCCAGACAGCTGAATCAGAAAGTCCAAGGGCAGAACCGGGGAAGTCTCCTGTGGGGGACTGTGATGCTCTGGACGTTGAGAAGCTCTGGTCCAGGGCTGAAGCTTTCATAGGACAAGAAAGGCCTAGACGCACACATAAACTTGCCCAAGGATCACACACCATGTTAGTAACAGAGCCAGGGCTGAAACTGGTACGGAGTGAAGACGGAAGAAAACACACGAGACTGAACAAACGAATGGGCAAAAAATAAATGAATTAAGTTTGGAAAAGAGGAACAGCAAGAGACTATTTAGACGTGACTATTAATAGTGACTTTATTGGTAACTGTTTTCAAAACTGGAAACTACCCAAATGTGCATGTATACAGGACGGACGCACAAATGGGGATTCAGCTAGAGAAAGGAAAACTACTAAGCACTTAATAGGATTAATATGACACGACATGGCTGGTTGCCAAAATAATCACACTAGACAAATAAGTCAGAGACCAGACAAATAGGAATTCATACTGTATGTTTCCAAATTAAATTCTAGAAAATGAAAATGAATCTACAGTGACAGAAAGCAGATCGATGAAGAGGGTTCGGAAGGGGGGGAGGAAGATATTGGAAGAGAGCCCAAGGTAAGTTCTTGGGGCTGGGCAATCCACCGGATATCTTGATTGTGGTACAGGTTTCACAGACACACACATATCACAGCTTTTCAAGTTGTACATATTAAATGCGTGTGCTTTGGGTATGTCAATTTTTCTTCAATAAAGACTTTAAGAAAAACTCTGCAAAGGATTTGCAAGAAAGAATGGTACAGGAGCCGCCCTTATGTCTGGGGGATAACTTCGCGCCCCTCAGGAGATGCTTGAAACCGTGAATATTATCAAACTCTATGTTTCTTCCTAGGTGTATACACATCTCTGATAAAGTTTAATTCGCAAAGTAGGCGCAGGAAGAGATAAACAGCAATGACTAATGACAGAATAGAATAATTTTAACATAAACTGTGATAGAAGTTCTATGAACGTGGTCTCTATCTCAGAATAACTTCCTGTCCTGCACTCACCCTACTTCGTGTAGCCGTGGGGGAGGACAAAAGGCCTCCGTGATGAGACGAAGGGACGTGCATGATGCGGGCACGGTAACGGGGCGCAGGGAGGGCTACTACTGACCTTCCGACCGTGAGGTTGGCCACGGGTGACTGAAATCATGGACAGGGAAACCGCAGATAACGCGGAACTAGTGCACAAGAAACCGCGGATAAGGGGGGACTATTGTACAATGGTGTTTGGTCTGGATGTGCAATAATTGTTCATTTTTTTACTGACCATTATGCTCTACCTTGTTCTATAAAAAAATTTAAGGCAGTTATCAGCAATTGGATGTCTTTGCAGTTGCCTTTTTCTCTGACAAATAACACCGCGGTACGCATCTCTGACCACAGAGCTTTCCTTTTGCGTTCATGTTACGTTCTTGGGATACATTCCCAGAGGCAGCCCTACTCATTTAATGGATGTGCACGCTTGATATGTTGCTCAACTGTGTCTCCAATGAAAAAGTTGGGCCAATTTGTACCAGGATAAGAGTTTTCATGTCTCGGTGCCCTTGCTAAGTTCAGAATTCTCATTCCAAAATGCAACTTGACATGTTAAAATTTATTTCTCTGATGTTATAATATTTATTTGATTTTTAAAGTAAATTTAAGTATCTTTTTCAATGTATGCTCTTCATCTGTAATAGGGGGTGTGGATATATCTTTTTTTTTTTTTTTTCAAAAAAGCCAATTGTTCGTCAATATTATGGTGATTCTTTACCAATCTGAATGAATTTACAATATATTAAATCTATCCACCTCATGTCCTACTTTGCAAACAGTTTGCTTACATAGCTTGGGTTTGGGGTTTGTTTGGAGGGGGTTTGGTCTGTTTTATTGGGGTTTGCCGTACAGAAATTTTACTTTGTGTTATTAACTTTATCTTTTCTCTTTTAATCCTTCATTCATTTCAATTAATGTTTCATTGCTACTTAAAATTTTTGATAGATGTTTTTCTGTAACTCTTGTTGCTTTTCATGATGTAGCTGGAACAAGTCATTTTAACTCTTTTTAATCCCTGTCGGATGCATGTGGGCATAGAGTGATTCTAGATTTCACACTGTGATTTCCCTGAATTGACTGCCCAAGAATTATTTCCGCATAATTTCCTCAGGTGATGTCTGGGGAAGGCGAGGGGAAGCAGGCCACGGCGGAACAGCAGGAACGGAAGCTGAGCTGCAGAAGGTTAGGTGAGGCCCAGCCGGCTGCTCACCCAACCCAAACTGAACGGGAGACACAGGATGGGCTCTAGATCAAAGCTACTTGCTTGAGCATCTTAAATTTTGTTAATAGGCCTTTTCATTTGGCATTTTCATTTGCAGGAGAAAGCTTCAGCGATGTTCAGAGAAAAACAGTGATTAAAAAAATAGCATAAGGACGAAAGGGACGTTGGACAGGGAAGCAAGGTCACTGGCGTGAGAATGGTGGTTTGCTCCCCAAGACCTCACCAAATAGTCAAGGTTCCTTCAAGAATTCAAGGTCCCCTGTTAACTCTTCAGGTTTAACCGCATGGAACCAAAAAGCCCAGAATGAGTTTGTTTGTCTCATATGAAGTCAATCCAGAGTGAGAGTCCAGGGCCCCAGTCAAGGGTAGCTCAGTAAAGTCAGCAGGAGCCCAGAGTCCTGCTGGCTCTCCCCTCCTGGATTCCCAGGGTATAGCCCAGTCCTTTTGGCCCCAGATGGCTTCTGAAACTCTACACACAGGTAGCAGGAGGCCGGAGGGTGGAGAAAGCAAACCAGGCACGCCCTCTCCCTTGTTGTACTTCTGGAAATCTTAGGTCTTCTTGGCCAGAATTCTTTGCATGGCCACACTGGAAAGGATGCTGGAACCTTCTGCTGGTGGATACCTACTGCTGCACTCTACCTCAGGTAACCCCTCCCCTTCACTGGGCCTCACCTTTCCTCATTATAAAATGAATAAGCTATACCAACTGATTGCTAGTTGAGGATCTCTTTACCGTATGGTCGGTTCTTTGAGGGCAGGTCATACCTTCTAAGATGTGTGTGCTTCCTTCCCCCAGCCCCACTGAGCCACGTAGCTTGCCAAGCTCCTGGAGCCTAGGTGTCTTCAGGTGTAAAATGAGACAGTTATACCCGCCTGTCTATTTGCTTGCAGGACTAAGTCAATGAATTCCTGTGGCTCACGCAACACACAAGCAGAGGGGAGCCGAGGGAGCTCCTTTTGTGCGGCACGAAGAAGAGAGGCATTCCTCCTGGTCTCCTGGCAGGAGGCCTTTTCTATTAACATGATTAAAATACTCTAAACACTGTTTCAGTTGGCCAAGCTGAACCTACTGAAGGAAGAAATTAAAATACGTCCACAGATGTTGAAATAAATCTTTCTGAGGTTCTAGAAGGATGGCTTATTTCTTCCCAAGCTAAGAGCCTGGAAGAACACCGGGTATTTAGGTTTCAAAAGGCCAGAAAGTCCTCCATCTGTCCCATAGAGCTCTCCACTCCAAGAGTTGATATACTCGTACCTCAAATGCCCAGTGTGCTGTGGCTTTCAAAGTAAACTTCTCACAGAGAGAGTCCTTCAAACAGAAGCACAAAAGAGAAGCAGGAAGAGTGTAGCTGTCTCCTGCTGCAGTCTGTTGGAGGTTTGGGGTACAAATCCATTGCCCCCTCCTCTGACTGGTAGAAGATACAGACCCCAGTGATCAAGTGGCATCCAAGAGCCCACCCCACAGCTCCCCAGGTGCTCCCCGAGCTGGACTGGAGAACGCAGCAGGGCCCCCCACCTCCTGTCCCACATTCTAGAAATGAGGGACTGGTAAGCCTGACCTCTTCAAGCAGATTGCGGGGCAGAAGCTGGGGAGGAGAGGCCTCTTCAGCAGACCCTAGAGCCCCGCATGCCCACGCAGACAAAAGAGACCGAAAGAACAGGAAGCGGAAAAAGCTAGCGCCCACCCAGACGCTTCAGTGTGGGGGTCTCTGGGAACGACTCATGGCTGCCAGGGTATCACTAATACCACTGGCCCCTGCTGCTCCAAGAGATGCTGACCCCTGTCCTGTCCTCTACCCTGAGCTGCCACGGCAGAGGGTGTCAGAAGCCCCCTTCTATGGAGACGTGAGGACAGTCTCTAAAAGCTCCCACACCCCTGTCTTTCCTGCAGCAACGGGCCTTGGCCTGACCCTCCAGGGCTTCGCAAAGCTTGACTTGGAAAGCAGTCACATGGTGGGAAGAGACCCCAAGCTGCCAGGCAGCCGGATGCCCCGTGCGAATTCAAGCATGCTCTCAGCCCAAACACAGCAGGAGTCAACCCAACTCCAAGTTAATAGCAGGTTTGCATTTCAGAACGAAAAGGAAAACCCATATGAAATCACAAACAACCATCAAGCACCAGCAAGTGCAGTACAAGGAACACGTGTTACTCAATGCTTGTGGCCCATGGACAGCAGAGTGGTCCCCAACCTACCGACCCACCTAAAAACGAAACAGTGTTTTCGTGTGATGACACACAAGCTAATCATGCTCATTTACCTAAAAGTCATGGGTCGAGTGGGAGGAGCCACTTAGCCGTGCAGCTCGGGGCTTCTGCACGTGGCCTGAGAAGGCACGCAGCCACGCTCACCTCGTTCTGTGCCTTCCCACGCCTGATGGCGGCACACCATGCCCATCCCCTGGCCACCAGAACAGGCGGGTCCCACCCAGGACCGCCCCTTCCTCCTGGGTTCTGCACGAGCAGACACGGGGTCAGAACCCCCAGCCCCTCCATCTACAGGTAATGCGAGTGGAGAGCCCTGCTGTTGTTATGAGTCACTGAGATTTGGGGGTACGCATTAGTGTGGGCAAGCTAGGGTTGACCGTACAGCTCCTGGTAGACTACAGAGTGGTCCCTGGCTAAATGCTCACCTCAGATGTGAGAAAGGGCACTGGATTTGGAGTCAGAAGACCAGGGTTCAAGACTTGGTTCAGCCCTTTCTTGAGTCGCCCTTCCGTGTTGAGCCCTGGCTTTGTCATCTGAAACAGTTCTCAGCAAGGGCCCCGTGGCCTCGGGTCACTCGAACCAACAGGCATCACTCGGCCATCATCTCTCCTCTCTGCCACAGCCAGTGCCCCTGCCATTTCCTCCTTGGCCCCCTCTTGCCTCGTCTTCATGGTGTAATACGCATCAACGCCCACCTCCGTCTCTTGCGTTCTAGTTCCTTTGCCAGCTCCCCACAACACTTCTACAATGTCCACTGTCCTCTCGCACCCATGTCCTGCCCTCACCTCACTCTGGGCTACCATCTCTGCTCATCAGGACCTTGGCAATGGTCTCCAACTGGTCCACCCACTCCTCTCCTGCCTTCCGCCAATTTGGAGCCCACTCCACAGTGGGAGCAATCTTTTGGAAATAGAAATCTAATTGTGTCACTGCCTGGCTTGAAATCTTGTGATGGATGCCCACTTTTCTGGGGGTAGAGGCAAAACTTCCTTGTCTGACTGTCCTGCCTCTCCTCTCCTGCCTCCCTGGCTGTGCTGCAGTAACTCCCATGCATTCTTTCTGCCCCAGGACATTGACATAGCCCATTCTCCTGTCCTAGAATGATCTTCCCTCCCCTCTCTGTGCAGTTACATTAGACTCAATCTCTAGACTTTAGTTCAGAGTCTGCTCTGCAGGGAAGCCTCCTCTGATCCCTCAGAGGTGGAAGCAAATGGGAGGATAGAGTCCCCCTTTTCTGTGACGATTAACCCACTGATCTGAATGCTTGTTTAATGTCTCTTCTCTCTAAGTCCCATTGAAGGCAGCGTTCAGTCTTTATTTCTTGTCCAGGGTTCTATCTTTAACCTCCTAGCAGATTGGGTAGCACAAAGTATGTGCTCAGTAAATACTTGCTCGGGGTGGGGGGAAATGAATACAGTTGAGATAAACACTTACCACATCGGACCATGGGAACATCTAAGTGAGATACAGTTTTGCTTAAACACAGGGCTGCTTCTGTGAAACCAAGACCAGGAGCTGGTCTTGTTCGTCTTTGTATTCTTGGGCTTCAGCCAGGACCTGGCATTTAAAACTTGGTGATCAGGGGTGCCTGGGTGGCTTAGTCAGTTAAGCATCTGCCTTCGGCTCAGGTCACCCTGGGATGGAACCCCACATCAGGCTCCCTGCTCAGTGGGGAACCTGCTTCTCCCTCTGCTTCTGCCTCTGTCTGCTGCTCACCTACTTGGGCCCTCTCTTTCTTTGTCAAATAAATAAATAAAATCTAAATAAATTAATTAACTAAACTTGACAATCAAACATTGCATGCACGAGTGCTCCCAACATAGGATGGTAAGTCATTAAAACTGGTGTCCAGATAAACTCGGAATGGAGATACTGATCGCAGAAGCAGTGTGGCTTCAGGAAAAGCTTCGGAATGGCAGAACCCCTCAGAAGTCCTGCCTCGGCCACTGAGCAGCTCTGTGACCATGGCAGGGTGCGTTACCTCTCTGAGCCTCCCCACTGGAATTCAGGAGCTGGAAACAGACTCTTAAATGTTCCTGATGTTCTGACCCAGAGAAGTCCATCCCTGGGTCCTTGTGTCCCCATAACAGAACCCAATTTCTCTGAAGTCTGCTTGCCTTTCCAGGGTCACCATCCTCACAGTAATATCCAGGTGGAAACAGACCCATCTGGATCCCTTCTTGACCCGCAGCAGTCAGCCCTCCGTGGGGCCCGGTCCAGGAGGAAGGAGTGGGCAGCCCACTGGCACATCTTGTGTGATACTCAGTGTCCCCTTCCTGAAAGGTTGCTCCTGCACGGACGACCCCCCACAAGGCTCCTTCCCAGAATCAGACTAAGTTCCAGGTGGCATCCAGTGAACGGGTGCCTATTTCATTCTCTCTGTCCCCTCCCAAACCCAAGGACACTGAGTGTGGACGACACATGACATGCAGGCAGATAAAGAGGCCAAGAGCTCCATAGACATCAAGAGGTTTGGGGGCACCTGGTTGGCTCAGTGGGTTAAGCCTCTGCCTTCGGCTCAGGTCATGGTCTTGGGGACCTGGGTTTGAGCCCGCATCAGGATCTCTGCTTGGCGGGGCACCTGCTTCCCCTCTCTCTCTGTCTGCCTCTCTGCCTACTTGTGATCTGTCTCTCTGTCAAATAAATAAATAAAATCTTTTTTTTAAAAAAAAAAAAAAAGAGGTTTTATAACTGAGGGTGACCTCCAGCTCTAGCTGGAAAAGGCTCAGAGGACAGAGTATCAGGACAAGAAAGCTAACAGGAATTAACAATAGCAGAACGCAACTCACCACATGGTGCTTCCAGGCACCATCTCATTTAATCTTCCGTTCAATCCTATAATTAAAAAAAAAAAAATTATTTGCATCCACATTTACCAGGGAGGAAACCATCTCAGTCATGCAACTGGCCCATGGTCACTCCCTAATGATGTGTCGAACGTGGGCTTGCACCCAGGGGAGCTGATCCCAACCAGAAGCGTCTTGAGGTCAGAATGTCACACGTCACCGTCATGTGCAGATCACACACGCGGGCGTGAGCTCAGTCATTCATCTCGTTGTGGAAGCCTCCTCTGTGCCAGGCTCCAGATGAGCTGCTGGGGAGACAAGGGTGAACACAGCCTCGTCCACAGTCTAGTGGGGGAAATAGTGACACGAAATCCAACGAATAAATGATCACAAGCTGGAGGAAGGGGAGGCACAGGGTCCTGGATTAGTGGGGTGGAGAAGATGGTGGCTGGGGAACGTCATCCCAGAAAGGACCACTGAACAACACAGTTTGCTCCGACAACACCAAGGCCTGAGTCCACCAGGGGAGAAGGCAGCTCGTGTTGCTGCTGCACAAAGTACCAGGGCTGTCCAGGCAGGGGCGGGTGGGGGCAGAGAGAGCAGGCAGAGCCAGTGAGCTGAGCCTGACAAGTCCCTGATTTTGCCCAAATGATAACCTGCTGAAGGAAATGATCTCCCAAGCCCCCGGACCTCTCGTCTAATTGCAAACCGCGCAACCGTAGCCACAGCAAGATCTGCAGATAGCAAGCGGTGTCATCGCCTCCAGCGCTGGGGCCGGCGCCCGCCCCGCTCAGGGCCCTGTGTGCAAGGGGCACCTGTGCGTCTTGCAGAGGACACCTGCCACCTCGGGGCTTGGCACCTGGGGGCTTGTGAATGTCAGAGAGCCGGGGAACCCAGCAGGGGACTCGAGGCGTGGGCAGGTGCCTGTCCTGACCCCAGCATTCAGGTCCCCCAGGACAGTGGCAGAGGATGTGGCAATGTTGCCTGTGGGGCAATGTCCTTGGAGACATGTCCCGACTGTTGAGAATCGCAGAGTTGTCCAAAAGAGCCCCAGGGTTGGGGATCAAAGCAAGCGAGGTTTCTGAGAGGGCGTGACACCACTTGCAGATTTCATTCCAGAAGGTAGAAAGGGTCAGACTAACACCTCCTTTGCCCTGCCGCAGCCCCTCTCCCATATTCATCACAAAGGGCTTGGCCTCCCACATTGCGGGCTGTGGACCTAATGCAAGGCAGGCTAGTGAGGGCGAGAATTCGGGCTCTGGGGACACAGACTGCTTCTCCGTATGCTGAGAGCCCACGTTTCAACAGGAATGAGAACTCCCCCTCCTCTGCACCCCTTTTCATAACTTTTGATTTCCCGATTCTGCAAGAAATGCACATGTAGTACAGGAAAATGAGGAAGAGATGAGCAAAACAGAAGAAAAAAGCATCACCAGTCATCTCGCCGTTAAGGGAGAACACTGGAATGCGCTGATCTTCCTCCAGACCTGTCCTATGCGGGCGCACCTATACTCACACGAATGGGTCACGCCGTACAAGCTACTTCGTGGCTTGCCCTATAAACATTTTCATGCCCTGGAATATACTCCTCTTGTAATGCCCTCTTCAGGACGGCATCATCTCCCAATGAATATCTCTGCCACAGTTTGTTCAATGAATACCCTATCAGGGGTGAGTTCTTTCTGATATTCCTTATGAAAAGAACCCCACGAGGAGCGACCTTGAAGCTAAATTCACGCATACACTCGAGCACTTTCTGAAGAGGCCAAAAGTTCAGCCGCTGACTGCATTAATCAATGACAAATGGGGCGCTGGACGGGAAAAGAGAGGGAGCGATGCCTGCCCGCAGTTAGCATCACAATCGGGGATCTGGGTTAGAGAATGGGGAGGGGACGGTCCTAAGGGATAATTTCTTGATTTGGGAGCTATTATTCCCAAGGGAATTTCAGGAATGAATGATAGAAAGTTCTCAGGAGTGTTTAGATCTTCTTGGGTAAATGACCATATTACTTAGCTATTTGAGAACTGCCCTTAATTGACAGTTTCTACCTCCATAAAATGGCTAAATATTAATCCAGAGGCACTGGAAAGGAGGAACTATGCCAAATGTCCTAGGTCAGGGTGAGTGTGAATCCCAGGTACCATAAGGTTTGACCCCCATAAAATCAGAGCTAACAATGGATTCATTTTCACTTATCAAAAGTCCTTCTTAGTTCCTCTGCCTTGGGAGGGGCCAGAGACTCTGGATTGCCTCTCAAAGGATTTGGAGGCTTTGCTTAATTATTAACTAGGTTAGTGGACTTCTCTTCCCGCGGCATGCAAATGAAGATCCCCGAAGGGCGGTATATGGGCAGTCTTGCCTTAAGTCCAGAATGCCCAAGTCCCTAAGCAGTAAGAGTTCCGATTTCGCCATGTCAGTAGCAGAGGGAGAAATGGGGCCCAATGCTGTGAATTGAGACGGAGCAAGGGAATTACGGAAGCTATAGGCAAGGACACCAGCGGAGTTTGGGGCTGGAAGATCCCGAGGGAGGTGGCTTCCAACACTGCCTTAATTCTGCTGGCCAGTGTCCCACTCTCTGCTTTGATGACCGAGGTGAGGTCAATAACCCTGACCCCTTCTGGCCCTGCAAATGGGGTCTGTGCTTGAGATGAAGTGATTTCTAGAACTTTCTAGAGATGTTTTCATTCTCCTTGAGAAGTAGCACTTGGCTCTTTGATACTCAGCCATGCCTGATCCTCTCAAGAAAATAAAAGTCCATAAGTAAGGAAAAAGTGAGGCCAGGGGCAAGGGGGCTGGCTCTCCAGGAGGGCCAGTGGGCAGGAAGGTGCTCGGAGGGAATGCAGAGTGAGGCCAGAGCCAGCCCAGAGCTAGGTGCTCAGAAGCAGAGCAGAGCTTCCTGTTTCCAGCCCATGAAGCATCCTCTGAATTTTTTTCTGGCTCAGACCTCAGAGGAAGAGGTAAAATACCGAGAGGAATGCTTTCCCTCCACTGGATTCAGCCGGAACTGCTGGTCTACCTTGCCACAGGGGCCACCAGCATGCTACCGACATCCTCCTTCATGGCCAACGCACTCACTCCTCCAGCAGCTGGCAAAGTTGTCTGCTGACACTGCCCAGGCCCTCTCCTGGACTTGCCCTTTGCCAAGGGATCTGCCTGGCCCGAGGTTACGCCCTTCCTCAGAGATGGCCCCACTACCTATCCTGCAGCCTTCCATACTTCCCAGGTGCTGCAGTTCCCAAGGGCGCTCCCAGCAAAGTCCCCTCTGCTTCCAGGATCTGGTCTAAGATTCTTGCCCACAAAGTATAAAAATGCCATTTATTGAACCCATCTCCTGTCAAGCCTATAAATTATTTCAATCGCCCCTGCAAAGTCCTACAAGGTAGGTTTTAACATCCTCTCTTCACAAGTGGAGAGAAAGCTGTGGAGAAGCTGAAAGGTAGGTCATCTGATCAAGGTCACAGAAGCAGGAGCGGGATTTGAATCCAGGCCCACCCTAAGACTTGCTTCCTCTAAGACACTATGCTCTTCACAGCCCTGCCCAAGGCCATCTATGATTTCTTTGCTATTTTTCTCATTCTCTCTTTCCCTCTCACCTGCATATCTCTTCGATTGTACCTGTTTGTGGCATTTAAGTTCTGCATTCCGTATGAATTAGGGGTCCCATGTGCTTACGAGCTCACTGTGAGATGGCCTGTGCCCCTCACACTGTTGGGTCAACTACTCTGCCCATCGCATTGCTTGGCACACGACAGACATACAGGAGATAGTATATTGAGGTGATTGACTCTCCCCTCAAACAAAATCCCATCCCCTTGGGATTTCTAGCATATACGGTTTATGAAAATCTGTGCCCACGCAGGGATCTGCAGACATATTTAATCTTCAGTAGCCCATGTATCACCCTGTTGTATCTAAGGACAGTTGAAAACCCTGGATTCAACTCTGAGATTATTGAAGAGACTTCTAGAAATAAGCACCCTTGTTCAGGCTTTGAGCATGGCACAGTTTCAGAAGACATGTATAAACAAGTTGCAGGACATTAAAGTCTGAAACAGAACTTAATCCTAAAGGCCCAAAGAAATCACTGTAGGTAAGCATAAACAAATTCTCTCTCCCCTACCTCTGGCATCCGAGGGCCAGGTCACAGTTTACTAGCTGGCTCGACCTCCCAGCTCCAACTGGTTTCTTAGGACCCATGAAAACCATCATTCTTGCCAACTTTATCACTGGCTGGGGTGGTGTCACATACCTGGTGTTGCACTAAGCACTGCTGGAACATCCTATCATTTGGAACTCCTGATGGCTTTCTAAAGCAGGTCCCCTTGTTATTCTCATTTTAGGGATACAGGCAGAAAACTGACAGAGCTGGGTATCAAAGCCAGCACTACACCCAGAGGCAGGAACTACACTGCCTCCCTGATGAGCCAGCAGCATGGAAGTCTCTAAGTAATGAGTCTGGATTCTCACTGGAGTTGCCAAGAGACAGAAAAACACTAAACTCCAATAGTGACTCTGTTACATGTATCTTACCAGCTCATTCCTTAAGCCTAGTGGGAGACAACGCTCCACAAGTCTCTTGTGTTTCTGCATGCCTTGAGGATGGAAGCACGGACTGTCTTTGTCCCAGTCTTGCCAAGGACATCTGTGTTGCAAACAGCCTTGGGAAATAGGTAAGGTCTCCCTCCAGGGCAAACAGAATGTTTGTTAACTGACAAGTACCATAAGATGATGTCTGTCTTTGTGCCAAGTTTAAGTAGGCTGTTGCCCATTATAAAAGCTCCGGGTTCCTCAGCGTAGTGACCCTCTCGTGTAATGCAACTCATTCCCCATGCAGGGCATCACCTGGCCCACATCACATTGCCCTATAGGACTTGGGTCTTATAGAACTGGGGTGGATCCTGATACTCTAGCTTCTGCTGTTGCTTTCAGTAATAAACTGTCCTTGGTTTCTGGCCCCAGAGTCTTGTGTCTCCTGCTGGCATCCACAAAACTGCAGGAGACTACCTCGTCAACTTGCAAGTAGGAAGAAATCTCAGAACCACCCACCCCACCCCCAAAATGGTTCCCAACAATTTCCTTCATCCTGGAGCAACAGAAATCCCTCTGGATGGGAAATCCCATGAAATCCACCCTGGGAGGTGGAACCTGCAGAAGGGGGAACTGTGAACTCATTGCTTCCAATGCTTTTCCCACCTAGTTATTCTGAGGGAAAAGGGATATAAGAGGAGGAAAGAAATCCTTACAGATGGAAGCATAAAAGTTCAAAGTAATCATGATGAAGATTACTGATGGTAGCAACAGCAGTAATTTCCAGAGCAGCTGCCCTTAGAGGAACACTTATGGCATGCCAAGTACACACTCACTGAGTACTCACACAAAGAACCTGTAATGTTACTAGAAACAAACTCCCTCTCTTCTCTGAAAATCCTTATGCCAGCCTCACTTGCACAATGTAGTCTTCCCTACCCACCCTGTTAAAGTCACACTATTTAATTCCACCCACACCCACGCCCACGCATAACCCCACAACACACATACATTCCCTGTCCTCTTTTCTTCTTTTTTTTTTTTTAATTTATTTGACAGACAGAGATCACAAGTAGGCAGAGAGGCAGGCAGAGAGAGAGGAAGGAAAGCAGTCTCCCTGCTGAACAGAGAGCCCGATGCGGGGCTCGATCCCAGGACCCTGAGATCATGACCTGAGCCGAAAGCAGAGGCTTTAACCCACTGAGCCATCCAGGTGCCCCATTCCCTGTCCTCTTATTCGCCTATTTTTCCTTCGTTACATTTTTCACCTTCTAACATACCATGTAATTTACAAACTTATTACTGCTTATGGTCTCTTTCTCTAAACTGCATGGATTTTTGTCCATTTTATTCACAGATGAATCCCAAGGATGTAGAAGAGTGCTTGGTCATGGAAGACTCTCAATACATCTTAGTTGAATAAATGAACAAATAAACTTGGTTTTGTGCATTTGGGGGAGTATCTGGATCTCCCTGGACTTTAGATTCCATAGCCTTGAAATGAGAGCTTGGGTGGCTTGACCCATTTCTGAAATGCTGGGGGCTCCACAGATGTCAGTGCATTAATCTTCCTGTATGACTGCGTGACAGAGCCGTAATTTCACTTCGTCAACTGTTTCAGCTTAGACTTTCTTCCTTAATCAACCGCTCATTCATATAATCAATTAAGAGTTTCAAACTCTTCTAGCTCTGAGCACCATTCATGAGCTGGTGGGAGGGGGTTCGAGCAGACATAAGGACCACCCGGAGGTAGAGATGGTGTCCATTTTAGTGGGGTTCTGAATTCCTAACAGGCAGCAGAGGGCTGCCAGTGTCCAGATATCAGCTTTGGCTCTGTGGGTGGCCCAGAAATAGCAGGCCCTTAGCACCTTTCATGTCCATGGAATTGAGGCCCTTACGATGTGACAGGGTCTGGAGAAAGTGACCCTAGAGGAGCACCAGGCTCTGGGTTCTCCTTCTTAACTCCCTAATCTTCGCTGTCCAACCCACAATGCAAACACACATGTCTAGAAATGGATCACTGTCTCGTATACACATTGCCTGCCTGCAGTTCCATACCAAAGCAGGGAGGGTAGGGGTTAGGGCTGCTTGGTGTGTACTAGATATTCAATCCAATAGTAATGTGGAAAAAAGGACTACCCAGTGCAAGGCTCCAGGCAAGTGATAGGGAGCAGGAAGATGGCTCAAGATACAGTACCCCCACCATCCCAGGCTTGCGGGGAAGGTGGCTTCTAAGTAAAGAATCACAGAACCTCCTGGTAAGTTTGGTCATGTGTCGGCCTGCTTATGGTCTCTTTCTCCAAACTGCGTGGATTTTTGTCCATTTTATTCACAGATGAATCCCAAGGATGTAGAAGAGTGCTTGGTCATGGAAGACTCTCAATATATCTTAGTTGAATAAATGAACAAATAAACTTGGTTTTGTGCATTTGGGGGAGTATCTGGATCTCCCTGGACTTTAGATTCCATAGCCTTGAAATGAGAGCTTGGGTGGCTTGACCCATTTCTAAAGGGTCTTCCTTCCACCAAGGCATCCAGACTGGAAGGCAGGAAGTGATTTTTGATCTGACCTCAGAAGGATAGTATGGAGTTGGTGACAGAGGAGGAAGGTGGCCCAGGCAGGGAGTCAGCGCCTGTGAAGGTTTGCCAGAGCCCAAGGTACTCATTCAGTGTGGTTTGAGTAAAGGCATGGGGGGGGGGCTAGATTGTGGGCTCCAGGAAGGCGGTAGAGTTAGGGTAACAGCCACTGTTTCAATCCTGGGATCTCACCCAACATCCCTATACATATACTGGTACCTAATAAATACTGGTTGAAGAAGTAAATGAATTAAAATGGAGAGAAAATAATGCCCACATGGAAGACTTGTGAGCTTGAAGACCCCATCTTGATTGCAGGTCGGACCCCCTCTGTGAAACTCTGGTCCCTCGAGAAGGCGGTTGGGTATTGCTCTCTACAGAGCCTCAGGGTCCAGCACAGACCTGGCCTCACAGAAGACTCAGGGAGTGGGGAAATCTCTCTGGACCTGCCCACGCAAGGCCACCCTGGGTGGGTCTGGGGACTTCAGGCGACTCAGAGGACGACCCTATTCAGAGAGAAGAGGCAGTCAGCAGAGCCCTTGGTTTGGCGGGAACCACCCTCCCAAAGGGGGTCACACCCAGCTCACAGTGTCAAGGCCACACAGGTGGTTCTGAGCTCGGCCAGGCTGAGAGGCTCCGTGGCTTCACTGTCGGCAGAGGTGGGTGGTGGGTCACCTGTTCCCTGGATTCCTTTCCTCCCAAATGAGGCAGAGACACCACCCAGACAGGATCTGGTCACTCTTCGGGGTTGAAGCTTAGTCTAAGGGATGTTTTCCCAAGCCTTGGAGACATCCTATTGCTCAGTGGGCTCCAGTTAACATCATGATTCATACAGAACAGAGGGGTGTTCACTCAGGAAGGAGGAAGTGGGAGCTGAGGGATGTCACCACTCCCTTGGAAAAGAAGACCCCCTTGGGCTGAAAAGAAGAAGGATGGGGCATAGGTGGTTGTGGGTGTTATTCCCCACCTCCCCGCAGGGGGCGCTCTCCCCAGCACCCCTACCTTTGCCCTGGGCAGGACAGGACAGCTCTGGGGAGGACTCCAGCTGCCCTAATCCTAGACCTTCCTCAACCTATGACCTGAGCAGTCACTGCCTACTGCAGGCCCCAATTTCCCCATCTCTACAAAGAATGGGCCAGACAGGACAAACTCTAAGGTTCATTCTGGCACTGAAATGGAATGAATCTGAAAATAAAACGGTATAGAATAAAATGGAATGGGTCTGTGGGGCGACGTCACTGAGGTACGGGAGAGTACTTTGTGCCTGGAGACAAATGTGCGTCTGCTTCCCAGCCTGGGCTGCTTCTTGATTTGTCCAGAGCAGACGGGGCGCTGCACAGGCTGCCGGGGAAGCACTAACCACCCACTGTAACTAGTCCCGCGGAGTTACAGGGTGACCGGAGCTGGGGGAGATAGGCAGCAGCCGGGCAGGGGGGGCTGGTCCTTGGAAAGGACCTGGGGCAGGACAGATCTGGCGGGTAGCTGGTCTGTGGAAAGCATCACGTGGGCTCCCCACTGGTTACTGGGAAAGCAAATCCACTTTGGGGGTTCATCTCAAGGACTTCCTAAGCCCACCCACTCCAAAAAGGAAACACATATCCTCCCATCGGCAAGCCATTTTTGCTGCCACTCAACAACAACTACGGATCCTAAAATGTAGCCCCATTAAAAGCTGGACACCCCAGACAGAAACTCGGAGGGAAGGGGGACTAGGCAATCCAAGACGATGCCTTCCCTTGTGTTAACCTAGAGTCGAGACAGATCCAAAGGCAGAGTGGGCAAAGCAGGTATGAGGGCCGCTTGGGGAGTTCAAGGCTCTTCTAGAACAAATCAGTGGTGCAGGCAGAGGCCCACGCTCCACCCTGCCTGGGCCTCCCACCCCACGGAGTCAGGGACAGGCGGGTTTGTCACCCAGAGGAACATGCTGACGGGGTCCCAGGCATGACAGCGGGGCCAGTCAGTAGCCGCCTCTTCCAGTGAGCACTCTCTTGTCCTCACCTTTGCCCAGTTCCCTCACTTTCTTGATTGGACACATGTAATTTATGACCGTGATATATTGCACTTCAGAATTGATTTTTGTGCTCAACTGGTGTAAAACATTTTTGGTGGACTAATGCCGCCGGGTGAGATATTTTCTCATTATTGATGTGTATGTGGGGCTTTTGTCCCCACGTAGCATGGTCCACTGGCCAGAGTTACTCCCTGGTCCTCCGCAGGCCGAGAACTCAGCCAAAGGCACAGGCAGACTTTTGAACCAAAGAAAATATTAATTTAAGACATTGTTTCTGCACAAAATTACAGGAGCCTTCAGAACCCCTTGCTGATTTGATTCAGGGCTGAACCGTGCACAGTGTCTTATGGGTTGAGATTGGCTAACTTATAAGAAGTTTGTTGCCAGTGAACTAATAGAAGGAATTCAAGAAGAGTCCCCAGAGCTTCTGTTCCCATACAAACATTTCTGTTGATTTGCTTGGAAAATCTCTTGTTGAAGAAAGAAAAACAAAAATCCCCCTTGTCAACCCCTGCTGGGCAGTTATAGAGCCTACTAATCCCCAAGGCAAAGAACTGGACTGTGATGCCCTTTTGGGATTCTAGGAACAAATGCACATTGTGGTTTCATGAAAGACAGGGATCCTGAGGTCACAGGACATGGAACATTCCAACAATGCCACTTACCCAGTGCCACATGGCTCAGGAGACCTATGGTCAAGGTGGCATTAGTCTCATTTTCCGGATTAGGAAATTGAGGCCAAGAAAAAATAAGTTGCAAGGGTCATTCAGATAGGAAGAGCAGTAGGAGAAATGAGAGCCTTTCTGAGCCCGAAGCACACACTGTCCCACTGCACCAGGCCTCCTGCTCAGGGCTGGGTGGCCTCTGATGCCAGGGTGGCCCCAACTGTCCCCTGTAGACAAGTCAGCTGAGCACAGAGCTGCCATCTCCTTCAGTCCCGGACAGGTTTTTAGTTAATGGAAATGCAAATCCAAAGGGCTCTCTGCTTCTGAAAAGGGATGTCTTCTTAGGGAGCACGTGAGTGTGGTCAACATATTCGCGACACACAGGGCCTGTGACATTTTTTAAGGGTCTACACACACCCATACACACACACACACACACACAAATATTTTTTCTTAAAATCAGAAAAGAGAAATGAATCTGAGAATAAGGGATATATAATAATGAATCCAGCCCGGACCCTAGTCACTTTCATTCTGAGGCAATTGTGAAACAAAATTTGTATTTTTTAGGGAGGAAAGGGTCCAGGAGGACGAAGGAGCTCAGGGCCCCGGAAAGTCATGCTGTGGCCCAGACAGCAGGTGGGGCTGGGTAGAGGCCCTGCCTTGGGCGTCACGTAGCAAAGGTCCAACCCGCACACAGCCAAGGTCAGCTGGTTTGGGAGTGGTCTTCTGCCTTGTAGGATGATGGTTCCTTCTCAGACCCATTTTCTCTTCCCGGAGCAGAAGAGGAATCCCCTGGCTAAGAGAGAGAGAGCCCTAGGGCCCCCGACAGCAGTACAGCCTCTGCGGGGTGGTGCCAGGCGCCCCCTCTGTGTCCTACTTTTCCCTCTCCAACCGCATCACACCGGGAAGGGAGGTTGGCTCTTGGGCTGAGGGAGGGAGGCTGAGACGGACCCCTCAGCAGGGGTCCGTCCTGCTCCTGCACAAGCTGCCCACTGCCCATCCCCAACCAGGGGTCACTCTGACAGCTTCCTCTTCCTAAACAATGGCAAAGAACAGCATCTCAGACCTCAACCAGCCCAACCCCATCATTTTACAGATGGGGAAACTGAGGCCCGGTGAGGCAGGCAGCTGAGCCAAGTGGAGTTGTCTATTCATTTCTAGAGAGTGCTTTTCCCTTTCATATCCCCGCCTGCAGAAGATTAGCCTGAGCTCATCAGAAAGGCTCCCTGGCAAACAGAACAAAACGAAGTGAGTCACTGCCTTTTATCCCCTGCGTGCGTTCACCTTCTCCTGCAGGCAGAGCTCGGAGCCCAGGGTCCTCGAGCTGGCGGTGGCGAATGCGGGCTCCGATGACAGAGTCAGGGACAGAGCACTTTCTCCACAGGTGCCATTTATTTTCAAGCATCCGTTCGATCCCTGCCGAGGGATGAAAACCACAGTGTCAACCGCCTTCTCCTCCGCCCCTCCGGAGGCCCGGTCGGTATTAACATCAAAGCGTTCTGCATATTTACCATTCCTCCCTCGGCATTAAGCAAAGCTATCTGATGGACACACAAAAGCTCCATAGTTTCCACTTGGACTCTAAAAAGGCATCAGCAAGTTCAAACCCAAGTTGAAAATTCCCTTAAATAGGTATATTTTCTTTACTGGGAACCTGGGAAGGATTATCACTTAGCATCCTCTCCAGAATCAATTTGCGTCCACTTACCGGTCGCTTCTGGTATAAAATAAAGAAGCTTATGATTCTTCATTCGGGATTTAATAAATGACACCTGGCTGGCTCCGACGAGAGCATTTCTGGGGTAGACGGTAGGATAATAGACAATACCCTGTCTTTGGTCTTACCTTTTTTTTTTTCCCCCAATAGCAATCATGTCTCCTCTTTGAAATATAATGGAAACATGTTAAAATACAGATTCGAGTATGACCGGACAAACGAAAATACTCAACTCTGGTTGTGCTTCTAGTACCATTGTTTTCTTGGAAAAGTAAAGAAAAGGATCACAATCTGGAACTTTGGAAAAAAAGTAAGTGTGCGTTTGTTCATGAAAGAAACATGAACAGAAATCCTTCTAGGGGGAGTGATCATTTTCTTACGTCATCTTACAACTTTCTGTCCTACTTACGGGGCTTTGCCTCCAGCCGCAGTCTCAGGAGGGTATAACTTCGGTTCGTCTTGCACTGGGATGACTCCCGTGCGTGCAACCTAGTGGGTAGGAGCCGTAAATTGGGGGGGGGGGGCAGGGGATGTGTGCTCCTCTACTTGGGAATCTGAGCCCGGCTCCTCATGGCCATGGGCCCTAGGCTCTGTTCAAAATGAGGCCCGAGTTTTCTAGGTGATAGACAAAAACTGAATTTTCTAGTAGGACGCGTGGTTTCTGGAGAAAGCTGAGTTTTGAGTATGGTCCAGCTGTGGACCTCGGGCCATGGCGGCTTCTCCCCTGATACTGCCAACAGCGGAGTGCCACATCTTCACATTAAAGATGAGAGGACAAAGGCCAGTCCCTTGCCTGCTCACTTCACTGGACGGGGCAGGCCCCAGAGCATCAGAGCCCATCCGGCCTGGACAAGCACCTACCTGAGTAGCTCCCTCGGGCACGTTGCTTGCCCACAGTTCAGAGAGGCCAAAACCACAGGCCTCGAAGGGTGATGCGGCCAAAGCCACAAGACGAGTCGGGGGAAGAGCGGGACCAATCTGGTTTTTTGGGCCCTTGTGGGGTGTTAACCCATTGTGCCACGCTGCAGAGGGGGCACTGGCCACTCGCTCGGCCATGGACGGAGAAGAGCCTCACAAGGGAGCCAGGGAGGCAGGCAGGGCTGAGAGAGCCGAGCAGCCAAGGGCCCCGGCGCTCATTGTCTGGGCATTTGTGCTCGCATGCGTGCATGTCCACCGAGCACCGCTGGACCCCTGCGCACAACCCCTCGGCTTCCACCGGGTTTCGGGGGCTCCAAAAAGCATTAGTCTGAGGTAGGTAGTTCAGTGGCTCAGACTGCAAACAGAGAAACTGAGGCACAGCAGACAAGCAGCAGCTGGATTTGGATGCAGAACTGCTCTTCCTTCCATGGAAACCCCGACCTGGGGGCACCAAGCTTCTCGGGGTTCTTGTTCCTCAGCTGTGTGACCCCTCTGAGCCTCTGAGTCCCAGATAACAGATTTTCTATGACTTCCAGGCGGAGAACAACTACCCCTCAGACCACTGTCCTCTCTCTCTCTCTGTCCCACTCGGGCCACCTGGGGCCCTGGATGTTACCCCCTCAAAAGATGTCAGGAGCTGATTTCCATACAAGGCACCCAAATAACACAGATCCTCCCCCTAAAACAAAACCTCTGACGACCTTCCCCATTTTGTCCTGTGGTCCCCCCACTTTGCTGGGCTTCCTCCTGTCTCTTTAAAATATGCAATTACCAATAATTCCCTTTGTTGCACCCAAATGCGAACCGCCATATTAAATTATTAAATATAAGTGTTTCTGAAATATTTTATCTTGACATGTATCTCCGGAGTCAAATGACCCCGGGCAGTGTTCATAATTAATTTCATCAAAAGGGGGGACAAAAGTGCTGGCAAGGGACTCCCTGAATGACCTGTCCTGCAGAAATACAGCTGACACTTGGCTCACTTCTCCTTCCCTCCCCCCCCCCTCCTTCCCAGGGCTCTGGAGGGCAGGGGAGCCTGCAAAGTTGCTCAGTCCCCAGGAGCCCAGAATTTCAGGCCCGGGGAAGCCCACGGAACCCTTCTGGCCCACCCCTTCTTCCTCCAGCTGAAGAAACAGGCCCACAGAGGAGCAGTGACCTGCCCAGAGGACGTGGAAGCAGCCCCCTGCCCTTCATGGCCCCTCTGTGGCCTGAGCCCCTCCCCCCCCCCGCCAGGCTCCTCCTTCCCCACCCCAAGAGGGGCCCCCGTGGGACCAGATAGGTGCACTGAAAGGAGAGGGGGAAAGAAAACTGCTTCTTAACATTAAAAATCCCTTGAAACAAAGGGCTTTTTTGTGCCCCTCCCCCAGCGGGCTGGAAAAGAAAGAGAGATTAAGTTTGAGGAGTCACTCCCAATCAGAAAGCTACCATTTAATTACAACGCGCAGGAAATGATAGTGAATGGGCAGACGGTGATAAGGGACTGCCCCGCGGGATGACAGGTCTGAAATCCAAGCACTTCATCACAGAGCTTTATCACAAGAGGCTGTCTGGAAGGCTGACAATCTGATTGTACTGTCAACTCAATTCATAATTAATATATTTATCAAATTAATTACTGAAAATATCTCCCTGGCGCTCACCATAAAACAGTGGCTAGCTTCATGGCGGGCGGGCTTCGTTTTCGGCTAATAACCGTGCTGTCAGTTTAATGAGGGCAGGGAGCGGCCCCTGTTTTGCCTGCCTGACAGACAAATTGCCCTCTTACGGGGAATGATCCCTAGAATTTAAGAGAAAAAAAGAAATATGGCATTGTTTGGTGACAGCCGCAATCGCGGGCTTGTCTTGGAAACTTTGCCTCAATTCTACCTTAAGAAAGGGAGGTGGGGCTCCGGGGGCCACTCAATAAATACTTTATGAATTCCTGACTGATCCCTTCGGCGGACGCTCCCTGGGGGAGCAGGTTCTCGGAGTCCGGAGTTAACCCCCAGCCTGGCCGGAATCTGTGGGTTACGGGTTAGATTTCGGGATTTACAGAGTAGAGTGGCGTCTAGTGGGTTTTGTAAGGAAGAAAGGGTCCCCGTGCCCAGTGAGATACTGAGACAAGCCCACTGACAGGTGGATCTCCCTGCAGAGCACGCTTTCTTCCCTTTTCAGGGCGAAGATTCAGACCTCGAAGGGGTTCTGAGTTCAGCCCTTTGGCAGCAGGAGCCTGGTCCCTATGGGACCCG
Organism: Mustela putorius furo; assembly: GCF_011764305.1. Lineage (NCBI taxonomy): Eukaryota > Metazoa > Chordata > Mammalia > Carnivora > Mustelidae > Mustela > Mustela putorius. The sequence goes on from NW_025422057.1 coordinate 8,161,212, forward strand.
AGGACCCCCAGTGACCCAAATGCCCCACCACCATCTTTGGGGGCAGCCAGTACCGTGCAGCCCTGGCACGCGGCCTGTAGTGCTCACAGTGCAAAGCTGCTCCCGGAGACCTTGCCTGCCCTTCTAGGAGCCCACCTGCTCGGATGAGACAAGACTGGGGGCCCCAGGCGATGGCCAATGACAAGGAGCCGTGGGAAGCCCACACCTTGACTGCAAGGGGTGGCAGCTCAAGCAGCTGCATTTGTCCCCTTAGAACTGAGGCCAGGGTCTGAAGCCCCAGAGAGACCTTGCGAGCTGTGCTCTGGTGGCCAGCAGGCTTCCCGGGAGAGGGCAAGTCAGCAGAAGGAGGAAGCACGTGGAGAAACACAGCCCCAGGCACATGTTCCCAGCTGTTCATCTCCAGTCTGCGGGTGCTGGGGGGCCCTGGGGTCAGGGAGCCGGTTCTGACACAGACCCCCACCCCAACTGGGCCTTCTGGGGGGGGGTGCTTTCAGAAAGCGGTGCCGAGTTCCAGGGCACGGCCACACTTGCCCTGCCGGCCTTTTATTCCCACCTTTTCTGCTGGCCTTTGGGAGCGTCAAGACCTCCAACATCTGGGATCCTGGCCTTGACTTTTTCCTGCTCTGTGCCCCGCTGGCCTCCGAACCCCAGCCGCTCCTGCAGCTCGCCGCTCAGCTGTCATTGTCCACTCTGCCCCCGCCCGCCCTCTCTGCTCCCCCTCCCGCCGCCCAAACCCTCCCTGCGCACCGTCCCTCAGTCTCCACTTTCCCCTGGGCTTTGCACCACGGGAGGAAATACCAGTGGTCCCGGAGGAGCACAAGAAACTATCAGGTACTTCTGTCAGAGGCCAGGGTCAGGGGCCTTGAAAGCTCTGGAGAGAGCACACCCGGGCCTCTCTTTCTCTGCAGACTTTCCACAGGCTTCCAGAGGCCCCAGCCGCCTTCCTCAGCAGCTCAGTCCCTCACCACCTCCTCAGGACTGGTCCTTCGACTGTGTTCGGTCACTCAGTAGCCTCTTGGCCATGACCTGTCCCCAAACAGAGCTTCTGTGTCCTCACAGATACTTCTGTCACAGCCGAGGCACTCAGTTACGGCCCCCTGAGAAGGTGATACCTGCGGACCTGGAGGTCTCTGACTTAGCCACTCAGGCTGGGGACAGAAGGTGCCTTGGTCAGATAAATCTCTGTATCTGTCTAAGCTCCCCCTGCCCCCACTCCCGGGGAAAAAGTGGTCTGGGGACGAATCTCGCAGCACCCAGGCTGCCCTGCCTTCCCAGCCTGGAAGCCCAGTCGGGAACCCAGAGCTGCAGCGCCCCGTGGCCCGAGACGCTTTCTCTTCTCTGCGCTCCTGGGCCTTGCCTGTCTTCAGGGAGGACCGGCACCCGCTCTCTCAGAAGCCAAGTCGGCCACGAGAACGAGCACACAAAGGATAAACACATGAATCATCTATCCCGCGAATACTTTCCCTCTCTCTCTCAATACATCCCTGACTGTTGGGGTCCTGCAATGGTTAAATACCGTGGCTGGCTTCTCAAGGACCCCGCCGCACTGCCGGGGTACAGAGCCCACCCATCTCTCTCCGAGTTCTCCGTCTTGCTGTGCACAGAAGCCCTTTCCCATCCACTCAGGATGATTTTCCTCTGCAAAGATTGCTTCATCTCTTTCCACCGCCATGGCTTAGAGCAGCCCTGGTTCTTTATGTCCCGTGTTGGGTTTAATGCCGGAGCACCACAGATTTCTCAGGGTATTAACTTTACAGCCCCGGCCCCCTAGAACTGAGCCAAATGGGCAGGCCTTGTCTCCGTTTTATGGAAGCCCAGCCACTGTACAAGAAAAACTGGCTATTTAAAAGATAGTTAAACATCGTATAAATTATCCACATCTTTGCAACTATAGGCCTTCCAAGAACGCACCACTGGGCGTCCGCGCCGACCCGGAGACCACCGGTGACCGGGCAGGGCCAGCCCGCCCCTCCTCAGCCCGTGCTTCCCTCAGCACAGTGAGCTCTCCTAAAAACATTTTCCTGTCAAATCATGTGTGTTCTATGTCCAGCAAGTGACACGGTGACAATGAAGCATTTGTGCATTATATATTGGCTAGGGACAGCTAATTCCTCCAATAATTTTACAATTTCAAATTTAATAGGACATCCTTCTTTTGAACCCCTTAAACACTTAACATAGGCAACACACACACACACACACACACACAATAATTTTAAAGATGACTAACCTCTCTAACCTGAGATTTTGTGTTACATCTCCCTGAACTTGACTATACCTGAAGCAGCATTAACATGATAGTATTTGGGAGCAGGAGAGAGCATTACCTGTCACGTCTGCACTAGGTGTGCAAGTACCCGGCGAGCGGTCTGAAGGATGGGTTGGGAGGGAAGTCCCCAAACAAACAGACCAGGGTCAAGTTCGGGGATAGGGCATCATTCATTCGTCCAATGAACAGTTTATTAGTACCTGGTTGGTGCCAGGTTCTGCGAGGTGCACAGCTGTAGACCAAATGACTTCCCCAGCCTTCCTTGAGTGCAGCGTCTCAAACACCTGCTTCTTACACATTGTCCAAGGAGTTTGTTAAAGTGCGGATCTTCTGGGCTTTGTCCCCAGAGAGTCTGGGGTGGTAGATCCTGGGGGGGCCCAGAACTCTGCATTTCAAAAAAGTAGCCTCTGCGATTCTAATGCAGACCAAGTTAATAAGACCATCTTCATGAGACGTCAGACTGGTGGGATGTCAGGGTCTGAGGATTTAAGAAGCTGCTGTATGTAAAGTGTAGAACACAGCTTGTGTTTCCATGTCACCACCACCCAAACCAAACGAACTGGGGAGGAGACTGTGCAGCCAGGACTAGTGGCAGGTAAAACAGAGCCTGTGCTTTCCACCGAAACTTGGGAAATCCTGGACCCTGCTTGTGGCAGGAAGAGGTGCAGGCTCGCGGCCACAGTCAGCCCATCCAGGGGAATGTCTAACAGCAGAGCTAAATGGAGGCCCAGGAAGAGACAAGAAGGGGATTAGGCAGCCCAGGAAGAGCCTCCATCCTGAGGCCCGTCGGTCACTCAAACACTTAGCTTCACATCTGCCGGGGGCAGGTGGTGAGGCAGGGCGGTGAAAGCATCTGGGGGCCCACACTGTGACCCCCATGCTCCTGGATCAAACCACTGCTTTGGCCACACACCCCAACACCAGGTGGTACCACAGAAGAGAGTAATCTGACAGACAGCAAAGGAAGTCACAGGCCAGTGTGTGAGCTGCCGCCATCATCCTTGGTGGCCCAGAAAGTGCTGGAATACTCTGGACACCATCCGAAGCTGCAGAGAACTAACCCACAGTAGGGCCAACAGGAAAACACTGACTCAGAAGTAGGGAGCAACTCCCCCTCCAGACAGAGGCCACATGAGATGCAGGCACCAGGGGCAAAACCCTGACCCGGCACCCTGTGTGACCTTGGGTAAGTCGGTTCCCTCCTCTGACCTTCAGTTTCTTCATTTGTAAAACCAAGCGGGCTTAGCAAGGGGTCTTTGAGTTGTCTCTTAAGCCTATAAAGTTGTTCTTGCTTTTGAAGAACTAATAATTCCCCTGAATCTTGCTGGCCTGAAGGGTTTCTGCTCATCAAAGCTGTAATAATTAAGAAAGATGACAGGAATAAAAACTCCTAGGAAATACAAAAATAAGATGGAAATTGAAGTTGGCCTCCATCCCTTCAGGAGCCCTAAATAGGAGCTGAGGTGAACTCGCTCTACAGCCCCCAGCCCGCCCCACAAGGAGGGTCCCATGCAGGTGGAGCCACAACAGGATGGTGTGTCCTCCTGCTCTGACCAATTCACTTTGGAGAAAGGAGCGGAGTGAGCGGTGAAGTTTCTCCTCCACTGATGCCCACTCAGCTGGCTTCTAGATGTCCCTGAGGACAGCGACCTCCTGAGACCAACCCTGGGCACCTGGAACCAGAGGGGGATGGAGACTGTGTGCGCTCCAGTGATTACCAGCTCGGCACTGGCACAGTGACTTGACAGGAGACTTGTCCTGTTCCAGCGCCACCGTCGCTGCCTTCCAGCCCACCCTGGAAGGAAGCCCACTCTGGAAGGAAGCCCAGACCCCCAAGACTCATGTCCTTCACACTCCACAGGGATGCACGTGCTGGTTTTCCTGCCAAACCACGTGGAGCCTCTTAAAGAACTGGAAACACTCAAAACAAAGTTTGCATGCAGGTAATAAGGACTCAGGAGAGGAAAGGACTTTGTAAGATGTTACAGATACACCGGCATTGATAACATGTCTGTCCAGGTAATGTAGATAGCAAAGTGACAAGTGCAGGGCCTGGCACACAGTGGGATCCACGAAGCAGAGGGGTGGGGGTTCTAGTTCCTAAAAATGGTCCTGTGTGCTCTTACAGAAGATTATCCTTCCCCATTTCACCTCCCTTCAGCCTGGGTGGAACTTTGAGACTACCTCAAGGAATAGAATGTGCCAGAAGTAACCCTGCACAACTTCCAAGGCTAGGTCATAAAAGGTGACGTGGCTTCTTCAGGCTCTTCTGGGGCACGCAGCTTGGGATCCCTGGGCTGCTATTAAGAAATATGGTGACAGAAGTCACCATGCTGGAGAGATGGCGTGGCGGCACCGTAAGAGACAGAGATAGTGATGGGGCTCCCATTGCTCATCCTCCTGGGGACTGAGTCCTCCTGGCCTGGGCCCCAGATGGAGAGTCCATGAGCCTCTACAGGACTCCAGTCCCCAGGCTTCTAGCAACCCAGCTTTTGTCAAGGAAAGCGGAGGAGAGCTGAGCTCTGCCCTTGAGAAAAAAACAGTGCTGTTGTGGTTTTTCAGCTTTGTGATGCAGGCTTAGGTATCAGCAAGGGAGCACTGCTGGGGTTGCCATTGTTCTGCATGGAAGATGCAGGAAGGCCCTGAAGACTGGGCTTGGGGGAGGGGGAGAGGAACCTTACCAAGCAGATGTGTGGGAGAGACCAGATGATTGGAGACTATTTCTTTCTGCTCTGGTAGGGATGGGTCCTCCTTAGAATAACCCAGGGCAGGTGTCTGGACAACAAAATGCAGAATATATCCAGAAAGCTAGCTAGAAGACTGGAGGAAGTTCTGAGACGTTCCCTCTAAGGAAGAGAGTAAGAAAGAAAAGGAGAGTATAAGCCCAGTGTAAGCCACTCATCACCCCTGTCCTGGAGCATAGGGTTCCATTCCAAATCCTCAGCCAAAGATCAGGAAACTATAGCCGGTGGGCTAAATCTAGCTTCCCGCCTGTGTTTGTAAATACGGTTTTATTGCGCCACAACTGCGCCCCTTTGTTAGCATGCGGTCTGCGGCTCGCTTCGCTCTACAACGTCAGGGCTCAGTAGCTACAGCAGAGTCGTTGGCCCACAGAGCCTAAACTGTTTACTACCTGACCCCCCAGAAAAAGGCTCCCCACCCTTGCCCTAAAGCTATCAAATGTGGAAGCCCAGGACACGAGCTGCCTTCGCCTGGCGCAGTCTCTGCTCCGAACGCCCCCGCCCCCATTCGCTCATTCAGTCACGAGATGCTTCCAAGCGCCCGATCTGCCGCAGGATCCCGGTTCCAGCCCGGCTCCAGCGAAGCAGACAGACACAGTCCGTGTCCTCCGAGAGATCACAGGGTTGTGCAAGGGGCCGTCACCCCATCACAGGGTTATGGAATGGAAGGACACCAGCAAGCAGTCCTCCTCGGGAGCGGTGGCCAGGCAAAGCTTCTGGAGGACGGACGGTGGCCCCGGACCCCCAACGACAAGCAGCGGACGGTGAGCACGCAGGCGCACGTGAGTCTACAAAGGGGACCAGGCATCCAAGGCGGAACCGGAAGGGGCGGGGCCACCCGGACAGGCAGTTCCGTTCGCTGCGCGCGCAGATGGCAGCTCAGGGCCGGCGGTGGCAGGAGGAAGAGCGGGGAGTTCGGCCCGGGAGCTTCCGGCGGGCAAGGCGGAGGTGGCAGATGACAAGAGCTGTAGCTTGGCCACCGCGAAGGGCCCTGGAAAGTAGAACTCGCTGCGTGGGGCAGAGAGCAGGGCCTGACCCCACGGGTTGTGCCTACCTTCGCCAGGGCACAACAGTCTCCACGAGGATCCCTCCCCTGTGCCCGTCATAGTGCGCCCACCCTGGGCCCCCCGCTCCCCCGGGCAGGAGCTGCCCTGAGGGGCTGAGCGCAGGCGGCGCGGGCCGTCCGCGCACTCATGGGGGACTGCCAGTCCCGTGTGCCCGGTGCCCTTCCTATCCCTGCGGGGTTGGTCTCGGGCCGGCCGTGGGGCAGGAAACCCGAGTAACCCCCGCACTGCGCACCGGCAGCGGGGAGGGCCCGGCCCGGTGACGTGCGTCCTCTTCCGGCGAGCTGCAGGTGACGGGTGCCCTCCAAACCTCCCCCTGAAAAGGCAGCTAGGCACGTGTCCCAACGAACAAGTGGGCCTTTGTCCGCGGGCCTGGCATCTGGGAGCGAGCAGGGAGCAGGCATTTCATTTTTGGCCGGAACACAGTAGACTTAAACTTGAGGGCAGCCCGGGGGGGGGGGGACCCCTTTGTTTCTGTAGAATGTGCTCTTTTAAAGTCGTGTTGTCCCTCCACTTTCCCTTCATTAGACGCAGCTAGCTTTACTCCTGTTTCTATAATACTGTGGCTAAACACAGACGCATTTTATGAAAATAATCTAATTATGAATCTTGTTTCCCAGTCACAACTCTGCTTATGCAATCCTTAGTATCACCATGGTCATTATTGTTACTTTCTCTAAAAGACAAAGGGGTTGAGTCACTGCTATAAAGAACAAACTCTGAAATGGGAAACATTTCCACAGGGCGGTTGGAGGACACAGCCTTGCTGGCACTGACCTCAGGCCAGACTCAATTTGCCAGGCGAGCACCCCTGCCTGCCCAGAACTTTGTTTTTCCTGCCCTGAGAAGGCAAAGATGCTGGGGACAGTATGAGCATTCAGCCCGGGTGCAAGTCCCAGGTCTGTCCTCACATCCTGGGCGACTTTGGGCAGCCAGAGTCCTCCAATCTTGGCTAGCCTGTTTCTTCTTTTGCAAAACAGGAACTAGATGATCCTTCAGTCTTACTATAAGCACACTGAGCTTGTCTGCAAAATAAAACAACTTTAATTTAAAAGTGAAAACCTATTAAAAACCTGCCACCATAATCCTCAGAGCTGACAGGTAGGAAACTCATAAAAGCCCATCAGAGCCACAGCCCTGCCTTTCCACCCTCTTAAAACACAGTGCAGTTGGGTCAAAGATCTATAGATGGCAGCCTCTTGCTAACTAAAATCTGAGGAAAAGATGCTTCTGTTGATCTATACTTTCTCGGCAAATGCAATAGGGCCAGAAAGGAAACAGAAGCCAGCCAATTAGTCATTTATCTTCAGAAGTCAAATAAGTCTCTCCAAGACTAACATGGCCATTGGGAATATTTAATCTTGAAAATAAAAAGGGTGTTTCTAAAGTATTCACCAATCACATTTTCACCAGGGAAAGTGGAGCCTGCAAACAAGACTGTAACTTGCCAAATGTCGTCACTTGAATGTTTCGTCTGGTGGTGTAGACTCCAGGAAAGCAGGGAAGTGTTCTCTGAGGTCCTGTTCAAGCAGATCTTCCCACCATCCCAGCCCCCCCAACCCCCAGTGTCCTCTTCGATGTCACTCAGGTGTGAGACCTCATGCCTGGGGAAGGAATGGGGTCTTTTCCTTTGTGATGCTGTGCATCGTTCTTCATATAATCCAGTTTGGGTCTTTTGTGAGCATCGTGCCACCAGTTAAAATTTATGTTCAAAAGCTTTACAGCTTTTTGTATGTTTTTTTATGTTCAATACTTTACAGACTTTGCCCTCGTTCACAAACATTCTAATTAACACAAAGAGAGAACAGTGTTCATATCTTCTTTTGACAAAAATTTATGAATGATGAGGATTAGGTTGAGCCCTTATGAAATGCTAATTTTTTGAAGGTCAAAAATCAGCCATTTTATATGATTCCCCCCACCTGCCAGAAGCTGGTGGGACCCTGCCTCTCTAGGGTCTGGTCCACTGGGGTAAGAGTGAGGAGCATGGGCAATTTAAATCAAGGTGGTAGGTGCTGTTAAGAGCAAGAAAAGTCTGCTAACTTAGAGAGGTGGGGAGTGACTTCTCAGAAGGAGTGACAGCCAACTCAAGCCGGAAGTGAGGACAGGAAGTCTGTGCAGGTGACAAAGGGGACAGTGTTTGAGGCGGAGGGGACAGCAGGGCTGGAGGAGCGAGTGCAGTGGTGTGAGGTCCTGGAAGAAGCCTAGTGCATGTGGACCAGGAGAAGCACAGTGCGAGAGGAGGATGGACAAGCAGGCAATGAGTGGGGAGCAAAGGGCCCTCGAAGCTGTGGCCGAGAGGATGTTCTCCACCCTGAAAGCCATGGGGAGCCACTCTGGGATCTGAGTGATCTGAGCTGGCAAGCAGCAAGATCAGGTTGGCCAGTTAGGAGAAAAATCCAGTCTGCCTTCAGGGAAGAGAACAGATTATGTGCTGCCAACACTGGGGCGAGAAGGCCGGCGGAGGTGAGCGGTGCTGATGGCTCGTTCCAGCGAAGCGGCAGTCGAGCTACATGAACAGATGGGGTGAAGACTTCTCTCTTCTTTGACAAGGAATCTCACAATTTAGTAGCTAATAGGTGTGAGAAAGAAGAGAGAAGGAGGTATCTGTCTTGGCCAATGCCCACTCCCGTGGGGAGCACAGAGGAGAAAAGATTTAGGGAGGAGATGACGCAGCCACTGTTGGGCACACTGGCTCTGAGGGTCTGTGGGTCATCCCTGGGAGCTTGTGCGGGCAGCAGCTGCATCCCCAGAGCTGGTGCTCTGCCAGGAGGTGCAGGAGTCCGCACCAAGCTTCGGATTGGATGGGGCTGTTGAGAGATGATGCACAGGACTTTGTCCCCCAGCTCTGACACGTGTGAGAGCCACATGGGCCTCTATTAACATGAAAGTTCATGGGCTCCATCTCACCGTCGTCAGTTAGGATCTCAGGGATAGTTGCTGAGAACCTGAGTCTTTAATGGATAGTGATGGTCAGGGACCAAACTGGTAGAAACTCTGATGGTGCTAGAGAGGGACATCGGAGGAACCTACACAATTCTGCTTTCTTGGGGAAAAGGAGAAGAAAGAGGAGGAGGAGGAAGAGGAAGAACAGGAACCAACATTAGTGCGGGGTTAGGGGAAGAGACACTTTTGTATGTGGCTGTCAGGACATATACTGAACTTATTACTCGAAAGACCTAAGATGACAGTGAAAATCCCAGAGAAAAAGAAACCTAGAAAGGAGGTGGAGTAAGCCAGTGAAAGGTCATTTCTTCCTGCCAAAATGCCCTGCGCGCCGGCTGTTCTTGCACTGAGCGAAACCTCTGTCACCAAGAGCATTTATGATAGAAACGCAGGCTAGGCGGCTTAAACATACACAAAGTGCCCAAGAGAACCAAACTGACCATCATAAGGAAGAAATAGGTTTAACACATTAGTCTGGATGTTCAAAAAAAAACAGGAAGGTAGGGGTGCCTGCGTGGCTCAGTGGGTTGAAGCATCTGACTTCAGCTCAGGTCATGATCCCGGGGTCCCGGGATTGAGCCCCCTGTTGGCCTCTCTGCTCAGCAGGGAGCCTGCCTCCCTCTCTCTCTCTGCCTGTCTCTGCCTACATGCGATCTCTCTCTGTCAAATAAATAAATAAATAGAATCTTTAAAAAAAAGAAAAAGAAACAGGAAGGTAGCCTAATAAAACAGAGTTCCTTATATAGTCAAATGTGTAAATGTGCATCATTGTCTGAGCCTCCAATGAACAGCACAAATCAGGGAGATTATTAATCTCTCCCCCTCCCCCACCACACCCATTATGCTCTGTCTATCTCCCTATTAAAGCGGCAGCTCAGTCCCCCTGGGATTTATGTTATTTACATCCAGGCCTTGCTTTCCCGGCTGTGCGTCGCTGGAGAGCAGGGACCACATCTCTGCCACACCCATACGTAACATCCGCATCCAGCATTATCTGTTGACTGGAGTTTTTGCTGGGCAGCAGAGCTCCCCAATCCTTGTTTGCAATTCCAGAGTTTCCCTGCTTATGTCGAAGCTGGATTTGGAATTCTCCTCACAGTGTCTCAACATGGACGTGATTTTAAAATACCGACCCAGGGGCACCTGGGTGGCTTGGTTGTTAAGCCTCTGTCTTCAGCTCAGGTCATGATCCCAGGGTCCTGGGATCAAGCCCCACATGGGGCTCCCTGATCAGTGTGAAGCCTGCTTCTCCCTCTCTCACTCCCCCTACTTGTGTTCCCTCTCTTGTTGTGTCTCTCTGTGTCAAATAAATAAAATCTTAAAAAAATAAATAAATAAACCAACCCAGAAACAATTTGAAGAAAAGAAAGAAGGCCCAGTAAAAACTGAAGAAGGTAACCCGTTCATGACAAAGAATGGGTTAAGAAGAAGAGATTCCTGAGCAGCCCACTTATTTGGGATTCACTGGCTCGCCCGCACTCACACGGTGCTCTCCTGATAAGCTGCAAAATCTAAAACTCCTTATTAAATGTCAGATAAATCGGCTAGCCTGGGGCGAAGCCAATGAATGGGCGGTGTGTGCTCTGGTCCGGTTCTCTGTAATTGATGGGCTCTGAATAAGCAGAACCAATCCAGGCTGATTGTGGATGAAATGACTACAGCCAGCAAAGTTCAAATAAGAAATATGTGAACTTTAAAGTACTTGAACACAAATCAAGACAGTGAGTTTTTATAAAAATCTTTACTAGCTCAAACCACTGAAGCTCAGAATGACCTTTATCCTTGGGTTGAGTAGCTGGGGGAGTAAGGAACGTGCACACCATATATCAGGCTTAGAGCCACAGGAAAAGCTCAGTGGGAGAGAGAATTTACCAGATTCTTCACTCTCAGCACCCCACCTCTGTGTCTGCATCTGTGAGGACAAGGGAAGCACTCAAACAGGACCTTTTGGGGGCACCCCAGGCCCAGCAGCAGCTAAACCCAGTAACTAGACACCAGACAGTACCCATTGGCATGGCCTCCCCTTCTCTGTGCAACCCTTTGTCGGTATTTATATCTCTTCAGTACCCAAACCCTCCCCATCCCATCCCCAAGAGGAAGCATTCTGCCTTTAATATATGCAGAACTGGAAGGTTCTATAGGTTCTATAGGTCTTTAGCCATGGAAGAACAGAGCTAGGTTTTTGGATGCCTCTGCTGGACTCCTATCCCCTGCTTTCCCTACCACACCAAGCTGTGCCCCTTCTCGATGGATCAGATCAGCGCCAGATGGGATCTTCAGGTTTACCTCCCTAGACCTGCCAGCTACATGGTGGGAGCACCAGATAAAAACACCCCCTAGGGTAGCAATACTTCCTCTAACTTGCCTGGAAATTTTTCTGTAGCTGTTGTGTGTTCTAATTGATTCATTACTTCGTTCAGTCAACAAAAATGTCTTGGATCTTCTCTGGGGATCAGGCAGCATGTAGACAGTCGTCCTTCCCACCCAGAATGTATGATCTTTAGGAGAGGAATGACCACATTTTATTTTATCCCAAAGCTCTGGGTAGGAGGATACATTCAAGGAATGTAGCTAAAGGGAGAGCCTGCCTTCTACCTGTAGGAAGAGGACAATCAGGAGGGCTTCATGGAGGCCAATCAGGAGGGGCTCTAATAGGATGGCCGGGATTAGGGATTTGTAGATGGAATAGAATAAGAACCCTGATTAGAAGAACTTTCTTTGTGTTCTAAATGCCAAACATATATTGGCTCACCTGTGCCTCAAAACAGCCTTGCAGTGTTTCATTGTTACCTCCATTTCATAGATGCTAAAATCGAGGGCCAGGAAGTTAAAAAAAAAAATATGCAAAGATCCACGATGGTAGACATGAGACCCAACCCCAATCATTCTGCCTCCAGAGCCCTCAGTTTTGCTCCCTGTGTGATACTGCTTCTGTGTGAGGAATGTGGGTGCCAGGAAGAGGACCATTTGAGCAAAGACAGAGAGGTCTTGAAAGGATGGGGTGTGTCTGGGGAGTTCGGGGGTCCTCTTACACTGGAAAGTGCAAGGAACAAAGGGCAAATAAAGGTTACAAAGGCGCAGTGGGTGACGAATTGGAGGAGATCTGGAGACCATGCACGCCTGCACACAACCAGTACTCATTGAGCATCTCTTTGGTACTTTCCAGAATTATCTAGACACTTCCCTCTTACCCTTTGCTTATGGTTGGTTACCTGAAGTCACAGGCTATCAAAACCCAAACCATGTTTTTCATAGTGTGGATTCAGAAACCAGGTGAGGTGAAAGCCACGGGAGGAGGGTTGACAGATCAAGTCCAGGATACTCAGTTAAATTTGAACTTCAGGTAAACATAACTTCTTAATCTAAGTGTGTCCTCAGTGTTACCTGGGGCAGTTACACTAAATGGCAATTCTTTGTTAATCTGAAATTCAGGTTTAACTTGGTGTCTGGTATTTTTATTTGCTAAATCTGGCAACTGTAAACCCGACTGATCTTTTCACTAAAATTCATCAGTTTATAGATGGGTCAAGAGCAGGCACGGGATCCGGGTTACCCACCAGGCACGTTTGCACTCAGTCAGAAGCCCAAGGCCAGGTTCCAGGGACCAAGTCCAGAACTCTTTCTGCTCGACAAGGCTGGCTTCTGGGTCCCCAGCTAGAGGGGCCAGGAGGCAGGGAAAGCTTGCCAGGGACTGCATCGAGCCGTTCAGCCCACGTGCCAGTCTCAGGGCACCATGAACGCTTTGTGTCCACGGGAGCATGGCTCTGGGGCAGGTCTTGATTGCGGTGGGGAAAGTCAGAATTTGGATCGTGAAATCCCCCCCCTGGGCCAGCGTTGCTCTGACCCTGGAGTCAAAGGCAGAACCCACAACAGGAAGCAGGCTAGCCACCGGGATTCTCCCCACCCCCTGCCCCCCACCTGCAGACAGGTGCACACTGGCTGCCTTGGCTGCATATGGTGAAACACATCAGGGAAAATCAAAAAGTCCTCTCGCTGCAGCTTAGGAGAAATCCAATTTTCCCTTCAGAGCAACATCTCAGGAGACCGTGGCCAACTTCAAGGTGCCTTTATCTGACTACATTCCTTTAGGAAAGGAGCAGGAAGAAGCCTTGGCCTTTCAAGGTAACTCAATCAGACTCTGTGACATTCACAGGGGGATCAGTTACCGTAAGCCTCTGGGGGCAGCGAGGAGATTAGGACGCGGATTACCTGCCACTTACGACGCGTCATCAAGGGAAGAGCAGCTTCAGCTACAAGCCCCGCTTAATCGGGTCCTGGCAGGCTTGGCTCAAAAGGAAGGTTGACAGCATTTCTAAGCTTGTTTTAAACTGTTACATTGGTGGTGGGGACTCCCCCCCCACCAGAGAGTGACAGCAATGTCAACAGTGGCCACTGGAGGAATTTCTGGCAAGTGCCCTTTGTGAAATGACAGGCAGGGGAACCAGGGAGGTGCTGGGTGTGGTTGGAAGCTCGGGGGCCCACACAAATGCACCCTGAAAGCCAACATCTTTGGGCATGTTTTGGCTTTACAAGTCACTCCTCAGTTAGTCAGCATGGTTGTCAAGACAGACATCATCAGGTCTGACACCATCGCTGGGGACCGAAGAAGCCAGCATCAGCCCTGGCTCTGAATCTGGGCAGCCAGACCAAGGGCAGGTTTTTGTCTCCAGGGACAGCCCTGCAGGCCAGACAAGCGAAGCATCATGATTTGAAAAGAGGGTTTGTCTGAAGCCCTTGGGCCATCTACCCCAGCAATCAACAAACTGTGACCTGGGGGCCAAATCCAGGCTACCCACTATGTGTAGGGCTTTACTGGAACACACCACCTTCTCACTGTGCCTCTGCATCTGGGACAGCAGGCTTAAGTAGCTACGACAGAAATTGCAGGGTCCATAAAGCTTAACATATTAACTATCTGCCCTTTACAAGAAAAAAAAAAAAAAATGGCTGAGCTCTGGTCTACACCATTCCTTAGAGGAGACCTCGCAGTCCTGCCTAACCTCAGGACTGCCCCGGGGGGACAGGGGACGGAGGGCATGTCTTAACACATTCTAAATTCCAAGATGTTGAAGGAGTCCTTGTTGAAGAGGAAACCCTACTGAGGGCCAATCTTCCAGGTGGAATCATCTCTCAACTAAGTTCTCTTCCCAGTGAATTTCAAATCTACCCAAAGAGATACAATACCCACTTTTGACAATTTTCCTAAAATGGAAGGCTGATCAGAAATCAGAAGGCTCAGAAATCTCAGGGGCTTTCCACTGCCCATGGGAGTCAGGAGAGGCGAACTTCTGACCCTGGCACTGAAACTGCCCGCTATTTGCACCCAAACCCCCTTCTGTCCTCACCTGCCATAATTCCGCAGTGTTTTTGTAAGTTACCCTACTGTCCCTGCTTCATGCCCATCACCGAGCAGAACTGCAACATCAAGACAGTCATGTCAACATCTCTCGACACCTTCGCACCCAAGTCCCCACTAGATGTTCCATGAACACAGCCTGTTCTCATGCTGCGCCTCCACGAAAATCCTCCTTCCCTCTGCACCTGCGGGGCTCAGCTGTGCTCCGAGTCTCTTCTCCAGTTATCGTGAAGCCCTTCTGGATGCTTCCTGGCCAGTGCCTCTTCTCCCTGGCTGGGCCTCCAAAGAAATTCTTCCAACCATCTCTTGGACTGATCAACTCCTCCCAGACACTTACGCATGGCCAGAGAACCCATGGTATTCACAAATTAGTGGTCATCACTACCCTTGGTGATATGATGTGCACGGGGTGAGCATGGAAAGATGTGGACAAGATGTTGAGGAATCCGACCCACATGGCCCTGGCAAATCTTTCCAATCAGCTGCTCACAGGGAAAGTTGATGAGTGCTCAGACTGGTTCTCTGTCCCCGTGGCTCGGGCCATGCCTAGAAAAAGGGGCATGGACCTAGAGTGTCCAGAGCCAAGAGGAAAAGCCCAAAAAAGGAGCTGGAGTCTCTGTGGCTTCTCCAGGCCAAGGTGGAGCTCTGCCTCACGAGTGACCAGCCCCAGGAGAAAAGTCCCCTTCCTCACTGTCCTCGTGGGCAGGAGGAGCATACCATTCCCCACCAGCACCACCTCCTCCATCCCTCCATCACTTCATGGAGGGAGCGGAGTGTCACGCCATTTTGTCAGTCAACAAACACTGGCAGCACCAGGTCTGTGCCAGGCACAGGGGAAGCGGTAAGTGAGACAGACAAGGTTGCTGCCTTCAGAGCACCTACTCCGGCCCCACCCCTGCCCAGGAAAACGTGTGATCTTGGAGATCCTGGAGGTGAGCAAGGGTGACAGAACTTTCACTCTTCACCCACAGAGGCTCTGGGATGTGCTGCCCAGTCCTGCCAAGGGCTGTCTGGGCCCTGAGAGACAGAAAGATAACTCAGCACCCTGTCTGGATGTCCCTCCCCTGCCCCACTTTGGTGGCATCTTTGTTCCTGGGTTGGAAGGTGTTTCCAGTGAGCACCATTTTGAATCTGAAACTGCGGAGGTCATTGGGAAATAAGTGGCCCCAGTGCTCTTGTGACACGGAAGAGAAAAATAGGAGCCTCAGATGCTCCTCAGAAATCAGAAATCAGAAGATCCTCCCACCCCTATTGGGAAGGGGGCTGGCCCCAAGGTTCAGAACAGATTCTTCCTATTGCTTTGGGACTTGGGGGAGGCCTGAGGGGGTGGCCCAATGGTCATAGAGTTCAGACCAGCTCAAGTGCTGGGGCAGATACCCATAAGGGCTCTGTGTCACAGCCCAGAGATAGAAACTGGGCTCACACTTGAGAAGGGGTTTGGTCAGATGGTTAGTGAAGGTATTAGTGAGGGTCCTGGGGCTCAAACATGGGGCCCTGGCTCCCAGGCCAGTGCTCTGTGCATAAGATGATGGTCCTAGGGCTCCTGGTTGGGTAGGTGCTAAGTGACCAGAATAGCAGATAATGGACCGCACATCTGAGAGCCAACACAGCCCCCAACCTTGAACCCCAGAGCCCAGCCTTCCCTGCGATTCAAACTGGACTTCACCTCTCACTGGCTCCCCTTCCCACGGAGAGGGAGACTCGTCTGGGCAGAACTAAATCCCCCCGTAGAGCAGTTCATAACTGCGCTCTGACTCTCCCACGACCTTTCCGGAGGCCAGGCCCTGATGACGGTCCTGCCGAACGGGGCACCTTCTGAGGGGTTTCCAGGGGAGTGAGTGGCTTGCAGGGGGGGGGAGGGGAGCCTTCTCCCCAGAAAGAGCGGCTTGGGGGACTAGCTCCCACTTGCTGCAGCGAACCCACCCTGGGAGCACCTGCCGGTCGCGGGCCCAAAGCCACCAGACTCTCCAGGCCTCTGTGCACCGAGCTGGCGCCAGCCCCACTGCCCAGAGCTGCGCTCTGTCTCCCCTCCGCCTCTAAGGCCAGCGGGGACCAGGTGCCGCCTCTGTGTTGCCGGGAAGCCCAGAGCAATCTGTTTACCAAGCCCTGTTTCTACCGCTTCTTTCTACCCCGTTGGCTCCTGGGCCGATGTCTGCCCCTAACTGGAACCGCCCTGGCCTCCCCCACCCCCCGAGAATCTGCTCCTTCTCCCCCGGCCGCTCTCTCCTCCTCCTGCTCCTGCCTCTCTCAATTCCTCCTTTTCTCTGCCTTGCACAGGTCTTTGTGAGCCGGGGAGGGCAAGCCCTGGAGTATTCGGTTCCAAGCGCTCCCCAGCAGTTCTCAGAAGGGCACAAAGAACTGCCGTGAATGTCACATTGAGTCCCCACAGCTGCACCTGCCGGCCGCCCCGGTTCACCCGGGGGTCACCGCGCGCTCGCAGATTCTCCGATGGCAAGGAGAGCTACTATGTTTTCAGTTCACCGTGAGATTAAATCTACAACGTTTGACCTGTCTAATTTATTTTTGTGGCTGACGGAGCAAGGAGGGCCCGGAGTAAGATCTGGGTGCATTTCTTCCCCTTAAACAAAACACCGAGGAATTTGTAGGAAGCCGTTGGCAGCTCGACATTTCATTCCAGGCCTGGACGTGCAAACAGGTGTGTAATGAGCTCGGGATCCCGCAGCCCGGGCACGCCGAGCCGACCCAGCATTGTTCTTCCCTCCCAACTACAGGCTCCGGCTAATCAGCCTCCCAAATGCGAGGCCCTGGCGAGGCTGAAGCCCGGACCCTGACGGAGGTCGGACCCTCACCTGGGCTGGCCCAGAGCTGGCCGTGCCCTTCAATGCCCTCTGCTTCCTCCTGCTCTGGTCCACCTTGTCCGTCCGCCGGAGCCAGGCCACCTTCTCCCCCCGACCCCTCTGCCCTCCTCCTAGTGGTAGAAAACACACGTGTGTGGGGTTTCCATGGAGAAAGCTGCGGGCACTTCTGTTCCTATAGTGGAATACCTCCTAGTGGCCTGGCTCCGTCCTGGCTCTCCAGTGACGGGTGGCTCCTCGCTGTGGTTCCTAGAATGGCTTTGTGCACAGAGAACACGGCTTCTGTCTTCTTCCTTTTCATGAATCATAGGTGGGACCCTCATACACCAAACAGACCAGGGCCAAGTGGCTCGGCCCGGAGCATTGGGTAGGGGTTGGGACTTGGCATGGCAGTCGAGGCCTCAGCCCTTGGCGTGGGGGCTGAAGGCCCGACCTCCGTTAGAGACCGCCAGACAGCAGAGACAGCTGGGGAGCGAAGGGGGCCCATGGGCTGGGAAGCACTTGCCTGGCAGGAGGTCTGCAGGGAAAGGTCCAGAGCCGCCCTGAGGCCAGGTCTTTGGGGCAGGAGGAGCACTGAGGGCCAGAGGCCCACGGGCACTCGTAGTAGTGCAGGGTTTCTCCATGTGTGGTGAGCGACAAGGAGGGATGGGGACACAGTGAGTGTGACCAAGGTAATGGTGACAGCAGCTAATCTCTGGTGAGAATTCAACCTGATACTCTGCGAAGCACTCATGTCATCCTGTTTGACCCAAAGAATGACAGGGTAAGGTGGATGTCATCTTCTCTGCTCTTTGGCAGATGACATCATAGGGCTCAGAGAGGGAAGGAATTTGCCTGAGATCACACAGCTAGGAGAATGTGGACAGGAATTGCATCTGTACCGTCTGATTCCAGAGCCCGGCTGCTTAGCTACTGGCCCACACAGCTGATAAACACTCACAGATGCAGACCTAGAGCTGGCCGCTGAGCTGTGGGGTCCTTCGGTTGGGGTGTGATCAGACCTTTGCAATGGTCAGTTCCGGATAGGAGGCCTCTCAGGTCCACAGCCCCAGTGCGACTGAATCAAATCCTCAGCCTGCCTCAGGGTTCCAGGCCTGGCAAGGAGGCGCCCCGTAATGCTAGAGAAGTCTGAAACACAGGCCCAGACCCGCAGCTCTGCCAAGATGCATGTGCCCCCTGGGACTGGGATGTGAATTTCAGCTCAGGCTGGGGCAGGGCTAGTTATTAATTATAACACATTAATTATAACATTCGGGGGAATGCTCGAAATGGAGGACCGTGGACCTCTCCCAAGGCCACATCTTGTCTCATATTTCTCATTCGAAGCCGTGGTGAAGGCACGGTATTAAGGGCAGATCAGCCCTCCTGCTGGCTGGAACTGGGGTGGGGTGGGAGAAGCAGGCCATTACCAGTCTGACTAACATGCTGACCTTTGAACATGAGACGCTAACAAGATGTATAGAGGTAGGGAACAAAGAGCCCAGGGAAATGAGCATCCTGATAAAAGGTAACGACCAAAGAAGAATCAAAACCTTGCAAGAATTGTAGACACAGAACAGGGAAGTGGAGTGGGCTTGTGTCTTGCACAGAAAAACAGAGCCCGTATTTTCAATAATTAGTGACAGACAAGCAGAGGAAATAGAAGGTGGTACCCCCGACCACTCTGGCCAGTCTTTGGGTTGTTTTCACCCATGCAGCCAGCGTGCACTCTGTCTGGGTCATCAGGACGGCTGGTGGACGTGACGATGGTGGCTGTTTACCTCACCTTGCTCCCTGGAGACAGGTAAGAATAAATTCAGCAGAAAGCTCTCCAGTGAATTCTTTCTGGTGTGTGGGTATGACATTAATGACAACAGCTGGGGTGCCTGGGTGGCTCAGTCGGTTGGGCATCTGCCTTTGGCTCAGGTCATGAGCCTGGAGGCCTGGGATCGAGCCCCACAATAGGCTCCCTGCTTGGTGAGGGGTCTGCTTCCCCAACCCCCCCAGATCATGTTTTCTCTCTCTCAAATAAATAAATCAAAATCTTTATTAAAAACATGACAACATTGTCTGGGCATGAATTATGTGTCACATAGCGTTCTAAGGCATATTACTGGATTAATTTGTTGAGTCCTCGCTGCAGTCCTGTGGAGACAACATAGTCACCACCACCACCTGACAGAAGAAGGACTGATGCACAGGACATCCTGTCACCTGCCCAATGTCCCCTCACTAGTCAGCGCTAGCACCAGTAATTGTGCCCAGGTGGCCAAACTCTGGAGTCTACCTCTGAGCCTTCTGCCATATTATCTGGATTTTAGGAAGGACAAGAACCGGCTGATGCGCAGCCCCAGACGACTGGGAAACACACTTCCTCATGGAACTCGTACACAAATGTTCATAGCAGCGTTACTCACAGCAGCCAAAGAGTGGGAACGGCCCAAATGTCCATCGACTGACAAACGGGTGAACAAAACAGTGGACATCCATACGGCAGAACATTGTTGGCTCATGGCAAAGGACAGAGTGCTGACACACACTATGGCATGGACGAACCTTGAGAACATTACACCAAAGGAAAGAAGACGGGCCCAGCAGACCATGTACTGAGAAATTCCATTTCCGGGAAATGTCCAGAATAGGCAGCCCCCCAGAGACGGAGGTAAGTTAGTAGTTGCTAGGAACTGGGAAAAGGGGAGAACTGGGAGTGACTGGTGGTGGGTACTGGTGTCTCTCCAGGATGATGGAAATGTTCTGGAATTAATGGTGATGGTTGCCCAACATTGTGAACATACTGAAGCAAAAAAAAAAAAAAAAAAAAAAAAAAAAAAAAAAAAAAATATATATATATATATATATATATAATCAGTGGATTGTATACTTTAATACAGTAAATTTGATGTTCCATTAATTATGTCTCAATCTTTTAAATGGACACAGATGTCCCACCTGCCCGACACATCAGTGAGGACCGTCTGGCTTCGTCCTTGGCTGGTGCCTGGGTTGCAAGATGGCCCCCCTGCTTCCAGCATCTAGTGGAAGGAGACAAGAGTTTTACAAAGAACAAGGCAGTCTGATCCCCGCATCAGCCCTTGTCATCTCCGTGGTCAGCACAGAGTCCCCTGCCCTCCACTAAGCCCGTCACTGGCAGGGGGGCCGAGGGCTTCTGGGTCTGTCCAGACCAGTCAGGATCTGCCCCTCCATTCTGTCAAGGCAGGAAGGATACCTGAACAAAACTGGGCTCCGTCAGGAAACGGGAGAGCAACGGCCACGCGCAGGCCCTCAGCGGCACTGGGTATACCCAGGGCCGAACACCCAGAATCCTGGGGCCCGCCTCGGAGTTCCTGATCGGGCAGGTCTGCCGTGGTTCAGAGCCCTGCATTTGACATAGCCCGTCAGGTGCCTCTGATGAGGGTGTTCTCAGACCTCACCTGAGCAACAGTGTGCGGAGTCTGAGAGGGTACCCGAGCACCCTGACCCCAGACCTTCCGGAAATCTCCACTTCTGCCTCCATGCCCCCACACTCCAAAAAGCACTTCAAAAGAGGGAGGGGGGAGGGAGAGAGGAGGTATGGGGAAAAAAGGAAAAAGATGAGAAGGAGCCTGACATTTCCTCAGCTTCTGTCCTGTGCTTTCGCACACACTGTGTGATGTTGCCGCAAAGCTCCTATTACTCTACCCATTACAGAGATGTGGACACTGAGGCTAAGAATATCAGCAGCTTACCCAAGGCCATGTGAAAAGCGGATGACCAGGCATTCAGACCTGGGTCCTGGGTCCATTTCTAGAGCTGCTGCCGTCAGACCCTCCTCCGCAGACACACTGCCCAGCAGACCAGAGGGTGTCAGGCCCCAACACATAGACCTGAGTCAACTACACATCCTTGGTTCAAAAGTGACTGTCTTATGCAAAGAGTTCAGGACTCCTGCCTCGAATAGTCCTCCATTTCCTCGCATCAGAAAGAAAAAGAAAAGAAAAGAAAATTGCTCGTTCTCCTAATATTAAAATTGTACACCTGCACCCTTTGGCCTTTTCTGCTTTAATAGTGCATTTTCTCTGCACTTGGCTTTGATGTCACTAAAAAGATGAACGTTACGCAGCCACTCAGCATGCATCTCTGCTAAGAGGACAAGCATTTAGAACGCACCCTTCCATCTGTCTAAAGCTACGTGCCTCAACAGTTCGAGTTCTCCAGACCTGGCAATGCATAGGATCGTGGGAAAGCGTCTCTTCTTGGGCACGAAAATGGGTCAGAAAAATAGTTCCCGAGATAGACATGCTGACACGGGGCTGCAACCTGGGAAAGGCTTTCACCTAGAGCCGGCTCATTCGTCTTCTCAACAGAAGCACTTACTTCTTCCCTCCAGCTGTCCACATCCCCCTTTTCTATGGAACAAAAATCTCTTGAGACTATGGTTTCAAGAGAAATAGAAATCTGAATTCTAATGCAAACATCAACTCTGCAGTACAACTCCCCTTGAGTTTCCTGAGATGGCTCCCCATTCCAACGTGCGACTCTTGGAACTTCTCTCTGGCCACAAGGAAGACGCATGTCAAGGCTTTGGGATTGGTGAATTCAGGCGTGTTGGTATCCCCCAAAGAAAGCCATCATTTTGGGGCTCAGATTCTGGAAGACAGAACAGGGCCGAGAAATGTCAAGTTCTGAGCGCCAAGGTCAAGGTTTTATTTGTGCAAGTTTCCCTGAGTTGCTGGTAAGCACACTTACGAACCTCGCCCGTGGGGGTGTGGGGACGGCTCAGGAATCTGCAGGCTGGGCGGAGAGAAAATGGCTCTGTGGGGGGCTGGAATTCATGCGAATCTGGGCAAACAAAGGGGGTTTCCATGGGAGGAGAAGGCTAGGATGAGTAAGTCAAGGTAATCGCTTGGGGGTGCAGGATTTTGAAGTAAGGCAGGTTGGTGGCCACGTAGACCAAGCTGAAAGGCTAAGAATGTTCACCCAAAAACCCTATAGGTTGGGTCTGATTCATTAGGCTTAAAAAGTAAAGCATTTCTAGAGTGTCACTCAAGCATCAGGAAAGCCCAGACGCGGGGTGTCCTCACATAAGGTCAGCTTCCAACCCCCAAGGCAAGACTGCTTTAGGCTGACAGCGCCTGGTCATAACCTGGCAGCATATGGGACATGCGAGGACTCCTGAAGGCGGGCAATGTTCCATGAATCGGTAACGTAAGGAGTTAGTGTACCAGGGGGTGGGCATGGGGTTACTCCAGACGGATGTCCAGCCAACGCAGCCAGCCTTCTGCCTGTGGGCCAGGCACCACTCTCAGCACTAGATCTGCATCTTCTCATTTAATCTGGCTCACAATAAGCCCGGAGAGAAGCTCTATTATTGCTGTGCCCATTTTACAGATGAGGAAGCTAAAGCCCAGAGGAGAGAAGTAACCGACTCTAGTTCCCATGGCTCAAAAGCAGCAAAGCCATCCAAGCTCGAAGAGCCTGACTCCGGTGCTGTGCGCTTCTTAGAAAGAGCACAACTGACTCTCACCAGAATGAATGGCAGCCGACAACCCCTTTCCTGTATTGATCTAAACCCTCTTCAGCAGGGGCCTGACCTCCACACCGACCTCTCCCCTAGGACCTCAGGGGAAGCAGGCACTCATTCAAGAGGTAACCTCCAGGCCACTGTATCTGCCATCTTATGCCTCCGCTTGGTGGAGTGGAAGGCGAGTGTTCCAGTTCCTATGTTTGCTTCGCACGTTGGGAAGCCTCCTATTAAAACGCCAGCTAAAACAATGAGTCTTCACTTTATGTGCGTACAGGCCAGGCCCCAGATGACCCTGCTCACTCTGCATCCCGCCGTTACCCGTCAGGACAGGGAATAAGAAAAGTCCCACCCAGCGCGCTGGTTGACAATTAGCGGTGCCACGTCAGCCTCTTCGGTCGCCTTCCCACCGCTCTGTAATTGTGAGATTAAAAAGCTGTAATTTACATGGTTGGCCGTAAGTGTGTGGCTACCTTACCATAACAAAGCAATTACCCCAGTCATTATCCTCAGAAAGTGATCTGCAACTGTAGGTAAATAATGATTATGGAGCTGACAAATGTTGTGTTATTGACTCTTAAGATGAATATTAAGATTTATCTTTTCATGTGTCCATATATAACGTATCTTCCAAGCCTCTGAGGAAGGGTCTCTTTAAGCAAACAGAACATGTGAGAGATTTTTGCATGGCACTTCAAAGTCTGGAAAGTACTTTGAAGACGGCTTTTTCTAACTGGCCCGCATAATTGTGACATAAAAGAAGGCAAATCAGGTCATGTCATTTCCATGTTTTATGAGGAATACTGAGTCTCAGGGAAACTAAGGAACTCGACCTAGCAGATGTGAAATTCCTTTTTTTCAGGAATCCTGAAGACAAATGACTCCTTCCCAGGACCACCCGCCCTTCCTCTCCCAAAGTCTCACGGACTGAGCCAAAGGACTTTTCGGTCTCTGTAGAATGCTCGGGCCCATTCGATGAAATAGAATAATTCAGGCTACAATGACATCCCGCCTCCCCCAAAATCAAAAGGCACTATATACTTCAACTATATTTTATCGCCTTGTTCAGTAAAGTTGGCCAAAGGTCGTAATTCTTTCATTGTGTCTATACAAAGCCAGATGGCCATTTGAAAAATGTGAAGTTAAAAATGTTCAAATGAAATGATTCTGTACCTACCACTCAAATTTTATTACCTGCCTCAGTGTGACCAACATTATAATAAATGCAGCCCGGCTGCGTTGTGGAGACAAAGTCAGGAGCCATGGCAAGCCCAGGAGAGGGCAGGAAGTCCGCGGAGGATCTGGTCCCACAAGACCGGATTTCCGGTCTGAGCTGCTCCGAAGTGTTTCCAGAGACGTTGCAGGGAACAGGGTGGACCACGGAGAACCTGAATTTCCTTGGATGCCTCCTTCCTTCGTGGAACAAATACATATT
Organism: Mustela putorius furo; assembly: GCF_011764305.1. NCBI lineage: Eukaryota > Metazoa > Chordata > Mammalia > Carnivora > Mustelidae > Mustela > Mustela putorius. The sequence continues at coordinate 8,185,318 of NW_025422057.1, forward strand.
GAAGGCCTATGAAGCTTCAGGCACGGCCATGGAGCCCCAACACGAACAAGACAGGGGTGCCCTTGTCCTCGCGCAGCTGGCGCCCAGCTCAGAGCGAGAAAGGGAGGTGTGAAGAAGACAGGTGACTGTTCTGTGTTAATGGAAGGTTGAAATGCCGTTCAAATCCCAAAGTCGTATTAAGTCCTATCTATTTTGAACATTCCTATTCAAGGACTTAAAAAGTACTCCAAGTTTCATGCTTGCTTCATTAAAAACAATAATCTAACAAAATAATCATTTGGGTCAACCTATAGGCAAGGGCTTGTCCCTCTCCATATGTTTCTACATATATTCATTCATTCATAACAGGTGCCCTCGTGAAGGGGCTCCACGGCCCAGGACGACACTCCCGAAACTCGCCCTTCCCTTCAAATCATGTTTCCTCACACACGGCTGCTCCCATCTACCCTCTCTTCCAGACACCATGGAAGAAAACCTCCAGGGGCCTCCGTGAGGGTCCTCCTGTCAATACTGCACCCAGCCCCAGCCTACAGCCCGTCGTCTTCTGCTCCCCTCCTTCTCCTGAGTCTGTCACGAAAGCCCAGGAGACCTTCCCAGTAACGGAAGGACGTTCCCAGAAGGACCGGAGGGACGATGAAGTGAAAGCAGGGAACACCAGAATGTCCCCCGCGTTCATCCATCAGGCCCCTTCCTATGGATATCTGCAACCAAGCTCTCACGACAGCGTTTCAGTAATCACCAGCGTGGGTCGCTGATGAAGATTTCAGGATTTGTACCCCCTGGAGATAATGAGAAAGACAAACGTGAGATGCACACTGCGGCTGATTGGAGCCATCAAAATATTTGTTTAACATCTGCTTTCGGCGGGATTGTTACACCCGGCCACAATCGGTGCCATTGTTCCTGGAGCTAATCTCATAGATTCACCTCTTTCTTTATTTTTAATTGAATTGCCCTACAGGTAAATACACAGAGCCCTTTCCAGTGCAGACACCCTGAACGTGGGTGTCATCCTTGCCCCGGATTCTTTGTGTGTCAAACGAAAGCCACTTCAGACCCCTGAGTCCAAAGTAGTTAATTAACAGAAATCAAAGGAGCCTTTGTTGCCATCCCAAATCTTCCTCTCTTCTCCAGATGGGGACAGATTCACTGACAATTTAGTTCCATTTCTGAGAATGGTTTCTCAGGTTTCCCTTGTCGGTGACTAGAAAGGGCCAGGTGCCATCAAGGACTCCTGTTCCTGGGGCTCTGCCAAAGACCGAATCAAAGGGAACAGAAAGGCCTCAAATCAGTGGTCCAGGACCCATCAGGGACTTGGAGTCCTTAGGTCGGGGACCAAGACGGTGGGGGGAGGGGGGCAACCTGCAGAGAGAAGTCCTGGCAAGTGGGGGAGACAGGTGACATCACAGGGCTCTGCTCAGAGCAGAAATACACGAGGAAGGGGCTTGGGGGCATGGGTAGATCCTCGAGGTTAAAAGCTCCCGTAACTGCCCATCTGAGACCCCATCCAGCAGGGCAATAAATGCCCATGTTTGAGCTGACCAAGTCACTGCTTACTAGAATGAATGATCAGTGCCCCGGCTAGCTTTCAGAGATGCCCCACCCCCTAAACAAAGATAAAAGAAACAGGACCAGCTTTAAAGATTACCACAGTCCCAAAGGAGCAATGGGAATTCCTTCCTTCTGTGTTTACTAAAATCCAACGTATAAAGAGAGAAGACAAGCAGGGAGGTACAGCGGGCGGGACAGGGTCACCAGTCAACATACCCAACGGTCATCAAGGATCTGGACAGCTGACGTCTCCCAGGGAAAGGATGAGCACAGAGAGGAAGGAGCGACCCGTTAGCCCAGCCCCCGATGAGACCCAGGACGGCCGGCTCGCACACCTGCCCTTCTCCCCAGGAAGCATGCAGATTCCTACGCCAACCCGAAAGCACCCTTTGGAGCTTGAAGGAGACAGTTTTAAAAATGAAGGGAGGTTCTGCTTCATACAGTGTGTAATGAGGTGCTAGGGTTTATTTTAATGCTAAGAACCGAGCATAAGCTGAAAATAGATGGAGATTCAAGAATATTTCCAAGCAGTGGTTTCAAACACTTTTTATGCAGACGGGGCGGATGGGGTGGGGAGCGAACACAGCATCGCCTCACCTCGAGGACACCAGAATCCGGAGCCACCAGGACGCCGCCTCCTCTCCTCTCACTGGCCCAAAGAAATATAGTTACTTTCACTCTAAACGCCTTAAAAGTCCACTGCTAAAAAAAAGAAGTTTAAAATGTACAGTTTGGCCCATCATTTCTCCGGCCGGGTCCAGGAACCAGGAACGCTGCAGCCCATGGGTAGACATAGGGGGAAAGGATAAGCCCCTTTCCCTGCCCTGACTCTGCCTTTCTGAGCCTTCAGCATGGCCCGAGCCTGGGCTAGGGGGATGCTTTTAGACCTGGAACATGCAGCGTCCACGTTTGCCTCTCTGGGAGAGCCAAGGGCTCCCCAGCCCCATCAGAAAGCGGATTTGGGGGTGATTGTGGCCGCCATGATCGTGGCTCCCCACTGGGTAGGTCTGGCTGGCGAAACACCCTCCCTGAACACCAGCCTTGCTCTGCTTTCTCCCCCCCGGGTGCTGCTGGCTCTCTCAGACCCCTTTTCCTTGTCAGTCCGATCAGGAAAGCAACACCTCCCGGGCAGGGTTTGATGAGAAGCGGCCATCAGACACAGATCCTGCCAGCAATGGACGGGCAAGCGGAGAGGTGACAGGCCTTGCTAATCCCCAGCCTGTCCCACCGAGGGGTAGGTGGAAGCTGCCTGCTTGGCTTCCCCTCTCTGGAAGTGAGATCAGAGGTGGGGGGCCGGGGTGGGGTGGGCACTGTGGGTTTATTAGCGCATGTGAAATAGGGCTTTCCCTTATTTGTCCTAAATAAAATAATTGCTGTAATGAAAAGCCAAGGAGTTCAGGAAGCAGTATTTTCTGAAATACAATTCTCAGTGAACTGGGAACAATATCAACCAAAAACAAAAACAAAAGGAAATAAAAATGAATAGAATCTACTGAAACCAAAGGGGACAAAAAAGTCTCAACTTCAATATTGTGTCAAATTGGGTAATAAAGGGAATTCCCCAAACGCACCGAAGGGCATTTGCTGAGCGCCTGGAACGCGCAGCCCGTCGGCCTCCTCCCCCGCCCCCCTGACTCCTTCCCAGCGGGTTCTAAGGGCACTGAGATGCTGCCTTCTAGCTTGTCTGAAAGCTCATCTCCTGCCCAGAGCTCAACACCCCCAATCTGGGTCACACCAAACAACTTCCAGTCCCTCACCCTCTGGGCAGTACCCTCTCCCCGCTCCATCCCTCTGCAGGGACCCCCACCCTCCATCCTTCCTTTTCACCTGGAAGGTTCCAACTAACCCTTCAGTTCCTCCAGGAGTCCCTTGCCTGGGAGGCCTGTATCCCAGCGGGCTAGCTGCCCACCGAGGCAGGTTGCCTCAGTCCCGTCCTCACACTGCCCTGCCTGCCAGCCTACCTGCGGCCCCTGGAGGGCGCTCACCGCCTAAGGGCAGGGCCCCACACTGTCAGTGCCTAGGTCAGAGCCTGGGCCTTAGCAGGTCCTGGGTGTTTCAAGACAGTTGTATGCTCAGCCAGGTCTGAGCAGCCTAGCCTTCCGGCAGGAGTGGTACAGTCACCACTGGTCACTTCCTTCATCTCCTCACTCAGGGGGATGAGCAGGATGAGGCCCATGATGCCTCCCAGTGGTCTCAGGGGAATTTCTAGGATTTCTTTCCAAATCCATGGATGGAGACTTGCCCCATATTGTCGTCTGAGTCTCCAATCTATACTGATCCCCAAAGCACACCACAGGGCAGCCCAGTCTTTCCTTCTAGAACCTTCCCCTCTCCTACTCAAGGCCCTCCTGGTGCCTCTGGGGCATAACCAAATTGTGGGTATGTGTCTTGGAGACATTCATCACAGAATTACAGCTCCAGGATCCCGTTTGCAGGACTGTGACATGATGACTGTGTATTTCACGCCTTTCAGTTCCCCAGCTGGGATTCGGAGATTTAAAGGCATGGGGGATGTATTTTTAAATTTATGAGAGGGCCATTGATTTAATTAATTGTGCCCAGAGAGTGTCGCCAGTCACAATAAGAATTCTTAAAGGCAAAGGGGACCAGAAGAGGGAGGTCTATATGTCTCGGAGCTGTGAAAGCTTGTGTTTCTTTGATAGTCAGTGATGCTAAGGTTCTGGGTTGAAATAGATTCTTGAGGAGGACTTGTCCAGAAAGCAAGGCAGCCAGGGGCATTTTTGGGAAGTCCCATTTGCAAACATGCTTGCCTCCGGGCTGTTGCACAAACCAAAGCCGCTTTTCTTCGAGGGTCCCCAGGTAACAGGATCCTTCAAAAAGGACAAAACCCACTCACCAGCCAGAAATACTGTCCGCCTTTATACTGGTCCATTCCATCATCTGATGGGCGCTGGCTAGGCCTGAGCTGGTTCTCCCAGATTCTCCACATTGGGTTCTCCGTGATCAGGTACATGAAGGAGCACATTCTGTTGGCAAGTCAGGCATCAAAGACCCCGAGCCTGCCTCGTCCAACCTGCTCATTTCACAGATGGGGAAACGGAGTCACAGAGCCTTTCCTGGTGAACGACAGAGCCAGGATGGAAGTCCAGTCTCCGGACCCCTCTCGGGGCTCTTTCTGCCATCTGGCCCTGCCTTCCAGCTGAGAAGGCAGCGGCTGGTGGGCCTCTCAAAACATCCAATTACTTTCTAGGGTTAGACTTCTGTTCTTGTACAGAACAAACGTTTAACGGACTCTCGCCCCCTTTCTTTCCTTACGTGCTTCCATTGACATCAAAATTTCACACAGATTACCAAATCCAGAAGCCGTGCTTGAACACGGATGAGGCCCCATGGACACCCAGCTTGGGACTGACATCATTCCCACTGCCAGAGGGTCTAGTGGGGACGTCTCTCCTAGGACACCTTCCAGGAGCTCCAAAGGAGGCAGGGAGAGTAGAGGAGAAGGCAGCCATAATTCAGATGGTGGGTGTCTTTAAACTTGTCATTTACATTTGTAAAAGACGTCAGTCAATGTGGGGGGAGACACTGGCTGTCATTTGGGAGTGAGCCCAGATCATCCCGAGCTGATAACCCCCACGGGGACAGGCCGGACCATTGCAGGTCTATATCTCTCCTCCTGTCTAGCACTGTCATGGCTGGTGTCTGCCCACCTGCCTGACTCCCCCAGGAGCTCTTTGAAAGCAGGGTTCTGATCTATCCTGTTGTACCTCGATCTCCTAACAGAGTGTTTGGTGTGTCATACAGACTCAGTGCAAGGCAGATGGCTTCCAGGGGGGATCTGGTCCCATTTACTCATTTTATTAGAAGAGGAACCTGAGGTCCAAAGAGGTCAAGTGAGAAATTAGAAGTGGAACCAGAGCAAGGATCAGGGAGGGCTCCCAGCCCACACTTCTCGGGGGCCCAGATCTTTGCAAATAATAAGGAAACAATATGGCTTAACCTGAATCACTTAGTTCTGCTTTCCCAGGTTCATGCAAACTCACTCGCCCTCACCTCTCGCTTTCCACCCCCTACTCCAAAGACCTTGGAAATGCTGCAGGTTTTTATGCAAATGACCTTCTAGGGTCTAAAAGAAGCTAATGTTTATTTTTCGTTCAAAGGTCCCAGATGGGCTTTATCTGCTGGGCCTGGCTGGGCCCCTGCTATCAGATGGGCATGCAAATGACTCCCCTAGAAAAGTCCTGGAGAGAAGAGCTCTGTTTTCAAACCCACAGGTATTTGCCTGGACATTTGCCTGCTCATTTTCCTTTTCCATTCCAAACAACGTGGGGGCACCACAATGCTCCTGTGTAGGAAAATTCTAGCAGCGGGTAGGTACCGGCCTACTGACTGGGAAGGGCTCAGCTGCCTCCCGGCCAGGCCACAAGGAGGAGCCTCCCCCCTGCACCCTGAAATTCCTAATCCACCAGGGGCCCCACCTCGTGCAGAGAAAAATAGAAAGGTAGACCATTTGCCACTCTCGGGGACCCTAGGCCACCAGGGGAAGCACTTTGAGAAAAGCTCTTGATATCTTCACAAACCAGAGGCTGACATGCTCTGAGTCACCAGCTTAGACTATAGAGAGGTTTTTTGTGGTTGCTGTTGTTTTGTTTTAAATCCAAGCTTCATCCTCAGTTCCAGCCTTCCTGCTTCTCTGGGAAGCCCTGACGGCCGCCCTCTAAGCAGCATGAGATGGCCCCAGGGAAGGAACAGTTCAACTCCTGGTGATGCACAGGCTTCCCCCAGCCCAGGAAGGACAGGCTCGGGGGCCTCACTGTAGCGTCCAGGGGCTGAACCCACTTGGAGCCCAAAGAGGGAGCCCGGCACCACGGAAAGCCACCTCTCTGGGCAGACATACGATGGTACAACTTTCCATATGACCCAGCAAGTCTACTCCCATGTCCAGACGGCTTCTTGGACATGAATGTTCATAGCAGTCTTATTCTTAAGAGCCCAATAATGGAAATTACCCAAATGTCCATCAACTGGGGGGTAGATAAACAAATTGAGACAGATCCCACTAAGGGACTGCCACCGGGCAATAAAGAGTAAGACACACACTCGTAAATTGCAATGCACTTCCTGGGTGGAGGCAGCCAGGGCCCCGGGGAGGGGCTGCTGGGAAGGGTAAAGGCTGGAGGCTCAGTGGAGGAGGAATTACTTTGTATCTTGACTGTGGAGGTGGTTATGCAACTGTCCTGTGTCAGCGCTCATCAGATTGTACACTTCATGCTGGTGAACCTTACTGCCCGTGACTTACACCTCAACAAGGGTGAACTCTTTTTAAAAAGATTTTAATAATTTATTTTATTTGAGAGAGAGAGAGAGAGCACGCACAAGCCAGGGGAGGGAGCAGAGGGAGAGGGAGAGAGAGATTCTCAAGCAGGCTCCCTGCTGAGTGTGGGGCCCAATGTGGGGCTCTTTCCCACCACCCCGAGATCACGACCTGAGCCAACACTGAGTGTCGGATGCTTAAGAGACTGAGCCACCCAGGCGCCCCAACAAGCGTGACTTTTTAAAAGAAATGTTGTGATGAATTACATCATGTTAGATATTAATCTTCTTTGAGGATTCTTAGTTTTTTGCCCACAAAATGGTATTCAAAACAAAGACCAGCCAAGAATCCTCTTCCTCAAAGAGTCCCAGGAGAGGACCGGAGAATTCCATTCCTCTGTCTTTTTAACCCAAGATCAACTGTTCAGAGTCCAGGGCACTGACCATGATACCATGGAGCCAAGATCCGCTGCTCAGACGTGTTGAGAGGTAGCAGACTTCTGTAGTTAAGAGTGGAGATTTCCAAACCTGAATTCAATGCCCAGCTCAGCTGCTCGCTGGGTGAACTTGGAAAAGAGCATCAAACTCTGAAACTCCCTCTCTGTGAAATAGTGATAGAAGTCGCACTTGCCAAGGTGGAAACAGCCCAAACAGCCATCCGTGGATAGACAGACAGACAAACGGCCACATAGCCACACAATGGAACATTACTCAGCCATGCAAAAAAGAATGAGGTGCCAATGCAAGTTACAACATGGATGAAACTTGGTAACACGACACTAAGCAGAAAGGCCATGTATTGTGCGATTCTATTTATAGGAAATATTCAGAGTCAGCAACTCCCATCAGGACTGAAAGCAGATTAGTGGTTGCTAGGGGAAGAGGGAAGGAGGAAAAATGGCTTCAATCAGTACAGGGTTTGGTTTCGGGGTGTTGGAAATATTTTGAGACTACATAGAGGTGGTAGTTGCCAACACTGTGATGTACTAAATTCAACCGAATGTCACCTTAACATGTTAATTTTATATCATGTCCATTTTACCTCATTAAACAAAAACAGCATCTCTCTCCTTGATGGCAGGAGAAATCAGGAAGGTCACTCCGGCAGGCAGTACAGTCCCAGGAGCAGAGTCAACCTCAGTGAACACAGCTATGATCATGCTAAGCTCACCAGTGGATCCTTCCTTCTGGTGACCCTGAACTTGGGGACTGCAAATCCTGGAGAAGCAGATGGCAGGTCTCCAGATCCCAGCCCCAAGCCCCCATCTCTGCCTGTCCCTCAGACACTTCCCTGCCCCTGACTCTGGGCTTGGACAAGTCGCTTAGGAAAACAACCTGCCTTGTGTCATGGGCCCAGGCCTAGCCCCAAGGGCTGACATTTGATCTTTGTCCTGTGACCCCAGCTCTGACCCGTGCCTAATCCCACGGCCAGGCTGGCAGCAGCATAAGCCTTCCAGGAAAGCAGATTTCCCAAGCACGTCCAAGCAAGCCTTGACACCCAGAAGATTTGGTCTTTTCAGGGGGTCTGTTAGACCAGGTATATAGAACATAGGACAGCCTGGGAGATTTTTAACAGGCTTATAACAATGAGACTAATTAATATCTAATCTGAACCTTTTTAGTATAGGAATTTACTGAAGAAGAATAATCCACATTCGCTAAAACTTGTATATTTCAGTGGAAATCGAGCAGCTCCCGATCCCAGCAGATTTCTGAGAATAGCTCTCAACCTACATGGGAAAGGAAGGTTCAGACCCGTGCATTCTTGTCAGGGCCCTGAATTCTCCTGGAGTCTATGAAATGGTCATCCACGCCCCCAAACCTATGGTTTATTTTGAGAGAGGATCTACTTGCTGAAAAAGAAAGTCGTCCTTAGATTAGAAACCGTGAACTTCCTGGGCCCCTTCGCTCTTCCGAAGCCCAGAACTCGGGGCTTGTTTTAGCTGAGCAGCTCTTCCTGTGAATCTCACAGTCCTGGGAAAGCGTCGTGGAATCACCAGAACCAGGGGGAGGGCCGGCCTGGAGACGCGCTTTGGGAAGCATTCTCCTATAAAAGGTTAGCAAAGCTCCAGGGATCACCCAGGAGCATGTCACCAAAATTCTCAGGGGTGCCCGGAAGGCTGGTAAAACCTGGGGTGCTGGTCCTGCCCCCAGACTTCACATTCGGAGGTCTAGTTTCTGACAGGCTCCCAGGTGACGCAGATGCTGCCGATCTCGGAACCACGCTCTGAGAACCATGAGTGTGGAGTGAGAGAAAAGAACTAGAGGAGATGGGGGTCAGATTGGGAGGTGTGGGGACAGAGACAGAAGGTCCCAGCAAGGGCAGGAGCTGCATCAAACACAAGCATCCCCAAGGGTCAGGTTGGGGCACCGCCTTCGGGGAAACAGAGATGGTCCAAAATGAGGTGGTACCAGGAAGGGGCGGTGTAGACGGACTTCCACAGGCAAAATGTGCTCAGGTCATAGACAGGCCGACAGGAAGAAGGTAAAAACCAGGGAGAGGCATCCAGCAAGGCTTGGGGGTCAAAGGCAGGATACAGGAATAAGGAGAGAGAGGAATTCTGGGCTTTAAAAGAGAGAGACCTGTTTTATTTGGCTATTTGGCTCAACGTCATGTTTTCAACACACGTGGTCTAAGTCTGACAGCGGACTCGCGGGCTCTGACGTGCAGAAGACTGCACGCAGTGCTATAGTTCACAGTGGGGGTCATCACTGAATTCAGGAAGAGACCGGGCTACTCAGGGGCATACAGGGAGGTAGGGCAGGGACTGGATTCCAATCCAGATGATTCTATCCCCATTTCTTCTGCCCCCCAGTTGGGTCACAGGGAGAACTGTGAATCTTAGCACATCCAGGGGCCTGTTTCGTGGGATGCTGACCCCACCAGCAACCTCTTCTGTCTCCTCTGTTAAATGGGCTATCACCACCATGTCTGAAGACTGAATCAGCTTGTGCAGTGAAGTCACACTACACACAGGGAAGTGTCATACTTTACTGTCAGCATTAACTAATAGGCACTGGTTACTCTCTCCTAATTCCAACCAGCCATGATTAAGCTTGATGACAGAAGCTGAAACAGTAACATTTGGGATTTTTACAGGACTGTTCTTGCAGGCTCAGGCCAAGGGCATAGATGGTGTTTGGGCAACAGCAAGGACTGGATGGAATTTTCCTTCAAAGCTGAGCCAAGCAGAGCCTGGGGGCAGGACACTGCAGGACTCTGTGTGAAGGAGATAGTTGACTCAGGGAGGGGCTAACTTCACATCAGCAAAGGAGGCTTGTCAGCCCAGGAGCAAAGGAAACTTTCCCTGCAGACTGCGAGGCACCAGAGAGCCTAAGAGGTCACTGGCCTAGGACCCCAAGAGCCAGATGTTATCACTGGCTGGACCAGTGAAACCCGAGCCTGGACCCTCACACCACAGATGACATCTTGGGGCGGGCGCCAGGCAGCAATCAAGACGGGGAGCTGTTCCTGGCCTGGGGTGCTGGGGACGCTGACTACGGACTGGCAATCATTTCTCTTCCCTGCCCTGCCCTTCCTCGCTTCTCCTCCCTGGGTCTGGTACACCTCAGGGCACAGGTGCCGTCTCCTCCTGCACCCGAACCAGGATGACGATGCCAAGTGGCACCTGATGACCCTCAGGGACTGCTGTCAGGTGGGTGACTGCAGGGATGTAGGACAGAGACGCAAAGACCAGACAGAGGGACTGAATCCCGACAGAGCTGTCCCTGCCAGATCCAACACCTCGGCTGGACTCAGAAACTCCTCCCAGGTCCACTACCTTGGCACCCTCCCCTCCAGCCAGACACCCTAGAGGTGGGGATGAAACCCTATACCCCCACTCAACCTGGACACTGAGACCCCAAATTGCAGCTGCCTACACACACAAGACTGTGTGTCCCACTGCTTCACTAGCATGACTGTGTATATCTGGAAGCCTCTTAGCCAGGCAAATGGCTTGACTGTTCACCAGAGGAACTTCCCAAAAGATACATCAATCCTTCGACAGGAAGCACCAACAGGTAGTTTGCACCCCAATAATTCTTCAAATCTCTCACCTCCAAAATCCTGCCTGGAGGATTTCTACATTCCTGGACTGTTGTTTCCTGATCCTTATTGAAAGTCCCACCATTACACCAAACTTCCCATTCTCAGTAAATTCCGACCTTGGCATCTCCTGTTGAGACACCGCCTCCCAAAGCTCTGTAGAAGTGGTGTTCTCTCACAGCCTGGCAGGAAATCACCTCAGCTTTGTCATGTCAATAGGTTGTGCTGGTCCTATCTGGGGAGCCAGCATTCAACAGAAGTATTCAATTAGTATTTTCGGAAGGGTGAGGAGACAGGTAGATGAATGAATGAATGAATGAATGAATGAATGAATGGATGGCCAGGTGAGTGCGGCAGGATGGAAGAGTGGTGGGTGGACGAAGGGATGGAGAGAGGGAGAGACGGAGGGATGGATGGGTGAGTATGGATGGGCAGACAGACAGATGAATATGTGGGTGGACAGATGGATGTGTAGGTGGACGGATGGATGGGTGGACGGATGAGTTGCTGGATTCCTACTAATGCTGATAAAGTCTTCCGATCTGGGCTTAGCATAGGCTGGGAGGAAGTCCTATCCTAGTCTCAGGACGAAAAGCCTGTCTGATCAGAAAAGCATCACACTCTCTGTAAGGAAGCCTCTTCAAGTTATAAAAGTTCATCTTCAAGTAGCAAATCAAGATGATTTTGGTTGAAATTTGCAACTCAGAGGCCAACTTTGAAGACAGCCCTGGTGAGTGAAGTGGGGCTGCCCAGCCCCGCTGGACGCGATGCGCGTAGATCAGTATCAAATTAAACTTCCCCATTGTACCTTCCCTGTGGAGGGCACAGGCAGGTGTTGCTGTCCCTGTCCTCCTCTTGGCGACATCTTTTCAGCTTAAATTATACAGAAGCAAATAATTATCGGGGCCTTCTGTTTACCCTCCTTAGAAGATTTAATTTATCCCAATAAACATGGAAAGGCAGACCTTTCGGATTTGAAATGACATATAATTTACTTCTAACAAATGCTCAGGGTCCAGGAGAAAACCCATTCATCAAGCTGATCTGAATCCCAGGCAGCTTACCAAAAGGACCTTTTGTCTAATTGTTTTCCATCACAAACAACATGTGGGGAGGAGATTTAGGCAGTATTTCCAAACACTGTAAGCTACATAATTATTGTCCTCAGCAAACCTGGTGATAGTGTTAGAGTCACAATAGCAATTTATCTGCCTAATCCCCCATTCACCGTGGCCCATCACAAGTGTCCTGTGGTTGAGGAGGCATTTAATAACGTTCCATTCAAACCCTAGATTTAAATAACATTACCGCCCTGACCCGGGCCCAACAAAGCCCAGGAAATCCAAAGGGGCTGGAGACCGTCCTTGACGCCTGGCATTCGGCTGAGGGTGCCCGGATGGCAGAGGGAAGACTCAGGGCGGCCGCTCCCTCTGATCGTCATCATCACCCAGAGTCGAGTCAAGGGCTGGGCTCTGTGCTGCCTGACCTGCCTGTCTGGTACCACCCAGGAGAATGTCAGCTTCCGCTGTAACACTTCTATTGTGGCGGTTGTTTTAAAGTAGCCGTGGCTTCCGCGGCCACCTGTGGACAGGATCTCGGTACCGCACTGCCCCAAGGACATCACATCCCTTCTGCTGTTACACGGACACCTCAAACACAACCGCCAAATTCGACTCCTCCTTCCCGCACCTGCCTCCCGTGCCCCCACTGTGCCCCTCGGTGAGTGGCCTCATCGCTTCCCCAACCACCCACGACCCAGGGGGGCAGACATCCTCTTTTCAGCCCCCAAAACCACATATTCAGGGGGTCGGCAAGCCCGATGTTTCTAACTCCTCAATATTTTAAAAGCCCAGTGATGTGGTCGCTTCTCCAGGGTCAGCTCTGGTCCCTGACTGTGTTACCACCGCACATGCTCCTGGCTGCTTTCCTGCCTCTGGTTCTTTCCTCCTCCAACCCGTTCCTCTCAAGACGGCAAGCATGAAACGCAACTCTCCATAGCAGATTGAGACTAATTTGATTGAAATACGCAATTCAAAGACAGCACGTGGAGAACAGCCTCGGTGAGTGGGACCGCCCACTCAAGCTATTGAACGACAAGGGGTCACTCCCTTGTTCCATGATCTGCAAACTCTTGCCATCATCCTCAGGGCCAAGTCCAAGTTGGCCCTTCCCCTCCTTGCCATCTCTTGCAAAGTCTCCAGACATACCAGGAGTTTCCCATAGAGGGCATGCCCCAGCCTCCAACTCAAGATCGAAACCCAGGACGCTGCGTGTTTCCATGTTTCTGTGACCTCCATCTCCGGGTAACTGGCAGGGAGGGGGGCGCCTGGGGAAGGGGTGGGGAGGGTCCATCTCACACCCACCCTTCAACTTCAATGTACTCCCTGAATTTCCAAATGGAAGAAGCTGGGACTCTTTCACCAATGAGACAAAAGGACTGATTCTGCCCCTGCACCAAACTCAATGATATTTTAGAGAAAGAAACGCATAAAGGACCAAGGAGAGGCGAAAACAGGGCTTTTTTTCTTATGCCATGGCTGCTAACTGCAGCTTTGTTAGTTCCCAGGTTGGTATTCCGAGGCTGATAAGTACTGGGTTTTTCCAAGCTTCTGTTTGAAAAGGCGGATGATACTAGGATCTGTTGCCTAAGATTGCAGCGAGGGACAAACCGGGACACTCAGCCCACCCGTTATACCCCTTTCTTTGCTTAGTGAACTCCTATTCTTCCTAGAGAATTGCTTTTCTGTCCCATCCCCTGGACACCTCCCTGCCCTAAGCCCCCAGGACGAATTCAGAAGGCGCCATGACGGTTCCTGTGTTGGCATTTCTTACTGGAGTCACAGTTGCTTGTCTGCTCATCTGCATCTCACGTGGGGTTGTGAGCTCCATCCGGGCAGGGACCAGGGCTTGTGGCCAGCGGGTCCCCGCACCTGGCCCTGGCCATATTGATGACCGACTGACTGAAGGCCGCCCCACTGTGCTACAGCTCCTCATGGATGCCTCGGGTCTCAACAATGAACCTTTCCACTGCCCTTTCCTCCTGTCACCTGCTTGTCACATGCCTGGGCCAATTATTATTTTGTGCTTTGAGATCTTCAGGACAACAGTTTTTCTTTAAAAGCTGAAGGAATGTCCCTCCATTACAAGTCGCATCAATTACAACTTCAATGAGATGTGTGCGCGGGCCAGGCAGATTCTGTTGGCTTCCTCCATCGCTCACTTAGGGAGGCCAAATGGCGTGGCCAACAACGCCATGCTCTTCTTGAGGACACCTTCCTGGGCCCAGGTTTGCCATCCACCTGGTGAATGACTCTGTCCTGCCAGGTGGGTCTGGCTGCTCCTTGGCTGCACAGGTGTGGGGGGCAAGGCTGTCCATGCCACGTTTTAAACACTGGGGGGAGTAGGGGCTCCATAGACAGTCATGGTTCCCAAGCAGCTGTTAAGTTCGGCCATGCACATCTCTCGGCCTGTCTGGGTCAGTGACCCACTGAGCAGGACAGTGACTCACTGAGCAGGACGTGAAAGACGGTTTCCCCCGGCTTGTGTCCATAGGTGAGGCCGGGATGAGCGCTCTCTGATGGAACGGTGGGTGAGATCAGGCAGCGGCTGCCGGTGGACCAGCCACTCAGACATTTAGGGCCTCACTGAGGAGGCCTGCCATGTGTCATGCAGTGCGTGGACATCGAGTGACCTCTGCTGAGTACCCCACGAGGACATTGATGAGAAAGAAGACAGGCTCTGATGGAAGCTTGGGGAAGGGGGCCCTCTAAAGACAGGGAGAGGTCCTGGGAGTAGGACCGGGATTCCACCTACTGGCTGTGTGATCCAGGAGAGCAATCACCTCTTTGAACCTCATTCATTCGGTAACTACTGCCTTCGTCAGTCTGGGCTGCTGTTAGGAAATCCCAGTGTTTGGTAACAAACACCAAACAGGTATTCCTCACAGGTCTGAAGGTGGGGATGTCCGGGGTCACGGTGCTGGCAGATGTGGCATTTGGTGAGAGCCACCTTCCCGAACTGCAGATGGCCCCTTCTCACCGTGTGCTCCCATGGCAGAGACAGGGACCCGGTGTAGTTCCTTTTCTTATAAGGACACCAGCCCCATCATGGGCCTCCCCATACAGCCTCATCAATTTAATTACCTCTCATAGGCCCCACCTCCAAACACCATCACACTGGGGATTAAGGCTTCTGCAGATGAATCTGGGGGAGCACGAACATTTGGTCTCTAGCAACAATTTTTTTATTTATTTAAGATTTTATTTGACAAACAGAGATCACAAGTAGGCAGAGAGACAGGCAGAGAGAGAGAGGAAGGGAAGCAGGCTCCCTGCTGAGCAGAGAGCCCAATGCAGGGCTCGATCCCAGGACCCTGGGATCATGACCTGAGCCGAAGGCAGAGGCTTTAACCCACTGAGCCACCCAGGCGCCCCTCTAGCAACTATTTAACACGTTCCCAGTATGTGCCAGGCATGTCTGCAAAATCAGGATTCTATCACCTACCTTCATAGGACTGTTGTAAACTCATAAAACATGTGAAGGAATGCCTACAGCACTTGACCTTCAGTTAATGTGGGGCGTTCTTTCCCGCTACCCCTTGTCTCCTTTTGGGTGTTGGAATATGGGAGGGAGAGGTAGAAAACACACCAATTCGAAGCCTGGCATTCAGCGAGAATAGCAAATTTCCCAACCATGAGCTCTTTCTGTGAAAAGAGCAGACCAGGCAGGGTTTAGAACGGCTGGTTCAGGTGACAAGTGCAGAGCCAAGAATGCTAGGCCCCGTCTCTGCCATCGTCCAGCTGTGTGACTTTATAGGTCTTCACCTATTTCTTGCTCTTCTCATCGGTTGGAGAGAAATAAATAACATTTGCCTTACCTCGTCCTCACAAGAGTAATATAAAGCTTAAGTTATATATCTTAATGTGGTCATATAAAGGGGAAAGTACATGCAAAGCTTAGGTGAATGTATGTGAACGTACTTTGAAAGATGCCAAAGTGATTTTAAATGCAAATGAAACATGTTGCATTTATAATACTCCCACATTTTCTTTCCCTCTAGGTCTTAGCCCAGGTTGCCCTAAGGCAGACTCCACAATGAGGGCTGGGCTGCAGGCGGATTACTTGGGAGGGTGTCTCGGGAACCAGGGGTCAGATTACCGGGTGAGTGTGTGTAGGAGGGGTGGCAGTCAATGGAGGTATGTTAATGAGCAGGAGATAATATTTTAGAGGGAAAAGCAACCCCCAAATGTGATACGTACTAAGAGTGAATCCAACAAGAGGCAGCCATCGGAAAGAGAGGGGATGGGTAGTCAGGAAAGGTGTCTTCGGGGGGTAGCTTTCAAGCTTAGAAGCAGAAGACGTGGAGGGAACAACTTAAGTGCAGTGCAGCCAAGGGTGTCTTGGGCCCAGGAGGCAGCTGTGCTAAGAGCCAGGCAGGAAAGACCAGTGATGCTGGAGGAACTGAAGGATGCCCAGTGTGGCCAACGGGTGTTGGAGCAAGAAACAGAGTGGTCAGGCATGAGGCTGGAGAGATGGCCCAGGGCCAGACTGCTGTGGGCTGGGTGTTGGGCTTCATTCAGGGGGAGGTATACCCACGGAAGTTTCAAAACAGAGAGGGACAGGCTCTTCTATGTAAACCCAAATGACCATAAGGTCATCTAAGCTGGAAAGAACTGAAGAAGGGAGACCAGTGGAAGGCCAGGTACAGCATCCAGAGCCCAGGGAGAGGAAACCACTGCATTCTATTTAAGGGGACCCTTCCACTCTCCCCCCAGACATGACTTAGTAGGAATTTACACTCTGAGCCCATGGTTATCTTAACTGCTGGCCCAGAGCACATGACAAATAATTTTCAAAGGACCAGAAATAATTTTCAAAGGACCCACTCTGGGGTGGACCCTAGAGTTAAGTTTGCCAAAAGAAGCTAAAGCCACAGGAGGCAGTTTAGTAAGTCACATAAATCAGAAAAGCAGACCCAAGGACAAAAGTGTGGCTGTAAGGGCCCACTCTGTGTGGGACCATAGAGCCGCTGACCATCACTGAAATGTTCTAGAAGGTGCCTTCCAGTGTCTGGAAACAGCATTTCCTTGACCTCACCCAGTCTCCTGGGCACATGCACTACCAACCCACAGGACGGGCGCCAAGCCCAGTGGCTTATCCTTTCCAGAAAATTCAGTACCGCTCTCAAGGGAGGCAAGTCGGAGGTGGTGGGTGCTCACAGAAGTAGTTCACACTCATGCGACCCTCCCAGGCGCCTGGCCTGTTCCCCAGGCAGTAATTCTAATCCTCACACGAACCATGTGATGGGACGTGATGGGACGTAGGCACTAGCATCGCAGAGGAGGAAGCTGGGGCTTGGGGCCTTGGGCGGTTTCCCTGCGTTCACCCAGGTAGCACTTGGAGGAGCTGGGACAGGAACCCAGGCAGTCTGGCTCCAGGAGACATTCTCCAGAGCAAGACACTATGCTGTGCTGCTGGCCACACAACCACTCCAACCGCGCTCACAAATGCTCACTTCCTGTGTCACCTCTGCGAGGCGCTGAGGGTTTCGGCCCCAGGAGAGCCGTCCATCCATTGTCGGTATGGAAGCAAAGAAGTCAGAGAACAGTGACACATCGGCAGGACCCGAGACAAAACGATCCCCGTTTGGGTTCCTCCCCACATAATGCGCGCTGGGTCATGTACTTATTGAGCAATAACTAAGCACCTACTGTTTACAAAGTACTGCCCTCCAGTGCCGGTCAGTGCGGTCCCTTCAGTTCTGCAAAGGCAAAACACAGTTGCATTTGTAAGCAAATCCTGGAGGGGCCGGCAGCCTGAGCCAGGGAAGAAGCTTTCACATCCACTTTGGCTTTTGAGACTTTTGGGAAAACAGAGCTAAATGAGCTTTGCAGTTTGTAGATGTGAAGTATTTGGCTCTTGGGCTCTGAGACGCAAAGATGAACACTCACTTCGGCGGATCCCAGTCTAAGGAGACTGGGAAGGCCGTGACTTGATCTCTGGCACATCGTCTTCTCCCGGTAAGTCAGCTTGATGACCCCCAGTGTCAGGAACCTCTCTGGCCACAGGCGACCCTTTCCATCTTCCCTGTCCTGTAAACTTTCATGGTGTTAACTCTCTTTCATACGTGGACCCATTTTCCCATGGACACGGTGACCAGTTAAATGAATGGACCTCTTTGGTGTCTTCAACGAGCCAATTAAAAGGTCACGAGAGGGTCCAGTGGACGGTGGAGAAGGCCCTTGACATCTCCCAGATTTAGCTGAGGATGTTAATAAGGATAAATTTATGATGAAACCTGTGCCCCCCTCCTTATCTGGGAATGCTAGACAGTGGCTTTCTTCACGTCAGCTTATGAAATGGTTCCCCTCTTATGTTTTTCGGCAGAGTGTGCTCCTTCTGGGAAAAGGACACTTCCCAATAAATAAATAACTGCAAAACCGCAAATCACAAATAAAATAACAGCAGAGCCCTTCCCGTCCCGGAGTTACGCATGATTGACCAGGACTGAAATTCACCACCTCTGGCTTCGATGAGGGGCAGGGTGGGGGTCAGGGGAGCAAGCCCAGGGGGGCCTCCATGTGGTCTGAATCCCAAATCCGGGCCTCAAAAGGAAGGGTTTTTTCCTCTTCTCCCAGAGAAGAGAATCAACAGAGAAATAATGATAGTAGGCAGTGAAGGGAAGGAGATGAATAAATAAGCCGTCTACGAGCTACATTCAAACGTTTATTTTACATGAAGGAGGGCTCATGGCATTCAGTAGGATAGAGGAAATCAAAAAGTCATAGCCAGCAGCCACTCTTTGAAACCAGATTTTGAACACAACCCCCCCCCCCAAGGGCTGTTTCCACCAATTTTCCAATAAATCACACACTGACTTTTAGAAGACACAGATATTTAATTTGTGCTTTAGAAGCACAGGGCCATGACCAAAGACTGCTACCCTGGCAGCCCACCCTCTCTTTGCAGTCCCTTAAACTACCCGGCTATAAAACGATGCGTTAATTGGGTAATTAAGCATCAGCCAGGCTGCAGGGTGAGGCTCTGATGGCTGACCTTTGGGGCCGAGATCAAAGTTTACGGGTTAAAGGACCTGTGCACTGTGAGCCCGCGGCAGCCTTTTCTGCTTCAGGTACTTAGATTATAATTAATTATTTAAATGGAGGGACTGGGGGAAGTTTAAATACCCGGGTGAGAAGCCAGAGTACCTGAGACTGTTAATTACCTCCTCCCTGGTCTCAACGAGGCTCCCGCGTGCACCCAAGAGGGCAGGTGGCAGAGGAAGCAGTGACCCTGGGGGTGGGTCCTGTGGGCAGCCCACAGGCACAGGAAGGGCCAAGATCCTATTCCCGTGTGGGGGTGTTCCAACCCCCGCCCCACATACACACACTCTTCATTTATCTGTTCATTCACCAACGGTTTGCAGCCTTGTGAGTTCTGGACACTGTGATGGGGACCAAAACCTCACGGGCTCCCAGCTGGTCCAGCAAGAGGGGAAATGTCATCACAGCCCCCTCCAGCCTCCCAGGCAGAGGGAGCAAAGAACAGAGCGTCCCCATGTCTCTGTATTTCCCAGATCCTACAATGTGCATCTAAGGGGAAGTATCCAGGGTCTCCTCTCCCCAGGGAAGGACTCCGTAGGGGAATAAGAGTATTGTCCGGGAGGGTCACATGCACTGTTCTCATACAGGGGCTGCCCCAGCTAGGGAATCAGAGCCTTCCTAACGGAGTAAGCAACTAGGATCTAGGAGGAAGGTCTCAGGGGGCCCGAGCCCCACCCGCCCACCATGCCCCTGCATTTGAAACAGTCACCTTTTTCCCTCTATAGTCCCTAATGCCTGCGGTGTCTGCCAATGGGGACGGGGGGGGGGGGTTAAGAATGAGATGGTTGGGAGCTTCTCTGATGGAGCACCTATGGGGAGGGGACCATCATCCCTGGGGCTCCTCATAGCATCAGAAGAGCAGGGTCTCCTGGGCCAAGCCTGTCAGGAGGTCTGGGAGCTTCTCCTGGCTGCTGGAAAGCCTGCCTCTTCCTCCCTTCCTAGAGCCAAATTATGTCTCCGTAGGAACCCAGCCTCGGGCTTCGCACAGTGTCTATGGCACACTCACTTCCATGCCTGTCTCCTCCCATACGGTGGGCCCCTTGAGGGTCTTCTACTTCTTGTACCCTCGGCCCTCAACACAAGACCTGGGGTGGGGGTTGGGGGGTGATGGGAGTAGTTTTTTCCTAATTGGCAGCCCTGTCCCCAGCCACCACCCCTAGTCCTGGCTTCCTTGGGGTGAGAAGTGAAGGCTTTCTTCCCATCAGTTGCAGGCCCGGATCTTAGAAAACTGGCTTCCTAGGCACATCTGAGCCAGGACAGGACGAGCCAGCCCATCCAGGCACCCAGGGAGGCTGGGAGGCCATTGAACCTTCTCCTGTGAGCAGAGCCACTCTGTGACAAAGCAGCCTCCATCCATCAACGGGAAGCTGGGCTGTGATTCTATAGGCAGCCAGAAATTCCAGTCTGAGTCTGCATCAGAATAAAAGAGACAATGGAGAGGGTTTTCTTCTCCCCAACCTCATGGGGTAGGCTGCTTGCCCTGAGCTATAAACAAGACACAGGCGTGAGGCTTAGTAAATCCACAAAGCACAACACCCCTGAGATGCCCACTGGGTCCCCGCTGACTCAGGCCGGTTTGCATGTCCCTGTATCCCCCAAACAACAGCTCAAGTGGTCATCAGATGGCTGGAAACCAAAGCCACCATCACGAAAATCCAAGCGGTGCTATTAATTAGAGTACCCCTGACCCATTCCGGAGAGAGAGGAGCTATTTGCATTTGAAGCCGGCTGGTTGGATAACTGCTCCCATTAAGACAAAAACTCACTCTGAGATGTATTTAACATGCAAGTGCTTTGGGCTTTGAGGCTGGCTGTTCCTCCCGCTGATGTACATACAGCTGATTTTCAAGGCCCACAGTTTCCAGCCCCTGGGGCCCACAGCCTGTAGGGAAACAAGCACATCCTCTCGAATTAAACTCCACTTGCCACCACAGCGTTGCCAGAGTCGGCAAAGACTTGCCAGAGGCTGGGAAGCGGGTAGGGGCATCTGAATCCATCATTCGGAAATCACATCCGTTCATTAAAGAATTCATCAAAGAAGAACAAAGGTTCATTCATGGCACATGGGGTTCGGGCACCCACAATGGGGCTGGACACCAAAACAGGCACAGGAACAGTAATCAACCCGACACTGCCTCCCCATGGCTTACAGGGGACCCAGGGGTAGCGAAAGAAATTAAAGCAATGACTGCACAATGGCAGCAGGCTTGGAGTCCCTACAAGGCAGGGCCCTGCCTGCCTTTGAGATGTCAGGGGCACGGAGATCCCCATGCAGAGCCCCCAGAGATCAGCAGGCACCAGTCTCTGGAACTGTCCACATGCGGACAGCTTTTGGATGGAGAGAGCTATTCCAAAACTCACTGCAATCTGGTCAGTTAAACTCAAGCGCTATAACCCAGTACAGAGAGAAATGTGAGCTTTGCTGTGCAGCTGGGGACATTTTAGGATCAGAAAACCCATCTCCAGCCCCCAGCTGTGCTGGTAATACTTGACCTTGCTCATCCGCGGGCTCTTCCCTGATGGTCGGCTGTGGGGGGGGGCTTTAATTCTGAAAGCCCTCGGGTCCCCAGACCAGAGGAGGTACCAACTAGGGTCTTCTAACTCACTGCAGGGCTCAAACCTCCCTTGGCCGGATGAAGGCTGCAGAACTCATCAACAGCGGTGGGGAAACCTCTTCTCTGAGCGTGCACCTGCCATGACATTGACCCATTTCCCTGTGTGGGCAGGAATCAGTGACTTTGAACCTGAATCCCAGGGCCCGAATTTGCAGAATGAGGGGTAAATGGAAAGAAGGAGAGAAGGAAAGACGGAAGGAAGGAAGGGACGGAGGGAAGGAAACCGAGGGCAAACTCCAAGTCCATTTTGTTCAGGGACTAATTCACTGACGGACACATAGTAGGCCCTCAGTAAATACCCCATAGAGGAGAAACAGATGAGCTCAATAGATATGACCAAGGTTAATCTAAAACCTGCTATAAAATTCCTATTCAGGGTAGTATAAACTGCAAAATCACCGAATCACTGGTATTATTCCATGAGAACAAATGGTGGTTCATGAAAGCCATGCAGGTGATAAAGGAACTTCAGAATCGAAAGCTGCCAGCTTTGGGTTCAGAAGCAGCTGCGGCCTTAATTACGTTGCCTGATTTATACTCTATTAAATCTGTGTATAAGTAACCCATTTCTCTGAAAGCATTTAAACCTCTTATATTCCACCAAACACAGTGCTTTTATTTGAAATAAATGTATCCAGCTCTTTGGGGAACATATGGTATATTTCTCTCTTATTAATAATTCAGTTCAAATGAGCAAAAATTAGTTGGTGCAGTTACGGCTGATTTTGTCCTGAAAAGATCCGCATTAATTTTAGACGTTTTGTAAATTGGGCTATTAAATAAAAGCATTATATGTGAATTACCCTTTAAATTTTAAGCAACTTGGTAGTTTAATGGTATTTTCTAGTCAGATTCATTTTCAATCTTTAAAAAATTATAGTCATTATGGTAAGACAAATTTTTGAAACCTGCTCCTTCTATCCAATTACATATTGTACTAATAAGTAAACTGGAAAACTTTTATGTTCTCATTTTGGGGCTCGGTCCTGCTTTGCTCCATCTTTTGACGGCATCTGTCTTCCAAGACGTTCCCTAGAGGGCGGCTGGGCTTGACCGAGAAGGCCCGATGAGGACCAGACGCAGAGAGCAGAGAGTTTGCTGGGGTGGGAAGTTAGCAGGGCGCTCGGGAGTTCATCTTTCTGATCACTAGGTCTCGGCGGATGGGGTCCCCTCCCTGGACAGTGGTCATTCTTCACTAATAGCACAATGCTCTGGGCCTGCAGAAAAAGCCCGGCCAGGCCCTGATCAGGCATTTTTGCCAGAAAGACCAAAGTGTTCCTAAATGGGGGGGATGTTATAGGAGATGAGCGCACAGCTTACCAGCTCTGTAGCTCTGCCTGGCAGAGACTCCCCCCATCACCACCCCGCAAAGCCAGCCTCACTTGGTGGTGCCCCCCATGCCTCCAACCTGCTGCCCAGGAGAGGCAGAGCAGGTGTGTTTCAGGTCAGGCTCCCAGCGGTCCCCCTGACTTTTCTCCCCCGGTTTGGGTCCTGGTCAGAGAGCCTGGGAGAAGTGGCTTTGGAGGTGGTCTACTACCTGCTCCAAGACTGGCCAGCTGTGTGATTTTGGACCAGCTCGACTCTGGGGGTTAGGTGAGAAGAATGATGGAGACGGTGCCCAGCGAGCGCCCAGTGCAGTGCCCGGCACATTACAGGTGATGGGGCTGCTCGTCCTTTCCTTCCCCTCCTCCAGCTGTGGCACCGAGCCGCTTCCTGGTGTCAGGTTTTCCCTTTTCCTAATCTGGCTGACCGCTGGAGCACAGTGCCTGTTTGGGACAGCTAGGCCTCCTGTCCAGCTGGCCTTAGTGTCCACAGAACACTCTGTGCTCACACGGACTCCCGACCCCTACCTTGACCCCCTCCCCGCGTTCCTCAGAACAGGTATCCCAGGATGAGACTTTTCCATCCTGTGTTACAATCCCGATTCCTTCCTGCATTAGGTTCCATGTGTTTCCAGGTGGCTGGCCGGATGCTAAACGAGGCGGGAGTACGGTCCCAATCCTAGAGAACCAGAGCGAATAGGGAGCTGAGATGCGGTCACACCCAAGCACCCAGCCCTGCCTTTACTGGTTGCTTCTCCATCCCGAGGGGTGGATTTGCTCTCGCTGAGTGATCCCAGGCACCCCCTGGGGCCAGAGACAGCTGCAGAGCAGGTGCCTAGGGTCAAGGAGGAACCGCTTCTGGGAAGGAGAAAGTCACAAGGCCAAGTAGGACAGCACAGGGAGGGCTCCCATTATACAGAGGGGGAAGGTAAAGCTCTAGGAGAAAAACTGACCTTTCCAAGGTCACACAGGGGAGACTGGACCCCGCTCCACAGTGAGCATTTACAGGACAAATCACCAAGTCCCCTTAGGTCTGGTTGTCCCTGATGGTTTCCAGCCATGGGCCAGCCCCTGGGATAGCCATAGAGTAGCAGTTAGAAACACAGGCTCTTAGGTTAGATGTCCTGGGCTCGAATTTGAGCCCTGAGAGTTCCCAGTGTGTGGCTGTAGCAGATTATCCAATCTCCCTGTGGATCCATCCATAAAGAATGGGAGGAATACTGCTGACTTCAGATGGGATGAGTTCATGTATACATAGTGCTCAAAAACTTCCCAACCAAGTGTTTTTCAGGAAAAAAAAAAAATCAGTGTGAGCCACACGTTGGGGTCTGGGCAGCAGGTCCACATCCTCTGCTCCTACTCACAACTGAAGACTTATTTCTGAGGATGGGCTCACTGCCCCACATCACCCAACCAGACACCAGGCCACTCTGGCTGCCCATGATGTGGTGGCTTTGAGAACATGACCTGATGTGCTCAATACCATGCCCATAATAGGAGAGCTGCCTTGGTATCCAAGACGGCTACATCATCAGGAAGTTCTAGCGGAAACGCCATTCCGATGGGCTCGAGGTGGAACTCCATGTCCAAGCAAGAAATGATAATAACCCCAGATCACTTAGCCTTTTGTGTCACTTCGACGCGGACGAAGATCTTTGTCACAGGCACTGCTATTTATCTCATCATCACCCTTGCGTTATTCTTCCCAGCCATTATTATGTCCTGTTAACCACTGAGCTTAACCTTCTTGAGGTCTTGTGTTAAGTAAATGGAGAGATTAGGGTTCGAATGTAGGCTTGAGCCCATTCCTGATGATGGCACTGTACTTGTAAATGGCCAAATGTTTCCTTGACTGTGACCCTCAGAACAGAGCAAGAGGGCTGTAGGGGTTCATCTTATGTGCCCATTTGGCAGGGCCACAGTGCCTAGATATGGGATCAAACATTATTCTGGATGTTTCTGTGAGTGTGTTTGGATGAGATTAAATGGTGGACTCTAAGTAAACAGACTGCTCTCCATGGGATGGGTGGGCCTCATCCAATCAGTTGAAGCCCTGCATCAAACCCAAGACTAACCTCTCCCTTCCAAGAGGTAATTCTTCCAGTAGATGGCCCTCAGGCTTGAACTGCAGCATTGGCTCTTTCCACAGTTGGAAGAAGTGTGGCGTGGGCCCAGGCACAGCACAGCCTTGGATGTTGATCAGCTATGTGACCTTGGACATGACTCTTCTGGGCTGCCATTCCTTTCTACACCAAATAGAAGCAGTTGTATCTATGATATCCCATTAGATATAAGGATCAAATGAGAATATGCCTGCCAAACCCTCCATACAGCACTTGGCTCACAGTCGGCCCTGAATCATTGATAGTTGTTTTGTTATTATCATCAAGAAAAAAAGAGCTGAACAAGTGGGTTTGGAGATTGTGCCTGAAGATTCAGAGCCAAAATTCTGCAAGAAGATGGCTTTCTCAGGAGAGAGAAAACGGGCTGGGCCTCTAGCGAAGAAGAGGGTGGTGTGAGAGGGTCCTCATGTGCTGAGAGGGCTGCCTGAGAGGAGAAGCAGAGTCTCTCCGGACTCTAATGGTGTAGGGACAACAGAGCACTGGAGGAAATTGAAAAGAAGAAAATCTAAAAAGCACAAAAGGAAATATGTATGTCCAAGCCATGTCATTAGCCTGCACAACCCTTGATGGCAGGTCATGAGTCAGGTGAATCCCATGCATGGAGAACGACAGCACCGTTTGGTTCCACCACTCCTCTTGGCATCTGGCGGCCCAATGGGTTTATGGCGATCTACCCGAATAGGAGATCTACCTGGTGCTGACACACGGGCAGGTCTGTACATAGTTACAGGCAGCCACAACCTCAAGCAACAGCAGCAACCACGTCTCTCAGAGGAAGGTCCCTAGGAGCTGACACACCGACTGCCCGGCATCAGAAAGAAAAGGCCCCTTGATGCCTGGGGTGGAAGTTAGCCTGGATCCAGGATGCCCACCCCGTGGGTACAGCATGAATGGGCTCTCATGGGTATGTCTGGAAGGTAACCGGTGGCAATAGTCATGACAAGGTATGAATGATACGGCAATAACATTTAGCATCACCACCCTGTCCACCAAGCTCAGAGCGGGGGAGACGATGGACAAGCAAACTAGAGAAGTCCAAAGCCCCGGGCGCCAGGGCAAAGCCCTCTGACAAGGGAAGACCACATCCACCGTGGGTGACTAGGGAACTGGGTAGGAAGCCCTTTAAGAACCTATGGCTGCTTGAGCTGAACTTCCAGCAGCAATTGGGCTTCTACTCCAGAGGTGGCAGGGAGCTGGCGCAGTGAGCCAGAGAGAGCGATGTGAACCAAGCACAGAGGTGGGAACAGGCTTAGCTCATCCAGTGAATACTAAGGAATGAAGATTCGTTGGTGACCATGAAGCAAGTGGCACGGGAGGGAAGATGAGCACTGAGGCCCCCAACACTGTGTCATGCACTGGGATGAGTTTCAGCCGCATGGATATCCTTGGCACACTGAGTTTACTCCATGGTCTTTGACAACTTTCCAGCTTCCAAGAAGCGTGTCCCATCGGTAAGACCCTCAGTAGAAAATTCTCCCAACACAATGGAGAATGACGTGTTAAGTAGTTATGTGTATAGAGGTCTAGGAAGGAGTCCAGTCCACTAAAGGGGGTGGTGACGGGGAGAGGCAGGTGATCTCCAGGAAGCTGGCTCTGTACATCACGGATAAATTTGTTAAAATCTAAATACTGGTTAAGTCTGCAGCAGAGAGAAGAACTGCCAAAGACACACACTATGTCTCAGTGAGTTTTCCTATTTAAGGCAAAAATTTCCTCCTTGAAATCAAAAGCTTACCCACTGACCCTGGTTCTGAACATAAACGTAATCTTAGTGGAACATTTACAAATTTGTAAAATCAAAACGCTTCCCCATTTACTAGTCATCATATTTAAGGCCAAAGTCTAACTCAAGGTGCCGTGGGGATTAAAGGCAAAACAGAAGCCCTGTCCGTTCATCTGTGGATCTCGCAGATATCAGCTTGATCACTGGCAGTAATATACATGACATCCACAAAGAATTAGCTTGGGGATTACAGGACATCAATAGATCTGTTCTTTGTAGCAGTGTGCTTGATGCGGCTTGGATTAGGATGAACAGTGTTCACTGCTAACATAAACCGCAGTACCTCCGTGGTGTAACCCAAGAGGCTTTTCTGTCTTGTTCAGATAAAATTTCTTTCTAATTCTACTGTTTGAAGGCAGGAGAAAGAATCTTCTGAGTCTTCTCCATTTATCCAACAGATGGGGAGAGAGAGCAAGGATCACACGTTAAGAGTTTTTCATGGGCCCAGATCTACAAGAGATGGATGAACACATTCTTCCGGCCAGAACTCCGTCATACATCTCCATCTAACAGCAGAGGAGACAGAGAGATGTGGGCCAGCAGGGTGCCCAAGAATAAGAGGAGAGCACTGGAGCTGGTGAACGTGAGCAGTCTTTGCCAGATAGCTTCATAGCCCCCAAATCAAACTTTTAAGAATAGATTATAAAATAGCAATAAATATTTTGTAAAAGCTTTTGTTTCCATTCCTGTTCCAAGGCAAAATTATTTCTTTCCCAAGCTGGTTGAGATGTGTTTCCCCCACTCTCCAAAGTCATTCAACCATGACCATGTGCCCCTGGAGACAACACAGGCTATAAATCAGCAAATTCTGCTATAAAACCTTGTGTGGAGAAAATGCTCGTGTGCAGTGAGAGCTCGTGACGACAAATGGGGTCAGGATGTTTCCCAGACAGGTCCCACTCCGCATTCATGATTCTCAGCAACGCTAGAAATGCAGGAATATACCCAACATACCTCAAATCTTTACTTCACCGCCTAAGCTAGAATCTACCAACTCTCACAGCGTTAGGACTTTACTTCAGTCAAATTAGCTATTGGTCAAAGACATCGATTCTTCAGCCATCTGCTTAGAGCGAACCAGAGCCACCGCCTGGCCAGGTCAGGGATGTTAATACGCACACTGGACCAAAGCTGTGCTCCAACCCAACCGTTGTTTCTCGCTGGGCAAACAGATGATGGAGACAACCATCTCCCTGACCTGGCCATTCCTCATGCAGAAGGACTGACCCCATCATTTCTCCGTCGCCGCTTCTGAGGGTCTACTCAGATAAAGACACATTACCATGTTCTAGCCATGTGACAGCTGAGAGACGGAGGGCGAAGCCTGCGTGATTATGGCTAATCATTGTCTGCCTGTCCCTGGGTAGTTGATACTTATCAATGAATTGCACCAAATGTGGTATAAAATCCCAGATAATTAACGGTGAACTGGGGATAACTTCTCTGGGCCATTTCATTCATATTTTAGAGAGAAGGCACGGGTAAACATTCAAACTGCCGTGTTTACGCCCCCACCGAATCTGGTAAGTGAGCATCCCTTTGTCTCCCACAGACGGTGAGTGTGAAAGAGACACGCAATTCACATCCCGCAAAAAGCAAGGCTCAAACCAACAGGGCAGGGGAGAATTTATTTTTTTTCCCCCTTTCCTCCTTAGCCAAAGTTATTATCACAACTGCCGGGGAATTTGTGAGATTGGGAGATAAGGATCTTAATGATTCTTTGGAGACCCGTCAATCACTGCAAACTGCTACCAGAATCGAAATTACATCTGCATTTGAATTAGCAACATTACTCGCCAATTTAGATCAGAGTGAACATTTTTCCATTGAAGATGGAATTAAATTAGAAAGTGAGTGAGTCTTTAATTTCCACATTATAAATCACCGAAAATAATTCAACTCCTGTACCTTAAGGCCAATTACATTATCCTAAGCGACATTTTATCTCCCAACCTTCGAAGTGATTTGGTGTTGGGAGCCTTCACACAAATCAGTCTTGCTCTCGCAGCAAGAAATATATCTGCCCACCGAGTCACACACATAAAACACCAGGAATCGTTTTAATGCCGAAGCTTATTTTACATGAAATTTGATTGTCTGTTTGATAGTGTATTTTTGTGTTCTGATGAACTGAGGCATTAGCCAGATACGAGTTCTAAGTTATGTCAGGTTCAGCAAGGAAATTTTAAAATGATTGACTTGTTCCAGGTTGGGGCATCTCCGTCTCTTTCACCATTTCCTCCCCCTTTGGTCTTATCATGCGTATTTGCGGGTCTGAACATGGTCCCTCTCATCCTTTCCGTTCACCGGGGTTATTTGATATCTATAAGCCTGTCTCTCCCTAGACTGCAAGCTCCACTTGTACTAATGCCTGGACCCATCCAGCAAAGTGAAGGGTTCAGAGTACGTGTTGTGTAAAAGGTTGCAACGGATGCATGGCATCAGGTCCTTTGCCCCTGGCAACAATCAAATGGCCACGATAGAGACTGAGCAAACAGAGAAACAGGCCGCCTGCCCACCCCACCGCCACTTTCCCCAGCACCACTGCTAGAAAGTCAGGACAACCAGAAAGCCAGGGAGGGCCTCGTTCATGAGCAGGGTTGAATCTCCAGGAGTTAACTAGCCTTAACAAAGACCAAGAAGTCTCCCCAATAAACCACAAGCCTTGAGCATCACCTGAGAAAGCAGCCTTGACCCAGAAAACTTCTGAGCCCCTGATATAGCAACCAAGCAGAGGAAGGAAAGGAAAAGCAAGAAGGAGTTAGGAGGCAGGACAAGGGTTGTAAATATTCTGTTCTTAAGATGTGGAGCGGTGGCAGGGTGTCTACTGACTCGACCTGGCCGGGGGAACGAGGCCTCTGTTGGCTCTGGCCCTCGGTACGAGCCTGGTGAGTCACTGTGAGCCTCGGACCTCACTTCCCCAGGTCTAAAGTGAGAGGTTAAACCACAAGATCTGATGGATAGAGAGCTTCCCACCAACCAGGCTCTGGGATTATTCAAATAATCCTCCATGCTCCCTGTCACCAAAAAGCAGGTTCTGACTTGGCCTTCCCTGACCGTCTGTGTGGCCTGGGCAATGCCCCTCTGGACCTCAGCCTTCCCATCCACAAAATGGGGACCTGAATGTGAACTTGAATATCTGGAAGTAGGGTTTGAGGGAGAATTAATTAAACAAGAACCTGGAAGGCCCCAGGTGACAGCAACAATAGACAAGCTGCTCCCCTTATGAGGGAAGGAAGTCCCGCTGTGTAGCGCGGCCTGCCAGAGGCCGCTCCCTCCACCCGCCAGGCAGCCCTGAGCTCCTCTGCATGGCCCCGTGATGCCCCCATTCATTTTCTCTGTCCTGGCAGAACCAGACACAGGCCCTCGGGCCACTGTGGGAGGGTGTCTCGCGTCAGACGAAGTCACTGGTAGGGCACGAGGCTCCTCAGTCTCCAAGCCCACACCCCTCGTGTGGAATCTGGGACAGGGAGCCTTCTTTCCCATTCTCTCGCATCCCTCACGGAGTAGGTCACCACCAGCAACGGGTGACATGTCCAGAACGAGTGTTGTCAGAGCCGGAAGAGAAATCAACCCTTTGTCCAGGGCACCTGTCTCACGGGGACTTAGGGGTCTTACAGATGTACTCGGGGCGGGAAGGAGAGCTGAGAGTGGTCGCTCTGGGTTCCCCCACACCCCAGCACACGCACCTCTCACCCTTATAAGTGCACAATTGACCGACTGGGTCCAGCTTGGTCAAACATTACAGGCAAATGGGACCAGTCCAGGGAAACCCTGCAAGTTCATAACAAGGCTTGGGCCAGAAGCCAGGACCCAAGGCCCAGACTCTCTCCTCACACCTATTCAAAAATGACACAATGACAACTGCCCCCTGCTAGACTGTCACCTCATATGACTGGGTACTCTGTCTACACCGTCTTCACGGGCAAGCTCACAACAGCCCTATGAAGCGGGAACTGTCCCACGATACCCTTTTTCCAGATGGAGAAGTTGAAGTTCAGGAATGTTAAGAAGCTTTCCCAAGGTCTCCCAGCTAGCAAGTGCCAGAGCTGGGATTTGAGCCCAGGTAGTGGGGCTCCAGAGCCCACACCTGCAGCCGCAGAGTTGCCCTTCAGCCCCTCCCCTCACAGAGCTGGCCGCCTGGTCTCGCCCTCCCTCACGGGGGCTTTCTCAGTTTCCATAAAGTCCAAGAGGCTGAAGCTCTAGAACCTTCTGGATTTGGAACCTGAGGTATATTTGGTGAGGGTTCGGGTTTTGTTTTTGTTTTTGTTTTTGCAGCATTTTATTTATTTATTTGGCAGAGAGAGAGCATAAGCCGGGGGAGGTTCAGAGGGAGAGGGGAACGGGCTCCCCACTAAGGGGGGAGCCCAACATGGGGCTCGATCCCAGGATCCTGGGATCACGACCTGAGCTGAAGGCAGACGCTTAAACAACTGAGCCACCCCGATGCCCTTGGCAAGGGTTTAGTGTTACCAGATTTAACAAATAAAAACATTTGGGTCTAAACAAGTATTTTTATAGTTTAATGAAATACAAACACAAATGAATGTCCTGTGTTTTATCTTGAAACCTCACCAGGGTGTCATGCGGATGGGCAGTTGTGAGGTCAGGGCTATCCCTCCTCCTTGGGGTGCACAAGCCTTATTCCCAGGCCTTATTCCCATGTCCTCCGCTCCTTCTCGACACACCAACCAAGGGGCCATCTCGC
Source organism: Mustela putorius furo (assembly GCF_011764305.1). NCBI lineage: Eukaryota > Metazoa > Chordata > Mammalia > Carnivora > Mustelidae > Mustela > Mustela putorius. Next base: position 8,216,844 of record NW_025422057.1, read on the forward strand.
CACCTGCACCCTCCCTGGGCGTTTGAGATGATGGAGGGATTAGAGAGCAAATGCGGGTATTTTTTTTTTAAGATTTTTATTTATTTGACAGAGAGAGATCACAAGTAGACAGAGAGGTAGGCAGAGAGAGAGAGAGGGAAGCAGGCTCCCTGCTAAGCAGAAAGCCCGATGCGGGACTCGATCCCAGGACCCTGAGATCATGACCTGAGCCAAAGGCAGCAGCTTAACCCACTGAGCCACCCAGGCGCCCCAAATGGGGGTATTTTGACAATCCGGCTCGGTGAGATGCAGGAGTCCCTAATGTTCCTGCCCCGGACCTCGGCTACAGCGGGGCTCTGTGCTCATGGGTTTGCTCCCCCTGCTGCTGAACACGTCTGGGCTGTCACCGCTCCATCTGCCCAGGAGGGACAGCAGAGCCAAGCGTCCCTGAGTGATTGCTAAACTGTCTGGTTTTTCCGGCCACCACAGCGACCTGGATAGCATGTGTCGTCCCCCGAGGAAAGGAGGCTGGAATCCAGCGTCCTGATCCGCCACAGCTCACCCATCCCGGTCCTCTTTCCCACTGGGCCCAGGTGCAACCTCAGCCTCCTTCTCCACAGCGGACTCCAGGCCGCCACCACCAACGAACTGGTGTCAGCCCAGAAACTAGGCCCATCTCAGATGCAAATTCAGCCACAGCCAAGGGACTGGGTTGCGCTGGGGAGAGGGGCAGAGAGAAGACGGAGGCATCAGCTCAGAAGGAGGGAAAGGCTTGGACTCCAGAGGCAGAAAGCTGGTGCACAGTCTGGTACTGCCACAGAGCAGCCCAGAGACCCACACACAGCAAGCAGAGTTGTCCCTGAGCCGCACTCTCTGCCCGGTGGAACCTGCTCGGTGTCCTCTGCCCCACAGAGCCGTAGACGGTGAAACACATGCTCTCCGCGTGCCTCCCGCCCGCCTGCTCCATGGAGGTCTCTTCCGACCAGTCCCCGGGCCAGAGCAGCTGGAAACATGGGTGCAGGGAGACCCCCGGCTTCAGGCCCAGCTGGCCTTCTGGGGGACTGTCCTAGCATGACCGCTCAGGACCCCGCACCTGCACTCAGACGCTCGGCTCGCAGTGACTTCCACAAAGGGCTCCAAGCGCAGGATTTGAAGCTGAACAGTGGAGCGAAGGGAAGAAACTGCTGTGGCGGGAGCTGGCTGCCACGGCCAAGGTTTCCGCGGGTTTCCAACCTCTGTCCCTCACTGGGCTCTTCACCCAGCTGCCACGCGATCCCCAGACGCAGGATCACGACAAGCAGGTCCTCTAAGAATTGAATCGTCATTAACTGACTCATGGAATGAAACACTAGCAGGGACACGTGCCTAAGATTTTATAATTTTCAACCCATACCCACACCCATACCCACACCCACACAATTCTCACCAGGAATGAGGATTGCATAGGAATTCCTCTTAGCACCACTTTAAAGATAAGAAAACAGAGTTTCATACACCAGGTGAGGCCACGCAAGCCAGGGTGCTGCTGGCAGGAGACCGCCAAGTCCACCTCCTTCGGGTCCAACGGCTTCTGCTCACGTCCTGCCTTCTAACCCTAACCCGAACGTGGAGAAGCGTCCAGGGGCTGTGATCTCAGGAATCAGGAACCCCTGAATCTGGAAATGGGAACGGCCTCTCCTTCTCCCTAAAGCCACCTCCCTGCTGGGGGCATCAGCACCTCCCCAGGGATGCCAGGGAGAAAGAAAGCAGGACAGCCAGGCACGGTGAGTACCCACCCCTGTCCCGTCCCACGACCGGCCCTCCCCACGCGCACACACGCACATGCACGCACACAGCGGTGGCCTTTGCTCTCATCGGGGGTCGCCTTCACCCTGGGGATCACATCCACTCTAACTGGTCTCCCTTAGTGTCACCTGACAAAAAATTCCTACAGTCACACACAGGCACTCACATGCACAATTCCACGGGAGCCTCTCTGTGAGAAGATTCGGACAGGTTCTCTGCCCTAGAAAAAGACAAAAATGGGGCTCCTGGGGGGCTCAGTTGGTTAAGCATCTGCCTTCTGCTCAGGGCATGATCCCAGGGTCCTGGGATCAAGCCCAGGAACAAGCCCCTGGGATCAAGCCCCTGCTGAGCGGGAAGCCTGCTTCTCCCTCCTGCTTGTGTTCTCTCTCTCTGTCAAATAAATAAATAAAATCTTAAAAAAAAAAAAAAAAAAAAGACAAGGACCAAACTTAGGGAGATGAGATTCACATGTGTCAGACCTGAACCACACGGGGGGGAGATGTGATGGCCCCAACTGCCCCCTCCACCAGCTTGTCAAGGGAAGGAAGAGTGGGGTCTCGGGGTGGCGGGAATGTGGGGAAAGTAGAAAGAAGGGGAACATGGAAGCAGACGGTCCCGAACCTCAGTGTTGCGGTCATCCGTAGAATGAGCACAAGAATACTATTTACTGAAAAGATCAGACGAGCTGCTGTTCGGAAATACGTCCGCAGCCAGCACGTGCTCTCCGCAGAGCTCCGTCTCCCCCACTCTCTCTGCCTCGTCTCCTTATCTCGTCTCTCCTCAATCTCTGTCTCTGCTTCCTGACCCAGTCCTCCTCAGGAGTCTGAGGGCCAGAGCAGCAAAATGTTTGACCTCCCACCAAGCAGGCCTTTCCAGGACCCCCTCCCCCGGGCCCAGACCTCTCAGCCCCCAGCAGCCTCCTCCCAGCAAGGACCACCCCAGGGCAGGAGCCCCCCTGTGCCCTTGGAGCTCAGGACATCCACGCCGCACCTGACCCTGACTCGACACCCTGGCCCTGCTCCGGCTTCCACACTGCCCACACTTCTGCTCTCCCCGACGATGGCAAACCTCTGGTTTCCCAGACACAATGATCCCTCCGAGGGACAGAACCGAACTGTGTGTGCGCACCCTCCCGGACCGAATCCCAGCAGGGCTCCTCCTTCTCAATGTCAGGGTCCAGCTGGGCTCAGGGCTGCAAGGGGCAGACACGTCCAGGGCAAGGGAGTGTGGGAGGAGGTGCGCATGAAGGCGGAGCATGCTGGTCCCGTTTATTTCAGTAACGGCCACCAAAGATGCTGTGCTTTGGTGGCAAAGCTGAGCCCAACAGGGAGGAGAAAGCTCATCACCCTCTCGGCACTCACAGGACAGCCCTGCTGGCCCTAGCCCAGAGCCTGGTCCTGCTCCCAGCCCTCTGCCTACACATAGGATTGAACCTCACACAGCCTCCTGTGAACGGGGATCATGCCCATTTTACAGATGGGGACACGGAGGCTCAGAAGGACTAAGTGATTCGCCAAGATCATTTAGCAAATAAGTGGCAAGGGCAACACTCAAAGCCAGGACACTTTTTTCCGCAGCCATCCTCCCAAGAGTCACAGGGCCAGATGAGCCCCCGCACAGCCGTGAGCGTGGGGAGCCCTGAGAGGCTCCTACAGCTGTGACTCCAGCCGCTGCCGGTGGCGGTCTAGCTGGGCCGGGAAGGGGAACCTACTCGAACACCTGCTGGAGAGATGACACTGCCTCGCGTCCCTGACCCCGGGGCCTGCAGTGAGTTTCTCTCTAACGTTTTCTGCCAACCTCCAGTGGCCTCTCCAAGTGGCCCCCGGCCTGCCCTTTGGTCACTGGTCCGTTGAGCCCTCAATGCACGCAGCCTGTCTCCCAGTGCCTGGCAAATGGGAAGGGCCAGGGAATCAGCTGGTGACCCAGGCCCAGGACAAATAGCACCTCCCTCTTCTCATCCTCCCGAGGCAGTCCGCAGTGCTCCCCTGGCCAGGAAGCTGGTGCTCGTCCCTCAGGCCCACCTCCCGGGACCAACAGCAGGGAGGACCCTGGGCTGGCCCGACGGGGACCCTATGGGACACTGAGCGCTTCTGTAAGCTGATGGTGCCCATGTTTGGGGGTGCTGCAGCCCACACACCACCCCGAGGGGCTAGAAGTTAGCAAACTGACTCAAAGGAAGGCACCTGTGAGGCTGCTCCCATGGTTCCTCCCATGGCCTCCTCTCCTGGAAGCCTGCAGAGCTCTGGTGAGGGACACCAGTGTGAGTGGGGCGGCTGGCCACCCTCTGACGAAAGACGGGCAGAGATCCTACACGAGTTGAGGTGTCTCCGCTCCCAAAGCAGTCACTCCACCCAGAAAGGCACATCGTTTCTCTTCTTTCTGCCTCTCGACAGAGGCCAGATTTCAAGCAACATGCGATTTCCAGTGACACATAAGCTCCAGGAGGACAGGAACTTGCCCAGTGTCCCTGTGTCCCTCTAGAGCCTGAGATGGTGCCGGGTGCACTGCAGGCTCTGGGGACTGGTGTGGGTGACGTGAATGGACGAGCAGACCCCACAGAGTCCAAGTGGGGAGTCGCTAAGATTCGTTTCTAAAAACGAACTGTAGGAATTCGGAGGAAACAGCACACAGGCGCCTGCCTTTTCTCCTTCATCGCTCTGCCCACCTGGGAGAGGTCCTGAACGGAAAAGTAGAGAAAAGGCCAGCCTCCAGCGTCTCCTTGAACACCTATAGCATCAGTCCAGAAGCGAAGCAGGTTTCCGAGACTCAGAAACCCCTCCCCTAAAGAATCTTTCGGCAATAGAGAGCACCGTCCGAGTACGCGGGTGCTGGCTCATGGAGGGCCCTCAATGGGGCCGCGCCGATCATCTGGCCAAGGAAAGAAGCAGAGCACCAGTGAAGGCCGCTGTGATTTTTCCTTTGCCCCAATTTTGCCACCAGCTCTTAGAATTCAGAAGAGCATTAATATACGGCCAATGTGATCTCATTTTGCTTTTTTTCCTTTTTTCTCTCTGTGGCCCCTTTGCTTCAAGAGAGACACACGGGAAATACCAACCTGAGCCCTGTCCTGCCAAGACACGGAAGACAGGTGTGGGTACACCTGTGCCAGGCTGCACCACCATCAGGGCTCACCCGGAGGCCTTGGCGCCAGGTGGCTCCAGGCTCCAGGTCCTCCGTGGGACGCGCTCCTCCATGTCCGGAAGCTTCACCGCCATGGCCAAGACCAGACAATGCTGGGCCTGTCACACAGGGAAACATCACTACTCCTGGGGACACGTTCCCCTCCCCCAGCCTCATTCTTGATCCCAGACATTAAATATTTATGAGTTCTTTTTTAAAAAGCCACAAACCTCAAATAATGCAAGTTGTCTACTAGGCAGGGAGATTTCGAGACGATAAACATTATTCAGAAACACCATGATATGCTTCATATCGTGATGTGATTGGGCACCATATTAAAACCCGCCAAGGCTATTATACCTAATTTTTGTTTCAATTCAGGCAATATTGCCACTGCTTAATATGATTTCTATTTACTTTTTTCTATTGTTAATATTTTATTGGGGTTGTGTCTGCTTTATCAAGCAGATCTCCTCTGAAAGGGAGGTCAGACTCTGCTCAGACCTTGGGATTTTCTGTCCTTTCTCTTTTAAAGGGGTTTCCATTATATTCTGCTTGGTCTGAATTCACTCAAAAACCCTCAACGCTAATACCAACTCTTTTTCTTTACTCTTGTCCAATTACAATATTTCTACCGGCACAGAGCCTGACAGCTTGATATTTAAGAGCTATATAAACTCTCATCATCTGGTTTTATGTTCCCGTTTTTCTATGGTACCATTGGATTTGGGTGAATGCTACATAAAATGTGTGCATTGAAGGGTTTCAAATCAAGTTATCTCCTCCATCTATAAAAATTGAATTTTAAAGGTTATTTTAATTATAAGTTTAAACCCATGCACTATTAATGACGGGGCCAGCCTCCTCCACCAAAGCGCTCATTCGACTTCTCCCCAGGGTCACGGCCACGCTAGGGAATCCTGTTATTTCCTGAACGAAATGTAATTTTGCAAAACAGGATATTATTTTTTAAAGCATTATGCACTTTGCATAACTCTCTCTTCCTGGACTGGCCCAGGGAGGTGGGGGAGAGGGGGATTCAGCACTCTGCCCGCTGAACGAGGCCCGCCTTGACACGACCTATAGGAATCTTTCCTTATCGCAAGTGTGAAGGAAGAGATTAAATCAGTTTCCCAGCTCCTTGAAGCCACATCTAAGCCAACGGACTGTTTGCAAATCAGACAAGGATGTCACACTGCCAAATAATTTGGAGGAAAAAATTATTAATCAGGTAAGTAAAATCCAAGTTTCGAACCCTGTTTCTTCAGATTGCAATCGAAACTCCTTTAGTTTGGGGGGGGGGTGGATAATTCTTATGTGGGCTCCTAGACTCCAAGTTTCTAAACGTGTTATTGAAGCCGTGATTGAAATCTGACAAAAACAGACTGCGTTTTATAATAATGTCCCGCAGCCAAAGTATGGCACCAATAACTAAACAATACTTTATCACCTTTGCCACTTTCAACAGCTCCCATTAATATTGAGATCATAGTGTTCGGCCCTCTATTCCCCAGCTGACTGCCTTAGTGACAGCACCGGCTAAGGCGGTGACATTGAAAAATATTTGCCGTGACATGGCCACAAATCACAGCAAGACAAGTTTAAAACTCAATATTCACTAAACTTGCATCTGCTAGTTTCTGGTTCCAATTTCTAAAACACAGTTATTATCTGCCCCTTGCTTTGAAATAGCAGAGCGTAAACGGGTGTGTGCTAAGCCGAGAAAGAGGGGGTGATTTTAAAAAATTAGACTCTTTGGGAGATCACGGGTAGTTTCATAAGCCAGAAACTATCGCTGGAGAAGGAGCTGAACATACAGATGTATTTGGGGGATGGGGGCTGTTTTCTGGACTGTTTGGGCGACTCACAGCGGCCTGAACTCACACCGCAATTACTCGTGGTCCTGGGTTCACACGACAGCCTAATTTTACACGTATCGATTTTTATTTTCGGTTTTCTCAAGATGCCGAAGCAGGTGTTGGTCCGCTTGGCAATTGCCCCTAATTCACTTTACAGAGGCCGTGGTCAGCGTGGTGGAATGTGCCCCCACCCACTCTATTTCTGCTACGCCTGGTGGGATGGCACCTGCCAGCCGCACTCTGACCTCTCACTACAAGCCAGGAGCCCAGGAGGCTTTGACAGTGATGCCATTGGCCCTGGTCCCAAGACGCCTGGCACCCACGGGGTTTGGCATAGAGCAGTTCCTCTTTTGGGGTGTAATGCAGGGACTCCCAGCATTTGCTAATAAGCACAGCAAGTCTATTTTCCTCCATAATCCTCATGCCCAGCACAAAAGCTAGAAACAACAGCCGAGCCACGAGCGTGTGCGCAACAGGAAACCAACCCTTACCCAAGGCCCGTGTCATTACACCAGAGTCTCCCGGCACCACCGCCAAGTTCACGGTCCTCACGAACAGAGAGAGGAGGGCGTGCGGGAAGATCGGGGGCCACCTCCAGCACTCAAGTTCCGTCTTATGAAGGAAAGCTGCCCTGTGAACACGGACCATCAGAACCCACTATGTTAAGGGGCAGACTCACCGAGACAACCTTGTTATCCTGGGTGATGATCCTGAGACAGTCCCTCAGGGCCTGAAAACCTTGGGAAATTGTTAATGGTCCTGTATAGACCGTTGGCTGGTTTTTTTCCTGATGCATCATTTTTTAAAGAAAGGAGGCTTATTGCCCGACTGACTGTGACCTCAGCCTCCGTGCAGCTAGATTCAAATGAGATAAAGGTTGGAAATTGTCCGCTGAGTTTAGCAACTCAGAAATCTTTCGTAATAGGTAGAAAGGCCATTTCACTAGGATATGTAATCGTCACCAATGTGATGTGAGTTTTACACATTAAATTTATGTTGGCACAAAGAAATTGACCAGATCGGTGCCCACAACCTAAAGAGAACCCTTCCTGTTCTTTTCTGTCATTCAGGAATGACAGGGACAAGAGCATTTAGGAGGTGTTCTGTGCCCACTTTTTTGAGCAGGACTCTCTGCTGTGGCGCTCCCAGCCTGGCCTCCCCATACTATGCTGGGTCTGCGTTTGTCTGTTCACAGGTCTCTGTGCCAGAAGAGCCACATCCAGGGGCCCCATCGGCACAGGAGCTGACCTGGATGACAAGATCCCGTATTTGAGCCCGAGTCACATGCTAAGATGGGGTGACACTGTCCCGGAAGGAAGCGAGTGGGAGAGAAGTGAATTTTTGAGACCAGAGGGCAGGCTCTGGTAGATTACATTCCCCAACATGGCTGCCACAATGTCTCCCTCTTCCATGCTCATCCGGAACGTGATCGTGACCTTTCCTGCAAATGACACCCGTTAAGACGTGGTGTCGGTTTCTGCTCCCCTTGGACCTGGACTGGCCTCGGAAACAAACGGCAGTGGTGTTGCTACGAGGGTTCCACGGCCAGATTGCAACATGTCCTCATGATTTCTCCTTTGTTTCTTGGTCTGTTTCTTCTTGGAACACAGCCACATGGAGAGAATCAAGGCACCTAGCAGACAGCTCTGAACTCCCAGCCATGGGAAACATTGCCGGTGCCCCAGCCAACACTGTGCGAAACACAGTGATCTCCTGGTCAAGCCACAGAGCTGTGAACAATAATACACTCGTGCTGTTATCCTTGTCATGGTTTGTTGAGCAGCAACAGGTCTGTGAAACGAGGTCTGATCTAAAAAATGGGCACTCTGGTGTACACTGTGCCGTTTGTTCAACTTTCCTGTCTGCTCAGAGATTTTCAAAATAAAAACTTGAGAAAAAACATTTTTAATTAAAAAAATATTATCTAAAACATGGAATCTGAAATAACAGAACACATTTGGGATAAGACGAAAGACGAGCCCAGAATTTCCAGAATTTCATGACAACCATAGAATGAGTAGAAGCAAAAGTACTACCGATCCAAACAATTGTTGGAGAAACCAGAGAAGGAAAGAGAAGGGGCTCTCCGGGACTCTCTCGGTCAGTTTCCAAGTATCTAGAAGCAAACATCTGGGTGAAAAGAACAATCAAGTCTGTGTCCTACAGGTGCTTTCTCTGTCTACTCACCACCAGACACTGTTTCAAATATCCATGTGCTCACCCCATTGGGCCAGCCTACAGCAGAGAAATTCAACCATACAAGCAGGAGTGGGGAGCGATTTTGTTTCTCTGAACAGCCAGATGCCCGTGTTGTGGCTACAACAACACTTGGATGGGTGGTGAGCCCTACAACAAAGGACTGATTGATTACATAGCAGCCCATTTAAAAACTATGGGATGCTCTGCAGCCATCAAGAATGGTGGAGAAGTATATGGGGTCTCCTGGCAGGGCAAGATGTTCCTAGAGCTCCAAATTTTTTCATTCAAAAGGTGAGCCATAAATCAGTGAGTAGAGCATGGTCTCATTTTGTATGAAAAATAGACTTGTGTACAATGTGTTTCAGGAAAGTCTGGAATGCACAGTGCCAGAATGTTCTCTTTAGTGTTCTGGCTGGTAGGGTAGCAGTCATGTTTGTTTTTTGTTTTTTTGTTTTTGTTTTTGTTTTTATAGATTTGCTTATTTATTTTAGGGAAAGAAAGAGCCAGTGAGCAAGGGGAGGGGCAGAGGGTCCAGGAAGGGGAAAGAATCTCAGCAGACTCTGGGCTGAGCCAAGAACCCGACATGGGGCTCGATCTCACAACCTTGAGATCATGATCTGAGCCAAAACCAAGAGTCAGGCACTCAACCGACTGGGCCACCCAGGCGCCCCAAGAAGTGGTCACTTTCATTGTCATCTTCATGCTTATCAGGGTTTTTGATATTCTGAAGAGTGATCATAAATTCTATAAGTTGGCCAATGAGAAATAAACAGCTCACAGGGTAAATGTTTGGAACCAAAAGCGAAAATAAACTTTTGGGACTTCATCAAAATCAAAAGCTTCTGCACAGCAAAGGACACAGACAAGAAAACAAAGAGGCAACCTACGGAATGGAAGAAGATATTTGCAAATGACAGTACAGACAAAAGGTTGATATCCAGGATCTATAAAGAACTCCTCAAACTCAACACACATAAAACAAATAATCATATCAAAAAATGGGCAGAAGATATGAACAGACACTTCTCCAATGAAGACATACAAATGGCTATCAGATACATGAAAAAATGTTCATCATCACTAGGCATCAGGGAGATTCTAATTAAAACCACATTGAGAGGGGCGCCTGGGTGGCTCAGTGGGTTAAGGCCTCTGCCTTCAACTCAGGTCATGATCTCAGGGTTCTGGGATCGAGGCCCGCATCGGGCTCTCTGCTCAGCAGGGAGCCTGCTTCCTCCTCTCTCTCTGCCTACCTCTCTGCCTACTTGTGATCTCTCTCTGTCAAATAAATGAATAAAATCTTAAAAAAAAAAAAACACATTGAGATATCACGTTACACCACTTAGAATGGCCAAAATTAGCAAGACAGGAAACAACATGTGTTGGAGGGGATGTGGAGAAAGGGGAACCCTCTTACACTGTTGGTGGGAATGCAAGTCGGTGCAGCCTCTTTGGAGAACAGTGTGGAGATTCCTCAAGAAATTAAAAATAGAGCTTCCCTATGACCCTGCCATTGCACTACTGGGTATTTACCCCAAAGATACAGATGTAGTGAAAAGAAGGGCCATCTGTACCCCAATGTTTATAGCAGCAATGGCCACGGTCGCCAAACTGTGGAAAGAACCAAGATGCCCTTCAATGGACGATTGGAAGGAAGGGCAATGGAAGGAAGATGTGGTCCATATACACTATGGGGTATTATGCCTCTATCAAAAAGGACGAATACCCAACTTTTGTAGCAACATGGACGGGACTGGAAGAGATTATGCTGAGTGAAATAAGTCAAGCAGAGAGAGTCAATTATCATATGGTTTCACTTATTTGTGGAGCATAACAAATAGCATGGAGGACATGGGGAGTTAGAGAGGAGAAGGGAGTTGGGGGAAATTGGAAGGGGAGGTGAACCATGAGAGACTATGGACTCTGAAAAACAATCTGAGGGTTTTGAAGGGGCGGGGGGTGGAAGGTCGGGGTACCAGGTGGTGGGTATTAGAGAGGGCACGGATTGCATGGAGCACTGGGTGTGGTGCAAAAATAATGAATACTGTTATGATGAAAATAAATTTAAAAAATAAAAAAATATTTATATCAATCTGTTTCCCCTTTAACTTCTCCTGAGCACCAGGCCTTCTCTCTGAATGGCCTCCACTAACTGCTGGCTTGAGGGAAGATGTTCCAGAAAGGAGATTTTATTTCAATTCTGACTTTGCATTTCAAATAGACTTGAAATTGACTTTTATTTCAAATAGAACTTTGCAACAGAACAATCTATGTAAAAACTAGGCTTTGTTAGAAAGAAAATAAATTGTCTCGGTTCCTCTGGCCCCCGTTTAGCCAACCTGAAAAGACCGAGACCTAGAATTTTTGGCGGAGAAAGGCAGAAAGAAGGAGGTGGGAAGAGGCGACAGGATGGCAGGAGGTCGGGGCACGCTCTGAAGCCAGGAGCCTTTGCTCCACTCTGGGAGGAGGACACCCTTCGGGGGCTGTACCAGTGCAGGGCCACACAAACAAACAAAGGGAGGCAGTCAAGCTCAAGGCCTCCACTGCGTTCCCAATCTTCCCTGGTTCCAGTTGGTCCAAGCGTTGCACAGAGCAATGGGCTTGCCATGGAGTCCGTTGTTGGGGAGGCCACCGCGGCAGCCCCTGAGGCTTGGCAAGTCTCAGTCTGAATGGTAGGGGCCACTTCTTAGCTACAAGAGCTCAGACAATTGGGGCGTCTGGGTGATGCAGTCAGTTGAGCATCCAACTCTTGGTTTCAGCTCAGGTTGTGATCCCAGGGTCGTGAGATCGAGCTCCGCATCAGGCTCCTCACTCAACAGAGTCGGCTTGAGGTTCTCTCTCTCCCTCTCCCTCTGCCCCTCCCACCTGTGGTCTCTCACTCTAAAAATAAATTAATAAATCTTCATTAAAATAAAAACAACTCAGACAAACAGTTTCCTCTTTGTGGAGCCTCCACTTATTGGTCTGCAAAGCTGCAGCACAGAACGTCATTGGCGATGCCACTGTGGCACCGAAGCTGGGGACAGAGAGCACGGGCCACCAGCTTCCAAGACCATGCCTGTTGCGTGGCAGGCTCACAACCCCAGACTGAGCCCAATGCCCAGACACTCAGTAGTAAAGCCCCTGAACAGGAGACTCGGGTTCAAACCCATGCTCACCACTGACCTGCTGAGTTGGCCCAAATAATTCCCTCTGGGCCTCAGTGTCCTCTCCTGTAAAATGGGGAGTTTGTGATACTTGACCCGAAGGTTCCCTCCATTTCTACCACCCCCACCCTGAAGCCTGCTGGAGGACCTTCCATGTTCCAGAGACATTCATCTGGGGCCACAGGGTCCGCCCAGGCAAGGATCATGCCCCTGGGTCAGCCTGGGCTGCTTAGAAAGAATCTGAAAAAGAACCAAAGAAATCCTCCTCTTCCTGGTCCCAGCAAAAATAAGAACATTTGGAGGTTCACTGATCACTCAAGAAAGAGACAGATGACACATTTCTGAGGGGAACCTGAACACAGTCGTCCCGATCATGGAAAGAATTCTCTCATGTGAGACAGGCCTTTATGAATAAACTAAATACGGCGAATATTAAAGGTAATGGTGCAAATGATTGAATGGCTTGACAATCCTACCCTCCAAACGGCCTCACGGGGGAGACAGGCAAGACGACAAGGGTTCAACATGCAGAGGAGCCATGCTGGCGCTGCTCCCAGGCCGAGGAGGACTTGGGCAGACCGGGGCTGCCGTTCCTAGGACAACACCACGTGGACCAGTGCCCCAGAGTGACTGGCAACTCGCTGGGATGGGCCCAGGCCAGGGCTCGCAAGATCGGAGGGGCTCACCCACACTCTGGGGACAGCCCCCATCTCCCTGAGCTGAATATACTCCCTTACCTCAGTCAGGACACAGCACAGGGTGGCCTCCTGTCTGATGAGTCCGGGTGTGCCTATTCTGCGTGTGAGTGTGCTGGGACAGGAAGAGTTGCAGGTTGGGAGCCCTGCGAGTCATGCACCCTTGGGGTGCCCAGCATGTCCCTGCCTGCCCAGCCCGTCCCGTCCTGGCCACCCACCCCACCAAGGAGACCTGGGTGATGGTCCATGCCTGTTCTGGGGAGTCACACCGTCAGGAGGCCGACGGCCACAGCATTCCACCTCGCTCTCCTGTTCCCTCGCCGACTTGTGGGCGCCTGACCCACGAATGGCACATCCTCCCGGCCAAGACCCTAAGAGCCTGATCTTCAGCACCGCTTTCCCCTTCTTCCCTGCTCCTGGAACGGAGCCTGGCCACATGGGGCCCTGGGCTCACTAGCCTGAACTGACCCAAAGGAAGGACCGTCACAGAGGGGCCGAGGCCGCAGCTCTCCGCCCTGCACTCCCCTCCCTCCTCCTTCTCTGGGGGCAAAGAGAAGAGTCAAAGCCCGTGGTTCCCAGCAGCAGTCAATGGTGAGAGAAAGGGAAATACGTGTTTCCTTCCACGGTTCGGCCGCGGCCACCAGCTGAAGGCCTGAAGCTTAACACTGGGTTTTCGTGCCCTTGTGTCCCGAGCCTCTGCCGCATCCGTGAGCTGAAACACTGCGACGGATCAGGACAAGGTTCCTGGGAAGGTAAGGAGGGCATGTGACAGCCAATGCTGCTTCCAGGTCACTGAACCTGGGTGATTTGGGCCTCTTACCTGGTTCCTCCAGTCCGTTTTGGGCACAGCCACAACCGTGCTTTTCCTAAGGGACATCCCCCCATTACTCGGGCTTCCCGTGACCCAGCAGTGGTCAGAGCTCCTCAGCCGGGGGCTCCAGGCCCGCCCGCTCTGGCACCGAGCTTCCCCTCCATCCTGTTCTCCTATGACACCCTACCCTGCACCTGCGTCAGTCTCTCTGTTCCCATCAGCCTGGCCGCCTTGCTCTCTGTCCTCCCTCCCCTCCATCCTACGTGCCAGCCGCTCGTTGCCTGTCCGAATCCTGCACACTCTTCTCTGACCACTCCGGGCGTGTCCCCCACTTCCTCAGTCCACCTGTGACATCTGGACCTCCCCTTCCTCCTCTGGACCCGCAACCCCCCATGAGCTCATCCTGCAGACACCTGCCATCGATGGCCTTGTGTGAGCCTCTCCCTGCCCTACTGGTCACACCTGCATCCCTGCTCTCATGCATTGGTCTGTGAGCGTCTCAGACGTTGTAGTCGATGACAGCTTTCAGTTCTGCTGACCGTCCTCCAAAAGAGAAAAGCCATCTTTCTCCTCTGAACTCCCAGAGTATTTTATGACTCCCTTAGGGCACACAGTACATTTTAAAGAATAAATACATGGAAGAGGCTTGTTTGGTAAGATTTACTTATTGCTATTATCATTCCTTTAATACGGTTCATCTTAAACATATTTTAGTTGCCCTACTCAATAGACATTCATTCATGATCTTAAAGATATCTTTTCAGCATCTCCCGCAGAGGACATAGAACTCCTGCGGGCAATAGCGCTGTCCTGACCATCTTTGCACAACCTGTACCGCCCAGCACACTGGGACGGGGCTTCTGTGTTTTCTGGTTGTCTGGTCCATGTGTGAATCAACAGATACAGCTGACTCCCCACCTCCAGGTTTCATGGCTTTGTAACCCAAATACATGTCAGAGATCAAGTGGTTCGGCCTCAGAATCTTCATATCCAACAACCAAAAGTAACTCTAATCCCTATTTTCGTTTCTCACCTAACATTAGAGGGAATCTGTGCTATCACTCCTGGCAATGCTTCTTCATGTCCACTTTCTTGCAGGCTCTGCAGATCTCGAAGCTTTGCACACGCCTTCTCCTTACTCCCAACTTCCACGCTGGCCAAGCTCTTCTCTCTCCTTCTCTCTTTATTTCCTTTTGATTGATTCCTTTTTCTTCCCCCCATGCCAAGCAGGTGCTGCTAAACTTTTCCTTTGAAAGGGAAAAAAAACTGACGGCTGGAGGCTTCTACTTTATTTCCTTTGGAATCATAAGCCTATGAACATGGCAGGAGATCAAAACGTTGATGTTTGCTACCCGTGCTCATTGAACTATCCAGGCAGCAGATCGTAACCTATTGAAAATCTCAACATCTTTTTTTTTTTTTTTTTTTTTTAATGAAACACAAGTTGTGGATATTTTTAAGTTATCTCTCCAGAAAAGTAACAAAATAGATAGGATGTCATGTCAGGAAACTAGTTGGTTTGTTAAAAGCGAATCTTTTCAAAATAAATAAAACTATTTGTAATTTAAAAAGCAACAGTCCACCAAGTTTCTTGGTTGATATATAGATGTCTTAAATGTGGCCAGTTGTGTCTCAAGGTGCCTTGATGAATTTGTAACCCACCCAAGATCACTGCACTGGGGAATTGGCGTCACGTCCCCTTGGGCCAGCAGTGTAGACGGGTAGGGAGTGGAAAGTGCCAGGTATCAAACCTGGGCATCCAGGGGACTGTAGTCTAAGGATGGTTTCATTACCCACAAGATCATCTTATTTTTCTGGTACACTTTGGATTTTTTCTATAAGAATTTCTTTTCTTTTTCTTTTTTTTTTTAAAGATTTTATTTATTTGTTAATTTATTTGACAGAAAGAGGGTATAAGTAATAGAGAGGCAGAGAGAGAGGGAGAAACAGGCTCCCCGCTGAGCAGTGAGCCGGACATGGGCTGGATCCCAGAACCCTGAGCCGAAGGCAGACGCTTAACCCACTGAGCCACCCAGGTGCCCTATTTTCTTTTTCTTTTAAAT